>NC_141559.1:81293292-82722454 GCF_036417535.1 Chlamydotis macqueenii
CCCCACCAAGCGCAGAGCCGGGTCCCACTTTTTTCGTCACTTAACGATTGGCAATGTCACCACCCACTCACCGCAGGCATTTTTGTTTTGCTGAGTTTGTCCAGTTTGGACACCTGGAGTCTCTTCACCCCACAGCACGGAGGTGCCGGAGAAGCTGGTTTGATGTGCTGAGGGGTGTCGGTCACCGCAGGGGAGGTAAACAAAGCCCATGGGCATTGATGCGCCCAACTTTGGGTGGATCAGTCCCGAGGGCACCTAGCAGAAAGTTGCAACTCTTATCATTTGGGGTTTTTTTTCTTCCTTTTTGCAGCTTTGCATCTCCATGCAGGAAAAAGCCTCTGGAAGAGAGGATGTCTGGGCTGCAAAAGAGGAGATGAAGGCTGCAGCGAGCTCCGAGCAACAGCAAAATCAGAGAAATATGCACGAGCCAAGGTAGTGACGCGGTACGATCAGATATAGAGGTGAATGTACCCCTACGTCCACGCTGCTGCCGTTCCTCCCTGTCCCCTCTCCTAATTCCCCCTGTCCTCTGTGTCTCCCCGGGGATCACAGTCCCCGTTTCTGATTGAGGTTTGTGTTTGCTGCTGCCAATAAAACAAACTAGATATGAGGAAGAGATTCTTTTGCACTGAGGGTGGTGGAACACCGGCACAGGTTGCCCAGAGAGGTGGTGGATGCCCCATCCCTGGAAACATTCCAGGCCAGGTTGGCCGGGGCTCTGAGCAACCTGATCTGGTTGGAGATGTCCCTGCTCCTTGCAGGGGGGTTGGACTGGGTGGACTTTGAAGGTCCCTTCCAACCCAAACCATTCTATGATCTTAGGATCCACAGCCCTGTGCCAAAAAGTTGTACTGGGAGCATTAAAGTGGTGGTGCAGACGCAGTCTGGATGGTCCCCCCTGTGCATGGCAGCATGGACAAACACAGCATCCACTCAGTGCCACCAACTCAACCACACGGTGACACTAAAGGAGTTCTCTGCTCCACCACAGACTGGTAACGACTTGTGCAAGGAGGGATGTTAAGCCAGGACCTGGCCCCTATTACCATCACCGTCCTGGTGCAAGAGAAGCTTTGAGGATGCTGCAGGTTTTGGAGAAGGGAGAGCGGGGTTGGGGGTCACACAAGAGCCCACCACTCATCATCACATGCTCAGGGTGGCCTTGGATGCTAATTTTAAGTACGTCTTGGTAAACAATTGCTAAATTTAGTGCCTCTGAGAGAAACACGAGCTGTGTTTCCTTTTAATCCCACCTTTAAAAGGCTGGATTCCTGGTGACGGAGGCAAAGGAGTGAGGGGGTGAAGTGGGATTGTCCTGCAAGGTTTTTTCTGGTGGGGATGGGAAACATTAACTTGAAGCTCCTGTATGAAGAGAGCATGAAAGCCACCACCAGGCCAGGAGGCATGAAGCTTTGGTCCAGCCTTCAGCACTGCTCCTCACCTCTCCTCCTTCACCGATCTGCCCACGCACAGGTTTCCAGTTCTCGGGCAGAGCAAAACCCCAGCAAAGAGGGGAATCGTGCCTCGACTCGCCATGTTCCACTTGCATCCACTGCAAGTTCTGCTGGGCTGCACCGCAGCACATTGCGCTGGCGGGAGGAACACTTTGGGTTTCGCTGAGAAATGCTCAACCTCTACAGGCAAAGGCAGGTCCATGGAACTGGGCGATAAGAGCAGCTTTTCTCAGATATTCCATGATAAAGAAGCCACAGGAGGAAGCAACCCTTTGGCTTCTCCTGGGTCGTAACCTCCTTTGCCCAAAGGATCTGGTTTTCTCTTCTGCTTCCACTTTGCAATAGATCTGGCTGCTGGGAAACCAACTCTTGTTCCTTGACGTTAAACTCTGGCAAAAGCCGAGCAATTTAAGTCAGACAGATTTTGCATCTTTTATTTTCTTCAACTCAAGCACTCTCTTCCTGCAGCACAACGCTCTCACAACTCAATAACATCATGAAAAGCGGTTTGCTTCTGAGATAAAATGGGGGGGGGAACGTCATCAACTCCACGTACCGCAATCGCTTCCAACTTTCCAGCAGCCAGGAAGGCATCCCACCTCCACACAAGAGCAGAAGTTCAGCACAACGCAGCAGAGGTTGGAGGGTCGGCCAGAGACGGTGCCTCCTCTCCAGATGTCTCTCTTGGGATGCGCTGACTCACCCTCTGGAAAGCTTTGGGTTTTTTTCCCCTCTCTCTGCCCCTTTCCCTCTCTTTGTTGTCTCCAGAAGGATCCTCTGTAATTAATTTATCACTGGACATCCCACTTCTACGGAGCTGCAGTGGAGCAACATGCCTCCCAGCCCAGGCGCTCTGTAGGAACGCACAAGGAGAGCGCGCGCACGCTTCGCACCGGGCAGCAGATGCCAAAAGAGACACACTCTTCACTTCACGCCTTGCGCGAACCCTCGGCCAGCAGCCAGCCAGATGGAGAAACGAAACACAGAGAGATAAGGCAACAGCTAAACGTGCATCTTCATCCTGAAAACCTTTTTTTTTTATTATTTTTGGAAACCGTTTAGACATTTTTAAACTATGCTGATGTCTACATTTTGTTCGCTTGACTTTAAAAAAGAACAGGATTTGTATCTCTAAGAGAAAAACAAAGGTTTTTTTCTCGTTCCAGATGGCACCTTTCTCAAGGTCAAGACAAAACCTTGCTAGTTACTGACATCTGTGCCTACTGACACACCACACGGTTCAGGGGCAGAGCGCTCCTGTTAAGGCAGAGGACACTCAATTAAAGCGCCAACGGGCTCGTTAACAAAGGGGCACGTTGTACACAAGTCCTCGTGGAAGCTCTTAACCCAGGGGAAGAGCAGAGCCAAACGTTATCGGGTTAAACTCCTACCCCCGCAGCCAGCACAGCAAGTTTCCCGACTCCACACCCAACTCCTCTTCAGGACGTACGGGAGGTTTGAACGAATTCTCAAGCAGTTCTACTCGGTCGTTGCAAGAGGTGTCGCTGCCAGAGGTGCTCTTCAGCTGAAGATGTGCTCCCCAGATCACACGCAGAGGAGCTGGCAGGCTCACCAACAACCCTTGCCAGCACTCCTTGTCCTCGGCACTGGCGTTTTGTCTTCTCGTGCTTCAGCGGCACCGGCCTCTCCACCCAAAACGTGGAAGAGAAAGTGCGTCCACCCTTCAAACCCTGCCTGGTCTGGCAGTCCCCTTAAACAGCATCCCCCAGCCTTTTGCTTTGGTGCAGAAATAATTTAACATGAGAACAAATATTGATAAACCAAGCGCAATTTTACACAACTGGGCCCAAACTGAACACAAAGGAAGGCACGTGGGGATATTCACTGTGTATCACAGGTTCTGGGGTGCCACCTCCTCTTCGACAAAGTAAAAACCATTGAAGTGTGAGATGCAGCATCCCACAGGGAAAATTAAGCTTTCCAAGCTGTATCCTAAGGTCTCAGCTCTTCAGAGTTAAACCAAGGCTGCCCAGCTTGTATCTGGACTAAGCGTAAACCTGGGGTAAGTGCACTCAAGGAGGTTTAACTGAAGTCTATGTCAGGGACTACATGCAAGCTCCATGGAATATATCTGTTTAATCCGGATGCAACATGACTAAGCCAAGCTTTTACATTCCTCAAAAACTCCCGACTAGTGGGAATGGCCTTGACCTCCCTGGGAAAACTCTTCAACATCAGTGGTGTCATTCAGACTTTTGGATCTTATTTTCTGGGAGTGGGAGGTGAAAACCTCACCTTGTTTTGGGTATTGCTGTCCAACAAAAGATGGAGTTTCATCACAGAGGTAGCTCAAGAACGCTGCTTCTCCTCATTCTCCTTCTTGCCCACGCTCCCACATAAGTCTGGATGGTTTTTCCACTTGGACTAGCTGCCCCAGTTACAGCTGCAGAGCACACTCCAGCTGTATCTGCATTTCCCAAGGTAGTTTGGAGGCTTCACTTTGCACTTTAAAATGGTGCACAGGTATGAACTCTCCTTCCACAATGTGGCTTAAGAACTTTTGAAGGACAAGTGATAGGTTAGACTTTGATGTTCCCCTTAGAGGCTGCACCATACCTGGGGAGTCTTCGGAGAAATGTTTATGGTTTAGTTTGCTTCGAGAGTTTGTGAACCAAACCAAATTTTGAAAATTGGGAATGACTGGGACACTCCCTTCAAAACCAAGATACTACTCCAGACCAAATGTGGACGCAGTCTCCAATGCTGCTCTCATCAAGGCTGTTTGTCTCTCTGCGATTCCTTTGATACCTTCCCACAGATGGGCTGAGTGAACCCAGAGAGAAGACAAACTCCCTCACAAAATGTTCAAGGCCAGGTTGGCCGGGGCTCTGAGCAACCTGATCCGGTTGGAGATGTCCCTGCTCCGTGCAGGGGGGTTGGACTGGGTGGGCTTTGAAGGTCCCTTCCAACCCAAACCATTCTATCATTATAGGCAGATGTAACGTTGAATAAAAGAGTTGCAAGTTACTGAGTGAAGTGTCCAGGAAGAATCAAAGCACCCGGTCTTTTTATTACAACATTTATTTTAGTATCGAAGGCACTTACAATACAGAATGGAAAAAAAAATATATATGACAGGCACCAGAAGTGAAGTTAGAATTAAAATGACAAAGAAACAGTTTACCAGACAAAAGGAGCACCCTTCCCTGTTAACAATACAGCACATGGAAATGAAGCTACTGATGACTACCTTTTTAAACAGTTAGGGCTCTTTTATTTAATAGAAAAAGATAAAAGGCTGTTCTACCGTGAACTGAAATTAAAAAAAGAACCCCTCCACACACCTGTACAAGGATTTGGGAGTCAGTGGTGTTGGCAAACATGGGGCCTTTCAGCTCCGGCACTGCAGGAGGTCCTGGTACATCTCAATGAGGTGAGCGGCCTCTCTCTGCCCAGAAAGCACAGCACCATGGGTAGTGGAATAATACTTCCTGTGAGTGGCCTCCCCTGAAAACATCACCTGCATCGGCTGGAGAGGATGAGAAAAGCAAAAAAGCTCAGCGGCACGTACTGGAAAGCAGACACGAGGAGACAAAACTTTCCGTGTCCTTTCACACCGCCACGAGCTGACACCACCGGTGTTTTTAGAGCATTGGTTCTCCAAATCCCAACATGGTGCACCCCGGGGACAGGGACAGCACGTGTCTGCCAATGTCGAGCTCGTCTTTGTTGCTCTGCCTGCGTGGAGCTGTTTGCAGGGCTGAGGCACCATCCCAGAGCCAGATCCTCGGAGTCACTCAGCACCTTACTTCTATCGACTCCTCTCTTTGCTCCCCTGAATTATAGTTTAGCTGGTTGCACATTAAGGATTTCTTTTTCTGGACAGCAATTTCAGAAGGAGAAATAGATGTGTCTCAAAACAGGGTGAGACACAGGGTCTCATCTCTTATATCAACAATCAGATGATAAAATTGCTGCCAACTCAGTTCTGCAGTAGGAATTTCATGTACCTCACTTCCCTAGGAACTACAGAGAAAGATTCCTAAAGCTCCTGCAACCTTGTAAAACAGATTTCTGTGCTGAATAAAATGACATGGTGGGTTGAGGCTCTGGGTGGAGGAAATGAACTGGGCAGCAGCTTGGAGGCTGCACGTTCACCAGCCGTCGTCTTTGGAGACATAATCCCGACGATGGGGTGAGTTTGGCTTAATATGTTACTGCTCATCAGCTGAGCTGTGGTGACTAACTCCACGTGTGCTCTTGCTCTCCTTGCAATATTGAGAACGCAAAGGTAGTGTCTGAGGAGCAAATTCATCGTCCCCAGCCAAGGATTGGGCCTCCCTCACCCTCTACTGCCAACACAGGCAGGTTTCCTAATATGCACCTCTCACACGTTGAAGAGGCAAAATCCTACATACATCACTTGTCCAGATGGGGAAGGAATAAAAAACTGGAAAGCACACTACTGGAGACCCAACCAGAGCCTCTCTCTTTCAACCTCCCTCCGAGAAAACCCACTGCCCAGCGTCACGTTCGTATTCTTCCCGCGGAACTGATCTGGGCCGTACTTACAGCAGTTTTGGAGCTTTCAGCATAAGGCAGTGGTTTAGCGAGTTTCTCGACATCAGCGCCGCTAGACCCAACTTGGGTGTAAGAGTAGGATCCACGGAAGTTGGGATTGCTGCCCCAGGAGGACCGCAGGATCCGGCGAGGTTTCGGAATGTTTGGATTCCCTGGGTAGAAAGCAGGAGAAGACAGAAAGTAAGACCGTGTCCAAGAGAAAACATGGCAATGCCCGTCCAAGGTGTGAGGTGGCACGTGTTCAGCCTGATTTATAGAATCATAGAATCACAGAATGGTTTGGGTTGGAAGGGACCTTCAAAGCCCACCCAGTCCAACCCCCCTGCCAGGAGCAGGGACATCTCCAACCAGATCAGGTTGCTCAGAGCCCCGGCCAACCTGGCCTTGAACGTTTCCAGGGATAGGGCATCCACCGCCTCTCTGGGCAACCCGGGCCAGTGTTCTACAACTCCCATTGTAAAAAACTGTTTCCTAATTTCCAATCTAAATCTACCCCCCTCTATTTTAAATCATTACCCCTTGTCCTATCGGAACAGGCCCTACTGAACAGCCTCTCCCCACCTTTCCTGTAGGCCCCCTTTAGGCACTGGAAGGCTGCTATCAGGTCTCCCCAGAGCCTCCTTTTCTGCAGGCTGAACAGCCCCAGCTCTCTCAGCCTGGCCTCACAGCAGAGCTGCTCCAGCCCTTTTATCATCTTTGTGGCCTCCTCTGGATCTTCTCCAACTGGTCCATGTCCTTCTTGTGTTGGGGGCTCCAGAACTGGACACAGTACTCCAGGTGGGGTCTCACCAGGGCAGAGTAGAAGGGGAGAATCACCTCCCTCAACCTGCTGCCCACGCCCCTCTTGATGCAGCCCAGGATGCGGTTGGCCTTCTGGGCCACAAGGACGCATTGCCTGCTCATGTTGAGCTTCTCATCCACCATCACTCCCAAGTCCTTCTCCTCAGGGCTGCTCTCGATCCATTCCCCGCCCAGCCTGTATTTGTGCCTGGGATTGCCACGACCCAGGTACAGGACCTTGCACGTGGCCTGGTTGAACTCCATGAGGTTGGCACGGGCCCACCTCTCCAGCCTGTCAAGGGCCCTCTGGATGGCATCCCTCCCTTCCAGCGTGTCGACGGCACCACACAATGGAGAACACATCCTAGCAGAGCCTGCAGGCTACAGGGAAGGGGCCCTAAACCTGATCTCTCTTCCATTACTGAGGCCTAGGTATCTATATACCAGAAATAGCAGCCCTTTTAATCCATTTTGGGAAAGATCATTAATATGTTTATGTTCCTCAAAGACTGGGGAGCTTCAGGGAACGCCGGACACTGGTTGAAAATTTTCATGAGCACCTCCTGGTCTCATTTGCCATGGAGAGCCTGGCAGCGATCAAGCATATGATTGATCTCACCTAATTTTAGGTATTTAATTGAGTGACCGGTCTAAACTGGATGTGTAGGTGGTCTTGGGAGAGACGTGCAGCTCCAAAGAGGGACAGAGATAAGGATGTTAGAAGGCAAATCCTCATTATGTGGTGGCACAGGAAAACTTGTTAGAAAGTTCTCACAATCTGTGTTACTCACTCCAACTGCTACCCCGTTGCACCCAAAATGCACCTAAAATCCAACAGACCCATTTTGTGGGATGCCGATGGCTTTTGAGGCTGAAAGTAGGATTTCTAAATTGCTGTATGATTTCCACTGGTAAAAGTATGCAGGACCTAGAGATGAGGGGCACCTGAGTGCACCAATTATAGGGCCATCATCAACCACCGTCCCCATCCCAAGGAGTACAGGAGCACATGGGATCCAGGACCAGAGCCAAGGCAGCCCACCAGCTGGTGGCAGAAGAGAAGGTCATACTTTAGAGGCCCTCTTGCTAGCTGGTTTGGGACCATCTCAGGGTCATTGACTGAGATTTTGCTGGCGTCATATCTGGCTTGGCAGGAGAGGAATGGAGAGATGGGACATGGAGAATTGCAATGAAGAGAAATTCCCTCTGCAGGAGAGCTGAGATGCACCCTTCAGGCAACCTCACCCACCCAGGCAAGGTTCAGCTACTTGGGTTCAGTCTAAATCTTCTTCACCAAAAGGACTGGCAAGCACTGGAAGAGGCTGCCCAGGGAAGTGGTGGAGTCCCCATCCCAGAAGGGATTTAAAAAAGACGTGTAGATGTGGTGCTTAGGGACGTGGTTCAGTGGTGGACTTGGCAGTGCTAGGTTAATGGTTGGACTCAATGATCTTAAAGCTCCTAAATGATTCTGTGATTCTAAGATACTGTCAGCACAAGTAAGAGTATCGAGACATGTCTGCATCTTGCACAGCTCCTGTGCTTGCTTCAGATCCTGACTCTAACATCTCAGTTTGCTTAGACTGCTATGAAGATTATCCAAATTCCTCCACTTCCTTCTTCTCAGGGCTTAGAGAGGAACACCAACCGTAAAGACCAGTTAGGCACTACGTTATTGAGTTCTACTAAACAATTATTTAGTCGGGCTCTTTCTTCCTTAAAATCAGAAGTGGGTTACTTCCCTGGTTCAGCTTCTACGTTCAGGAGTAGTGTGTGTCAACCAGCACTATGAAACCCAAGGCTGAAACAGAGCAAAGGCTCCTGGATGTTGAACACTTTCTAACCACTAACCCCCAGATCAAAATATGGCACAGGCTAGCAGATAAATACACCCTGCAAACAACATACGTCCTACAACTGAATGTTGTTTCAGGAGTAACAACTCAGCATAACAAAGCCTCTAAAATATGCTCCTCCAAGAATCTTCAAAGCAGGAATGCCTGGGATGGAAGTGAAAAGCCCAAGGGAGTTTGGGAACGGGGAGCTCTCAGATGTGTCAAGGAAGTAAGTTAGCGCGTTTTATTTTTAAGGCTGTGGGAAAGCCCAGGAGAACACATCATGAGAGCTGTTAGACAACACACCACCAAACAGGCCAAAGCAGTCAGCCATCACATTGCATGACACCAAAACAATCCCACAAGGTATTTTCAAAGGAGAGGAGCCTCTGCAGTGGCTGGTGTACGTTCTCATGTTCCACTGTACCCAGATTTTCAATGCAGGAGCCAACAAGATGTCGATAACAAGATTATGAACATTCAGAAGACAGCATTACAAGCAATGAGATGAGGGCTCCTCAGCCTGCAAGTGTCTCCTGTGCAGCCCATGCTTCTGCATTTCTGCTCTTTCTTTTATGCGAGGAGTTGTTTCTGAGAGAAAAATCAGAAGACCTTCGTTTCTGCCGCACACAGAAAGGAGGAGCTTGGCTGAAGGTCACATGGGAACACATAATGCAAGCTCTGATCCTGAACTGTTCTTTGCAAGACAGAAACGTCAAAGACTGGCAGGGCCACACTCGTTCAAGGAACATATTTAATTGGACTTTCTCAATCTGCTCTTAAATAAATGAGCAAACATGTGCCTTTGCCTACAGATAAAAGTAATAATTAATACCTGAAATTAATTAATTTCAAGGCCAGGTTGGCCGGGGCTCTGAGCAACCTAATCTAGTTGGAGATGTCCCCGCTCCTTGCAGGGGGGTTGGACTGGATGGGCTTGAAAGGTCCCTTCCCACCCAAACCATTCTGTGATTCTAACACAAATGGAGAAACTTCTATGTTTCCACTGTCCAAAGAAAGAAACTGGCTAAAAAAAGACCTTAGCCTTCACTGAAATAGGAGAGCACATATCTTTATGCCACAGGTTCCCTCTTGTGAGGTTAGGAAGAAGAATCCCGTCTTTATCCAGCTGCTGGGAGGTGTGGGTACATAGATTTATTGGTTACGTGGCTGATGATGAGACACAGGATTACCATAAAATCAACTCTCAGATCTAAATTAAGACACCCAAATTTAGTTGTCTACCTGAGATGCCATCAAGGCCAACAGAGACCCGTGCTACTACCCACATATTAGTGTCTGCAGCCACCAGAGAGACATTAGGGTATCGAGATCGGTTTTCCTCTAGAGAAATACCTGGATGGGGAGGACAACTCAGGGCATCTCCAGCCCCAGCCTGACACATCAGTGAGTCCTTCAGAAAGCAGCAGGCTTGCAATTATTGCCTTCTGGCTTCTAACACTAGGAGTTTAGCCAACAAAGAAACCAGAGCAAGACTTTTAATTGTTCAAAGCCATTCCATTTAATCAGATTTAGAGGACGCCGCTTTTCAGCCACCCAGTCGTGAAAAGCAGTAATTGTCACTGGTTCTTAGGTCACAACAATCCTCAGAGCTTTTCACAGCAAAGCCAGATAATCCACAGCACTAACCTGCCTGTGAAATTTAAGGTCACAGAGGCAGATCATCTCAGATCTCAGCAAGAAATTCTCAGTGTGAAATAACACCAAGTCTAAAGGAACAGATTTAACATAGGACTGGTCTAACAACTCTCTGAAGGCAAAAGCAAAGGCCTCCATGAGCAATGGACTGGGAAGACATAGCTGAAGATGGGAACCCACCTGGCTAATGCATTAATTCTTCAATAGAAGAATGAGAAATAAGAACGTGGAAAGCTTTATATCCTGAACGCGAAAGCTACAAAAGGCAAAACGGGCTCATACTATCGACTTTCATTCCTGAATATGAGGCTCCCTCTATACTCAGCAGAGAAAAGTTTTTTCAGAAGATGTCACAGAGCACCAAGTGAGGTGTGGAAGATCTGAACCGCCTTATGGAAGAGTCTTTCCACTGAGCTTAGGATCCGAGGAAGACTAGTTTCCCAACTCAGCTGACTTACATGAAGTTGGGTGGTGGGAAATGCTTTAAAAGCTGGTGGTGCTAATTGGACCAGAGAAGACCAGTGTCAGAAATGACTACGGTGAGATGATAGACAGAAGGCTGCTTTGTCACCCCTCAACCACCTCCCAGCTGGTCTACCCCACTCTCACACTACCAACGAAACAGATCAGTGGAGAAGATGGTAGGGGAGCAAGAGTAACAGGATAAACCCAGCCACTTTAGTGAGGCCATCCTGAAAGTTCTGTCAAAAGGTCTTCTCCAAACTAACAAGTTTTTGGGGCAGGAAGTGGAACAAGTCACGTTGCATAATGCATGCTCCAAGGACAGGTTTTCTTCTCGCAGTTTCGAGCGGCTGAGAGGTGATCTCTCAGCTTATGTGCAAAACATTCATTGCAGGGCAAGGCCCTGGTGAACCCAATCGGAAATTCTCCGGGGTTAGATTACCCAGGATTAACAGAAGGCTGAGACAGAGCTCACACCGCTGAAGAGTCTGATGGACAGTGACCAGCTGCAGCTGGAAGAGCAACTGCAGCACGTACTGATAACCAGTGCCAACATATTTCCATCCTGGGAGGAAGAGAGGAATGTCCAACACACACAAACAACAGCGAAGGAGCCCAAGAAGGAAGAGAAAGACTATATTCCCACCTGCCAAACTAAGAAAGACCTGAGAGCCAAATTCCCACTGATGAATTGAGGTATTTTAGAAAAAAAGAGATCCTAAGCAAGAAGAGCTGCAACAAAAAAGGTTGTTTATACGCTCTGGGAGATGTCAGCACTGGAACAACTTGGCTTTAATGAGGAGAAGAACCTTTTGCTATGCCTACGTAGGGCAGCAGTTGGCCTGCCAAAGTCAGGATGAAAGAAGGTATGTATCTACTGACATTCCAACCTAACGCAGGTGCTCCCACCACTGCAAACAAAAAGCTCAGGAGGCAGAAGCTGGCCAGCATTCACTGATTCATCCTGCTCTGCAGAGGAGCCACGGGTTCATCATCCAGCATACATGCAACACCAAACAAGCTGAAACAAGGATTCCATGTCGGTCACTGCATTAGAGTTTCTGAATCTACCTTATGAATTCTGAAGAGAGCAGTTAAACGTAAAAGCTCTTTCGGCAGTAGCCAGTTAGGCAGGTAGTCCTCAGTTTCCCAGAATCCTTCTCTAGATCTCCATGTTGTTGGTAGCAAATGGTCTGTAAGCACAGTGGAAAGCTACACTTGCGAAAGCAAATTTCTTCAGTTAATTGGAGGTCCATGGACAAGGGGTAAGGCTGGAAACCCACTGGGTGTTGAGATTTGGCTAACACGCGTTAACAGACAGATATTAATAGCTTAATCATGGGACACATCTCTAGAATAGCATAAAATGCATCTAATCACGGAGGGTGCTGCTCTTACAATTGCTTATAATTATGTATAAATTCTAAACCCTTATTTCAAGGCTGCCAATGAGTCAACTGCTATTTCTTTCAGCGTTACGACTCTACGCTTGCGCTTGTGCAGTGTCTTCCAGCAGAGGATCTCAAAGACCTCCGCAGATACAAAAAGCCCTTTTCTTGGGAAGGTGTGCAACCTCTAGAGAAGTGACTGCAGATAAACTAAGGCCCAGCGTGTTCAAGTCTTGCTACTTTTAGTGATTCCATCTTGGATTTTCTCAGCGTAATACCCCTAAGATCTGTCTTGCTTCAACTGCTGCCTTTAATGTGATGTGTGCTCAAGTAAACGTGAAATCTGTGAAGTCCAGGAAGGTTTAGGTGAGGCACCCAGAAAATGGAAGCTCTCAAGATCAATGGATTCTTCAAAATTTAGGCAAATGACATTTCCCTACAGCCTCATGTTAGATGGAAGTCAGGGATGTGATTCTCCTGCCACATCTCAGCTGATCTAAACAGGTTCAACTCCCCTGGCTCTGAAAGAGCTACGCTGCTTTCCACAGCTGAGATCAGTCCTCAGGAGCCCCAGGTCCCACAGCTCCAGCTGCTAAAGAGTTATTTGTGATTAAACAAAGCAGAGGATGTGGAATCCTCAAGCACTTCTACCCACCACTTCCTGAGCTGGTTATCAGCCCCTCGGTATAAATAGCTTTCAGGCACACCCAAGCAGAGAGTATGCTGGAAGCAGAGGCACAGCCCAATCAAAGGGACATAAAATGCCAAAGAACTAAAAATTACTCAGTGCATTTCCTTCCTAGCGGTTATTCAACACCCCAGCCCCACTCTCCCTCTTCACTCACCAAAGGAACCAAAGCGTGGCTGACCTGTAAATTTACGTAGCATTTCGGTGCAGGTTTCTGCCACGGTTTCATCGTCGCACTTCTCCATAATCAAAGCCTCTTCTCCACAGATCCAGCCACTCAGGACATGGCCGTACCTCTCTGGTGGGTAGAGTACATCAAAGCTGCAGATCTTCTTGTACCACAGCTCCTCAGGATAAGTCAAACTCTCACTCTCTGCCTCGTCTTCCCAGACAAATTGAATGCTGTTGCATTCAGAGCTCCAGAAAGGCTCTTCGAACTCCAGGAAAATCTTGTCAGTCGTATTGATTCCTAGTTTCTCAATGGCCATCACCTTCTCCTCAGGCAAGCGGGGATGAAACAGGCTCTCATGGCGTTTCTTCAAGACTCCCAGAGACACAGTCACAATGACATGGTCAGCTGGGATGAATTCACAGTCCTCGCACTCTACGAAGACATCGGAGCCCTTGTCCTCCTCAGGGAGGTCACTGTTGTGGTCAGCCACCCTCTCAATCTCTTTGCTGACCGACTGGTTCCAGTGGATGCACTTGACCGGCTTGCGGAGCTGAATGACAGACTCTGGAATGGAGCGGGCCAAAATCTCCACGATTTTAATGAAACCGCAAGGAATGATGTGATGAGCCCCAGGGATTTCGGTCCATTCCCCAAATTCACTGAGCGAGACTTCATCCATGCTGTGGGAGCTGCTCTCACAACTCTCTACCTGAGGAAAAACAACACAAAAGCCATATTGCCACAAAGCAACTCATTTTGCCGCAGCACAACATCGTCAAGGGCACAGAGGATCCTGAATCTCACTCTTAAACCACACTGGTTGTGCTGGTAAATAAGTGTTTGGCCAGAGGATCTGACAAAAATCAATCCATCGCCTTCCTTCCAACCAGAGGAACCATTTTTTCATGGTAACAAGCTGCGTCACTTTTGGTTGCACGGGCCACGGTTGCATCGGCCAGAGTTCAGAGATGATGTCTCCGGTTCTGCAGGACTCTGGGTTACAGTTCTGACTGGTTTCTGTCCTTTAAAACACATTTCACCGGCCAGGGACTGGCTGCTTGGTGCTTCTACAACAGAAGCTGGAGCTACGTTAATCAGACGCTCTTTCCAATGTTAATAAGCGATCCCATGAGGAGCCACGAAAAACTTTTGGCAGCTATTTCTGCTGTCTGCAGCTTTTGACATGCTGTCAAACAGTCAGCAATCAGCAAGCTAATGATCTGCAGGAGGCGAGAAGACCCGGCACAGAAAGAACTGAAGGAGACAGAAAAGGGAAATGCCAAGATGTGAGACGTTTGCATTTGATTCGCTTGATGTGATTATCAAAGCTTTAGATTTGGGAGTATTTGCAGGAGTATCAGGCATAGCTGCAGCTTGCAACAATCCCTGGAACAAAGGCAGGATGTTTGGCCTGTCCTGTGATAAGTTTCTAACGATAATACTGATGCATGGGACACAGTGATCTTAAAATCTTCGAATCACCGGAGTCACAATGATTTGCACATTATAATTCTTTAAGCATTTTAGGCAAAGGGAACGTTACAATTCCATCCCTCCACTGGCCAATTTTCCAGACCTTTCCACACTTTAATGACCATGTGTGGTCAAACGCCAGGGAGAAAACCAGGCAGCTACTTTGCCCGAGACACCAGTTAATCCCCACTCTCTCAGCAGCCACTCTGATCTGATGGTCTTAAGTGTCAGCAGCTTTGTTGTTCTCAGGTATTTACACATGGAAGGATTTGTGAGAGCTGCAGAAGTAACCACCAGGAAAACAAGAGCTATATCAAATATCTAACATTGTCTGCATGAGTGATGTTACACGGATAACACAATAAATAACTTGTCTTTATGTGGCAGCTGTGGAGACGCCCTGTGGTATAAATTCTTGGGTTAGGACACTGAGATATCGGAACAGCACCGAGGATGCCTTGCTTCAAATCTCAGCTTTATCACAGACCTCCTGTGAGACTCTTTAGGTCTTTATTTCTCCTTGTTTCAGCTTCCCACCTGTAAATAGTGAATACCACGCAATTACCCACATCACAGAGTTCCACTTGGCTCCCCTGCCCGATTCCATAAGTCTTTAAGTCACTATAATTGAAATAGGAAAGACTATTTCACTTGACTTGTGGTGTGCTTGCTGCAGCATTAAGTCCTCATCCCACAGAGATCTCATTTAGGCTGAGCCACGAAGGAGATAAAAAGAACTAGGGAAGCTGTGAGGAAAGACGATTAGGACATGGGTTTATACAAGCTACCTTTGATTTTAATGCTTTACCTTCAAAATGCTTTCTAGGGATTTCTTCAGCAAATTACTAGTATCAAAGTTACATTTCTTCTGGTCTCTGAGACATGGACAGAGGCAGAAGGGAGCAAAAGATGCTCAGGCTGGATCATGGGTCCCAGGTGTAAGGCAGGAGACAATGTAACTAAAAGAACTTTATAATAGAGTAGCTTCAAGTGGAAAGAAAATGTTAAATCACACCAGAAAATTGAATAGGGCTTAGGAAATCTCCTAATTAGAAAGCTAGAAGCTTACGGTAAGGAGAAAAAAAAAAAACAAAAACCAAAAAAATATGAGTAAAGGCATTATTTCTTGTGTCTCAAGGCTTAGCCATGTGACTGAGGTTCAAGATTTGTCTGCTCTTAGCTAAAACAAAAAAACCAGTGACGTGCACACACACCTTAAGGTACTGCTGGATCATGGCTAGTTTCAGCCTCTTGATGGCCTCTGTGTCATCCGGATCGGCCTTGACACGTTTGCGCACTACGTCCCGTGTAAAGACGCCCACACTGTTCTGGCTCTCAGCATTGACTGGTTTACCTCGTTGGAAGAACTCCTGAGTCAGGTTATAGACCTGCCAGAGAGAGGACAGAAAGGCAGAAAACATGAACCACAGCAGAACCCAAGCCCCAAGCAGGATGCTTTTTTCCTCCATCCAAACCCAGCGCACTCAGATCACCTTGTCTTGCCAGCTCTAGAGGCCAGCTTTGGCAGTTGGTTGTCCGCTCTGCTCCAACGCCGTGTCACGTTGCACCCACAGCTATGCTGCTTAGAAGGCAGGAAGCAACACTTCCCTCTGGGCAAAGATAACCAACTTGACTCACCTGCAACAGCCCAGTTATTAATAGTGCAGATGGCAGAGCACCTCTACAGAGCAGGCTTGGGTTTGCTACGTGTAATTCCTGGCTCTGCTAAGCAATGTCACAGCCTGAGTTGGCCCCAGTCTCCATCCAAAGTCTACTGGGAGTGAACTCAAGCAGCAGGACCCACGCACTTCCTCACATCTGGCAATAAAGCATCAGCTCTTCTCCCACCTCGGTGTCTCAGGTGCAATCCCAGGTGCAGACTCTGTGTCTAAAACCCTTCCCAGGTTGAAGGGCTCAGATCTTTGACTGCTCTAACCTGGAACCACCCTCTCCATTATTGTAATTATTTAGCAATAATGCCCAGGAATCCACTAGGGTGGGGGAATTAACTTTCATAATTAAGTTTTCTATTGTCCCCTGAAAAATATGAAGCAACAAACACAGACATGGCAAAGGAAAGATCTTTCTGATATTTGTTTAACCCTGGTTTTCCACCGTACAACCTACTTAAAAGCAAGAAAACAACCACCCACCCTGGCC
Organism: Chlamydotis macqueenii; assembly: GCF_036417535.1. Lineage (NCBI taxonomy): Eukaryota > Metazoa > Chordata > Aves > Otidiformes > Otididae > Chlamydotis > Chlamydotis macqueenii. The sequence goes on from NC_141559.1 coordinate 81,309,903, forward strand.
ACCTGCTTGTGGCCGTCTGGAGTAACCAGTACTTCTGTCTGCAATACTGCCAGAAGAGCCTGCAGTTGAACCACGGCCCTTCATTTCCATGGAAAAACGCCAAGGAACCTTTTAACACTGGAAAGGTTTTTTAAAAGGTGCCTCCCAGAAGCGCAACTCATCCCGTTAATGACTTGTTTGTCCAGAATGAGTCACCTTCTCATTTACATCATGCCACAGGGGTGCACAGTACTGTTACAAGTAGAGAGGCAAGATCTCTGCTCGGTGAGTTTTTCCTGTCAATGACGGTTTGATTACAACTTACGATCCTTCTTTGGAGACAGATTATTCAGACTTAGTGAGGAGTTCAACTCAAAAGTAAATGCTTGGTAGGAAGCTGGCAGAACTGCGGCAGCTTCTCCTTTGAAGGCTCCTACAGATTCTCGCTCTCTGCTGATATGGCTAATTCACCATTTTTCAGTTTCTTCCCATCTTGATGCTCTCCAGAAGCTTGGTTTTCTCTTGGGTTTTAGGAGTAAAGTCAATTCGAGGAGGCAAAATAAAGGAATGATGAGGAAGGGGAGGCAGTGAGGGAAAACATATGGCAGTGGTAGGAGCAAGAGCAAGCAGGTCTGCGAGTGAATGGGGGAAGGAGAGTAGACAAGGACAAAAAAGGGATGAGGAGGAAAGTGAAGAAAAAAAAGTGAAAGAATGAAAAAAAGCTAACATAAACTACAGAAAAAGAGAAGAAGTCACAAAAAAAATGAGTGGAACTGCTGAATACAGAAGAGAACTGTAAGCACCGACTGGGACGCAGCCTTTCCAAGGACATTTCCAGACAAGAAAGGTGGAGACCAATGCCCTACAGGGCATGAAGGCTTCCAGCAAAGGAAAGGAAATAATGACTTCCATATCCCCTGATGCCAAAAGCCCTTTGGCAGTTTCAACATCCCACGGTTCTCAGGTCCACTGATTTCTGAGGCCCAAACCATTTCCAGCAAGTACAAGCCGCACAGACCATGCGTCAGCAGAACGCAGCTCAGCTTTCATAAGCCGATTGCACACTATAAGCAGATAACGCATTCACAAGACAAGCAAAGCTGTGTTAAAACCCAGCTGCCATGTGGCCAACAGGATAAGTGAGCCATGGGTATGTTTTATTAACCGTTGTATTATTCATTGCCCAGCAGAGAAAAAAGCAGAAATGCATGGCTGTAAACATCAAGTCTTCCCTATATATCATCCCATAGATCAGAGAGCAGGGAAACTTTTTTTTTTTTTCTCAGAATCTCTGTTATTTCTTTGGTTTTCTCTTTTTGGAGGTGCTGAATCATCTGATGAAGAATAGAAGGCAAAGCTGCTGTGGGTAAGAAGCAAGATGAGAAAGAACAGTGAATCCTACATTTCGAGATACATTGTCATAATAAAAGAATCAAAAATACACTCAAAATATATTGTTCAATGTACGCATACAGCAAACAAATTCCACAACGATGGAAAAGGTTCACTACAAGTCCCACGTAAGGTTTCTGATGAAGTAGGAGCAGAACTGTACTGTCTGGAGCTGGAGTTACCTAGGCTTTCCTTCCCCAGGTGGGAAATTGCTTATAATAACAGAAAGCGTCATCACGGGATGCTTTCTATGGGACCACCTCTGAAGTCACTGGGAACAGGCATCTGTGAGATTTGAAAACGCGTTCTCCTTCGCTTGTTTCATCATGATGAGATGATAGAAGGGTTCCTGAGAGAGTTCAAGCAGGCTTTATTTCAAAGAGCCTGGTGAAAGGTAGCATCAAGAACTCCATCTGAATGACTAGTTAACTCTACAAAATACCCAGCTCCCACCACTGGCAAATTCACATCGCAGCACGACGACCTAACCATTTCTCACTCTAAAGCTCCTCTGGGTTCGGGCAGAACAACTGGCCCTAGAAGCCTGTCTGTAAGAACCATCAGCAGAAGCAAAAGATGCAGAACATCTCAAGCGACTACTCATTCTAAGCAGATTTCCATCCCTAATTCTGAGGGTTTACATACCGTCTGGCAGGGAAACGAGTCTGAAGGTCAGAAAATAAAAGGAGTTAATTGAACAGCCATAATCCTAAAATGGCTTCACTTCAGCTTACAGCTTCTGTCTTCTTTCTGACCAGCTTTGAGGCATCCCACCGCGGAGGTCTCCGCAGGGAACACGGCATCCACCAGGGATGTCCCCTCTGTTTTCTACAGGCTTCCACCTCCACGTGTTTACTACCTACGTGCTCCTCCACCACAGGAAGACGCAGTTTCTTAGGAAGAACAAATCTAAATAAAGAAGTTTCTCAGCACTGAAGGAGGCCAGGAAAGCACATCCCAATCCACGCTCCTTCCTGTCAGCACCGGTGACGATCCATACCATTGTCTTTTTCTTATTTGGCTTAAAAACTGCAGTGACTTAATCCCCGGTCAGCAAAAAAAACCTCGACGGAGATAGGTCCATGCTGTTACCAGGCCAGACATCTGTCAGTGCAATAGAGGGGCAGGGAGGGAACGGTGACTCTCGGTGGCCCTTTGGTCCTGCTTTCTACGATAACGCAAGACAAGGCACTGGAGTTTTAATTGGGGATGGCAGGAAGCCCAGCACAGGGTGTGGGGTGAGAAGGGTGGAAAACTTTGTCATTCTTTGGCTGCATCCCTCCCCCAGAAGCTGTGCAGCACACAGGAGAAAGCTGACAGATAACAAGGTCGTTAATCAGCTGATTGTTAAAGGGAGGGTTCCTGTGAAGCAGGTCTTGAGGGACCACATCCTTAGTGAAAAGCCTAAGTAAAACCAGGCATTTTTTCTAAATCAGGCTGGCTGATGGACTGTGAAATTCTTGGGCAGGCAAGGCAGTGTGATTTTTCACCTGCATTTAACTTGTCAAGCTCACCATCTGTCCCACCCTTTACAAAAACCTCAGAGTTGGCCTGAAATACCTCTTCGGAGAAGGAAATGAGGACTTAGCGGGGACAGAAGAGCAACTCAGAGATGGGTTGTCCCTATTCACATTTTCCCAGCAGTTATATGCACACACAGACACTGAAGCTGCAGACATCACCGTCAAACGTCACACTCCTGTCCCTTTGCTTTAAGAACCATGAAGATGCAGTATAAACATGCAGAGGCCAAAATCCTCCCCTCAGTCCTGGGGGAATCCTAGCAGGAGCGGAGAGGAAGGTGGGAAGATTATGAATACGTGGCACGGACATCAGACCCTGGGGAACCTTGCAGTGCTGGTGCCTCCTTCCTTTGAGAGCCTGCCCAAATGGCCCCTCGATGACCCGGAGCGGTGCCAGCCCCACACAGTACAAGGCCTAGGAAGGACAATCTTAAACAACAGTGGCTGGAGAGCCGTCCTGCTCGATGCCCTTTCTCACGGTGCAGTGCTTGGTAACGCGGGGCTGGAAAACCAGGTAGCTGCTCTGCAAGACTGGAGACCTTCCTTGCAGGCATCTAGGGCTCTCACAGAGGAGGATTTGGATCACCTCAGTCACAAGCTCGTGACAGATCTTGACTGCCCTCAGTTAAAGACAGCCCCTCACAAGCAACTTTCTGCTACAGGAATGAAGAGCTGAGCAGTCGTACTGCTGGCTGTCTCAAAACCAAATAAAGGCTTCTGTGAGGCATCCCCACAGCTATTACAAATTCAGGCTACTGCAAACAAAAAGAAGCAAAACTTGAAGTAGAAGCAGCCAGCCAAAAAAGATTGGATAAGCGCCTGGAAAAAAGCATAAGGACTTTCCAAACGAAGGAGCGAGGCAAAGCTCCGGAGGTACTGGGGTGCCTTGCCTTTCACACCAGGAAAATTCAGCACGCGGAGGCTGAATTCAGCGTTGCCTCGCTGGGCTCCAGCTTCAGTGACTCCACGTACTCAAGTGAAACGCTCGAAGGAGACCCCTCTGTACTTTGCATTCACTCAGATTCGGTGTTCGGCTGACAAGATAATTGTGGCTGGAGAGATACAGATGGGGGAGCAGGGCTGAAGGCATATGTTGGAGTCCCAGCACGTGGCAGCTGCTGCAGCGAAAGAAGGGCAGCGTGCGAGCGCATGGGAAGCGAGCCGGCTGCGCAGGGGAGGGCAGGCATTTGAAACTGTGACAAATTTAGCCCCGTTCATTCAGGACTACATTTTCCACTGTTAATGCCAGTGCTCCATCCCTGATTAGTTTTGCACACATCATGTGGTTGCTGGTTATTTTGGTTTGTGGGTTTTTTTTTTTTTTCTCTTTTCAAGTCAGGGCAGCACTTGTCACAGCCTTTGATATCTCAGCCTCTTTTAAAGGGGGAGGTGCAGCCTGAGAGATGAGATGATGGTGGGATTGCTAACAGCAGGCTGCCCTGAGGCTCTGAGAAGGGTCTTGGTGCTCCTACAAAGCAGAGAAGGAGCCTGACCCCAGGATTTGATGATTTGTAAGATTGATTTTTATCCTGGACAACTTCAAGATGTTATCACAAACCTCCCCCAAAAACCTGCTTCCTAAAAAAACAAACAAACAAAAAAAAAACACCACAAAAAACCACCACCACACAACCAAACTAAACAGAGGAGTAGAACTGAAGACTACATTCCTACTGTTCCTCCCCAGTACTCATCTCATCACCAGTTAAAGTAAGAGAGTATTGGCCAGCCAGGATGAAAAAAAAAAAAAAAAAAATGATGGAATGGACTCTAGTGAAAATGCAAGAAAAAAAAAAAAATGCTGGTGGGGGTAGAAGAAAACAAACAAAAAAAAAAACAACAAAAAAAAAACTACCCAGAGGAAAAAGGCGCCCAAAGCCACACGCCTGCTGCACATGGATTTCCAGGAGATCACGTCGCTCACCTTAATTCCTACTTTTCCTAAGCAGTGCAGGGAAGAAGCCACAGCCAGTGGTCTCTAAATCACTAAAGATGGTCCAATCCAACACCCCAACAAGGACTGGACAAGAAGCTCAACAAAACCATGAGCTGCTCCCACAAGAAATTCCAGCACATGTTGAAGGAAGACAGAGAAAGTACCTCCCCAGCACCAGCAGTTAAGAGGTTGGCCGATGTCCTCTTCTTGGCTTCATCTGTCCCTGACATAATTTTTATCGCAGAGAGTAGCTGTAGACATTTTTACAATCCATAAATGTGAAAGCCTTCTCCGTCTCCTAGCAATAAAGATATCCTGTGACAACGATAAGCTAATTACGTGTGGCGTGAAGATTAACTTTTAATGTGTTGCTCTCTCATGTCACTCGCTGCCCCTTTTCTCCTGCTTTAAAAGGAAAGGTAGATTTACCAAATTAATCATTTCCAAACCACTGGCACCTTGTTGTAGCCTTTATCTTATCAGCTCTATCTCAAAGCTAAGGACCTCTCATCCTTGTATTCTCTTCTCACTGCGGAGTCTGCCTGCCTCTGACACCTCCCTTTGCTGGAGATTTTCCTGTCATCTTCGAGACAGGATGATCACGGAGCACTGTTTGCAGTTTGGCAGTGTTCCATTTACATAAATAATGCTGCTCACTGCAGTATTTCCACTTACTCCCTCTCTCTGTTCTACTCTTAGTTGCTGTTCATCAAGCTCCACGCACAGCTCACCTGTCTTGCTTCCTGGCTGGCTTTGGTTCTGCTTTCAATGCAGTAACATGAAAAAGTTGTTCAGAAGAATTATCTCCACCTCCATTTGTCCAAGAATAATTCCCTTTCTGCCAATACATTGCTAAATTCCTTCTGTAATGAGTTTTTTTTTTTTAATTCCTATTACCCCTCTCTAAAACTGAACTGATTTTGTGCCATCCCATCACAGATTCCACTTCAGAGCCCCAGGACGGTGTCAGAAGTTTTTTAAACAAAAAGAAAAAAAAAAATTCCATTTCTGCTCCCCTTTCAATTCTTGATAATTATTTACAGGGTACAGTGATTTTTCTCCTGGTGGCTTTCTAAATGCTCGTGGACGTATTTTTAAACGTAAAGCATGCAAGATTAACCTGAATCTCGCGCGTGCTTAGTCAAGCATCAAATGCTGGTGAAGTTCGCTGCCAGATGAAAACCTGAAGGTTTTAGGCACGGCTACAGCCCAAGGAAAACAACGTTTTGCTCTGTTTTACACAACCCACTGAGGGCTCACACCACCTGGAGGACTAGTCATTCTGCATTCACCCCCTAAATGTACTTCATAAGTGACACAAAAAAACCTACGGAATAATTACGATGAACCTTGGCAAGCCTCCTTCTTCCACTGCGCTCTACCTTAGGCCAAATCTTCCTACTGGAAGCAGACAGAACTAATACCAGTCTTTCATAGGTGTCAAACCACAAACCAGTTCTTTCGTTTTTTGTTTTGTTTTGTTTTTTTTTTTCTACTTGGCTCTTCGATCACATCTACACTGAGCTGACAAGGACGTCACTGAACATCGGGCAAAAGAAGTTAAAATAACCTTAAACTGAAGTCCACACTGGTCTGAATCTACCAGAAATGACGTTCCTTTTCTCTTGATGCAACAAAACTTGCAATTCCTTCGAAACTGCGCTGACTTTGGTGTACTACACAGCACACTATGGTATTTATAACATCAATAAAATACACGGGGCTACAATATTTAGCTGGTTGTTGCTAAGGTTTTGCCTTCTGCTTTGGTTAGTAATTTGATCCCTCCTTTACCCTTTTCATTAAAGCAGTAACTTTCTAGAGCAACTGACTGGATCTCCCCAGCAATAGTTACTGGAAGTGATTAAACTGATGACAAATGTGGAAAGATTGCTCTTCCTAACACCAGTGAGTTAATCCCACATCAGAGACAGAGTAAAGTCAAGCAGAGGAGAGCAAATAAAGCATTGATTTTTTGCAAAGAAATTACTGGTTTTCTCCCTTTGTCCAGTACCTGGAGCATTATAACTGTCAAGGACTCCCAGTGTTTTCAGGTAAAGCTACAGAGCAGCTGAATACCAACCTCGTTGTATAAATCACTGAATTCTTCAACCACATCTTTCGGGATCCTTTGCCCGTTGTTGGTAAGATGATAAGCCACCCCATTCTTGGAGTAAAGACTGATCCGCCCAACACTCCTCTCACCATCAGTAGTCTCTTCAAGTAAACCATTGTCTTCTGCTAGATGATAGACTGGGTTTCCATGTGAACCATGAATCCACGTAGCTCCCAGTTCAAAAGTGGCGTGCCCTGCAGGAGAGTAAACCAAGCAGACCTGTTATTGAAGCTCATTTTTCTGAAAGCTTCTCACACTCAACCCTAAATAAAATGTACATGTGCAAAAGCAGAGCAATTGCCCACGGCCACCGCAGGTTTGAACATCACTGAAGAGAGCTTTCTCCGTGAGACAAGGGCAATGCCAGTGTTCTTCAAACCAGTCCTTTGGGATACAAGTTTAGATAGTGCTGGAAGGATGGGATGTTTCCAATACGACACATCATGATGACACACCTCTGATACTGAAGGTGAAATTCAGAATCTTCTAGGTTCTCAGTTCTTATCGTGACTGTCAGCTACTCTGTCCTTGCTACTTAGCATTTCTAAATCACCTTCTCTAAACCCGCACTCAAGAACATGACCAGACAGCAGAGGATGTACTGCTCGTGCCGCAGCACAAGCCACGTACCAGTGAAGGGCTGGGGCACAGAAAAGAGCTGCAAGAAGCCACACTGGACTATTGCAAAAAGGACATACAAGGATACTTACATAAATATTATGATTGTAGGGAAATAAAGGAGTATCTAAAGACTTGAAATATCCACTGTATTCAAGAGGAGGGGATGGATACCCAGACATAGGAAGAAAAGTATCTACAGCAGGGAGATTTGGGTTGCCCGGGGATAGCAACATTGGCCTTCTCCTGCGATTAAAAATGCATGTTATTGACAAATACACCTCAGATTAACCGCAATGCAAAAACGCGTTTCCATTCCCCAAATGACTAAATAGCTTATATTTTATTATTTACGCCTTTGAAAATTTAAATCAAGTTGTTTAAAAAGATGCACTGGCTGGTTAAACACCAAACACGTTCAGTCTTCATCATCTGCCTCCGGCTCCCCCTCAGCCAGCGCTGCCATGACCGGGCTGACAGCACAGGGAGGTGTTCAGCAGCTGCAAAGAGGTGCAAAAAAATAAGCCTGGCTCATGTCCTCCACCTGCATTTTTACAGATTCTCAGAAGTCCAGAGCTAACTGGTTTAAAGTCTGACAAAGCCGTGTTCTCTCAGCATCCCGGCCAACACCACGCTGCAGAGCTCGCTCTGCGGAGGCGTGTGAATGCCTGCTTAAGCGGGTTAGTTAATAGGATCCTGCCCGATGAAGAAAGGATCATGCAGTTAGCAGTCATCATATACTGTTTAACATGTAAATATATGCCCAGGGAGAAAGACGCTGAAGCGCTACGCTATATAACGCAGCCAAATTTAACAGGTGAAAGCTCCAAGAAGTGCTCTTGTCCAGCTGAGACGCTGCCTCCAAGGGAAGCTCCACGTATCTTGTCTTTCAGGCAACCACACATCATCATTAAGGAGCATGCTGATTGCTCTTCAAAATATGCATTACAGGGCTCGAGAGCACAAGATTTATACGTACACCTAAAACAAGGCGTGTGCTTCAGAGCCTGCAGCATCAAGTCACAAACGTGTGAATATTTAAGGCGTCGCAAACTCCAACGCACTCCCAGAGCACCCAGGCTGGCGGAAATGCCTGTTGCACGTTGGCAACCCAAGGTACAAAGCTCATCAATATTGCATGTGGCAGTCACTTGGTTAATGCAATCCTCCTGCGAGTCATCACACGCCAGATCAGCAGCGGGAACGCCGCCGGCTGCGTCGTGTCAGGAGCCTGCTTTCCGCTGCGCTAACGCTCCTACTGCGTACAGCTCTTATTTACGGGGCACCTGGTTTTTGAAGGAAAAAAAACAAAAAAATGCCAGCAGGTCCTGCTGTACCAGGTGCTTGGGAACGATGATGTGATCCAAGTCCTGTTCTCAGTAGCTGTGTGGAATATAATCAAATGCCAACAAATTAAACACAGTCATTCTTGCCTGTAATACTTAGAAATTCATTATCATCACTACCGAGCGGATAAGCCAGTTGTTGCCTAGTTTAAGTTACATGAATAATGATTTAAAAGTGTAAAATTAAATAACATCTTTTTAAACAGAGTTAGCTAATTTACTTTCAGGGCCTTAAAAGATTTTTGTTTCAATATTAATTTACCTCGAATGAATCATCCAATACAACAAAAAAAACAAAGGAAAAAAATCTGCTTTTTATTCTGTGAATATAATTACCGAGATACAAGCAGTGGTCAAAACAGGCGTATGCACAACAATACACCACAGCAGCAATTTTCCAAAGGAACACACAAATTGTGTATCAAACCTCCCGAAAACACACGGGAACGCTCACATTTCCCTCTGCAGCCCTGACTATTTCTTGGGCACCCTGCCGTCAAGTATCTGCAGCGGATACTGATGTTCTAGATCATGTACAAAAAACAAATCCACAAACACACAAACCCTTTGCCTCAGCTGTGCCAAAAATGATGAACCAAGCCTCTGAAAATCCAAATTATTCCCAAATTATAGCACCATACTCTATGCAGTTGAGGGAAAATACTGTTCCCTGCAAGACACAGCACGGCTCAGCGAGAGTGGAAGCATTAGGATATAACCCTGAGAAGAAGTTTAAAACTTAAACGCCATTTAGGCAGGCAGATTAAAGTGGTCGTACGTTGAAGATCCATTTCTGTAACAGTTTTTGGTAAGCTTTACCCAGTTTTGAGAAATGAGCAGGTCTTGCACGCCCCAGGTGCAATCTTGCTGCTTCACACAGTACAGAAGAAGAAAACACAGCCCAGGACCATCCTGCCCTTTTGCTCTCGTACAAGGGAATAAGAAGGTTCTGAGTACGTGCCAATTAGATACTAGGAAAAATTTTTATACACTGAGGGTGGAGGAACACTGGCCCAGGTTGCCCAGAGAGGTGGTGGACACCCCATCCCTGGAAACATCCAAGGCCAGGTTGGCCGGGGCTCTGAGCAACCTGATCTGGTTGGAGATGTCCCTGCTCCTTGCAGGGGGGTTGGACTGGCTGGGCTTTGAAGGTCCCTTTCAACCCAAACCTTTCTGTGATTCTGTAGATTTTACCACCCAACAGAGCTCCAAAATTGTTCGGCTAAAGGACATGGGAATCTGCAAAGCGCACAAGGGGCCAGAACACAGACCCACCCTGGGAGAGAACTGCAGTCCGTGCCCACACAGCGTAACTTTGAAGGTTTGCAGAAGGTAAGTTTGTAGTTTTAAGAAAGGTATTAAAAGATCAGGACTTTGGATTCCAGTCCTCTGCTCTGCAAGTTACAGTTGCATCTACAAACTGCACGATCTCCCCAAGACTGAAAAGCCTGCTCTTGTCTCATGTTCGTTAAGAGGTGTTAACGAACAGGAGGTAGACTCCCAGCAAAGGTAAAGACATGAATGACCAGTGAAGGTGTCCAAAGGTGACAGAATTGGTCTCAATACGAGTCCAACAAAACTATTTCACAGGTGCACTGAAAAAAAATTGTATATTGCTCCCTGAAGATTTCAGGTCTTTAACGCTTCCCTCCTGTCAGCCACGATCCAGGATATTTTTACTACAGCGTACTGTGAGTAAAGGACACACTTCCCATTCTAACCTCTGTGCCAAGTCTCAGCAGAATGTAAAGTGCCCTACTCAAACCCCGGAGATTAGATTTGTCCGACTGCCTTTTCATTCATTTCCCTTCTGCAAGTTCATAGGACGCTGCTGTTTATTTATTGTGGTGAGTTTATCGAGTGAAACGCAGTGAAGTGATGTAAGCACCTGATAAATAAAAAGAAAGGAGGGCAGCGAGAGGCCAAAGTTAATAAATACAGAGAGTGGGATCAGAAAAAGAACTAGTTAATTGAAATCAGGAAGGCAAGCCAGTACAAGTGAAGAGCTTTTTGCCTCCTGTGGAGAAGAGAGCGGCAATGCCCTTCTAGATGCCAGGGGAAGCTTCACTGACTGCTGTGCTGCAAAAGGTTTGTTCCAGTCATTTTGCATTTAGAGATTTTACGAGCCCTTCCAATTGACGTGGGATTAAAATATCCAGTGTCTGCACCTTTATTACACACTGAGAAAGGAAGCCACGGAGGTAGGAAAGCTGCAAATCAGGATGAAAGGATACATTGAGGAGGTTTTTCCAGCAGCCTGATTCACAGTGGGTAGTGCCCTCCGCAGTAAATCAGTTCTAGGGCAATGAATGGGGCTGTTTGTGAAACAGAATCGCTCGGAGCTTGCCCCGTTGCAAGTGATGTAAGCCACTGAGAAACGGCCGTTCGCCAGCCAGGAGATTTACTGAGTGCTCCCAGTCATCAGTCAAGCTTGAAAACATTGGTGGAAACAGTCTCTATACATTTATTTCACCACAGAATGCTTCTCACAGACCTGTTACTCAGAGCTCTTCCTACACGAGTGAAAACAATCATTTATTTAACAGAAACATGGTTTTGAAGCAGCCCTCCCTCAGAAGAGATGCACAAGACAGCTTGGATTCACCCCCTCACCCTGCAAGGAACCCAAGGATTTACGCTGCTGACAACATCACACCTCAAATAACCTTTTGCACGTAGACTGAAAAAGCACATTTCCAAGGTCAAATCAACCTGACGACAACACAGAGCCTTGCTAGCAGAACAAAGCGAGCCCACCGCGTTCCTTCCCCAAACGCTGCTCTTACCAAGTTTCACACTTTGGACGCGGCCTCCAATTCGGTCGGTCGCCTCAAGGACAGTTACATCCGTGAAACCGCTTTCCAAGAGCGCTTTTGCTGCCGACAGGCCTGCAAGCCCAGCACCGATAACCACTATTCGAGGCTGTCGTTTTCTCCGTAGGCCACTACTAAGAGGATCATCCGTGCTGTCTGCAGATATTTCACAACTTTGCATGCCGTCCAAGCTCTCTTTCTAAGGAACCTACGGAAAAAGCAAAGAAGCGTATTCAGGGAACGCAGCTCAAACTTGTCCTCTGCAGTTAGAAATCCTAAGGGAGTCTAAACAAAACAAAACAAAAAAAAAAAGAAAGAAAACTTGTGAACTAGACCCAGCCTTCAAAATGAGATGCATAGGAAGGATAAGTGAGGTCAAATTGGGATGCAACAACTTCTTGGCCTGGAAGCTCCAGAAATCTCCACCCTCTTGTCTCATGTAGACTATTTCCAGAGAAGTCAAAGGATTTTCAAACTCCCATCTCTTTATATAACCTCCCAAAGTGGCAATTCTGTGGTAAAGACTTTGTAAAAAAAAAAGAAAAAGAAAACCACATGCCCAGTGCCAGCAAGCTCCACAACGCAGCGAGGAAGCTTCGCTTTGCCTCTGTGGCAACCACAAAACATAAGCTTCAGATCGTATAACTACGGGAGTAGGTAAAGAGGATTTAGCTTAAAGCATGGAGATTAGACATCAAACCAGTCATTACAGAAATGGTACAGATGGAAAAACGTTTCAACTGCTGAGAGCCATCAAAGGCCAGCTGAAAAATTCACAGCCCCGTGATGCAGCGCCTGGAGCCAACACCGTCCTGCCACACCAGGGTCAGCCTCAGTCTTTGATGAAGAGAGGTTCAAAGACGGAGATGGGTTGATGAAGATGGGTTCAAACTCGTACTAGTCCTGGCTGGTCCAGTTACCCAAGGCATCCAACGGCTCCTCCAAGCAGTATTTTTTTTTTTCCTGCAAACTCCCAGAAGCCATCTTTCTAACTGTGTATACCCTTAGTTCCTGAGTCCCCTCACCTTATTTTTCTAGACAGCCTGAATCCATGGTTAAGGGTGAACCTTAATCAGGGATCACCAGTGTAGGAAGTCCCTAAACACAAACGTCACCGGTCAGTCATCTGATCTTGGATAGGTTCACATCTGTCCTCAAGAGCACCAAGGAACAGGGTACAGAGACCCATACTCCACCAGGCCCAAGAAGACGTCAGTCCTGACTTGCAAAGGATAAACACAGAGCCCAGGATTCATCAGCCCTTGAGTCAGCTTCTGCTTGATGATTTGGACAAAGCGCACACGTGATTCCCAGCCTTACCATCCTCCCGACCCAACGCTTACCAAACGCAGAGAAATCCAAGGAGCTAGCGTGCCGCCTCTACCTGTTGCCAAGCTGCTGGATACTCCTGAGCTCTTCCTCAATTTTCCCAACACTCGGCCAGCGTCAAAGACTCCTTTTTCTCTTTTGCATCACCAGGAGAAGAGAAAACCTTTGCACTTAAGACAATGACGCACTATTGTACCAATGAAGTCCAAAGCAACACTGGTTTCATTTGGAGAGTCCCTTTCTCTCCAAGATCTTAAAGCTTTTATGTATGTTGACCAAGCATCTCCTGCTCTACATGACAGAGGAGACACCAGACTGCAGTCAGCAGGGATTTAAGCAGCGGTATAAAAAGTAAAGGGGTCCTACTGGAGCTCTAGACAACTGTTTTGGAAATGTTTCATTTCAATTGGAACAACTCCAGCTCAGTCCACCCTACCTGGGCTCACCAGCACAGCACCCGTAGCAAACTGCTGCTGCCAGCGCAGCTTGTTCCAACTGCCACTGAACAACGGAACCGGTGACACGGAGCCAGCTCCGTAACCTGCGGTTACACCAATCATCTCACTGTTTTCATCTCCTGGCCAATAGATTTCAGGGAGCAGATATTTGCCACAGGGAGCCAACCGTCGGAGAGTTATTTCCAAACTGAAGCCAAACACGTCAAGCATCTGATGCTTTCTAGTCCACGGTGAAAGAGTCACAAACCACAGTCACCTGACAAACGGAAAAGCTGTCAGCAGCCAAAACCAGGCACTGGGCTTAGTTCTGAGCAAGCTGGACTCAAAAACAGTACAACAGTTTGAAGAAGTAGCAGTGAATGATTTCTTCCCTGGTTCCATGAGAAACAGAAAAGCTCTGGAGCAGGCAGGGAAGAGGAGGACCCAAAGCTCCTTCCTTCCAGCAACCAGAGAGCTGGATCAAGTTTCCAGCTGCAGACACATTAGGACTTGTCTCTACTTGGCTTTGATGCTGATTCCTTTCTCCTGTGGACTTTCCTCATTTGGGACAGGAGTGGGGTTCCCCCCCCCCCCCCCCCCCCTTTAAACTTAAACCACTCTGAAAGCGGATTTTCAGAATGGGTTAAGATAGACAGGAACACGGCACTCCAGGTACTCCCTCAGGAGGTAGTCAGGAGCTGCTCCGTGAGGTGCAAGTTAAATCCTCACCAGTCAGAGCTGATAGGAAAACTGAGACTACACCTCAACAGACTCACACAAACACGCACCACAAAGAGAGACGAGGCACAACATTCTAGTTAAAAACCCAACAAAAATAGGAAGCGTCACTTTTCTCCATTTGCCGGTGCAGGACAATGGGAAGGAGCTGGGCTTCCTACAAATAAACAATTTTTCCACCATCATTTTTATCTCCTCTTGACATTGAGTGAAGCCACTACTTTTCTTGGGCCCTGTTATGCTCCCAAGCATGTCAATTTATTGACTTTTAATCTAACAAGATAAGAAATGATATTTCTCTTGGTTCTTTTAAGATCTTTAAGATGGGCTCCAAACATTGGGATCTCTCTCAAAAACAATGTCATGAGAAACACTGAACAGTCATTCCCTGCTCACACTCTCCTCCGTGCTAAGGACCTTCATACATGATCCCAGTCATCTCTTCTTCAAGAAGAAGTAAATCTGACTCTGGCTGATCCTTCCTCATTTGTGAGCCATTACAAATCCATAGCTGAAACAACTCTTACTAGAAACGTCTTCAGGATTATTACAACCCATAGACATTCTATAACACTCTCCACTTCGCAGCCAGTCTCCCGATAACACTCCGATGCATGGATTTTAACTGCCACGGTAAAGAAACGTCTCTTCTGCCATCTACATCCTACAGAAATGGAACCAGTTCAGCTCAGTTCTTTAAGTACAGCTTTCCTAACCTGGAAATGGGAATTCTTCGCATGAAAGCTTCAAGAAAATGTTTTCCCCCACTGGTTCACCATTTCAGTACTGGATTAGGTGACCTGTCTAGACAGGTGGGAAAATAACAGGGTATTTTGTGCATACGGAATCCTGATTTAGAAACCACTCTTAATCAGCCAACAACCTTTACCGTTACGATCGGCAGGGGACGGCAATTAAAATTTCGCAAGAGCCTGGGCTTTCCAACTAGGATGCGTCCTCCATTGGGAAATGAACAGACAATATAAATATAAGAATCCCCACCACACTTTATTTCAGTATCAATTACGCACTCTGTTAGGCTCATAAGTAAGACAAGCACATAAAACACAGCCTGTTACGTACAACGCTGTGCCCTCAGTCCTTGCCAAGCCACCAGTGAATATTACTAGGTCCTCCGACACAAAGAGAGTTTGGCTTTGTACTTTTTCTTCATTGCCAAAAAGGGTTGTTTCTTTTTTCTTTTCTTTCTTTTTTTTTTTTTAATCTTAGTGAAGTGTGTTAGCTGTCCTACTGTGAATCTCTCCGAGGCTGCAATTTTACTTCGTGTCCATCTAAGAGCACGGGTAGTACTAAATCACAGCTTGGCTGACAGTAAAATTCCCCCGCCTTTGTCATGCTGATAGCTTTCTGTGAGACAGCCAACAGGAACCAGCTATCCACAAGAAAATAATATTTAAAAAAAAAAATTCAAATACACATCTTCCTTCCTTCTTAGAATCATAGAATCATAGAACGGTTAGGGTTGGAAGGGACCTTCAAAGGTCATCCAGTCCAACCCCCCTGCAAGGAGCAGGGACATCTCCAACCAGATCAGGTTGCTCAGAGCCTCATCCAACCTAGCCTTGAACGTTTCCAGGGATGGGGCCTCCACCACCTTTCTGGGCAACCTAAAATTCTTAAAAATATAGCTTTGATCCTCTTACTCTTGTGCATCTAAGCATCTCGCTCACGATATTTGATCACTCCTTCTTCCAAACCTGCTCCCTTTTCTCAGTCTCCATCACCATTCTGGCCTTGCCTCCTAGGTGCCACTGCCTTTCATTCATCCCTTCTCACTACTGCCCATTTCCTTCACTCAAAAACATACCTTTAAAAAAAAAAAAAGGCCGAAATACAACCCCCTCAAAAAAAAAAAAAAATCTTGTGTTTCATTCTTTTAATAAAGATATATTCTGGATACATTCCCTCTAATACAGCCTGCCTTCTACTTATTTAACTTACGATTGCCCCAAAGGCAACGGCAACCTAGAAATAGCGTGAATGTAAACGTCACACTAGCCTGCTCTACCTTTAATCCAGCAGCAGCAAAGTTCAGAGGTACGTCCACTTCATGGTTTGTTTTTTCTTTTTTTTTTCCTCCTCATTTTGCCAGTAAAACCTTGCAGGAAGAAGCCAGAGAATGAAGGCAGCTCACAACTGCCCTCTTTATTACAACAATACTCTCCGATCAGGCTATTCTTCTAAGACCCTTAAGAAAAAGGTCACCAAGGCTCCAACAATTTAAAAATACAAAACCAAAATAAACAAAACATTTGTCAAGGAAATTTGCTATTCTTAGCTCACCCAAACATTCTCGTGGTGGCGCTGGCTTAGCTGCGATGACACAAAGACTCAGGCAAGGCGATGTACTGAAAACAGGGCTCGCGTGCTTGTCTGGTGGTTGGTTGGGGTTTTTGGTTTGTTCCACCAGGACAGTCTTAAAAAAAGCACATTTTCCTCTCCCTTCCGACTTCCTATCACACAACAGGTTGTCTCATGCCCACAAACCACAGCTGTGAGCTCCCAGCACGCCACAGACCACAATCACGGTCATCCCAGGTGGGACTCGCCTCACCCCACTTCATCGTTTGGGTGTCCAACTTGCATCTGTTGTCTACAGCCTTCAGCTGATGGAGAGGAGGAAGAGGATGAATCATCATCCTGCTGATCTTTGGTGTACTTATCTTAAGATGGACAAGCTGAAAGGAAGCTTACAGACCAGTTTAAAACCATCACCTAACCTTTCTGAGGTCTCTTACACCAGCAGTTCAGCCAGGATCAGGAGTTTGCTGGAGAGTGACCTCAACGCCTCCACTTCCCGTGCTTTCATTCACATGCAGTGGGATCGAAGCAGCCAAAGGGCTCCTTGTGCATGAAATGAAACCAGAAGACACACCCCAGGAGAGCCAAAACACATCCCAGTCACAAAGGGGCATTCACAGGACAGCAAGTCCAGCCTGAAGCCTCCAGGGACACACACTCGCAGACGTGGGGACCTCTGCTTTGACTCTTCCACTCAACGTATCACCTCGGATTACCATGAGACACTTAATGATCTAGAAATAGCTTCCGACAGCTAAAATTAGGTTGAGAGGAACTGCACCTCCAGAAGGGGCAGCCAGTGGCTACACTTCCACGTGCTATTCTGAGCCTCCTGCACCAGGATCTGGTTTTCTTTCCTAACCACACTACTTGCCTGAATTTTTTTCCTTCTGTAGAGCGTTCTGTTGACAGTCTTCACATTAACAAGTGTAACAGCGAGTCCGGAGGGTGAGAAATGCACCATCAACACAAACAAACTCCCTGCTGACCGCACAGACCAAGCAGCTCCCAACTGACCAAAATTTACCAGAATCACTTTAATCCCTCTAGGTTATTAACTGATGGGAATTAAGCATCATCCTTAATCAGACACCTAACCGACAATATTGTGTGTGTTTGAAAGGAACTCAGAGGAAAACCAACAAGACTTCATTTGGGTTGCAGAACACTGGCCCAGGTTGCCCAGAGAGGTGGTGGATGCCCCATCCCTGGAAACATCCAAGGCCAGGTTGGCCGGGGCTCTGAGCAACCTGATCTGGTTGGAGATGTCCCTGCTCCTTGCAGGGGGGTTGGACTGGATGGGCTTTGAAGGTCCCTTCCAACTCAAACCGTTCTGTGATTTCTGCTGAAAGACTAAATGGAAGCACAAGAAATAAACACATTACTATTTTATTATTATTTTAAGTGCAGCTATTCAAGATACTATCAACACGTGAAAGGGCATTATGGACACGTGTTTATAATGCAGGTTTGTCATCACAGCCTGAGAGTGTTTACAAACAGAGAATGCTGACACCAAAGGACTCATTCAATCCAAACAGAGACAAAGCTAGGCTGAGCAACCAAGAACAGAAGAAAAATTCAGAACAGAAATAAGACGTCTGTTTTTAACAGTGACACTAATCAGCTGCTGAAACACTTTTCAGTAAAGACAGAGAAGGACATTGACTGAAGCTTTTAAATCAGGACCCAATCTCTCATAGACATTTACACTCCAGTCCCACAAGAAGACAGGGTTGCGGTGCTGGGAACGCTCCTGCCTAGGTGATGGAGATGGCCAGGACAAGACTTCAAGACAAAACTTCCTGACCTTTGCACCTCAGGCATCTGCCATCGCGCACAACTGTATGTCTGTGAGCACAAGCATCGTTAGCACGGCGTTGTAGAAACGGAGCGCACACGCAAGCGGCTTCCAGTGATGCCCAAGGAATGGAAACCAGTCACACAGACCACCCAGTGCAGGGCATCTCCTGGGCCTCAGAAAATAAAAAGCAAACAAAAAAAAAAAAACAAAAAAAACCACCAAAACAAAACAACCACAGCCAACTTTTTGATAGACAGTTTCAAAGCCTTTTTTCAATAGATGTAATAATCTCAATTATTTCATCAACCGCAGAGACAAGAGTGGTTTTCTGAAAGCACTGTTAGCAGCGCTCGTATGCAAAAGCTCCGCAAGGGAAACAGAAAGGCAACTCGTTCAGCAGATGTGAAGACACTCGAGCGTTCAGGCCATCAACTCATTACGCAGTCTGGCGCTACTCGTTCTGAGCAAGGCTGTAATGAGAACCTTTACCCAAGCAACTGCAACGACAGATTTTTCAATTATCATCTCTAATGCACCTTTTTTTCTAAGCTGAGGGAGAAGTGCTTGGAACGATTATTCTAGTTAGAGCAATTTTAGCTCAACTTTTACACCTTTCCAGGCTTCAGACTCAGGCTGTCCACTGAGCACACGTCAGGATACTGCAGATCACATCTCTGAGTAGACACAAAAACGAAGTGGAAGAAGGTATCTGCGCTGGCCCCAGCACTGCCCATCATCGCCTGTGCCTCCCGTCGCTCTCAGCTGTGGTTTTCTCCGCAGCTCCTGGCACAACAAACAAGCATTTTGTAACGTACCCCTCTTTTCCCCTTTCATCAGCCTTCTCAGAAGCAAGCACATTAATCCTTCCTGCCTGTTATTTCAAGATGCGCCTTCCAAGCTCCCCAGGCTGTGAACGTGTCAAACTGGAAGATACATCTCTTTTCTCCTGGAGACCCCCCCTTCCTTTTTAATCCAGCAGATTGCACGCCAAACTTGCTCACAAGCCTTTTCAGAATCACTATTTATGCCAGCACGGGTTAAGCACGGACACCCTTTCAAGAGAAAGCAGGAGCATTATTAATTGAACTTAAGTACTCCGCGTCAGTCGGATACGTGAGCGAAACAAGCCTGCTGTTACCAACTGCCTTTGTCCAGCAGTTTTGCAAACGCCAACCCGGTAAGGTCGGGTCTGCAGCACAACGGGAGGTTTTATTGCATGGGAAGCAGACACACCTTGTTTACTCAGCTACCTGGAGAGCTGCCGGAGCAGGATCATGGTCCGCAGCCATCTACGTACGCACCGGGGCCCTTCCCAAGCTCATAAACCCGTGTGACCAACAGCATACGCACCAGTGAGATCAAGGTTAACTCATGTGACGCCTGCACACGCCGGAAAGCCACCTCCAGCTGGGCTGAAACCACCTGGAGAGTGGCATTTGGCCACCATCGTCGCGCTCGGGCTTTATCCAGGTCGGTATTTTAGTTTAAACAGGTTTGCTGGCTGGATGTGGGCACCTGGAACAAGTCACTCAGCCCCAGACCAATCCTGCTGCCCTCTTCTGCAGGCAGCTGCCAGGCTCTTCTTGCCAGAGGAGGCCTGTTCTGACAGCTCACAGAAACTGGAGGTGTTGGTCAGAAGCAGTTTCTGAAAGGCCCTAGTCCAACCTCTATCTCCAACCAGGACCATCACCACCACGGATGGTCTCCTTGAATGCAGTGCTTGAAACAAGCAAGATAGCAGGGATTTTGAATCTTTTCCCATCAGGGAGATTTCAGCCCCTTGCTCCTCACCACCACTTCACACCTGACCAGAGCCAGGAGCCTTGGAGATGCTCCATGGGGCCACGCGAGCCTGAAAGAGCAATTCTCCCTGCACCCAAGTAGGTTTTGAGCGGAGCATCTCCATCAACTCTGCAGCACCCTCTCCACCGCATCCCAACCAACAACACAACCCATTTATCCTGTGTGCCTCACCTTTGCCCACCAGCCCTGATGATGGAGAGCTGACCATGCTCATCTTTCTCACCATGCTGGTACAAGGAAGCTTTTCACAAAAACAAGCCAGCACTCCTGTTGCAGACCAGCAGCTCGTGTCCTGCCTTATATTTCTGCAGGCAGAAGCTGAAATGAAGTGGTTCGATTTCCAGATAGCTGCTGGAATTTATAGGGGCAGCTGTGAGAGAAAAACAAGTCGGAACTGAAAATAAATTGCTACCATCCACTAAAATTTGCCCATGTAAAAGCCCAAGCCATCAACTGTGGCTTGAGGCGCTGAAAAGGGTGCAGTTCAGTAGTGCTGATGTTACATCAGCATCTACAAGCCCCATTTACAAATTACTGACCCACCCCAATGACTGGCACACAGTGAATGCAGAGCTGGATCAGCCATCAAGGAAGGAAACACATTAATAACACACCGCGTGCGCTGTCAGACGGCAGCACGAACAGAATGCTTCCTCTTGCACCCACGTGCCAAACCTGCAGCCTCGTGCCCAAAACCTCCTCCGCATCAGTTTTTGAAGGCAGAGACCTTCAGGCTGACTCTGCACTCTTCTTCCTCTGGACACATCCCACAGAGACAGAGGGACATTACAGCATTAACCTTTGCCTGTCCAGACTCGGGTCTCCTCCAGCCTGAGAAGACGACCTTAGCTGGGCTGCCCAGCCTTTATTCTTGTAACAAAGCACTGCAAGTCTCGTCTTCGTTTACCCCCTCACCTCCAGAAAAACCACCTCCCCACATCTCAGGAGAGACAGCGATGGGGCCATACTAAACTGTTTCTTCTTCCCAAGCTGGGAAGAAGCCATGGTTGGATGTGGTTTAGCGGACACGGCAGTGTTAGATTGACGGTTGGACCTGATGATCTTGGAGGTCTTTTCCAGCCTTAAAGATTCTATGATTCTATGATTAAGCTGAGCTTCTTCAATACACACACAACAAACAATGGACTGCTACTCCCAGTGTGACCACTGGTGGTCTGTGAGACCTTGGGCAAGCCATTTCACCTATCTGTGTCACATAAGAATGACCACCTGGAGCCACCTCTGCGAAACTACTCCCCCAGTTCTGAATAAGCAGCAGCCCAAAGCTGCTAGACCTTCAGAGTTGAAGCCATCAGACCTCCGCAGGCTATAGGCTCCAACAACAGCACCAGTCTGTGGCCCTACACTGCTTGCCTAGGAAAGGAAGTAGAAATGTTTAAAGTTCTTCAACAACAAAAAATCGTTCAGAGAAACAATGTTTTTCGTAAGTATGATCCAAGACAGCCGTCCCCTTTGCCTCTTCCCACAACATCACCATCCAGGAAAAACGTGGGGGCAACAGAGAGAATAAACCATCCAATTGGACATTTTATAATTATCTCTGAATCAGCAGAGACAGTGGAAAAAAAGCTCCATGATAAGATCTTCTGCTAGCTTAAATGCCTTTGCCGCCTGATCTTCCAAGTGGCTTGTCCGTTGCAAGAAAAGACATGGCTAGCCAGGGTCTGCATCTCTGAGTGATCAGGCTAGCAGCCCACGGAGAGCGGGAAACGTGGACAAAACAGCGTCTGTGATAATTCAGTCTTCAAGACAAGGAGGGCCGGGAAGCATTGCAACAAGCCACCGCTTCCCATAGTCATCACATGCAGACTAACCTCTCCGCGGAGAGATGATTCACAGAGCTGGCAGGGAAGCAGGCTGGGCAGACAAATTCAGACAAGAAGCCAGTAAAGACGGAGCAGGCAGGGAGCAGAGCTCACTTTGCAGTTCTGACTTCATAAATTAACCTGCTGAGGAGCACAGAAGCGTCACACGTGATTTATACACCAGTGAGGAACCTGCTGCTGAATAATAGTGACTTCAGGTAAAGAAGCGTCCGGATGCTTTGTCTCGTTACACTCACAGCCCTGCACAGCGGCATTCAGTCTGCATCGACCGCAGCAAGCGTTCCAGTAACACCCAGAAACGCTTGCCCCGGTGAGCCTCCTCCACTCTCCAAAACCATCCAAAAATGTGCTAACTGGGAAAAATCTCTGTGCTTTTGAATGTTTAGAGGAGATTAAAACAAAACAAAAAAAAAAAAAAATTGGGTCACTGGATGGTGCTTTTGATCAGGAAACCACTGCACATTTTTACCGCTGCGATCCAACTTGTTTTAATGCCTGCAAATATCCCCCGAGTCAAATGAACTTGTTCAAAGCTGATTCACACCACAGCTACTTTTTAAATCGGGCAGTTGTTGACAAGTAGAATATATTTAACAAGTAGAATATATTTAACAAGCCCCAAGCATCTTGGCGTGCAGTAAAAAGACTTCCTATTATGAGCTGTTGGGTTTTTTTGGGGTTGTTTTTTTGTTTTTTTTTTTTAAAGCAGACATATGGGCAGAGCAGGTTGTCTGCCACAGGGCGCTTCCATACAGCGCTCGGCGCTAACGGAACCGCAGGGATATCCAAAAAATAAACCCAAGCACATCATGCCAAGAACGTAGAGGGTGAATCACACCGTTTAACGCTCACTGATAAAATGCACTACGATGTGTTTTTCATACGAGGGAAAAGACAAGGAAATAAATCAAAATAATTGGCTGGCCCGTGGCTGGTTCTCAAGCGCGTTCCTCCGGCTGAAGGCCACCGTGAGAACACAGCAGGCTCAGTCAGCTCCGAGACGTGGGAAAGAAGCAGGAGATCTTGAACCGCTCTTCAAAAGCCTCTCTGACAGCCTGCTAGAACGTACCTTGGCCAGCGGGTCAGCATTTTGATTTGCAGTATGTGGATAAAATTAAGGACTAGACGATTTCCTCCACCACAGGAAGCTCCCATGGAAGTGCCAGGAGGCCGTCACCATCCCCAAGTGATTCCCAGAGGAATGGGCTGAGAACGAAGTCAAAGGCCTTTCAGGAACGCGCAGCAAGGGCGCCCTGCGATGGTAAGATGGGTCAAGCTATGGCCGGATCGGCTGAGCTTTTGGGACAGCGTTAGAGGCAGAAGTCTTCTCATTCCCTTTCTGATTGCAGCTTTCCTGGTCACACAAAGCTGTCAGCTCGTCTGCAGCCGAGACAATGACTTCCCTGCGCCGTGCGGTCTGGGCTGTGGAGCTTCTCCTGCCTATGCAGCTAGTCAGATCAGAGCACCGTAATGCTGCAGTTCGTCTGCCGCAGGCGACCGTGTTATACAGGACACAGTTAAAAGGAGTTTCACAGCAGCAATAAAAAGCACAGCTTGGGCATCTTCCTTGCACAACAGAGGAGCAAATCCAGTAAACCCTCCTCTCAACAAAACCCCCAAAGACAAAACAAGTACAGGCTGTAGCTGGCATATCAGCATCCCCTTTACTTTTGGGAGGTTGCAGAGATATCTACAAGGGACCAACTTATCTAGAAGACATCCCACAACATCTACTCCGTCACCAGGGACAGCTTACACTGCTACAAAACTCTTCTACTGCGTCAGGAGAAGTTGGGGAGAGCAGAGACACCAGAGTGGCATTCAGCCTGCTGCCGTGAATGGGACATTCCCATCTCAACCCCGGCAATGTAAATCACGATCCAGCCAAAAACTCTAACGCCTTTGGTTTCCACATCCTATTGGCCATCAGGGACCTACCAACACCATGAGCTGGCCAAAACCTAAACCAGTACAGCATGATGCAGGTTGGCTGTGTTAGCCTCAGACAAGACAGAAGGTTAACAGCTCAGGAACAGAGCTGCTGAGCCAAGCAGGACAAACAAGAACCAGACCCAAACTGGCCTGCCTTTTCTGGGTGACCCTGCGGTGGGAATCTTCCTCCCAATACTGAATGTGATTGAGAAGCTGAAAATAAGGGGTATCTGCCACCGCTAAGCTTCTCATGAAAGCAAAGCTTGGTGTTTCAGGACTGTAAAAGGATGGAGAGACAGTAAACTACAGAGAAAAAAAAAAAAACAAAAAAAAAACAAAAGATGTTATAAACTAAAAACATTGGCATAATGGATCAGAACAATGCTGCAAACAAGTTCCCTGCAGAACTTGTCATCCGACTGCCAAAAAGAGCTGTACTCTACCCCATCTGCACAACCGGGTGATCTTATCTTCCCTACCCGCCTTCTCTCTCCAATTGTTTGGGAAACTTAATTGATAAAACCAGCCTTAATTAAATAGGAACCATGCCCGTGTTTGCACAACTCGGAACACAATGGGGTCTCAGTCAAATAAACACTGGTGTCTATGTTACATCTGGGAATTCTCTGTGGTCTGGGGTTTTAAATGCATTGCAGCAAGCTCGGGAGCAAAGTTTCAACAGGAATCTTTCCTCCTCCCATTCTGTGTAACGGGAGGGTGAGACGGGGAATGAATCCGCAGGCAGAGAGGCTCAGCGCTGGTTCCAACTCAATGTGTACATGAGGATCATTTCAGGACACGCCATATGAGACAGGCTAGCCCAAAAGCAATTATTTTTTTTCTCACCACTTCTCAGAACCCAGACTTAACAAACTGCCCTGAAATAGCAGCACAACTCTCTGAATAGCATCGTTTCTTCTCTATTGGAAAGCAACACCCACACCGAATCTTTGCTTTTGAGACATCCCCGAGCAGCTACCACATCTTTACCATTCAAGCCACAGGGAAAATTATTAAATGCAGCAGAAACACTAGGGCATGAGAACCAAAATTAGAAAAGCTGAACACCGTGCGGATTTACACCCACGGTAACTGGATTGACTTCAGCCTGGAACAGACTAGACGTGACCAGAAAAGTATGTCTCTCCAGGTGGAGCTGTACTGAGGGAACTTCTCCTGGGCTCGTGCTTTGCTGGAACGTTAAACGCAAACCACATGCTCCAGCTGTAAGATAACAGACACATAACCAGGGCTGGCTTTAGCACGCTGCGGTACACACAGCTTTTTCCATCCTGTTGGCTGCCCAAACACGCTCCCGTATCAGACGGGAGCCAAAGGCAGGGGAATTCAGGTTGGGAAGCATGCCCGTAGAGCTCAGTGAGCTCTGGGTCATGGCTAGCAGACCGGCTTTCCGAGATTTTCACCCCCTAGAAGCTTCCCTTGAAGAAGATAGGTGTTTTCCCCACACCACTTGAGGTTTGGGGTTTTGCATGTGACAGCAAGAAATGTTTCAGTACAAAAGCACAGACCTTCTCCTAACTAAACACTGTCTGCATTCAGATCATCTAGAGATATCCAGAGGAAATCAGTGACTGCTAGAAAAAAAGAAAAAAAAAAACCAAAACATGTTATACAGGAATGTATCCCTGCTGTAAAGCAACAGAAGCAATTCACCCAGCTGAGCGGTGTTCCTCCTGAGTGCCGGGCACACTGAAACAGAGCAGAAACAGGAGATGAAAGACAAGAAGAAGAAGGGTGGGAGAGGAAAGAGATGAAAACGCAAGAGTGACACCTTCGGCTTTGTTTCCACCTTGTTGCAAACTTCAAAACAAAGCCTGAGGATTAAATTTTGTCTGGAGATTCCAACAGAAAACCTCCTCCAATCGACTTCTTGTGCTCTGAGGTTGCCAAGTGCCCTGAAGGCAACTGCAGCCTGGAGTGCCATGGGATGCAGACAAACGATGGGTTATCACTTCTGCAAGGTGCCTTTCGTTCCTCCCGACACACCTGAACTGAAAAACATTTCTTCTCTGTGACGATCAGGACATTCTACTGAAACACTGGGAAGCTTACTTTGCATTGCTCCTCTTCAGTAAACTGTGTCTCAAACAGCTTCACAGAAATTAAGACAAAACATTGCTCAAAGAGAAAAATTAAATAGCACAGGCTGAAGGAAAAAAAAAAAGAGAAATTTTAGATCTAAGAGATTTTTCACAGAGCAGGAA
This sequence comes from Chlamydotis macqueenii, assembly GCF_036417535.1. NCBI lineage: Eukaryota > Metazoa > Chordata > Aves > Otidiformes > Otididae > Chlamydotis > Chlamydotis macqueenii. The sequence goes on from NC_141559.1 coordinate 81,336,063, forward strand.
GACTTGTCATGTGGTAAACAGTAGAAACTGGGAACTGGGACACTTGCTATTTATCTGTTCTTCACGGTCTTCCCATGCGACTGGGGGGTAAAAAAAAAATGACAACCCTATCCATTAGCTGCTAAAAATATAGCACAGTTTCCTTGGGTTTAGATGGGAGCTCATTTCTTCAGCACGCCACGCTTTATCCTTTGGAGAATTCAGCTCCACCATATGTAAAGCACCTAGCTGTGCCAAAAAAAAAAAAAAGTATTTTGATCAACACCTGAAATGAAAAAGAATCAGCATGAAGTATAAGATACCCACCAGGACCAAGCTGTGTGGAAGCTAAAAGAGATAACAAGCCAGTAAATCTCAAATCCCTGTTTGCATCCATCCCATAACTACATGCTGAAATCCATAGAGCCTACAGATAGGCTGGCACGTTGGCAAGAAAAATTTGTCATTTCTAACTTTAGCAGATACTTCAGTTATTGTGTGATGCTTGAAAAGCAACAGAGATATAAAGCGGAGTTTGTAGGACGATCATTTAAACTGAAATGAGAGCTCCGCTCACCGAGCAAAGTCTTTTCTTAATTCCTTTCCTGTTTGCACAATTTGATCCACTTCTTTTTTTCCACTGCAACCGCAAGGGTCTGTCCTGCAGTGAATGGATGGGCTTTTTTCTGGGATAACTTCCAGGTTAAAGAGAAAGGATTTACACTCGAATGAAACATAGGCTCTGTATTTGGAAAATTTGTTTTGAAAACTTGGGAAGGAAGCAAAGCCTCCTTCATTTAAAAAGGGACTCAATTAACATTCTCCAACAAGTCTTCCTATCGAAAGGACAGTACTTGCTGGGGGACATGTGATTTGAAACTTGTTCTCCTCGCTCACAATGTCCCTTTCTGAAACACAGGCCACTGTTTTTGAGAGACACGAGGATCTTTGCACAGCTTTCCAAAGGACTGCCCGTCACGGTCGAGGCCTTGACTCCGGGCACAAGATCTTCTATGGCTTAAGCTCAGGAAGCTTAAAGACCCTAATGAAGACCTAGAACGACACGTTCACTCTGTGAGCGCTCCGGATCCCTCTACAAGGGCAGCTCATCCATGCTCGGCTGCAACTGCAAGATTAATTCTCCCCAAGAACTAAAAGCATCACAAATCTCACTGCCTTGTCTTCTTGAAAACATACAGCATTGCATATCTGCTTTTGGTTTTAAAACGTTTTGTAAAGAAGACACTAATGACCAACCAAGCAGGTGTCCTGCTTTTGATTCACAAGTTACTGGGCGTGGGTTTGATCTGTAGCAGGCAGCAGCAGACAGGACCACCGTAATGGTTATCTTGGTTTTGAAAAACAATCCTGAAAGTGCTGAGCACGTCTAGATCTTGCCCACGCAGGAGGAGGAAAACAACTTATGTCATTATCTTCATCCAGCTAAAGCTAAAGGGAAAAAAAGGCCATTGACAATTTAATATCCACTTTTGTTTCTGAATTCCCTTATCAACCGCGTACGACAGAGTATTCTTCACCCTTTAATAAGCATAGGTGGGAGTCTGGCCCAACTCAAAGCTGATGATGGATTAAGTATGGGAGTTCACCTCAATACAGAGTAAACTGGGATGGGAGATAAAGGTCTTATCAGGGTACATTGCTACAGGAAGCACGCAGCCTTCACCTCATTTAACACTTTGAGGAGACCACCTGTAACAGACCACTCCAATTCACTTCCTCTGGATGCCTCCGATCAAAACCCGACCCAGGCACCCAGAAACACCACAGCTACCCACCGTCAGTGCCTCAGCTAGGAGGGCAGGCTTGCTACACAGTGAAAACAAGGACACAGACTCTCTCCAGAGCCTGTCCCAGTAATTTAGACGCTGAGATGTGAACTCTCCTTTGGAAAAAATACGATTTTCCCTGCTGACTGTGCTTTTAGTCCAGGCACGAACTCAGGTGTGGGTAACTATAAAAACTCTTCCACATTCAACAGCTATTCTCTAGTTCACCCAAAATAAATTGGTTCTTTGGGAGTTTGTCTACACTGAAATGGACCAAAACAGTTACTCTGCAATCTTTTCCCTTCATCCAAAATAGAATTGATTTAGGAGTTTTGGTTTTTAATAAGATTTTCCATGGGAAAGTCAGCATGCTTTAAATTCACAGCCCACTTTACAGTGAGATAGTTTCCTCACACGGACAAGTGCCTAACTCTTAACGCTTGCTGGCCACAAAAACACAGATATCCAAATAGAAAGCATCCGAGAATCCTCCAGATTTCCCATATAAATTAACCACAAGGTACTTTGCACAGCTAGTAAATGAGCTGCTCAGTGACAAACACACTTAACAGAGTTTACATTTGCTTAAGGCGCTTAAAGATTAAGAGGTCTACTACTGTCTTTTCTGCCTGCTGCAGACAGATGTTGGACAGCACGACAAGCTGAAGATACTTCTTAGATGAGGTAAGGAGGCTATAAATGAAAAACCCTAGGCACCTTGGTCAGAAGTTGGGCTAAACTTGAGCTGTTTGTCAAAACCCTCCATGGATCCCAAGGGAATCCACAAAACATTGGGACAGGGCATGTTTCACGTAGTCACTCTCCCATTACCTTGGGCTAAAGATCCCCTTGGTAGACACAGGAACCTTCTGCAAAATCCAGGTGTCACACACACATAAGATGCATATCTCTGTCGTACCACGTTGGATTTAAAACCAGGGATGACGTTATCCTCTAATGTTTTATTAAAAGACACCTCTGAAAGGGATTGAGCCACTAGAAAAATTGTGCTTTTAAAAATGAAATTGCTTGGTTAACACGGGCAAAGCCTGAAAGTGTTGCAACTCAAATATTAATGTGAATGCTGCAGATATACAGAGCCTCTGCCGTAGAAACTTCCTGGAAACGAAGCGATGGGGACACAGGACCCTACTTACACTGCTGCTCCACTCCACGGCGCAGCTTCTCGTGTCCATTTGTCACCAAGCGCACCTTCCCCTCCCTGGTCCAAAGCAGATTAAGCGTAATATATTTATGTAGTTGTGAAGTGTACTGCCTATTATCCAATTAGACGGCTAACGAGATCTGAGTAACAGCACGTAGGCACAGATAACCGTTGGCTGGTATCTGGTACAGGCTAGACACGGTTTTATTTTTCAAGCCCTTGCAGAAAAAGGGTTGGGATTTGTTCAAAGGCGGCTCTGAAGACTGGATTCAGGTAATTAATTAATTTTGTTTGGGGCTCATAAACACATCACGCTTGTTTCCTCTTGATCTCCTCGAGCTGTCATATGACAACTGTCCTGTTACGAAAGTCCTGATAAATCTGGCATGGCTTGCACATTTTAACCTTCATTATGGACAAGGGCAGATCTCAACACCTTTAAGGTTCCTTCCAGCTTCAAAAAATCTATGGAACAATCTATGCATCAGCAGGAAAAAAATGTCTGTCTGTGCAAAAGTGATAAGGATATTCCGAAATGCAATCTTTATCAGCTCTGATGCTGTTCCACATGACATTCCCATAAGATCCAGCTAAGAAAACATGAATTAGATGTAATCACCACAAAATGGCTGCTTGACAACATAGTTCTCAAAACGTCATTATCAAGGGTTTGCTATCTAATCAGGGCGGCACTGGAAAGCGGGTCCAGCCAGGCATAAGAGCTGTGCAATATTTTCATTACCAATCTGGATGATAGACTGGAATGTAGAGCCATAAACCCAGCAGATGATTCAGCCAGGAGGATTTGCAGGCACTATGGTGTACAGGTTTAGATTTCCAAATGATCTTGACACACTGGTCCAACATCAACAAGAGGAAATAGTGAAGAAAGAGAGGTAATGGGTACCAATGCAAAAACAGGGAGCAAGACTCCAGAAAAAGCTCTGGCCATCTATGTGGATGGAAAGAAGAAGAGTCCATGGGCTTATCAACATAGAAAAAGAGACTAGAAACTACTTTTGAGAATCCCATGTGCATTTACTTCACACCTCTCTTCTTCCAGCACACTTCCCCCACAGAAAAGCCCCACATAGGTCAGTCTGAACACAGCTTTTGCACTGTTTTAAAGCAGCTTCCCTCATTTGCATGTCTTGAAAAGAGTGACCATCCTACAGACACTTAACCTGACGCTACAAGCGGGGAGATACAGATTGGATGGGTGGAACATGCGGCGGTTAAAATTTGGTTGGATCGTTGAGCTCAAAGAGTAGCAGCCAAGAGACTGAAGTCTTAACTGGCAGCCTTTTATGAATGGTGCTCCTCAACAAACAGCCAGTACTGATGCTGACATGGTTCAACATCTTAATTACTGCCCTGCACGATGAGACGGAGAGCTCCCTCAGCAAGTTCAGAGACAACATCATGCTGGGGTGAGTGATTGATACACTGGAGGACAGGACTGCTTAGCAAGCTGGAAGAATGGGCTGAAGGAAGCCTCATGAAATTGAGAAATACAAATGAGTCTTGCACCTGAGAAAAAAAAAAATACTCATTGTCAGCACAAACTGGGGACTGACCGGCTAGGGAGAAGCTCTTCAGAAAAGCATGTGGGGGTCCTGTGGGCAATAAGGTGAATAGGAATCAGTAGTGTGCCCCTGCAGTGACAAAAGTCAGCCACTTACTGGGAAGGACAATAGCCAAGAGCTCAGGAAAAAGACTCTTCTCCTCTTGGCACCAAGGAGGCTGCGTCTGGAGCACTGTCTGGATTTAGCTGGACTCCCAAGAAAAGATACTGATAAACTCAGCTGAGTTCGGTGCAGCACCACCGAGGTTGTCTGGTCACTGGAATACATGATGTAGAAAAGAGAATGAGGGAACGAGGTTTGTTCAACTTGGAGACGAAATGGCAGTTAGCAAGGGATCTAATGTCTATCTTCAACTACCTAACTGGGGGTTACAGGGAAGAGGGAGTCAGACTCTTCTCAATGAGTATGAACAAAGGACACGAAACAATGGGCATAACTTGCAGCAAGGAAAATATTCCTCACCATGAGAGCACTAAGCATGGCAACAACCTGCCACACCTGACTGGAAAAGGTCTGCAACTTTTATGATAAAAGTTCACAGGAAATCTACCTTTGATTCTGGCCCTGCTTAGAGCAGGAGGTCAGACGAGAGAGCTCCAGATGTCCTGTGCAACCTAAATTACTCTTCAGTTCTAAGAAATCATTACGAAGAAACACTGAACAAGGGCTTTTGCCTAGTAGCATACAGCACTCGACACTTGTTCAGTGATAACAAGTACTTTAGACACAAAAGCTGTCAATAAAATACCTTCCACATGACTAAATATCCCTGTATCCATAATTAAGAGAGAAAAAGAGTAAAAAAGAAAATGCTAGAGCTATTACTGTTCTTTGAAACAGAACAAGAGAAACTGGAGACTCACATTATACAAGTTAGACAAAAGCTCTGCAAGAAAACTGTGAGGAATGGAAAGAAGATACGTACTGATAGTTCAAACAAACAACATCAAGGCTGCTCCTCCCTACCTGCTCTTCCCACCGCAATAAACATGAGCTGACGCCAAAAGGTGTTTCAGACCTGTCCAGACCAGCCTTCCTTTTGGAGTTAGCTTCTTCAGTTGTCTGAGGACAAAGGCCCTCTGTATGCAGACATGCCTTTCATACATATTTGCCACTCTCTCCCACTGAAAGGTGTAAGAGGTGTTGATAAACCTAGAGAAAAGCCTGCAACAACACACACAGACAAGTTTTTTCTTCTCCAAAAATAAAAGTGAAGCACTTAGATACAGTTAGAATGAAACTGTCACCTTCCTCTGAGTATCCTGTAAAGTGAACCCCCTAAAATCTGACTAAATAGGTAAAACTGCGGTGTACAAGAAGGTCCATGAATGCAAACTACAGCGTTTTGGGCAATGCAGACATCTGTCCGCCTGGAAGCGGCAAGACCCAAATGTCACTTCACCCAGATGGACAAGCAGCCCTCAGACACTTGCCTCTGTCACACGACAGCCATTTGGAATAATTTTCCTAAAATTACAACTATCAAACAACAATTACATTCAGGCAAATGGCTAATTGTTCCTTTAATGCTGGCTGGCACGTTACTCAGTTTACCTTTGTAAGGAATGTTTCTAATGCTCACCCACTACATTTTCTGTCATGCTTTATGTTTGAGTAATGCTCTCCTCCTAGAATAATCTTCACAGCAACATTCTACCAGCTTTGGAAATGCACGAACAACTGTATCCTTCACAGAAACAAAGAGATAGTACGCACAAAACCAGATGCACGGAGTGTAACCACTCCAGGGAGGTTACTTTCCCTGTGGAAAAGATGGCATTTGAGGCAGAAGAGCACTTTTGTAGCGGGTAAAGAGACAAAGCCGTAATGAAACCTTCCACGCAGGCAGCAGACGGAGCACCGCAAGCAAGTTTTGGGCCCTGCAGCTCAGGAAAGACATGGCCCAGACATTCCCAAAGTCTGCTGCAGAGGACTGAACAGCTCGCTCTGTGCGGTAACAAAAGGGCAAGAGTCAGCAATTTTCAACTGCAGCACAAGAAATCAAAATCAGAAACTAGGAAAATCTTGGTAATGGCAATAACAACGAAAGATTTTAAAGAATCACCCAGGGAGGATGGGGAAAGTCCATCACTGGAGGCTTTTAACAACTGTGTTGGACAAACATCTGCTGGGAAAGTTTAGATAGATCTGACCCAGTCTTGGGGCAGGAGGTCGGATCAGACAACTTATTAAGGTCCCTTCCGGCCCCGCTGTTCTTTGCTTGCAACAGAAACGTGACAACAGAACATAGCAGCAGCAGTCCGGCAGCACGCAAGCTTCCCGAACGTTTCCACGATATGGCAGAGAAACGCTGCGAGATCCGACGTGCCGGAGTCGCCCATTCCCACACGGTAACTTCTCCCTCTGTGTCTGGAGGAGCAATACAAAGATAACACAAACCACTGGTATTACAGAACAGACACGCGAACGGGAGCTCCCCAGTGCAGCCTTCCCGATGTGACAGTCCCTCTCACATTCCACTGCACAGGGATGGCTGTGAACAGGAGCCCGTCTGCACTTTTCCCTCCGCCCCATCTCACCCTGCAATCAGAAAAGCTCTGAAAAGCTCTTTTTTTTTTTTCTTTTCCCCTTAGGCCATTCTTCTATTCCTCCCTAGAATATTTTCATGCATAAGATCTTCAAGACTGGATCCCTTTCATGTTTTGGGGAAGCCCTGAGCAAAATGTCTGCTCTTCTAACAACAAAAAAAGCTTGCGGATCGTCTGCTTAGCATTACAGACTGTTATCTCCCCTCCAGCACTGCCTGTCCCCACCCTCAGCTGGGAGCCTGGGATGAGAAATCCCACCTGCATAAACTCTTCCCGGAGAAGCACCTAGTTAGTGATGGCCTTTCAGTCATCCCCAAGATCTGCAACCTTCAGTGCTTCCTTCCAGCTTGCCCATGGCAGCCCGCTGTTGAGAGCCAAGAGGATTTTACGTAGTGCTCTCACCAAAACTTTGGATCCCCTCCTAACGCTCCCTGCGGACAGCCCACCACACGGTCCTGGATCCCACCCCGAGGGAACTGGGGGACAAAAAGGGTTATGACCCAGTGCTTAACTCTAAAGCACGTTGTCACATTCAGCCCTTTGTCAAGTTCTCTTGAACGTCCAAATACAGACACTAGATGCTCTTGTATAACTGGAGCAATGGTGTGAGCTTCTCATGACTATAAAAGGGACATTTAATTTCGTCTACTACATTACTGGAAGCACTGTGCCTCTGCAAGCAGTAATTAATGGCACAGAGTGTTCCGTGAGATCAGACCGTCCAAGCAGAAGAGTGTAAACTGCAAGTCCCAAAGCACTAACCTTTATCTCAGGGTGAGAGCTTGAGCTATCAACTTCAGCAGCAAAGGGGGTTTCAGAGTTTTTGCTTCCTTGCGTTCCTCCCCCCACAACTCCTCCTGGCTCATTCTTGTAAATGCAAAGCCCATCTCCAAGCTCTCGGTCGTGTCTGCCCGTGGAAGCGTGCAATGAGCAAGAAGGCAGAAGTGGTCCGAGGCAGAAATACCCACTCACATGCGCGTGTTTGTGAGTACACCCCGGCACATCCGAGGGCACAGTTTTGCAATCCCAGGAAACTTAAGATCTAATTTTGCACCGTCCTTAAGAAGGACAGTCCCGACTGTGTAGTGCTGACGGCAGCAGTCACGGGAGGACGGGGCAGGGATTGGATCCAACTGAAAAATAACCCTATAAAAATAAGTGATAATCTGCTGCCAGGTGTGTGGGCTCCCTGATGAAGATCTCTCACCCGCAGTCACACCAGAACCACACCAACCCTTTCCCTAGAAGCAGCACCTTCAATTTCTATAAGCCACCTGTAAGACTGTGCCCTGATGGGGGCGGAGAACGGTTATGCAAGAGAGGAAACAAGCAGTTGGAGACAGGACAGCACAGCAAAAATACCTTAATGCAGTTTCACTGCTGAAGCCAGTGTCTCGCAAAACGGCGCTCCTTCCAGCTACTGAGACTTTCCAAAAGGGTCTGTGATTTTTAGGAGTTCAGCTAAAGGATTACCAGATACGCTAATGATGCACGTCTTCCTGGCAGAGTCCTCTGGGACCACAACTGTGACTGATTCCAAAAAAGAAAATCCGGTTAGAAAAAGATTGGAGATCAAAGCAGGAGGTTACACCTACATCCTGGAACATGCGTGCCCGTGGGACAGAAGAACTTGAACTTCCATTTCAGACTGTGTCTGTCTGTCCCACAGAAACCTTAGGTTAGCAAGCTTGGATGTTACACCTGTACATTATCTTCGTGACAAAATCCTGCCCTGCAAAATGCATTAAACTGAACAAATCTCTTATAAAGGAAAAGAAACTGCTCCATTCCTATGCAATTCCCAGCTTAGGAGTAGGCCAGGACTACCTGCTCAGCTTAGCAGAAGGTATTTTCTGGATATACGAGCTACAAGGTAGCTCGACTAGGTATTTAACAACGGAAATGATCCAAACCAAAGCGCGTCATTTTTTTTTTGGCTTCGCAAAGTCTGCAAACATCATCATATCCTGGCCAATATTTCAGTCATTCCACGCATGCCAGCAACCTACGCCGTTAAATGCCACTCAGCTAAATCTAGAGAACACACTTAAGAAAAAAAAAAAAAATAAAAAAATCAGGCATTAAGCAGAATAAAGAATGATGAAGAAATAAATAAATAACTATCCATTATGGCACAATGATCTGCCTCTGTTTAGTTCTCTACTTGATCTGCCAGGAAAACAAATATTTTCTTATTTCTTAAAAGGTAGTTCCTGCCTTTGAACTCAGTAGATACAAAAAAAAAAAAAAAATTAATTTTTCAAGCCATTATAAAGATTCTGCAGTCCTTTAAAGACCTATTGGATAAAAGAAATGCAAGGGACCAAAACTAAAGATTCCCCACAAGCTGAAATCGTCTTTATTTACATCAGTTCAGCACTCTGGCCTCCCTGTAGCTGAGAATCTGCCTCGCTGACTGGGACCTCCGTTCTGCGGCTGATCTGCTCCGCGGCCTCCAGCTTTCCCCCTCCACCCTCCTGTTCTCAGAAGTGAGACAAACGTGGTCTCAGCGGATGACGTGGAAAGCGGCTCCGAAGAAGGAGCTCGCGACAACCAAAGCTCTGTGTAAATCACTACTCCAGGGCTGCCAAATCTGCTTCCCTCAGACCCAGCAAGTTCCCAGCCGCCATCGTTTTGAGTTATCTGAGAGCACTAACAATAGCCGGCTTGTTTTACCAAGGCTTGCAGAAAACCCTAAAGGATGGCTTGGTAGCAGAGAGCTACCCTGAAATAGCTCCGAGATCAAGCTCCAGTGTGAAGAGCCGGGGGGGGCTTTTTGACCCCTCTGGCATTACATCCCTGCTGATGAGCTTATCTCACTAAGTTCAGAGCAACCTTCCTCAGCGCCAAGACACTTCTGGCTGCATCCATCCTCACAACTTCACGTCCCTGGCCCCAGGATGTCACAGAACAAAAGCTCCAGTGGCCACAAAAAAAGAAAAAAAAAACACACCCTCAAAACTGCGCTCAAAGCCAAGAGCGTGATTAGAATTCACCAAAGCAACACCTCTTTTTAAAAATCTCCCGCAGTTAAAGATCTCTAGATGAAAAGGTCATCAATGTACCTCGTGCATCTCCCAAAGCAAAGGCCTGTGTCATGCTGCTGTCAGGTTCAGCCTGTAAACAAGTTGTTACAAAAAATCCCGTGCGCTGTGTTATCCACAGTCGGGATGAGCGGCGTAGGGCTGCCGGTCAATTCCCCACAAAACCTGCGCCTGTCCTCCAGCCTGCAGTTCAATCCCCGCCCCAGCGTCCCTCATGGGTGCTGGCTCAGGCACCCAAAGCCTTTTCTTCCCACATGAACGGTGGCACGGGTGCATATTTTGGTGATGTCAGGTTGAAGGTAAAGGACAGCGCCACCAGCTCCAAAAAGAGCACACGTCATAGAATCATAGAACGGTTTGGGTTGGAAGGGACCTTCAAAGGTCATCTAGTCCAACCCCCTGCAAGGAGCTGGGACATCCCCGACTAGATCAGGTTGCTCAGCCAAAGAGCAAGACCGCTGAAACCCCACCTGATGATATCCTGCTCAAGAAGAGACAGTTGGCTATGTCAAGCTGAACCTTAAGAGGGTTTATTACAGGTTGCAGCGGACTCTCAGGAGGTACAGGGAGGGGCTGAACCCCACAAGCTGCCCAAAATACGTTCACGACTGTACACAGACACAAACGCAGGACCTGAAACTCAGGCTCTTACAAAGCCACTCTCCAGCGCAGAGCTGCACACCACACAAAACAGCTGCACCACATCAACGTGTTCTTCAGGTGCCACAACGCACGTGGTGCTCACTGCAGTCACCAAAATTTTTATTTTCTAAGCAGTTCATATTCTCACCCACAGCATCTCTGGAATTTATCTTAAAGTAAAGAGAAATCACAAAAACATTAATTAAAAAAAAAAAAAAAACCAACAAAGATCTGTAACCAATTTCCATGGTGACCACTATAAATTCAAGGGCTATTGCTGTGCACACACCCATGGGCCCTCTACGCAGAGCACGGAGTTCCTGGACACATCAAAGCCACCACGTCAACAAGAGCCGATGAGAACAGGACACATCGTGAAGGAGGCTGAAAATTTTCAGGTTCCCTCAACAGGAACACGACGAGGATGGTAACACGTTCTGGAAACACCACAATGTTTAGTGATGTCGTTTGTTAACCTGTTAACTTAAGGAGTCCGTAATACAAGGAATCGGTTGCATTCGTTGTGTCATGGTTATGCTTGTGTCCCCTCATCGCAGGCCTGCTAAGCACATCTGGTGTGCGTTTGAGCCCCAGCTCCCACCAGCCAGGAGAGAGCACCTTGCTCACCAGCCATGGTGCGTTACTGTCCCTCTCCCACGTTACCGCTGATCAATTTTTGCACCAAAGTAGAGCAAGACAGATCCTTAAGCCAGATGGTTTAGATGTTGTCTTGAGAAGGAGGAGTTCAAATCCATTCTCCACCCACTTGATTTCAAAGAGGTGATCTTTATACCTCTTTAATTTGTTTACCCCTCTGACACAATGTTTTAGCTCACCAGCAGAGCTAAAAAAAAACCAAACAAAAACCAGTTATTTAATTTCCATAGACTTAACTTCATTAACTTCTGGAGAGGACTAATGTTTGTGCCCACTGGGAAAGGATATTTCTACATTTTTCCATTTTCTGGTCTGTTAATTACGGTTACTAAGAGGAGACAGCAGTTAGATTTGTGAAATACAACCGGCTGTATTTTAATATTTGTCAAAGGCACAGAGGAAAATTATTTCTTATTCTTTTTTTTTTTATAACCCAATCGTACAAAGTAAGTAAATCCACATACTTCAGAAGTCAGCATCACCGTTCTCCTTAGACCCTCATTTGTTCCAGCAGGAAATTAGTTGGAGACTCTTCGATTTCATCAGAAGGGATCACTTTTCTGTGTGGTGACAGTCACAGAAAACATGAAGCGAAGCAACAGAGGACAGGCACTACACTTTGTAGCAGGCAACAGAACACACTCAAGGCAGGAATACCCCTCCAAGCTTCTGAAGCCGAGATGGGGACAGTCCACTACCTTTTGCAGATGGTGGATTGTGAAAAACCCAAATCACTTTACTCGGCTAAGGTGGAGACCAGTAAAAGAGCACCAGCACACCTTTTAGACCAAAGGGTCCTCTAGGGAGCCCGTAAATCATGAGGTCTCCTGTTTGTGAGGAACCTTAGCAGTTTGACAGAGCTTTCCAAACTCTACCTCAACCTCTCCATCCCCACCAAGTCAACCAAGATTCCCCCATCCCAGGAGAAGACCGTGTTTCAGGGACACCAGAGTTAACTCGTGACAGCACTCGGACACATTTTGGTGGAAAAGACACAACAGAGAGCAAGCCCTTCAAGTGAAAACCAGAGAGGGCTATGCCGGCGCGCTTTCACCAATGGCAGAGATGGAGACAGGGGCTCGCAGGACACGCGTGGGGTGTTTCTGGTGTTCCAGCCACACATTCTGCCCTTTCAAGAAAGAATGGCACAAAGCAGCACGGCGGCTCAAGACCAGCTGCTCCTCCAAGCCAAAGGATCGAGAAGGATAAACGACCACTGCGCTCAACATCAGCTGGCATTTTCAGCACTTAACGACCCAGACCTCCTACCCATTTCCACATATTGTTTGGCCAAAATACTGGCTAATTGCTCCTCTAAACCCAAAGACGGCCAGGTGAACATTTGAGCAGCTACACAATGATCTGGATCCAGGCACTGAGTCAGAGCTAAAACCAACAGGTTTTTGCCAGCTCAGTAGTCATCCCAATCTGCTTCCCAGCCCAGCTCCCCCCTCCACAACAGGGGTACGGAGGAAAGACAGTACTGTCTTTTTTTAGAGGCAAAGCCAGCTGAAACTACAGACCTTGCTCCTCACTGAAAAACACCGTACATCTGTTCCACAGTGGTGTCATACAAGATTGGCAAGCGCTGGGCTAACAATCTGGAAAGGGAGAAGGATCCAGGAGAGCAAAATGTTATCAGTAAGTCAATAAAACAACATTTGTAAAAAGACTGAAAATATACCGCATTCTTGCGCAACGCGCAGCAATGCTCCTAGGCCGATTCCTCGTCCTCAACTAAACCTGTCCGGTGACTCCGGGAACAGGATCGCGTCGTTCAGGTTAAGGGAAAAGTGGATCAGCAGGGTGAGCTAAGGACAGAGCTCGGGACTCGACTCTGTTTGTGCAGGATCACGGAGTGGACGCGCATTAGCCGATACATATGGTTTCACTTTTACGTAAAGCTTGTGTTTGCATCTAATACATCAGGGCAATTACAGCTGGCCCCAGCACCGGATGGGAGACAGCGCGCCTATACACCACGCAAAGGCTTTTTAGAGGCAATCAGAGGGCAAGGATCAAGTGGAGCAGCTGTATTTCTGGGGCTGAGGATGTAAATTGCTAAAAAAGCTTTGTTTCGAGGTCAGGTTCAGCAGCTGACAATTGGCTTTGTGCATTTCGCTACTGCGCGTCCGGGACTAATCCCGCTGCAGCGATTTAAAAGACGGAGCAATTCTGCAGAAGTCAATGGATCCGACTGAAAACACGCGATCCGTGCGAACTGCCAAGCCCCCAGTATTGTCACAGCTTCGTGTAAACAAGAAACACCAGCGCACAAACGAAGTGCCAGTCTTCGCAGCTCGTAATTTACATCCCGCCTCGCACATCAGATTATGGTGACTTTCCTACTTAACCTTCCTTCTTCATGTCATCGCCTGAAACGCTGAGGCGGAGAAGGCGGAGGCGCGCGCGCGGACGCGCACCGCGTGCGGGCTGACATAAACACACGGCGGGGGGTGAAAAAAGAAAAGCACCCCAAAAAAAAGGCCCCAAAACCCCAACGCAACGGCAGACATCGGGGGTTCTACACCCAGATCCTTTCCCCAACCCTTCCCCAAAAATTAGAGATGGAAGAGCCACCTGCAGCCTCCCGCTCTCCCCCTCGGGTCTCCTGGGGCTGAGGAACGGGGTTTAGCACATTTTTGAGGCGATTTTTGCGAAGTTGGGTGGAGGGGATGGGGCGCATCCCTCGGCCAAACGCCTCCCGGCCCTGCCCCACGGCAGCCCCCTTCTCCCCACCGCGGGCTGGAAACCCTCCTCGGCCGTGTTGGGAGGAGGAGAGAGCCCGGCTGGCCCATGCCCAGGGTGGGCGCTGGCCTTCCCGCCAGCCCCTCGACGCCGGCGGCCCTGACAGCCGCAGGTGACCGGTGGACAAGGCCGGGGAAGGCCGAGGGGGCCGGGGAGCGGAGGGGACCCCTCGCCCGCTGTCCCCTCTGAGGCGGGGGGGACGACCCAGGGCAGGCACGGAGGGGGCTGCCGCCTCCCCTCCTCCACCCCACCGCCCTCGCCCCGTACCTCTCTCTGCGGTGGCCGGAGGGGACGGGGGTGTCGCCGCCCGCCCGGGCTCGCCTCAGCGCCTGGCTCCCCCTCCCCGCGTCTGAGCGCCTCCCGGCCCGGCTCCGGCGTCTGCTGGCACTGCGAAGCGAAAACCAGCGCCGGCCTGTTTTCCAGCCGCCCTCCCCTTCGGCCCGCCCCGGCTCCGCCTCAAGGATCCCCCCGCCTCCTCCTCCCTCCTCCGCCTCCTCCACCCGCTTCCCGCCCGCCGAGCACCGGCCGGGCCAGGCGCGGCCTGCGGGACTTTCCCCGCCGGCAGCCGGTGAGGAGGAAACCTCAGAGCCGGCCCCTCGAAACGGCGTGAAGACATCCTCCCTCCTGTTAGGACAGGCCTGGGAGAGGACGGCAGTGGGGATCGCAGCGTTACAATGGCTCTCAAACACACCGCCCCAGCCGGCGCGGGGTATATGAACTCTTAAATATCTCTGGGTGTAAAGCCTCCGCCGTTCAGACCTCTCCCGATGTAGGAGAAAGCAAAAAAAAAAAAAATCTCATAGCAGAAATTTCACAGCGTTCAGAGCCCAAAAGCAGAGGGGACGGGGCTCTCCCAGCTTCTGAGTTTGAAGGCAGCCCTTCACACAGCTGCCAGGTAAAAGTCTTGTCTCCAAGCAGCACCCTCATAAACAGGGCATTTTATTAAATTACAGTCTCTTTCCCAAAAAAAAGTTTGCAACCAGGAACAAGCAGCATATGAGGCACTGGATGAGGATCCACCAGTAGAGACAAAACCCCCAGCTTTCCCATTAAACCTGGCCAAAATTGCTTTTGGATGTCTGGAGAAAAAGTCTGGAGAGAAGGCTCTATGATGAAGAGAGTTGTGTCTGCAAGTTGCCTTCAAGCGTTTTAAGGTTTTACAAAACATGCTCAGCTGCCTGCCGGAGGTTTGCACCTGCACGACCTGGGGGAGGTCGCTTAGCCAGCCAAAACATCTGGAGAAAACGGCAAGAGTAACGTAGGGCTCAGGTTTCCCAGCTTCAACCAGATATTAAATAATAACTGTGCAAACTTTTCCATTTCATACATACAGGCCCTTTTCTTCCAGACCTTGTGCTCTTCTGACTGCCCTTTAGTGCTGCTGTCACCGCTGGAATCTATCTGCAAAGCGCTCCAAAGTACCCAGATGCTGAAGCCACGGAGTATTTGACAATCAGTGTGGGACAACAGACATCTCATGATGTTTCAGAGCCTGCAAGCCATGAGGATGGCTGTCCCCATCCAGCACATGCAAGGAGCCAGCCAGGGCTCCTGGGCCAGGCCGGGCACGGCGGGATGCTAACGGAGAAGAGGCAGCAGCTCTCCCATCACACATGTGATGCCCCGCAGCCTCGGCACAGGGTCCCCACCAAGCCTACAGGTGGAAGCAGATCTTTGCAAATTAAAGGACTTCGGGGAAACGAGCCTTATCTGTGGTTTAACCAGCTGTATCTGGGAAGATGAATTGGCAGGGAGGTTGGTTATGTTGGCTGGAAAGAGCAGCCTTTCCCACCAGACCAGACAGAGTCTGAGATGATGAGGAAATAGGCTCAGTTTGATGCTCCAGCTTGGAGCTCCCTGTCCAGGAGGGATGGAGGGGAAGCCAGGATTTCCAGGATTGCCTGCACTCCTCAGCATCTCACAGAGCAATACCTGCCCCCAGGGCTGCCTCTAATCAAGGCCGTGCCTTTTTGTAGCCAAAGAGAAGCCGCGGTGAAGAACAGACTAGTGCTCCCTGTTCCCACAGAGAAGCTGACCCATGAGAGCAGCTAGTCATCCAGCAGCTGGGAAAGCCGGTCAGCCAATTCCTACTGAATGGCACTTCTATTTCCTCCGTAGCAAATAAACAACCCTGCTCCAGGACTGCACTAGCCCTCGGCTCGCTTGGCTGCAATTTGAAGGATTTGAACTAAATCTAGAGAGCTCTGAGTAGCTGGGGTCCCCTGGGCTCTACCCTCTTTCTCCAGTTTAAATTTGGCAACAGAGCCTAGCCAACTCAAAAACCCCAGGCATGCTTGCAAGACGTTTTGAGGGTCCATAGAAATGCGATTACCTGTGGGAAAATAAAGCTAAAATGCATTGCCAGCACATGTTTAATACAGTTTTGATGCATTAAGAGGGACTGACAGATAAGGCTGATGTTGGTGCCATATTCTGAGAGTAGTTCCAAAGAAATCTGATTAAAACCTAAAATAAGCACTTCTTGTGCCTCTAACGTTTGTTTTTTTTTAGCTTGCGGTCTGTGAACAGCTGGCCTTCAAGGTAAAAGGCGCATCTTTTGTGGGAAGAACCCGTGAACCACAGGTTTATGAATGAAATGCAGAGTGAATGATAACAGTCCAGAGAGTGTAACCCACAACCTAGGAAGAAAGACCTCCTTGTGCAACGCACCTGAGAGGACTGCCAAGAGCTGCAAGCCAAGACAAAATCAGCATAAAGAAAGCAAAGGGTGTTATTGCCTGGAAGGTCTCTTTCTGGGAGGGCTGTTGGGTTTTTTTTTTGCATTACGGCAAGATGTCCCAGGGATGGACAGAAATAGCTGAGGTCTCATGTCCTTCGACACGCACACATTCAGATGGGAGAGGGAGTCTAGCAAACCAAACAGGAGAGCTCATGGTGGGTACGAGGGGCGTGGAAGGGTACCTGGACACTATAATAAACTGTACTTCTGGTTTCGGGGGTGTTTCAAGTCTTGTCAAGGGGGTCTGTTGGATGGATTGATCTTTTTGTTTTTCTGCCAAGCAAAATAATGATTTAAAGCCATTAAAGGATTGTCCTCTAGATTCCTATTGACCAACATAATGCCCCGTTCCTAGAACTGTCAGGCGAGATGAGGATCAAGCCTGGCATGAAAGTTTTTTTTAGGAAAATAAAGATCCAGCTGTCTGGAAAAGAGAGCAGGAGTGGAAATGAAAAATAGGCAGCGTTCAGTGCCCCTCCCTGCTCCCAAGCACTGCATTCCTGACATTCGGTATAAAACAGCTTTGCCTCTTACCGTTCTCACACAGTGGTTTTCATCCTCAGATTTAAAAATGTTGGTAAAAGTGCCGTTATCCACTTGAAGTCAGCAATCCTTCCAGTGCAAAGCCATCAGACACAAGCCACAGGATGTGCTATGCTTTGCAGATTGCCCACTCTTCCTAAGATCTGGAGTTGGCGTTAAGAGCATGACTGCCGTTAAAAGGCCTCCTTGCTCGTCAGAAGTTTGGCACGTGCTCAGATCTTTGGGGGATCCACTCGCACACCGACATCTAGCAGGACCCTTGTCAAGTAAAAATGTAACTCATAAGCAAATACAAAATATGTCGCTTAGAACAGGGATTTCCTCATTTTCTAACCCAGGGTCGTGGCAATCCCAAGCACTAATACAGGCTGGGCGGAGAATGGATCGAGAGCAGCCCTGAGGAGGACTTGGGAGTGCTGGTGGACAAGAAGCTCAGTGTGAGCAGGCAATGTGCACTTGCAGCACAGAAAGCCAACCGCATCCTGGGCTGCATCAAGAGGAGTGTGGCCAGCAGGTCGAGGGAGGTGATTCTCCCCCTCTGCTCTGCCCTGGTGAGACCCCACCTGGAGAACTGTGTCCAGTTCTGGAGCCCCCAACATCAGAAGGACGTGGAGCAGTTGGAGAGGGTCCAGAGGAGGCCACGAAGATGATGAGAGGGCTGGAGCAGCTCTGCTGTGAGGACAGGCTGAGAGAGCTGGGGCTGTTCAGCCTGGAGAAGAGGAGGCTCCGAGGAGACCTTAGAGCGGCCTTCCAGTGCCTAAAGGGGGCTGCAGGAAAGATGGGGAGAGGCTGTTCAGCAGGGCCTGGTGTGACAGGACAAGGGGCAATGGTTTTAAAATAGAGGGAGGCAGGCTCAGACTACTGAGGGTGGTGGCACACTGTCCCAAGTTGCCCAGAGAGGTGGTGGATGCCCCATCCCTGGAAACATTCCAGGCCAGGTTGGCCGGGGCTCTGAGCAACCTGATCTGGTTGGACATGTCCCTGCTCCTTGCAGGGGGGTTGGACTGGATGGGCTTTGAAGGTCCCTTCCAAGCCAAGACATTCTGTGATTCTATGATTCTATGAATCGTTATCATTAGGACACCTGGGCACTGATTTTGTTTCCTGCTCTGGGCTGGGTGACACGAGACGGCAGAGCACTGAGTGCACTTTGGAAATGCCTCTGCCAAATAATTACAACAACTCCAAACAGCCCAGCTGGCTTTTCCATTCTCTACACTGTTTGTTTACTAGAGAGGGACTAATCCATTTTACCTGCAAAGCATACAAAGCAAACTTACCGTGAGGGCTCAGATATAATGCTTTATTATCTTTCCATCCGTCCGCAATACGGAATTTCCATGATTCATTCACCCACTTGAGAAACACTTGAGTAGTCAAACCAAAACATACATTCCCAGGAGAAAAAGCAAAACCACGTCCGGTGCAGGAGAGAGAAACATTCTGACATAAATACAAAATCCCACTAGAAGAAGGTCTCTGAAGCAAGACCACTGATCATAAACACAACGGGGAAGGGCAAAGATCAAACGGCGTTGCTCCTTGTGAATGTTTTTCCCCTTTTCCTCACAATCCCCTGACAATAAGTCAATAAAAGGTTTTACTAAATCTACAAAGGGAATCTGGAAGCCCAGCAGCCTCCCTTTGAAAGTACATTCAGGCTACAGATGGTTTCAAAAGTCACTTCAGAGAATCTGCCCCTCGCTCAAAAGCCTTGTGACCTTCCAGTCACTGCAGCGTCGCTGCAGCAATTCCTAGGAATGAGTAATAAATGACGTTTGCTCTTCAGCCATCATTTGACAAGCTGTGCAAGTTGACAAGGAGATCTATCATAAATATTTCCCTGTGATGATAACCTAGAGACAGAACAACCCTCCAGCTCACCTTTATAGTCAGAAGAAAAACAAGCCCAGGTGAGGAGGAGAACTCCAGAAATTCCCCTTGCAGGTTTTTTCTTCTTTATTCCCTTCTAGGAAGGTGATTTCCAGAATGATACAGCTCAAGCAATAATTTCTTCTAATATCCTGAGAGCTACAGGCTTTAACACTTTCCTGCAAGGATTCCTGGAAGAATATAGCTGCTGAGAAAAGTCTCCAATTGCAATAATGGAAAAAAAAAAAAAGAAATCTATATGAGGAAGATCCATTGTAGTCCTCAATAAATTGTAGCAAGCATGCACTCCGAATACTTGAAAAGTGTCGCTATTTCTAGCTTGTATCTGTCAAGCTTCAAGTCCCAAATACTTATTCTTACCGCTACCTTCTCTCAGCTAAATTTGAAAATCCTTCAGGATTTCATTTCCACAAGTTCTTGTAGCTAAAGTACCTTTCCATCCTCACCATCATCAGGTGAGCAAGGCTGTTAGTGCGTAGATCCCAGCTTCGGTGTTTTGTGCTTTTATTACACACTCTTTTCTCTTGCACCTTACTACGTCTCTCAAAAATCCTGGAGAAAGTCATCTTCAGGAGACATACGAAGGACAGCAGTACCCCAACCACAATGCAGATGCTGTTGAAAAAAGGCCAAAAAAAAAAAAAAGAGGCAGAAAAACGGGACTGCAAAGAACAGCAGAACAACAATTCTAGGTGAGAACAAAGATTTGTCTAGGCCAGTGTGTTGCCTCCACAAGTGGAAGAACAAGACTCAGCCCTCTCAGCTCCCAGTTATTTTCTGCTCAGGTACTTCGTGAGATAGACATGGTTTGTCTGTATTCAGTAACCTTCTTTGGATTGTATTTTCATGAGTTTTCCTGCTCTCCCCCTGTAAATATCGACAACCCCAACATCCCGCAGCGAGGAGCTCCACCAAGGAACCTGATCGGTGACACCTCCTTTGGTTCGCTTGGAGCTTGCTGTGTTTACTTGGTGCCCCCATGTTCTTACATTGGAACAGCTGACTTCTCTGCAAGTCTCCCAGTATTTTGCACATAGAATCACAGAATCACAGAATGGTTTGGGTTGGAAGGGTCCTTCAAAGCCCATCCAGTCCAACCCCCCTGCAAGGAGCAGGGACATCTCCAACCACATCAGGTTGCTCAGAGCCCCAGCCAACCTGGCCTGGAATGTTTCCAGGGATGGGGCATCCACCACCTCTCTGGGCAACCTGGGCCAGTGTTCTACAACCCTCATTGTAAAAAATTTTTTCCTAATATCTAGTCTAAATCTACCTCCCTCTATTTTGAAACCAGTACCCCTCGTCCTGTCGCAACAAGCCCTGCTGAAGAGTCTCTCCCCATCTTTCCTGCAGCCCCCTTTAGGCACTGGGAGCCGCTCTAAGGTCTCCCCGGAGCCTCCTCTTCTCCAGGCTGAACAGCCCCAGCTCTCTCAGCCTGTCCTCACAGAAAAGGTGCTCCAGCCCTCTCATCATCTGCGTGGCCTCCTCTGGACCCTCTCCAACTGTACACCTGTAGCATATCCTCTTAAGTTATCCCCAGGAAAGTCCTAGCTCACCTGGTGTGCCTTTTTATGAAAGCAGTTACGGACCTTTCTCCACTTTGTCGCCAATTCAGCGTAGGTTGCCTGAAACCGCAATCACACAAACTATTCTGAACACAAAGAATCCAGGAAATGAAAATTTGGCCGGTACGGAGGAACAGGGTTGAATGTGGAAATCTGGGAGGAGGCTTTGCTGGTGATAGCAGCATAGCTCCTGCCTTATCTCACAGCAGGTAACAGAGGAAAGCGCAAGCAATGGCAACTGGTGGGAACAGTGGGAAAATGCAAACTAGTCCTACAAGTTTCGTTCTCGATCTCTGGCACTGGTCAGGTGACAGCAGTACTTCCAGCCAGTTTCACTGTTTTGGATGTTCCGCCTTAAAGGGCTGATACCTGCAAAGGCCGCTGAATGATCCTGAGAGTCCTCCTGCCCCCACCACCGGTTCCATCCCGGTCTCGGCAGCCCCTGCCTCCCCTCCTCTGGGCACTGCGGTGCCCGCAGACGCCTGCTCGCAGGCTGCAGCCATTCTTGCCGAGCAGAACAGCCCTGTTGTTTCGCTGTGCCCTGCTGTCCGTCCGTGCCTGTCTCTCAGCTCCTGACGATGCCGAGTTCGCGAGCCATCCAGTACAGAGGCTGCCTTTGTGTTCTGCACGTGCACGCTGCCAAGCGCTATGAGCCATCCTGGTACCGCGTTTCCTAAAAATAGCTTGCCCCACGGATAACCTGCAGTCTTTAAAAGTCATACGTCTTGAAGATACACCTTCGTATAACCTGCACAAAATGAGAAGCAAAGGCACTCCTGGGGTGAAAAGAAAAGCTCTGGAGAAATAAGCTAAGACGTAGAAGACAGAACACAGCCTCGGCACACCCACAAGCAGCGCAGGAAACTACTGCCAAGGGGCCCAGGGAAAAAGTATTATGTATAACCTGCCCACAGACATAGTATGACAACTGCTGAGCCACAGGGGTTTTTTTACAGCCAGCCGCCAAGTTCTGTGCGTGAAGATACAGCCCTGCTAGCAGAAGTAATCCAAGAGAATATCAATCTCTCTAAATTATCTGAAAAAGCACTCGAGTCTAGCTCCTTCTTTCCATCAGGGTACGTATTTTGGATACGAAGTACATCCAGATAGCATTTTACCCTTCCACAACTCACAACAGATCCATTTACTCTTTCACATTTGATTTTAATAACAGGGGAGTCAAGCGAGCTGGATTGACGGGCCAGTTCCCAGGGAAACACGAGCAACTTATTTCTCTTAAATAGCAGGCACAAATGTTTCCTGTGTTAAACCACGCAGCCTGCTGTGACATTCAGATCTCTAGGATAAAACTGCAGAAGGACAGAATGTGTTTGCCTGGCTCCGAGGTGGGGAAGGAGAAAGGTAGCAGCACACTACAGCTGGTGACAGGCAATAGCAGGGATCTGGCACTTGAATCACTTTTGTGGAAACAGGTCCCTTGTCCTGATCCCCAAAGGAAGGGCAAAACAAGACTTGAACAAAAACTGGTAAAATTGCCCGGTGTTGCTGGGAGAGAAACAGAAGGAGGGAATTGGTAACAGCAAGCCATCAAAATTTCAGTCAAAATGCTGGGCTGGCTGCCCGGTGTTGTTGGGACACATTAAGAGCAAAAAAAAAACCAGCCACAGTGCTCTGGCCCAGGGTCTGTCTAGCTTGGGAAGGTCCTTTGGTGAGTAGAGATGAAGGTGGGAAGGGATCTGGAAAAGAAAATGGAAGACAAAGCTGAGCTTCCTCATAAGGTGCTCTCTTGTAGCATTCAGAGCATCTCAAAACCTGAGATTGCCTGTGGAGAATGCATTCCCAACTCTGATCACATGCCACGAGGTGCGGTGGCTTTGGCGGCTAAGCTCATTTTGCTTCCTGCTGTTTCAAGTTAACCGGATGAAAAAAAATAGATAAAACCAGTGGCCATGAGCAGGCACTCAAGGATGGGTCAAACACATACGATACTTCTCTTCAAAATTCTCCCCTGCCATCTTTATATTCAGCTCAAGGGATCTCTTGAGCCTGATGGGATTTGTATCCTTAGTACATCCCAGCAGATCTCTCATCCACGTACTTGCCCATTCACCTCTTGAACCTTCTTGTATCCACAACATCCTTCAGCAAGAAGTTTACAGCTCAGCTACCCATTGCATGAGGACCCATCTCCATTGGTTTGCTTGGAGCCCGTACCCCACTAACGTAATTTGTTGGCCCCTGGTTTTTGTTCTGGCCAAGACACTGGGCAGCCATTCACTTGCCATCCTGTCCCTGGCACACAGGATATTCCAGACCTCCCTCATGTGCTCCTTCAGGATCTAGGGCCACATTCTGCTTTCACCTATCTCCTCTGAGCCAATATTCAAGTGGTTTTTAAACGAGCAGGTGATAATTTGGCCTTGGGACATTTCCCCCGCCCCGATCCCCTCTACTGCACAATTTCCTTCTTGTTAAAAAGAAAAAAGAAATATTTAAACTTTTCTTTTTCTCAGTTGCTTTAGGATTCATAAGAAAAGAAAAAAGATAATGAATTATTTGGCATGCCAAAGTTTCCAGGTGCCCAATGTCCTGTTACTGAGACGCTGAACGAACAGCCTGCAAACACGATCCCCTGCCTTTGTTCTGCCGGCTGGAAACCGCAGGTCGCTCTGCACCCGGACACGACCGCAGACCACAGCCGATACTCAGCTGAGCAAAACACTCCTTTCATCGAACAAAGGATGTCGAAAAGGGATGTCGAAAAGGGACCTGGAGTTTTTTACTGAATGGGTAGGGTTTTTTGTTCACCGAGGAACATTTTCTGCGCAAAGGTGTCTGTCCATGCAAGTGACTCAGCTCAACAAACAGCATTGGTGATTCACTACTGCTGAGGTGTGCCAACCGTGGCTGGCGACCTGTGTGGTGCTGAGTCTCTTCCTCACCAGGAAACAGCCTGAATAAATCACACCAGCAGCGTGATTCAGTCGGTAGGACCATGGACCACAAGTCTCCTGCTCGGGTGCTCACTCCAGATTTTCCTTCCCCCGCCAGCTTTTTCTCCCCGTCTCCTTCAGCTGTTAGCTCCCCGTGTGAGGACTGGCTCTCGCTGCACATCTAAATGATGCCCAGCACAGTGGAAACTCTAAGCTGGGCTGTAATGCAAACACTGAAGTGACTGGTAAATTCACTCAAACGACAGAATTCAAAGCATTTCCCTGAACTTTCCATGAATACACACACACAAAAGTTACTGGAAAGAAATTAAATGGGCCAGCCATCAAAGGTAAAAGATGATCCTTCATGGAATTACTTGCTCACAGATATACGGCGCGGTCCAGCTCCAGTTGGAAACTTCTTATCAGGTCATTACATCAAAACAGGAGGTGAGGCAATTTTCTAATGCAGTCTGAGAAACAGTGAAAGTGCATTAAAAAAGTCATTC
The DNA here is from genome assembly GCF_036417535.1 of Chlamydotis macqueenii. Taxonomy (NCBI): domain Eukaryota; kingdom Metazoa; phylum Chordata; class Aves; order Otidiformes; family Otididae; genus Chlamydotis; species Chlamydotis macqueenii. The sequence continues at coordinate 81,360,364 of NC_141559.1, forward strand.
CTTTTCTCTGCACTCAGGCCAAATATCGGGATATCCAGCAGCTCTCCAAGTCCTGAGATTTCAGGTTTGTCTGAATCTTCTAGATAATTTCCGCAAAAACAGAGAAGCTGTCTCAAATAAAATAACTGTGATCCCACACAACTTAAACAGGAATCTCCAAAAATAAGAATACCATTGATGAAATAACCACCTTAAGCCCAGTTTTCTTCCTAATGTGAAGGGTCTTTTTCACCTTTTGTGATTGCCGCTGTGCTTCAAGGCTGCTACTGAAGCGTTGTACAAACCACAGAACAGACACAAGGTGGAAAGATACTTAATTCATGCACAACTTTTTCCTATTCCTCTCCAGGTAATGAAATTAATCTCATTAGAGTCCATCTCACAACTAAAGCTCAGCCTGTGGACCAGAAGATCACAGTCCCCTACAATCCTATCCAAACACTGTTGGGTTTTCTTATCTCCCAGCATCCGTTTTCCCCCTCTGCCGCTCAGTCCTATCAGTGTTTATGCAGTTGCACAAGGCAGTGTGATATACAGAAGAAAAACGCTATATAAAAACAAAAATGGGCGCAGCTTTAAACTTTTTTTTCCGCTTGAAGACCCCAAAAGGCTACGGGAGGATCAGCTCCCTCTTGGGCACAGCTCAGCCTAGAGATGACGGTCTTAGTTACCTTCTGCCGAAACTTGCTGGTGGTGTAGGTGGATGGAAGCAGGTCCCTTTAAATCCTTTGTTGTGCTTGCACAAGTAGAAAACAACTCCTATAAAAAAAAAAAATCCTCTCTGATTGCCAAGCCGTGTGTAGAGATGATGAATCACTGAACGGCAGCCACGTGTCAGCAGAAGTAGCAGGAAGTGCCTTGCGTTTGACCTTTATTTATAGCAGCAGGAGCACTTTGCAGCGTATAGTTACGATGAGCTAATTATTCTTGCTCACCAAGAAACGTCGGATCAATTGCCTGCATAATATGTGTTTTCCATTAAAAAAAAAATAATTAGAATAGCTGGCTAATAGTTATTGAACTGGCGGAACTCTGAGAAAGCCCTTTCCGCCTCTTGCCTTTGCGTGTTCGGAAGGCAGAAGACTTCTTTGAAGATTTTCCTCTGGGATCCCAATGGAATGGGGGCTCAAGATCGCTTGGCAAGACTGTTGACCGATCTTTTAGCACACCTCTCTTGTTCAATACACACCCTTGTTTCACAGAATCAAGCTGAGAGTTCAGGGAGTAATAAAGTGCTGAACTCTCCTTGCTGTACGCAGGTAATTTGATATATCTGCGTATTTTTTAGTAAATCCCACACATCAGAGCGCGTTACTGAATCAATACGCGGTACCTCTGGGCTGCTATCCAGTGGGGAGCCTGGAGATGTGTTTGGATTATGCAAGGGTGTGAATGGCATGCCTGGCTGTTCCTCACGTGCAAGAGAGCATCCTGGTACCTTTTCAGATTAAGGGCCAAGTCTAGCAGATGTACCGAGTTAAATGAACGGCTCCCTGCATTTGAATGGGGTTCTTTATTTCGTTGTCATAGAATCGTAGAATGGGTTGGAAGGGACCTTGAAGATCATCTAGTCCAACCCCCCTGCCCTGGCAAAGGACACCTTCCACCAGACCAGGTCGCTCAAAGCCCCATCCGACCTGTCCTTGAACACTTCCAGGGATGGGGCATCCACAGCTTCTCTGGGCAACCTGGGCCAGTGCCTCACCACCCTCACAGTGAAGAATTTCTTCCTTATATCTAATCTAAACCTACCCTCTTCCAGTTTAAAGCCATTATGCCTTGTCCTGTCACTACATGCCCTTGTCAAAAGTCCCTCCCCATCTTTCCTGTAGCCCCCTTTAGGTTTTGGAAGACCACTCTTAGGTCTCCCCGGAGCCTCCTCTTCTCCAGGCTGAACAGCCCCAACTCTCTCAGCCTGGCCTCACAGCAGAGGTGCTCCAGCCCTCTCATCACCTTCGTGGCCTCCTCTGGACCCTCTCCAACAGGACCACGTCCTTCTGATGTTGGGGGCTCCAGAACTGGACGCAGTGCTGCAGGTGGGGTCTCACCAGAGCAGAGTAGAGGGGAAGAATCCCCTCCCTCAACCTGCTGCCCACGCCCCTCTTGATGCAGCCCAGGATGCGGTTGGCCTTCTGTGTGCAAGCGCACATTGTTGGGTCTATCACTGTTTACACATTTGCACAAGGCAGTGTGATATACAGGAGAAAAATGCTATATAAACCCAAAAATAGGTTTAGCTTTAAACTTTTTTCAGCTTGAAGACCCCTAACAGCTGTCCTCTTTGCCCGTGGAGAGTGGGATAGTGTTCTGCCAGAGTACGGAGTTAAATCTGCTCTCAGAAGGGTCTGCTGCAGTGGAGTGAAGAGACCTGGATGGCCATGGGTAAGGGTGGAGGTGGGAAGCCAGGCTGAGATGATCTCCATGTAATGTCAACGCAGCCTAAACAACGGCCGTTTTTTATGGTGCGGGCGTCTGAGCACCGCACACTGCGTCACACAATGAGGTGATCACCCTGTTACCTCTAGCCTGAGCCAACACAGAGCCAAGACTGAGCCAGGCTTTGTCCCGAATGACCAACTGAGCCCTGCAACTAGGTCCCCACAGGTCCCAGCTAGCAGCACTTAGAAGAACCAAAACCATGCCAACTGGTCCTTGTCATCTCTGCCAGCCATGGCAATATGGTGTGTTACCTTTCTGCAGACCTGTCACGGAGGGATCCAGCAAGGAGATCACAGTCAGATAGCAATCACGCTATCGATCACCACATGCTGGCTTCCCTGTGCCCACCACACTCTACACCTGGAAGCTCAAACCTGCATGGAGAAGATGGGACCAGTCTCTGCTGCTCCATGGCCTCTTTCTGCCCTCCACTGGGATCCTCTCCTTGAGCCCCAAGACAGCATTCCTCACTTGTTCAGAGCCCAGGTGAGCTCCATCCTGTGGTGACCATTGCTGCAACCCCACTAAAAAGCTCAGTGACACCATGCTGGGCAACCCTGCTTCTCTCCTTCGACTTTTTTTTTAACTAAAGCTCTTCTAATCAGATAGAGGTGTCCATTCTGCTTTAAACGTGGGTCAGGGATGCATGAGCAGCATTCCCTCCACCTTTTGGTCTCCTTGTCTGGTCAAACGAACTCAGCAAGAAACTGAATGGTCAAATGCCACTGACACCTAGATTAGTTGGTGGCCACTCCCAGGGGTGGCATGTATCAGCAGGGTCAGGCCTTTAATTATACTGTCCTTCAAGGACTCCCATTGTCCTCCTCAAATTCCTTTGTAGCTCTTTCCTACACTTCTCCTCCCCCTGCTTTGTCTGGTTTAAAATTGTGCTGATCCCCTTGTTTTCGTTCTTCAGGACAAGGCTGGGCCATTGCAGAGTTCCAGTCACTACTCAGCACTCTCAGTTCTTCTCTGGAAATCCTTCCCCATGTCCGTTGCCATGCACCGGAAAGAGTCACCTTGGATGGCAGTCACACTCCAAACAGCCCCAGCACCACCTGGATCTCACTCAGCTCATCCGAGGGCTCCAGCTCTGACTCCGTGTCAGGTCTGCACCACAACCGCATTCTTGGAAAGGGTGCACGCACCCTGACGTTGGGTTGCTGCAGCAACCACACTTGACATCATCACCTTTCCCCATGTCCACCGCTGTCATGCAAGAGGTTGTGAAAGCCTCTTTGGCGCTGTCAGGTAGCTGCATATTTCAACAGTTGGGGAGGGGACTCCTAGTCAAAACCAGGAGCGTGAGGAGCAGATGTGTCATGTCTCCAGAAGAGCAAGGTCAGAGGGCAGTACAAACTGCGTAGCACAGCATCCCACGTGGAGCCGCAAAGCAAAACAAACAAGGAAATGAAAGCCAAGGTCCCACGGGGCTGCAGTCTGCTGCCTCCAGCAGCAAAAAGGAGCAGGTGCAGAGCTGGCTCGGCAGCACCAGGATGTTCTCCAAAAATATCCCTGGCTCTCTGCACAGGGGCTTGCTACTCTCCATTGCAGAATCCCTCTCCCTGCAGGACTCCAGGGACACGGTTGAGAGCAGAGTCGCCATTCAGCCCACATATTCCCAGCAGAGTGGAGCCGCCGGGTGGACCCCATCCCCGAATGACTTTGGCATCTTTGTGGGAGATGACTCCTGGAGGCTTGTTCCAGACCTCCTGTGCAGGTGGCTCTTACTTTTGGTGGCAACTGCGTCCATGTTACAACCAAGGCAGAGTCTAGATGCCAGAATTCAAAGGTTTTTATCAGATGCCAGAAAACACGTCTGTGTTGACACCTTTTATCCACCTGACGTCTTCTCGAACAAGGGACACTGCCAGCTCATACCTTGTCATCAGGAGTGTCCTGATCTTTGGCACTCTAAAGCCTGTCCTTGGAGTTGCACAATTAGAGGAGAAACCAAGGTTTTATGATGTCACATACACACCAGAATCCCTTGAATTTTCCAGCTTCCATTTTGGTGGAGTTTGAAGGACTGGCTTTTAAATGAGTGAACCGATTGCTTCTGGAGCCTCCCTGCCATCCCTTAAGGAGCACAGGTGGCATGAGTTTTCAAGCAGGAATGTTTGTTTTTTCCACAGTGGAGGCTTCTAGCTAGCTAAGCCAGGAGTGCTTCATTAACATGAAACATTAACATCTCCTTCTTTTGTAAAGCTGCAGAACCTCAGACCGCTTTGGAAGCCGACGCAGGATCTAGAGCACAGCTTCCTGGGTGGTTACAACCAGGTCTCTTCTCTGCTCTGCTGAGCAGCTTCTTCCTTCCAGCCATGGATAGACTGTGGACCTTCCCTACCCACTTCAGACTCACCCTGCAGGGACAGAAAGAGAAGGGCAGCAAGAACGAATAGTTCGATATGCAACAGAGCTGATAATGCCCAATGACTCCACGTGAATTTGTGCCTTGTGGTCCCACTCTGGTAGAAGTTGACTGCAGACTTGTAAAAGCTTTATATCTATGGCTCTTCTGCCATGAACTCTGGTGGAAGATGGTCATATGCTTCAACAGAAGCTGAAATAGAGAAGGCCACAGATAAAGCCAGACCTCTCTTCCATACATATGCAAAGTGCGCTCAGAGAAGTTATGTTTCCTTAGGAGACCAAGATAAAGCTATCTCCATGACAGGCATCTGTGGAAACAACCTCAGTAGAGAGAGGGGAGCCAGGAGCAGGGGCAGAAAGCCAGAGCCTTTAGCCAAGAGTGGCAGGTTATTCAGGTCTGGGATGAGGTTACACCCAAGAGATGGGATGGACAGCATGATGCAGTCATGTTTCTTAACAACACCCCATTCCCAAGCCTGCTTCGCACCGCATAGACCCAGTCAAGCTGCTTGGGACTTTTCCAGACAAACATTTTTTTCCCATAAGAATGCGCAGATTTGTGGAATGCTGAACATTTTGCAGAAAACACATTGCATTCACTGAATCTCTGACGTAGCACAGGCAGGGAGATGTTTCCACTGGTCAAAACAAGACAATACTGGCAGGAACCTGAGCACCAGTTTGTGTTATGGTGTGAGGAACTCCTTACAAACCAACTTGTCCATACTTCCAGGGAGCCAGGCTTGTAGATTTGCGATCAGGATCCCAGGTTGACGGCTTGATGAGCAAAAGGCTTCTATTAAAGACTCTCTTGTACCTCCTAATCAAATATTGGGATAAGCTTGGCAGTTCATGGCTCTGAGGCAGCTTGTTACGGGTGCAATTCCAACTCACATTATCTCCAGGCTGTTGGACTGTCCTTTGGGAACCTTCACTGTCAGGCCCAAGGAGCCATCCAGCCAAACGACCTAAGTAGACCTAAATCTGTTTGAATTACTTGAGGTCATTGCACCTTCTTTTACCCCTAGAAGTCCCTACAGCCACAGTCTGAAACCAGCACAGATCTTGTCAGCAAGAGTCACACCAGCTCCAGTCCTCACTGCTGGATCCTGGGGTCCATGTTTGCGTCTGGAAGCACTTTAGCATGGCTCAGACAAAAATGTTAAAAGATTTCCATTTGAAAGATGAAAAAAAAACCTTATTTCTGTAGCCAATGAGGGCAAAAATGAAATTTACCCTTCCAAAAAATTTCTAGTGCTGACTACAGTCACACTGATAGCCCAGAACCCTTCAAACTCATCTGCTATCCGTGTCTTTCTATGAGATACATGGTCCCACCAAGCTACATTTCTAACATGGTAGGAGAAGTCCACTTTTTCCTGATCTCAGGGCCGAGGATTTGCAACTCTGGCCAACAATTTCATGTGCACAGATGAGGGGACAGTGACCCACAACCATCATCAGTGTGAAGCCTGAGACCACATTCACGGTGGTCCATGCAACCTCCTGCACCATTCATTGGCCTTGATAGCCACAATATGTGGAATGGGAAAAATTTTTACTCTAGATCCTCACCTAATTTGTTGCAGGTATTGGCAGATACAGTGACCGAGGCAGAAAAAGACAGGTTATTCTCACAGTTAGAAATCTTTAATAACATTATTGGTGATATAATAATAGTGACATTCCTGAGACGTCTTCAATCTCAGCTTGCCATTTTTTGTATGCTTATCATGCTTCAGAGGGCTGGAGCACCTCTCCTATGAGGCCAGGCTGAGAGAGCTGGGGCTGTTCAGCCTGGAGAAGAAGAGGCTCCAGGGAGACCTTAGAGCAGCCTTCCAGTGCCTAAAGGGGTCTGCAGGAAAGATGGGGAGAGAATCTTCAGCAGGGCCTGTTGTGACAGGACGAGGGGTAATGGTTTTAAACTAAAAGAAGGTAGATTCAGACTAGATATAATGAAGAAATGTTTTACGCTGAGGGTGGTGGAACACTGTCCCAGGTTGCCCAGAGAGGTGGTGGATGCCCCATTCCTGGAAACATTCCAGGCCAGGTTGGCCGGGGCTCTGAGCAACCTGATGTGGTTGGAGATGTCCCTGCTCCTTGCAGGGGGGTTGGACTGGATGGCCTTTGAAGGTCCTTTCCCACCCAAACGGTTCTGTGATTCTATGATTTCTTTGCATTGAGGAACATGTTCAGTAGCATTGTCCGGCAGCGTTTTGACTGCAAAATGCACAAGGAAGCTGAGCCAGCCATAAAGAGAAAACCAACAGAACAGCTACAGACAGACACCTCAGTTATGTCTGATAACCTCATGAACCCTGGCCCAGGCTGTGGCAAAGCATGAGTCCCGGAGAGCCAGGTTTGCTCTCCTCCTGCTGCTGCTGGATGGGACAGAGGAGCTGAGGGAGATGGCAGTCGCTTCCCCTCTCACCCCGCCTCCAAATCCTTTAGCCGTGATGCCAGATAAGAACTCACGCTTGAATAGGCTGGTGACCCAATTAACTGGGCCCAGAAAGGACTCAACAGCATTTCAGATTTTAGGTTAGTCAGAACAAGAGAATAATGAAGAACTGTAAAGGAGCATTAAGGGATTAGTGGAACAAGACGTGAAATTCACTGTTCGCTCTGGGATGCCATCCTGGAAGCCATGACTACAGTGGGTTAGTCACTGCCTCATGCCCTGCATTTGCTAACAGATCAGGGAACAGTGCACGGTGATGGTTTCAGGGGTAATTCCATCTCACATCACATAGTAATCGCTTCTGAGGTCTCTATCTACACAGACCGTCTATATACACAGATATTCACGTGTCTTAGAATCAAACTGTGTTTGAGCATCTTTATAGGGATGAATTTTGTCCTCGTATCCAATTGGAATTTCCCATCTTGCACCTTGTGCCCACTGCATGTTGCTTTTCCACTGTCCACCTCCAAGATGAGTCTCCTCTGTCTTCTCTACACCCTCCCATCAGGTAGCTCTAAAGAGCAGTAAGGTGTCACCTTGCCCTACCTTTCTGCCGGCTGAACACACCCTGCTCTCTCAGTCTCTCCTTATATCTCATGCACACCAGCCCACCTGACCATCTCAATAGTCTCCACTGGGCTTGCTCCAATACATCAATGTCTGTCTTTGACCAGGGAGACCAAAACAGGGGCACGGTAGCTGGATGTGTCTCACAAGTGTTGAACAGAAGGAAATAATTACTTCCCTCAACCTGCCCTCCTGCCAATACAATGCTATTTGTGGGTCATCACTGCAGGAGCACACTGGCTTGTGTCTAATTTGCTGTCCACCAAGATCCCCAGGACCTTTTACGCAAGATTTGGTGGGTTTTTTATCCAGGAAACTCATGGCCGGCTGTACATTTATATCCACGTACACTGTCTACATCCACCTCTAAACCAAACAAAATGGGGTGGTGGATTGGTTTTGTGGCTACTCCTTGGAGAGGGAGTCAGGGACCCCTCCCGTTCTCCTGGTGGGAAATGCCCTTCCTGCTGTCACTGCTCCAGCTGCTCCCATAGCAAGACAACACACAGAAAATCCCAAACAAAACCAGGCCAGGGCAGCCAATTATGCTGTTTCAACCTCTCTTTTCAAACGAGGGCCTTGCAGGTCAATTGTCCATATGGCCAGTCACATTTGTTGAGCGTAAGTATTTTCTCAAGGGCTTAGAGCTTCCCATTTTACTCTGTAAAACAAGGCTGTGGGCTTTTTTTTTGTTACAAAAGATCAAATACATCCTTCACTCCCCTTGAACGAGCTACAAATGATCTAATTAACTTGGACTATCTTTGTGCTGCCAAAGTCACCCTCTCCAGGAGCAGTTTCCGGTCTCCAGGCTAAGTGCTGTGGGCTCTCGTCTATACAATTTGCGTGGAATAGACTCACCACGTCCAATATGAACTGTGCTTGCTGTAAGTCTCTTTTGAGTCCCCTGGTCCTTTTGTGCACAAAATTAAATAATTCTCTTTTTTTTTTTTTTCAGTTCAAAGACCTTGTGAGGGCTGTGTCGAAACCCACCAGAGTGGTTTCCAGGGTATGTGTTGAGTGCCCTTGGACAAAACTGTGAGCATATGGGCATGGCAGATGGTGCAAGACAAGACATGCTGCGAGAGCGCTGGAGGAGACGCTGTGGGTTGGCCAGAGCCAGTCTACAACTTGAATGCTTTTAGCCATGCCGCCCTAACGAGGCAGCAAGGCATATGAATTGAAGTCACGAGCTGTGTGCAGCCCCCAACCACAGGTTCCTCAGCCCCAGCACGAGACCAGCACTGACAAACATCGGCCTGGACAGCACTTCCCCATGATCAAGTTATTTTATCAGCGCTCAATATAAGCTGCAGCTGCTCTTCATCACAATGTTTGGTGGGCTGCCAGTCTCACCAGTTCCCTACCCCCAGGACAACCTCAGTAGCTACATCTGGGAGATCATCTGGGGCACATACATGCTCTGCAGGGCATCTACGCATGATTACATGTGTGGGAATGGTTCAAAGCTGTGCCAGGGGAGCTTTAGACTGGACATCAGGAAGCATTTCTTTACCAAGAGGGTGGTCAAACACTGCAACAGGCTTCCTACAGAGGTAGTCAATGCCCCAGGCCTGTCAATGTTTAAGAAGCATTTGAACAATGCCCTTAACAACATGATTTAACTTGGTCAGCCCTGAATTGGTCAGGCAGTTGGACTAGATGATCGTTGTAGGTCCCTTCCAACTGAAATAGTGTAGTCTAGTTCTGTTCTATTCTATTCTATTCTATTCTATTCTACTTGCCCTGTCACCATGTGAAGTAGAGATGTACTTGGTCTTCTAGGCATTTGGGAACCTGCCTCTCACCTCTTCTGCAAGCCAAACCGCTCCCTCCTGCAATTGCCTTCCTACCCCCCAACATGGCATTTACTTTTCCCTTCAAGTTGTCGAGCCCGTGTTACTCAAGGTCAGGCTATTTAAACACCAGCTGCTGTGTTTGCCTTGCTTTTTTTTTTGTCCAGGAGACAGTTGCAGCATGTACAGCACTTCCTCTTCTGAGGCCTCTGAGGACTGAGACTGCGACCTTTGGCTGCTGTTTGGGTTCAGCGGCGCAGGCAGCCATCCCAGGGGTGAGTGGGTTGAAAGAGAAAAGCCCTTTTCCTCCCCCTCCATCTCTTTATGGACAAACTCGGACCAAAGCAAAGAGCCAGCTGCGGGTGAAACACACGGCTTGGACGCTGCAAGGAAGACCTTCTCTGTGAAGCATTTCTGCTGCCTTCTATAGTAGAAGTTCTCAAGCTTTAGATCAGGGCAGCATAAGCCCAAACGTTCAGGAAAAGGCTGGAAAGGTCAGGAGGCAAAGCTCGATGACTGGATGTACTTTGGCTAGTTGGATCGCTAGTTGGGTGGCTGAATGGTCCAAAAACCTTCTGGGTCAGCAGAAGGAGCAGCCTGATGGACCCATCCCCTTCGTGCAGCAGAGCCCACCACGGACAAGAGAGCAGTCACATAACGTAGGACTGTCTCTGGGAGGCTTCTCCTGGCAGGTATGATAAAATGAAGCAAGGTTATGTCCTTTTGCCCAAAGACATTTATAAAGCTGCTGGTGAAAATGGAGGTGACTGCAGAATGGCACCATCTGCCTTGGCAGAAGAGCCTAGTGGGACTTGAGCTGATTCAGTCTGGATTCTGGCTGATTTCAGAGAAAACAAATCCTTCTCTGTTGTTTTGAAATAAGATAAGAGGAAATGACCATCTTTAGAGGCATGACTGTCCTTCAGCTCCACCTCACTTCAACTGGATTTGTGAGGACTCAGCACTTTTCAACCCTAGCCAGACACACACGTGCATGCACAGAATCACACGCAGATGTCTGCATTGTCCAAACAGTTCAGACCTCACTTGGGCACCAAGGCAGAGCACAGATTTTGAGCACAGTGTGTACCAAAGGTGAGAATGCAAACCATGACAGCCTGTGGACCGCGTTTTCAGAGCATATCAGAGTCCTTCCCACCCTACACAGACCTCTCTTGTTGATATGGCCCCAGCAGAGGAAGTGGAATTTTTTCAAACATTCAGGCCAAGATGTCCTGCCTGAGAGTTGACCAAGTAGCACATCTAAACTGGCGTGAACTCAAGGCATGGTTTAACTCATTATAATCGAATGCATTACATCAGCCGCCTCCTTAGTGCAACTTGACAGGACACGTTACACATGCTCAAGAGAAGAGGAACCAAGTTATGACCAGCGTGCTGGATTCCAGACTCCCAAGTACTCTGTTCACAGTGTCCATCTCCTGACAAAGCAGAAAAACATCCAGTCGAACAGTATTTTTTCCTACCTGGTGAAACTTGCGCTTGGGAACACAGAAACCCACAGCTCTGCACGCCGGGTCAGCCCTCCTACAAAGGCTCCTGATGTCTCCACTTTAAATATATTACAGCACCGTTTGTTGTAGTCAGCAGCTATTCCAAATTTCCATCTGTTATTAGACAGCTCAGCATGTGGCCTGTGAACTTCACGCCTCTGAATCCCAATAACGTCCTTTAGCTCATAACAGGCTGATTGACGCCGCGTTTGCAGCGAGCAGCTCCCACATTAGCCCTGCCTCGAAGGCTGATGGGTTGGAAATTTGCAGGGGTTTCTAATCTCAGCAGTGGAAGAGAGATTTTAACAGTTTTGGGTAGAAATGTTTTGTTTCCTTTTAGCTCTTGGAAAGGTAACCACTGATCTAAAGTGTTTCATTGTCAGCCCACAGGAGAGGAGGTCTCCACTGATCTGAAGCTGCTGTGTCCCACTGGGGTACCATAGAATGGTTTGGGTTGGAAGGGACCTTCAAAGGCCACCCAGTCCAACCCCCCTGCAAGGAGCAGGGACATCTCCAACCAGATCAGGTTGCTCAGAGCCTCATCCAACCTGGCCTTGACCACTTGGGACTGGTCTCTAGATGTAAGAAACATCACCTTCCGTGCTGCTCAGTTGTGGCTTCCCCGATGATGCTCAGAGGCAGTACAGAGACTCACTGACCGCAATGGGATGATGTTGCCCAGTGTGTGGACACCAAAGACTGAGAAAAATTATTCTTCCCCTCCAAGTTTCAACTCCGTACCCTCACCTCCAGCCTTCAGACCTTCCAGCTGCACATCAGCAAAAGCTGTAACATGGACAACTAACCAACCTCGTGTCTTACCTTACAAAGTCACCTCAGGTCTGGCTCACAACAGGGCAGGTGCACGCCTCGGCTTGTCTCAGACTGCCTCTGGCACAAAATGTCCTCCTTGGATCTGCAGAAGGAAGCCAGATGGGGAAGCTGGTGTTAATTTGCAGCTGCAGCAAAGCAGAGACTCGTTGCCGTCAAAACAGCTAGTGCCGGCATCGTGACTTCTCTCTTCCCTTGTGGTCTGTGGGAAACGGGAGGAGAGCCAGGCTCTGCGTGGGAAGACTTGACAGCCTCCAGCTTCCCAGGCACAGGTGCCTCTTTCTTTGCCTCGATAGGTCACCGATTGGTAGGGAACGTGCTAAATAACCTTTAAAGGTCGCCAAGTTGAGCCAGGCTAGCGTGGACAGACAGCACACAGTACAGTTCATGGCCCAGCTTGCTTTGGTCACATCCTTAAATTAGGGTGGCAATTTCCATCCCTTGCTGATTCCCCTGTATTCCCCATGGGGAAGCCAGTTTTACAAGGAAATGAGAACCTGCCTCAAGTCCCCGTTCTTCTTGACTGAAATGCAAGTCCTGTTAAAGACCCTTCAAGCCAGAGATCACAACAACCTGCCTTAAAAAACAGCACACTTGCTAATGGCGTTGTGCAGACGCCAACATCCATTGAGTCTGTGGCTTCACAGCACCAAGTCTTTGCAGAAAAACCTGCTGAAGATATCTCTGCCTGCTTCGTTCTTCCCCACCCATCACCGCACACTGCAACTGCCTCGTCCTCTCAGTTGCAACCCGCACAGCTTGCAAAACAACCACGTGTGCTGTTGTTGCTGTTGTCTGCCTGTTTTTCAGGTGGACCACCTCCCGTAACTGCATCTCTGCCTGGCTGTACAGTCAACAGACAGAGAGGAGATGGCATGGACGCAACTGGGGGTGGGCGCTGGGAAGGGGGTGCACATTTTTGTTTTACTAGTACTGCGGCACTCAGGCTAAGCAGACATAAGGGCAGGCAAGTGCCTGGAGGTCCCAAGCATGGTATGCCCAATTCTTCTGGTCCACACAAGGCTGAGGAAGAAGGCAACAGCATCCTCTCTTATGTGCCTCAGCTGTAAAACAACTACTTGCTCAATACTGCAAACAAAGAAGTAGCAAAGCTTGGTCTAATCCTTGCTGAGATTACTCTTGCGGAGTAGGATCCAGAAAACAATGAGATGTTCATCACAACCAGCCTTGTTGCAGGTGTCTAAACTCTAATGTAGATGCAGTTAGCCCTATCTACATTGTGATGGTTCACGTTGAATTCAAAGAGTCTCACTGTCTGCAGGTTAAAGGAGCACTTTGACTTGCTGTTAGGTTTGGAGAGCATGGTGAGCACGGACTATTAAGCACACAGGGATGGCACAAACAGTTTCTAAGCCATTTGCTCTATGATCTCTGTGGAGGTGACTTACCCTCTACCTGCACAAAGCCTCCGGCTAGTAATTAATCTTAGCATCATATCCACCAGAAGACAGGAGAAACTCCTACAGCATACCACCACAACTCCCTCAGCACTCTCACAAGTCCTGACACCTAAAAAGTAATGAGGACCCTAACCTCCTATCAGGTATTCAGGCATTAAAATGCAGGACCATCAGAACAGCCATCAAGGTCCATTCATATCCATGACTTCTCTTTGGCCACAGCCAAGAGCGGATGTTTAGAGAAGAGTGTCAGAATACAACAAATAGTTTGAGATACTTCCTCAAAATATCCAGTCAGCTTCCAACAATTTGTGGCTTCCTGTGCCGTAGCGAATGTTTTTGTATTTAATTACCCGTAGTGAATTTTTCTTCCATGAATTTATCTAGTTGCTTTATGAACTCCCATCGATTTTCATCATCCACAACATCCTGTTACAAGGAGTTCCAGAGATTAATTATACACTGGGAGAAGAACCACCTCCTCTTGTTTGTTTTGGACTTGCAATTTACTGGTTTCATCTGATGTCCCTTAATTCTTGTAGAGATAGAGCTGGTGAACAAACTCTCCCTGTCCCTCCTTCCCATACCACTCAGTGATTTATAGTTCTTCTCCTATGTCTCCCAGCCTGATGAGTCCTCATCTACTTAGTGGTGTGGTAGCCACCACAGAGTTTTGAGTATCCTGGTGTCTTCATCCGAGTCTTCAAATTCCATTTGCGTTCACTTGCCTTTTGAGGCCAGGGAACCATCTTTCTGATGTTCCCTGAAAGAGACTATGAGCAGCTGAGGACCCTTCCCATGAGGGTGTGTGTATCCCATGTGGGCCAAACACGTAAACATGGAAGCCCAGGAGGCCAAAGCAGCTCTAACAACTCCAGTAACACGTTCCTTCTTGCTTCACTGAGCGTCAGCTCTTAGTGTTTGCAGATGGTCCTGGAGGGCTGCATTTTTTGAAAGGGGAGAAAGATGCCAATATTTTTGTGTTATTGGAGGGGAGAAAAATAGCGGAGGAGATTTGAGTTTCTCCAGGGTGACCTCCCTGAGAGAAAGCCTGGAGGATGGCTGACATGACAGTGCAGAGACCTCTGAGCAGTGGAATCCTCCATGAACCTCTTCCTATTCCCTTTCTATGTGATGTTTGCAAAGTCATCAGGGACAGGAACCAGTCCCAGAGGGCTCGTTTTACAAACACTGACACACCAGGAACCTCTAACAGCCTGGGAAGGTGGGGAGCGTTAGAGGACTTGTCAAGTATTTTCTGCCCTTCATCGCAGAAATCACAAACTTGCAGAGCTGGTGTGAGACCGTTTCACCCATTTCCCTGCTTCTTTATTATCAGAGCATCTGAAGAGGTGATCAGAGCACAGAGCTGCAATGTGTTCAGGGCTGTACAAACACGAGCAGCCCTTCCTATGAACACAGCTAAGCCTTTAAGAGGCTCAGACTGAACTACAAAATCACCAGCAGATCCTGTTTGAGACCAGCTGGTGTTGGCTGGCAATAACAGCCTGCCTGCCATGCAAACATCCATCTGTCTCCCCAGCACCTACGTGTCCTTTCCAGGCAGCATCCCACAGCTCTGCCTGTCTGGGATACCCCAGGGAACCAGCCTCATTTCTGTTGATATCGCAGCTCCGGCAGAAGAGATGTTTAAATTAGAGACACTTCACAATTCCAGGTTCATTCCAATTCCCGTTCATTCAAAACCCCATAAGCCCAGGACTCGAGGACATATGGTCAGAGACCATCAGTAGACACCAACGTGAACAAAAGCGAGTATAAAGAAGAAAAAGAGACAATGCTAGGTCTTCCAAACCTTCCGTTTTGTAGCCATGACAGCACTGTGGTGCTTTAGGAAGATACCTGAAGGAGAACAAGGATGTTTAAAAGAAATTCTCCCCACCTGTGCTTGAAGGGGCAGTGAAGGGGAGAGCACAGAGGCACATGTCTGAAAGCAGAGGGGGAAGGCTGCAGGCACCATGGGCTGAACAGAAAGGCAGAGCATCCATGTGGTGATGAAGGTACCAGATGGCAAGGGCCGTGGATGACACCCGCAGCTGTGCAGAGGGGTAGGAAGGACATGGGACAGAAAGCATCAGCAGGATTTTGACACAACACAGTTTTCAGGGGCTGGGGTAAGATGTGTGTAAGCAGGAGGAGACAAATTCACCGTGTCAGCAGGCACAGTGGTGTCCTCAGGCTTCAAGAAAAGACACCAAGACAGCACAGGAGGAATGAATTAACTATGCTGGGCACAACCCAAAATCCACGAGGTCTTGTTAGACGCGGGCCAAGGTTTTAGTGAAGACAAGAGCTGGGTCTTGGCATAGCGTGTGCACAGAAGTGGCAATCGGATCGAGCTGGAGAGGAAATCAGAGCCGAGGGAGAGTTGTTTCAGATGGGAAAGATTAAAACATGTTTGGGCTGCGAGGAGGAGAACCAGAAGCCAGTGGAAGGGTAAGCAAAAAGAGAGCCAACGCAGAAGGGAGCATCAGGTGACGGAGCGAGGAGGATGGCGAGGACAGATCTGGGGCAGGAAAGGGGCTGCTGAAGGGAAAGGAAGAAATGTGCTCTTTTGCCAAAGTCTCCTTGGAAAAGAACAGAGAGCTCCTGTTCAGAGCCAAAAGCGAAGGGAGGATCAACGAGGAAATCAGCTTTATCATGAGATATCCCGCAGCAGGAGAACTGAGGAGGGGAAGTGGATACTGGAAGGTGGCCACAGCTGGTGGGATGGTCTGGGGGACCTGCGGTGAGCTGCGGAGAGCCAGGCACTGAAGGGAGATTTTTGTCCCTTTTCAGCGACTGTCCGTACCATGCCTTAGCCTACGGCCACTTCCAGCTGAGGAGCTCTGTCCTTCAGGTTATGCAATATATTCTCAGGAAGCAGTACAGGTCCTACCACCAGCACCTGCAACAACGTGAGGGGTGGAGGGCTCATTATGTTCTCTGACAACATTGTGGTTTTCAAGCAATAACCCAGAGAGCAGTGTTTGCGTTGGCTTGGATGTGAAGTCAGGTCATGATGCAAGCAGGTAAAAACTGGAGCTTAGAAAACTGGCATTGCTGATGGAAACGTTGCACCGGTACCCACAACTTGAGAGGATCAGGAGACTCACAGTGAGTAGCCATGATGTTATTCGTGGCCCTGCCTAGACAATGACCCAAATCTCACACCTTTCCTTTTCTTCCTTCCCAGATGTCCAAACACCTCTACTCCTTCTCTGACACATGACATGCAAACTACTTGCCTGTCCATCAGCCATCTGAGCTTACCAAACCTCATTCAGGTCAGAAATGTTGTACCTGGGCAAGTCACACACCCAAAGCCAGAAGTCACCTTGCCTTGATGAGGTTCCCGATCCAGAGAGCTGCCCCAGGAAGGCGCTGTCTCCAAGGCCAGCGTCAACTATGACATGGCCACCATCTAGTGGCCACCACTCCTCTCACAGAGACTCCTCATCTTCTCCAGGAACATCCATTGCTTACTCCTCCTTGGTAAGAGGTTAACTCAGGCGCACAAAGAAACCATTGTGGAAAATCTTGCTCCAGCCTGCCGACCATTTGCAGCAGCACTGTGTAGGCTCACAGTGCAAGAGGTCACTGACTGTGCATTAAAAATGGAGAAGAAACCATAGAAATTAAGATGCCCTCAACCATCACATCAATTCCACCTGACTGCGGTCCAGCAGAATTTTTACCTTCGTCAGCCCATGCAGCACCAGCATGAAAACGAGACCAGTCAGAGATCAAATGCTATTAGTAGGGGAAAAAAAAATACGAGTTTTGTTTGGGTGCATTTTCTTTCTGTTTGTTTGAGTTTTTTAAAAATGGAACATTCTGATCCTCCAACACTTTTTTTCTGCTCTCCCAAAGAACTCCACATAGGTTAACCCATCTATATCTGTATGGTCACGTGTCAAATGAGGTAGGCGTGAACACCCAGGGGAGAGTTTGCTGGGGTGGAAGACACAATGCAGCTACTCAGGAACAAGAGTTCATGTCCTTCACTTCCTCAGGATAGTGACCAGATGAAACATTACACGGCTGAGAACAACATTCCTCCCCCTGAGATCTGTGATAGCATCTTGGGCAGCCCCTGAAACCATACCCATGCCTGCTGTGTCCACTTAAATCTTCCCTCCATGACGCATGTTGGTCCTCGGGACACTGAAGATTTCCCAGCGGGGTGCAGTTGGAGAATTGCTGGGTTGGGACCAAAACGAAAGCTATATCAGGTCAAACGGGAAAAGAAGCGTAAATATTTTTAAAGAAAATATCCCGTGGCGATACTAAAAAACAAACGCACGCTGCTTCTGTGCGAGCAGGCAAAGGAGAACTGGAACCAAACTGGAAAGCGAAAAGGAAGTCAGAAACCCAACGAGTGACGAGTAACTTGGCTTTTTTGCATCACACCAGATCTGGTCCTGTTGCAAAACCCCATGTGGTTTGATCCCTGCCTCCCCAGCAGCTTCATCAGCTGAGAGTCATTGCGAAGGGCGAGAGGAGACTCTGGACTCACGGAGCCCTGCTCTGAGCTCGTACGGGGGGATGCGACCGAGGAGGAGTGACTTATGGCAATGTATGCATTGACAACCCAGTCCTCTCCAGCTGTCCTTGAGGACAGCATTAACGGCACATTTGCCACTGGAAAGTGCACTTCCACACCAGGAGGATGTTGTAGGGGATGCCTGTCGACCATCTCGCTCTAACAGCTAACAAGTAATTGAAACACAAGCAAAGCAAGCAAGGTGAAGGAATCAGCTCTGGGATTTCCTGAGATTGAAACCAGAGTACTGCATCCAGTTCTGGAGCCCACAATATCAGAAGGACATGGACCAGTGGAGAGGGTCCAGAGGAGGCCACGAAGATGATGAGAGGGCTGGAGCACCTCTGCCATGAGGCCAGGCTGAGAGAGCTGGGGCTGTTCAGCCTGGAGAAGAGGAGGCTCCAAGGAGACATTAGAGCGGCCTCCCAGTGCCTAAAGGGGGCTGCAGGAAAGGTGGGGAGAGACTCTTCAGCAGGGCCTGGTGTGACAGGACGAGGGGTAATGGTTTCAAAATAGAGGGAGGGAGATTCAGATTAGATATTAGGAAAAAATTTTTTTACACTGAGGGTGGTGGAACACTGGCCTAGGTTGCCCAGAGAGGTGGTGGATGCGCCATCCCTGGAAACATTCAAGGCCGTTGGATGAGGCTCTGAGCAACCTGATCTGGTTGGAGATGTCCCTGCTCCTTGCAGGGGGGTTGGACTGGGTGGGCTTTGAAGGTCCCTTCCAACCCAAACTATTCTATGATTCCATGATTTATCCTGCCAGCTTCAACCCCTAGTTCTTGAGCTGTATAAAACTGAGACAAGCTACTCCTTATTCACTCTACCCAGACCACCCACGAGTTTCTAGACCTCTCTTGTGTCCTCCCACTGTCATCTCTTCAAAGCCAAGAAGTACCTACCTGGTTATTCCTCGTGGGAATATCACTCCATGCCTCTGCTCCCCTCACTGCCCTTCTCTAGGACCTTTCCCAGCTCCAGCTCTCTAGGACCTTTCCCAGCTGAGATGGAGGACGCCGTATCCATGGTGCAGTGCAGAGCTGTTGTGATGTTTCCCCTGTGTTCTTAATTCCTGCGTGAGAGCTCCTGGCACCTCGTCTGTGCTGGAGATGGCTTCACTCAAGAGTTAACGTATCTGAGCAGGAAAGGCACAGAGAAAGGCACTCAGTGACAGGGAACATACCTCCCATGAGGATGGGGATGGAGAGGCCTGAACTATCCTCCCTCTTGCTCCATAACCAGAATGGGATGGAGTCAATGAGCACGGCTGCATCTCTGTTGCAATGAGATAGATCTAAAGCAAGATCTCAAGAACACAAGTCAGGATCTTGAAGAGCTACTGACAGGGCAGGAAAGTGCTTGGGGTCCCACAGAGGTGCTCAGGGACATGTGGATGACTCCCAAGTGCTCCCCCTGCTATATGAGCTGTGGTGAGCATCCAGTGTGAGCTTACAGCAAACGGGGAGAGGTGCCTTACTTATCCGTGAGGAACGGAAAAGCGAGAGAGGTCAATTCCTGTGTTATTCTTCCTCGGGAAAACCCCTCTGGATATCAGCTAGCTCTGCGCTGACGTTGTTGCGCCTCTGGCTTCTGCAGACTGTCTGTCTGTCTCTCTCCCCAAGCCAACGCCACATTTGTGGAGACTCACGGACCAGGGATGATAACACCAGAGCTCGAGCCAGCGAGGAGGACAGGGGCCGGCACTACTCGTGGCAGGAGATCACTCAGCCTGAAGGCCAGCCCTGCACCTCTCCATGATGCTGTGCTGGGGACAAGCACACCCACAGCCAGTCCTGTTCTGGTTTTGTTTAGTGAGGGGGGGCCTAATGTGGCAGCTTCTGTAGGAAACTGCTGGAAGTTTTTTCCCCTTTGTTCAGTGCACTCGGCCAGGCCTAGGGTGGACCCGCTGCTGGCCAAGGCTGAGCCAATTGGTAGCAGAATGTTCCGTGATAACGCCTCTGTGATAACGTATTTAAGAAGGGGAAAACAGGAAAAAAAAAACAGAGCAGAAGATGTGAAGCAGCTGAGCGGGGGGCAGAGAGGGGGAGGCGCGAGCCTCATGGGCCTTGCAGGCCTCACCCTCTGGCCTCTCGCCAGGCAGCCGACTGGGCCCAACTCGCCCTGGCCTGGCTGCAAGAAGTGGAGAGGAGATGAGAAGTGAATAAGACGTAAAAAGGATCCTGAGAGGCGTCTGCCAGCCTGTTGTGAGGAACGGCTGCAGACGCCAAGGTCAGTGCAGAAGGAGGGGGAGGAGTAACGCGGCTCCTGGCCAAGATTCCCCTGCAGCCTGTGGTGACGACCATGGTGGAGCAGGTTGTCCCCCTGCAGCCCATGGAGGTCCACGGAGGGGCAGAGATCCACCTGCAGCCCGTGGAGGACCCCACGCCGGAGCAGGTGGAGGCCTGAAGGAGGCTGTGGCCCGTGGAGGCCCTGCTGGGACAGCTGTTCTAGAGGGACTGCACCCCATGGAAGAGATGACCCACGCCGGAGCAGTTTCACGAAGGACTGTGGCCCATGGGAGGGACCCCACAAAGGAGCAGGGGAGGAATGCGAGGAGTTCTTCCCCCGACGATGACACAGCTGCGTAAAACAATACATGATGAACTGGCTGCGACCCCCATTCCCTCTTCCCCCCTGTGCCACTCGGCGGGGGAAGGTGGTAGAGATAATGTTAAGCCTGGGAAGAGAGAGGGGTGGGGGGAGGTTTATCTTGTTCCCTGTCTCATTCTCCTGCTAGTTTTAGAAATAAATGAACACTTTTCCCCAAGTCGAGTCTGTTTTGCCCGTGACGGTAACTTTAAGGATTTCTCCCTGTCCTTATCTCAAACCTCGAGCCGTTTTCCTTATATCATCTCCCCCTGTTCTCTCAGAGGGTGGGGGGAGTGAGAGAGAGACTGCATAGTCTGGTCCCGATTGGGGCTGAACTACGACACCCTCGCAGAGCCCAGGCATGGGCAGTGCCCAGGGTGACCGAGGCCGTTTCTGTCCTCCATCCCCTTACCAGGTGTTTCCTGCTGCTCTTCCCTGCTCAGATCCCTTTTGTCTTTTCCTCCCCACAGGGCTGGGCTGATGAAGCTGATTTGGGTTCACGTGTTGCTTAGCAACATTTATTATCCCTGACAACATCCAAGTTTACTCTGGCTGCCAAGGGGAAGCAGAATGAAACAAGCCTCCTCCATCTCTAGCATGGAGAGCTTTTAACTAAATTTGCATTTATTCCTACTTTCTCTGCATGCAGATGTTACAAGGGGCTTGTCTTCCCCCTCCATCACTGTCCAAAGCCGTTTTGTGGGAGCATGTCTCTACTAGGGCGGGTCCAAAAATGTCAATTGCAGTTCAGCAAAACTGAGAGAGATGTAACCAACACCAAGCTCACCCGGTGGGTGAAAAGAGGTCTTGGGCCAGAGAGCAGCGCCTCTCTTCTGGGCTGGTTCCATCTTACACATGGTGGTGGGATGTTTACAGCCACTGATTCCAGCAACTCATCATTCACGAACCCATCCCAGAGGGAGGACATTACCTGACATACCTTCTGCTGCCAGTTGTTGCTCCATAGCGAGCCAAAATTTCATTCAGATGTTGGCATCTCCTGGGATGATGCAGGTTACCAAAGGGATGCAGCTTGCGAATGAGCTGGAAGATCATCTGCAATGGACGTGTCATCCACACCACAACAGGGAGGAAAGAGCCTCTTGCTGATGTGTCGGCATGGCCAGTGAAATACTTTGTCTCTTTAAGGGCTTGGAGTGGCCAGTATCATTCGCGCATCCTGTGCCGTACCTGCCAGCCCTTGCAGATGTCCTAGGCGTGGTAGAGCATCTCTCAAAAGGCCTGAAGCATCTACATTGAGGCAACTGAATTTAGCCAGAGGTGTCCAAGGACCTGTTACATTTCACAGAAAATTAATCAAGGGACCTCAGAGAGCTATCCACCTCTGCAGAAAGAGCCTGCATGTGGTCAGATGAACTACCCCCCAGATGTTATTGCCTCTACTGGCAAGAGACTCGACATGGTTGCCAAAACATTGCCAAAATATGTTGAGTGTTATCTCAGATCTCCTGCGATGTCTGGGACATCCTCTTGGGGATCCTATTCTCTTGCCTGGAGAAGAGGAGGCTCCAGGGAGACCTTATAGCGGCCTTCCAAAATGTAAAGGGGGCCTACAAGAAATCTGGAGAGGGACTTTTGACAAGGTCATGTAGTGATAGGACAAGGGGTCATGGCTTTAAACTGGAAGAGGGTAGGTTTAGGTTAGATAGAAGGAAGAAATTCTTTACCATGAGGGTGGTGAGGCACTGGAACAGGTTTCCTAGAGAAGCTGTGGATGCCCCATCCTTGTACGTGTTCAAAGCCAGGTTGGTCGGGGCTCTGAGTGACCTGGTCTAGTGGAAGGTGTCCCTGTCCATGGAACTGGATAGTCTTTAAGGTCCCTTCCAACCCAAACCACTCTGCGATTATGCATGGCACAGGCTCTACAAGGATGGAGATACAGCCACCGAATCAGCAGATGGAGGAAGAGATGTGCCAGGCAGATGTGCCCTGGGTATCTAAAACAGCACTTTGAGCCTGTATTTAGGCAACTGACTCATTGCCCAGGTGTCTCTGTGAGTCCAGAGGTGCATTCATCCCGTAGGGACCAGAAGACAACTTGGAAGACGAGAAGCTTCATCCAGGATGCCAATTCAGCAGGTTTCTGAAAGCGCCAGCTTTCCTTCCAAAATAACAAGCTTCACCCACGAAGGAAAGGAACGATGACAGCTCTGTTCTCTAGCAGCTGCAAGGAACAAAAGCTGTGTCAGAGCCCATTCCAGCAAGGAGGCACAGAGTAACAAATTCCCCAAGAAAATGCAAGGAATTTCCTGGCAGAGCCAGCCCTCCTAGCGTGATCCGTGCTCACAAGCTAGAAATGCGAATCTCTGCATTGTTAGCTAAGAGGGGATTTAAAATCACACATAAGCCGGCCTGGCACCGTTTAGCCGTCATAATAAGCAGCACTGTAAGGTGGTGATGCCTGGAAGAGGCAGCAGATCAAACAGAAATGCCTTCAGAGACCAGGAGGGGTTTTCCAAGGGAATTTCCTTGAGATGAGCAGGGGCGATGGAGAAGGGAAGATACTAAAGTGGTGACTGTGGGCTACGAGGAGCTTTGCTTTGTAGCAGAGAACAGAGCAAAAGCCACAGCGTTGGGAGAAACACTGCTTTGGATGAGAGCATTTCTACATGTAAAAACACCTCTGAGAACATCACAGGCTT
Source organism: Chlamydotis macqueenii (assembly GCF_036417535.1). Classification (NCBI taxonomy): domain Eukaryota; kingdom Metazoa; phylum Chordata; class Aves; order Otidiformes; family Otididae; genus Chlamydotis; species Chlamydotis macqueenii. Next base: position 81,383,569 of record NC_141559.1, read on the forward strand.
TCAGGAAGGTAAAATGAATGCGGTTACCTCCATTTCCTAACAGAAGGGAGAGCACAGAGGCTTCAGGGACAAGCGAGAGGAGAAGCCCAGATTACAACCTGATGCTTTCTCCTTGACCTAGCTGTGAGGACAAGCTGTTTCTCTTGCTGATGTTCTTTGGGATAAAAATCAAAGCATTCAAGAAGGACTTTTTACACTGAAGGTGGTGGAACACTGGAACAGGTGCAGTGGTGGATGCCCCATCCCTGAAAACGTTCAAGGCCAGGTTGGCCGGGGCTCTGAGCAACCTGATCTGGTTGGAGATGTCCCTGCTCCTTGCAGGGAGGTTGGACTGGGTGGGCTTTACAGGACCCTTCCAACCCAAACCATCCTGTGATTCTATGATTCTATGATTTCTGGAGGTGCATCCAGGACTTCCTGAAGGTGGGAAGGGAGACCCAGACAGCACAATCTCCGCAAGGCATGGGGGTGAGCTGAAAGCCTCATGTAGTTTTGGAGCACATCATCACAGGGCTGGTGACCCTTTGCCGTCCTTCCAGCCTTTTGGGGCTGCTGTGCCCTGCATCCAAGCTACACCAGCTAACATCTACCTCCTGGTCCTACTGGCTTGCTCACCTGGTTTTACTGTTGGCTGCAGTCTGGCACAGTTAACCAGCCTGGGGTGGGTTTGCTGGAAACGCTTAAGGAAGGGCTGACTGCACAGGGTCTCCTGGGTGCACTGAGCTCCCAGCCACTCTGCACCTCTCTGGACCAGGACTTGGATCAGAACATCAGCTGCATCATGGAGAGGGAAAGGACCCAATTTTAAGACTTCCTCCACTGCATCAGTTCGTGAAATACGCAGCACCCCAGGGAGATGGCAATAAGGTTGAAAGAAAACTCAAGCACAGCTAAACTGTGCATCTCAAAGAGAGGATCCCAGTTCCATGCCTTCCTCCTCCAAAGAGAGGATCCCAGTTCCATGCCTTCCTCTGAAGCAGCCGTGCTCCCCGGCAGATGAAGACACCCCACGTACAGCGGTGGGTGGTTTCTAAACCAACAGTTGGGCTCTGGATCCATTTTGGCCGAGCCCCCAGCCCATGTCCGATGGCTCAGAGGAAAGGTTTCAGTGCTGGCCCCACTCTTGCTGGAACTCAACAAGGATGAAAGGCTTGGCTTCAACTTGCAAACTGAGCCAAAGCCCTAAGAGAAATCAGAGGAGGAAGCCGAGCAGACTCCAGGATGTCCTCTACGTCCACTCCTCCCCATTTGCAGCAGCAAAAAAAAAGGGATGAGAGGGTTGGGATGTGGCCTGATCACGCTGCTCTGCAAAACACTTTGCTCCGCCACTGTCGTTTCCTGCCCACCTACAACCAGTGGCCTTAGTGTTTGTGCTCTTGGCACAGCCCGATGAACCCGGGAGCGAAGAAAATATTCAGAGGGCTCGAATGAGTAGCAGCCCTGTGTTTGGGCTGAATAGCAAAAGGAGCTTGTGTGGGTTTCCCTTTCAAAGCCAGCTGAGAAAAGGTTTTGTTGCGACTCTGTCAGGCCAGAAGCGCTGGGGAGTCTTGAATTCTGATCTCTGTGCTTGTTTGTGCCATTTAATTTCATTATTTACTCTTTAACTGCTTTACGGGCTGAGGCAGCTCAGAGCTTTTGCAGAGAGAACTCCCGCTGGTCCCAGCCAGGCGAGGCTGGGGTCTGTCGTTTGGCTCGGAAACCCAAGGAGCCCCCTCCGAGACCCAAACACCTTCCCACGCAGGACATCATTGCTCTGGGAATGGCCCTGTGACGCAGCCCCTGTCCTGGCCCAGACTCTCCGCTTGGCAGGGTGCTAAGAGGGTCCTCTTGCACTCAAGGGTTTTTTTTTTCAGCCCAAACACAGTGAGAGGAAGAGAGGCAGAGACAAGAGTGTGGATGGAGCTGTAGCCACTGGAGATCTTCCCCTTGTCCAAGACCTCTGCCCTCAGACCACCGCATCATCCCACAGCTTCTGTGTCCTCTTCAGTTCCCCCAAGCATCCCAGAAGCTGCGATGGGAAAGATGTGCTCCCTCTCAGCTAGCCCTGACCTTAATCTGGCACCTCATCATCTCATCCTTGGACCTGGCTGCAGTTTCCCACAGATCAGAGATCTCCAGGCTTGATGGTTGTAACTCACTCTGCCTTGGAAGGAAGACACAACACATTGCCTGGAAACACTCTCATGCCATCAAAATTCATCTCCTCGGGAGACCAGCACCATGAGAAGCCACGGCTGCAGTGGCCTGGTGTTGGCTCTATCAGACGTCCCTTAGTGCCTTCTAAGTGCAGGTCAGTACCTCTATGGCCACCACTCAGCGGCATGAGGGACTACCCTCAGCCAGGCATGGTCTTCTACAACCTTAAGGTATCAGCCAGAAGCTGAACCTGCAAGGTGGCCGTCCTGGCTTGGAGACTGCATGGTTGGCATGGAGAGCACGTGATTTTGGCTGAGCCACCTCTGCGCCCATTCTTGGCACGCATGCTCTAGACCATGCGTTGCTTCCCTCAGCCAGAAACGAACTGGGAGACCACCTTGATTTCTGCTGTTAAAGCGAATCAGGTACTTTGAAATACAGATAACAACTTATTCCAGGTAAGCTACAAAGCAGGGATCTCCAGGAAAGTTTTGGGTGATGCGATGGGATAGTTTCATCTTGAGTTACTGAAGGAGGAGCAGCATAAAGGAAGAAAGGGAGTGAAATAGAAGAGGATAAGGATAAATACAGTTTAATGAGTATTAATATTTAGTAGCCAGAACCTCTCCTTGGGTAGTCTGTGACTTTAGATATCAAGCTCTTGGAAGGGCTTGGAGGGATTTTTGTGCCTCGTATTCTCATAGGTGCCAATTAATTAGACGAGCCAGCCTGAGACGCAAGACACCAGAGATGAAGCAGAATAACCAAAACCAGTCTGTATGGAAAAAAAAAAAAAAAGAATTATGAATAATTCAGAACGAACACAGAAGTCCCAATTAAGGCCAAAACTCACAGAGGGAAATGTGGATCTAAGATATTTTTTTTTACTGAATTTGGAATTTAAGTTCAACTTTTGAGTTGCAAGTGTGTGAATTATAACTGCTGGGCATCCTCCCTCGCTGCCTCGTGCCTATGTTGCATACGCTGTGTCTAAGGGCTGTGTTTTATCAACAGAGAAGCGTTCATGCAGCATGTAGCTATGAAACCATCCATCCATCTGCCACTGTCGCTGCACACGCAGTGCATCGGATGTCTCTGGGGACGTTATTCTTCCTGCTCCTGGAAATCTGACCTCGGCCAGGCAAGGCTCCAGCTGAGGGAACATCCTGGCCCTCGCTGCGCGGTCAGCCGGGTTGACATTAGGATAACCTCGTTAGTACCCAGGGAGGGCCTCCCGCTCAGCACGTGCGTAACCAGGAGGGAGATGACCCCGTCATGCTCCTGGCCCTGGAAGTCTCCTCGGAGAGGGCTCGATGTCTCGCAGCGCGGCGCTGACGATGTTCTCCCTGCGATGTTTCACGTCAGCTCGTCTTGCTGAGCCGTGCACCCCCCATCATGACGTGGAGGGGGATGTTCCTGCTCTGGCAGCGAGAGGTGGCCTTTTCCGCACGCAGACCAGTTAACACTTTGTATTTTGTCGCCTACCAGGCCCCATTCGATATGGCCCGGCTGTCCCACCGAGTCATTTCTCTGCAGCGTAAAAAGCCCCTTCCCTCGCTGTCTCTTGCAGACCACTCAGGATTTCTCCAGCTGGAATCACTGGAGTATTTCCTAACCACCAGGAGAGCTCTTCACCCGCTCTCTTTGGACCGTTACTCCAAGGGATGTCTCTGACTGGGCTTGGGCTCTCCCACCACTCTCTGGAGCTCATATAACCCCTGGTGAAGCGTAGATGCTTCAGACAACATGGATGAAAGGACAGGGACCACCAGGCTCATTACAGGGAGCCCCATTTCCCAGTCCACTCCTTCCCTCCCTGTACGGTGCACCTCTCCTTGGCATGCTGAGCATCATCCTTCCCAGGAAACTTGGCACCACCGTGGAAGCCTTAGCGACTACTGGATGAAGCCCAGAGCGGAGAAACTTTCAACAGTGCCCTATAATCGCAATTTGCAACGATAACCAGTGCCAAATCCCAGCTGAACACCGAGTGCTTCAAAAAGAGACATCGCTACAGCAATGGGAGGATGCTTCTGCCTCCCCCTCCACTTCATGCAGCCCCCATCAAGCAAAATTTCCAGCTTCTCAGAAGCCTTCTACTCCCTGCCTTAAGAAACAAGGAGCAGGGGGAAGGGAAGCAAATCTCAACCCCAGGGCTTGTGCATTTTCACTCATCAGAAAGCAATTTCCCATGATTACAGAGCTTTCTATTCTGGTCTCCGATTGCAAGTTTATTAGTTAAGAGCACGCCAGTAACTTTGAGTTGCGACTGCATTAGAAGAAGCACTCAAGCCTCATCATCATCTTCTGAATAAGACACTTGAGGAAACATCCACAGCAGTTATAACCTTTGATGGGTCTCTGCGTGTGGCACGACTTAATGCGCTCGCCCTGGGAATAAGGAGAGGAGAGAGGGAAGCAGGTGATAAAGCTTCCAGCTCAGAAAAAGGCAGTAGAGCAGCAAATCACACCCATCTTTACGAAGGAGGTTCACGAGATATTGATCTGCTTTCCTTGTTTAAAGTCCAAAAAGGGAACCAAGTTCAAGCAAATGAAAAGCTCTCTCTGAGAGTGCAGAAATTGCAAAGATGTGCAGGAAATACAGCACGGGCAGGAGGTGTTTTCCGTAATTCTTCGCAGCAAAGCAAAATCCATCCTGGAGACCTCCTCATCTGCCAAGAGATGGAGTAGTTATCCTCATTTCACAGCAACAGGGAATTATTATCAGCAAAAGCAAGGCAAGGGCAGATTTAGTCCCAAATCCTAAAGTACCTAAAACCCTTTGGCCGAGTGGCTATTCATTCAAAGGACATAAACCTTAACAGACCATCAATGGTTGATGTACTAAAAATTTACCAAGATCACTCAAATTTACAGCAGAATCAAGGAATTTACTTTTTTTTTTTTTCCTCTGAGCCACAAGCATCTTCCTAAATTGTGGAGCAATCCTTCCACTCTGTAATTTACAATAAATGATTTAAAAAAAAAAAAAAAAACAGAACAAAAATTAAATCAAAGCAAATTTCAAGGATGTGAAATTAAGATTACTGCCAACATCAGCTTTCTGAAAAGGAGAGAGATAAACTTGAAAAGATTTTGCTTGCAAAGGAGAGAGGCATCTTTAGCTTGAATACTTTTTGAAGTGAAGTAGAAAAAAAAAAGACAATCTAGAGGAGCTCCGGCGACCCTCTCCTTCAGCAGAGACCAAATGCCACTTTCTGGCAAACACAGCAACTCTGGACCGGCGTCGCTGGAGGATGCCCTCCCTGCAGGATCACACCCCTCGCAGGGGGATCCGAAATGTTCCTTCACCCAGAGCTGCAAAGCTAAATCAGGCAGAAATCACATCACCTCCCGTGTCTGACGTTCCTTTCCCTCCGATGGGATTTATCCCTAACACTGGTAGCGTCGCTCCAAGGTTGCCCTCCAGTGCAACTGACGTGGGACGGGGTTTATTTGCCCAGTACGGGCTGTGCTGATGGATGTCTTGTGCTCGTGGAGCACAGCTCGGCATTTGCTGCCTTCAAGCAGCTCCTGGGTGGGACTCCACAATCCGCCACCTCCTGGATTTATTTGCAAGGTCATTTTTCCAGTCACCACGCGAGATCCAGCCCAGAGACAGTGGCAGGGTGCGATATTTCCAGGCCAGTTTCTGCTCAGCCCCTGAAGTGCTGCTTGGTGAAACGAGAACACCTTTTAAACAATAATTTCCAACCATCTGCCGGCCGACCGGCTCCCTCTGCTGCTGCTTCTTCCAACTTGACCCAAACTACATTTTCAGAGATCAGAAGCCACCACCAGAAGCAGCTGATGCCCAGCAGTTGGCTGGCAGAGCACAGTTTTTGGGATGGAGGGGTCAGCTGGCTCCCCGAAAGATGAGTGGTGATATAGAAAATGCTCTGTGATACCTTAAACATCTGCTCGGGTCCCAGGTCCTGTGGGAGACCCACCACAGCTGGAGGCCAGCAGATCCTAGGGCATCTCCGACAGCCTGTGGCTGCTGAACTGGACTGATCCCCACTATCCACCTGAACAGACATCATGCCGACTTTGAGGTTCTTGGGTTTTTTCCATCCTTTGGCATTTTTTTATTAAAAAGGCCAGGGTTGTACCAAGACCAAACAAATGCCTTTCCTGCATCGCCGAGTGGAGGAAGATCATCTGGCATCTCCCTTGCTGATGCTCCCTTGCTGCTTCTATGTTCACATCCCTCAGTGAGATCATGCCCAGATCTGACGAGCAGAAATTCTGGGCAGGGGGAATCACAGCAGCCTTTTCCTGGTTTATTTTGAAGGTGTTACTCTGATCACTGCACGCTATGCCTTCAATCTCCATCGGAGTGTAAATCTCAATGGTTTCTCTTGAACCAAGGTGTTTTATCAGCCCAGCATTTACATCGCTGGCCCTTGGAGATGTGAGGATACCTTCTGAGCTGGCAAAGATGGGGATCACCAGCAGAAAAGTGAGAAAAATGATCTGCTGGCTTGCTGAACAACATCACCCGTGCCCATTGCAGGAGGAACTACCATCTGCCATAGCAATGATAATCTGACAGCCACCACTTGTCCCCGGGAGATCCAAGACCCTTGACATGCTCGTCAGTGTGCGTGACAAAGGAGGAGACAGCCCATCTTGGGCTGAAGAGCACAGGGGTGAAATAGCCTCCACCTCCAGTTTGCACCTGGGGAAACTGAGGCACGTGGTGGCTGGGACAAGTCTGTGGTGTCGTAGGAAGTTACTGGTAAACTGGAAATGTGTCCCTCAGGTTCTGCTGTGAGGATGAAGCTCCCACAGAGGGTTGGGAGGGTGGCTGGGTTTGATAAACGTTTAGAAGTGAGTGAGGTGATGCCAGGAGGTTCCAGCTGTGGCAGAGGCAGCTGCAGGGAAGGCAGGGGGGTCTGGCAAGCTGCTACGGAGTCAGCCCTTCTGCAGGGACTGGCAGCAATGGCACCAACCTCCTGGCAGTCCTGTCTATGAGGTAGAGATGCAAGCAGGGTGTCCATCCATGGGGCACATGGAGGAACTGGCAATTCACTTCCCCTCCAACCACCCAACAGGTGCCGGACGTGACCGCGATCAGCTCCTCTACCAACCCTGGCCAGGTTGGACCTGATAACCTCGGGCTGTTTGAAGGGGTGACCCAGGGTGAATGGCAGCAAGGTTTATCTTGGAAGGTTTATTTTGACAAAAGTGTCCGCCCTGAAAAGAAAATACCAGCATCCTGTTTTAGAGCTGTACTGTGCTGCCGCAGCTGAGAAGCTCCCACGGGAGCAGGACAGCGAAGTCTTGGCGAATGGGCAGTACAGGAGAGCTGTACTCAACACGACCTTGAATCCATCACCCCAGGCCCCTGCATGGGCCTCAACGTCTTGCTTCACCATCTTCTCCTGCCTGCAGTCTGCAACTGCTAAGGAACAGGGAAGCCGGTAGGAAAGGTTGGATGGAGGAATGGTTGATCCGGAAGCAAAGCAGCTGCTCTAATCAGAAATGCCACCTCAGAGCAAGGCCCCAGCTCATTTGCTGCGGGATGATCAGGATACGGCATGTTCAGAGGGAGCAGGATGAAGCCAGGAGGCTGGGCTGGGGGAAGGAGGGTGCGGTGGCAGAGGAATGTAAACCCTCCTTAGGTCTGGGCTGCAGAGGTGGGGGAGAGATGTGTGCCCACGGCTGCAGAGATGGCTTTGGTCTGTGAAGTGTCCCATCAGTGCAGGACTCCAATGGAGCACCTCCCATGGTGGCACCACCCACCACCATCTCCAGGACCTGTTTGGTCTGTCTCCTCCAGAACAAATATTCCCGGCTTGGGGGCACAGGCTATATTTGGGGCTGTATTTGAAGACACTTCTGTTTGGAGGACATGGGTAAAGAGATAATGCAGCAGAAGCTGTGCAACCACCCGGAATGAGGAGTGAAGCACCGCGGGAGAGCAGCCCAGGGAAGGAAGGAGGATGCATCACCTTCACAGAGCAACGTCATAGAATCCAGAAGGGTTTGGGTGGGAAGGGATCTTTCAAGGCCATCCAGTCCAACCCCCCTGCAAGGAGCAGGGACTTCTCCAACCAGATCAGGTTGCTCAGAGCCCCGGCCAACCCGGCCTGGAATGTTTCCAGGGATGGGGCATCCACCACCTCTCTGGGCAACCTGGGCCAGCGTTCCATCACCCTCAGTGTAAAAAATTTTTTCCTTATATCCAGTCTGAATCTACCTCCCTCTGTTTTAGAACCATTACCCCTCATCCTGTCACACCAGGCCCTACTGAACATCCTCTCCCCATCTTTCCTGCAGCCCCCTTTAGGCACTGGGAGGCCGCTCTAAGGTCTCCTCAGAGCCTCCTCTTCTCCAGGCTGAACAGCCCCAGCTCTCTCAAGTCCTCCTGCTTGCCTTCTGTCTTGGCAAGCCCAGCAAACAGGCTGTGATGACAGGGGGCCATACTCCTCTGCTGGCACCCCAGACGGATGAACATTTGCTCCGCAGCTCACAGAGCAATGAGAGCCTCAGACCCTGCCTGTCCAGTTCTGCCAGACCTGGCCCCCATCCATTTAATGACCAGAAGGAGAATTCATATGGCAAATGCGGGTGACTCTGGCTGCGTGCTGCAGGCACGGCAAACATTTTGCTTTGTATGGATGAGTTTCCAGCTCAACGATGACCTGTTCCCATCAGGACACCAGAAGGGAGGGAACCTGTGAAAGGGAGAGGGGGAAGGAGAGCCAGAAGAGTGGGGAACAAGATGCATTGACCAGATGGATATTTCCAAGGTCTTGTCCAGCCCTAATCTCACCAGGGACCTTCTGCAGCCCCCATCTCCTCCTTGTCTCTGCCTCTAGCTGGAGAACCACTCAGATCACTGACAGTGGCACAGAGACTTACTTCAGAGGGTGTTCAAGCTCCATGAGGAAGCATTTTTATACGGGACACCAAATGGGAAAGGAAGAATCCTTGGAGCAAGGGCAAAACCACCAGCGACCTGCCTACAAGAGAGCTTCGTGGTCCCAGATGGGGCAGGAGATCCAGAGGAGCAGAGAGATTCAGGGCAGTGAAAGAAAAGCAATGCCAGTTCCTCGCTCATCCATAGCCGCAGCTGGGACAATTCATGCCAGGACTCAGATCACAGCGTTTCCGTGTGAGGGGTGCAGTGCCTGACGTGAATTAAGACGAATCGCGCAAAAATTTAGCCTAGCACGGGTCTATCAGCAATGCCATCAAGGTGTGTTTGCGGAGACGTTGAAACAGCATTGCCATTCCTGGGGCATGCCAAGAGGGTGGCATGCATTTCGGCAAATCCTGCCTGGAACAGTAGCGACTAGTCAGGATTGCCTCTCTGCTGGCTCTGAAGTGGAGTGATTTGGTGATGCCCAGTCCAATAACCCTGCTTAGGAGGAGTCATAAATGGTTGACAATAAGTTAATCACTTGAGCTAATAGCTAATCTTGTTCTTTATCACATCACCTGGCAGCCTTGTGTCAGGCGTTCACCCAAAGACGTGAACACGTGGCAAATGCAGCAGGATGCTGAACCTCCCGCTGCCTCTCCTCTCCTGGAGGAGCATGGAGTTACCCCTCTTCCCAAGGAACACAATAGGATGCTTCTTTTCCTAGTACTTGGACAAAAAAAAAAAAAATAAAATAATTAGCTGTGCCTTCCTCCCACTTGGAAGCTTGGCTGGGCTGACACAGAGTTTACTGCCCGGAAATGTTTTTGAGGGTGTTTTTGGAAATCACCATTTTTCATGACGGAAAGCTGGACCGGAGGATTGCTTTGCTATTGCAAGAGCACGTGTAATCCCCTCCAGCAATGCAAAAGGCATGGCCACAGCTCTGGTGTTGGTGTCCAAGAATCCCCCCCCCCACCACAAGCTTTGGCCAGAAATTCCTCTGAGAAATTGCTTCTCCATGAACGAGTCATGCCCACCTCTCCACTGGCACACTGGACTTGGTGAACCAACTGTGTTTCCCCTTTTCTTTCCCAAGCTAAAAGGTCCTGGCCTGCCTAATTACTCCTCTTACAGAAGTCCTGCCAGACCTTTGCCATCTTCATGAGGATCTGAGATGCCTGACTGAGAACCTGCAAGAGAGCCACATCCTTCTGGGCCAGCAACCAGGGGACAGATGGGACATCCTAGGTCACATCTAACAGCACTTCCACAGCTGAAATGATCTGTGTGGGATGGGGATCATCAAGAAAAACCAGAGGGCAAAGAGAGGGTGGGCAGGTGGTGGGAGCACTGGTGGGGCACCTGGTTGTCTTGCAGGTGATGTGATTTTCACAGAGCACTGGGGTTTGTTCTGGAGTCTAGGTGCATTCCTCACCATAGTTCACATCCTTTTCTGCAAATAATCATTATTTCCAACCAAAATAAAATCAAAGGCCACTTAACACGGCACGTCAGGGCAACTGTACCTCCCTGAAGCCAGCAAGCTTGTAAATAGGGTATCAGAGGTCAGGCAGCCTGAGAGGACCTTGTCACTCCCACCTGACTCCACAGCTCCTCAGACAATGACCAAACACCAGGTTGCAGAAAGCCAAAGAAACCCCATCACCAGGAGGGGTGAGAGGACATTTCTCCTCACCTTGAGCTGTTTGTGAGATTTTTTTTCCATGTTTTTTTCACTGTGGAGCCCTAATTAACGACAGATGCACGGACCTCCCGGGCTAAGCGTGCCTGAAGTCAGTACAGGAGCGGGACAAGCATTCCCCGTTCTCAGCCCTGAGCCGGAACCACGGTCAAGGGGGCCAGTCTAAAATAAAATATTTCATCGTGTGAACTTTCCAGAGGAAACAAGTTTTCTCCTGGAAAGAACAGAAAGTGTGTGGCAGGAGCGAGCAGCTCCTTGGGGGCTTCCTGAGCAGGAAGGAAGATGTTTTGATTTATTCTAGGTGTGAAACTTGGCCAGGGAAGCTTGCCAGATGTTTGTGTTGGGTCCCCTTCATCAACAGGCTGTGCTTCCAGCGGGAACTTCGCTGCTCATTAATAATCTCCATGATTAGGAGAAGAGGGGACAGCCAGCAGTGAGGTCTGGCGTACCCAGGGGCAGGGTTGGTGGAAGGGTTTGGGTTAAACTCAACTCAGCCTCCACCAGCAACATTCCAGGCCAGGTTGGATGGGGCTCTGAGCAACCTGATCTGGTTGGAGATGTCCCTGCTCCTTGCAGGGGGGTTGGACTGGATGGGCCTTAAAAGTCCCTTCCAATCCAAACCATTCTGTGATTCTACAGCAAATACCTACAACCAGGGCGTGAGAAGCCAGATCTGCAGCAGCTCGAGGCATCGGGGTGGCCGGCCTTTGGTCAGTCGCAATGCAACAACTTCCCACGGATGGGGCCAATTCAGATGAAGCCTTTGTACTTCTGGACGGTACGACATTGGGCCAGGGGACAGCCAACAGCCTTCCCACTCTGCAGGAACTGGAAGGTCCTGAGATAGCCTGGCAGCAGGCTTAAAGCAAACAAAAGGAAGCGTTATTTCACACCACACACAGAGACGGTGCGACTCGTTGCCAGCAAATCTTGCCACGTTAGATCCACCGTAGGCGATGGGAAATCAGGCAGATTGTGTTCTGGCCCACATCTGGCTCGATATTCATGCTTCCCTGAATGCAAGGGGTTTCCTTCCCCTCCCAGGGTGTGAAAGCACGTTTGTTCTTTTAACTCTTCCCTTTCCCCATTTCTTTACATGGGTCTCACAAAGGTGGGTGACCCACTAGCTGTGGGACCCTCCTCTGTCCCCTTGTGTTGCTTTCTGCCCCTGTCTTCTCATATGTGGGATAAAGGAAAGGGTGGAGAGAGTTGTTCCTCCTCTGCTTTCCTCTCATCTCCTTGGCACCCCATTTCTTTCTTTTTTGCCTTTCTCCCCTCCAATTTTTTCCCCTTCCTGGTGTTCCTATCTATTCTGCTGAAGGCAACTGCACCACCAAGTGAGAACTGACCCCAGGTCCCAGCGGGCAGAGCAGCTCACATCTTCATGGCTAGACCACACATGTGCACATCCCCACCGCATCTCCTGGGGCTGATCCACCTCCACACCTCCCATGGCTTTCCTGGGGCCAGGAGATATCACCGCCATTTCTTATGTTTCTGTCCCATTCAACATCCCTGTGGTGTCACAGCCCAAGAAGGGGCATGTGTCTGTGTGGGAATCTAAGCACGTGACCTGGGATTTGGAGGGTGAAAGGACTGCACAGGGTGCAAAGGGCCAGGTCTAGACCAATTTAATCCATGCAGCCTGGAAAGGGAGTGTTGAGTGTTGGCAAAACATCCGGTATTTCCCTGACACCTGCGTCTAGTGAGGCTCTCGAGAGGCAATTCAAGGACAGTCTTCAGCTAGGAATGTTCTTGGTTTCATCGCTCAAAGTCAGATCTTCATTGTCAGGAAAAGGATATTGTGGTGAGCGCTGTCACTTCCACTCACTGCTGGGAAATAGACCTTGCCATGAACTGGCTCTCACATTCCCTGGAGTATTAACTTATTAACCTATGTATTGCTTTTTGGACGTCCATGAACAGTCCTGCCTCTAAGTCACTACCTAATGGAGTGCTAGTGAGATGCTAGGTGTTTTAACAGAGCCCTGGGCCACTAAATCCACCTACTTGGGTCCTAATGCCTCCTCCTTCCAAGGCATACACAAGAAATTGCATGAGCAAAATGAACTCCGTGGCCAAGATCCACATGCAGCTAAGCCAATGTAGCTGCAGAGGGGAAGAGCTCCAGTTCCTGCTTCTCCCCAGCTCGTGCATCACCTGTTGAATGCCAGGATTGCCATTTCTTCCAGGACATGACCCCAGGTTTCATCCTGTTGAACATCTCTCTTGGGCAAGCAGGCTGCTGTGCATTTCTGGAGACCTTTTCTTGTTTCTCATTCCTGACCCAATTCCTGAACCCTCCCCTGAGTACACGGTGGCTTCAGCATGCTTGAAAAAAACCCTACAGCCTGGGTCCAGGCACTGGTTGCTGCCTTACTTCAGGGGACTCTCGGCAGCATGGGGCAAACCACACAGGAGAAGAGCTGCTGAAGAACCCGTCCTGAATAGCTCATCACTGGGACAGGCAGCAGCGAAGCCCCAGCTCCACTGGAAAGCACCTGGCAGCCCTCTCCCTGCAGAGCAGGGAGATGAAAGCACCCAGGTGCAAAAGCAGGCAGCTGCCAGGGGGCCCGGAGCCTATCCTTGCATGGCATGCCATGTTCCCAGAGCAGGGTCAGGGCAGTGCGATCCACTCTGAAAGCAGCCAGGTAATCGCATACCTGCTTGGCTCGTCAGTTGGGTCATATCTGCTGGGCTCCGGTGAATCCTCACCACTCTGACCTATAGAAGTGGTTATCTACACCAAGAAAAGGAGAGAGGCAGGAGGAGCTGGCTTTGGAAAGCCATCATGTGGCACCTCCCTTGGAATCAAGAGGCTACGTTCTCCCGAGGATCTTTCATTGCAATGATTGTGACATGACATTCCCTTGTAGACCTTCTCATGGGGGTCTCATTGGCAAAGGCTCTATCTGTCCCATCCACCCCCACATCACCCGCTGGAGTCAGAGCTGCTCCCTCACCACTGGGTACATCTCTAGGTCAGGAGCTGCCTGTCCACCCAGCTCCACATCCCACCTCCTCCCCAAACCCGAGCTCCTGACCGAGAGCTTGAGCACCGCTTCCGACGGGACCTGTCTGAGCATGAGTTGTATGTGGCTTGGGGTGACGGCTGGTGTTCTGTAGGAATTAACCTCAAACACAGGCACAAAGTTTGAAAGAAGAGAAAATGAAAGATGAAATATCAAAGCTAAACCTGCTAAAAACAGAACCCTGAAGGGACAAAATCCCCAGCCTCAAAGCAGCTTACGCATCTCAAGTTCGTGGAGGTTTTTTGACCAACCTTAGCTCAATCCCCTGCCTGGCTTTCCTCCCAGACACACTGTTTCCAAACACATTGCTTCCTTACTGCGAAAGCCTTGCTCCCACCCTGCTAATCCTTTACTTTCCTGCTGTGCCCCCCAAACATGCTTTTCCCCCAGGACCACCTTCCCCAACAGCCTCCTCTAACTACATCCCTGTGGGGCAGCTCCACCATCTTCCCTGCTGTTGTCCCAAATGGTCTGAACTCCCCAGGGTCTCCCCTGTCTGAAAGACCCACCCCACCCCAGATCCAGTTGGCTTCTCTTCAGCTGCCCAAAGCCCTGGGACAATCACCAGCTGACCCAAGCATCTCCAGGAATGCCAGGCACAAAAGGGTTCCCAAAATCATCACTCTTTATCTAGCACATGCACAAATAGAGACAAAAAATGAGAAACCTCTGTGCATTTCTCCAGCTCACCACACATTGAGTGTCTTGTGGTTTTAGGGCGGAGCTTCCTGTGAGGTCTCCAGGACTCTCCTCCTCTACACACAGCCCGTCCACCCTGACATGAGCTGGGTGAGCCTTGCTTTTCCCTCAGGCCTCAGCCTCTGCATTTGCCATCCTGCAATCTCCTTACCAGAGATGGGATTCAGCTGGCAGATTAAGACACCTAAACATGTGTGTCTTGATGTTGGCCATCGATGGAAGGCAATGGAAGTGTCTCAAATGCCACCAGGTGCCTGTTTTCAGGCCACCAAAGCATTCCTGGGTCCCAACTTTTGGAGGAACCTCTCCAGTCACACTCTGCAGGTTCTCCACTTGATCTGCTGCTCCAGCACAGGTCTTGTGCCGGTGTTGAGTACGAGCCACAATTTCTGTTTATCCAAACTGTCTGGATAACCACTTATCCAAGATCAACACTTCCCATAAACAGCTCCTGCACCAGGTGCAGGAACATCCACCATCACATCCAGGCACCTTCCCCGTGTTGGCTCTGCAGAGGAAGCAAGTGCCCCACATTTAAAACGGAGTTTGCAGACTGATGGGGGCAGGCAATGAGTCCCCAGGACAGGACGGATCTCAGATGCCGCACGCAGATCTCGGGTCATGCCGGGGCTCAGACAGTTCGTAGAGAGACCTCCACGTGGAGCCCATTGCCATCTCCACTCCCTTTAGACTTTACTATGGCGTGATCCACATTTCCTCTGCAAAGAGCAGTTCCCATCCCAAACACACCTGTCGAGGCAGATAGGGGCTGTCTATCCTACAGGATTTTTTTTTTTCCAGCTGATCTGCACTGCCTTACACAAACAGCCCGTTTCAGTCCCCTGCTACAATCCTGTCATGGGTATCAGAAAAAAAAAAAAAAAAAAACAGCCACATCCCTTTGAAAGTTTCAGTTAGGAATTATTCCATTTGGAATTATTTCCATGGGAAGAGTAGGGAACAAAGAATATCCACAGAAGAGAGGCAATTCCCTGGGAATGGCACGGTCAGGATGCTGGGCTCTGTCCTTGCAGCAACATCAGAGCTTTAGGGACGTTGCAGTGCCCATGGTTTGCAACCTGCTTGCACAAGGCACGGCATCAGTTTCCAAGAGCTCAAGGATGACAACTGGAATCAGGTTTTCGGAGGATCTTCCTCCTTATGGGAAACTTCCTACTCCACCTTCTCAGTGCCTGAAAGGAACCAGCCAGAAATAGGATTGAGGATACTGAGCTTTCCTTCCCAACATCCCTCGCTCGGGACACATGGGGCAAATCCAGACCCAACACTCAGCACCAAAATCTACCGTGGCCTTTACAATGCCCCGCTCCATCATGGCTAAGAAAAAAAAACCCACAGCCAGCAGAGAAAAATTAAAATTACCAAATGCCTGCACTTACCTAAAAAGGAAAAAGAGGAGTTAGGTAAAGATAGAAGAGGAAAGATGCTGATGAGCATCCCCTGGCTTTCCACCCCACGTCTAGTGCAGGTGAGGAGCCCGTCCAGGAGGGCAGCAGTTAAATCCAAGTCTGTATCCCTGAGGAAGGTGTCTGCTCAGGCCAGAAGGATGTTGCGGAATTAAAGCCCTGCATGCAGGTGTGGGCACTGTTCTGCACAGTCTTGCTCCATATCCACAATACAAAACGTCAGTGCGAGTGCTGCCAGCACACCTCATCCAGAGGAAATAACTTTGGGATTAAGTGGGCACACGTGTAGCGGAGAGACAAGATCAAGCAAGCAGGGGAAAAGCCACCGCTGGCAAGGGGAGCCCTGCAGACTCCTCCAGCCTAGCAAGGAAACACAAAGTTCACACAAAAGGAATCGATAAGGAAAAAAAAAAATACAAAAAAAACCAAAAAACAAAAACCAATTGTATTTTAGGAGCTCTAAAGTAAGAATCCCAGCAGGAGAATTTGTGAGTCACATTCCAAAACCCAACATTGCTTTTCGTGGCCCAAGGGGAATCAGCATGGGTCAGCTGGAGGCAGCAGAGCTGCCGTGAGAAAGACAGTGGCCCCTGACTTCCACCTGGTGACTTTCCTTTTACAGTACAGGGAATTTCCAGAGATGAAAAGATCTCCACTCTCTGTTTGGTAATTACCCTCTGCTAGCGACTTCCCTTCAGCTCCCGTTTTATTTTGACACGTTTATCGCGCTCTTTTGATCTTCACCTTCGCAATGACACCGTGGGTAATAATTTCCAACAAAGGATTAAATATTTTGACATCTCCGCCGGTAGCATCTGCTGTCACTCCGGCTGGGAGGCAGCTGCAGCACCTCACAGCCCTTACGCTTCGGGGCAGAGAAAGCCGATCACCGGTGGAGACGGAGAAGATGTTTCCTCCTGCAGCAGACGGCACGTGCAGCTACACAAGGACAATTTGCCTCCCAAATCCTCACCGCAGCGCTCTCCCTGCTCCTCGCAGGTTGCACATGGGTGCGATGGGTTTTCCTCTCCGGAGGTCCAGCCTGCAAGACCAGCATGGATCTCCTCCACCCCTCCCTGTATTTGCAAGGAGCATCCTCAGCGTCATCTCCCATTCCCCATCTGTGGAGACCACCAGCACGGCTGCTGCCTGCAGATCCATGGGACGGAGGGAGCCCAGCCATCCCCCGGCACAGTGCAGCGGGGTGGACATTCACGCTGCCCCAAATCACCCCCTGCATCATCTAGACTCTGCCATGTGTGGATCAGGGCTTCTCCTCACAAAGGGTGAAAATCCAGCAGCTTCTGGAGCCTCTCAGTTGCCTTTGGCCATTTCTGGCAATATCACTCATTATTTAATTTCTTCCTATCAATTCCCTCCCCAAACCTCTCCTCACCCCAAGAGCCTAATTCTCCAAGAAGCGGGAACACCGCTTGCTCTCCCCACCCCATCGTGCTGTATTCACACTCACCAACCCCAACAAAACGCTTAAAGAAAAGCAAGGACAAGCTCAACAAAACCCACCTGAGGAGACCACCTCACGCATCGCTTCTCCACACAACAGCTCCCCAAATCCGTGTTAGCGGCAGCGCTGCCTCTCCCACGGAGCTCCCCGGCGCCGGTGCCGCTTTGCAAGGCGCCGGTCAAGAAAGCCGAGTGACTTGGTGACATTTTTAAGGCGCGATTAAAAGCTGTCCTGAGGCAAAAGCATGCCTGGAAAATACAGACCTAACCGACTGTGTGACCTTCCCCCAGGACTGCAGTCTTTGCTGTTTCTCAACAGTTTATGGCATTTTTTTAATTGGGAAAAAAAAAAGTGTTCTGGATTAAATGGATAAAATCTTATTCAAGATACAGATGAGTGCTAGCTGTCTGTTTCTCGGGGAAATTTTAAAAACTTGGGAAATCTCTCTTAAATCAACTCCTTATGTACTTCCCCAGCAAATTGAGAGGATCCAAACTGAAAAACTCCCATGGTTTGAGAGCAGCCAGCTTCTCCAAACCAGTAACCACCAGTAAGTAGACGAAGACAGAAACATCAGATGCTTTTCCAAATTTGTCCTGGTAGGCAAATAGGCAAAAAATATAAATTGGAAAAAAAAAATGGTTTACTTACAGCCTGGCATTAATCTGTGGAACTCACCGCTGAAGGTATTTCTGAAGCTTTTAAGGTGTTGAATGTCATTATCTATAACTGATTTTCACGTGAAATACCTCCCTCAGAAACAAACTTGAATTTCTTGTGATCCAGAACATTGCTGCTGCTGGGGTACCTCCTTCAGATTTATGTTTCAGCTCTGTTACATTATTCACACCCAGAAAAAATCTATATTAAGAGAAAAAGAAGATGCTGGCATCAAACCATAAAGCGACAAGAGACGCCTTGATGAGGTGAACCTCCCCTCCTCATCCCGTGTGAGCTCCAGCGCTTGTCCCCACGAGACCTTGCTGGGACCAAGCAGCCCTGGGACTGGCTCTGAACCATGCAGCAGGAAATCAGTCATGGTCTGCAGGTCTCTGAGGGGGCTGAGGAAGAGTGCCTTGCGTGAGGGATGGGACGTTAAAGAGAAGGACAGATACTTTCCTCGTTAAAGCCATTGCATGTTGCCTGCAAACGCCGTGGCCATCTCTGCTGCTGTGATACCAAATCACCCGAAGCAGGAAAAGGAGGGAGGGACTGCTCACTTGCACGTTATTCCCTAGGTTCCCATAATGACAAGGACACCTGCATTATGAAATCACTCAGGTCTCCAGCGATGGCGTGACCTTGGCTCCAGAGCTGGCCTTGAGGAAGACAGTCAGTAACCATCAGCAAGGAGGAAACATCCTTCCAGATACTCTCCCTGCTACATGTGCAAAAAAAAAAAACCTACAAAAAGCATGTATGGTTGGGAAAATAATGAATGAGTGTGCCATCATGCACCCAAGGAACAATATGAATGTTATCATGGACATCCTGACATCCCCCAGCTTTTGGAACCATCATCCTGGGAAGTTTAGGGCACTCGCCAGCTGTGCCAAGGCCAGCTGGTGACAGGAGCGTGGCCCTGGTTCAGGTTTGGGTGGCAACCTGCCAAGCCGCGGTGCTTCTCATCTCAACCTGCAGAGCAAGGAGCAGGTCTTCTAGCCAGCCTCCTTGGCTCCTCTCCCATTTCGGGACCCTGTGGGCCACACAGCTGTTGGCTGGTCATAGAGCAGACCAAGCAGCTGGATGCTTGAGTAGAAAACAGCCCTTAGTAGGATCTTGAGAAGATGCAGGGTTGCCCAGAGAGGTGGTGGATGCCCCATCCCTGGAAACATCCAAGGCCAGGTTGGCCGGGGCTCTGAGCAACCTGATCTGGTTGGAGATGTCCCTGCTCCTTGCAGGGGGGTTGGACTGGATGGGCTTTGAAGGTCCCTTCCAACCCAAACCATTCTATGATTCTATGGCTGGCTGGAACAACATCATTCAGTTTCTTCAGCATCTAGGGGTTTTGGAGATACTTTAGGCCTGCCTCTACGCTTCACTGCTCAAGAAAGGAGGTCTACTTTGTTCCAGACAGCACCCTGTGGAAGTCTGGAGTACTCTCAGACATCTCAAACAGCAGCACACTTACCTTGCGACATCCAAACCCAGCATGCTGACACCTCTACCCACAGGCATCTCAGTCCATGAGACAAACCCCACACTTGGTTTCTGGTTCCTGCACACACATGCTCAGAGGCGCTAGCACAGAGCTGGCTGTGGCCAGTAAACAAGGACCAGGAGATGGTGCAGGCTCTTATGCTTCAGTCAAGGCTTGCATACATTCAAGGGACACAAAAACCAACTCTCAACACAGCTAACAAGAGGCTGGTGGGCAAGCTAGAGACCACCACTCTTCCATAACACCTCAAACAGAGACTGAATGCCCCAGGTTGTGCTTAAATAGAGCTCCAGGGCCCATGGGTGGGGGTGGAGGCCACAGGTGAGGCTGGTGGTGGCTATTAAGGCTTATCAGTGCCCTCAGAGCCCTGATGCCAAGGATGTCTCCCATGGAAGAAGACACCTCTGTGTGGGTAGCTGAATGGAGCCTCATTCCTGGGGGATTACAGCTGCACTTCACCTCAGAAATGCTCAAACACCTTTTTTTCACATATTGTAAACACCCTCCTTAATTGCTCCTGCTGACCTCACTTATTTTAGGGGTGGTTTGCTTCAGCGTCGCTCCGTTCCAACTCCAGGGCTTGCATAGCGTCTGCTCAGTGAAGCGTTTGAGACCCTCAAGCAAGCAAGACCCTCCACGTTAGTCCAGGAGACGTGGTCTGCAGACCACAACCCTGTGGCATCTATCACCCTCTGAAGTGTGGGAATCAACTGGAAGTGGGTAATGCAACTGGAAGCTAAGGAGCTTAGGAATCCTGACATTTTATGTTCAAAAGGGCCTGGTTTTACTGGGGCCCAGCAGGGAAACTATTCTGCTCTGACGCCAACCGATGGCTTTGGGGATATTATCTCTTCTGAACATTAATACCCATGAGCAAACAAAGGCATGTGGCTGAAGGGGAAAGAGTCCCACCCAAGGAAGGAAGGCAGTCTTCTTTTTATGCATTTACACTAAAAACTGATTCTAAATTCAGCTTTAGGAAAGGTCAGTTCCCATGTAAGCATCAACGTGAGCATCCGCGTCCGCAGGAAGGTTCACGGGTTGTGACATTACTGCCAAGGGGCTGATCAATCCTTCAGAAGACCTTGGCTGTAAGAGACAGCAATGGAGACCTTACAGTGAGAAAAACCCTCTTACTGACTCACAAAGCAAATGCTGTGGCAGTGCGAGCTGTCCCAGGAGTCTTCATGGCATCGAGATGCGTTGTGAGTTCACACTCCAAGGACATAGGCACTGGGAAGGGGCAGAACCAAGCCCCAGCTCCCCATCATCTAACCCGAGCCCTCTTTTGACCTTTAAGGTGGCAAACAAATATCTTCAGGACTCCATGTGGCTCTGAAAACCAGTGAAAGACTTTGCAAGGGAAAAAAAATGCATGTCACCTCTGGTCCCAGCTCACCTCTGGCCAGGATGACTTCTGCCCTTCACTGGTAAGATGAGGTAATTCAAGAATCAGCAAGACACAAGCAGTAGGCTGCTCCCATTGCATGGAGCAATACTTTACTCCTCATTCTTGCAGACCCCCATGGAGTCATTGCCAGATGTGCAGACCTGGCCTGAAACCCACTGGAGCACGTGGCACCTCTGGTTTGCACGGACAATGAACGGGATGCAGAGGGAAGGAGGAACCAGATGCCTTTTGAGGACCTTGGTGGAGGAGATGGTACTCCAGGTCTTGTCTGCCAGCACGTGGGAAGGGTGGGAACAGTGCCCACCCTCCCTCAGACATAAAGAGCCCAGCCTGTAGGCATCTCCCACCATCCTGCAGACTGCACCCATCTGACTGGCAGCGACACAAACGAACCCCACCTTGCCCCCCCGGCTGTAGCTAACAGTAACCCAAACGGGGAATCCCTCTCCTTTCAGATCCCCTGCCCGCCGTTGCAAGCCCTGGGCGAAGCTGGCTCATTATGGGTTGTGGAGCGTCTGCCAGCAGCCAAAGCAAACAGAAACACCAGCACGACGGACCTCAGCAGTCAAGGTTACCCTCGGCAAGTGCAGGCTCTGCAGACCAGGCTCATGCAGGACCGGCTAAAGAGGGGGCAGATGGAGCTGCAGGGCTCCTCCTTGAAGGGCTTTATTTGTGGTGTGGGTTTAGGGCTGACCTGACTGTCCATCACCCCCCAAATCTCTGCTTTGCCCAAACCAGAGATCAGCAACACACAAAAGGGGGCAAGAAACCCTCTGCCCTGGATCCTCCTCTTTTCTCAATTAGGATCTCCAGACCTTCTACTAGAGGCTACCTCCTGCTCCCCCAGATTAGTGAAGCCTAAAGACAATCACAGAATCACAGAGTGGTTGAGGTTGGAAGGAACCTCTGAAGGTCATCTGGCCCCTGCTCAAGCAGGGCCACCCAGAGCTGGTTGTCCACAACCATGGACAGATTTTGAACATCTCCAAGCACGGAGACTCCACAACCTCCCTGGACAACCTGTGCCGGGGCTCGGTCACCCTCACAGACAAAAAGTGTTTCCTGATGTTCAGAGGGACCCTCCTGCGTCTCAGTTTGTGCCTATCGCCCCTTGTCCTGTCACTGGGCACCACTGGAAAGAGCCTGGCTCCGTCCTCTTTGCACCCGCCCTCCAGGTATTCATGGACGTTGAGGAGACCCCTCGGAGCCTTCTCCTGTCTAGGCTGAGCAGTCCCAGCTCCCTCAGCCTCTCCTCACAGCAGAGATGCTCCAGCCCCACTGGTTCTGTGGGCCTTGGCATGTATGGCAAGGGTACAGGATGCCTGGCCATCACATACATAAGGAAATTGGCCATCAGGAAATAACTATCCAAAGTGGACTGCATCCAGTAACACCTCTCGTTTTCAGAAGGACACACTGATGATGGTGAGACACCAGATTTTACCTGAAGCAGCTCAGGTCATGACTGTAGCTGGTGTTTCCCCAGGAGGTTTTTACCTCTCAGAGAGATGGAAGACCCACTGGGATACAAACTTCTGCTGGCAATGCAGGAGTGGGAAGATCAGGTTTGCCCACAGCTATGTGCAGCTGAGTCACCCTCCGTAGTGCTTTGAAGCCTCCCTGCACACCCTCCTTCGGAGACCTCCTGGTCAGCCCAGCCTGAAGCTCCAAAAATTGGGCTGCTGCTTCTCCCTCGCAGCTCCTGAGCCCAGCTCAAGTTCTTGGCTGGTCGGCTGGGAGCCGACGGCTGGCTGCTGGGTCCTGGATGCTTCTCCAGTGCCAGTGGCTCCAGCTGGTCTGCCTGTGCCGGGGAGAGTTGGTAGGGGAGGGAGTAGGAAAATAGCATTGGAAAAATATGTAACTGAAGCTCTGTTTTGTAATCCAAGGGCGCTCTGGTTTTAATCTAGCTTGGGAAAACCCTGAGGGATGTCTCTGCGAGGAAAATAAAGAGCGAGCACTGAATTGTCAAGGTCAACTGGCTCCTCATGTTTTGAGAAAGGGCAGACTTGAGACAGGGTTGAGCCACCGACAAGGCAAAAGCGAGCCTGAGGCGGACTCCTGCAGACCGAAAGCACGACCCACGCTGTTTCCATCGTGCTTGCGGGTGAACCGAGGCCAGGACAGCCCCTATGGACAGGCCACGTCAATCACTCACCCTGGCTTCAACCTCTGCCCTACAGCCTGGATGAGCAGGACTTTGGACACCATTAATGCACCAAGGTCTGGAGGACCCATAGCTTGGGTGAGGTTGGCCCAACGGCACATTTACTTGCCAGCAAGGGAGGAGATGGCAGAGCATGGGCTTGAGCAAGACCCTCTTCACTACCAGCACAGGCGGGCTGAGAGTTTGCATCAATTTAGCACTATGGTTCCCCTCGTGAAGGCCTCACTGCCCCAGGGAGAAATGTGCTCAGGCCAGTGCAGCACCTCCCTACCCAGACAAGACACATCATCATGCACCAACACTGTGCTCCCACAAGGAGAAGACCTGTGAGGAGCAGGTCTGAGGGCAGTAAATCCTTTGAAACCCCATCTCTGTACAGAAATTGAGGGACCTCAGAGCCCACTCAAGGTCCCAGCCTCCCCACGCCACATCCAGGCAAGATCCTGGCTCGCATCAGCCCTTTCCCCACCGTGCCGTGCTTGCCGTGCAAATAAAGCCCTAGAGAGCTCAAAACCAACCAGCCTCCACTTGGTCTCATATCAAGGGTTGGGACACTTCTCCCTGGCCCAAAGGGAGTGTTTGGGCCACCCAGGAGCTTTCATCCCGCTTGGTTTTGTCCCTTCCCCGCTCCAGTCTAGTCGCAAGCCAAGGACATAACTGGGAAGCCGTGCATGCGTACCCATGCCTCTGCAATCCTTCCCACCACAGGGCTCTGCCCACTGCCTCCAGGCTTCAGCCGGTCAGAAATATTTGGACAGACCTGTCTTCCTTCCCCAAAAAATTACAGACTGTGTAGATCTGTGTCTTGGTAGGATACATCGCCTGTCCCGGCTCAGGGGAGTTGGGGAAGGTCTGATGTTCTGCAAACATCCCATTTCGCATCCTCCTAAAACACAACATTTAGGGGAGGGGGCAGGATGTTTTTTGGTTCAGTTTTGCTGGGTTTTTTTCAGATTTAATGATTCTTGTTGCATTTGAAGTAGTCATTGTACCAGCACTTTGGCATGTTTAACCTCCCTGGGAGAAGCTCAAACCCTTCCTTTAGAAGATCCACAGATCCACATCCAGAGGCCATTTCCTTCAGGGGTTTTTGCAGGGCCCCTTGTTCCCACCATCCCTGTATCCGCATATAAATCCTTGGCAATGGGTGAGCAGGCCTCCTCCTCTGTCCCACCTTCTCTCCAGCAACAGCAGAGGCTGGAGGCAGCTCATCACATGGCAGAGCTGCTCTCCATAGGGAGCTCATCCTATCAGAAACCATGTCTCTATCCATTTTTTTAACCTGTGCCAAGCTCTGATTGTCTTTTCCTCTGCTTTATGGGTTCAAACGGAGATGGAGAAGAAGGCAAAGTGTTAAAGAGATGAAGCAGGAGACCTCTGGGACCTCCCACCTGCAGCTTGGAAGAAGAAAGAATGAGGGGGCTGAAATCAGACACTCGATCTTTCCGTAATGACATGGACCAACGCTGCCAAGAGGTTTTTTTTCCATTCCACAGCTACTGTAGGGTTGATGACAGGAAAGCTAATTATATCAACATCCTGTTTACCCAGCAGCATGGAACGAGAGCCCAGATATTCTTGGGCCATGAGGGCATACTCTGATCCAGCTGTGTGAAAGAAAAATCCCAGCCACGCGTCTGGGTTGTTTTCTTCTGCAGGTGAAGAGCTACCTGCTCCCACTGCCCCAAACCTTTGTTGGTTTGCCCAAAGAGAGATCCTGGAGACCAAACCATGCAACGTCTACCTTGTGTAGTTCCCGCTGAGAACGGCTCGCAGAGCTGGGAAGTTGCTTACCCTGCTCTTGTTGGAGCACATGGGGTTTATTTAAATCCCCGTGGGTTCCTGCTAGCCCTGCAGCAAGCCCCAGCCCAAAGCCTGGGAGGGAGCTTTCCCTGGGAGCACTCGGACCAAGCAATACTTTGGAGAATCACAGAATCACAGAATGGTTTGGGTTGGAAGGGATCTTCAAAGGCTACCCAGTCCAACCCCCCTGCAAGGAGCAGGGACATCTCCAACCAGATCAGGTTGCTCAGAGCCCCGGCCAACCTGGCCTGGAATGTTTCCAGGGATGGGGCATCCACCACCTCCCTGGGCAACCTGGGCCAGTGCCCCACCACCCTCAGTGTAAAAAAGAAGCAAAACACCCAGCAAAATCCACCCAGCAAGTCAGGGCACCTTGCCTCAGTTTCCCTCTCTGTCAGAGCTATACCCCACAAACCAGTGCCTTTTTCCCATCCCCTCCTTGCCCCACACCTTAATTTCTGGCTGGCAGGCAGCTGGGTGTGCTGGCAGGGTCCTCTCCAGATGTGGTTTTGGTTTCAGCCTCTCCACCAGATCGCTTCTCATCAACCACAGCCCCTCTGCTCATCTGCTGCTGTCCTACTCCTGTTTGACATTTCCCATCACTTCACTTTTCCTGTTAAGTCTGAAACATCACGGGACAGCCCAGGGACAGCAAGGCTGGAGGAAGGAGGAGGCCACAAGCAATGAGCCTTCTCCATCTCCCTCCACTTCCCTGGTGCATTGCCCCCATACCTAATACTAGAAAGTCTCCATTCCTTCTGTCCCTTCTGCTGGCTCAGAAAACAGCTGGAGAAAGCATCTTCTCCTACCCTCTCCTGGTCAGCAGTGCTAGTGGTGTGACGTGGTGCAGAGAAAGAGCTGAAAGGAACAAGTTCCTGAGGTAGGGCTGGAGCTGCCAGCAGGCAGGAGATTTGGCGCCTGGACGTGGTCCAAGGAAAGTGCTCAGACCTGCCTCCAGATGTCATAAGCTGCCAGCACGTTTCTACCTGAGTATCAGAAATGAACAGAATAGAGAATTTCAGTTGGAATGATCATCTCGTCCAACTGCCGTATGGTACTGATGAAGCCAAGAGAGAAAGAGACGGAGATCCACATCTGGACCTGAATTTACTCAAAGTTCTAGAGGGTTCAGCAGAGTTTGGGGCTGGACCCACCCTGATGAGAGCCCAAAGAGTGGGCAACAGTCTTCGTACCTACTCTGTAACACCTTCAGCCTTTCCTTACAGGCGATGTGCTCTGGACTGTAACCATCTTCAGGTATCAAAATTAAGTTGCTGGACTGCTGAGGTCCTGCCTTCCATGGCAAATCAAGCCAAGGTCCCATCACCTTTACGTTATTAGTGACCCTCCAGCATTTTTGGTGAGGGCTGTGTCATTAACCATGAGTCTCTGGAACCTTTCCACAGTACAGCGACTTCCAGCCTCCTTCAGATCCTGCTACAATTTCCAAGGGCTGTGCAACAGCCAAAATATGGCACAGTGGTGTGGGGCACAACTGCGTGGTCAGATGTCCCCTCTCAGGCAGGCTGCCTTTCCGCAGCCAGGGTGCACTCATCACCTTTGCATTAACACCTAGATATTATGAACCTTAATCACTCAGCTCTCACAAGGTGCTCTGAAAAGAGACAGTGAAGAAGGGCAGATAGGCAAAGAACAAGGAGAACCTGAAGGACCAGTATCGGGAACAGTGTGGCCAGCAGGACATGGGGAGTGATTGTGCCTTGTACTTGACACTGGTGAGGCTCGAATACTGTGTTCAGTATTGGACCCCTCACTACAAGCAGGACGTTGAGTTGCTGGAGCGCATCCAGAGAAGGGCAACGAAGCTGGTGAGGGGTCTGGAGCACAACTCTGATGAGGAGTGGCTGAGGAAACTGGGGTTGTTTGGTCTGGAGAAGAGGAGGCTGAGGGGAGACCTCATTGATCCCTACAACTGCCTGAGAGGAGGGTGTGGGGAGGTGGAGGTCGATCTGTTCTCCCAAGTAACAAGTGATAGGATGAGAAGAAATGGCCTCAAGTTGCATCAGAGGAGGTTTAGATTGGATATCAGGAAAAATTTCTTCACTGAAAGAGTTGTCAAGCACTGGAACAGGCTGCCCAGGGAAGTGGGGGAGTCACCATCCCTGGAGATATTTAAAAGACGTGTAGATGTGGTGCTTAGGGACATGGCTTAGTGGTGGACTTGGCAGTGCTAGGTTAACGGTTGGACTCGATGGTCTTAAAGCTCCTTTCCAGCCTAAATGATTCTATGACTCTGTGATCCTCACAATCATTCATTTCCAAAAAAAAAAGCAAGACCCAAGATCTACATCTCAGCCAAGTCGGAGTCAAGTCAAGTCTGTTTTAAGGACTTTGTTCCTCTTGTCAAAGGAAGACCCGCTCCTAATTAATATTAGGCCAAATGCCATGGCGAAGACTTCAGGAGACCATACTTGTTGCCAAATCCTCTTCCTTCCTTCCTTCACGTCAGCTGCAAAACTGAAATGACCATGTTTTTCTCCAGACCTTTCTATAAATTAGCAAGGCTACTTAGATGTATTTATTATGTCCCTGCTCCTTGCAGGGGGGTTGGACTGAATGGCCTTTAAAGGTCCCTTCCAACCCAAACCGTTCTATGGTTCTATGATTATCCCACAACACAGAAATGTTGTAAAACACCATTGCACACCTTTTCAACCTTTTAAGTTCTCTTTCATCAAGGCCATCTGAAGAGAAGGGCGAGGTCGCTCCTTAGGCCCTGTGCCATGTGTCACCTGATGGGCTACCAAAATAGGTTGAATCAAGAACATGAATGGCAAAGCCTGGCAATCCCAGCATGCTCTGGGATGGGATGCCCATCCCATGGGATCCCCCACCAGGGACACTTGGGCCATGGAGAAGCTCAGGTCAACATCTGCAAGGGGCTGGCTGATACAACAGGGGACCAAAGGGACATGCACACCCTTCCAGAGCAACATCTGGAGACCAAGAGCTAAGATAACACGATGAGTCTGTGCCAGCACCAGTGTCCTACGTGAGCCACTGCACCCTAATGTAACGGGGTCTGGCTCAGACTGCTGTTTCCACTGAAAAAAGTGGCCAGAAGAATTAATGAATTTGGCAAATTGCTGTGACTAGATGAAAAAAAAAGAAAAAAAAATAGACAAAAGTAGGGAGCCTGTTCAGAAAAGTCAACATCTGCCGCAGCTTATTCACACCAGCACTACTAAATCCAAACAGAGTGAGGGCTAGAAACAAAAACAAACCAACTCTTTTGTTTTGGATCAGATTTCCTTTTTTATTCCAGTCCCTGTTTTCAGTGGAGGGGGTTCTTCTATTTATTTACTTTGTTTGACTCAGCCCCAAAATTCCCTTTGATTTTTCAGTGCAAGCTGAAGGTGAAACTTGGTTATTTGCACAGCTGCCTGCACGCCCCGCCGCAGAGCACGAGCCCCTTGTCTTGGAAAGCGTAGGGACAGCCACTTAGGCTCAACCCAGAAGTGCCACACGAGAGGTCTGAGATGAGAGGTCCTGTCACGGAGGAGCAGGAGGGATGGCCACAGCACGTCTCAGCCTTTCCTTTGTCCTCTGGCATCCTGGTGCAACCCGCAGCAGCATGCAAAGACAGGAGCACGGTGAATTCATAAAATCATAGAATGGTTTGGGTTGGAAGTGACCTTTAAAGCCCATCCAGTCCAACCCCAACATCTCCAACCAGATCAGGTTGCTCAGAGCCCCGTCCAACCTGGCCTGGAATGTTTCCAGGGATGGGGCATCCACCAGGTCTCTGGGCAACCTGTTCCAATGTTCTCTGCACCCTCTCCTACGTGCCATGAAAGCCACCAGAAACAGCTGTTCAACTAAAAGAAAAGACATGGTTCACACCTGCAGAAATAAAAAATGGAGCAAATTTAATATAGAGGTTTGTGAGCGACGTATCAGCAGGATCCTGGTACCCTCTGGCCAAGGTCTGGGAAGGTACAAGCCCATCTAGGCACACTGGTAGAGAATTAGCATGGACAGCCCCAAACCTCACATCCGAGAGCGAAGAGGCTGGAACAAGACCAGCTTTTCCTCTTCCAACTCTCCATACAAATGCAGTCCCGACCTGTGGGAGAGAGCATGGTAAGGAAGAGACATCGTCCTATGGTGACGTCAAAGTCAAGTTTAACACAGACGCAGTCTCTTTAGGAGCCCCACCTGCCTCTCAGCTCGGGGTGAAGGAAGAGAAGGGGGTGGAGGGTTTCTCAGTGATATCTCTGGTTTGCAGCCTCTGCCCGTCTCCACAGAGGTAGTGGCAGGGGGTTTTGAGTGTTCATGCTTTGGGAGTCAGTTCCAGCAAAGGAAGATCGTGCCTCGTTAATCTTTTGAAATATGCTGGATGAGCTGATGCATCTCTTGGGAAAAGCAACCTGGGTCTTGGTTGGACTTTGTCGGAGTCCAGTTGCATAGGATTGGGATTCAGATATCCCACCCGCTTCCAGATGCTGTTTCAGAAGACCCCCAGTCTCTTGGAGGTCCCCTGCTAAATCTGCCAGCCCCACAGGGATGTCCCACGTGCCCCAGGGCATTGCTTCTACTGGAGGGAGCCTTAGGGAGGGAGGGAGCACTGGATCCATAAAATGCACATATTACAGACTTCTCTGTGACCGAAAAGGAATTTCAGGAAGACATAAAGAGTGTCAGGGCAGCTGCCTACAGCCCCTTCTCCCTTTTCGCTGACTGCAGGAAGGAGCAGCTCGGCTGTGCCAGGAGGAGGTTCAACGGGCATGTGGCCAACGGAGGCGAGTTTGCTGCCAGCCAAGGACGAGATCTGCTCAAGGACAGAACCCCATCCTTGGCGAGTACTGCTGGTACAGCGAACGCAAGGACCTTCCCCTCCTCCCGCTTCCAGGGTCCCCTCTGATGCACGAGGAACGAAACGGCTGCAGAAAACAGCTGGAAGCTTCCCTCCCCACCCAACAGAGGCAAAACCTTTTTTTTTTTTTTTTCTCCTAATCTGTCTTGCAAAATGCTGAACTATTTTAGCTGAAACTTTCCAAAAACATTTCAGCCTGGAGGCAGCCAGCCAGCCTGGAGAAAAAGTAGAGTCTGGCAGAGTTATCAGAAATTAGAGGCAACATTTTAGAATAATAGGAAACAAGGAGCATGCAGCACCTCACCAGCCACTAAAATAGAAAGGAGTGAGTTATGGATGGATGGATGGATGGATGGATGGATGGATGGATGGATGGAGCAAAGTGGTAAAAAAACAGAGAAGCCCATTCCTTGCTCAGGACAAAGGGACTGGTACGCTTCACATCCTCCAGATAAAGCCTTACAAGCCCAACCACAGTCAGAGGACATCTTCTCAGCCCTTTCTCCACAGGCATCAGACACACTTTGCAGCTGCCCTTCACAGCTGCCCCACAGCCCGTGGTGCTGGTGTCATCGGTTGTCATCTCACTGGGAGACAGGCTGGGGATGGAAACTAATCCGTTTCAGGGTTTTCCACTAATATCTGCAGGAGACCTTGGTCTTCTCCAGACCACGAGGAACTCCTGGAGCACCAGTCTGCCCAGAGGTGATGCATTCTCTGAGCTGCACTTAGAATCACGGGGAAATCACGCATGGCTTTCCAACGCTTGGGCCACAGAAGGTGGCATCTTCAGCCAGAAGACAAGTCTCTTCCTGAAATAAGAGGGATGCTTTGGAATCTAGCAAGGGGACAGTACTGCAAAAGTAATTTGTCACTGCAGAAACAAAGCTCTGCATGGGTAGCTTGCTCCAAAGGCACAAAGCAGTTCTCTTTGCCCTGGGAAAAGCAGGCTCATGGCCCACAAGCCCTGAAAATTTGTTGAGACCACCAAAAGCCTCACCAGGATGCTGTCCCAAATTGCAGAGACTGACCTAGGGTTTCCAGCCCGCTCAGGCACTGAACACACATGGAAACATCACGTTGCAGAGCTCTGGGCTTGCTCACCCCAGAGAGAAATGCAGCTGGAGGCTGTAATCCAGCGACAGGCAGCTGGAGGGTAGCAGATTTCCATCGAAACCACAAAACGTCAGGATAGCAGATACAGCAAAAGCTGCGAACAATCTGAAAATCTGCTTTGGCCAAGAACATTTACATTTGGGATCGGCAGGATGGCCAGACCAGCACGTTCAGACCTCAGGGACGTTGACTCAGGAATTCTTGGATTGTTGAAGAATCTTGTTTGGGCTTTTTTTCATCTGTCTCCTTGCTTTTGAGCCATTAGGTCCTAATGAGAACACAGTCAGCAGCCAACATCATCTGTATCCATGGTGTATGCTTCTTAATTAGTTTCTATGATAATTTTTCTATTAATTGATGTTAATGCTTTGGTTCCTAAGCTATCCTTTGATGGACTAGGATCACTTTGTGCAAGATGCAACGCAACAAAAAAAAAAAACAGTTTCTGCTTCGAAGAGATAGGATTTCCATGACATTTTCAAGCTGTCTTTCAAGTTTGCACCAAACTTCAAGAATCGGGTGAGAATTCAAAGCCTTGTACACTTGGGAAGTGGGGT
This sequence comes from Chlamydotis macqueenii, assembly GCF_036417535.1. Taxonomy (NCBI): domain Eukaryota; kingdom Metazoa; phylum Chordata; class Aves; order Otidiformes; family Otididae; genus Chlamydotis; species Chlamydotis macqueenii. The sequence goes on from NC_141559.1 coordinate 81,414,953, forward strand.
CAGCATCCCAAAAGGCGCCTCTGAAGCATACCCAGCAACATGTCTCCCACCAAGGAACCAGAAGATGCAACGACAGCCCCAGGCATGAGCATCGCCTGCAGGGAGGCATGGCCAATCCCTCATCCGTTCTTCCCCGGATTCCCGTATCCCTCTCCATCGGTGCCCCAGAGGAGGGAAGGTGTGTGGTAGCTGGGCCAGCTGCATCCATCGCTGCAGGAAATCCTGCGGCGAGAAGGGATTGCGACTGGGAGAGGAAGGAAAGCGGGGGAAATGGGGCTGTCAGGATTCAAAGCAAATATCCTGTGCCAGCCACGTCGCAGGCCCTGTGACGCTCGTGTCCCTACCAGGGATTGATGAGATTTGGCTCAGGGCCTAGCCCCATTTTGGTTCCTTTTAAAAAAAAAAAAAAAATTAAAAAATTATTTTCTACAAAGCTTCCTTCCACAGAAATCTCTCCTCTATCCCCTTGCTCCCACAACTCTCCCTCCCATTGTTGCACTGAGTTGCCCGGTCTCCTGTACAGAGCACAGCTCCAACTGCTGAAACCCAACAGCCACCAGCTCCCCCAAGACATGACCCTCCAGAGATGCTTCCCACTGTGTGCTCCCTCCGTGACAAAGCAGTGCCTCCAGCCTGGCACAAGGCATGGGACGGGGGCAAGACCCAGCACTGATGGATCTGGGAGACATGATAAAACCTTGGCTTTGCCAAAAAAAAACAAAGCTGGACTTCATTTTGCAATGGTCACTCATCCATCACTCCTGCTATCTCCCGGGTTTCCCCAGCTTGGCCGTTATCCGTTTCTGCAGCAGAAGGGGACTCAGGCATGCGGTCCTTCCAGAGCCAGATGCTAGCTTTGCAGCCCTCCAACTGGTTTCTCAGGGTACTTGGTCACTGGAGGCAGTGCGGTCTCTTTCCACCATCTCTGAAGGTCCAACACGAGGTCCTTCAAGCATGACACATGCATCCACACAGGGATGCTGAAGTCACCCCTTTTACCTCCCCATCTCCCCCTCCTCTGTCTCCCACATAAACCAGTTCCCTGTGCCTTGGCCAGATGCTAACCTCACCCGCTACTCAGACAGCATCGTGTGTACATCCCTCCTACAGTGACTTTGTCTTCTGGCCCACAGGTCCTCGAGCCTGGGACCTCCTCCCTGGTCCTACACCCTCACTAAGCAACGTCTTGTCCCTGGAGCAACTGCCAACACACTTTATCCTGTTGGGAAAGAGGAAACAAGGGTCTTTTCAGTCCTCCTCAACACTGTGCAACCTCCACACAGTTGTAGGTCCAAGTAGTAGGTTCAAGTCAAGAACACGTTGAAGATGGGGCTGAAGTAAGGGGGGGAGGTGCCAAGATCACAACCTACAAATGGCAAAAATTTCCCAAAGACAGAGATCTCACGTTCATATCTAGCATATTCATATCCTCATTCCAGATAGTCCACAGGAATTTATCTGGATGAATGGAGTTAGTAGCTGGCCCAAGACATGTAGCCCACGGAGGAGCCTGTTAGCTGCAGACATCAGCCTGGACATGAGGACTTGTACGTGGACCAGCCCGCAGTGAAGCCTGCGTTTAGATCTCTCTCCAGAGTCCGTGCAGATGATGATGGGGTAACTACGCTGAAAAACCCAGCAGAGCAGCGCTGTTGTCTCCACGCTTAGCAGGTAGCACGACTCCATTTGTCCTGTTGACACAGACCAGGGCAAAGCATCAGTCTCTGAGCAAAGTATCGCTGCCAAAGTAGATTTTCAAATACAGGTTTGTAAAGCTTAGCGGCAGCGCCACAGACACCGAGCCGTTTGCAGGCAAGAAAATCTGCCCCCCACCTTTGCTGCTGATCGAGGAAGGGGAAAGAGGACCATCCATGGTGGTCCTCCCAGCCCCACGTATCCACCTTCCCAGAGAAGAGCTACACGCCCCGCACGGCGCTTGCGGCTCTGGAGACATCTCCGTCCCACCAGCACTGCTGTGCTTCTGGATGCAGCCACTAGAGGATGGCAATGTCCCAGGCCATCCGCCGCACGCTGGAAATCATCGGGATCCAGCTTTGGAAACCGTCTGCGTGAGGGGGATCCCATCATGCCACCAAAAATACCCGTCCCACATCACTCGAGTCCAAACCACAGCCTGAAAATCCCCAGCTCCTTCATATCTCAAGCAAAGGCAGCTCCTCCGGAGACCGGTAATTGAGATTTTGCAGGGGACCAGCCCACACGTGGTCCCTGGTCCCCTCAGGACACGGGTGGGTGGGTGTTTTGCTGAGTTACCTGGTGCATTTCCAGATGTTACTGTCTCCCTCTCTACTTTCTGGGCAAAGCCCCACCGTCAGAGAGTCCCTGTCACCTCCGTGCAGGTTTTCTTGCACCCACCATCAGATTTTTTCAGCAGAGCAGACAATGTCCCCCTGAGCTCTCCATGGGGCCGTGATTTCCAGCAGAAGGGAGGAGCCCGGTGAGCCAAGGAGGTGGAAGCAGAGCAGCACCTCGACCCTGGCATCCCCCCGGCATGCTTCGCAGGGGACTTTCAAGGCAAATAAATGTCTAGGAATTACGAATGACAAAGTAAAAGCTCAATTATCGTAGAATCATAGAATGGTTTGGGTTGGAAGGGACCTTAAAGATCATCTCGTTCCAACCTCCTGCCCTGGGCAGGGACACCTTCCACCAGACCAGGTCACTCAAAGCCCCGGCCAACCTGGCCTTGAACACTTCCAGGGATGGGGCATCCACAGCTTCTCTGGGCAACCTGCTCCAGTGCCTCACCGCCCTCACAGTGAGGAATTTCTTCCTTATATCCAATCTAAACCTACTCTCTTTATGTCAAAAATGTCCTGTCTGAGCCACAGCTCTAAGAAATATTCCTCCTCACAAGGAAGCATAGAAGCCAAGCTGAGCTGCAGAATGAGATGAGCTGTGTCACCTTTGAACAAGGGACTCGTCGGGGAATAAAACATCACCGTTTGTTTCAAAATGAGACCACGGTTATACATGTGATCAAACCTGAGGCTGCATGTGCCTTGTTCGTGGGTATGTATCACCCCGCTGCAGCCACGGAGCACGTGATCCTGGACGGTTCACCGGGAGCCAACCTCCCCTCTCCCCTGGGGTTGAATTCTGCACGGCGTTGCAAGCGTTTTGCTCCAAGTCGAGAGGAAAATGTTCAGTTCCTGGTGAGTTTGAGCAAAGCAACCACGATAGCCTTCCTAAGACATTAATTATCTCAATATGCAAATAGATCTCAGTGTGCAAATAGATCGAATTTGCTTATATCTGCCTTAGAGTGAATACTGGTGGTGATTATGACCTCTTCTCAAAGCTGAGGCCATCTGTGGCTTTCCCCTTCCCTCCCACCGAGAAGACAGACCTGGCTATGCTGAGCGCATCTCAGCCAGTGTGGTGGATCTGCTGGGCTGGCCCCAGTATACCAAGGTCTGTCGTGGACTGGGGAGCCCAAAATGGGACATGACGTCCAGATGTGGTCTTGTGGTGGTCCCAGGCCCTGCTCTGCAGGTGTCCAGCCTGTCCCGGGATGTGACATGTGCCTTTGCAGAACTTCAGGAGGCTCCTGTTGGTCTCATTCTGCATCCTGCTGAACGGCAGCCCTGCTCCCTGATTTGATGTTGCCCATGAAATGCAAAGAGCCACCATTGTTTCTGGGAATCCCCGAAACAAACCTTAGGAAGTTGGTATAAAAAAAAAAAAGAAAGAAAGAAAGCTCCTCAAGACCCCCAGAGCACCCCATGCATGTCAGGGACACGTTGCTTTGGCCATCTGCACCATCCGTTGGGTGCTTTCAGGGGCCGGAGGGGCATGGTGATGCCTCACCCTTCCCAAGCCATATTCCAGCCCAGGGAGGGGGACCCGGTGGCGCATCATTCCCAAAACAATTTCTCACTGCTAAATAAAGGCTCTGACATCGGTGTTCTGATGCCAGGTTGTTACATAACATCCGGAGGTGTCCAAGGCTCCATGCTGCGTCAAGGACAGAGATAGAAATCGATCCCCCAAATCCTGGCTCCCAGTTCCCCTCCTCGTGGCCGTGCCCATGGCCTCCAGCCCATCACAGGCACAGAAGGGACGGAGGGAGCTGCTAGCCACGAGGAAAAGGCTGTTCCCCTCCCAAAAAAGGGGCAGGTGATAGCAGAAGCACTGCTGGTCTCCCACTCTGTGGTGCCTTCAGAGGGGGATCTCGGCTCAGTGTCCCCTGCCACCCTCATTCGGATCGTCTAAGGGGGCATGCAGACCCCTTTTCTCTGCAGTGGGGATTTCCATATGGTGTCTCAGCTTTCTCCACCCAAACACAGTTATAAAAAGATACAACAAGACCTGAGGTTCGTCCAGCAAATTCCTTCCAGCGAGAAGAGTAGGTTTTCAAAAGGGACCAGGCTGAAGTTTCAGAGCTGGAGCCAAGTCCAGCTGAGTCAAAGGTCCCTATTAGCTTGCCAGCTGGATGTGATGCACCTCAGTTTTACAGGAAAGGCATCCAGCCAAGAGGCGTAGGAAGCATTGCTCAGGTCAAGTGCTCCTCACTCCTGCACAGAACGGAGCGTCGGCTACGTGAATGGAGGCAGGTGCCTCCTCCATGGGTCCAGCCTTCTCCATCGATGGTAAATAATCCCAAAGATGTTCAGCTTAAAAACTCTTGCTACCCCATGGGAAAGCCCTTGGCTGGAAGAGCATGATGAGTGCTCCTGGCTCTCCCTGGAGCTGGTGGGACAGCTGGTGAAGACCATCATCTGGAAGCCTCCAAGGTGGCTCTGCTGCAGCACCCAGGTTCAAGATGGACTCTGGCCAAACGCTGAGCGAGGTTACCCAATGCGACTGCCCAGCACTGGCCTCAAAAGTCTGAGGGCACATCCCAAATTTTCTTCGTCAACCCAGTGAGACTGGCCTCTCCCAAGGCCTCAGGACAAGTTGAGCTGCAGGTCTCCCAGCCCTGCTCTGCAGAGGTAGTATCACTCTCCAGTTCAAGTCAAAGCTCTGACCTTGAGTGCTCCAATTTCTGGGGAGCTGCAGTATGTTTTCCAGGGCCTCCTCCTCTCTCCTCTCCATGTGACCTTGTCCTGAACATTTCCCATGGGAGCTGCTGATCTTTTCCCCCTCTATTCCCAAGGGCAACGTGAAAGACCATCACTCGGTGCCCTGAGAAGGACAACATTACAAAGCCGGATGTCTGTGGGGAGAACAGGTCGGGCCGTGCCTCAGTTTCCCCATCTATCAAAAGAGGATTAGTTCATTTCCAGGATGTTGTGAGGCTCAGAAATAAACATCGCTGGGGCAGGACCAAGCATCACGCAGGCAACAGCTTACCTGGGCTGCTCCCAGCACTGCCCAGGAAGAGGACATCTGGTGAGGCCTTGCCTCCCCAATTAGCCCAGTGATGAGCAGGGACATCACAGGATTGGACGCGTGGTGTGTTGGGTTTCCCTATGCCCAGAAATTACTCTAATTGCTGAGCCCCGGTTCTTCCAGTCTGCCCATTTATCTGGAGGGTAAATGCAGGGAGGGTTTATGGGGAGAATTCCAGTGCCACACCCGCCCTACAAGACCGGCCACTCACACTTCGGAGTGGGAGGAGAGGTGAAGCCCTTTCCTGGCACAACTGCCACTTTGCGAAGGTGTTTCTGGGCTGGGATTGCTCCTGCTGGAGAGGTGTTTGCAGGAGGATTTCACAGCAGAGAGGAGAAAACCACCTTGTGCATCCCCCCAGCACCCCATCTATGAAGCTCCAACCCCACTCAAGAGCAAGGGAATCCTCCTCAAGGGCTTTCATCCATGTTGTACGCCTGGGGAAACTGAGGCACGGGGATGCGGCTTGGCCAGAGAGCTCCCAACTCTGCAAGCATTGGAGGATTTCAGGGTGCAGACAGGATTTCAGATCTTGCATCTTCTCTCGCTCTCTTGGCCCAGCTGGTGCAGAGCGAAGGACGCCGACCTCCCCATCTACTCCCTCCTTGCACAATCACCTCAATTTTGGCTTCAGCGGAGGATCCCACCCCTCCTTGCCATTTCTACCTAGGTCATCGCACCCCCATTTACCGCCACGAGCAGCTGTAATCCCTGGGAGTGAGCTAACCTTCTCCCGTTACAGGGCCGGGATGGCTCAGGGGAGATCGCTTGGGATCATTTCCCGTGGCGCAGAGTAACGAGGTATCTGGATTTCTCTCCCCGGGCTCGCGTTGCAAACCCAGCTCTGCCACTTTCCCACCGGCATCCCACACTCAATCCTCGAAATTTCCAGGTCCCTATGTGACGCTCATGTCAGTCTCCCAAAAAAAAACCCCCAGTTCCCCCCACGGCTGGCCAAGGCCAGGGAGGCTTTGCAGGAGCATCACAGCTGTTGTCCACAGGTGGTACGGGAAGTCCCTTGTCACCCTGCTTTGGTCCAAGAGGGTGATGGTGGCGCTGGGAGCTGCAAAATCCCATCGGGGTGAAAAGGCAGAGCCAGAAGCTCAGCTCGGATGGTTGGGGTGACCATCACGCTGCTGCCAGCGTAACCCCGCGTTTGCAGGGTGCTTTGGTGTCTAGGTCCAACGAGGAGGCGCAGCGAGAGAAAAACTGGTTAGAAATGACCCATGGGCAGGATCCGCTGACCCAGCAAGTCCCCGTCTCCGTCCTCACATGCCGGGTAGGGGAGCAGCCGGAGCTGGAAGGTGCTCAGGGCAGGGATTGCATCTTCCTACGAACAAGGGGCAGTATTTCCCATAACCACAAGGCAAACAGCTCTGAGAAAGGCCAAGACCCACATCTCTCCAAAAAACCCCCTTGGAAGGGCGAGTGTTGGAGGAAGGATTAGAGAAGAGCCATTTCGGGTGGCGTCTGCTGCTGATGCATTCGGCGTTTCCTTCTCCCCGCTCTCCCAACCAGGCTCGGCCGGCTCCACGGGAAGGCTTTGTGTTTACCGGCGTGCGATGCTATCAGGAGTCACGGCTCTGCCCGTACTTGCAGGAGGTAAACCTTCATTCGGTACGAAGGGTGGGGACTTTCCTCGCTCCCGACTTAAAGGCGACTTCAGAGGAGCAGCGTCTGCCTCTCATCAGCACTCAAGGAGAGCAGGCGTTTGACGACCGCTTCGCCAGATTTTTGCAGACGTGGAAAGGCAAGTTAGTTGGCCCCTCTGGCTTGCAGCCAGCGGTAGCCATGAGAATGGGGCTGGAGATGTCATTTCTTGCAGAAGCTCCAGGGAATTTATTTTCCTCTTTTTTTTTTTTTTTTTTTTTTAAATTTAACTCAGGGCAGAAATTATTTGTTCTGCACACACGTCTGCTACCTAAAGTTCACTCTGTGCAGGACCCGCTCTTCACGTGGGGCAGGAGGGTCACCAAAACAGCGTGCTGGGCCCCAAATTCAGTGTCCTCAGCTCCAAAAGCGTTAAGCGATGAGAAGAGCTCTGGTCATTCTGTCTGCTGGATGTCGCAGTGGTGGCCCTGCACTCCCAAAGACCCTTGGTGTTGTCCATGGCAGGAGCTCCCCTCCGGTTCCTCCCAAACGCTGCCGTCCACATCTCCTATTGACCTGCCGTGGGACAGGGGACATCCCACACCCCTCCCCACCTGTCGTGACTGATTTCCCGTACCACAAGCCAGGTAGCACCCCATCACCTCCACGCAGAAATGGATCTTCTCCAATTTTCACCCACTGGGAAACTGTCCCCCACGCAAAGTTGTCCCTGGCTTTACCCAGAAGCCCCTCTCCCTGTGGATGCCACCACAAGGTTTTTCCCAGCCTAATTTTAAATCAATCCGAGCTGATCAAGCGTGGTCCCAAATTGAGGCATCACCGCAAGGATCTGAGGCAGGGACACGATTTAATAAAGATGCTCTGGGCTTCCTGCTCCTCTCCTCCTGCTTTGATTGCAAGACCTCTATTTCCACCAAAAAAAAAAATAATAATCTAAAAAGGAAATTGCCCTCAAAACCTCTGGGATGGTGATGGATTTTGTCCATGACTCCACCTCTTTCCAACAAAGCTGCTCGGAGGAGTGTATCCCTGAAAGTGCCGAGTCTCCGGGGGATGCTGGCGAGACGGAGCAGGCGGAGGATCACCGGAGCTGCGAACTCCAGCTCCCGCGTAGTCTCGTGACTGAGCGAACCCCAACAATCTGCCTGGGATGGATCCTGTCTGCAACCCCCAAAAGCTCCTGGATGGGATGCACCTATTGCAAAATCCCGACCGAAGCCCTGGCAGAGCTTCGGGGTGAGACAGTGTGTGTGTGCGCGCGCACGCACGCGGGACCGTCTGAGCCTGCGAAGGGCAGTTTGGACCCCTTCCTAGTTTGGAGCATTCTTGTCTCTTTATGGCCGACGTTCTCCAGATGTTTTTTATTGCAGCCCCATGTGGAAACCCACTGGCCTCGGGGCTGAACGCTGCTCAGCCCTCCACGTTCCGCCCAGCAGAGAGGAGCAGGGTGATTTTTACATCACTGTGTGCGTGGCATTCATTATATCTAAAACAACCCTGGGGCTGAACCACGCTGCACAGAAGAGCCTGCTCCAGTGCTCACTCTTACTTTTGAACTCTTTTTCCCAAGGAAACGCCGTGCATGTGATCACTGCCTCTCCACGAGACCATCAGGTGCTGCTAAACAGAAAGATACGGATACAACCTCTGGCTCAGGAAGTCCCGAAGCAGCAAATTGCCGGAAACCGAGGGAATATAATGTGGAAAGCATTACCCTGGCTTGGCCCTCGCCTTGCATTCCTCCCGAGCAGCTCCCCTCGGTCCCGGCCAGCGGACAGATACTAGCAGAGACGGACCGTGGCTCTGAGCCAGGAGGAGCTCTCGTCCCACCTTGCATGCGTGTCCCTTGCCCATGTTGTCCAGTTTCGGTGGATTTCGTTGAATGAGCAGAGGTTCCAACCAAAGTGCCAGCTGGTTTCACCCTCTGCCTGGGTCTTCTAAGGATGGGATGATGTGCTTGGTGCACTCCTAAGGGATAAAGGGGAATTTGGTTCCCCTCCTTCAGCTCTCGGCTCTGGCTTGGTCCCTGTAGGCAATGAGTGTGGCAGTTCTCAGCTTGGTCCTTGTTGGCAAATGCCCCATCCCCGACAGGAACATGGTGGGTCCCTGGCAATGGGACAAGGCCGTGGTGGCCCTGACATCACATTTTCTGTGCATTAGTCACCCTGCAGCCGATGCACACGCTGTCTCGGACAAACCGGTTCGACCTCCATTTAGGGAACTTTCTCATTTACTATTTATAGATTCACTTTTTTTTTTTTCATTCCAAAGACATCCCTTCCCCCTCATCCTTCCAATCCTCATCCCTCTGTTGTCCATACATCGGAGAGGGCAAGGAGCTGCCCTGGCCACCCAGCCCTGGAGAGACGGCGATTGTGGAGGCTTAGCTTTGCCTGTCCGTCCTTGCACCCGTGCCGGATCCCAAACAGGATAAGGACACTTGGACTCGATGAGGCTCTTTTTCCTGGAACAGGTGGGGGAGGGTCTAGCTGCCTGACGGGAATTCCCAAGCACTTCCTTGCGTCTCAGGAAACCACCTGCATCCACCAGCAAATGGTCCCTGCTCCAGAAAAAGGCACTTGAAAAGTTTTCCTGACCTCAGTGGTGGGAAAACACGTGTGGCAATTGGCTCTCCATCCCGACCGGGCTGAGCCCAGCTCTGGGCCGTGCTGGACACCCCAAACTGCCAAGGGCTGGGCACTCCCAGCAGGATCAGTCCCTGCCTGTAGCTCCAAGCCCTACATCCATGATTCCCCCACTTAAAGCCTTCAACGCTGCCCAGTGATGTCCAGGTGGTTTGTCCCCCTCTGTCTGGGGCAGAGCAAGAGGATGAGGATGGAGGATGAGGCTGCGCGATGGAGCCAAGCACCTGAAAATGGGAACCAACCCCATTGCCTTCTCAGCGTGGATGCGAGTGGTGATTACCAAAATTCCCCTTTCCAACGTGGACTGGCAGGATCCTGCTCTGCCGCCGAGCCCCACGGCACGTCGACGCAGAGGAAGAGCCGCGGGGTTTGGGTTGCCACCCAAGAGCAATACCTGCTCCGCTCGTTAAGCTGGATGTGACGCTCAGAATGAGATCGCCCTGGGTGGGTGCGAGGACCAAAGAGGTGGGTCACGAGGAGGTGGGTCACCCTTGGGCAAGCCCTGCAAAAGCAGCGTTGTTCCTTGACTCACAAAGTCATTCCTGAGTCAAAGCTCCCCCGTAATCGCGCCCTGCTACAAGGAAGAGGAAGAGTCTGCCCTGCTCCACCCCGCTCCACATCAGTCTAGCAAGGGGCAAAATCAAAGTCCTGCTGACACCACGGAAGAGGTGGAGAAGAGGTCTGAAAAAGCAATCCTGCGCCCCAAGCGTGGAGAAATGCCTGTGCTACCAGATGAACAACACCATTGCAGCAGGGATGGAGGAAGGGAGGTTCCCCACATCCCGCTGCAGAAGCAGGGCACACTCTGCACGTGTCTGATGTTCACCAACAAGTGTCCTTTGCTGGCCATGCTCCCACTCAGATTGGCTAGCAAGGCCACCCCATAGGCCTCGAATGAAAGGAGGGAGAAGGGGAGCCAAGGAGTGGAAAGACCAAATAGTAATGGTGGATGAAGAAGGAAAAAAAGGGGCAGAGTGAGGAAGATTGTTTCCAGCAAAAGAGCTGGAGGAGGACACTTGGACCAAGAAGGTGCCCAGGACCTGACAGCAATATGCCAGGGGTGCTGGGACCAGAGAAGGGGATGGTCTGCAGGAGCCCATCTCTTGCTCTGCCCACCAGGTCTCCCATCCACAACACCTGTATGATCAGCTTGGCCAGGCTGGTGAGGATTAAGGTCCTCTTGACCAGGCGGAGATAAGATATGGGGATAGACGGTCCAGGCAGGCTTTATTTTTGTCCTTTCTACCACTGACACATGCTAAGATGACCAAAGCCCATTTCTGCTGGCTGAGTAGAGCCCACAGCACATCTTCTGCTGGCAGGTGTGTTGAGGGCTGAGATTTCAGTAGTGTAGACCTCACCTGGTAACACGGCTCAGGAAAAAGCTTGAGGAAAACAGCCAGAAGGTGAACCTCAGTGATGAGAAGGGAATGCCAAAGAGAAATCCTCCTGTGAGACCTACTACCACCTTCTTCTGCCTCCTTTCATCGAGGCCTCAGCCAACAATCAGCCCTTGATGAGCCCTGCGAAGTCCCCACTGCGGCCAGGGAGGGCTCTGGGGGGTCCACACGTCATTGGGCAGCAATAACATGATGGATCTACACACCTCCCACCATCTCCTCCGTGGTGACAATCAGAGGGCACCTCTCCCCACAGCCACCTCATCAGTTTTCATCCAAATAGGGAAAACCATACCCAAGCCCTGGGGAGGTCGGTGTTCCCCTGCCTAATAGACAAATTTTGGGATTTCTCCTCAAATGAGGGCCCTTGGGCAGCAACAAGTTGGGTATCAGCATTTGCTTTCAGAGAGCTTGAGAGCACCAGAAGTGCAAGGATCTCCTTGGGTTTGGCCAACTCACTTCTCCGTTGGGACCACAGTGGGTCCACCAGGCCCATGGCTTTCCTTGGGCTGCATGACTGGATGGAGGTCTAACTAACCACAGGGAACCTAAAACTCTGCCACCACCCACAAGCAAGGCTGAAATGCCACCAGAAAAGAGCTTGTCCCTGACCCACAGCCCAGTCATGATCCACCCAAGGCAATCTCAGAGGAGCAGGAGATCCTCATCAGCTGCAGGAAGTGGTCAGTAAGGGAGGCTCCCTGGCTGCTGCCACCATTCCAGCCTCCACAGGGACACACAGGTGAGCTTGTCACCCCATTTGTCTTGGGATGACAACAGATCTGAGGTGGCATTGGTGGTCTAGCACCACTTGAACTCAGGACTGGGCTAGGAGGAGAGCTTTGCAGCTGGCTTGGTTCATGTGCCATGAGAAGAGCTTCCCAAAGATAAGCTGCTCCTATAACAAGTCCTTAAACCTCTCCGCTTCCTCCCCAAAACCAGAAGAAAGACTTTGGGGTATCTCTGCAGGCTGGATCAGTGCAGAGGAGCATCACATGCATCAGAAGGGGAGCAGGAGATCCCTTGCCAAGGAGAAGACAGCCTCTGCTCCATCTGCTTTATGCATTTTGCCAGTGGAGTCTATGCTCGTGCAGCGCAGCAGCTTTGCAGTCGGATGGAAGGAGGCGGTGGAGGTCCACCAGCTGGACCTCCTACCACTAAGGAGAGGTGATTATCACAAAGCCAAAACATCCCAGAGAGGAATGAGAGGAGAAAGGAGACATCTTCCACCTTCCCAAAGAGACAGACCCACCCTCCCTTATCATCCCATCTCTCTGCCGTAAGGTCCGGGCGTGCAGCCGCGCTGAATCTCAGCTGCCTTTGCTCATCGAGTAGGAAAAACTGGATCTTCTCATACATAAAGTGAGGCGTTACTAGCAGGAGCGCACGGAGGAGGGAGAAAGTGAACCGCGGTTTCCTCCTCACTCAGGGTGGCGAATCAGAGCTCGGAGACGCGTAACTGCTCCCCGAGATGAGCCGCTTTGGGGTGACCCCGTCCCATAAGTCTCACACCACCAGCCCGTAGGCAGGACGCCACTCATCCAATCCTTCTCCTTCCACCACGGAGGCTTTCTCGGTCACGTCCCCACGGAGGCAGCAGCATCTCCCAGAGGGGAACGCGAGGCGGGGAGGATGGTGCATCACGGGGAGCCGTTCGTACAACCGGCAGCAGAGCCTGGGCGTAGGGCTGCGTCCAGGAGCTCTGTGCCGGCACCGGGAGTCCCAACGGCTACCTCACAGGGAGCTGATGCCCGGAGGCAGAATTCCTCTGGCTGTGGGGCCAGTTTTGGGGTTTTTTTGTGTCTTTTCAGGGTATTTCTTCCTCTGGTGAAATGTCACGGCCTGGTTTCCACCTGCACCTCGAACTTCATCACCTCTGTGTTTGTCACCTCCTCGGGGCAGATGTCCTCTCCTCCTCAGCAGCTCAGGAGAGCTGGAGGAAGAGGTGCTATTTAAGGAGCCATGCATCGAGCATGCCAGTCCTCAGCTCCCTCTGGTCCCCGATGGTCAGACTGAGTGGACATCCCTACACTCGTGCACGCAGACCCCCTCCCCAGTGCAGCCCCCGATCCCCCAGCCACCAATCCTCGCAGACCTCCCGGAGGAGCAGCCTGCGGGGACACCCTGCCCCTTGGCTTGCGGCGACAGCGAGCGGGGCCGCGCCGCGGGCCTGGTCCGAATCCGCGGAAAGCCAGTGCTCACGCAGCGTCCAGCTGGCAGCATCCTCTAACAAAACCCCGCCGGAGAATTTGGGCTGGACCATTTTTCCTTCGCCAGCCCCTCGTGCGAAGCCCGGTGAGGCGCTGGAGCCTCCAGCTCTGCGCTGACAGCGCCGAGCAGCTCAAGAATAACGATTTATTAATAGGGGCCGACCTCTCTCTTCCCTGAACACGGCGGTTGCGATCACAGGCAGCACGTCGCTCGCCTTCGTGCATGACCGTAGCCTGCCGCGTCCTAACACCATCCCAGCCACCGCTTGGGCTGGGATAGGGAGATGTTTCCATCTTTTCTGCGCCCTAAAAGAGGAGTTTCCTTCGGACGAAGCTCTGCGCGCGAGGCCAGCAGCTCCCCTCTCCGCTGGCTGTGGCTCCAGGCTTTGCCCCCGGGGCGCTGGCGTAGGAGGAACGGCAGAACCTGATCTCCGAGCGCATTTGCTTCCCAAATTCATCCTGTCAGCTGCTGGCGGTGGGTCCCCGCGGGGCCCCGGCTCTGCAGCCTCTTGGTCGACACCAGGCCTCCCAGCTAAAGGCAGCTCCAGCGTGTCCAGGCAAGTCCTTCCCGTGAGAAGCGGGGATTCCCACAGCGGGAAGAAGGCTTCGCTCCGTGAAAACACGCAGCGAACTGGCTCCCCGTCTCATCGCTCAGGCATCCCGAGGTCAGGGCCGGCATCGTCTTCGCAGACGCTGCCGCTCCTCCCACGACACCTCGTCGGGGCACCCCGGGGGGGACAAGGTGGCAGCCGGGATCGGGCTGTCACGGCGCCCGGCGACCCTCGCGTCTCACAGCCCGGAGATCGGCGAGGCAGGAAAGCAGCAGGAGGAGTTTCCCACCGCCACGTCGCTGGAAAAGGCCGATTTCAGCAGGACGCTGCCGGGGCACAACTCTGCGTCGGCCGAGGGACGGAAACACCACGGATGAACCGTATCCACGGGTTTCTCGTTACGGGCTCGCGGCTAATTACAGCCCTGCCTCACCTTCCCGGCTCGCCCACCGCCGGATGTGGCCTTGCCGGGAAAGGAGAAGGAGCACCTCAAACCTCGCGCGGAGCTCCGATAAGGTCGGGATGAGTCGCTGACGTACCCGAGATCCTGAGCTCAATAAATCGCGGCGGCTGGTGACGCAGGTGCAGGCGGGCAGCGCGCGCGTGTGCCGCCGTCAATCCCGACGTGACTCGGGTCCGGCTGCGCGGGGACGCAGAGCCCTCGCCGCGTCGGCGTGAGCTGGTCGCTCTCCTCCCGCCTGCCCGGTTTGGCTTGGGGACAACGAGAGCTTGTCCCAATGAGGTCACGCCAGTCGGCTGACATCATGGCACCGGGGGTGACGTCATTTCTCTCACAAGTGATGTCAAGTCCCTGGAGCGGAGACGGGGATAGGGACAGGGACAGGGACAGGGACAGGTCCTCCTCTGCAGCTGGCTGGGTGTGGATGCTGGTGGAGATGACCACAGCAGGATGGTGCCTGCTCATCCACCATCCCATGACCACCACATGTCTCCAGTGTCACCTCACGTCCCCAAAGCTCATCCCTAGTGTCACCTCCTGGCCCCACATCATCTCCATCCTCAGTGCCACCCTGTCCCCAGTGTCACCTCATGTCCCCACTACATCTCTGTCCCTATCACCTCCCCAGTGTCACGCCATCCCCATGTCACCCCCTGTCCCCACAGCCCCTGTCCCCACTGTCACTCTCTGTCCCAACAGCCCCTGTCCCCACTGTCACCCCCTGTCCCCACTGTCACCCACTGTCCCCACAGCCTCTGTCCTCGTGTCACCCCCTGTCCCCATGCCACTCCCTGTCCCCACTGTCCCCACTGTCACCCCCTGTCCCCACAGCCTGTCCCCACACCCCCTGTCCCCATGTCACTGTGTCCCCACTGTCACCCTCTGTCACCCCTTGTCCCCACAGCCCCTGTCCCCATGACACTCCCTGTCCCCACAGCCCCTGTCCCCACAGCCCCTGTCCCCATGTCACCCACTGTCCCCACAGCCCCTGTCCTCACTGCCACTCTGTGTCCCCACTGCCACCCCGTCCCCACAGCCCCTGTCCCCACACCCCCTGTCCCCATGTCACTGTGTCCCCACTGTCACCCTCTGTCACCCCTTGTCCCCACAGCCCCTGTCCCCATGTCACCCCCTGTCCCCAAAGCCCCTGTCCCCATGTCACCCCCTGTCCCCACAGCCCCCGTCCCCACAGCCCCTGTCCCCACAGCCCCTGTCCTCACTGTCACCCTCTGTCACCCCTTGTCCCCACAGCCCCTGTCCCCACTGTCACTCTCTGTCACCCCTTGTCCCCACAGCCCCTGTCCCCACTGTCACCCTCTGTCACCCCTTGTCCCCACAGCCCCTGTCCCCACTGTCACTCTCTGTCCCCCCTCCCTCCCTCAGTGGCTGCCCAGTCCCCACCCTCGCCGTGACGTCACCCCACCTCCCGCCCCCCCCCCCCCCCCGGGGCGCGGCGTGGCGCAGGCGCAGTACGGCCGTCGAAAGCGGTGCCGGGCGCCGGGCGGGGGCAGGGGCGGGGCGGGGCGGGGCCGCCTCCATCCGGGTCCCTCCCCGCCGCCGGGCAGTGCGGGCGGCGCGAGCCTCGGCGGGACGGCGGCGGGTGAGTGCGGGGCGGCCGCGGGGCGGCGGGAGCCCCCTGGGGGGCCGGAGGACCGGACACCCCCTCCCCGTGCACCGCTCCGTGGGGCCGGGCCCCCCTGTGGGGCAGGGCCCCTCCTCCGGCCCCCCTGCGGGGCAGGGAGCCCTCCCTGTGCGGTGCTCTGCGGGGCAGGGCCCCTCTGTCAGCACCCCTGTGGGGCTGGGCCCGTCCCTGTGCACCGCTCTGTGGGGCAGGACGCCTTCTTCTGCAGGGGCAAGGCCCTTCTGCCTGTGCCCCGCTCTGTGGGGCAGGGCCCCTCCTTGTGCACTGGTCTGTGGGGCAGGGCCCCTCCTCTGACCCCGCTGTGGGGCAGGGCCCCTCCTTGTGCACTGGTCTGTGGGGCAGGGCCCCTCCTCTGACCCCGCTGTGGGGCAGGGCCCCTCCTTGTGCACTGGTCTGTGGGGCAGGGCCCCTCCTCTGACCCCGCTGTGGGGCAGGGCCCCTCCTTGTGCACTGGTCTGTGGGGCAGGGCCCCCCCTCTGACCCCGCTGTGGGGCAGGGCCCCTCCTTGTGTGCTGCACTATGGGGTAAGGACCCTTCTCTGACCCCGCTGTGGGGCAGGGCCCCTCCTTGTGCACTGCTCTATGGGGCAGAGACCCCCACAGGGATATGGGGCCACCCTCAACCGTGCCCTGCAGGACAAGGCCTGTCCCTGCTGCTCGGCGTCCCCTGGGTCACCCCGTTCCCAATAGGCGCTGGTTTGGAATCAGACACGTCCCCTCGCTTTCCTGGACGCTGCGGGTTTCTTCAGCTTAAAAAAAAAAAAATCCCCCCCAAAAATGGGAAAAGCTGCTTTTTCGGAGTTGTACGGGGCTGCTGTTTCTGCCGTACGGGCGCATCCGGAGCCCTCCCAGCATCCGCCGCTTCGCCTGTGTTGGCAGGGGACGCGCGTGGGTCCCACGGGACTGAAAACTGACAGCTAAAAATGCGCCTCCTGGGGTTTTGGTTGTTTTTTTTGTTTTGTTTTTTTTTTTTTTGTCTAGTTTAGCCTGTCTTTGTTTAGCTTGAGCGCGCGGAGGAGAGCATCTCCGTGGGTCCGGTCACCCTGCGCACCTCAGAGCGGTGCCAGATCCATCGGATGTGCCAGCGTGTGTGTCTGCGGATGACTTCCCCCCCTCCCTTGCACACCTTTGGCAGGAGGTTGGGATGACATCTTGCTCTGGCACGCTCCTCTCCTTTGATCTCAAGTTTCCTGCCGTGTATAACGTGTTCGGCAACACGCGAACCCGGCTCCGCAGCTGTCGGGGAGGGCGATGTGGGTGCCTCCTCACCCCGGTTTTCCCCGGCCGGCTCCTGCCGACAGCTCCCGGCTTTTCTTTGTCTCGGCTGCCGGCAGGACGGGCTCTCGAAGCCCGAGGATGCTCTGAACGGAGCAGAGACAAAAAAAAAAAACCCACTCCGTCCCTTTGTTTCCAGCACAGGCTCAGCTGATTTTATGGAGCGTTTCACGTGCAGATAAACCAACTACTCACATGTTCTCTTTTTAGTTTTTTCTGGGTTTTTTTGAGGTGCTGTAGTTTGCAGGGAACATTACCCAGCTGCAGGCTGTGCTGGGAGGATGCGGCAGCTTCCTAGAAACGGGACGAATTAGCCAGAAGCGTAACTGGAGCATCCCGTGGTTGTCCTCCCGTGTCCTCCTCGCGTCTCCTCCGGTGAGCAGGGCTGTGAGCTCTCGGCATCACGCGCTAAAATCCGGCTTCACCGCCCCTTCTCCTCGCTCGCAGGGGGAGAAGTTTGACCCCGATTTGCACAACCCGCTGCCGACAGCAGCTTTGGGGCCGGCGGGGACGGAGGAAGGGAAACGAAACCCAGGTCTGGGCTCAGACCCGACTACCTTGACAACTCAAATCAGCCTTTTTTTAAAATCCTTAACTTGCAAGAAAGCAAAATACAAGTTTTAACGTTATTAGTTTTATTTTTTTTAGATTCCTATTGTTGTTTCCGTCCCGTGGGCGTTTGGTTTGATAGCTCGACCGTCGCCTGAGTTCATATTAACGCTTCTTTTTTGATGGCGGGTGTAAACAGAGCGTGGCGAACAGCCCCTGAGTAAACCAGGTTATTTGCTCTATTACTTTATTCATACAGGTTAGATGCTCCAGCTGATGCATCTAGAGTGCTGTGCCATCTGGAGCAAAAATTAAATACAAATTTGGCCCTCGGCCCGGAAAAAAAAAATAACAAGGCTTTGCCTTCAGTAACTGACGGCAGAAGAATATGGCCCCTGACAGAAGAAGTGCTTGGGGGCAACGTGGAAGGAACCCAAAATGCAGTAATTGAGGTATTTAAAAAAGAAAAGGGAAAAAAAAAAAAAAAAAAGGAAGGAAAAGAAATCCTTCCAGCCCTGCGTGCCGAAAGCAGCCAGGAGGGATGGTGTGATCCAGTTACCAAGTCGTAGGGCTGGTGCCTAAGGGTGAAGGTCCTGGTCCTGAGTGGATGGTGAGGCTGCTGGAGCTGAGGGTGGTGATGACCTCCTGGGTCTCCTAGTCTTGCTGTCGAAGGAAATCCCCTCTGCAGTCCACCTGACCACCAGCTCAGCTCAGGTTTTCTTATTTTGTCCTCCTCTCAGCCCAGTAAAAGTCTATGCCAAGGCTTGCGCGCTGGCCAGGACCTTTCTTCTCATCTCCAGCTGCATTTGGTCACTCTAGGTCTGCTTGTTGGGTCGCTGGTGGTGGTGTTTAGTCTGAGGCTGTCTCAGATCTGGGGGGGACAAGCCGTGGTGGTGGGTAAGCCCTGGTGGCACTTCTTGCTCGTTCAGCTTGGGCTCTGGTCGGCTTGCCTCCAAGCTCAACTGGAGAGACCTGTTGTGTTGGACGAGCTGTGAAGGACACCTTGGTCAACGTGCTGTGGATGTTGTGGGATCTGTTGGACCTTCTAATAAGCAAGAGCGCTTGCGTGAATAGGAAATGAGATGATGATCGCTGTTTGCTAACGCTGTTCTTGGCCGGAGGATGGTCCTGGCCGTGTCCTGAGGAGGAGGCAGGTGATGAGGAGGAGGAGGCTGAGGGTTACGTGGCAAGGAAGCAGCAGAGCTGCTCGTGAGATGTCTCCAGATGGCAAGACTAAACTGAGCCTGGAGGTTTTACCCAAGAAGGACTGATGTTTCCAGCTGATCTCCTGGACTAAATGATATGTGGGATGATACAAGGACAACCAGCTTTTGCTAGGAGGGCTTCTGTGCTCGTGGACCACCTCTCCTCGTGATCCCTCTTGGGTCATCCCTCCCAGCGGCCCAGCTGTCACCTCCGCATTGGCCATATGGCAGAAGATGTGTTGTGAGTGATTAGCTTGCAGCCATAAAACACCACCTGGATGTTGAAAAGGAGGAGAGAGGCACGGCTGGGCACGCTCATCTCCTCCTGCTCCCACCGCCGTGACCTGAAACGCTTCGGTGATAGGATGGCAGGGTTTGGCACAGCTGAGACAAAGTCCTCTCCCACCGGGTCAAACTCCTGCTTATCTCACCCAGCTGCACAGTAAACCCAGGCAACCCCATCCCTTGGGCCGGGTTAGGAGGTGAAGATCCTTCTGGTGGTCTTCAACCGCCTTGGAACCGTTGGTGTCAAAGCCTGGAGGCTGATTTTTGGATTTGAAGCTTCTGATCTTTGAGTCTCGACTGTGGTTGGTGTTGCTGAGCTGGGTTTCTGTTTATTTTTGTGGCCTGCCATCATTCATCATAAAGCTGATCGTTGTTGACATAAGATAACATCAGCCTTGCACGGACTTCCCTCCCCTGGCCCTTTGTAGCGTCGCTGCCCCGAAGCCGCTCAGACTTTGCGTCGGGAGTGGCCGTCCTGCCCGCATCCCCGCCCTGACTCACTTCTTTGAAATGACATCAGCGATGATGCGATGCGGGGCTTATCTGCGGGCGAGCTCATCCGTTGCCTGCCTGACCCGGTTGGGGCCTCTGGCTTGGCTGAGAAATGCAGGTGACCTCGAGGAGAAGAGGCCAAACCCCCACGGTTTCGCGACGTTGACGAGCAGAGGTAAGCTGCTTCATTTTCAGATGCTTTTCCCTCCCCGGAGCGATGACACGGGCCATCCGTGTCGTTTTTTTCCTACCTGTGTGGTACATTTAATTTCCATCAAAGCGAAAAAAAAAAAAAAAAGAAACGTAGAGTTCCAACCACGCGCCAAGGGCTCCTGTGTCCTCTTAATGAGCTGATTACGGTGCCAGAGGCACGCCGAGGGGAAGAAAAGAGCAGCCGTCCAAGGCACCTCGAAAGGATGCCAGAAACAGCGTCGGTGGTGAGGACGAAGCGGCTGTGAAGCCTCCGAGGTAAGGATGAGCAGCGGCAGGAGAGGAGAAGACGCGCGTGGGGAGGATGGACAGCCCTGCTGCTCCCAGAGAAGGAAAAACCCTCAACGCCGACGCGTGGACGGGCGGGAAGGAGCCGGGTGCCAGAGCCCACGGACCAAATTAGCTGCGAGCAGCTGCCTCGGCGTAGCCAAAGGCTGCGAGGTCTCGGGTTGCTGCGACTCCGGAGCTAAAACTGGATCGGCCTTCGGAAAAAACGGGCGAGATGCCGAGAAGCAGGAGGAGGAGCGAGGGCCGGGCTGTGGGAAGCCCAGCCAGGGAAGTCCTTCGGCCGCTTGCTTTTTTGTTCCTCAGCTCCGGAGCTGCGGATGTGAGAAGCAAGCAGGAATAACTTCTCCTGATTTATTTTTTTATCCCCGTGGAGGATTGATCTTGCTGCTAATACAGCTTTTAACTTGCAAAGCGCCTTAGAGGAAACCACGCTAGGGGTGTTTTTGCAAGAGAGAAACTGAAACTGCTGAGCGGGGCGAGCAGCCACCCTCCTGATTTCAGCCATCAGCTGGCTCGGGGCCGTTATCTCTTTCCCTGCCCGGAAATACCGGGGAGTTTCCCAGCTTCTCGGTTTGGAGGAGTGTTTAGGGGAAAATATAAGAGCTCCGGGGCCGTGCAGATTCCCATCCTAGGAATCCACAAGCGTGGAGGCAGGAGGTTTCGGCTCTCCGGTCAGACCGTTTGAAGCCAGGAGGATCAGCCCAGCAGGTAAGAAGATGGGTGAAGCCAAATTACCCATCAAAAATCGAGCGGGAGGGAGCACAGCCTCCCATCTGACGGCTTCCAACTGAAATAAATTCATCCCAGGGTCGTGCCTCCCCCCCCGCCCCGACCAGGCTCTCCGTCCTTGCAGCCTGCATGAAATTAAATCGCCGGCATACCGTAAGGATCAAATTAAACTTCTCTCCACGCAGCGCTCGGTGCTTTACAGGCTCTGCTTTTTCTATTGTTCTGTACAAAAACCCGTCGCCAGGCTGGGCTTCCCCCAGAGCGATTTCCTGGCTCGTTGGTTATTAACGCAGCTGCGGGGTTGTGGTGTTTTGTTTTTTTTTTTTTTGCTTTTTAGCTGCGAAGTGCCGGATTAAGACCCAGCATCTCGCTCTCTTGGTGGCTGAAATAAAAGCTGAGGCTTTTGGAGACTCGGTGACGGCGGTGGCCGTCCAAAGCGGGACGGGATTGCGCGGCGTTGGGTGGTTTTGTGGCTGAATAAAGAGCGCTCATCTGGCTGGAGCCCATCCGCTGGCGCTTGTGTGGGTTGGCTGTCTGTCAGCTGAGCCCTCCATCGCCGTTTCGCTTTGCCTCCATACCAAAAAAAAAAAAAAAAAACCAACCCACATTGCACTGAGCATCACTGGGGGCGGCGCTTTGGGAGGAAAAGCAGGAAAAAATGGATCTTTTCCTCGGCTGCGGCTTTGCCTGGGGGATGCTGAGTTGTCGTGCGGTCCTGACTGCCCTCGGAGCTTCCACCTCGCGTCTTCCACCTGTGCATCTCCCGCAGCGTCTTCCTCCTCGCATCTCCCGCAGCATCTTCCTCCTCGCATCTTCTGTTGGTCGGGGTGGTGACGGCGAAGGGCTGGGATGTGTTGCAGCTGGCTGAGAGGGACGGGGCTGGAGATGAGCCCGACGTCGGGTGGTTTCTTCCAGTCTGGAAGAGCCTTGGATGCTAAAGCTGGGAGCGGGAGTTAGGAGTTGGGCTGCGTGGGGATGGCAAGTGTTTTCCCAAAGCCAAGAGAATTTTTCTGTGCCTAAGGAGAAAAAAAAAAAAAATACCCTATTAAGAAGGGCTGGAGAAGAGGGGTCCTACTGCTGTCCCATCAAGCATCTCCGAAAGGAGCGTTTTTAAGAGAAGCCCTGATGAGACTGAGTCCTGGTTTAGACTGAAGTTGAAACTTAAATCTCTTTAGGTTTCCTTTTTGGACAGAATTTAAAAGAGAAAAGAAGTGCTAACAAAAGTTAACTTTCTTTGTTAGAAAACTTTTTTTTTCCTAACAAAAGTAGCTTTTCCTCGTGGAAGGATCACCCAAATCCTTTTTGCTGGAAGCCTCCTGGAAGTTTTGATTTCTTTCAGCTATTTGTGTTTCTCCTAAGAGCCAGAACATAAAGCTTAGGAGCGAACTGTTGTTGGTCTCAAAAACCAGGTTGCACGTTGCCTGCTTCATCTTCTGAATCGAATAATTTATTCTTTAATAATATAAATTATTCATTGCAAGCACAGCAGCAGGTGCTGGACCGTTTACACCGTGTTCTGGTTTTTCACCCTGGTGACGCGGGTCCGTGCCACAAAGCTGTGCAGATGGAGGCTGCTGCGAAGCTGGGCAAAACTCAGGTTTTGTGTGAATTATCCAATTTGCTGCTTAAAAGTTTGCCCTCTTTTTTTCCTTACTATTAAAATAATGTTTTCTTTAGCCAATGCAAAATAAGTTAGCGGTTTTGGAGTGGGAATTTTTTAGCTGGAGCATCATTCCCGTAAGAGGAGGATCCCAAAAACAGGTCATGCAACACCAGTGGGACACTTGCCCGGGATCCCACCTTTCAGCTGCGGCTGGGTGAGCTGGCTGGGCTCGGCTCGGACACTGGCATCGCTCCAGACGACCGTCCACAGCGCTGGGATGGAAATTCCCGTTTTCCACCCCAAAACCAGCCCCGGTGAGGTTTTCTCGTCGAGGACTCGGTGTGTGGCAGCCGTCTCCACAGGCTGTTCTCCGCTTTTGTTTACATCTGGTCAAAAACTTCTTAAATTTACTGGCGAGGCAATAATTCTAATCCTTTTCAATGAGATCAACGGATTAGTGTCTCAGATGCTTATAAAATTGTGAGGATTAGCCAAGCCTTTTTTTTTTTTTTTCGTCCCCCCTCTTTTCTCTCTCTGCCGCGTGACGTCACCGACGCGTTTTAAAAGGGAATCTCTGTGCTGTTACTAAGAGCTGAGCCAATTTATAGGAGTCTTTGAGAATCAAAGTGTTTGAAAACAATATCTTCATCCTCTCCCTCGCTCTGGCTTTTTGTGCAATATCAGGGTTGTGGTTTTTTTTTTTTTTTTTTTTCCTTTTTTCCAGCATCCCCCTGGCAGCAAACCGCGGTAGCCGTTCAGCAGATACGTTGGGTTTGCGTGGCTCGGCTGCGTTGCGGCACCCGTGCGGGTAAGTAGGGAGCTGACCCGAAAACTTTCTTTGATAGAGACTTGCAAAATCACATATTGAGATGAGCAGATCCTGAAAATGATGTTATTTCACGAGATTTCCCTGTATTACAAAGGATTTGGGCTCTGCGTGGTCCGTCTCCAGAGGGGAACGTCGCCTTTGGGTTGATGGAATGCGCTTGCCCCGGCCGTCGGGAGCGACGGGAGCGGGATGAAACTCCACGCAACCCACATTCCTGCGTCCTCTTAATTATAACCTCCACTTTTAATAGGGTGTGATCACCAACCGGGTTGCAAGGAAAACCACGCGCGGAGCTAACGCGTAGGATGGTGTAGTTCAAACCCCGTTGCTCTGCCTCTTCTCGCAGCGTTGCCCCGTGCCTTTCCCCCGCGGGGTATTTTTTTTAAATGCCTTTTCTCCCGGGTCGATGGCTGCGCGGTCGCTTGACCTGCGCGAGCAAGGCAATCCCACACTGTCGAGCGGTAGGAGCTGCAAGCCAGGAATTTCTGGCCCTGACCCAATATACTTTCAGAGGCAAGCTTTTAAATATATACAAAGACAAGCTCATAATTTCCACTATACTAATGAGGCCGCGGCGTTTTCATTGAAATGTGCCAATAGCCGCCGCGGTGGTATTTTAGCAGCCTTGTACTGTGAATCCAAATGTGATTTAACATGGCAGCCCCCGCCGAGCAGAGGAAAACCGGCTTCTCCTGCTGAATTTCAATGATGCTTCTTGGCGGCGCTGCCTGAAAATCCCCGTGGCAGGGGGACCTTTCCTCGCGTTTCACCTCCACGCGGGTTTTCCCCTCAAATACCATCGTTTTTTTGCAGGTGGGGAAGCATAGGAATGGATTGAAAGAGGAATAATGATACTGGAGGAGGGGAAAGTCTTGATTTTTAAAGATTGATTTTAAAAGACGCGTGGCTGGCTGCTGCGAGGAGGCGATTGAATAACCAGGCTCGCTGGAAGTGTCTTTAACTCGTAGTAAAAACCAAAGGCGAGGGCTCGCAGGCATCATGTGCTCTCTTGACCTTTACAGAGACATTCGAGGCAGCCAGCCTTCTCGTTGCTAAGCCGACTCGTTAGTGCCACTCATCTATTTTGCCTTCTAGCAGGCCCTTCAGCACCCAGGAATTTGTGAAAGATCCGACAGCAAGCTATTAAACGCCTGAAAGTCGCATTGGGGGTTTTTAGCTTGGCTGCCCGAGAAGACCCCAGTAGCCTTGAAGCAGCTGGAAAATATTTAACGGGTCTTGTTCGGTTGGCTGCAAGAAAAGTGCAGACTTCAAGTAACTCTCTCAAAAGTGATTTGGTTTTTTTAAACGAGTCCTGTATGAGCAGCACACTGTGACTTGAGGTTTTACTTATTTAGGGCTCAGTTTATGAGAAACTCGTGTAAGAAGCAATGTCCTTGGGCAAAGGAGGGGTGCGGGCAGGTAATGCTGAAAATTCATGCGTGGCTATTCATCACCTCCTGGTTAGAGACCTCTGTGCTGCAGGTAACCCTGAATTCTGAAGTCCTTTGACTTTCTCCATCCCACTGAGGTAGGGCCAACATGCTGGGAGAACGGCGCAGAAGGACAGTATCGCATGGCATCGCCTTCGGCGCTGAGACTCTGCG
The DNA here is from genome assembly GCF_036417535.1 of Chlamydotis macqueenii. Classification (NCBI taxonomy): domain Eukaryota; kingdom Metazoa; phylum Chordata; class Aves; order Otidiformes; family Otididae; genus Chlamydotis; species Chlamydotis macqueenii. Next base: position 81,439,895 of record NC_141559.1, read on the forward strand.
CCACAGAGAGGGAGGAGATGCGTATGTTCGGTTTGTACATATTTATCTCTGTCAGCCACCTCACTTGGCCATGGAGTCTGGCAGCGGAAAAGTTCAATTTTCCCTTTCCAGCTGCGTTTTCAGGGTTTTCCAATCCTTGCAGCCACCTTTTCTTGTGCTGATCCTGTGGGAGTGAAGCAGTTTGTGTCCTGTATTTGTAGCGCTCCGGGGAAGGTTTTGTTGCTGGACTCCAAAGCACTGCAAAATCCCTTCAATCTCTGTTAGCAGAGCAAAAGGAACGATTGAAAAAAAAATATTCCCCCAAAACTCAGTACTCAGAGGGAGGGCAGGCTGACTGTGCAGGTCTTTTTTTTTCTGTAAGTATTGGGAAAAATAGCAAACAGCAGTGACGTGGCATTACTGTAAGTTCCCAGCAGGCTGAGGTTTGGGTTTGTTTGGTTTTCCTGAAGGCTTTTTAATCCTGTCAGCATCTGAAAAGACAAACCTTGCAGAATCGGTGTGGGCTTTGGGGGAAGTGACTTTTTTTCCGGTATTCAGACACCAGCTTTTTTTGCTCTTCTGTATCCAGCTACCTCTTCTCCTTCATTTTTACCACAAACAGAAACGGTGTGATTAAAGGGTCCGCGGAGAGCATTCCTGAGGACTGAAATCCAGGATCCGGGAGCAGACGGCAGCAGCATAAAGAGGAATTCTTCCCTCTCTGGCCTCACGCTGCTTTTCCACCGCAAGGCTTTACAGCCATCTGGATCCTCTTTCAGTTTATGTCCCCCTGAAAAAAAAAAAAAAATTCCATAACCTAGCAACCTTATTTAGTGTAAACGAGAGCATTATGCCTTCCTGCATCTCAAATTGTGCTTGGCTCCTCTTACTGCTTTTACGGGATGGCCGCTAGCAGCTGCGATTCCCATCGCCGGCACAGGGTACCCACCTCCAGGAGGATTTTGTAGGGATTATTGATCCCTGGGTGTTGCACTATTTTTTTTTTTCTCTCTCCCATTAAAGGAGCTTAGGAAACAGAGGGAGAAGGGTTTTCAGGAGATCATTGAGTCCATCTGCTTCTCAATATAAAAGAGTGGAGAAGGCTGGCTTGCTTTTGTTCAGCCTGAAGATGACTTGATCAAAGTGAGAGTTTCTTCTAGATGTGATATTTTGGGAGCCCCCGTCGCTTCCACCTGCTGTCGGCGTCATCACCCAGGAATTTACAAGTTTCCTGGAGTGTTTAACACCAAATTCTCTCTCTGGCTCTTCAGTGGTGTAGGCTGAGTGTTTCTTGATGAGTTTCCGATCCACTTTCCCCAGGGAACCCATTAATTGAGGAAAACTCTGCAAATGAGGAAAAGAGACTGCCAGCGAAGGGCGGGAGATTATTTCCACCAAATGAAGCGATAAGGGCAGGGAGGCTGTAACACGTGGCATGAAGCTGCCCACCCTGCGATGGTGTAGGGATGGAGGCAGCACTGGGGCGATGCGGTCTCATCGTCACAACCCTGTGCTGCGTACCGGGGGGCTTCTGCTTTCACCGCCGGGAGTATGAACGGGGCTGGGGGCAGGAGGAGGCGCCGGCGCATCCTTTCCCACCGCGCTTTCGGGAGGAAGAGTGAGCTCAGCGGGTCTGGGATGGAGCCGTGTGCCAGAAAAGAGGGGGAAAAAGTGGCAAAAATCCCCAAGGCCAAAGGGAAGAAATTCAGCAAGTGTTATTTCTTTGCTGAGAAGCAAACTGAACCGTACTCGGGCAGCGTGTGTGCGCCTTTCAAAGTGAGACGCTGCCGGCTCCGCTTCAGACCCTCCCGATAAGTGATTTCCATTTCTCATTCCCGCGATGTGTCGGGAGCCCAAGCAGGGCTCTCCTCCAAACTCCACTTCCCCCCTCCTGCAGACCGGATGAAAAAGCGCTATTGATTTCTCTTTTTTTTTTTTTTTTCTGTTTATTTTTGCCTTTTTTTTTCCTGGAATTTGCAAAACCAGCCCTGAGTAAACCTCTAGTTTGCCTTTCCAGCGGGGCTGGGTGAAAGCGCTTGGCTTTAAACTCGGCGATGGGCGCTGCAGCTGACCTATTTTCTGCAGGTTTCTCTGCCAACGGCAGCAAAAACATCTTCACGTTTAAAGGTGCTCTTCGGTATTGAGGTCGTGGGATCATTTGTCCGTTAAGCTGTCCGGAATCAAAAGCGCTTGCTGAAAATCGCAGTGGTGCCGGTTGCGCGACCAAATATTTGTTTCGTTATAAAGACTTTTCTATTTTTTTTCCAGTGGCCAATTGCTTTGTCGCGTTGTCACATCGCTCTGTCCGTGTCCCCCTGCCCAAGGGCGATGGAGAGAGTTAAGGTTTTGTGCTCGCTGTCGGCCAGCTGGGGAACGCAGCCAAGAAATTTCCTGATTCCAGTTCAAAAAAAGCATCAGATTCGCTCTGGGGGGGAAGGAATCAAAGGTTCAAAGCGGTTCTTGGTTGGAGGTCAGTTTGGTTTCTTAGTTGTTGAGGCACACGACGCCACACAACACAATCCACCGCCCCTCCCCAAACCTGCGCGCAGCTGGAATGGGTAAAATAAACAGTTTTTGTTCCGTTCGACACCCGCAAGTTTCCTCCGTTCCCCACCCGTGGCGCGGCATCGCCCCGCACGAGCTTCGCTGGATCTTGGTGCGACTCTGCCCCGCAGTGCTCAGGACCACGAGGGACCTGTCAGGATGCTCTCCGTTCCCGCCACGCTCGTTAATCCCGCTAATCAATAACGCTGCTGAGCTGCGCGCCGTTGCTCCTGCTCCTCTGCTGGCTTTTTGCGCTGAAGGAGGTGGTTCCGGCGCTGGCCGCGGCCATACGCATCCCCAGCAAAGGTGACGTGGCCGCGTGGCATCTCGACATCTCTCCGGCGACAGCCACGCTGGTGTCGGGGGCTGGCTCCGCAGCTGCTTGCGATTTTTCCCACCGCCACGCTGCAGATCCTCATGCTGGACCGGCTCCAGAGGTGGAGCTGAAGGAAATTCCTTCCAGCTGCTTGAGGTCAGGGCTTCGCTTTTCTTTTGGGGTTCACAAAGGGGGATTTTTGCCCGCAAGTTAAAAGCGGACATCTCTCACTGCTGCTTTTTAAGCACCTGGAAAAATCTTTTCTTCTTTTTTTTTTTTTTTTTTTGTTAAATATTATCCCTTAATAACCTTTATGTTGTGGATTTATTGCATGGAAGAATACCTCACTTTGCAATACAACTTGGAGCGTTTCGGAAAGGTCTTGTTGGCTGCTCACAGTTTAACTTTCCACCGAGTTAATAACCGTTTTGGTTCAACCTGGCTAAAACTCTTTGCGGAGTTGCGTAACGCCTTGGAAACTCGAGACGCCGTTCGCACCCACTTGAAATCTTTCCCATCGATAAAATACTTCGACTTGGAGTTTCGTCACGGCTTCGCATTTTCTTTTCCCTGCGATTCGTGGTTTCGATTGGGCGACGGGAACCTGCGTGTGTCTGGATGTGTTGAGTTTTTAAAGATGGGTTGGCTTCACCAGTTTGGCCGGTGGGATCCAGCTCCCCCAGTTAATGGTTCAGAAGGTTCAGACCTGAGTTTACTTGGAATCCCCGTGGAGGAAGTTGTTTGTCTCAAGAAAATGAGTAAATCCCTCTGAAAATGGGTTTTTATTTGCGACAGCAGAAGCAGAAACCACCTCTCCGCCCAGCGCGCGGGCTATATTTAGGTGCGATGCGCAGCACTCGCGTGGCCCCTTTATGCGCTGGTGTTATAAATAAATAATAATAAAATAAATAAAAGAAGCTTCCTTTAATAAGTAAAAGCCAGAGAAGGAGCACGCAGTTCGAATCCACATGGGGAAACAGCAGGAAGGTAAAAAATTGTGGCTTTCAGCCCGTGAGTGCAGCCGACCAGCGGCATCCCTGGCGTCACCCCCCGGCCGCGAGGACCGCGGCGACCGCGGCTCTCCTGCCTCGCTCCCCACCTCCCTGCCTCAGTTTCCCTGCCTGTAAGAAGGTAATCGCCTCCTTTATTAATCCCTTTGAGATCTCCCGGTGAAAGCTCTGGGTAAGAGGTTGGCCCCGCTTATTAAGCGCATTAAGTGCTTGCTGCGATTATAATAGGGATTAATTTGGCTAGGTGGCTTACTTAGGCTTGCCCTTAACGGCCCATCTCCTTATCAAAGTTAACGCTGACCTGTAACACTTCACTTCCTGACTTCTCGATACGCCGTTAACCGTCGCTTGCTTTTTAATTAAAGCTTGTTTTCTTAGTGGCCGGAGAAATGGGAATGTGCTTGGCCTCGTGTTGCTGATTCACTGGAGGGTGTAACGGAGGAGGAGGCACGGCGCTCGGGGTGTTCTGCTTTGCGGCGTTGCCGCTCTGGCTCTCGCTGCATCTCCGCGTGCAGCCTCATCACGAGGGCACTGCCGTTCCTTCTTAGTTTTGCGAGCTGTTAAATAAATATCTTCCAGTTCCCTCTGTGCCCCAGCCTGGGAAAATCAGGTTTTCTCTCTTTTGCTTTCATCTGAGGTGGGTTTGTTTGCAATGTATCTATATTTCTTTCTTTAGCAAATGTATTTCTTCTGTCCTGAGCGCCGCTGGCCAGCACACACCCTTCCCAGCGCTGGATGTTTCCCGGTCCCCTCCCCGTGTTTTCTTGCTGTGCGAGGACGCGCAGACCCCACGGACCCCGTCGCAGTCAGAGACCTTGGGGAAATGGGGCATCAGGTGGGCGCCTGCCCAAATTCCCCACCACGTCATCTCTGCCACCACGTTTTTTAGGTGGAAGAGCAAGTTGGCGTCTTTCCCCCGCAATAACCTCGCGCTGCAGAGAGGGTCTCATCCCGCCCCGGGGAGATCCTCCCCTCTCTAAGGTTTCTGTGGTACCGACCTGCTTTCCTCCAGGCAGCTCGTGCCCCTCATAGTGGGGGCTGTGGGGACCTGCTGGGGGCGGTGGGTGCCCCAGGAGGGGCATCTGCCTGCACTGAAATGTTTTGGCCAGGGAGAGAGCAACAGGGAGGCTTTTGTTCTGCACTAGAAACTTTTCATCCTTCTTTACAGCTCCTTTTTTATTTCTTTTGGCTGCGCTCTCACAAATCTGAAGCAGATTAAAATACAGTTCCTCCCCTCAACTCCTCTAAAAAAAAAAAAACAAACCCAAATCCAAAGCTTGGCTGCTTAAAATCATCCGATTTCAGTGAAGTCTTTTCAAGTTAACAGTTTCCTGGATCCTGTGCAGGCTAAGTTATTTTTTTCCCCTCACCTCCGTGTTTCTGGCCGTAACGTTTCTCAGCTGCTGCGGCAGGAGGGAGGGAGGAGCAGGGCAGCTCCGGTTTTACACGGGGGTTGGATGAATCTGGTGTGGGACTCGCTGGGCTCGCACCGTAGGGAACCGAAGGGTTGTCCCTGGTAGGGCTGGCAGGTAGGTCACGGCTACGTCGGTGACGTCTTTTGGGGGCAAAGTATTAGGGGAGTGGTACCGTTGGAAGAACAGAGCAGGAGGCTGTGGGTGGGTTGGAGCCGTGTTTACTGGGGGCTGCGATGGTTTGTAGCCGTGGCCATGGCTGGAAGAGCTGCACGGCTCTGACTGGAGACGACTGTGAGGAGTTTTTTCTGGCTCAGTGAGATTTGCTGAGCTAAACGCAGCCTGAGTCTTCCTTACCTGCCATCTCTTCTGGGTCTGCTGCGGCATCTCCTGGTGGGAGAGCTGAGCCAAAACCCCCGGCTCTTGTAGGAGCAGCATCGCAAGTTAAATGAGTTGGAAAGGAAAGAAAAACAATAGTCCGGTGCTGGTTGGTTTTGTTGCCTCTTCTCCAAGAGTGGTGTCTCCTTCCTTGCAAAAAATGACCCGAAGCTTTCCCAGACAGAGGATGTTTGGTTTTTCTCTTGGGTGGTTGAGGACCTGGAGCCAGCCAACCTCGGCCAACGCCTCAGCCAACGCCTCAGCCAATGCCAGTGGCTATCAACACAAGCCCGAGGGCGAGCGGGGACAGCCAGAGCCTCGACCTCCAGCCGGAACGTCCTCCGTCATGTGAGCGTGACCAAGGGGAGAACCCCTGAACCGTCTAAAATCCCTTTGACCCAGCCAACAGTGCGGAGATGAAACCCAAACCCAACCCTACGCAGCGACGCTGAGCTGCGCATTAACTGTGCCGGAGCTGGGAGGTTTAGGGGCTGGTTTTGGCTTTTCGAGATTTATTTGCAAAGCAAAACAGCTCGGCTGAGTGGAACAAGCGCCGGTGGAGGAGCGTGAGCTGCCGGGTGGTTGCCATGCTCTAAAATCCCATCCCCACCAGTGCTCGCAGGGGGGTGCGCCGGCTCTGCGAGCCCTTGCAGCGTTTCCACGTTGGCCGGGAGAGTTTCCAAACATGTGTGTCGGTCTCCGGAGGCTTTAATCAAGTCCAGCCTTTACCAGAAATCGCCTCAAAGCTTCCAACGAGCCGAGGAAACCGAAAGCAGCCGGAGCGAGGAAGCTGCCGGGCAGAGATGCTGCTTTTGGCGAGGGGCGCGAGGAGGGTGCGGGCGAGGGGCTAGTGCCGGCGAAGCAGCTGGGATGAAAGGTGAGTTTACTCCCTGCGTGGCAGCTGGGGGGCTTTCAGCGTATAGAAAAACAACGTATATGTGATGGGAAGATGGAGGGGGTTCAGCAAAAAAGAAATGTCAAGGGGGGAAGGAGACGCAGGAGAAAGGACGCTGCTTGGAGAAGGAGCAGGCCGTTCAGAGGATGCTTTGGTTTTTGGAGCGTTGCTCCCTGGCGCGTTTAGGTTCAGGTCCCGTGGTTTCCCTGCCGTCTTCTCACCTCGTGCAAAAATCGGGAGCCGCGCAACTAAGGCGCCGTTGAAAACTCCCTGCTCCGGGGGAAGGGTTTTGTTATCCCGTGGTGATTTTATTTGGGAAACAAGGTTCAGACTTCAGGTACTTTCCCTGCTTGTTGTGAAGTGTAGTTGTGCATCCAGCCCTCTCCCTCCCGTGGGCAGAAAGCAAACCAAGGCATGTTTTTAAACTTCCTTTTCTACGCTGGGGGTGGGTGAACTTTATGCCTGGCCAGAGACGGTTGGATCGTTCAAGGGTGAGTGGCTTGGAGAATGATTGCAATAGAAAGGAATAAGAAGAAGAAATCATAAATATGTGCTTTCCAGTTCGAGGCTTTGAGTATTAATGTGGCATTAGGGCAGCGAGGGGCTTTTTACGGTGATACAGAGACACGGGCTGGTTTTCCACCTGACTCCTGAAAAACACTCCGTGAGGGTTGTTGGAAAACATCAGTGCGATAAAACTAAAATCCTGCAAAACCGCTCGTAAACCGCCCGACCCAGCTCTCGCACGTTAAAAAACAAACCAGCTCTCTTTTATGACCCCTATAATTTCTCAGTGGCGCTGCCATATGGCATGGGAATGTCCTTGTCCTTTCCATCCCGCCTGGGATGCGCTGGGAGCGCGTTGAACCCGCGCCGGTTCGTGTGCGTGCTCGATGGTTTTGGGGGGGGGATTTCTATGGAATGAGGAATTGGACTCGGAAACCACAAGAGGGGAAGGGAAGGAAAACCTTCCTCGCTGGCTTGCTGACTGCTTTCAGTATTTTGGCCTAATTAATGGGGGGTTTGAGGGGCATTGGATGCAAATCCCCGCTGTCTGTCCAGACTTGAAGGACGATGTGTGTAAGGAAGAGGGGAAAATAACTGGAGGAGAAGCTCACAGCAGGAGAAGGAAAATGCCAGCCCTGGCTGAGCTAGCCCTGCTTTGTTTTCAGGATCACTGAGCTGAGGGCTCAGTTTCGGGCAGGGATGCCTTCGCCCCAGGGAGTGGGGAGCAAGAAGGCAGCGCTGCTGCCTGCCCTCTCCTTCCTCTGAAGGGGCCGTTGGTCTCCTCCAAAGGACATCCCGAGCTGCCGAAGCATCCTGATATCCATGTGTTTTCTCCCTGTCTCCACAGCCTACCCATGAGCTCGGACTTCCAGCATTACAGTTTCAGGATGCCGAACATTGGGTTCCAGAACCTGCCTCTCAACATATACATCGTGGTTTTCGGCACAGCCATCTTCGTCTTCATCCTCAGTTTGCTTTTCTGTTGCTACTTGATCAGGTAAGGGAGGAGCACCTCTCCTATTAGGACAGGCTGAGAGAGCTGGGGCTGTTCAGCCTGGAGAAGAGGAGGCTCCGGGGAGACCTTAGAGCGGCCTTCCAGTGCCTAAAGGGGGCTGCAGGAAAGATGGGGAGAGGGTATTCAGTAGGGCCTGTTGTGATAGGACAAGGGGTAATGGTTTTAAAATAGAGAGAGGTAGATTTAGATTAGATATTAGGAAAAAGTTTTTTACAATGAGGGTTGTAGAACACTGGCCCAGGTTGCCCAGAGAGGCGGTGGATGCCCCATCCCTGGAAACATTCCAGGCCAGGTTGGCCGGGGCTCTGAGCAACCTGATCGGGTTGGAGATGTCCCTGCTCTTTGCAGGGGGTTGGACTGGATGGGCTTTGAAGGTCCCTTCCAACTCTAACCATTCTGTGATTCTATGATTTTCCCTGGCTCCCCAGACAGAGCCCATCACCCATCCCAAAACAAGGGTGGCATCACCCTGTCCTTCCGTGACGCGTCTCGTGCCAGCCTGGTGTGACCCCTGAAGTAGTTTAACTTTCCCTCATCAGCAACGAATGTGCTCAGCCCTGTAGTGTCAGACCCAGCTCTCATCCCTAACACAGCAACTAGACCCAGCGCGTACGCCGTGAGCACTGAACACCGTCTGTCCAACACATCTTGGAGCTACCAATCCCTTTTCTGCTTTAAAACCCAGAGAAATATTTCTGTGTGTGCTCAAACGGGCGTGAAAACATGGTTGGCTTCTCAAAAAGACTGGAAAGAGATGTTTTGTGGTTCCTGCTTTCTGCTTAATGTTTCAACACGTTTCCTTCTTTAATGAGTAACTTGTGTACTGTGTGCTTAAGAAATGTTTCATAGCTGCTCCCTTCGTTATCGTACACAAATTGCTCGTTCAACAGCGCAGTTTAGAGATTAATGATGCAGGGGTGATTTGTTAGTCTGAACAATGGGGAGCGGGACGGGAGGGTTAAAGGTTCCAGTTTGGGACTTGGTTTAATTGCTTTATGGGCCATTGGGGAGCGAGCTGGGCTGCTAATTGAGAGGAGAAACTCTTCCTGCTGGAGGGAAAAGGAGAGGCAGGTGAGGAAAAACACAATCGCTGGGAATCGAGGCGGCGATGGGGAAAAGTTGTGCTGATAACCCGGGATGCAGCCGGGAGCAGAGGGCATCGCTCCGCTGGCAGCGGCTGCTGAAATCCCGCGTACCCAGAGCTCTCCTGACAAGTTGCAGAAGAGTTTTCCTTTCCATTTCTCTCTCCTCTGGCTTTTTGGATGGCTCCAGCTCCCTGCTAGCCGTACATCTGTAGCCTCTCTCTGTCTGTCCCCGTAAGGCAGGTGCCTGGTCTCTTCTTGCCCCACGGAAGCTGTGTCTGGCTGGCTCACAGCAGCCAGTCCCACCAGGTTTTCTACCAGCGAGTGCTGAAAATGTTTTGTCCTGCTTTTGTAGACCAGTGAAGCAAGATTTCAGTGCTGCCTTCTAAATATTTGATAATTTCCACCTATTTTCAGCTCTTATGAAGCAAAACCTTGTAAAACATGCAGGTGAGCCCAAAGCCAGCCTTACCCAGGGATGATTTGGGCTACTTGGGCATCAAATCATCACTTTTGCCTGCAAATATGCACAAGAAAACGTTGATTGAAGGTGCAACACATCTCTCCACCCCAGCAGACGCGGTATAAACAGATGGAGGGGTCATCCCTGACCGGATGATTTGTATCTTGGTGCTTGATGTTGACAAGGTTGCGTCTGCGTCCAGTGTTGGCGTTTTAACTGGGATGCCAGTGGGAGGGGACGCAAAAAGAATAGATAAATGGTGTTCAGAAGGCTCAAGGACGTGTTTTGCCCAGATGGAGCTTGAATCCATACGGCTCGCTTGCAAAATGAAGAGGTGTTTGGAGGTGAAGAGGTGTTTGGACTTCCAGAGTATTTTCCTGGGCACTGGGTCTTGCTGGGTGTGTTCTGCCCCGAAGAAGAAACAACAAGTAGTAATGTCTGGAAGATCAAGCCAGAAAATCTTTAAATTTAGAAGTTGGAGGCATGTTGTAAGAGAGATGGTGAGTAACCATTGAAAGAAGCCAGCAAGGGAAGTGGTGAGTCCTCCGTCTCTTCATGTCTTTAAATCAAGACAGAGGGCCTTTCTGGATGAGACGGTTTGGCTCCCGTTCTTGGGAGTAACGAAGTGCTATTTAACAACCTATGATAGATGGGAGGTTGGATTAGATCATCTAATGATCCCTTTATAGCCCTAAACTCTACGGAGACTCAATGAATTACTCTTCAAACCACCGCCCCCAGCTCTGTTATTGGCAAAACAGAGCCAAACAAGAAGCGTTGTGGAGAGCTTCGCCGGGCCATGGGTTTTAGCCGTGCTGATGTGCCCCAGGAGCACCCACCTCCTCTGAATTTGTTGTGTAACCTCAGTTTGTGGCGGGTATAAAAGCTGAAGTTTCGGTGCCATTTAACACTAAAGCATTTCCAGCGCGTGGCAAGCAAATACCCTGCGACAGGAGTAAGATATTGGATTTAAATTGAATTTTTCCCCCTGCTGAACCAGCTGCTAAAGGCTCCTGGATTACCCCACGCGTTCCTCACTCCTTCTGCAATGAGCTGCATGGCTTCAACGCAGAATTACGTCTGGAGGCGGTGTAGAAGAGCGGTGTTAATTTAACGAGCGGATGCAGCGTGGATCGCGCCGTGTCGTCACGGAAAAGCGACCCGGGGCGGAGGGACGCGGGCAGGGATCGTTCCATTGGGAGCTCTGGGGATTGTTTGCAGGTAACAGCGGCTCGTGGCTTTCCCCAGGCCCTGCTGAGGTGCAGAGGCAACGCAGCCCATCCTCTCCCTCTCCTTCCTCTCTCGTGGCTCACATATCTGCAAATATTCGGCAAATAAGGAGCAGAGCGCGTGACACCGTGCTCCAGGCCCTGGTTCTCATCGCCCGCTCCGTATCAGAGCATCCCATGCAGCCTTCCTCTGCATCCCTGACTGGGGAGGCATCCGGAGCGTGGAAGAGCCCAGTATCTGGTGTATTTACCCCTAATTGCCGCGCTGACGGCATTAAAGAAAGGATAAAATAAAATAAAGGATTAAATAAAGGATGCGCCGCGGGAGGAGGGCTGCACTTCGCAACTGTGCCGGTACAGAGTGCGCTGCCCGCTGCGGCGGGAGGAAAAAATGATGTTTTTAATTGGGTTGGCTCAAAACGGAGTCCGGTAGGAATTTCAGCCAAAAGCAAAGCGAAGATCGTCGCTGGCTGTGCGCGGTCCAGGTGGATCTCGAGCTCTTCTGCTGCTGCAAGCCACGCCGGTGCAAAGCACGGGTCCCACCCTCGCGGCTGCTGCCTCTGCTTGGAAAAATTGGAAAAAAAAAAAAAAAGGGAAGAAAAAGGAAATGAAATTTTGCTGGCAGCCATTTGTGCCTGATCTCTGCTGAATTAATAAAAGCAATAGCCTCACGTTATTCCAGCCTGCCAGGATCAAACGCAGTGGCTGGGTTTGGAGAGCCCCGGGAGCCCGGCCGGGCTGGGGAGAGCGATGCGGTGATGGGGCGAAGAGCCCCGCTCCGGCACCTTTCTACTCATTTTACTCTAAAGAATCAAATAAGCAGATCTTGGAGATAAACCTACACAAAGCCATTTCTTCTGCAATTTATTCCCCTCGTCATTCACTTGCTGCAGATGATTGACTCACCCAGAGAAACGGGGTGCTCCCTTTCCTTTGGGAGGCGCGGAAAGCTTGGGAAAAGATCACAAAACCCGTGAGAGGCGGTTATTAAATTCAGAGATGGGTGATGGTGTGGGCGCACGCACGGTCTGCAGCCACACGCTGGCTTCCAAGACGCTGTGTGGTCCCTTATCTAAATCAACCATCTGCCAGAAATTCCTCCGGAGTCCCAGCTCTTGACACGAGATGGATGAAGCTCTGGGTCCGACGAGGAATAACGCTTGCCAGGATCCGAGGTCTCGTTACGACAGCTGCGCTAGGTCCGACCGGGATCCATCTGGCCTGAGATCCTGGCTTTGAAAGGAAAGCGTGGAGGAGCAGACGGAGCTCGCACGCTTCGGGACCAGATGTGCTCACGCTGTTCCCCGTAACCTCGAGGGAGAGATTTTTTTTTTTGGCAAATTCTCCCCGTGTAGCTCAGCACCAACCCACGCTGTTGAGCATCCGTGCTCCTTTGGCAGCAGGGAGCTGCGGGGATCCGTGGCCAGGTGGTCGTTCTTCCCCGTCGCTGGTCCAGATGCCGCCGCCGCGTCGGCAGATGCTGGGCTTGTTCTGCGTGCCACCTTCCCTCCGGTGGCTTTGGCTCGTGGGGGCCGACATCTCGGCAGCCCGTAAGTGCTTTTTCCTCGTGCTGGGAGAGTTTTTCCCCTTGTACGCCACCTCCAGCCGCGCATCTTGCTTTGCCCCATCTGTGTTTCATAACCGGTTTCCCAGCCGCCGGGATCCCTGCGGATCGGGCTGGTTTCATCCTGTTTCCTCTATTGTTCCTCCATCTTCTGCTCGTGTTTCTGCTCGGGGTCGTTGGCGCAGGGATGCGACCCCAGCCCTCTCCTTCCTGGCTCTGCAGGCAGCTTCCCTGCCAGGCAGCATCTTTAGAGGGGGGAGGATGACTCCCCAATAAATTTGGGGCTTAGGAGCTGATTTACTGCATCTCTGAGCTCTCTCTGTGACATTAAAGTGCATTTTTACCCATTCCTTGACTTTTAAGGCCCACAACATTTCAGGAGGGGGATGTTTTTCGAGCAAAAAGGACAGGGATATATTTTTACATCCTAGTTTTGTCGCTCGCCCACTTCAGCCTTGCGGAACCAGAAAGCCTCTGCGAGCTCTGGGTGAAACAGCCAGGCTTTGAGACAGTGCCCAGAATATTTTTGGGGAAGTGAAATGACAGGAAAGGGGGTTTCCTATCTGAAATCACACTCAAGACTGGCTAGGGAAAATTTTCCTACGGCTGCCCAAGCCCTGCAGACACAGGGAATCCCCTCCACCTCCATCACGTCCAGGAATGGATCCTACTGGGGGAAAAAAACACCCAAAAAACCCAAAATTGTGTTGAGCGCAGTGCTTCCAAAGGTAGGTGGGGGGAAACAGCTTGCAATTCTGGTTTTGCTCCACCACCATGTCAGCTACGGCCCCGGCTCCTTCCCTGGGGCAGGGAGCGCCCTAGGTCATCGCGTGGGCTCCTCAGCCCGTGCTTGAACGTAGCACACCTCCGTCTGCTGTTCGGATAAAAACCCCCAAAATCCCACGATGTGGGTTCGCTCTCCTGTGGTTTTTGGCAGCTCCTTATCTCTCTGGTTATTAAATTGCCTTCTGTGATAGGAGACAAGGGATGGAAGACTTCCCATTGCTTCTCTTCCAAAACTTTCTGCTCTGGGGTTGTCTTCGGATAAATATCCTCTGCTCACTCAACCAGGGCGATGACCTCTTGTTGGATGCTTCTTCCTGGGAGTTTGGGGAGAAGCAGCACCATTGACATCGTAACTGAAGATAAAGCCGTGTTTGAGGAACCCAACATCACCCACGTGATGGAAAACCTCTGAGCAAGGAGGAAGCTGGCCGTTGCTTAAATGCGTTATTTTGTGTGGCCGTTCCTGTTTCTGAAATGAAAAATCTAAGAAAGTAGATATCAAATCTGGAAAGGGTGGAAACTAAACATTTCCATATTGCCATAATCCTGATTTTTTTTTTTTTTGCCAGTCTTCACGTTTCTCCCTCTTTTGATTGCAGGCTCAGACATCAAGCGCACAAAGAGCTTTACGCCTACAAACAGGTGAGATGATACACAGTAAGTTGTCATCTTCTTCCCTACTGCTTAGCGCCAAATCCACGTTGGAGTAGTTGCTCCTGCAGGTTTCCTTGTGCTCTTCCTCTCTTTGAGACGCTTTTGGTCTTCGAAGAGAAGTTGTAACACCCAGGCAGAGCTCTGCCCCTGCTGATTTAATTGTTTTTCTACGAGCTTGGCACTCCAGGAGCATCTCTCACCCGTTAGTCTGCAGGTCTGCACATTTTCAGACGAGGTCCCTGAGCGGTGGGGACATCTCCACTCCTGGAGCACCTCAACTGGGTGACCTCTCCAAACCCTCACCTTATTTCCTGCTGGTGAGCAGTAATGCCATCGCTTCCTCAGCAATCAGACGATGTTTTTTGGGTTCAAATCTGCTCCCCAGGTCAGACCTGGCTGCTCTGGATCCCTGCAGCCATGGAGCTCCTGTGGAGACCTCTCGTAGGGACCCATCTCCGTGTCACCTTGGCAAACCCAGCTGTTTTTTGCATGCACCTACACACGCCAGCGCTCTTGTTAAAATAAACACGGCCCAGAGATCGGTGTCAGGTTGCTGCTTCGATGTCCTGTTTTCTCCAGGGCTTCTGTAATTTTTCTGTTGTTTGAGCAGAAAACTGGGCGAAGTTGGGCTGATACAATACCGTAACACATGATAATCCTGGATTTACAGTCCTCTCCAGGTGTTTAGCCTGGATGGAGTGAAAATGAAGCAGCAGACGTTGATGCAGGAGCTTCTTGCAGAGTTTGAGAGCCCAGGAGGATTAAATGCAGGAGGAGACCCCCTGGACTTGGTCCTTGTGTCAGTGGTTGTAGCTGTGCCAGTGCTGCCTTCCCCCTGTTCCTGCACAGGGGTGAAGACCTGATGCGCTCACTGGCTGTGCTGGGTTTACTGGGGGTTTTCCAGTTCTACTGGGACGCTAAATGAGTTCTCATTGTGGAGACTTTTCCTGGCAGATGCTGTGTCCTGACCCCGGCGCTCTGTCTTACAGGTTATACTCAAGGAGAAGGTGAAGGAGCTCAACCTACACGAGGTGAGTACCTCCCTGGTGGCAAAGATTCCCTCACCCTCCTCTTCCTCACGCTGAGGAGGGGATGGGGGACAGGCAAAGGCTGGGAGAGGTAGGAAGGTGCAAAAACTCAGATTTAACTCTTTGAGGAGTGCCGGCATCGCTGCCCGCTCGCTCTGCAGCCTCTCACCCCGTTCCAGGGAAGGTGGACACAGCAGGTTAACGGCTGTGCCTCACCTTCATCTTCCCGACGCTGCTTTTCTCTTTCAAAAAGTCTAATTGCTTGTTAACGCGGCCGGAAAAGCACATTTGCAAAAGGGGCCTGGATTAAACCCTCTCCCTCCTCCTCTTCCTGGGTCCCCTTTAGCTTTTACTGCATCGTTATTTATTGCATTATTATTTTTATTATTTACTGCACTATTATTATCAGCGCGATAATAAGCTGCGGATAAAAGGGAAGGCAGAGGCAGGCTGGGCTGCGTGTAAACAGCGTCCCTTGACGGTCACGTCCCCTCCAGCCTCGCCGCCGTCGTGGCGTGACGATATCCAGCACCTCTCTGCCGGCCCCGTTACTTGGGCAGAGTCAGCCCTGCTGGGATTTAATTGAAACCAGAGATAAACACACGCCCCAGCCTTCTGCCCCGCGCCCTCCTTGTTTGCGGCTTTGTCTGCTTCTCTTCCCGGGGTGGGAAGTTTGGTGCAGGAGGGATTTGGGAGCGCGCCGGAGCCAGGAACGGCAGCGATAACCCTCCGTCCTTCTTGTCCATCACCTCTGCTCACGGCTCTCCCAGCCCAAACGCTTTCAGGGAGGACGAGGGGTCTGTGGGGAAGGGGGTAGAGCAGTTCCAGCTCTTCCCTGAGATTCAGGAAAGGCTGGAAAGGATTTTACTCTGACTCCCTCCAAAATATCTATTTTTGGGCATTTGGATTTGGGTATTTACAGTAAGCAATTCTGGAAAGCGGAGCGCGGGGGGGATTTTGCAACATCACGGGGCGGCTGCCAGGGCTCGCCCAGAACCTCGCGGAGGGGAAAGTCCTCGCCAAGCTCTTCAGCCCCACATTTCTGGGTTTGGTTTTCCTCTTTTTGTTCCATCACGCTGCCTCTCCCGGGCTTTTGCAGGGTTTGAGATGTGTGTGTTCCTCCGGAGCGA
This sequence comes from Chlamydotis macqueenii, assembly GCF_036417535.1. Taxonomy (NCBI): domain Eukaryota; kingdom Metazoa; phylum Chordata; class Aves; order Otidiformes; family Otididae; genus Chlamydotis; species Chlamydotis macqueenii. The sequence continues at coordinate 81,455,887 of NC_141559.1, forward strand.
CCCGAGCAGCTATGCCAGCGTTTGCTCGCTCGATAAAAAAAATCTCCGACGAGCTTTGGGTGGCTGGAAAGTATCGACAGGCGTCGCGTTCTCGGGAAAGCCGGGAGCCTCCCGCCGTGCTTGCCAGCCGCCTGCCTCATCCCCAGGGCTTTTGGCAGCGGGGCTGGCTCTTGTTTCGGGCTGCCAGAGACTCCCAGGCTGGAAAAACAGCCAGGAATATCCAAAATTCCCAGGAATAGCCAAAATGGGTCAGGGAAAAAACATCGACATGGGGATAGGAGATTTCAGCTGGGTCTCTTGCCCGCTGGGAAAACAGCCTGGGGCAGGGATGCACCCTTTGCCTTTTCCTCTTTCCAGAGTTTTCCCTGCGGATGCAGCAGCGTGGATCCCTCCCCCTGCACCCCAAAGCCTCCTGGCACATCCCAAAAGGGAGACCCAGACCCCAGCCTGCCACCCCAAAGCCCAGGCAGCGACGTCTGGGAAGGCTTTAGGGGGGGATTCACCCCTCGGGGGTGCAGAAACCTCCCAAACTTTTCTTCTGCAGCACAGGGGGCAAAAAAAAAACCAAAAAAACCCCAGCTTCTTGGTCAAAACAGAGGCTTTATAGCGAAAGTGGAGGTTGTGGCACAGGGAGGTGTTTCTCTCCCCACCCCCAGAATTTCCTCGCTGGCCTCAGAAACCAAATTGCCAAATTTTTACCCCAACCAAAGGCAGAGGTGAGGGGAGAAGATGGAAACTGGCTGAGGGCATCACTTAGGGGGAGTGGTTTGGGGCTTTGGTTTTTTTTTTTCTTTTTCTTTTTTTTTTTTTTTACCTGACTGCCTTTTCTCTGCCTCTCACGTCTTCCAGATCTGCGCCGTTTGCTTGGAGGAGTTCAAGCCCAAGGACGAGCTGGGGATCTGTCCCTGTAAACATGCCTTCCACAGAAAGTAAGCGAGGGGAGGCTCTCGGCGTGAGGGCTGCTGGCGTCGCTGCGCCTCGCCCGGGGTTTCCTCCCACCCCAATTCCAGGGGGAGGCGGGGCGGATGGCAGCAAAATCCCCTTGGGGAATGAATTTGAGGATTTGAAGCAGCAAAGCTCCTGTTGTGACCTGGCAGAACCACTTTTTAGAGAGGATTTATATAGTCCAAAATGCATGTGTGTGTGTATTTACGTGGAGATATTTATATATATTTATAAAATATAGACACAGAACATTTTATATACTAGATATTTACAAAATGCATATTTTCATATATACCTGTCTGTGTATATATGTATTTTATATACTTGTTGTGCATGTGTATACATTTTATATCTCTATTTTATAAATATATATAAATTATTTATATAAAATACAGTCTGTGTGCACAAAAATCCATGTATATACACACACACACACAAAAATTTCCTAATAAAATAAAAAAAAACACTTAAATGGTGAATGAAAAATTGGGCAGCAGCAAAGCTCCAGGGAGGGTGGCAGCGGATCCAACCTGGCAAGTGGCCCCGGGGCTGTGGCCATCACCCGCCGTGGAGGGGCAGGGGTGGCTGCCACCCCAAGGGGTGCACAGGGCATCGATTTGGGGGGGTCTGCAGCACCCCTGCGACGACCCCCTCCCCATGTCTGTGTCCCCCCCCTCCACCCCAGGTGCCTCATCAAGTGGCTGGAGGTGCGGAAAGTCTGCCCGCTCTGCAACATGCCGGTGCTGCAGCTGGCCCAGCTGCACAGCAAGCAGGACCCCGGCCCCCCCCAGGGCCCCCTTCCCGGCGCGGAGAACATCGTATAGCTCGGCCGCCCCCACGGACTGCCCCGCCGCCGGCCCCGGGGGGCTCGGAGACAACCAAAGCACTACGGCACCAGCACGGAGGGACGGGCGAGGACGCAGGCGGCCGGGCGTCGAGCCCGCAGCACTTTAGCGGGGGGCACGGCCCCGCCGGCCGAAGCGAAAGAGCCCCGCGCCCCAAAAAACTGCCTCCGCGGAGCCGTGCCGGGATGGAGGGTCTCGATTCCTCTCCGTGAGGCGAGGAGGGGACTCGGGATCCTCCGCGGGTGCCTGCACGATGGCCTTCTTCCAGCACATCCCTTCTCCAGCACGACGTCCGCCGGGAAGCAGCGTGGAGCGCGACGGAGCAGCATCGAGCCGCCCGACAGCCTCCTGCGACGCAGCGACGTCCCCCTTCCGAACGCCCCGGTACGCTTCCCAGCCCTGCTGCCCCCCCCCGCGCCCCTCCGCCGCTGGCGATTTGAGGATCCCAAAATGCACGGAGGGGCCCCCGAGCCTCCCGGGTGGTCCCTGCCCCGTTCTCTTTTTGTCGTCATTTTAAGGGGGGGTACAGTTGCCTTTGCAGTCCCTACTTAGGAAATTAGATTTTTGGCACCCCACGTGCAGCGACGCCGGGGTTTGTGCCGCGGTTGGGTGCCTCCTTGGCACCCACTGCTCCTCCCGAAGGGCTAAGGGGAGGGCGGGGAGCCGGGGTGGCCCCCGGGAGGTGTCACGGTGTCTGTGGCGCGGGGGTCCCGTGGGTTTTGGTTACCCCAGCTGCCCCCCTCCTCGGCGCCATGGGCTACCTCAGCGGGGCCGTCAGCCCCTCCGACGGGCGCGATCCCGGCGTGAACCGTCCACGGTGAGATCTGGCGGGCGCCGCCAACTCCTCAAAGCCTTGCTGGGACGGGGTGTCGGGGGGGTGGGGAGGCCAGCCAAAAAAATCCTGTCCTTTGGGTTCATCCCATCATTTCCAGCCTGGCCCCGAGGGGTTTGTGGGCGAGGGATGCGTGAGGCAGCAGCGTTTTGCCGTGCCAAAACACCCCAAACCCAAACCACCCCAAACCCAACCATCACCCCGTGCAAAAGCTGCTGGGGAGGGGGCTGTGCCACCCCCTCGCCTCCCCAATCACCTCACAGGGCGAATTTGGGCGCCGTAGCAACCCCCGGCGTCCCCTCCAGCTGTGCAACTTTTACTCCCTTGGGTTTTTTTTTGGGGAGGGGGTGTCAGTATTACGTGGCGGCGGCTTTCCCGCTCCCCACGGGCGCAGGGCTGGAAGAATCTCCGGGTGTCGTTTCCCCCCCCTCCTGTAAATACCCTGCGACTCCGGGACTGTTTATGGAGCGTGGAGCCTCATAGACGTGTTTGTACACTACGAATTCTGCAGCAGAATATTTTTTAAAAACGTTCGCTGTTTTTTTTTTTTTTGGTTTTTTTTTTTTTTTTGGTAAGCTATATTTTTGTATATTTAATTGCTATTTGAAAATTCTAATAATGCGTCTTTTTTGCTAATCACACTATTCTTAAGGAAAAAAAACGAGGAAAGGAAAAAAAAAAAACCACAAGGAAACAGTTTGCATGTGATTTGACTTGAAATGTAAATAAAAGCAGGTTTTTTTGGAAGAGGGGGTGTGTTTGCGGGGGTGGGGGGGGGGTGCACCTGGGAGACCCTTGTCCTATCCCCCTGTGGGGGGCTGCTGCCCTCTAGTGCTGGCTGCACCCCCAGAGCTGGGTGCAGGTCCGCCCTGGAGATGTTCTGCTGCACCTTCTCCAGAAGGGAACCCAAGAGGTGACCTTCTTGCTGCCCTCCCAGTCACCTTCCGGCAGCTCCAGGCAGCCGTGGTCACGAAGAGCTCGCTGGGCGAAGATTCCCGCTGGTGGGATAAAGCGGCAGAGGGTCCGGCCCCGCCGCCGTCCGGATCTCGCCCCAAAATGCCCAAAACAAACACAATTATTTTGGTGATTTCCACCCCACGGCTCCTGCTCTGGAGAGATTCCTCGTTTCTACCGCCAGTCCAGTTCCTCATCCACACGGGAAAGGCCCGAGGGCCTCCAAAGCGCCGATCAGCGCCTGCCACCGAAGAACTCTTCCACCGAACCCTAAAATGCTGCAATGTACCCTGGAGTGACGCTAGAACCCCCCCTCGGTGGACTGGCCGCTGCCAAAACGCAAAAATAATCCCAGACCCAACCCGCGGCGCGCAAATCCACCCTCGGGCAGCAGCACAGACCCAGCCTAGCGCTTGGGTTTTAGTTAAACCTGGTTTAGAAGCCTGGTTTTAAGGTTCCTGGGTAAAAACATTACGGGTCTGGTGGGAGCGAGGATGGAGAAAGGATCCTACCACCAGCAAGAGGCAAATACAGGTGTTTGTTTTTTTTTTTTCCTCTCCATTAACATGCTTTGAAATGAAAAGCAATCAAGGATTACTTAATTATTTTTAATAAGTTTTAAAAATCAACTGGGAGGACTTGTTTACACCCAGTTCGCCAGCATGTTCTTGAGCTCAGCTCAACCTTCATCCCTTTGCTCTGGAGCTAGGAAGAACGAGACAAGAAGCAAACAAGTTTCAAGTATATAAAAATAACTGTAATATTTTATTACAAGAAGAAAAAAAAAACAATTTATGAAAAAATACACACAGTACATCAGGGACTTCGGTGCTGGACATCAAACCCCAGGGGATCTGCTCAAAATCCACGAGCGACAGACGCAAGCGCGCAGAACAGATGCGGGGAAGCGCGCAGGACGCCGCGCGGGGGCCGTGGGGTCGCTCAGGTTCCTCAGCTCTCCACAGCTTCAAAAAAATCATTTCAAGAGAGCTTCTTCCTCCCGTCACTCAGCTCCCACAGGCTACTGCTGTATTTTTTTTTTTAAAAAAGCCCTTTTTCTGCCAATTACAGGGATTCCCCACACCGACGCGGTCTGTACAAACCCCCCGGGACCAGTTAAACCCGCTCGGCCCACACCAGCCCCGCGCGTTGCTGAAGCGTGACACCAAGGAGCGACGCGTAGGGCACAAGGACATTCCAGAGAGCCGGAGTGCGTTTGTTTCTCCAGGAGTGAAACCAGGGCACGAGTTTGGAGCGCGAGGGTGGGCGATGGGGCTGCGATGGCGGCCGGTTCTGTGAAGTCAAGCCTAGAACACCTTCAGTCAGCAGCTCCACAGCGGAGCTGGTTTTACTACACCTACCTGGGGTATCTGTCGGGGGATTTCACAAGAAATGAAGAATAAACGAGGTCTCCGATGGAACAGATCCCAGAGAAGCTCTGGATGCCCCCTCCCTGGAAGCGTTCCCGGGTTGGCCGGGGCTCTGAGCGACCTGGGCTGGTGGAAGGTGTCCCCGCCCGGGGCAGGGGGGTGGCGTGGGTGGGCTTAAAGGTCCCTTCCCACTCTGTCCACGCTGTGATTGGGGATTATCCTGCTCAAAGCCCTCACCTCTACAAGTACAACCTTACATCAAACACAGAGTGAGACACAACTGAAACCTGCAACTATACGCAGAAAAAAATTCACTTTCACGTGAACGCTGCTCTCTTTTCCTCCCCATTTTTTGGTTGCTGTCAAATCACTGGATGTGTGCGGCAAGTTCCAGCCTGCCGTTACCTGAAGTTTAGAAAATGCCTTGCTTTACCCCGTGTCTGCTGTCTGGGCAGAGCTGACAGGACAGGCTCTGAGAGAAACCTCACGCAGGATCTCATCTAGCAAAATGTCTTCTGAATTTGTAGTTTCTTCCCTTTTCGGCCCAAAAGAGAGGCAGGTACTGTGCGATGAACCCGCCTTGCGAGTACTCGGATCTCGGGCTGCAGCGACGGGCGCGATTCGCCCCGCGCCAGCATCAGAGAGCCGAAAAAAATCAACTTATCCAAAAAGAAACCCCGGCTTTAAAAGATGTCAGGGAAAGGCTGCCTCACCCCACTGACAGATCCACTCAGGGAAGGACAGCTCCTCACACAGCTCAGCTGGAAAGCCAGGGTACCGCACCGCCGTACCTGTTCGTTTCGTGACGCGAGACACGAGTCTGGGCAGAATTTCTGCAAAGAGCAGGGCACAGCAAGAGACAGGAGGAAGGAAGCCAAGATCACAAACTGCATGCACGCTGCTTTTCCTTTTTAAACTGCTCTCCACGATCGGCATCTCTGTTGTTTTGAGATGATTTACTTCAGCGTGCGCTAAGCCGCTTCTAAATCCACACCCCGAGGTCTTTACGGGTTCCAGAGGGCAGCGACCCAGGCTGCAGGCTGCACGCGCAGAGAAACCAGAGAAGAGCACAGCATGCACAGGGGAAGGAGAGGTTTCCCCCGTTAATAAACGTGAAATGGAACGTGACAGAGAAGATCCCAAGTGTACGACAAAGAAGAAGCCATCTCTTTGGTATAGTCATATGCAGCAAACTTTTACAACGCAGAAGTAAAAAAAAAAAACAACGAAAAAAACCCCAAACCAACACTATTACATCTTCAAATTTGCTTTTAGCACATCTGGAGGTCGGAGGCTGACAGACACTCCTACCGCCACGCCAGCACTAACCGCACCTCAGGGGTCGCAGTGGTCCGTACTGGTGTTACGGGCTGAAACCGGGCTCAGCCTGAGCGGATCCAGGGTACCCCAGACCCAGGATTTGTGCCTTACCTCCTGTCTCCAGTCATCTCTACGCACAGGTAAGACAGCGCGCTACCAGAAATAACGCCTTGCTGAGAGCACGACGGCGTTTGCCAGGCCACCGCAGGGCTGAGAGGAGACAGGAGCGTGCGTTTCCCACATGCTGTGCTGATGTTCCTTCTTCGCAGACAACTGACAGCGTCACGCGGATGCAACGGAGAGCATAAAACACTGCAGCTGAACTCTATAAACTGTGAGCTGAGCAGACAGCCAGCACTCAAAGGAATTTGGATGGAGGGAACAGAGTGCACGCTGCTGTCTGTTACATCACCACCATTAAAAGTGGAGAAAATGACATAAGAAGGGCTACTTGATGTCACCTTCGCCACCTTCGGTCGGCGCCTTTGCACACAGACTCCCTTTGAACAAACCTGCCTTGCAACTGAAGCTGGGTTTCAACTTTTACAGACAAAAACACAACAGTGCTCTCCTCTTCTGGTCAGGTCACCCACAATTAGCTTAACGATCGGGGAACGGATGCTTCGAAGCGAAAACGTGGGCTGAGTGACCCAGAAAGCGCCCCGACCTCGCAGGTCCGACGTACAGCATCTGCGCGGAGTCAGGCTGAGTCCAGGAGTTCCAGGAGAGCACCGACTGCTCCAAAATAACCCTGAGGAGCAGACAGGAACAGCCATTAAAAATCCAAGCGAGGGCACACGACTGACAGGAGAACAGGAATATTGCACACACGGTGTCACTGTAACAACTTCTGAAGGATGGTGGGAAGAAATAACTACAGGTGGGTACACTAGAAAATAGATTATTATCGCTGCACGGGGAAGCAGAGCCCCACAGAATCGTCTACACTGTCAACAGTCTTAAAAGGAAGTTCACAAGCTCGGTAGTAAATAACTCTTGTATTAGTTACAAGAAAAATTTACAGTTTTTGTGACCCTACACTGGGCACTGCAGCCACAAAGCCCTGGGAACCTGCAGCGCAGCACGCATCACCAGCAGCTGCCAACTCCACACGGCTCTTTCATGGCTTTGGATTTTGACCCGAGAGAAAATAAATTTAACATTTCACCTCGTGTTCCAAGAAAAGTGCTTTTAACTGTCCCTTCGACCAGTAGTCCAAAGCGTACGCCAGAAGCCTCATGGAGATTGTATTGATCCGAAGGAAATTGCCAACAAACACCACTCGATTAATGTTCTGCGGGGATTAAGGGAAAAAAACAAAAACAATGGAACATTACGGCTGAATTCCATTTTCCATTTGCAATGATGAATACCCCACCTTAGAGTTAAGAGGAAAAAAGTCCCACATCTAGTGCCATTTAAAAACGATGCAGCTTTTCAAATCCATTTTCCAGGGCGACTTGATGAAAACCAACCAGCTGGAAGCAGAGGGAAATCACGAGCAGTTTTGGGCCCCTCAGCACAAGAAGGACGTTGGGTTGGTGGAACGTGTCCAGAGAAGGACAGTGAAGCTGGTGAGGGGTCTGGAGCACCAGTCTGTGAGGAGCGGCTGAGGGAGCTGGGGTTGTTTGGTCTGGAGAAGAGGAGGCTGAGGGGAGACCTCATTGATCCCTACAACGCCTGAGAGGAGGGTGTGGGGAGGTGGGGGTTGGTCTCTTCTCCCAAATAACTTGTGATAGGATGAGAAGAAATGGCCTCAAGGGAACATTTAGATGGGATATTAGGAAAGATTTCTTCACCAAAAGGGTTGTCAAGCACTGGAACAGGCTGCCCAGGGAGGCGGTGGAGGTATCCCCATCCCTGGAGGGGTTTAAGAGGTGCAGATGTGGTGCTTAGGGACACGTTGGGTGGTGGACCTGGCAGTGCTAGGTTAACGCTTGGGCTCAATGCTCTTAAATGTCCCTTCCCACCTAAATGGTTCTGTGGATTAAGTGACCGCTGGAAGCGTGGCGCAGGATCTGCAGGCCATTATAAACACCCGCTGTGCTGTCGGAGAGCAGCACCAGCCCGGTCATGCTCAGACAGGCTCTTTTTCAGACTCTTCCACGCCACCCAGAAGTCCACAGCTCTAACTGCAGCCTTTCCAGCTTCGGAATTTGAACAGAACAGTTGATTTTTTGCTGTGAAACTGAAAATAATTTTCAATTCCTCTTCTTACCAAGGAATCAGGATCAAGTCCTATCTGCTCCTTCACTCACGTCCTTCTACGCATTTCTCTTCCATCCCCACGTTCTTTAACGCTTTCCCCTAACTATTCAGCATCCTCTTTGCACTCAGCTGTGCTCTCCAGTGAGGAATCCGCAGATGCGTTGCGGGCAAGACTGTTTCTGGTCTCTCTTCCCAGTTTCCGCAGTAAATGAAGGCAAACGGTGAGCACGAGGAGTCAGGACGATGCTTCCCCCCGCAGGAGCCGGCATGGGATGGAGCGGAGAGCACGTCTCTGGTCTTTCATAGCCCTGTACAATGCTGCTTGACATGAACGCAACAAGGCAGCACTGTAAAGAAGCTGAAAGCGCAAAGATACAGGAACGGCCGTGGAAGCGGTTTCTTCTGACCAAGAAATTGAGTGCAACTCATAAAAATAACACAGGAAAGGTATCCAGCCTCTGCGCCCCTCCTGTTTAACTCCTGAGCAAGCCGAGGACCTAACGAGCCCAACAGCCAACTCCTAATTAATTCACAGCACAACGACCTGCCTCAAACTACACAGCCCGGCAAGGACAAAACTGACTGAAGAATCCCGAACGAGCGGCTGACAACTCACTGAACATCCAAAAAGACGTACGACCGCGCATCCACAGAAGCGTACGCGAGGAAAGAGGGATTCTGTGTGGCAGCAGCGCGCCAGTGGCGCTTTGCACAGGAAGCGGTGAAGCAGATGTCCCCTCAGTACCTCATTGAGCGCGCACATCCGCGCGATGGAGCCGATGTTGTTCGTGATGGTGATTAAAGTCGCCTTCGCGAGGTCCTCTTTGCTGACGGATTCCCGCTTCTCCTTGCTCATCATGTTTCCAAAGCTGTACAGAGAGTTGTGGGGTTAAAGGTCCGTTTGCATCAGAATTGCAGGAGAAAATGAGAACTGATTTAACCAAACTGATTCATTCATTTCTAAATTTAAAAAGCGTTGCTACCAGTAATTTAGGTCTGTTAAAACAGAAGAGCAGAAGGAAGGGGAGCTCTCCTAAGACACAAAAATCCAGGTTTTCACCCTTGCAGAATCTCCTGTGAAAATAAAAATCAGCAGTCGTTACCTGGACGCGACAGCCCAGCCTGGCAATCCGAATCGCTCGTAGTCTCCTCCATAAATGTCCCGCACTAGTTTGTCCACTTTGGTGCTGTCTCCGTGGGACGCCATCTCTAGGGCTTCTTCGAAGGTGGAGCAACCGGTAAGAAGGCAGCAGAGACCAAAAAAGGTTCCCCCTCCAAGGCTGCAATGTAAAATAAAATGAAAGTCACCCACCTTCGCGTCTAAAGAGATGGAGAAAGAAAATGGCTCGTTCCGCTGAAAGCTGGGATCACTCAGAGTAAAATATGCACGGGGGGTGGGGGGTATTATCATTGCTCACTTTCAGGAAATTCAGGAAAGCTTAAAGCCACAGAGCTCTTTGGCTTTGCCTGGCAACAAGAGCCACATAGAATCACAGAATCACAGGATGGTTTGGGTGGAAGGGACCTTCAAAGCCCATCCAGTCCAACCCCCCTGCCAGGAGCAGGGACATCTCCAACCACATCAGGTTGCTCAGAGCCCTGGCCAACCTGGCCTGGACTGTTTCCAGGGATGGGGCATCCACCACCTCTCTGGGCAACCTGGGCCAGTGTTCCACCACCCCCAGTGTAAAAAATTTTTTCCTAATGTCTTCAAAATGGGTAGCTGCAGCAGTCCAGCAACTGTCTGAGGAGTTACTGCCGTGCCAGCGTTCCTTCCTCCAAAGTACGGCAGCTTCCAGGAGTCAGGATGCCAGTCTCCACTGCAGGGATTGATGCTAGCAGTTGTTAACGTGACCATTCCGAGTGTATTTGGGATAATCCCAAACTATGGGATTATCTGATGGCAAATAAACAGTTTAGAAGGTTTTTTTTTTCCAGCTGCCCTGCTGGAGGAATTAAAGAGACTGGTTGCAGTAAGGAAACCAAAACATGAAATTCAGATTCTGCCTCCCAGGAGGGATCTTTGCTGGCAGAGATACGGGACAGCAGTAAAGCAGGAGCTCGCTCATTCAGCTCACCCCCTTTAACGCTGCTTGTCCCTGAAAATGCCATCTAGATCACAGAAACAACATTCCAAACTCTTAAATTCAAAGTGAATTCACCTCCTCACAGCGCTCACCTGGTGCCCGTTACCCGTTTGTAGTTTTCTTTTGAATACACAGCCAAAATGCTGACCCCCGAGCCGATGTTCACCAAAAGGAGGGGGTAGGGATTCTCCAAGTTGAACGGGAGCTTCCGACATCTTTCGGCATCCGTCGGGTTTTCAAAGTAGTAGCACTCTGAATGCCCATTGAATCCAACCGAGTCGATGTACAAAACTCCTTTAATAAGGCAATCGAGTTCATCCAGCTTACAAAGCTGAAGGTCACCCATCTGGCAGGGGAAAAAAAAAAAAATAAAAAAAGAATATTCAAGAAGTAGCTCAAGATCTGAAGTGTTTATGTTCAGGGCTAGAAAAATCCAAGCTGAATTCCGCTGTCTCTGTTACTCCCTGCGGTGTTTGAGAAGGGTTCCACCTTTCTCCACGCGCACGGGCTGCTAACTGCCCTGGCCCCAACGCGTGCAGACACGGAGGAAGGGGAAGAGGAACACCTGGATCCACAGATGGACGCCATGAGAATCCCACCAACTTCCAAGGGCCTGGTTTAGGCCCTGACTTGCAGGCCTTAGCATGAAAAACCGAGAAAAATGAGAAAAGACTTAACTGTTGGACCAAAAAAAAGAAGAAAACCCAACCAAAAAACCACCCAGAAACCAGAGGAAATTATGAAATTGTTTTCCCCTCGTGTTCCTGCCTCGATTGCATAAAAAGCCTCGTTCTTTGGTGCATTTTGTCAAGTCCTGGTTAAACGTTTTTCACCTATGAACAAGAACCAAACTTAAAATGAAGCCGCGTGATGTCAGATTCCAGCTACTGATTCCTTTCGGTTCACTCACCACCAAATTTGACCGAACCTCCATCAGCCGACTCACACGCGTGTTAGAAATGAAACCACGTGAGCCAAGGAACAAGAAAACAAATATTAAGCACGGGAAAGACAGAAACAAGGAAAAAAAAGCCACAAGACTCAGATCAGCATGACCAGAGATGAGTAATAGAGAGAAAGTCTGGCAAGAGCACACACCATGGAAGTTTGGAAAGAATTTGAGAGTTACGGGAACATTACACGCGCTTTCAGGACAGAAAGAATCCGAATTTGGAGCTGGGAACTTGACTTCACATGCTGTTTCCTGAACGCAGTTTAATTTTGAGTTAGGGACACTCAAAGCTAAGATTTAGAGAAGTTTTAGAGTCAGCAGAGAAAGTTTTCTAGTTTTAAGCTTTCTAAATAAATAAATAAATAGATGTCACTACCAGATCCCAATCGTATAGAAGCCAAAAATGCATACTGTGAGAAAGTCCTGCTCAAATTTGTACGCTCCACCTCCCGTGGCACATAAGGTAGTATGGAGGCTCGAGAAGTTTTTTTCGCTTCCCATTTGAATAAAAGCAGGCATGTCATGAGTAGGAAAGCGTATAAAGTGCAGATTGCCTTTACGTCCACACAGGGTAAGGTCCTTTAGCTCAAGGTGCACATCGCGAATGCCCGTCGAGCCGTAGGCTACGTTTGACGTCAGGTACTTGCGGATGCTTTTGAGATTTTCCACTTCTTCCTCCTCCTCTTCGGCGGTGATGTCCTTCGGTTCAAAATAAACCAGTTTGACCAAGGTCCCTCCGATATCCAAGCCAAACCAAGGAAAGACTAAAGAGAAGAGAAGAGGAGAAAAAAAGAAACGGAGTATGATACTGTCATACCACCAGCAAAATACTTACAAACTGAATTCACTCATGCAATTCTCCAGGGAGTCCAAAACGCAGGGCCGTTTGATCTACTCATTTCTAAAGTGGAAAATACAAGAAAAAAAATAAAATGTTAGCGGTGTGTTCTCTTTCACAAGCGCGGCTTAGACTTCTCTGCAGTGGTTTTGAGATACCGCCCGTTCAGGAGCTCCCAACATTTGACACGCGATCCTCAAAACACTTCCACCACCACCACGCGGCACGCAGCGCAGGTCTGACAGCAGCCGTACCCCGCGAGATACTGCTGCGTTTTAATCCCCAGCTGCTTCTTTTAGCAAAGTCCTGAGCCAGAGCCAAGGGTAATACCGGTGCTTTTACATCAAAGGGATGTTCAAACGTTCACTAATTACAACGCATAACGGAGGTAGACAAGTAATCTAAGATGCCCCAGGGAGACAAAACCAAACGTCTAATTGGATTATTTTATTAGTCAAATTCCCCCGTGGTATAAAAATATGCATCAGTGTCAGGCCCGGCAACGTTTACAGCTGAATTTCTTGGAAAAGATCAAGAGAAAACCCCCATCAGATGGAATCTGCGATTAGAGCCGAGCACTGGAAGGGATTAATACGACTATTAACGAGCTAACGGAGAGAGCTAACAAGATACACGGGCTCCGGAGCAAAGAGAAAAACGCAGCTGCGTGTTACGGCTTAGGGCAGCGGGATGGAACCCTCTCCGCGGCGGGGTGACGCGGTTGCTGCAGGCAGCGGAGGGAAACCGGGCGCCTTCAGAGCACCGCGGCTCCCCGGGAGCTGCGAGAGCCATCAGGCACCCAGGTTATTTTTAAACCGCGGAGTTATTTTTATGTATTTCCATAGAGGCCGCGCTCAACCAGCAACAAAAGAAGTCTTGAAAGGAGATGCAAGCTCTATTTTAGGAGGCACATCCAGATCTCCACCAGCCTCCATTTCCAACGCATTTACTTTAAACAAGAACAGACATAAAAATAACCGTTCACGAGCAAGAGAAAGCGGACTCGCCGTCCAACGCAGAGGGAAAGCAGGAGCAATCCAAGGAGTTTTTTTGGTGACATTTTCTCGTTCTGTAGTCCAGAATTCCAAACTCTATGAGCATTTCAGGATGGCAAGTCCACCAAGGGCTTCACTTGGAGAAAAGTTTAGCGTATGCGCCTTGCTTCAGGACTCCTTCCTAAAAATCTTACTTAAATTAAACGGTGAAGTTACTTCTCAAGAGAGGAACGTTGCCTGCCTGGGCCTCAGCACGTAACGTCTGGTTCCAGAAAGCTCCTCTGACCTGGTGCCGGGAAACCTCCTTCTGATTTCTGGAATATGCTCCTGTCAAGCTACGCAAGGGCAGAAACAGGGAGAGAACACAGGGTGGCGTCTCGGAGGTGCCCTCACTGGGGCGCAGCAGAAAAGCATCCAAAAACTAAGGCACAGCGCCCCGCTGAAGCCACCTAACAGAAAATGCCACGCAGGCTGCTCCATCAAAAAAAAATTATGATGAGGGTGGTGGAACACTGGCCCAGGTTGCCCAGAGAGGCGGTGGATGCCCCATCCCTGGAAACATTCCAGGGCAGGTTGGCCGGGGCTCTGAGCAAGCTGATCTGGTTGGAGATGTCCCTGCTCCGTGCAGGGGGGTTGGACTGGATGACCGGTGTAACCTGCAGCCAGGCTGGGCTCAGGGCTTACTGTCTTCGGTCAGGACTGGCCCTGCTAAACCCCAGCTGGCCCCAAAAAGAGCAGCCGGCCCCCTCTCCGTGCCAGCTTCACGCACCCGCGCAGCACCAGCTGCAGAAAGTTCCTCTGCACGGAGCAACCGGCGCTCTCCATCCGCCAACAGCTCGGCTACACCTTCAGGAAGTCACCAGGGATAAATTCTGAAAGATAGCCTAATTAAGGTAATTAACTTACACCAAAGGATTCTTAATTATGGATCTCTCATTATATACCTCCCAGCCACAGGTTAAGGATCCAAGGAAGATGCGTGCTAGCTCAAAATTAAGTACTCTACCACACCGTAAAGGGTTTTCTAGGCAGTAAAATCTGCACAGAGACCTCAAATAATTGGGGGCCCAGACAAAGCGTCCCCAGTAAACCCATTTTTGTGGGAAATGGGTGTGGCACACAGACAAGACGAGGAAATGTCTTCAACGACATGAAGAACTGGGTTTTTTTTTTCCTTACGCTGACAGGAAGTCAGCCAACACGCAGGGCAGCGACAGCTCTTCCGTATCTGAGTGCTGGGAAAAATCCCCACCGCCCAAGGGAGGGAGGAGGAAGCTCTCTTGGACGAACGCCATAATCACCTGCTGCCGACATTTCTCTTAAAACTCCGATTTTCTTCCCAGCATCTACAGCGCAGTTGAAAGCCATCCAAAGATCTCCCCCTTCTAAGCCCCTACAGCATTTTTTCCAAGAGAGCTGCTGGAGAAGACGGCAGATCTAGGGCAGCGTGAGCACTGGTGGCATCCAGGAGCCTTTGGGTTGATTCTTCTCGGTCAGGAGGTTCACCAACCAGCGCGAGAAGACATCAGCTTTAACGGCCAGGGCAGAAAATCCAAATGCTGCCTCTCCTCACCACCTGCCCTCCTTGGAGCCCTCCGTGCGGGGACTGAGCCTCGCACATCTCTCCTTTCCAAGCTCTCACCAGCCGGAGAACAACGGGAGGATGAGAAACCCGTGGGCAGAGCGCGGGAGGAGCATCGCGGTGCCAACCTCTGGACTCTCCTCCTGCCCAGCACCTTCTGGGAAGCATTCGGTCCCTTCCTGGATATTTGGACATTGAGGATTTTCTGCCTTTCTCCTCTTCTCAAAGCCAGAACCGCTCTCCATTCAAAACCTCCTACAGTCTTCTCCTTACAGAAACTCTCCGTATTACCTGGTGAGCACGATGACAGCCACTAACCCCACTCTCAAACATTGCACAAGACCAAAAAAAAAAAAAAAAACAACCCAAAAACCACAAAACCCCAACAGAATTCAGTATGGAAAGAAGGTGACTTAAGGAACCGGCACCGCTCAGCAGGTCAGGCACGCGACGACGAGCCCCATTTTCATTCGCTTCCCTAACGCAACCTGAATTTGCAGTTCTAAGGCAAACTTTTCTGCAAGAAAAAAAATTCTTCATCTTTTAGCCTGGCAAAGCATCGTTTTCCCTTAGCACAGACACTTTTAAAAGCAGCTCTACACAAGCATTTTCATCCACACAATTCACACACAGCTCTCGGTGTGAAAAATGAAAACACCCATGAAAAATAACGGGTAGATCTGCAGAGCTGCCACCCTCCCTTCATCTTCAAATCCCTTTTGGAGAAGACCGTGAACTCTCCAGGGCAAAAAAAAAAAAATACAATGCCTGTATTTGTTACGTAAATTACTTTATAAAACTGGGCACTGTAAAAATAAAACAAACTCAACGGATTTATTTATTTTGAAGGCTGCAGAAGCGTCAAGATGAAAAAGGCGATGTAATTAAAGAGCGCGCCGCTGGATTCTCTTCGTGCACGAGCAGCTCAAGTGGTCTTCCAGCCCGATCCTTAAGTTACGAGCCAATTACACCAGAAGCTAAAAAGATTAGCCTGGAGGAGCAACGGAGGCTGGCGATTTCGTTGAGCGTATGACAGCATCTCTGCGCTTACCCTAAAATATTCCGCGTTGGATTTTAATAGCATTATGAATTTTACAGCTGAGAAAAAAAAAATATAAATATTCACCAGCATTTAATATAAAGTGACGCTAAGCCTACATACCCCTCCATCTCCAAAAACAGGCTCTGCTAGGAATTCACATGTCACAGACAATTCCAAAACATAAAAAGGTATTTAAAAACCAAAGCCCAGCTCCCCTTCAACGATGCTCCACAGCAGTCAGGACCTTCAGCAAATCTCCGCCTCACAACATTTTCAGGGACACTTCTCGCTCCCTTCCGAGAACGACAGCGTCCTTGACTTCTCCTCCTGTTGCCCACGGCGTGCCGAAAACCACAGCAGCGGCCATAAAGCTCTTCAGCTCCTACGAAACGCACTGAGAAAAGCCTCAAGGTCACCCAGCTGGTTTCCCGCATACCAGCGGCGGACGAGTGGGAGCTGAAGCGGGACATTTTTGATCAGGCGCCCGTTAAGCGGTTTGTTTTCGTGTTCCTTAAGGTGGGATCGAGCGTTTTGACTTCAGACTGTAATTCGCTCTGACACCAGACGTCGTCCCTGTTACGGGCTGCGCTCGCTCAAGCACGTTTCTCTTCCAGTTATCGCAAAAATCGTTTAGAAAAGACCGGCTGCGTTGTAAACCCGAACCTTACTAGGCTGACCTTCCGGACCGGATCCAAATCTTGCCTCGGAAGCTGCCAGAACACCCGTTTCCCACAAGCACCCCGTACCAGCCTCTGCATTTAACTTCACTGCAGCAAACCAGAACCTCAGCGTCCAACTTCAATCCACGTCTTCCACAAAAGACACAGAAACTGCCCCCAAGCGAGGCAGAAAAGCGTGATCACCTACTGCACAGCTCCACCTAAGTCCACCCTGATTTTCATTTTCAGACATCTCCTACGTCTCCCCACAGCCGGCGGCCACCTATTAACCAGCACCGTCTCTAATTAACGACCCCGCAGCTCCCACTGGTAGGTTTTGCTGCGATTTCCTCACGACGGCGGCCACGCACGCGGACTTTCACGCACAAAGTTGGTTTTGCTGCATCTAAATCGCAAGGACGCTCACGGCTGGTAGCGCCGCCCCACCCCTCTGCTAAATTTCTCTTTCATCTATTAATTCTCAGAGAAGCAGGAAACCTCATCATTACCTCGGCGATTTAACGTTAACCTTGCAATCATTTCCCGGTGCGGGGTCTGGAAAGGAAAGGGATCGGCGGTTACACGGCCACGCCGACGCGGCACCGGCATCGCTGAGCTGCGCTCGCCTGGCATTAGTAACGCGAGCAGCACCCAGTTCAGCAAACGTTTCCGAAAAAGCCTTTTGAGACAGAATTCCTATTTTTCACACTAAGACAGGGCAGAAGAGAAGCTTCCTCCGGCAGTTTCCCTCCAAGAGGAAGGAGGCTGGCGTAAGCAGAGGAATAACCACTCAGTTCCAGTGCAGTCACGGCTGAAGCACCTCGCCAGCCGCAGCTCCTGCCGCGGCCAACGTGAAGGCTGCCACCCGTTTTGCACCTCAGCCTCTCCACGGACCGCTCCCCAGACGCCGTTTAAAAACCTGGTTCGGGGGACAGCTTTTCCCTTACAAAGCCCGGTTCAGCCCGTGCCCAGCCCCTGGCAAACGCGCGGGGTCCTCCCCTCCCCACATTTACACCGTTCTCCGTGCTCTCCGTGGCTCTCCTTCCAGCGGTCACCAGTCCAGCCCGCACCCCTGGCTGCTGGCTCCTTCTCCTTGCCCTCTGCGTCCTTTTCGGTGACCTTCCCTCTCCTGCTGCGGTCCCAGGTCCCTGACTCGGGCACCCCTCCCACCAGGCCCCCCAGCCTCACCCCGTGTCCCCAAACCGGCCGGGCTGGGCCCGTGCCCCCACCCCAGCGTCCCCACGTCCCTCCCTGCCCCACTCCCCCTCCATTCAAGGAGCCCCTGTCTTCCAGCCCCGCCCACTCTCCTCTGACCCCGCCCCCTCTCGCCCCACCCCTCATAGCCCCACCCCTTTGCCCCCACCCCTTCCCATCGCCGCTCTGTAAACTCCGCCCGCAGCCCGCCCCTCCCTGACAAAGCCACGCCCCTCCCTGACAAAGCCACGCCCCTCCCTGACAAAGCCACGCCCCTCCCTGACAAAGCCACGCCCCTCCCTGACAAAGCCACGCCCCTCCCCGTCCAGGCCCCGCCCCCGCCGCAGCCCCCGCCGCTCCCCCCGCCCCCCGCCCCCCCCCCCCCGCACTCACGCGGGCGGTTCTTGCGGACCGAGTCCCGCCGCTGCCGGCTGACGGAGCCGCCCCGTTCGCGGGGCTGCGGCCCCGCCGCGCTGTCAACGCCCGCCGCCGTTGCTCCTCCGCCGCCGCTGCTCCTCCGCCGCGGGGGTCCGGCTTCCGCTCCCCCCGCCCCGCCCCACCGCCGCGGCGGCGGTGGTGGTTTCTCCTCCGTGCCGCTGCCGCCGCCATTGCGCAGCGGCTCCATCCGCAGCGCGGCCCGGCCCGGCCCCATGGGCCGCCCGCCCCGCCGCGCCGCGCCGCTCGCAACCGCCACCGCCGCAGCCACCCCCTCCAGCGCGCCTGCGCCGAGCGCGCGCGCCCCCCTCCCCCGCCCCCCTCCTCCGGCCCCCTGGGGGACAGGGGGCGGGATAGGCCGTGAGACGGCCACCAATCCGCGGCCTTCGCCGCGCGGAGCGACGGGCAGCTGCGCCAATAGAAGGCAGGGATCGCACGGCGGACGGGGCGCCAGGACCTCCCCCCGCGCTCGGCTGCGGAGAGTGACAAGCGCGGCTACCCAATGGAATGCGAGAGTTCGGTACGGGGCGGGGATTAAGACGCCTGCGGGGCGGGACGATATGCGGCAGCGTTGGCCTATGGTTTTCCTTTGGGGAGAGAATGACACGAGATCCGTCCAATGATATGAGGCGCCTGCCCGGTCGGGGCGGGAGAAGGCAGGCTGATTGACAGGCCGGGTAACTATGGCAACGCAGAAGTGGGCCGAGGGGAAGGCCGCAGCAGGCCCGGTTGGGCAGGGCCGGGCGGGGGGCTGATTTGCATACGATTTGCATACGCAAATAGCGACCCCCCCCATCCCCTCACCGTGGGGCAGCCCCCCGGCCCCCCCCCATCCCCTCACCGTGGGGCAGCCCCCCGGCCCCCCCCCATCCCCTCACCGTGGGGCAGCCCCCCGGCCCCCCACTATGTCGGTCCCACGCCCCACAGCCTCCGCCATGGCCCCCCCTGCCCTGGGCCCTCAACCTCCGCGATGCCCACCCGCAGCCCAGCTCCTGGGGGCACTGCCGGCGCTGGGCCGCGCTGAGGGCACCGGCACGAGGTGAACCAGAACCGGGTGTTCCTGAGCTCGACACGCCCCAGAGGACACGGCTCGGGCCCTGCTGGGGAGAGCGAAGGTTTCCCTCCGACGGAGGAAGCGACAGACAGCAGAAAGAAGGCCTGTTCCCCTTCACCAGGCCGCAGAGATCAAGCTGGATCCCAATTCCTACTTCCAGCGAGGGCCGATGAAAACACTCAGGTTCTCCAGCAGAAAGGACGCGCACAACAAAACGGGAACCAAGACAGGAGGTTTAGGGGGAGAGACACAAGGGTCGAGGACTCCGGATACATTCTGACCCAATCCTCAACTCCCCTATAAATCACAACATATTTTAAGTGCTGATGCATCCCGTTGTTTAAGCTCTGCCCCTGCTGAGCTGACAACTACAGCAGCAGCCAGCCAGGCAGCACAAACACCGAGGCGACTGCGAAGAGGGGCGCAAGCAACCATCAACAGGACGACATCCAAGAGGAAAACAGACTCCCAGACTACATGACGCCGTTAAACCTCCCGTTGTAACACGATGGAGGATCCTACGTGGAACATTAACTGACGTTTAACCCAGAGCACGGGCGAGCGTGGAAACGCAACCCAGTGATCCACGGTGCTCTTCACCTGCACGGCGTTAATCTCGGCTCGCCGCAATCCCCAGGCATTAACTCGATCCCAGAGGGATAAGCGACCGGCATTCAGAAAAGGCGTAATAATTTCAGGAAGAATTTGCTAAATTCTGGCTGCTGTGGTGAAAACAGGGAAAAGAGATTGGCCAAATTTAGTTTGTAGAATTTCAATATCCTGCTGGGCAACTGCGGGAAGCATATAAATGGGGTTGGTGCTGATATGAGCTAAAGTATAACCTCAACGAATAAAAAGAACTCTTCTTCATAAAATAATTGCCTTCATTTTGTTCAAAAATGAACGCGCTGAGCTTCGCTGTCTGAAATCCAGGCACTACCGAGCCCTGAATGCGTTTCATACACGCCGGTTGTAAGTCAGGAGCTCTTGCTGGGAAAGCAGGAAGCGAGGAGAGCCACCGGGCTGTGAATGCACGGCGGAGCCCCGGGGAGCCTCTTCCGTCAAAGGCAGCGTGGAGAGCGCACGTAACGCTACTGAAAAGGGCTGTTTCCGTCACCTGGGTGGTAAAGGTGGCCCAGCTCCCTTTTCTGTGCGGGATCCCGGGATCCAATTCAACCGGAGAATCTGGATGACGAAGAAGTGTGAGCAGCGTCCCGGGCTCAGGGCGTAGTGCCCGCCTCGGCACACGTCTGCTCATGGTGTGGGCTGGTCACGTCCGGCCTCACCACTCAGCCACAGCCGCCGTTTTCTCCCAAAACACTCTTCTAGCTCACAACGGTTTGCAGCTCAGATCTCTGCATAAGAGCAACGGAGAGGGGATAACCCGCCCCTTTCACCGGGGGACCGCAGAGCCGGTGGGTTTTGGCACTGTCTGAACACACCCCCAAAGCCTGCGAGGTCACCTCGAGTCTCCGGGGTGCTGGAACGGGAAGCGTCACCTCGACACGCCGAGCATGTGACCCCAAAGATCAACGCAAGGGTCTCCGAGGTGGGCTGAGGAGGAGGAAGAGGCGAGGAAGCCGAATTCCCAGCAGACGCTCCTCGACAGGCAGGAAGGGGCTCTCCAAGAAATGGAAACGCGGCTCCGCAGCAGACAGAGTCCCTTGAAATTGCATATGGCAGAAGTTGGGCCAGCAGCCTTCTCTAAAAGCGCCTCTCTTCCTAAATCGGAAACCCAAAGTAGATGAACTGCTGCAGCCCTCCCCCAAAAAAAGCAGAGGAGGGCTGTCTGGATCCTTCCTCGCTCCCTGAGCAGGTAAGTGAGGTGATTTAATTCTCCAGCCAACTTCTACGTGAAAACTTTCCTTGCTCCCCAGAGGCTTCCAAAGCTGAGATCTGTCCCCCCTCATTTTACAAACACACACAGCAACCTCACAAGTTGAGCGTGATTTTATTATACAGTTAGTAAAAGGATTGGTTTTTTTTTTTTCTTTTTACTTTTTGTAAAAGACCTGCAGGGACGCAGCTGATGACGCCTGTTAAAGTGCTACGTGACAGCTGTGAACGCACCAGCACTCCCCAGCAGAAAACAGCGCGTGCTTTTATCGAGTCTGAAGCGGCGATAAACCGGCCGTTTCACGGGCCTGATTCGATGTGAAAAGGCAAAGCGTCGCTAGAAAGCGGCATCAAAACAGATGAATGATTTTGCAGGCAAGTAAAGCATCGGAGAAGAGGGCCTTGGTACGGATGCTGCCGGTTTGGGATCTTACGAACGTCCTCCGAATTTGTCTGTACAAAACCCTCACTGGTAAAATCACGAGAGCTGAGGGAAAAAACCCAGCTTACGAGGGCCTGCTGATGGGGAACCCTGGGTTCTTCTCCCTGCTTGCGGGGAGGGTTTGGACAAGTCACCACGTTACGTTCCGATGGGGAGAACAGCCCCCGCGTCCCCTCTCGAGCAGAAAAGGTCGAGGTGTTTAAAACCTGTCCCTTCCAAGCGGCGGGCACCGAGCAAACGATGAACCTCTCCACTCGGAGAGCAGCCCTGTCAGCTCGAAATCGCCACTGCACCTATTTCTTGTCCTTATCATTTAAGGGAGGCACTTCTTGCATTTTTGGGCAGCGTTAGGAGGGAGGAGCAGCCGTTTGCCCCATTTTGGGGCTGGTGGACCCTTCCCACCGCTGGCCAAGCTCCGGGCATGACGGCTCCGGGAACTCATCCCCTTCCTGCCCCTCTGTCAGCAGGGAAGTTGTATTTTGGGAAGCTGTGCCAAACGGCAGGAATAAATTACTGGACACAGTAAAGCAGGGAAGAAGCAACAGCCTGGATTAGGAGCGCAGCCCAGCCGTCGGGACCAGGCCACTGCAACAGTTTAAAGCCCACGGTTTCGTTGCGGACTCGCCGGATTCAAACCGTGCTGGCCCGCGGCGCGAGCCTTCCGCTGGGCAAATCCACCACCAGGTCACCCAACGGTTCGCCCATTCCTGCCTCCTGCCACAGCTCCCCTCTTTTCCCCCAGCAAATCACTGGGAACAGCGTGGGAACACCCAGAAGTCTGCACTGACCTCTTTAGAGCTTAAAAAAAAAAAAAAAACAACAGAAATCCTCTAGCTACTAACTAAACTGTGTAGATCTAGAAACGGGCACCAGCAGTGAGCGCGCTGGATCGCTTCTGCCCCCAAAAGCTGCCCTGGGCAGGAAGAAGTTGGGGATATTTATTTGAGTTTGAGGTTTGAGAGCCCATCCCTGATCTTCAGGACCAGGGGAGGAACGTAGAATTGCAGAATGGTTTGGGTTGGAAGGGACCTTAAAGGTCATTTAGTTCCAACCCCCCTGCCAGGAGCAGGGACATCTCCAACCACATCAGGTTGCTCAGAGCCCCGGCCAACCTGGCCTGGAATGTTTCCAGGGATGGGGCACCCACCGCTTCTCTGCTTCCCCAGGGTCTTCCAAAGCAAAATCCCGAAAGCAGGACAGGGAGAGGGGGCAGCCCGCACGCAGTCTGGCCCGGCGCGTTCTCATCACAAGAGCGTCTCTCGTCACGAACGAGCAGAAGGCAGCGTGACTTGGTGCACCGGGGTCCTGCCCGGGCACTCAGCACCAGGGGGAAAGGAGCAGCAGAGATGATCCACGGTCCCAGCAGCAGAGCCAGCGACACCGAGTAAGGCAAATTCATCACGAGGTGCCCGGTGAAGGCTGCTGCACAGAAGATGTGGAGAACGGCCATGAGGACTTTCTTTTTTTGACTCAGAGGATCACTCCCTGATCGCTCCTTTTCCACCTCTCTGTGGGTTTAAAAGGAGAAGGCTACAGACAAGAAGATGGTTGAGAAACGAGGGGGAACAGACCCAAACCCCACAGCATCACGCAACTAAGGCCTCTTCCAGAAAGAGATTTAACAATGCCCCTAGCATCCCCACCTCCACTGCTCTTCAGGTTTCAAATGCATTGGCCAAATTCCTGCTACGACGAGGAATCGCCCCGGCTGAGTGACGGTCGTGGCGTCCCGTCCGCTCCAGCGCTATTTCTGCAATCGAGCGTACACCAAAAACGCCACAGCTGAAATCACAGCGATGCCCACAGCCGGCAGGACGTACGGCAGGGACGGTCCGTTGCTGTCCCCAGGGGGGACTTCGGCCTGAGATGAGCTGGTCGCAGCGCCACGGCTCCTACTTGAGTCAAAAACTTGAGGGTTTCCAGGGGAAACGGCTCTGTCTGGGAAGTCGCTGCCTGCCTCAAGCTGGGTGCTGGGATAGCGGTCCACGCGGACCTCGTGGGTGCCCTGGGAGGTGCTCTCCCAGCTCGGAGGAGGAGAGGAGTCTCTGCTTGCTCCAGCTGCATGCTCTTCCCTGGGGTCTTCACGAGCCGCTGGAGCCGGGCATCCTGAGGAGACTCTGCGGAGCGCTTCTCCCGAGCTCGAGCTATCCGTGCTCACCATGAGCGGGTCGCTCCTGAAGGTGAGGCTATCGGACACCCTGGAATTGTGGCTGCTGAGCCCCCAGGAGTCCAGGCAACCGCCAGCCGCCCCTGGGCTCTCCCTAGCCGTGGAGAGGAGGACGCCCGGCTTGCTGAGCTCCGCATCTCCCTCCACGCTGCTGCAAGGCGCCCAGATGCTGGTGGCACAGCTGACTCGGGAGGCCGTCCTCCCAGCTTTGCCTTCAGAGCTTCCCGCAACAGCCAGGAGAGGTTCCACCGAGGCCGGGAGCACCTTTGGGAGACAACGAGAGGGGTTGGGTGCCGCGGGGAGCGCCCGTTTGGCCTGGTCTCAGGCACCTCCATGACGGGACGAGGCCACTTCAGCGCTCAACCGCCGCATCTCCAGCCGCTAACAGCAAGGGTGGGTCACAGGTAACTCCCAGGGCTGGGAGAGTGACCGGGCTCCAGGAGGGAATTTGGGATTCAGTGGGGAGATACGAGAAAGGGGGAGAGATAAGCAGCAAGGAGAGGGATGGAAAGAGGCAGCTGGAAGCCAGGAGACTGGCTGGCAAGTCAGGGAGGGGAAATAAGGAGTGAAAGCCGGACAAACTTGGCTCCCTTCTCCCGTGCTCCAAAACACAGCGTCCCTGAACGACGCTGAACAAACCCCCCACCAGCTCGAAATCTTACACTGCAGCGGAAAACCTCCCGACCCGGGGGACTTTGCAAGGATCTGAATGAAACATTAAGTGGCCACGGGTAAGGTCACCTACTTTCTCCTCTGTTGGCACGGAGGGGGTGCTGCTGGCCATCTCCGCCGCGGGCAGTTTCTTCTCTTGTACAGGAGGCTTCAGCGAGGCGTCACAAGACGGGGCAGCGTCTCTGGGGGCAGGGGTGGCAACCAGGGTAGTTGTTTCCACCCAAGTGCCTGTCACGGAGAAAACAAAGTGTCTTGTCTTCATCAGGAGACCTAAGAGGCGAGTTTTGCTCTTCCCCAAGGACGCTACCATAGCATACTCCCATTTCCACAGCAGGTAGCATGCCTGCCTTCACAAATTCTCATCTTTTTCCCCACAAATCCGTGTTCGCTTGCACAGCAGCAGAGACCGCAGCCCGGTGCATCATCCTCAGGTGACAACAGCACAGAGAGCGGTTCTCCACACCTCCGTGAGTGCTGGTGGGCTACAGAGGCAGACACAACCTTGGGCTGTCACAACAGCCACAGCTACCACCGCTCTTTGGGAGAGTCCCCACGGCCTCGTGGCGGGGCCCCGCCCCATGCCTGCACCTCCTCTGCCTCTCTCCATCCTCACTGTCACACAGGAAGGGGATCCAGCTTGGAAAAGAAACCCACCTCCATCTCCTCCGCGCTCTCCCAGCATCCCGACCCGCTTCTGCTCGGCATCGAACTGCTGCTGTATGAGGAGGGGGCTGCGCACATCCACAAAGCTGCCTGGGGGCTCGCCGTGCTCAGAGCCAGGCACAGCCTGTTTTTTCGGCACTGGGTTCGGGGGCTGCGGCCCCCCGCCGCGAGCGGTGTCCTCCAACCTCGGTGGGGACTCAGTGGAGACGTAGAAGTTCTCTTCGGGCTCGTTCCTGGGCTGCTCGGGGCTTCGAGCGGCGCCCGCATCCCTCGGCGGAAGAGACCTGCGCAGGCCCAAGCCCGGCGCGCCGCGCTGCAGGTGGTTGGCGTTCCCGAAACACCCGTTATCCACGCAGACGGGGTGCTGCTGGCGGCTCAGCCAGTCCCGGCCCCGCTCGGGGGGCGCAGCCGACGGCACGGCCACGCCGGCTGCACCGGGAGTCCCCGCTGTCGCCCACGCAGCCTCGACGGGGTGCGGGAGGTGCCCCTCTCCGCCGTGCCCCTCGCTCACTCCGTCACAGACAACGCTCCCAGGCAGAGGGGGCCGGGGAGTCTCTTGCTCCAGGAGGTTTTTGGGGAACTGGAAGGAAACGAGCTGTGTTAAATCGCTGTGCCAGGATGAGGGGGTCTGGGACCACTGGGGTGCCCCAAACTTTGACCCATGTGAGCCTGGCGATGAGGGGAGGGTCTCTCCTTGGCACCCACCGCACAGCTCGCAGGAGGTCTGCCCGGGATCTGGGAGCCCAAACTAACAGAGCAGACCCCACATCTGTGGGGTGATCCAGGAGGGGAGCAGTTATAGGGCCGTACGTAGGCTATCAGATGCCAAACGCAGCAAGCATGCAGCCGAGATCTGCAATAAGAGGCTGCCTGGGGTGTCCCTCAACAAGCCCAGCGCTTCCACGGGCTCCTCACGCCCCACAGCACCAACGCTCTGGTCCAAAATGGACCTTTGTGTCCCCTGCGGCTGACGCGTGCCCCACTCACCGATTCCTGCACCGGGGCCCTGGCGTCCAGGTCCGTGCTCGTGGTGGCGGCAGCATCGGGCAGGACAGGTGGACAGCCACCGGCGGGCAGATCTCGGCACGGTCGCTCGGCCAACGGAGCGCCCGGAGCAGGATTTGGCCCTGGCGAAGGCGTCTGGGCACTGACGGAGGAGACGGCAGGACGGGCACCGCTGGCTGCAGGAGGAGAGGAGGCTGCGGCAGGAGCTGGGGGACCTGGAGGAGCCAAGGCACTTTGTGAGCAGGGATGACGAGGGAAAATCTGAGGAGACAGAGGATGAGCGCAGGGCTAAGGCAAACCCTCGCGTGCCCCTGCTCTGTCCCATCAGCCAAGCCTGCAGCAGCCCTTAATTCACCTTTCCATTTCCCCTCACGCGAGATACCCAGCCCACCGCCAACCCGAGTGGCTTCAAACGAGGACCCCGCCATCCCCAGCCACGTCACCGGGGTGAGGGACATCCCTGGGGACGGTCACAGACACCTCCAGGCGCCTGGAAACCCGGGGCAGGGAGCGAGGACAGCTCTTCGGCAGATACCAGGAGATACGGTTTGGGTCCCCACCTCCACCAGCCCACCCCGGGGCGGCACCCAGGGACGACGAAGCTACGTACGGACTAGCCAGGAGTCGTACACGTGCTGCAGCTCGTCGGCCAGGTGCCCCGCGTTGTTGTGGCGCAGCGCGTCGATGAGATCCAGTACCCAGCCCTGCCGGCACTTCAGGTGCTGGTAAAACTTGTAGACGGTCGCCTGGCTCCCTCGCATTTCCTCTCGGGCGTGAAGTTCATCCTAAACAAAACACACAGTGGATCTAAGAGAGGATCTGGCTTAGAGGTAAAGCAGCTTAAGACAGACATTGGGGAAGGAGCTTGGCTGGATTTGGGAAAGCAGGAAATTACCCTGTCAGCGTCGGTCAGGCAGCTCAGGGAATCGGCCAGCGACGCCACACGGATGTTCCTGAAATTCTTGAGGTTTTTCAAAATGTAGTCGTACACTTTCTCTTCGGCAAAACCCATCCCGGCTCAGCACCTGGAGAGAGAGAGAGAGAAAGAGGCTTAACCCGAGCGGAGGGCTGCTGGCGCCGCTCGGCTTTTCTACGGAATCACAGAAGGGCTGGTGTCGGACGGCACCTTAAAGATCAAAAGATTAAAGCCAGGAGCTCGGGCTTTTCTGGAGGAGCCTGGCCCCTCGGCCCAGACACTCAGCCTCGCGATGGGCCCGAGGGGAAATCCTGGGCGGAACACACGCAGAGGAAAAACCACTCGGGTTAAAGTTCAACTCTCAACTCTGCTTTCACAAACGTAATTCCCTTCTGCGTATTGCCCGGCCTGTATTTATTTATTTATATCCTTTTTCTTTTTTCTTTTTTTTTTTTTTTTTTTGGCAGCCGGGTGGATCCCGGCCCAGGCCTCACGACACGCGAGGGCCACGCCGAGGCTGCGATCCCGCTCTAGGCCTCGGGCCACGCAACTTGTCCCCGATGGATGGGGAAAGCGGTGGAAAAAAAGCGGAAATAAAAAAAAAAATAAAATAAATAAAAGCGCCGCTGGGAAATGGAGTCCGCCATAGCTGCTCCGCTGAGCCCGCCCACCTCCGCGCGTCGCCGCCGCTGATTGGTCTTCGCGCACGCCCGTCGCGGTGATAGACAGGCGGTGTGAGGGAAGAAGTGCCCGCCCTCTCCTTCCCGGGGCGGGGGGCGGGCGGCGGCGCGGCGCGGGGTCGATACCGGTTGTGGCCTCACGGCGGCGGGACGGGAACGGGGGCGGGGGCGGGGGCCTCCCCTCCGTCCCGCCCGCGGAATAGGCCCGCCCTCCACACCGCCAGGGGGCAGCACGGTAACGGCAACGCCGCCACCCCCCCGCCCCCCCCCCCCCCCGCCTTCCGCGGCACCTGGCGGAGGGATCCGGTTGCGGCCGCCCGGCCCCGCCCCGCTGCCGCCGCCCCTCCCCGTCCTCCGCCCCGCCCCGCCCCGGCCCTGTCAGCGGAGCGCGCCCTGCGTGGAGCCCGCACCATGGCGGCGGGAACGGGCGGGCGGCTGAGGGCCGGTAACCCCGCGGCGGGGTGCTGAGGGGCGGCGGTGCCTCCCCACACCCCTCCCCCCCCCCCGCCCCGATTCCTTTCCGACTCACCCCCTCACTCACCCAGCCCCCCCCCCCCACCCCCCCGCACCCAAAACGGTTTCCATGGTCGCGGCCGCCCGCCGCGGCGTCGTAACCGGAGCCGGTGGGCGAGAACCGGAGAGAGGGAGAAGGAGAGGAGCGGGGCCCGGCCCCGCCGCCGCGCCCTCAGGTGAGCGATCGTGCGGCGGGGACGGGCCCGGGGGCTGTTACCTGAAGGAGGGTGCGGGGGGGGGGGGGCGTGCGGGGGGGAGGCGACAGGCGGGGCCTCGCCGGGCGGCACCCACGCGTGTCCGCGGCCTCTGCGTGGGGCCCGGCTCGGGGCCTGCTTCCCGCCCTGCGCCGGCCCACGGGGAGATGCTGCGAGGCCGGAGCGTTGGAGGGGACGCCCCGTGCTCCCCGTGGGTTTTGGGGCTCTGTGTCCCCTCCTCCCCGTGGGGTCCTGGGGCTCTGTGTCCCCTCCTCCCCGTGGGTCCCGGGGCTCTGTGTCCCCCCCTCCCTGTGGGTTCCCGGGGCTCTGTGTCCCCCCCTCCCCGTGGGTTTTGGGGCTCTGTGTCCCCTGCTCCCCGTGGGGTCCTGGGGCTCTGTGTCCCCTCCTCCCCGTGGGTCCCGGGGCTCTGTGTCCCCCCCTCCCTGTGGGTTTTGGGGCTCTGTGTCCCCTGCTCCCCGTGGGGTCCTGGGGCTCTGTGTCCCCCCCTCCCCGTGGGTCCTGGGGCTCTGTGTCCCCCCCTCCCCGTGGGGTCCTGGGTCTCTGTGTCCCCTCCTCCCCATGGGGTCCTGGGGCTCTGTGTCCCCTCCTCCCTGTGGGTTTTGGGGCTCTGTGTCCCCCCCTCCCTGTGGGGTCCTGGGGCTCTGTGTCCCCTCCTCCCCATGGGGTCCTGGGGCTCTGTGTCCCCTCCTCCCCGTGGGTCCTGGGGCTCTGTGTCCCCTCTTCCCCCCTATCTCCACGCATCCCAAACTGCCTGCCGGGCTCCGGGCTCTCCCACGCTCGGGTAGGTGCCGTCCTCCCTCCTCGCTTGCTTATTTCTGATCTTGGATGTCATCGGGGTGGAAAATGTGACAGGAAGGAAGGGAGGCTTTTTTTTTTTTTTTTTTTTTTTTTTCTTTTCTCCTTTCCTCCTACTAAATATGGGCTGACATTAAAAATCCAAATACTGTCGTGAAAGGAATCCCAGCCCCTGTTTGCTGGAAGAGGGGAAAAACCGACGTTTTCTGGCTTTTCGAGATTCCAGCTGGGAAGTTTCGCAAGGAGCGGCCGGGTCCTTGCCGAGAGCCTCAGGAATTTACTTCGCTTGTTCGCGGGACGCTCTCTGCAGCGTATTCCGCTAAAAAAAAAAAAAAATTAATCATCCCTCCTCTCCCTGGCCGTGGCCGAGGGGGAGCTTGCTGCGAGCCTGCAGGATGCTTTGAAAAATATTTAGGGATTTTTTCCTCCCAGGATAAGAAGGAAAAGGGATGCTGCAGCCCCGGCAGGAGTTTTTCTTCCTTTTTTTATTTTAATTCCTGTTGCTGCAGCAGCCGGTGGCAGGGAAGGAGTGGGTTCGCAAGGAGGATTCGTGTCTCTGTCCGGAATCGGATGCAAACTGGTGCTGTTATTCCCACGGTGAGGTTGGGAAACCGGCTCGATGGTGAGGAACGGGGATGGTTTCGGCGCTTGCCAGCTCCCCCGGTGACCAGGGTGTCTGGGGGGGGCACAGACCACAGCTTTACTGGGAATCAGGGGCGCAGCCTGGGAGAGAGTCGGTGCGTGCCGGGCAGAACACGGGCGCTGCCGCGTTCCCCTTCCACATGTTCCTCTCCGTCCCTCTTGGAGTGCTTTTTTTGGGGGAATGTTTGTGGGAAGCTCCGGGGTTTTTGCTCGATCGTTATAAAACCGGTTGGTTAAAGCGGGAGGGGGATACTGGGAGGCGCTGAGCAGAGATGTTTCCCGTTTCCAGGGGCACTGCTTGTCCTGGCGCTGGTGCGGCTGCATTGTTTTCGGGCCGATG
Organism: Chlamydotis macqueenii; assembly: GCF_036417535.1. Taxonomy (NCBI): domain Eukaryota; kingdom Metazoa; phylum Chordata; class Aves; order Otidiformes; family Otididae; genus Chlamydotis; species Chlamydotis macqueenii. Next base: position 81,486,085 of record NC_141559.1, read on the forward strand.
GGAGACGTAGCTCTGCTTTTCTGAAATGTCACCCTCAAATAACCGCCGCTTTGTGCGGATCCGTGAGATTGGTCCCAGTCCAACGTCAACATCCTTGTGGAAGAGCGGTTTGAATTCCCTCTCTCCCCGTCTCCTCCCGCCGCCGACCTCCATCTGTTCTCCCCCAACCCTCCGTGCTGGCGGCGGGGCGGCGGATCCCCGTGCGCCGGGAAGGGCGCGGGGTTGCGTGACCTCTGCCGTAACCGCTTTGGGTTGCGCCGTCGTGGTCTGCGCGATGCTTCGAGACGCTGGGCAGCGTGGGGCGGGTTATTTCGGGTGGAACCGAAAGGGTCAGGAGCGGCGCGGCGGATCCGCGAGCTGCTGGCTGGTGCTTTATTCTTGGTGTTACGCGAGAAGCAGGTCAGCCCTCACGGCTGCTTGCTGGTCTCATTCACAAATCGCCTTTTCCTCTTGAAATAAAACACATCCCCGGGCTTTCCCATCGCGGTGGAAATGGTTCGACTGCGGCCGGGTCCCTGAGCATCTCCGAAGCCTGCGGACAGGAAGGAACGCTAGAGCGAAGAGGTGGGAAACGTCCGCGTTTATGGCAGCGGGGTGATTCATCTCCCTGCTCTTTAACGCTTTCCCTCCTGCCTTCGGTGAGATCCAGCTGGTTTTGCTTCCAGGCTCGGAGGCCGAGGAGAATTATCCCTGGATCGCAAAACGCTGCTGGGTTTTGTGCACTGCGTTTGCGGGGTTATCCAAACGGGATAACCGGAACATCGGCACTCGCGTTACGAAGGATTAATATTTTATCTGTGGGGTATGAACCGCTGTGCTTAATCGCTGTCTGAAGGGCTTAGGAAGAGATTTGCTGATAAGCAAGCGATTCCCAGATTGTCCAGAATGATTTCTTGCGTCTTCCCGCGGGAGCAGCTGGGCTGGGATATCCCCGGAGGCTGGCCTGATCCTGTTCTTCCTGGCGTCTGTCGCGTTTGTTAACTGGGTAGGGTGGCTCTCCTCACGACTCCTTTCTTCTCATTCAACTCACGAAATCCACTGGAAACCCTTTTTCTCTGATACAGCCCAGTGCCTGAAACTCGCGTGTGTAGCCAAAGCTCGTGGGAAACGCGTCCTGCGCTCGGCGGGCGCCGTCACCGTCACATCCACCCGCCCCACCACGAGCCCGGAGCTGCCTCCTTCGTACTTTTCTCCGGCTGTTGGCTTCAGCAGACCTTGAATTTCATCTCTGGAAACCCTCGTGACAGCGGTGCTGCTTCCCACGTTGATCCACGCGGGTTTTTTTTGTTTGTTTTTTTTTTTTGGCGGCGTAAGGTGTTTGGTAGTACAGCGACACGGGGGTTGCCCCTCGGGGTTGGGCACCCCGAGTCGAAGCTCGCCTCACTGAAGCCATCAGCCGTGGCAGTCAAACGCGCTCTGCCTGCGGTCACACGTAGGGTCCCGTCGTGTTTACGGCGGCGTGGCCGCAGTTTGGATGGTGGAAGTGGAAATAACTGAGCGTGGGTTGCATTTTGGCGTGTCGATGGCGTAGGAGGTCCTGATGGCTGCTGTAGCAGGCGTGGGGGTTAGAAATTTTTTTTTTTAAAAACAGAGTGGGTGCTGCTTTTTCCCCCAACACACGTCCCTTTTATTCCGTGTGCGAACAGATCGCTTGCTTAGGCAACAGCGAGTCCTCTTTATTCCAGGATAATTTGTTGTCCTAATTCCTTCCTGTTGAAGCAACTCCATTTTGCATGGAATAATTAGCACTAATTTGGACCCGGGATGGAAAACAAGAGTTCTCCGGCTTCAGAAGAGCAGATGAGAGCGTAACCTCTGCCTCTCCTGCGTGAGTCAGGTCGTGCCGTGCCATCCCTACTCTGTAGCAAAATTAAAACCTGTACGTGAGACCAAGCACCCCGGGGTGGTAGGAGGAGCAGGAGATGGAGGTGTCACCGATTTTAAGCCTTCTGCTGCTGCAGGGAGCTGAGGTGAGGGGGAAGGGACCACCACCAGCTCCTTCCTTCTTGGCTAACACCGAGGAACGAATAAACAAAGATGTTCCCGGCACGCTGATGTGGAAAGCTGCTTCTGAGCCGGTCTGGTGTGCTGGTGTGTTCCTGGCGCCCCGGCCAAGTACTTGAGACCTTTTTATTGCCGTAACGAGGACTTCCACATCCTGCTCCGCAGTCTAAGTCGAGCTGCGGCTATTTTCTGGTCCTTCCGGGAAGGCATCCCTGTTCTCCCTTCCTTTGCGTAGTGAAGGGAAGCCGGCCAAATTCCTTTCCTCCCCGCAAAATCCCGGCGTGTTTGAAGAAGGGGAGGTGCGGGCATCCTTCCTGCCTTCCCCGGCGTTTACCTGGGAAGCGTGAGGTGGATTACGGCAGGGAATGGCCCGTGCCGTCCTCGGCACCGTTTCTGCTGGCCGGGGGAGGTGAGCACCGAAGCCACGTCCTCGTTTTTCCAGAGCGCTGCGGGAACGTCTCTTCAAGCTGAGCCCTGGAGGCGGTGGAAATGGGAGATGTCAAGCCTGGAAATCCCAGCTGTGAGACCGGGCTTCCCCGCGTCCGGATACCCGACCTTGGCTGACGGATGCTGCCCACCTGCCAGGTTAGACGGTGAATTTTAAGACCTGGGGTTCAAAACGCTGTTTGACGCTCCAGCCTCGATCGATAGGAGCTGATTGCAGAGGAGCTGTGGCAGCATACCGGTCTCAAAAACAGAGTTCGACGTGTTTGAGCTTGTAGATTTTTCTGAGTGAAGTAATAGGTGACAGGAAACCTTGATTCAGGTATGAGCGGTGAATCAATCAGCACTGGGTTGCTCTGTGGTGGAACCAGCCCCCACCTTGGGATGACTGCCTTCCGTATCACGCCGACGTTTCGAAATAACCTCTCCGAGTTAGGATTGTTCTGGTGATCTCAAACCCAGCTCACTTTGGTCTCCACCCCGTTGGCGCTGACCTTGCTCCGGGGCTGCAGGGAGCAGCAGATATTTCTGGTAGGATGTCTCTCTGGGTCTGTGCTCAGATGTTCTCTAAGGTGTTGGGGAGCTTCTGATCAGAAGGCAACTTGTAGAAGGTTTCCCTAAAACTGGTATCCAACCATCCTCACTTATCTTCTGTGCATCCAGCGCGTCTTCTTCTGGGTCTGTTATTTTTAGCGTACGGTCTGGTGAGCTCAGCTTGAACTTTGGTCGACCAGGTGGTAGGAAGAACGGTGATCGGTGGTGATGTGGATGGGATGGACGAGGCGGCTCTGGAGCTTTTCCGGAGCGTTTCTGCCCTTGGGAACGCTGATAATGGCTGTAACCAAGTGGTTCAGCCACAGTGGTGGACCTCGTGGTACTTGCAAACCGAGAAGCAAATCCGCCTTTAATCCCTGGGACTGTGTGGGGTCCAAGCTTGCGACCCTGTGTGTTCAGAGTCGGTGCCTCAATTCATACTCCGGGGATTTCAAACACTTCATTCACAAATTACAGCTGGCTGAGGGCTGATATTACTAATTTGTGTTAGTAAATTACCTCACGGTACGCGTCGGAGAGCGTTCTGCAGCCAGGAAATCTGTTCCTGGCCCCGACGCGCGGTGCAAGCAGCTTGAAGTCCTGCTTGCTCCCGGCTGGGCGCCTCTTACTTCACCCTTTGAAGTCATCGTCTTCTCCTGGTCAGCTTTCAGGTGAGCGCTGAAGCGACAACTGACGGTGTGACCTCAAGAGAGGTCCTGACAAATCCAGGGAAGGTTCTCTGTTTATTCGTCTTTATTTGGAACAAAAAAAAAAAAAAAGGAAAGGAAGGGCCTGTGTTGACTTGGAGGTCTGTCCACTTAAAGGAGGGAGATACTGGCCGCAGCCGCGCGTGGAAGACTCTGCTGCGCTCCACGCAGACCCGGCCCCTGACCGGGGACAGGAGGAGGAAGGGAGATGGAGGAAGAAGCGGCCGCCTAGGCGGGGAAATAGGTTAGTGGGAGAAAAGTCAGGGAGACCTGAATGATGAATTAGAGATGAAAGGAGGTGAGTTAGAAAAGAATAATAAATTGGAAAGCGTGGCTGATCCTCCAGCCTTTCTCTCGAGGAGGCTTCAAGCCTATTTGGCTACGGACAGAGAGATGTTTTTAATCCCAGTCGCCGGGGAGAATTTGCCGTCTCAATCCGGTGGCGGGATGGGAATCCCAGGCTTGTTTTTCGATATTGGGCTGGCTGGAAGACTGGCTGGGATTAGAGATGTTAAGTTATTTTCTAAGTTTATCTGCGAGTGCGTAGAAAAGAAATGGGAAGACCATTTTCATGGCTGATGTGGTTTTACTGTGCAGTTTTGCAAATAAAGTTTTTTACTCCTTTTTGGTTCCGCTTCACCCAATCCCTCAAATTCTTTCTACAGGGCAGCAGCCTCAAACAACTTAATTTGTGGATTTAATATTTTCCATCATCTTGACCCTTTGAGAAATTTAGCGTGTGCAGATTGCAGGGCCTCCCAGAACGCGACGTCCAAACGAATAAAATGCACAAAGGAGGAGTTGTTACGAAGGGAAACTGAGGCACGGGCTGGCTGATGTACAGGGCGGCTGTCTTTTAGCCAGGATACGGCGTATTCTGTGGAGGGGGAGCGTTTGAGTTTACGTAACTTCCCGTATGTCGCCGTCTTTGTGTAGAAACGCGGAGATAAATTGTGAAATGCGGGGAGCTGCTTTAAAAAGATCGACCCTCAGCCGGATCTGAGCCTGCTTGGGGCGAGAAGAGAGGAACCCGGGGAGCCCTCGCTCTTAAACACCGCTGCCGGCTGTCGCTTGGTCTCCGTCCCCCTGGAGACCAAAGGGGTCTGAGGGCTCTCGGCGTCTCGTGGAAGAGGGTCCGCCGGCTCCTGGGGGACACGAGCCCGGCAGCCGGTAGGAGACGGATGGATCCCGTTCGCTGCAGCCTTGAAAGAAGTTGTTCACCCGTCCGCCCGGCTCGCTTCTTGCTGATCGTTTCTGAAAATGTTTCCGTCGCAAGCGTAAGAGCACGATGTTGTAGGCCCCCAAACAACCCCCCCCCGTTCAACTTTTAAGGTGGAGAAACTGCGTTTTCGCTCTGAAAACTGTGCTTATTTGACGGGTGGATGGAGAACACGCACGTGCACGGGAGAGATGGAAAGTCCTGAGGGGAAAAAAGTGCTTCAGGGATGAGGCAGGCAGGTGTGATGAGAGCTAGGTGGAAACTTCAGCCGGGGCTGCTGGGCAGCGAAGCAGCCTCAGCGGTGACGGGAAAGCTGAGCTCCTCCGCATCCAAGCCCGGGAACTGACATATTCAATTTTTTTTTTTTTTTTTTTTAAGTTCTTGCAAGATCATGACTGTTCTTAGGAAGCCAGGGACTTTGCAGTTGCTCAATACTTGCTCGGCTGCTTTGGGATGGATTATTTGGAATTATTTTATTTTTGTGGAGTAGATTTGGAGTTGTCGATGCGGGATTTTTGGAGATCAGCGTCTTTGGCTGCTGTGGAAAGATGCAGCAGTGCGAGTGTCTCTAGGCTGCTGCGAGGGGAGGAAGGCGGGCTGCTCAGGTTCCAGCGAGGTGGTGCCTCCCTCGGTGATCTTGGCTTCGTTAGAGGTGACCAATCGAATAAAATACGCAAAGGAGGTGTTGTTATAAGGGGAGGGCGTTGTGGTGGGCAGAGAGGGATTTCATTTCAGGCCCCTCAGTGCCCCACAGGCCAAGAAATGCCGTGCAGATTTAAGGGAATTTGGATTCCTGGAGCCCTGGCTGCTGAAACGCCATCCGCTTGCGTCGGGGAAGGTGTTAGTGGCCGGCTCAGTCTGCCTCTTTATAGCTGATGTTGGATTTTGCTCCCTCTGATGCTTCCTTAAGGTGATGTAGTTACCGAAATGGGAGTAATTAATGAAGGACACGGGCGGTAGCGCGGCGGTCAGCCTGCGTGAGGACACGGCTGTTTTTTCCCTGGTTTGCAGTCCGACGCAGAAAGGTCGTCCCGGGATACCTCCGCCACGCTCGTCACGGCTGTGACCGGTCCCGTCCCACGGGCGACACTTTCCGTGTCACTTGAGCCCTTTCCAGCCACCCAGGTGGCCGTGGCGGCGTGTGGGTGTCCCCACTCCCATGCCGGGGTGCAGGCAGGCTCCCAGCCCTGCCACAAACCCTGCTGGCACCGGATCCCGAACCTGGGGGAAGGAGGAAGGCTGCTGCTTCCGTGGTTTTTTTTTCCATTTTGCCTGTTACGGTAATAGTTACAGATCTTTTAAAGCATTGCTTGAGCTCTGTGCTTGCTAACAGCACTGGCCTGTGGGTGCAGGGCATTTCCAGGAGGGTTATTTTGCCCTTTAGCTGACAAATTGCCGCTCAGCTCCGTTGGGATGCTTTGACTCGACGCTTGAAGAGGTGACCTCAGTCCTTCGTGTCCCTCCTGCGGTTTGAGGCCCGGGTAGGGCAGCATAAAAGGTTTTAAAAAGCTTCTTTTCAATTCTGGTCTCCCCACAGCCTGAGACCTTCCTGCCTCTCTTCCCTGCGCCAGCGTCTCCGGCGGGGAGAACCTGCAGTGTGGCGAAGCCTCCGGCGTGGGGGAGATGGGCTGCGGCACTGTGAGGAGCTTTTTCTCCCGTCCTTTGCTCCGGAGGACTCACAGCAGTTTGCCCCTGGCATCTAGGTGCCGGTTTCCAGCGTGAGAAGCAGGCTGCGGGACTGTTTGGTGCAGGCAGAAGACGTTTTTTCCCCCCGAGATCTTGTTGGAGCGGCGCTGTCGGCAGCCCCTTCCCCGCGGCCGAGGGGCTGCCCTGCTCCCCGTCCCGGCCGGGTGCTGGAGAGGTGGGGACCGGAGCGGGTGCTGAGTGGGTTTGCTTTCACCTGTGATTCTTCATCTTTTGTTTCTGTGCAGCGTGGCGACGAAGCAGAGAATGTTTTTTTGTTAAAAATGAAAGCGCCGAGCTTGGCTGTAGGGCAGAAGCTTTGTTTTAGGGGCTGAGCAGATGCACCGTGAGCAGCAGGGACGCAGACCTCCCTTCCGCTGCCCTCCAGAGGTGCTGCAGCCTCTAATCAACGTTCAGCCACTGGATTCATTCCGGTTTGGTGGGGTTTTTTGGAAACTTTTGGAGACCTCAGCCTCTGTCAAGCCTCTGTCGCCTGCTGTGACAGGCACGTGCATTTGGATGTGGGCTCCCAACTTCCATCTTTGGGCCAGCTCTCGGGTAACGGTGCCTTTTGTCAAAGGTAGGGAGGTATTTTATGAATGAAGCTCTTCCAGTGACCCTGTTGTCTCTTCAGTGTTCTTCAGCCCGTTCTCAATTACCTCTGACTCCCCCAGTTTGTCTGTGGTCACTTGATGTGTGGTTACAAATGACCCTGGTATTGAATGTTACCTTAGAATCCGTTTTTCTCGTTGCTGATGGTTTGACTTCATACATTTTTGGAAGCTGGGACCTAATTTTACTTTATTCGATGTCTTGATTGCTTCAAAGTGCTCTGAAGCTTTCAAAGCATTTGAATGACGTTCTGCTTTCAAAGAGAAGGGAGAACGTCTCCTCAAAGTCACTTCTGTTCTGGATCTGACCCTGGATACGGGCTCTGAGCTGTGCCTGGGTTGCAGGGACACCGGGATCTCTGGGGAGAAGGGAGAGGCCTGGGGAGCGTTGGGAAGTGATGGTGTTGGGGAGAGGAACTTAAGGTGCTTAAGTCTGTTCTTGCTAATAAAAGCCACTGGAATTTCTTTCTGAGCACAAATTTGGTCCATCCTATTCTGGAGCTAAATTCATGGCTTGCTTTTTGGATTGGCTCTTCCTCCTCTCCTGTCCCCCAGCTGCCAAGCCCTCCCTTCTCCAGCGTGCCCTGGCATTCAGCATCGCCGTGTCTCGAGCTGCAGGGCTGCAGATGTGCCGGCTGGAGCCGCTGAGCTTGTCCAGGTAGAAATTTTGGAAGCAACAAAAAATGATGACTTCAGAAAAACCTTCTGGTTTCTGCTGAGTTTCCTCTTTGCCCAGATGATCTCAGAATAAGGTCCTTGCAGGCTGAAAGCCTGGCAGCACCCACACCGCCCTCTCTTCCCCCGTCCGCCTTTGCTTTTCCAAACCTCTTCCGCAAATTGTCGCCGTTGACAAAATCACACTTATGTCAAGCGCTTGCCCGCTTAATTCTGCCACTTGTAGTTTATCTTTCCTCTGGGCAGGGCCGTTTGTTAGCCACTGTGAGCGTAAAGACGCCGATTTGTTAAGTCTTTCCTGGCTTCCGAGTTGAAACTCTTTAATATTCCTCTCTTCCGTGAGCTCTCTCCCGTGAACTTTCCTTCGCTCGCCGACCTACTCCCGTTTATCGATGCCTGCCTCGCTCACGGATGTTGTGCCCAGGGACTGGGATATTCCTGTTGTATTCCAGGCTGCCTGCTGTCCCCAGGAAAAGGGGAGAGATGTGAAATAAAAGGAGGAGCTGGTGCTTCCCTATTTGTTGGGAAATTCTGGCTTTTAAAATACTCTAAGCCTGAAGGCTCTTGCTTGGAGAACATGTAGGATGTGTCCAGCGATGCTGACTGCTTCCCAGTCGAGCTGCCCACCGCCCGATCCGAGATGGATTTATCCCCTCCGAGCTGGGGTTCGTTACACTCTTGCTTTTTCCTAGCAGCAAACATCCTGCAGAGGATTCGTTATTAACACTAAGCTGCTAAACCTTCTCATCTTCGACAGCCAGGCACGCGGTGTGAGCTGAGCTCCGTGGTTTAATCCCGTCCTGTAACTCCCTTTGGCCTCGGTGCCAGCTGTGCCTGTTTCACCGTTAATCTTTGCGCTTAATATTCCCGCTTACTGCTTAAGAACTGGGGCTCAAGCCCCGTCTCGTCAAAATTAGGTGTTCTCTGGGGCTGAGGGTGCAGCAGCGTTGGCCCGTTAGTGCTTGGTCGAGCAGGGAGGGCTCCAGAGTCAAAGGGAAATTAAGGTGTGAAGAGTTGATTAGTTAATTGTTGATTATTTATTATGTGGCAGAGGTGAGCTGATGTAAGATGTAGGTGGCGTCGTTTTGGAGAGTTTATTTTTCTTTCCCCTCCTTTCCGCACGTGTTGGCCCACATCCGACGACGGCGTAAGGCGGCTCAGCTTGCTTACCTTGGCGTAAATCCGCTCTCCCCGGCGCGGCACCCTGCCCCGGCTGCCGTTTGGGCGGGTTAGCCGGGCGAGCTGGCCCGCCGTGGCCGACGCGGAGCCTGGCACGGGCGGCTGCGGGAAGCTGGGGAGGTGGAGAAGGGAGCTGGCGCCTGGTGGCACTGGCCTGGGTGGTCATCCAGCTCGGAGAACCCCGAGCAACCCACCGCAGAACTTCTCCCGACTGTAACCGGTGCCCCCACCGCCTGACTCGCGCGTCTTCCTCGGCTGAAATGAAAATGTGGAAACCAGATGTGACCTTGCCATAGTATCTTGTTTAACTATCTATATCCAGATGTTTCCAGCTTGTAGCGCTAATTTCCACTTACGGTTCTCCAAGAGCTCAATCCAAGATGCTCGCTGTGTCTGGGCAGGGGAGTCAAACTGACCTTGATGTTAGCCCGGTGATCCGTCACCCTGCTCGGTCCCGCGTCTCCGGCATCCAGGTGGGGCAAGGCTGTCCGGACCCATCTCAAAATCAAAAGCTCCTTCCTGTAGCGAAGATTTTCCGTCGGTAACTGGATGAAAGGGTTGAAAAGTGAGAGGAATAAGACTGTTTTGAGAGTAGTCCCTGTTTCAGAGTAAGTACTTTGCGAGGGCTTTTTTTTTTTGAAGACAGTACGAAGAGCTTTCTCTAAGGGATGCTCTTCCCTCGAGACGGCACGTGCCTTTCTTAAATTTCCCTGGCACGTGACCGCTGAGCGCTGAAGGACTCGTACGGATTCTTCTACCTCCGTTTGAAAGGCAAGCCGTTCTTCCAGCCTCTTGCGGAATCCGTATGACAGGAGACGCTGTGATCAGGCTGCGGCGATAATTGCGCCTGTAATGTGAAAGACAGAGCAGAGCCTGAAATTCTTCTCCTCGGCTGGCTCTGCGAGGATTCGAGGTATTTATAAAAAAAAAAAAAAAAAAAAAAGAAAACCAACAAACCCAAGCATTGCTCTTGACATTTGAAATTGGTCTGGGCAAAACGTTAGGAAACAACGTACTCTAGGGGACAAGATGATCTAATGCGTTTGACTTTAAAGAAACATGCTCCCGTGGAAACTTGTTTCCGTGCCTGTTCCGACGCGCTGGCTGCGGCCCCCGTCTCCCCTGCCCCCCCGGACCATATGGCGTAGTCAACAAGTTCCAGTGAAACTTCTCTTCTGCCTTTTATTTTGTGCATCTACCTGAGTTAGCTCCATTCTGAAGTAACCGGATCCTTGTCGGAAGAAAGGCTTTTGTTTCTGGAGGAAAACTGCTTGCTTTTAAGTGTTTTTCCCGAGATTTTTACTATTCCAGTGCAGCTGAGTCTTCCTGCGTTGGTTGAACCTTCTTGGGCCGAAGTTCCAGCCACCCACGTGCACTCTCTGCGTTTGGCTTTGAGAGAGAAGCCTGGAGAACCGATCTGTGCCGTAGCGTTTCGCCGTCACCGCTTTGTTGTTCCTCTGACATTTCGGATGTGATGTGTGATGATCCTCGGCGTAGCAACCCTGATTTACAAACGGAAGCTCTCCGCTGTTTAATGCTGTTCAGTTTTGAGGGGTGTGGAGATGGGAGCCGGGCCGGAGCGAGCCGCAGGGGTCGAGTGTCCCCAGCACTGCGGGAAGTCAGAGGTGGAGCTCAGTGGCTTGGGCTAGGGATGCTTCTGCGATGGCAGATCCTCCCCCGTCCTTCCTCCAGCCAGCCCCGACTGCAGTTACGAAGACAGCAAAGGGGACGTGGCATCCCGGGTGGATATGAGCTTGTCTGCGTCCGAGTTACTCGAGGTTTTCCTTTAATAAAGGTTTGGCGTTCCCTGTTTGGCTGAGGTAAGAGGAGCATGGCCATCAGGTTGAGGGAGGGGATTCTCCCCCTCTACTCTGCCCTGGTGAGACCCCACCTGGAGTACTGCATCCAGTTCTGGAGCCCCCAACATCAGAAGGACGTGGACCAGTTAGAGAGGGTCCAGAGAAGGCCATGAAGATGATGAGAGGGCTGGAGCAGCTCTCCTGTGAGCACAGGCTGAGAGAGCTGGGGCTGTTCAGCCTGGAGAAGAGGAGGCTCCGGGGAGACCTGAGAGCGGCCTTCCAGTGCCCAAAGGGGGCTGCAGGAAAGATGGGGAGAGGCTGTTCAGCAGGGCCTGGTGTGACAGGACGAGGGGTGATGGTTTCAAAATAGAGGGATTAGATATTAGGAAGAGATATTTTACGCTGAGGGTGGTGGCACACTGGCCAGGTTGCCCAGAGAGGCGGTGGATGCCCCATCCCTGGAAACATTCCAGGCCGGGTTGGCCGGGGCTCTGAGCAACCTGATCTGGTTGGAGATGTCCCTGCTCCTTGCAGGGGGGTTGGCCTGGGTGGCCTTTGAAGGTCCCTTCCAACCCAAACCCTTCTGTGATTCTGTGACCTGAATGCTGGGCTGATTTCTTTCTTGTATGCGATCGTAGATGTGGCGTGGACTTTCCCAACAGGACGTTGTTTATTCAGTCCCAGTCCCCTTCCCCCGTGCTGGATAAAGAATACAATAAACCATCTTTCCAGGGTCTGGTTCGTGCTGGTTTGCTCAGGAGCGGGTGCCAGCATGAAGTGGCGTAGGAGAAGCTTGTCTGGAACTGACTGTAGCCTCGTCTCTGCCGCTGAAGGCTTTAACCCTCTCGAAAGATATCCATTTTCGTGAAATCCACCTGTAACAAGGAAACCTAAAAAAAAATGAGCTACCGTCTCCAGCAGACTGACTCGTGCTGGTGTTTGGGTTTTTAACCCGGGTGAATGAGTCAGCCCGTCCTCGACTGAGCGTTAGCAGCACCGGGACTATCGGCACCACTTCACCACCGGTTTCCTGTTGTTCCGGAGGCCCGCGCGTGGCCGGAGGAACAGCTTTGCCTCCGTCCCGCTGTTAGGAAGCGGGTATTTCCAACGTGCTAAGCTACAGAGGAAGAGGGAAGAGTTCTCTGCGAGGCTGCCTGGGTTCGAGAGGGGCAAGTTTTCTGCTCCTGGTGCTCTCTGCAGGCCGTCCTCAGCTGCTAGGTCTCGAAACTTGTTGTAGATTTAAAACCTGAGGAGAAATCCTCTTAAAAAGCAGAAATGGGTTACAACCATCTTCCCCTCCTCCCGTTTCCCTGGGGAAGCAGGGATGATGCTTCGTGTACGAGAAGGCCTACTGCATTTCTGAACTCGTACGCGTTTTTCGTGGCACACTGACCAAAATTCCTACGTTACGCTGGCTGCACCTCCACTGGCCTCTTCTCCATTTCATTTTAAGTGGCAGAGGTTGCTTCGTTGGGGTGCCACAGGCACTTGATGTGCTTCTCCATCTCCCACATCCCATCCTTGGCCCTGCCACTCGCTTCTTGCAAAGCGATGGAGACATTCCACTCGCTTTTCTTACTCATTTTTTTTTTTGCCTTTTGCTGAAGCTTTTAGGGCCAGAGAGTGTCTGGGTGTTTCCCATTGTTGGGACTCCATGGTACGTGTCCTCTCTGCTTGTTGTTTTCAAAAGGAGGACCAGAAATATGCAGAGATCAAGACTTTGTCTGAACCTGGACTTAGAATCATAGAATCACAGAAGGGTTTTGCGGAAGGGACCTTCAAAGCCCATCCAGTCCAACCCCCCTGCAAAGAGCAGGGACATCTCCAACCAGATCAGGTTGCTCCCTGTCCAACCTGACCTGGAATGTTTCCAGGGATGGGGCATCCACCACCTCTCTGGGCAACCTGGGCCAGTGTTCCACCACCTTCAGTGTAAAATATTTTTTCCTAATTTTTATAAGATTTTTTCCTGACTTCCAGTATCACAACTCTAGCTGATGGCCTTAGAGAGCTATACCTGGTCACTCCACAAAGAAATCTTAATAAATCATCGTTTACACTGTAGAACTTCATGCAAGTCTATTGCAAAGCCACTTAAAGTGCAACAGAAGAAAAAAAAAAGTTAGATGTTCTGAGATTGGGGCTTTAAAGGTGGATCTGGGTGCCATGGAGGTCTGGTGACTACGAAATGACAGAAAACTCGTACCAAACTCTTGGGTTTAGTCCGTGGGATACAGGCGTGGTGTCTCAGGGCTGTCCTTTCCAGGCTCACGGGTTTTGTTGGTCATCCCTTCTTCCTAAGAGAAGAGCGCAAGGCCGCGCGATAACGCCGTCGAAGGGCGTACGCGCCCGGGTGCTGCAGGCGCGTCTTCGGCTTGTCGGCACGCGGGAGCATCTGTGGGGAAACGGGCGCTTGTGGAGATTGGAAGCATCCAAACTGAAGTCAAAGCAGACGGGACGCACAGACTCAACCAGCCCGTCGAGTTTATGCCTTATTAATGAGACGTGTTATCGGAGTCATCTCTATTTTCTTCCCTTTTCTCTTCCAAACCAGTTCTTCTGCTTCTTTGCCCGCAGAGGCACTAACGAGGAGCCCAGTTGGAATCTTCAAGACTTGCATGGCGATGCTTGTTTGTCGTGATCTGTATTAACGCCGTAAAAACTTTGGGGTGAGGACTCAGCAGAGCTTTGTGGGCTGTGGGTATCGCGGTTTTGGAGTTGAAGGTACCATCCTGGTAGCGTGTCCTCCCGCTGCGTGCTCGGGGTGTTTGTGAATGCTTCCACCCCCTGTGTGAAGCTGTGCTGCACCTTGTCGTAGGATGCTTCAAAACGTACATGGATCGGAAAGGGGACTGGAGAAACTCATGGAAGGAAAGCGCGAAGGTCTGTGGGTGGAAACAGACCGTGCTGGAGACTGGGAAGTGTTCTGGGGAGAAAGTGCTACGTGCTGGCGTTGGTATAGAAACATAGAATCACGGAATGGTTTGGGTTGGAAGGGACCTTCAAAGCCCATCCAGGCCAACCCCCCTGCAAGGAGCAGGGACATCTCCAACCAGATCAGGTTGCTCAGAGCCCCAGCCAACCTGGCCTGGAATGTTTCCAGGGACGGGGCATCCACCACCTCTCTGGGCAACTTGGGCCAGTGCTCCACTACCCTCATGGTAAAAAATTTATTCCTGATATCTAGTCTGAATCTACTTCCCTCTATTTTGAAACCATCACCCCTCATCCTATCACACCAGGCCCTGCTGAAGAGTCTCTCCCCACCTTTCCTGCAGCCCCCTTTGGGCACCGGGAGGCCGCTCTCAGGTCTCCCCGGAGCCTCCTCTTCTCCAGGCTGAACAGCCCCAACTCTCTCAGCCTGGCCTCACAGCAGAGCTGCTCCAGCCCTTTCATCATCTTCATGACCTCCTCTGGACCCTCTCCAACTGGTCCATGTCCTTCTGATGTGTGGCCTTGCTTCCTAGACCTGCTGCTGGTTGCTGTTGGAGGTATTGAATTAAACACATCTTAGATGCGGTCTGTCACGTGCACCCGCATCTGGTGTGGGAGACGGTGAAACCTCGTAAAGCCAACCTGCGCCTGCGTGTCCGCCTTTCAGACGCGTGGGGCTGTTGTACAGCCGCCGTTTGGCGAGGCGAAGGGGAGTTCTGTGGATTTGCTTTGTGCCTAACTCTCTTCCAGGGAAAATACTCGTTCACGGAATCGGCCCTGCGCAAATGGGGGGGAAATGGCCGTTAGCGAGCGGTTTGTCAGCCGGCTTGGGTGTTGCACAGATCCCTTCTCCTCACGGCAGCACAAGGTGATGACCATATCCATGCCCACGGCATTTGTTCTCCTTGAAGTCCTTTTCCCAGGCGTAGCATGTCTCTGTGCCATGTTGCATGGGAGTTGGACTGGATGACCTTTAAAGGTCCCTTGCAACCCTAACCATTCTCTAATTCTGTGATTAATCGGACACTGGTGTCTCAGATCAGCGAGTTAATTGGGTCCCTCGGTGCAGGGATGTTTCCAGCTGCTTCATCCTCTTTCTAAAGCTGCGCGTCTGCCTCGGTGCTTCACTGCCGATACAGATACGTGATGCTCAGCTCTCTGCCGTGCCTGAGACCAGTGGAGGTTAATTCAATGATAAACCTTTGGGATTGCAAACCTCATGAAGTTCAACCAGGCCAAGTGCAAGGTCCTGCATGTGGGTCATGGCAATCCCTGACACAAACACAGGCTGGGCGGAGAATGGATGGAGAGCAGCCCTGAGGAGAAGGACTTGGGAGTGCTGGTGGATGAGAAGCTCAGTGTGAGCAGGCAATGTGCACTTGCGGCCCAGAAGGCCAACCGCATCCTGGGCTGCATCAAGAGGAGCGTGGCCAGCAGGTCGAGGGAGGGGATTCTCCCCCTCTACTCTGCCCTGGTGAGACCCCACCTGGAGTACTGTGTCCAGTTCTGGAGCCCCCAGCACAAGAAGGACATGGACCAGTTGGAGAAGGTCCAGAGGAGGCCATGAAGATGCTGAGAGGGCTGGAGCAGCTCTGCTGTGAGGCCAGGCTGAGAGAGTTGGGGCTGCTCAGCCTGGAGAAGAGGAGGCTCCAGGGAGACCTTAGAGCGGCCTCCCAGTGCCTAAAGGGGGCTGCAGGAAAGATGGGGAGAGACTCTTCAGCAGGGCCTGGTGTGACAGGACGAGGGGTGATGGTTTCAAAATAGAGGGAGGTAGATTCAGATTGGATATTAGGAAGAAATTTTTTACGCTGAGGCTGGTGGCACACTGGCCCAGGTTGCCCAGAGAGGCGGTGGATGCCCTATCCCTGGAAACATTCCAGGCCAGGTTGGCCGGGGCTCTGAGCAACCTGATCTGGTTGGAGATGTCCCTGCTCCTTGCAGGGGGGTTGGACTGGACGGCCTTTGAAGGTCCCTTCCATCCCAAACCGTTCTGTGATTCTGTGATTGCTTTTGGGCCCCAGAGGGATGCACATGCTGAGAGCTCTACTGGAGGCATTTTAATTGCGACGTGTTTGTCGTGCTGACTGGAAGCACGGCAGGAGATTGCTGCTTCTGCGGAGCCTGAAAGCCGTGCATCGCCCTCCTCCCAGAGGGTGAGATCTCGCTGGGTCCTATGCTTCCTCCTCAACTTCTGTCAAACTTTAATGCTTTTGTAACATGATTTTGTGTTGTGATTCCTCCTCCTGAAAGCAAGCAGCCCCGTTGCTAAGGGAGGGGGGATTAAAAAAAAAAACCTCAGGAATACCAATAGTCTACAGCGGTCCAACAGCGTAGATAACGTTGAGTCACTGCTGGAAATCTCAAAGCAAAACAGATGTTCAGCTTCTAAGTATTAAAGGTACCAGATGAGCAAAGTTTTCACTGAAGTATTTAATTTGTGGTTGGTAGCTGAGACAAAGCCTGAGGAAACAAGGTGCAACACAAAAATGAGCCTCTTCTCACTCTGGGAATTGCCTGCTTGTTTTCATTAAAGCTTTTCCCTTTTTTTTTTTTCTCCTTTTTTTAAGTAGGTCTTTCCGGCTTGACTCATTCTCACTGTAATCGTAACCTTTAGTTCTGGGTGGGAAGGCAGTTGTTTTGCAAGGCATGAGACCGGTGGTGGGATGAGTGGGCTTTTGTTGCTGCCTTGGTCATCTCACTGTTCAACAAGTGGCTTCTGTAGGAACATCTTGTGGCTGTGAAGTGGGGGATAATTACACCCCTTCTCAAAAACAAGGGAACTGGACTTAATGGTGCATCTACTTAGCCTTATTTTTGCATTCATAGAATGGTTTGGGTTGGAAGGGACCTTCAAAGCCCACCCAGTCCAACCCCCCTGCCAGGAGCAGGGACATCTCCAACCAGATCAGGTTGCTCAGAGCCCCGGCCAACCTGGCCTTGAATGTTTCCAGGGATGGGGCATCCACCACCTCTCTGGGCAACCTGGGCCAGTGTGCCACCACCCTCAGCGTAAAAAATCTCTTCCTGATGACTAATCTGAATCTACCCCCTTCTATTTTAAAACCATTACCCCTTTCCTGTCACAGCAGGCCCTGCTGAAGAGTCTCTCCCCACCTTTCCTGCAGCCCCCTTTGGGCACTGGGAGGCCGCTCTCAGGTCTCCCCGGAGCCTCCTCTTCTCCAGGCTGAACAGCCCCAACTCTCTCAGCCTGTCAATGACTAGAGCTCAACTCTCTCAGCCTTCAGGAATGAGTAGAAAACTTTGAATGTGAATATGGCTGCCATACAGCTGCTACCTTTTGAGTAAGAGACAAGTTTTGAAGACCGATGTTCTTAAAAAAAAAATTAAAATAAAATCAGAACTGTGATCCCAAGAACCTGGGCTCTTTGGGCAGCTGGAAGCTCCTTGGGATGTTTCAGGTCTAGGTGTCAGGTTCCCGTTCCATTGATCGTTGGCGAGAATCCTGCAGCACTACCTGTCGGTATGAAGCCCGAGGGCTGCCTCCCACCTTGCCGCACAAAGCTGAGCACCCGTGCAGAGTAGCGCACAATTTATTGGTGGGACATAGAAGGGAAGGAATTGTGTCCTGGTCTGTCTTCTCAACACCGTTGCCCTGTGAATGCTTGTGGGTTTCTCAAGTTCAATGAATGTCTGACGTAAAACACACAAAAAGTCCGGAGAAAGAGGACCCTGGCCAGAACTTTCCTCCTAGGTGAGTCCGTTAATCACTACGCTGTGTACTTGCTGGTGTAGTGACCTGCGTATTTTGCATATTGACATCGTAGCATCGTCAGGGAAGGACGGAAAAGCCCGTGGGCTGACTGGGATCTTCTCCCTGCTACGTGGGGAGTGGATTTCGACTGCGGAGCCCAAGTGGGTCTTGCAGGATTTAGCTTTTCGTATTGACAAGTTCTAGATGGTTTCTGTTAAGAGAAAGGCTTTTTGGATCTCTTCTGGGGGTGCCTCCCTTTGTGACCTTTCTCAGGAGCCTGCGTGCTGAGCACTTCATCTTCCACCCCACTTAAGGGAAGAGGAGCAGACACAGAACCGTGTTGGCGCCTTATCTCGCTTAATTCTTGCTTTTAATTGGTCTTGATTGGGCTTTTAAGAGAATCTCTGCCAAAATCAAGAAGCTAAAAATTAAAATAATTGTTGTGGTGATGGAAGCAATCAAAGAGGCCATCGAGTTCCCGGTCTGTGTGCAGTGGAGAGACGGAGCAGGCTGGATTTGATGTGGTCTCCTGGGACACGCTGGTCTCCAAGGGTTAATTTTGCCCCTGGCCTCTCTGTCCATGCATAATCCATTTGGGCTGGAAGTAAATGGCAATTTCTTGCAGTGAGGATCGACTCCACTGCTGGAGAAAATGATGTATATTTATCATCCTTGTAGCTGATGGTCTCCATCCCTTTTTTACTTGTTTTTCATCTAAACACAACTCTTCGGTGATGAGCTTCCCTGTACGATACCAGATTTCATAGTGACCTACAAGTATTTTTCTTTCCCACAAGTGCTGTTTCCCTGCAATTTTTGTCACTGCCAAGCAGTGTCCTTCAAGAAGACTGAGTAGATAAATGTGAAATTCTCCAGCTTTTTTGAGGCAAAACTGTAAGTACAAGTAGGACATGGAACAGCTCATCCTGGAAACCATTTCCAGGCACTTGATGGATGAGAAAATCATCAGGAGTGGTCAGTATGGGTTTACCAAGGGGAAGATCAGCTTGACTAACTTGAGAAACTTCTACGGTGAAGTGACTGCCCTGGTAGATGAGGAGAAAGCAGTGGATATTGTCCGTGTGGACTTCAGTAAGGCCTTAGACCCCGTCTCCCGTAAGATCCCCGTGGAGAAGCTGTTGATGTACAGGCTGGATGAGCGGGCAGTGAGGTGGGCTGAAAGCTGTCTGAATGGTCAGCAGCTCTGAATGGTCGGGCCCACAGGGTCATGGCTGGTGGCGTGCAGTCTATCTGGAGGCCAGTGACTAGCGGTGTACCTCAAGGGTCAATACTGGTCCACGAAGGTGCCAAAGGGACTGGAGCATCTCTGCTGTGAGGAGAGGCTGAGGGAGCTGGGACTGCTCAGCCTGGACGGGAGAAGGCTCTGGGGGTCTCCTCAACGTCCATGAATACCTGGAGGGAGGGTGCAAAGAGGATGGAGCCAGGCTCTTTCCAGTGGTGCCCAGTGACAGGACAGGGGGCGATGGGCACAAACTGAGACGCAGGAGGGTCCCTCTGAACACCAGGAAACACTTTTTGTCTGTGAGAGTGACCGAGCCCCGGCACAGGCTGTCCAGGGAGGTTGTGGAGTCTCCGTGCTTGGGGATGTTCAAAATCCATCTGCACATGGTTGTGGGCAGCCAGCTCTGGGTGCCCCCGCTTGGGACCCTGTGTCCTCCAGCGGTTCCCTGGGACCTGCGAGGGTGTGTGTAACAGCAGCTGGATTTTGAATCCCGCACCACTGCATGATCAGATCCCGTTTGTTTTATGCAGCGCTGTATAAATGTAAACCGGCTCAATAACTCTTCTCTGGCTCTTTTGGATTCATTTCTATCCTTACGCTGCGTGTTTTCTTTTGCTTGCTTCCTACTTTCACCTTCCCAGATGTCTCCTCGGAGCAAACTTCCGTGACTTTTATTGTTCTGCTTGTTTTCCTTCTCCTTCTCGGGTAAACGTATTATTTTTTTTCTAAGTGCGTTTTCCTAGAGCTCTGCAAAACGCTCCTTCCCTCTGAAGTACTAGCTGCAAAAGCAAGCGCAGAGTCCTGATTCAGGTGCATTTCTTCGTTTTTCTTTTCAAATATCTCTAAAGCCACAAATAAATAATGCTGGTTTTTGCTGCCATCTGGGCATGCAGGACCGAATTTTTTTTTTCAGAGCGACATTTTTAATGCTTTATCTGTCAAAGGGGGAAGAAATAAAAGCTCTTTGCGTCGACAGCAATAACCCACCTCCCACAAATTGTAGCCTGTGCTCCCATCTCCCACTAAAACCCAAAGCAAACAACGATCCGTGTGAAGACAGGAAGCGTTTGGGGTGTAATTGCCGGTGGATCTTTGCTTTCGCGATTTCTGGTTTCACCCGAAAAGGCAGCCGAGCAGCGCTGCGGTTCGCTTGGGTGGATTTGTTCTGAGCTCTCGCTGTGCTCTTAGTTTGACTTTTTTTTTTTTTTGGCAGCTCTCTGAGTTTTAAAACATCCTCTGCGAAAGTCTCCTGGCCACGCTCGATAAAAATGGCCCGTGGAGGGAGGGAAGGGGCCGGAGCGCGCCGGCACGGGTGAGCTACGCCCTGACGACAGCCCTGCCTCCAGGCTCCTTTTTTTTTGGCCTCGAGCCTCCATTTCTGTCATCCTGCCCTGATCCCTTGCCTTCTGCATGGATCGGAGTTAGAGGACCCTCCAGTTTGACCAGTTCAAACTGGGAAGCAGGTCTCTCCCATCATCTGAGCCAAGAGGTGTTGATGTTGGTGGAGCTGGGGACCTTGGCTCATCAGAAGACCTCGCCAGTACCGAGATCTGATTTTGCAGCTACTTTGGAGGCTGAAAAACCATCAAACCTTGAATACCCTCCAGAAAACGATGGAAGGGGTCTGGTTCCTGGAGCTCGTGAGCTGGGTGGTGCCGTGACGCAACGCTGTGCTGGGGGTGAGCTCTCACCTGTAAAGTCCCGTGGTTTTTTATCTCTCGTTCGCGTCGGTTTATCAAACCGTAATTGGGCTGTGAGTTAGCATCAGCTCTTTAGGGAAGCTTGTTGCAGCCCTGTGTAATAAAAACGTGAGTGCTTAGCTTTCATGTGTCAAAATTACTCATTTCAAATATCATCTTGGAGAGACGAAGGTCTAGGAGATAAGTATGGCTTGCACGGGAAGTCCATTGACTAATGGACCCGCAGCTGTAATTGAGGGGGGAAAACACATCTTCTCTTTCAGATCTGAGGAAGTGGTTTATCCACCTGAAGAACTGTTTTTCTCCCTCAAGTGCCGCGCTGGTTGGGCTGGCAGAAGCCAGCGCTTGCCTGGGTTGATGCACGTGAAGCACTCGGCTACTTGGCAACCCTGTGCATCGCAAAATTGTGCGATGGATGGGTGGCTGAAGTATTGATCCTGTTTACGTCGTTCTTTTAAAATAACGCCTCTTTTTTTAGAAAGCTTCGGCATTTCTAGTCTCACGGTCTCCTGAATGGTACGCTGATATGAAGCGTGCAGGTATTTTTCCCCAGTCCGTAAGTAAATGATGCTCCTCTCAGCTTCCTCCGTATATTCTCTGCTTCCCGTGTGGAATATTTCTGTTATAAATAATTGCTTTATGGAATCCTAGAGGCAAATACCACCTGCATTCCTGTATTATGTGGAAATTGAGGTCTGCCAGCTCGGTGCCCTTTTGGGAGCAAGAAATTGCGATGGGAGCAGGGAAAACATCCGTGTCCCTATAGGTAATCCCCTTTCCCTATAGGTAACCCTCTTTCCCTATAGCTAACACCCTTTCCCTATAGGTAACCCCCTTTCCCTATAGGTAACCCCCTTTCCTTATAGCTGACCCCCCTTTCTTGTCTGAATATAGAGCAACCGTGGAGACAGAGGCCAGGGAAGCGGCAGACAGACGTGCGAAGGATTATTATATTTGCTCAGGCTTTGAAACAGGCTGGAGATAAAGCCCTCGGTGTTTACTGGGCCATTAAACATTTATTAGCCTCTATCCCAGTAAATAACAGCTGGGATGAAAGCGCAGAGCGGGGTCGGCGGTTGACTTTTGCACCCAAGTTTGTAAACGCAGACGCAGGTCGTGTAATTTTAAGGGCCTGGTTGAGGGGGAAGCGTCGGCCCAGACGTGGCAGATGAGCCGACGGGCTGGAGCTCTTCTTTATCAGGAGAAAATCCTGAAATCTTAGGAAATGGAAGAATTTAAACAACAATTAAAAAAAAAAAAAAAAGATTATGACCTGAGTTAGGAATGAGTTTGTCCCTGCGCTTCCTACCAAAAACCCGGGCCGCCGCCACGTTCAGCCACCCGCGCCGGGCTCGCCTAGGCCGTGGTTTTCACTCGGCAGCGTTTCCACCACCATCAGGCTTTTCTTTCCCTCTCACCCCATCCCCGAGCTTTACTGGGAAGAGGAGAAGCGTCGCCGGGGGGCTGAGGCTTGGCTGGTGGGGGCTCGGCCGCGGCACCTGGTCGGACGGTGGGATTTTCGGAAGAGGGAGTGTGAAGGGATTACTCTGTGAGGCCACAGCCGAGTGATTCGTACCGCAGGCGATCCCTCTGAAGTCAATGGGATTGTAAAGCGTGTAAATCAGTATGGAATTTGGCATTTTCCTGGAAAAGTGGGGGATATTTGTTTTCCTTGCATATAAATTACTTCTAATAAGACTCCGTAGACACGACTGATCCTTCTGATCGCGCCGTTGCTCCTCGCAGGCCCGAAGTTACTCCTGCTATGCTCTCATTTTAAATATTTTAAAAAAAAACAACACTTGCGTGGGAAATATCTGCGGTTGCTGCCAGGCTGTGAAGCGTTGCTGGGAATGACTCAGGCGGGAGCGCATCCTCGTGCGCTTGGGACCTGCGGTGAGAATGGAGAAAGGAGACGGTCTTGTTTTCACACTCCCTCATTTTGAGTCGCTGCCGTAGCCCTGTTCCGCCGTTTAGATGTCATCAGGTTGAGGGATAATTAGAGGGTGCCTGTTTTGCTACGGAGCCGGATCGGGAATCCGCATTGCCGTGAGCAAGCCTGGTTTATTTGTCGGGGAATGCAAAGCGACGGAGTGGGCGTCCGGAGAGCGTTGCTGTGCAGGGAGAAGATGCTCTGCTGCTTCTTCCCTGCGTCTACAGAATGTATCTCTTTTCTACAACAACTTAAAAATAAATAAAAATTGACCGTCCCGTTTTCGCTTTGCCTCCTGGGTGCTGCTGGGTGGTTTGGGTGCTGTGTGCGGTGGCTTACTCTCCGTCCAAGACAGCTTTAGTGCTCTAATAAAGAATAATAAAGAACATTAATTTTTCATTTGCTGCGGTTGGGGTGGGCATTAAATTTTGCCGAGATGTTCCAACAGCATGGGTGGTTTTAGCTGTTTGAGACTGACTTTACCTGATGAAAACGTAACTTGCCCGTTCACGCATTGTGCAGCGTGTGGAAAGTGTGACGGGCTTCGGTTGAAAACGCCGTTGAAAACTGGAAGGAGCGCTACAGAAAATAACTGAGAAACTGAATAATTGAGAAAATAACCAGGTGCCATTAAGGTGGTTGCCGAGAGAATAATTCACTCATCTCTCCCCAGCTAGATGAAGTAGTTTTTGTTTTCCTCTCCTCCTTACTGCCATACCCACAACTCCAGAAGAGCCACCTGTGCGCTCCCGTAGATGATCCCACTGATACATGCCTAATTCCGTGCCTAATTCCAGCTCGGAGCTGTTTTCGTGAGCAGAGCGGAGCTTTGAAGGCACCTTCCCCTCTGTCAGGCCTCCAGAAGGGTTTGTGCGGTGGAAAGCTTTGTCCCTTTTTCCACTGCCGCTGACTGGCCCAGCGAGCTCCTGTCTGCAAACCTTGCCTTCTCTGGAAAGGAGAAAATAAGATTGTTTTTAAGGCAGCGGTCTAGATCTGGATGTAAGATCTGGCACAATTGGAGATCCTTCCAGCTTCAGGCCAAGTGACGTATGTTCCTCGTTGTCCTCTGTGCAAAACAGAACAGTTTAAGACTAATTTTTATTGTTCGTTAGGCTCCTGATATATTAGCAGACTGCGTAGCCTTAGTGTAGTCCCTAAATGACCTGAGCTGAGGTCTTCAGTCTTCTTCTCAACCATCTCCATGCCTTCTGCAGGCTGGTAGACCTGCAGTTGTGCTTGTAATGCTTTGAGAAACTTATTTTAGATGGAGACTGTGTGAGTGGGTGTGCCAATCTCAGTGATACGGGACAGTCCCAGTCATCCCCAACAAAATTCAAGCAGTTGGGGCGATAAAAAAGCTGTTTGCTTAACGTGGCTGATTGGTGTGAGACAACTCACTCGTCTTGGCCCAAGCCATTAACCGGGTGTTTCTCTCTTGCAGGGCGCATTGGGAATAATCATCAGCCTTAATAAGGATTGATTGTGTACTGCCCGTCGTCGTCCCCGTCTGCCATTAATCGGAAAAGCTCTGACGGTCGCGTTGGGGAGGTGAAGAGTTGAATGAGCGTCCCTTTTAAGGTACAGTAGAAACATAAATGAGATGTTTTGGGGATGAAGCTCGTACCGCTGTAGCCCGCACGGGACAGCAGCAGCTTTCGGAGGTGCTGAGTGTCCAGCTTTCTCATAGATTCACATCTCTCGGTCTTACAACATCTACGTGGTGAAACCTGCGCTCCATCGTTCTGTTTGATGTTAATGAGCGTCGTCTTCTTAGACTGGGTGGTTGCCTTTGTTTTGATACAAACTTTCATGAATCCAGTATTTTCTCTTCATTTACTTGAAAGAATCTTTCCGTTTTGAAAATTTGAGTTTGCGTTGCGAGGCGTGAAGAGTTGGGGCATCAATATTTGTGCTGCTTTGAAGAGGGCTTTTCTTAAGGTGTTTTTTTCTTGGTCGTACAAACCAGTATGAGGTTGAAATACACTGACCTCTGCTGTTACCTTTGCACAGATGGGTGCGTAATTCTGGCATGCGTGATTTATTGAGGAGGGAGAAAGAAAAAAAAAAACAATCTTTTTGAGGAAAGGAAGGTTATGGAGTAAGAAAGAAGCTTGTGGAGTAAGAAGGAACGTTACTCAGGACGGTAGTGAATTAAAAAAACAAGAGCCAGCCGGGAGTTTATGGGTAGTTGTTCTGGTCAAAGTTCTTCCCGTGGTCTGACTTGAGGAAAATAAAAATATTGCTGTAAGATTTCTTGTTCAGTATTTCAAAGAACTCATTTCAACCATACCGGGATGGTATTGCTAGAGTAGCAAACTGAGACGTGCGTGTCAAACCTGGTGATTTTTATCAACGAGGTCCTTTTTTCAAGTGTTTCTCGTTGCTGTGGCTTTCACAAATTCACCCTGTCTGGAGATGAAATTTGTCTGTGTGCTTTCATATTTCCTTAAAGCTCGCACATAGGCTCCGGCTGACACTGCCTGCTTCACAAACTTGACCAATTTATGGTTTCATATAAAAATTCTTTGCAAACCTGGTGTGATACCTCTGTGCCAAACTGAAGTCAGTCATAACTTTTACGGATGACTAACTAAATGCTTCCCTTTGAATGCGTGTAACACTTCACGACGAGTTTCACATCTGTTTGTAGGACGAAGATATTACCTGCACTCGGGCAGTAGCTTTCTCTGAAAAACGATGGTCTGGATGTGCTTATCAAGACTTGTTAGTGTTGCAAATGGGCAATTTAGTGGCCAGCTGGCATCCCAAAGCCGCTTGGATCGGCAGGATGTGCCTGAAATCGTGTGAAGAGGAGCGGCCGCAGGCCGATGCTTCGCCGTGGCCAGCGCTGTCTGGTTTGACCGGCCAGTTTAAATGGTCTCAACAAAATTACTCACGTGGGAGCAGTTTGTCTTGGGTGATGGAGCCAGACATGGATGTGACTCTGTCAGCTGGAGTGAAATAGTCCAACAACACTTGGGCTGAGTGGTTTTTCTCTCTAAAACTGAGGGTTGTAGAACACTGGCCCAGGTTGCCCAGAGAGGCGGTGGATGCCCCATCCCTGGAAACATTCCAGGCCAGGTTGGCCGGGGCTCTGAGCAACCTGATCTGGTTGGAGATGTCCCTGCTCCTTGCAGGGGGGTTGGACTGGATGGCTTTTGAAGGTCCCTTCCCACCCAAACCGTTCTGTGATTCTGTGATTCTGAGTGGCCGATGTTGGCTGGAAGATCTTGAGCGCCTTTATATGCTTTTATGGGTTGCTTTTTAAAGTGTTTCATTAAACATCACTTACCGATTCAGATGACAGGTCCAAAGCATTCAGATTTGGGTTATGCAGGAGAAAACTAACACTAGACAAAGCTGTCCGTTCAGATGCGTTGCTAGATTTCTGGGCTTTGTTTTCACCGGTCACATTCACTTGCCACAAGTTATTGTCCTCTTTTGTCAGCCATTTCAGCAATGTCACACATTTGCTCTAGCTCACGGAGTGTGACGCTGGCAGACCAGGGAGCTTGCATTTGCAGAATGCGGGTAAGAAGACTTCAAAGTTTAGCTCTGAAATCTTGATTATGTCCTGAAAGATTCTGCATGTGTAACTGGAAACCTTGGGATCCCCAGCGTGGAAGTGCTCCCAGGTCTGGTGGCACCTCTGAGGAGAGGTTGCGGTGGTCTCGAATCAAAACTGGCTGAACTGTGTTACTGGAGAAAGGGAAGGAGAGTGGGAGGTAGAAAAAAATCCCACTAACGAACACTTTTCACCTCTCCCAAGGAGTGCAAGTGGGAATCATGGAATCACAGAATGGTTTGGGTTGGAAGGGACCTTTAAAGCCCATCCAGTCCCGCCCCCCTGCAAGGAGCAGGGACATCTCCAAGCAGATCGGGTTGCTCAGAGCCTCATCCAACCTGGCCTGGAATCCCCCCTTTCCCGGCCAGGGATGGTCGCCCTGGCTCGTTACTGCCTGATCTCCCAGGGCTTCGGTGTCTGTCCCAGCTCACCCTACTGGATAGGACAGTTTCACCGAGCCACGGTTGGGTTAGCCCAGGTTTTTCCACCTGAATTATTTTCAGGATCTCAGCAGGTTTACAGGAGGGGTTAGAGGGGACGTGTCCTCGATGAGATGCAAAACTTGCAATGAGAACAAGGGCGAGCTCGTCTTCTCGCTGAGCCTTAGGCCGCCGGGCTTGCCTTAGGCCAGCCTTAGGCTTGCGTCAACAGCTGTGTTTGGAGGAGTCAAGGGCACTGTTCGAAAACACCCTGCTGTTTCAGCGCTGTGCTAGCAGTAAAGAATGTGACATGGGAGCAGCTTCGTAGGAAATTGAGCTTTCAAAATCCGCAGAGAAGCCGCCGCCGCGCGCAGCGGCTCCGCTCTCAGCAGCAGGTCGGAAGCAGCTTTTTTGGGATTATCGCCAAGAGACGTTTCTTGGAAACCCTTCCACATGCAGCGCGAACAGCAGGATGGGAGGTCTTGATTTGAACTCTAGATGATAAAACCACTGAGGTTTTGGCAGGGCTGCGTGTTTGGATGCCTTGTTCTTGGCCTTTCTCGTTTGGGTGCATAGGTGAACCCCTGCCTCCGCTGGCTCAGAAACTTCCATCTGACTTTATAGCAAGATGAATTTTCCACTGAATAGGAAAGTTTTTGGGAGTGAGACAACTCTGGTTTTTTGGATGGCATTCTCCAACCCTTTGGCTACACCTACTCTGTTTTTCTGAATCAAAGTAGTGCTGAACCTACCTCACAGCATCATTAATTTCTCTTAAAGCTGACGTTCTTCTTCCGTGTTTGCCCTCCCTGACGCGTAGCCTTGCTGCTCACGTTGCCTCTTGACCCTTCTTGTCCAGTTCTGGAGCCCCCAACACAAGAAGGACATGGACCAGTTGGAGAAGGTCCAGAGGAGGCCACAAAGATGATGAAAGGGCTGGAGCAGCTCTGCTGTGAGGCCAGGCTGAGAGAGCTGGGGCTGCTCAGCCTGGAGAAGAGGAGGCTCCGGGGAGACCTGAGAGCGGCTCCCAGTGCCCAAAGGGGGCTGCAGGAAAGGTGGGGAGAGACTCTTCAGCAGGACCTGGTGTGACAGGACGAGGGGTAACGGTTTCAAGATAGAGGGAGGTAGATTTAGATTAGATATCAGGAAAATTTTTTTACGCTGAGGGTGGTGGAACACTGGCCCAGGTTGCCCAGAGAGGCGGTGGATGCCCCATCCCTGGAAACATTCAAGGCCAGGCTGGATGAGGCTCTGAGCAACCTGATCCGGTTGGAGATGTCCCTGCTCCTTGCAGGGGGGTTGGACTGGGTGGCCTTTGAAGGTCCCTTCCAACCCAAACCATTCTGGGATTCTATGATTTATTTCTGGTAAATCTCATTTTGGGCAGAAGGAATGAATACGTAATCCCTGTCTAGATCCAGCACCAGTTTCTTCAGTAGGAATCCATAAGCACTGCTGCGGTGGAAGTAACACTGATCAATATTATTTGCTTTTAAATTCCCCCAAAATACTCTCAGTTCCCCATCACGTAGAGGTTTAGGGGCTCACAACGTGCGGCGAGACACGGAGGGAGGAGGGGGAACATGCTTGCTGCAGTTCCTGGAAGGTGAGTTTTGTGCTCGTGTTTTGGGGCGTATGATCAAGCAGACAGCAGCAATGTTTGGAGATTTGGTTTCTGCTGCCCCAACTGCTGCCGGGGAGCTTCAGAAGAATGAATGGAGAACGGACGGAGCTGTGGATGTCGCCTGGAGTAGCAATTTGTCTTTAGCCTGGGTCAGACTTTCAATGGTCTTTTTTCTGTAGAGGTTCTCCATTGCTCTTTCGGAATCCTGCCCTTCTGGTTTTTAGGAAACTTAAAATTTATGTGAAGAAGGGAGGAAAATCTCTTCCTTACTCCAAGGGCCAGATGACCATCTTTTTTTTTAATCTCTGTGAGAGCAGTTTGTCGGAAAACACGGGGGGAAGCGGCGAGCTGAGCTTAGCAGAGTCAGGCTGAACTTGAACAGTCCCTTGCTTTATAGAATCACAGACTGGTTTGGGTTGGAAGGGACCTTCAAAGCCCATCCAGTCCAACCCCCCTGCCAGGAGCAGGGACATCTCCAACCAGATCAGGTTGCTCAGAGCCCCAGCCAACCTGGCCTGGAATGTTTCCATTTGTTTTCCACGTTTGATTTGAGCTCATCCATATCAGCAAGGTGCAGTGGGAGCTGAAATCTTTCTATCGGTGACTGTATGGGATAAGAAGGAGAACTTCCCAAAGGTTAGGCTTCCTCCCTAGGTCTTCTTCTCCGAGGAGGCCCTGAGAAAAGCAGATACGCTGGGAAGTTGGTAGCTCCAGACAAGTACGTGCACGCACCGCTGTGCATACCCACGTGTACGTACAGGGAGTGCTTTCCCAAATAGCCGAGAACCTGAGAAAAATGGAGATAAAATCAACAGACAATTGACGTTAATTATGCTTTCAAGACAATTGGAGATTGGTTGAAATCCTGTGGGATTTCTGAGGCCTCTCAGTGCAATTTCAGGCTGAGAGTGGGGAGGAAGGTTTGCATGCTGTGGTCATTAGTGTCTCGGTTGTGACTGTCACCTGTTGCTGGTATCAGACGATGACAGCTTGTGGGCTGTGGAGGACACAGACGTCACCACCGAAACACAGTTATCTTCTCATTGCAAATCACAGAATCACAGGATGGTCTGGGTGGGAAGGGACCTTCAAAGTCCATCCAGTCCAGCCCCCTGCAAGGAGCAGGGACATCTCCAACCAGATCAGGTTGCTCAAAGCACCGTCCAACTTGACCTTGAACATTTCCAGGGATGGGGCATCCACCAAATGCTTCTTTATGTCACTTGACTGCATGCTACATGTATTCTTTCGTGGTGGAGGAAGCCTACCCTTGCTCTTTAAACTGCACAGCACAAATTTGGATTCAATATAAGTTTTGGCTTTAGATTAAAAAAAAAACAGCAAAAAAAAGCATTTTTGCCATGTGACTGAACTTCATTGTTCTTCTTCCACCCACATACTTTCCCCTTCCTTTTCATCCTCACCAAAATCTGGCCTGCATTTTGTGTTTTGGGCAATGGCGAGGTTGCTAGCACTGACCTTGAACTTAGTGAACTTCTCCGAAGAGCCTTCAAGAAAAGCCACATTCCAAGAAGTGTTGGGTCTCTTTGGTGTACAGAGGAACTGGGATATGGCCGAACTCTTAGAAGTGCCAAGTTGGACACTCAGGGGTTTACAGGTGTGGTGGTGTGGAGTAACTGGATTGGAAATCCATCGTGAGGGTTCAATGTCTTGCTTCCTATGATGTGAGCTTCAGAAATAAAAGGAAGAGCCTTGCTTTAACTCTAGAAGAACAAAAGTCTTCAGACATCTGGCAACGGCAGGTCACAAAATACACAAAACTGTATGGGACAGTTTTTCTTGCCATGCCTTTCTGCTCCCGTGCGAATTTAGGCCAAGAAATACTCCACTAACTTCAGAATTTTGCCTGAGCCAACCTTTGGGTCTACAAACACGTTGTGACGAGGCACCATCAAACGCGTTATTCCGTGAAACTGCACTGCACATTTTTTGGTATGTTCATAGGAGTGTTTGTTCAGAATTGTACTTCACCGGTAGAAGCACGTGATGTTGTTCGAAAGATAACATGTACTTGTTTTCATTCCCTGAAGATGGAAGTTCTTTCTTCAAAGGATCATGAATAAAACAAGACAGTGCCTCGTAGCGGGTATTAAGGAAAAAAATAACAATAAAAAAAAAAAGTCTTTGGAGTGGTCTTTCCCTCTGGCATCTTCACTCAGATTCTGCAATCAGTAATTCAGAGGAGGTTTTGTGGAAAAGGGAGGCGAGATGCAAGAGTTGATATGACTTTCCCAAGGGCGAGAACTTCCAGAGCTGGGATGTGAACATGAATCTCTTTAATTCCAGCTAAACACTTCACTGTGAGATCATTATTCTGTTTTATTAACGCCTCTAAAGCCATAATGCTACATATGCATTGAAGAATCCTCTGGCAAGTCCTCGTCTGAGTCCCTAGGAGCCATCTCCTATCCCAAACATCTTTTTGCTTGAACTTTGAACACAAGGAAGTATTCCCTAGCCGTGGTTGGTCTTACTCTGACCTGGTCATCATCTGTTCTTAGTGCAAAAATTAGCTAAAAGTGCTAATATTTGATAGGGACGGGTACAACTGTACTGATGACAATCTACTTCGTAGTTTTCATGTAACAGTGAGTAAACTGTTGTGTTCTTGAGCTAATTTATTAAAGGTAGGAGAGCAGTAGCAGGACACAGTGTGCATCAAGAGGAGCGTGGCCAGCAGGTCGAGGGAGGGGATTCTGCCCCTCTGCTCTGCCCTGGTGAGACCCCATCTGGAGTACTGTGTCCAGTTCTGGAGCCCCCAACATCAGAAAGACGTGGACCAGTTGGAGAGGGTCCAGAGGAGGCTGTGAAGATGATCAGAGGGCTGGAGCACCTCTGCTGTGAGGACAGGCTGAGAGAGTTGGGGCTGCTTAGCCTGGAGGAGGCTCCAGGGAGACCTTAGAGTGGCCTCCCAGTGCCTAAAGGGGGCCTGGAGGTGGGGAGAGACTCTTCAGTAGAACCTGTTGTGATAGGATGAGGGGTAATGGTTTCAAAATAGAGAGAGGTAGATTCAGATTAGATATTAGGAAAAAAATTTTACGCTGAGGGTTGTAGAACGCTGGCCCAGGTTGCCCAGAGAGGTGGTGGATGCCTCATCCTTGGAAACATTCCAGGCCAGGCTGGACGGGGCTCTGAGCAACCTGATCTGGTTGGAGATGTCCCTGCTCCTGGCAGGGGGGTTGGACTGGGTGGGCTTTGAAGGTCCCTTCCAACCCAAACCGTTCTGTGATTCTCTGATTTATAAGCTGCTCTATCCCAAATAGCCTTTTGAACCACTGTGTGGTTTTATCCACATTTGAAGAACTTCAAAGTCTTCAGATCTTAAAAGTTCTGTTAAAATTGAGTAGCAGGGAGATTGAGTGGAGACATCATAAGACTTCCCAGGCTTGATGCAAAATCTGCCCTGTAAACGTTCTTAGGTAATCCATATTTGATTTGTAGGATGATGCCATCTCCTCGGTTGAGGTCATGGTATTACTGAAGCCTCATGGGCAGTGGTTTCGCCCCTCTGCCTCCTTAACCCCCGTTGTCCGTACGGATGACTTCATCTCCCTTCGCTCGGAGGCACGCGTTGCCTCTTTGACAGGCATTAGCAGATTTACCGGCAGCTCCTCACACGTCTAAAACTCTGCGGAGATGCCGTCAGCGCCCCGTGCCTGGAAACCCGCGAGTATCTGATGCAAACTGTGAAATTGAGGATTCAGCCCCGCTTTGATGCTTCGGCTCGGTAAGCGGCAGAACTAACGTAGCTCAGCATGCTAATGAGGGAGGTTTTTCTCGTTAAGTGTCGAGCCGTCAGAGAATGGCCTGTGTTCGCCCTTGAAACCTTTCTGGGAGACTGGTCTTCCTCTCAAGCTGAGCCTTGCGGGGTCCTCAGCAAACAACCAGCGTCACAGCTGGAGCGCGGCTGCCAGCGGCAGGAGAAGAAGCCCAACTTGATGACTTTCAGGGATATGGCCCAGAAAATGAAATCCTCTATGTAATTTATAAAAGATCTGAGATAAAGACTGAGGAGGGGTTGGTGTGGAAGTGATTGTTCTTCCTGGGGAGAAAGTGAGGATGAAACCTAGAAGAGACCTAAGCCGTTGGGTTACCGTGGGGATAAAAGTGAGATGCTAACAGCTTACAGTATCGCTTGGGGGCATCCAAAACGTTGATGTTTTCATTTTGGAGACCCCCTTCTCCAGCACTGTCTGTTTGGGTCGCTGTCATCTGTTAATTTTAATTGGAAAATGTCAATGTGAGTGAAAGTGTCGCTTTTAACCTTCTCCACCCTTGGTTGAAAAGCATTTAGAGCTAAAAGCTGTCATTGGTGTAACCTGGAAACACTGAATGGAGAAGGCTTCGTCGGGATGAAAGACCACTTTATAAGGATAGGACCTCAAAAACCAATGGGTTTGTCAGATACTACATCATCAAGGTCTCGCTGGAAGGGAGGTATCGCTTACACTCCTGGAATTTGTCATCTGAGCAGTTAAAATTCTCTGTTCTAGGAAGGGGTGGGGGAATACTTGAGAGAATTTCGCTTGCGAGGATGGCTTCCACCAAGAGGGAAACGTGCTGTGGACAGAGCGCCTGTCCGAGAGGGTGTGGTGGTTTCTGTGAATTTGAGTCATTTCACACCAGCCCTTGGAGGTTGTCCAGGTTCAACACGGCAAAGCTGTGAATTGTGTGAGATGTAACAGCCGAATCGCTTAAAACCAGAAATGATCTCCTGAATATCTGTCCTCTTGACTTGGATGGAGGGCCTCCAGGAGCGAAGATGGTTTTAGTTTCGATGCCCTTAGTTGTGAAATGTGCATCAAAAATCCCAAACACGCAAATTCTGCTCTCATTGCTTGACATCTCCACGTCTGGCTTGTATGTCCCCGAGATGATCTTGATTTCTTTCCACCGAGAACGTGAAATTCCTGCTGAACCGCGCGGCTCGGAACTTGGAGCAGCGCGTTGACACGGTGCTGATGGGGAACCCAAAGAGTTTTAAGGGCCTGATGGGAAATTACAGCCAACGAGAGCTGTTGGCAACCAACTTCCAAATGGAAATCCTCCATGAGCAGAACACGCTACAATTATAGCAGCTTTCCCGGGTCAGGAAACGAACGCTGTGACTGCTGTATTCCTGTGTGTGGTATTTATGACACACAATGTTATCTTTGTCATTGTTACGTATGCTTTCATGCAGTGCAATTAGGGTGGGGCTGAGGTTAATGGTCACGTTAATCGTTTTGGTGTTCTTAATTTAGCCTCTGAGTGCTGTCGTTCAGGAGGGAGTGAGTAACAAAAATTATTCATGCTATTGTGCTGCTGTCACATCTGCGGTGTAGGGAGATGGCTGCGGTACGGCCTAAGTCGGAGATCGCCCAAGCCTCGGATTTAACCGCCGAAAAGCTCCTTCACGTAGGCTTTGGCGTTTTGTCCTCCTTACACCATGTTGGAAAGTCCTGGCCTTGAACGTTTCCAGGGATGGGGCATCCACCACCTCTCTGGGCAACCTGGGCCACTGCTCTACAACCCTCGTTGTAAAAATTTTTTCCTAATATCCAATCTGAATCTACCTCCCTCTATTTTGAAACTGTTACCCCTCATCCTATCACACCAGGCCCTGCTGAGTCTCTCCCCACCTTTCCTGCAGCCCCCTTTGGGCACTGGGAGCCGCTCTCAGCTCTCCCCGGAGCCTCCTCTTCTCCAGGCTGAACAGCCCCAGCTCTCTCAGCCTGGCCTCACAGCAGAGCTGCTCCAGTCCTCTCAGCATCTGCGTGGCCTCCTCTGGACCTTCTCCATGTCTTTCTGATGTTGGGGGCTCCAGAACTGGACACAGTACTCCAGGTGGGGTCTCACCAGGGCAGAGCAGAGGGGCAGAATCCCCTCCCTCAACCTGCTGCCCATGCTGCTCTTGATGCAGCCCAGGATGCGGTTGGCCTTCTGGGCCGCAAGGGAGCATTGCCTTATGGAAACATTCCAGGCCAGGTTGGATGAGGCTCTGAGCAACCTGATCTGGTTGGAGATGTCCCTGCTCCTTGCAGGGGGGTTGGACTGGATGACCTTTAAAAGTCCCTTCCAACCCAAACCTTTCTGTGATTAATGGATGGAGTTGCTCTGAAACCAAACCCCTGCACTTGGCGAGGTGTCTCTCTCTCTGTGTGGACTTCCACCCAGCTGAACTTCAGCTGAAGGAGAAAAACTTTCCCATACACTTGTTCAGAGAAGCTCACCTCCGCCGTAATGGCTAAATTTCTAAACCCTAAATTTCTCTTTTATGAAAAATATTCTGGAAACACAGTGGAAACTAGTGCGGAGTCCATGGGTGTGTGGTTGTGGGGCTTTTCTCCTCCCCACTAACTTCCATGAGTTGGGGTGTGGCTGGCTGCAGGTTTTATGCAGAATACCAAACTCAAAATATCAAAAAATAACAAAATTTTTTTTTCAAAACCAACACAACACCCAAACCCCCTCAACTTGTTTTATTTGGTGACTGCTCCTAAAATACTTCTGCTTCCCAAAGCTGGGGAGATACGCGCCTCGTGCGTTCCGAGTGCTGGCTGAGGGGTACAGCTCCATGAAAAATGAAAAAAAAAATTAGGAGATTTGACTTTTTTTTTTTAAATTCTGCAGTATCTGGTGAGAGTAGAAGATGAGGACAATTCTGCTGTCTCCAGGATCAGGTCCTACTGCTGCTGGTCGATCTCCTGGGGCCATTCTGAGGTCCTCAGCTGAGGACCTCAGCTTCCTCATGGGCTGAAATGCCTCTTTTTACACCAATTTAAAGTTAAAATGATATTAAGTGCCAGTTGCTGTTTCTATAAACTGAAACATCGCAGCTGTCTTCTTCGGGTAGCTGCAGAAGAAACACAAGAAACCATTTTGCCGAGGATCAAACTTCTTTTTTTTTTTTTTTTTTACGATGTGCTCAGTTCACAAATAAAAAGCTGATTTGCCGAAGACCGTTTGCTTTTGCTGCAACCAGACCGAAGAGGCTGTGCTTAGGAAGCTGGCTTAATTTTATGATTTAAAAAAAAAAAACCAAACAAACCAAAAAACAACTTCTGAGAGTGCTCTTCATGTTGTACTTCCTCAGTTCAGGACTCCAAGTCTTTCACAAAACTGAGAAGAGTCCCATGGGGCCGCAGACGTCCTGGGGTGGTGGATTGAATGACTTAAGTATCTTTTTTTGGTCCGATTTGTGACTGGAGCTTTAATTTATTGCCTCCTCTGTAAACCACAGATATGTTTGTTATTTGCAATTACACGGTCAAAAAAGAAAAAAAAAAAAAGAGAGCGAGAGCTTTATTTGGGTTTTAAAGTCATTCTTTCTCTTTGCCTTGGCGTTTGTTGCAGTGAAATCCTTTTTGAAGAATTGTGGAGATGGCTGGGTTGAAATAGCTTCTCAACAGGACATGCGATGGGCGGTGGCGGTGCAAGCCCAGGGAAAGATGAGAACGAAGGTTTTACGGATTCCTTGAGACCGGTGAATCATAGAATCACGGAACAGTTTGGGTGGGAAGGGACCTTCAAAGCCCATCCAGTCCAACCCCCCTGCAAGGAGCAGGGACATCTCCAACCAGATCAGGTTGCTCAGAGCCCCGGCCAACCTGGCCTGGAATGTTTCCAGGGATGGGGCATCCACCACCTCTCTGGGCAACCTGGGCCAGTGTTCTACCACCCTCAATGTAAAAAATTTTTTGCAACCTGGAGCTCTTCTCAGCCTGGAGAAGAGGAGTCTCCGGGGAGGCCTTATAGCAGCCTTCCTGTGCCCAAAGGGGGCTGCAGGAAAGGTGGGGAGAGACTCTTCAGCAGGGCCTCCTGTGACAGGACGAGGGGTGATGGTTTCAAAATAGAGGGAGGTAGATTCAAATTAGATATTAGGAAAAAAAAATTTACGATGAGAATGGTGCAATGCTGGCCCAGGTTGCCCAGAGAGGTGGTGGATGCCCCATCCCTGGAAACATTCCAGGCCAGGTTGGCCGGGGCTCTGAGCAACCTGATCTGGTTGGAGATGTCCCTGCTCCTTGCAGGGGGGTTGGACCAGATGACCTTGAAAGGTCCCTTCCAACCCAAACCGTTGTGTGATTCCATGAATTAAAAAAAAAACAACCTCCTGTTGCTTTTTTTTTTGGATGTTAAAGAAAAATGTGTGGGCAGAAGTAGTGGTAGAGTCTACACACCTATATGAAGAAAGCTTCTAATGGGTTCCACCAAATATTTTCACGGTGAATTGAGATTGCGGGGGAGATGAAACGATACAGCTCGCAAAATGCCCGGAGGTTCCCTTGCGGAGGGTGGTAAAATGGATTTGTGGGCTCTGAGGGAGCAGCCGTGGGGGGGTTATCAGGAAGACGGAACGATAAACCCCAGATTACTGCTCAGATGTTGGCTGATGGCAACCAGACCCACGAGCCGCGCGACAGCGGCTGGAAAAGCTGTGAGCGGATTGGTGCAAATATCCATGAATTGGTTAAAAAAATTACAAAAAAAAAACCCAAACCCTCAGCGCTTGGACTGGTTCTGCAGGCAGAAGGGGTGGAGATGCCAAAACCGGGAGGAGCTTTGATACCCGCCGACGAAAAGCCGTTTCCTGAGTGGGAGGCTGGAAGGATGGACCGTGTAGGTTCGAGTAACGCGGGGACGCTGGCTTTCCTATCGCTGACGGCGTTCCCTCTTCGCCGGGCCGTATTAATTATTTCGCTCGGGTTATAACTTCCTCGTCGGCGCACGGAGGCGTGGGCGGGGGGGGGAAGGAAATGACACTTGCTTTCTTCGCAGGACCTCGCAAAGATCTGCAGATCAAAGTAAGAGCTAGGTGTTACCGGGGACGGGCGAAATAACGCGCTTCGCAGAAGATTCTTGCAGGTACGGCGGGTGAAGTAACCTGAAACCTGGCATTCGGGGTGCGGCAGAGGAAGATTGCAACCCGGCCAGTTTTGCTTCCTAACGTAACACACCGTGGAAAAGGGCCTGTTGAGTTTTTTTTCTTTTTTTTTTAAAAAAACTTGTAGCGGCTCGGTGGTTTTCGGGCGCTCCCAAGCTCTTGCTCGGTGGGAGTTGGACAGAGCTGCACTTTGTGTTCGTGGTTGCCTCCACAGCCCTGTTTCCCTTTGCCCAGTCTCAATCCAGCAGGAAACTGGTTTCTTGTCCGCCGAGCCAGCTCGGTTTTGTCGACGGTGAAACCTTCCTCCTTGCTTTCTCCCTGGGTCCTGCTGGGAACATCTCCAGCTCTTCTCACCCCGCGCTCGTCCGTGCCGTTCCTCTGGAGCGACGTCGAGCCGAAGCTTGCAGTCGCTGAGCTTCACCTGGCTCTGCACGATGCTCCTTGTAGTTTTTCTACCTCGCACTCAAAAAAAAAAAAAACAAAACCAAAACCAAGTACCTTTGCCTGCTTCTTTTCGTATCGTTGTACAAAATGTGGCTGTCACACCCACCGGCGCTGGGCTCTGGGTGCCTTGAACCCAGTGTTTTATACTGGGACGTGGCAGCGGCAGGCTTTCCTCCTGGCATGACCGGACTCTCAATGTGACATTCCGAGCTGTGAAACGCTCCCTGACAATAGCTGGTGTTGTTCAAAGAGCGGCGTAAATAATCAAGGGGATTTTTTTCTTTTTTTTTCTTTTTTTTTTTTTTTGCAAGAAGAATAACATCTCCTCGAGCCGGCCGGGGAGGCTGTTCGTATGCCCAGCGCTGGGGGTGAGGTGTTGTAGCGTGGAGGAACCTCAGGAAGGGGGTGACATCAAAAGGAGAGACTTGATCTAGAAGATTTTATTATGTGGAAGTCGTTATCTGGAAGATTTTCGACATCGTGGCGCTGGGTTGTCTCTTGAAGGAGGTGTTGGGACCTCCGCTCTGGTGTATATCCGTTTTTACACAGAATAAAACCATTCTGTCACTCAGATTTTTGTGTGTTTGTAGCATGACAGGCTGAGTTTGTGGCACGAGCTTTAATTGGTGATGGGATACCTGCGACGTCGGGTTCCTCGGGTGGTGTAGGTGGTTAGATGGAGGTCTCCAGTCCAACCTCCTGCTCCAAGCAGGGTCAGCTTTGAGGCTGGACCAGGCTTGCACGGGGCTTTAGCCAGTTGGGCCTTGAAAAACTCCGAGGATGGCGATTGCACAACCTCTCTGGGAACCTGCTTGGCCGCCCTCACGGTGGAAAAGCTTCTCCCTGCAGTTTGAACATCTCTGGTTTCATCTTCTGGCCCTTGTCTCGTGTCCTCCTGCCGTGCGGTCCTGTGAAGAGCTTGGCCCTCTCTTCTGCCTGACCTCCTTGGAGATGCTGGAAGGCTCCTAAATCCCTTTTTTTTTTTTTTTGTCCTGGTGCTGGTAGCTGAGTGTGCCCAGAGAGAAGAAGAAACAAATAAATATATCTGTATTGTGCAGCTACCACCTACCTCCAGTTTGTCCTTGTCTTTCCACGTCCACCTGGGTTCATCCCACCTCCATTGTGTTCATCGATCAGAAGCAGGGAGAGGAAAGCTTTTCTGTCCTCAGATCTTTGACTTTCAGAAGATGTTTGACTTCCTCAACTTAGAATCGGTTAAATTAGAATTAAAAAGAAAAATTTGTTGAAGAAGCTACCAAAAATCTGGATTAGCCGTTCGGTGAAATTTGGCCCCAGGTCGTTTGCCCACTGTCTGGTGACTCAATTCTTCTGAAACTTAGTAGAAAATATGCATTTCTATGATTTTTTTCTTCCAGTCTTGATTTCAGTGCACGTGACGGGTGATGTGATACCGGCGTCGTTTGGCAATCAGGCGGCTTTTCGGAGCTGTCACTCGAATACGGAACAGAGCAACTGCTGCTTTCATCCTTTGCTCTTCAACGTGATTCTTCTGTCCTTTCCCGTAATTCTTTCCAAAAAAATCAAGAATATCAGCGCTAGAGCAGCTTCTTTCTTGGTAATTTCTCCAATACATTACTGAAATAAATGTATTTTGTGCAGTGAATGTGTGGAGGAAAAAGCTTTTGTGCATCCTTCAGGCTGAAGCTGAGCCCAACCTCATCTATTAAAATTGTAAAAACTGATTTAAATACGCTTATTTTAAAAAACCTGTTCTAAAACTAAGCTTAAACTGGAAAAAAAAAAAGATGGAGTGGGGTAGCGGTGGCCTGGCTCAGCACGTGACGTGGCTGTGAATGAGCCCCGGCAGTTTTGTCGCCGGGCTGGATTAGGCACAGTTGCTACTGGTTACCGCGCAGCCCGGCTCGGCTCGGCTCCGTCGGCGGAGCCGCTCGCTTTTCCTCTGCGGAAGCACCACCGAGGCTCGGGAACCCGGCAGGGACGCACCCCGAGCCGGTGGCGTCGGGGTACGGCTCAGATCTTCCCAGCCCGCACCCGTACAGCATCCCATCGTGTCCCTTACTGGTTTTGCAGATGCTTACCAGTCCTTTGACCCCCAATTCTGGGATTTCCTTGGGGTTGAAGTGTTATTACTGTTATTACCTTTATATCCGTTTTTTTTAAAAAAAAAGCACCTCTTTGCAGGATTGAGACCCCACAAACTCTGATTTTTAGCAAAGGTTGGGTCTGGTTTCTCACCCTGCTGCTCGCACAGGCAGTTGTCAATCCCGGAGCAAGCGATCGTAGAAATTTTTGGGTTTTTTTTTTGAGATGTGAAACAAAAGCGGTGCAGGGTTGGTGTGTGCTGCTTTCTGCCGCCGGGAGGGAAGCGGCAGCCGTGTTCTCAGCCCGTTCCTGCCCTTGCGTTCCTGCGAGTCCCTTCCTCTGAGTCCCTCAGAGTTCCAGTTATTTTCCTTAGGAAAATAATCCAAATCTGGGAGCTCCTGGAACCTGTATCTCATAAAACCAGCTTTAAATCGCAGCCTTGCTTAGCAGAGAAGGGACCCGGTGGTGCGTAGTCCCTTCCAGATGTAGTAATGTGAGGATACGGAAATAATAAGAGGTGTTTTTCAGGCAGCAGTGTATTTCAAATGCCGCCCAGCAGATTGAGAACGGCTTTCTGAATATCACGTGTTTGGGAGAAGCCCTCCAAGGTGAGCTCACCTCCTTGGAAAGGGCTGCGTGGACACAATCCCCACGGACAGCTTCCCATCTCCGAGGTCACTCCTGGAATAAGGCTGAGCTCGCAGTGCTGCCTGGAAAGGGAGAGCAACGGACGTGATGGATAAACCCTGGGTTTGGTTGTACGGGCACGAAAGCTGCGTGCTTTCAGTGTTTTTCTCAGCTGTCTCTTCTGAAGAAACTCTTCAGTAGGGCCTGTTGTGACAGGATGAGGGGTCATGGTTTTAAAATAGAGGGAGGTAGATTTAGATTGGATATTAGGAAAAAATTTTTCACACTGAGGGTTGTAGAACACTGTCCCAGGTTGCCCAGAGAGGTGGTGGATGCCCCATCCCTGGAAACATTCCAGGCCAGGTTGGCCGGGGCTGTGAGCAACCTGATCTGGTTGGAGATGTCCCTGCTCCTTGCAGGGGGGTTGGACTGGGTGGCCTTTGAAGGTCCCTTCCCACTCAAACCGTTCTGTGATTCTGTGATAATTGCTCACGTACCTTTGTCATTGAGTGCCGTGCGCAAGCAAAACCACCCATGACCTTGTGTCAGCAGGTGCTACCACTGTGGGTGGCTCTCAAGGCAGCATTGCCACCAGGGACCAGGCTTGTTGTCTTCTCTGTTTCTGGTGAAGCTCTCAGCCCTTCCAAAGCAATGACCTCCGGTTTATGCCTACATCCCTTCAATTACTCCTCAAGCCGTGTTGTGCAATAGGCAGCGTGATCCCGCCTGTGTTTTGCAGAAGCAGAAGAGGATTTCAGGTGTTGCGGTGGAAAATCAAAGCCCTGTTTGGGGGAACTTGCGGTCTGACTATCCAGTTGGACAAGCTCAGCTTTCCCTGCCATTTAAATACACTCTACCCGAATTTTAATCGGGCCAGTCTCCATAACTACATTTTAACTCTTCAGGAGCGCACAGGTTTTCCAAGCCACCGTCGCTCTCTTGTTGAAATGATACAGCAGCTTTGTGCGCGCGCATCGCCTTCTTATTCCTCCAGAAAGCTTTTACAGCTGCCATGTTCCATTAGGATAATCCAGAATTTCGAAATGGAGGGAGATAGATTGATATTAGATATTAGGAAAAAATTTTTTACGCTGAGGGTGGTGGAGCACTGTCCCAGGTTGCCCAGAGAGGTGGTGGATGCCCCATCCCTGAAAACATTCCAGGCCAGGTTGGCCGGGGCTCTGAGCAACCTGATCTGGTTGGAGATGTCCCTTTGGACATCTGGTTGGAGATGGCCTTTGAAGATCCCTTCCAACACAAACCGTTCTGTGATTCTATAATATTTCTTCACAGCTCCAGGAGGTCTTTCCCTCCCCAGTTGCCTTCTCAGAACTTCTCCGTCCTGCGTGGAAGTGGGGATCTCCCTCTGAGCACAGTTTTTACCCTTTTCCAGCCCAGAAGTTCCTCTGCGTTTTTGAGGTCAGCTATACGATATCCGTAACGTCTTGGCTCTTGAATTCTGGTTTCTTGTTCTCAGGTTTTGCTGGCGCTTTGATGTTTGAAAGGACGGCAGTTTCCTGACTGAATTCAGCCAGAATAAACAGAATCGAGAGAGAGCGTCCAGTTTATTGCGTGTATCGCCAACGGTAGAGAAACAGCGGTTCAGATCAGGGAAAACATCCCTGAAAATCATTGTCTCATTTATTAGAAGGAAAATAAGAGAAACAATCAAGTATCAGAGATAGAGAAGGGATTGTCTTAATTTTGTTTTGTGGGGTGTTGTGGGAACGCAAGTTGGAAACGCTGGAAGCTTTGCTGTTGGTTTGCATCTACGCGGAGTCAAACCCCGTGCGTACGCTTGCGCCTAGATTATTATTTCGCCACCGGTGAAAGTTTCTGTAGCGAAACCTTCATTTGGTAAGGAAAACAGGGATAGATTAGGGTAAAACAATTTGGGTTTTTTAATGCTGCAGGCCAGTAGTGGAACTAGAAAGAGAAAATTAATCTCTTTTTTTTCCCAGGAGACTCTCTTACCTGGAACATGTTCCTTCCCTAAGAGGTGGTAGATGGATTTCTTGGGTTTTTCTTAGGATTGTGAAAAGTCCAGGATTTTTGGAGGAGCAGCTACATATCTCAAGAGTTAGATTTAGATGGCTCATTGCTTGTTAATGCCTGCTGCAGCTGATGCTCCTGGTAGGCTGGACCCATCAACCACAGGGTCTTCTTGACGCTGTCCTGGAGCCTGAAGGATAAGTTCCACGGCTCACGGGTCTCCATCAGACGTGGTGGTGAGACTGTGCCTTGACCCCGCTGCCTCCTGCTGCCAAGCCTGGAAAAAAATCATCTCAGACACCAAGTGCCTGGCCATCATGTGATCTGCAGAAACAGGTTTCACTTCCTTAGTGCCTGGTGCAACAAAGAGCGTGATCTAGGGGGAGGAAAAACCACATTTAGCCCTGCTAGAGAAACCTCTTCCATGCAGATCAGCTGTTTCATCTGTCACGCTCGTGCCTCCTGCACACCCTCACTCCGTGAGTTTGTCCAGGCAGGAGCCTCCAAGTTGGCTTTCCATGGGTAGGAGCTCCTTCTGGTGACGAGCAGAGGGCATCCCAGCCCGGCGGGTGCAATGCTGAGAGCTGCACTGGCTGCCTAACGCCCTATCTGGTCCAGCACTTGACACAGAGTCGTAGAATCACAGAATGGTTTGGGTTGGAAGGGACCTTTGAAGGTCATCTAGTCATCTAGTCCAGCCTCTCCTGGGTGGAGGCGTGCTTGTACTTAGGTGAAGGACCTGAGCAAATTTGAACTGAAAACATGTGGTTTTAAATAAAAAAAAAAAACAAACCCAACCATTAAAAACAGCATTTTGTACTTTTACACAAAGAATGTGGTGGTATGGAGAGGACTTCCAGAGAACCAAATGACTTCCTTCACTGCTGGAGCAGGGTCTCCACCAATGAAGCAAACCTGAAAGCCCTGAAGAAAGCCAAGCCCTCTTGCGTTCG
This sequence comes from Chlamydotis macqueenii, assembly GCF_036417535.1. Classification (NCBI taxonomy): domain Eukaryota; kingdom Metazoa; phylum Chordata; class Aves; order Otidiformes; family Otididae; genus Chlamydotis; species Chlamydotis macqueenii. The sequence continues at coordinate 81,529,037 of NC_141559.1, forward strand.
GTTCCCTGAAAACTGCAGGAGATCACTGTGATGGATTAAAGCAAAGCCCCACAGCTGCATGCAACATCTGGCACCACAGCTCGCTCAAAGCTTTTCCATCCGTGAGGAGGTCTCGTCCATGACTTTTTGCTCCAGTTTCCATCTCCAGTATGTCCAAAGGTTACAAAATTCCCATGGTAGGACTCCTCGGGTGACATCACAAGGATCCTGCTGCCGGCATGATGAGTGCTGCAGGTTTTCTCCTGTATCAACCCAACAGAAACATCAAAAATTTCAGGAAAAAGGTCAGATCTGAGGTCCAAGTCAACTGTTTGGGGTTATTTGGGTGCTGTGGACCAGGAGGCGGTTCCTCCAGGGCTGCATCTCCAGAACCTTCCCCTGAAGTTCCTTCGTAACGTACTAGCACCCTTAACGAGATGCTTCATGCTTTCAAACCTGGCGCAGGTGAAGATTTTGTGCCGTAATTCTCCTGATCCTTAGGTCTGCCGAGTCTCCGTGGGCTTCAGTGGTGTTTGGGAGATGTGTGCATCAAAACTCTGAATTTCATCCAGCCTCAAAGCTACGACAGAGGTGAAACCCTTCCATGACCGCACTGAAGTGGTGCAGCGCCAGTGCCAGAAGTGAAACCCCTTTTTCCTTCACTCTCTGCTGCCGTGGCTTCATTTCCCCCACGGCGTTCGGCTTCCTCTTGTGTTGAAAGCCTTATTCCGCGCCGTCGTCATCCGCTGAGGGTTTATTTGACGTCCAACTGGAGCAGGACCGGGTCGGGGTGCCGCAGAGGTGCGTAATGAGGCATCCTGATAACAGGTAAAGCCATAAAGGAGCCATTGCTTCTTGAGCAGCATGACTTGCTGTAGCTCTGAACTTGTGACCTGGAGGAGAAAAGCACAACATCCCTGGAGTGAAGAACATCCTATCGCTGGCCGACGCTATAACCGTTTTCAGAAATCTCGCTGGAGCTTGTTTTTTGGGTTGTTTCCTGAAAGGTCGCTCGGTTTCCCTGCCCTAGATCCGCCGCCCGCGTGCACGGAAATTACAGCCGAAACCGCTGCTTGGCTGCTGTCGTGCAAGCTGCATCACATGGATCTGCCCTACAACCAGCTCCTGGTCGCCTTCAGGCGGCTAAAGCTCCGCCTGGGGACTCGGCAGTCTTTGGAATGGGGTTTGGTAAGATGATGGGGAGGGAAACCCAACGTGTGCGTCACTGAAACCTCTCGTGGCAGGAGCGAGGAGGTTTCCGTCGTGGTGAATCGCATGGGTGAGCGGAGCAGGTGGTGGCGAGGCGGCACGTGGCTGCGTTTGCTGTGTCGTGATGGCGTGTGGATCAGGAGTAGCCCATGGATCCCCTTGGTCGGCTGTAGAAATTCTTGAATTCATAGAATCATAGAATCACAGAATGGTTTGGGTTGGAAGGGACCTTCAAAGCCCACCCAGTCCAACCCCCAACAAGGAGCAGGGACATCTCCAACCAGATCAGGTTGCTCACAGCCCCGGCCAACCTGGCCTTGAACGTTTCCAGGGATGGGGCATCCACCGCCTCTCTGGGCAACCTGGGCCAGTGTTCTACAACTCGCATTGTAAAAAATTTTTTCCTAATATCCAATCTAAATCTACCTCCCTCTATTTTGAAACCGTTCCTCCTTGTCCTGTCACACCAGGCCCTGCTGAAGAGTCCCTCCCCATCTTTCCTGCAGCCCCCTTTAGGCCGCTCTAAGGTCTCCTTGGAGCCTCCTCTTCTCCAGGCTGAACAGCCCCAACTCTCTTAGCCTGGCCTCACAGCAGAGCTGCTCCAGCCCTCTGATCATCTTCGTGGCCTCCTCTGGACCTTCTCCAACAGCTCCACGTCCTTCTGATGTTGGGGGCTCCAGATCTGGACACAGTACTGCAGGTGGGGTCTCACCAGAATTCAAGATCCAAGCCAACAGCACGATGGGGATGTGGGATTTTTTTCCCCAAACATTTGGGGAAGCACGAAGGCTGCACTCATTGACTCCCAGAATGTACAGGGTGTGGCCGAGCCTCCTGAAAACACGTTGTGTATCCCCACAGCCCATCTGTGCCGTGCCGTCTGTGTCCCCAGTGCGCTGCTGAAAGTCCCGTGTCTCCTCACCCCTTCCGAGCTGCTCCTAGCAAACCTGGGCTGCACGGAGGACGACTGAGTGGTGCAAATAGGGTTGTTTTTTTTCCCCTCCTTCGTACGCATGTTTATTCATTAAGGAAGTCAAAAGAGGAAGAGGAATAAAAAGGGTGCGAATGTTTTACTGGGTTAGAAATGAGACCTCAGCGACTGCGCTGCGCGTTGCCCTGCCTACGGTGCGTTCGGCAGCTCTGGCGTCCCTGGCACGGGGCTCAAAAAGACTGATGTGCCCTCCCGAGCTGCGTTCAGGTAGGGTCACAGCTTCTTTACGTACCTACTTCTGTCCCCGTCAGCCCACACGCCGATATTTGACTATCAAATCTCCCCTGGTGAACATCTCTCACGTATAGTTGTGCTGGCTTCCTGAGATGTGGCTCTTGGGGTTGTGGCCACCTCTGCATGCCTGGGTTTCTTTTTTTTTCCCACCCACGTTACTTCAATTTATGGAGGATGCCTCTTTTCTTTGCCCTATCTCCTTCCATCTCCTCCCAGAAAAGGACAACGAAGCTGGTGAAGGGTCTGTGAGGAGCAGCTGAGGGAACTGGGGTTGTTCAGTCTGGAGAAGAGGAGGCTGAGGGGAGACCTCATTGCTCTCTGCAGTTGCCTGAAAGGAGGGTGTGGGGAGACGGGTGTTGGTCTCTTCTCCCAGATAACTTGTGATAGGACAAGATGAAGTGGTCTCAAGTTGTGGCAGGGGAGGTTTAGGTTGGATATTAGGAAAAATTTCTTTACTGAAAGAGTGGTCAGGCACTGGAACAGGCTGCCCAGGGCAGTGGTGGGGTCACCATCCCTGGAGGTGTTCAAAGAACATGCAGATGTGGCACTTCAGGACATGGTTTAGTGGTCATGGTGGTGTTGGGTTGATGGTTGGACTTGATGATCTCAGAGGTCTCTTCCAACCTTAGAGCTTCTATGATTCTATGATTCTGTGATCTTCCAGTATCCTTAAGAAACACCGAGACCTAAATTTCACAAGCAGTAGGAGAAAATTGCTGGGTCCTCCTGGACCTGCTGCTGCGCCGGGAGTCAGGCATCAGCCCTGCGGCCCATCCACGGGAGCGGAGCCGGAGGCAAGGTCGGAAAACGCAAGGGAACGATTTCTAGCTGTGCGCGCAGGTACAACGAGGAAAGAAAAGCAGGAGGATCTGCCAAGGGAAATGTTGTTGTTACGCACGGCGTGTTTTCTTCATGTATTTGTTCCTCCCCCTCCTCGTTCAGGACACGTAATTGGGTTTGGAAGGTTTGAACCCCTCCCATTTAGCTCTGGGTGTGTTGTTGCTGTCGGCTCTTGTCGGGTGTGTGGTGAAACCATTCAAACAAAGCCCTTCCAATGTAAGTTGTGCGTGGTAGACCGGGTTCATGCGGTCAATCAGGATTTGGTGTCTGCCCTGCGGTGGAATAGGTCCACGGTTAATGCGCCTACAGGAAAACCGATGATTTTTTGGTCTTTACTCAATTATTTTGGGGGATGGAAATCCTAGGGGGTTTAATACAGATGAACGGAGTTTAGAAACGTTAGTGAGGATGTATGGAAACACCGGCACCGAAATTAAGGTGACTGCTTATTAGGATGGTAGAATCCCAGGATCGTTTAGGTTGGAGAAGACCTTCAAGATCATCAAGTCCAACCGCAAGATCAGTTGCCTTGTTTAGAAGCGTAGGAAAGCTTTACTTTCTGAAAATTGATGGCCTGTTGAGTTGTCAGGGAAAACATCAGCCGGATTTTTTCCTTGCTCTTGATTGCTCGTTTAGCTTTGCCATGCTTTCTGCTGGGGTGAAAGGAGAAGCATCAACGGGCAAAACTGGGAGAACTGTCGTGCCTGCGTGGTGGCACTGCCAGTCCAGCAAATGGGCAGGTAGAGTAAATAGGCTGGAATTTTTTTTCCTTCTTTTTCACAAGAAAGGAGATAACGATTGGATGCTGTCCCACTTTCAGACTGGGAATTGTTTGCCGGACTTGAATTACAGGAATTGCTGTAGCGAGGTGGCTCAGCGCCTTCTGCCATTAACTCAGAGCTGGCCGGGGCCGCGTCCCCACGTCCTGCTCCCATTAGGAACAATTCAAGAACCTGTTTGTGATGGAAACGAAACCAAATTGGTCTTTTAAAATAGAGGGAGGTAGATTTAGATGAGATATTAGGAAAAAAATTTTTACACTGAGGGTGGTGGAACACTGTCCCGGGTTGCCCAGAGAGGTGGTAGAAGCCCCATCCCTGGAAACATTCCAGGCCAGGTTGGCCGGGGCTCTGAGCAACCTGATCTGGTTGGAGATGTCCCTGCTCCTGGCAGGTTAAAAACCTTTCACCTGGGCATCTCCTCCTGGGCTGATTTGATGTTTAAGCACCGTTATTCTGTGCAAATGGATTATTTTTACTTTGTGCTGTACGGAGCGTGTTGTGTTTGCTCTCACCTGTGGCGTGGTGAGTGTTACCATATGGTTTGCCCAAAGCTGATTTTTTTTTAATGCTTTTAGTGGTAGGTGCTCTTCTGCTGTATGTTTTTCAGCCAGACAAAGTGCCAGCGCGTCTGTCGGAGGAAAAACTCCCGGTTGGATCCTGGAGAATAAACCGAGCTCGAATTCCCTCTGAATGGATCAGTTGGAGAAGGTCTAGAGGAGGGCACAAAGATGCTGAGAGGGCTGGAGCAGCTCTGCTGTGAGGCCAGGCTGAGAGAGCTGGGGCTGTTCAGCCTGGAGAAGAGGAGGCTCCGGGGAGACCTGAGAGCGGCTCCCAGTGCCCAAAGGGGGCTGCAGGAAAGGTGGGGAGAGACTCTTCAGCAGGGCCTGTTGTGATAGGACAAGGGGTAATGGTTTCAAAATAGAGGGAGGTAGATTTAGATTGGATATTAGGAATTTTTTTTTTACGATGAGGGTCAGAACACTGGCCTAGGTTGCCCAGAGAGGTGGTGGATGCCCCATCCCTGGAAACATTCCAGGCCAAGCTGGACGGGGCTGTGAGCAACCTGATGTGGTTGGAGATGTCCCTGCTCCTTGCAGGGGGGTTGGACTGGGTGGCCTTTGAAGGTCCCTTCCCACCCAAACCATCCTGTGATTCTGTGATTCTATGATTCAGGGCTCAGGCTGCAGGATACCTGTAGGTTATCTAAAAAAATCCATATTTTGATAAAAAACCCTGAAGATCTACCCTGATAATTCTCTACAGTAGGTAGACCTACCTGTGCATGATCGTTTAGCTGAATCTCTAAAAGGAGAAGCTGCCCCTTTGTGGTTTATTTATTCCTCCATTATCCTTGAATTTGTAAGATTTAGGTGTTTTTTCTTCTTTTAGGGTAGGGATCCTGTACGATATAGCCCCGATCCCAGTGACCTCCATTGCCGTTCAGGTGGGGATTGGAAGGTGTGAAGTGCAGCGGCTCTGTTTTTTGGAAGGACGGCTTGTTTCGTCGCGTCGGGTTTGATAACGCAAAGAGCAGGGGGTTGGAGTCTGCTGCTCTTTATTTGCCTTACGGCCACTTTGGTGTTTGCGCCGTGGTGGTTTATTTTTCTAGCAGCTCTCCACCCCCATCTCCAAACCGACCTGTTTCGTGCATCACGGCGGAGGTTAGGATGCGATGTTTGGGAAGGAGAGGTGTTTTTTCAGGGTAGCTTTATGGCTTAGGAAAGAAACCAGCCATTCAGACGAAGCGAATCCCAGCAGCTCTCCTCACCCCTTCTCCTCCGTTATTTGGGGCGACGTGCGGCCGTAGCTGCCGCAGCGGGCCGCTGGAGGAGCGCCGACCTTTTCCAGTGCAGCAGCTCGTTCCCGGTGCTGTCCCAGAGGATTGTGGCAGATTGCAAACACGCTCGGCGCAATCAAGCCATCCCAATTAGCATCGTGCCGCCGCCTAATTTAGCTGCAAATTGCCCTAGTTTATGCGTGTCGATACGTACGATTAAACCAAGCACGGGCAGAATGGGGGTTCGGTCTCGACCCAACCGCGGAAACGTAAAGCCGCGTCCACCCCAAAATCCTTGAAAGGTCCGAAATTTGTTCTCTGCCTTTCTAAAATGCGGAGCTTTGTGTCGGTTTGCCCCCGCGGCTCTGGCGGCACGGAGGGGTGCGGGGCGGGAATGAACTCGCGGCAGGAGGTAAGAGAGGAAAAGATTCCCGTGCTGAGATTTGCGTGGATTAAAGGCAGCTTTAATTTGCCTTGATACTCCTGGCTTTCAGGTGGATTACGCGGGCGGCGGGATTTGAGTCCGTCTAGCCGATTAATACCTGCCTTCCTCTTACCTTAATTAATTTAGTCAGAGACAGGCGCCCTGTCACTGTAGACCGCCTTAGCCAACCCCAGATGTTGAGCATTTCTGTCTGTAAAGTTTCGTATCGTTAACGTTCTCGACTAACAAACCCACAGATGTTGTCTGAAGTCCTACCTAATGTGACCATTCCCAAAGCGTTTTCTCAACGGGGTTCTTCTGAAAGAGACCTCTTAGTTTGTGAGCTTGTATTCCTCGTTTTTATAAATGAAGTGGTGTTGCGCCGTAAAATCGTTCCATAGCAAGCAGGATGATCCCGCATGGAAATCATAGAATCACAGAAGGGTTTGGGTTGGAAGGGACCTTCAAAGGCCACCCAGTCCAACCCCCCTGCCAGGAGCAGGGACATCTCCAACCGGATCAGGTTGCTCAGAGCCCCGGCCAACCTGGCCTGGAATGTTTCCAGGGATGGGGCATCCACCACCTCTCTGGGCAATCTGGGCCAGTGTGCCACCACCCTCAGTGTAAAAAATTTCTTCCTAATATCTAATCTAAATCTACCTCCCTCTATTTTGCACAAAAATGTGCAGCTTGAGTGAAGTTCTTGATTTGGATGCCTGCTGGTTCCCCATGTCCACCAAAGTGTTTGTTCCCATGACTTTAAGCGTGCCTGCTGCGGAGAGTGGCACAACCCGGCTCAGGGGTTTCGCAGCTTTAACATGGTGGGTAAATCAAAGTGCCAGGCTGTGAACTAGGTTTGGGCTGTCCTACCAGTGTGGTCACTGACCTTGTGCTTGAGTTGTTCTAGGAGAAAAGAACCATCCAAAGATGGTCCTTCCATGCAGAGGGACCTTGACTGGCTGGAGAGGTGAGCTTGTGAAAACCTTATGTCCTGCACATGGGTCAGGGCAATCCCAGGCACAAATCCAGGCTGGGCAGAGAATGGGTTTAGAGCAGCCTTGAAGAGAAGGACTTAGGGGTGGTGGTGGATGAGAAGCTCAACATGAGCCGGCAATGTACACTTGCAGCCCAGAAAGCCGACCACATCCTGGGCTGCATCAAAAGCAGCATGGCCAGCAGGTCAAGGGAGGTGATTCTGCCTCTCTACTCCCACCTACGGCACTGCGTCCAGCTTTGGAGCCTCCATCATCAGAAGGACATGGACCTGTTGGAGTGAGTCCAGAGGAGGCCACACAGATGATGAGAGGGCTGGAGCAGCTCTGCTGTGAGGCCAGGCTGAGAGAGCTGGGACTGTTCAGCCTGGAGAAGAGGAGGCTCCGGGGAGACCTGAGAGCGGCCTTCCAGTGCCTAAAGGGGGCTGCAGGAAACGTGGGGAGAGACTGTTCAGCAGGGCCTGTTGGGATAGCAGAAGGGTAATGGTTTCAAAATAGAGGGAGGTAGATTCAAACTTGATATAAGGAAAAAAAATTTACAATTACAGTGATGAAGCACTGTCCCAGGTTTCCCAGAGAGGCGGTGGATGCCCCATCCCTGGAATCATTCCAGGCCAGGTTGGCCGGGGCTCTGGGCAACCTGATCTGGTTGGAGATGTCCCTGCTCCTTGCAGGGGGGTTGGACTGGGTGGGCTTTGAAGGTCCCTTCCAACCCTAACCATGCTGTGATTCTGCGATTCTATGATTGAAAGGAGGTGGCATGTCCCACATTTGGCTTGTTGAGCCCCGGCCACACACGAGCCTGCAAACGGGTGAGCAGGTGAGCTTGCAAACACGCAGCTCTTGATCTTCTATTTCTTGGTTTAAATAAAAACACAAACACAACCAATTCACCTGACTTCTTGCCGATAAAACCGCTTTGTCTTGTGAATCTGAAATATGAGAGCACAAGGTGGACCTTCTCCTTCACCTTGCTCGCCAGGTTTGCGAAGGAGTCTTTAACCTTTCGGCACTGCACCGCACTGGAAGACACTTGGCAGCTGAGTCCCAGGGTCTCTTTCATAACTGAAGCTCTTTCTGAAGCAGCTTTATGTTACGGCGTTGTCCAGAAACACCTGGATCAGGTCAGTGTTGGGTTTCCCAAAACGGAATTTTGGCCGTAGGAAGCTGCTTCCTACCGCTGTGTCCTGTTACTGTTGACCTGCTCTAACATCTACCTGGTTATATTGCTTTCGTCCAAATATACACAGCTAAAATATCCAAATAATGATTACAACGAGTAATCCCGAGGCCGGTGGGCTGCAGCCGTGGCTCCCCGCAGTCAGCTGACGGCACCGGATCCTCAGGATAACGCGCTGCTGGAGGATTATCTGGCAAGCGGCTTACGTCGCTGGCGCGCTGGGGCGCAGCAGGGTCGGGGCACGGCAGATGAGCGGAAAGGCTCGTGTGCGGCAGGGGCTCAACAAGCCAAATGTGGGACACGCCACCTCCTTTCAATCCTGTCGTCCGTCGGCTCTTTGGCAATCGGGTTTCCTCTAAGCGTGGCTGTCTCACTAATTTCTGAGAGCAGATGTGTATGTAAGATTTTCTTACAAGTACGTGTCACTGCACCGCGCTCCTTACCTGGCCAAAGGAACCAGGTTTATGAGTCGCTGCAAGCCATGCCTCATGAATGACTCTCTTCTTCTGTCACCGATCTGTTTTTGCAGCCATCTAAAGACCCAGCCTGCTCCAAAACCCATTCAAACGTGTTGCGTTGACTTCTACAAGCTCTTCTCTTTTCCTTCTGCCTTCGCGTTTGCTTTTTTTTTTTGTTACCTTCCAGTGTAGGTCTTTCCTTCAGCAAGATGTTGGCCTCACCCTGGAAGGAGCCGTGAGCGAACACTGCACGTGTCTTGCTCCAAGCTTTGTAAAAACTCAACTTCATTGCTGATTTAACTCTCAGATGCCGCTAATAACGTCAGGGAAGGGGAGTCCTTCATCCTTTGACCAAGAAAATATGGACAGCAAGTGTGCTTGCGCCAACTTCCTGACTTGGTCTCATAAAATTTACCCCTTTATTTTAAATGCATGCATCTAACTGAAGGATGAAGGGACGTGATGAAGAACATCAGGCAGGAGAGGACAGGCTGAAGGCTGGGCTGCGTTTCTGCAGCCCCCAGACCCTTCTACCCCAGGACAGCAGCGTTGCTGGGAGGTGTTGGGAAACGCTGGATCGTAAGGAAGGAAACGCAGGTGACGCAGGGGAACCAGCAAGTCCAGCATCTCTGTGGGTCACTCGCTTTGAGCCAGAGACAAGAGAAAGCAGGCACCTCAGCTATTCTCCAGTTGCCTTAAAAAATAAATATTGATAAAATAACCCAGTTCTCCTCCTCCCTGCCAGATCCAATGTCTTTTTAATCTACTCTCTCTCAAGTTCTCTTAAAATGGAAGTTGCTGGTGGTCTGCTCAGGCTGAGCAGTGATTCTGGCAGACTTCAGAGCAGACGTGATCTCCAGGTCTCCTTGCTTTGAAGCTCCCGGTTCTATCGCACCCGACTAAATCAGGTTTTTTTCTTCTCTGCGGAGGTAAAAATCAACCTTGTGTGCCCATCTGATTGAAGCGCTGAGACTTGTCTAATTGAACAAGTGCTCGAGTCAACGCTTGAGCAAGATGAAAAGCAGCGAGGGGATCACCCGGGGATTATGTCTGAGCTCCGCGGCTTCTTGGCACCGACGGAGCAGATGGTTGGGTCGCATCCTGCCCAGGGCTGGGGAGAAAAGATGTGGATTGGAAAAAAAAATATTAATTTGGTTAAATATATTCAACTCTAAATCTAGAAGGGCCTGAGGCCTCTAATTTTGTGCTTTGTAGCATCAGCCCAGAAGATGGGATTAGTAAATGAGGAGTTGGTTCTGCAAACTCCTGCGAGGAGCCGGCTGCTACCTCGAAGGTGGTGTAGATAAAAAATATTTTGTGAGGGAGAAGAGATGCGGAGAGCGGGAGCTATGCGGCTCGGCATTTAAAAGTTGGGATCAACCGGGAACAGGCTCCAATTCGCCGCTGAACAGCGAGGCCCTGCGCTGCGGCCTTGCCGCTGGAGCGAGGAACTCCAGCCCGAGAGCTGGTGAGAACGTCACAGACGTCACTGCGGGTCATCCGAACCGCAGGGACAAGCTTCAGCCCGTTCCCTTTGGGATTGCACTTCATCCTCCGGCCAAAGTCTGTATCCAGAGAGGTTTGGGCTTGGGGAGATGTGCTGGTGGCTGTCTTGCTGGTACGAGAAGTCCCGTGAGCGCCGTGTGGCTTTCTGGCCTCTTCCCTTGGGGTGGGAATGAAAGAAAATACACAGAACCACTTTTTCAGATGCCCCAGCTTGGGTAAATGCACGCTCATAGGAGCCGAAGTGAATATGATGCCTTCACTCCGATAAAAATTATCGACTTCTAGCTGTGGCCCCTGCTAAATTTTGCTTTATTTTACCCCAAACAGCAACGGATGTATCAAGCAAAGCTGGGAACATCGGTCTCCTCATTTGTAACTGCGGCTGCCTCTGCCCAAAAGCCCTTTTAACCCTGGAAACTCCCACGATTTGGCCTGTTGTATTTAAAAGTTATTTTCTTTTTTTTTTCAAGTGTGTTTCTAGCTGGAGCAGCAATGAAAAGCTGTGTTTTGCATATGGGTGAAATGAAGTGGAACTGCCTTGCTGGCAGCAGGAAAAATGCTGTTTTCCAGAGATGCTGTTGAATTTTGGTTTTAAAAGCTTTTTTTTTTCTTTCTTTGTTTCCAGGGGGCACCACTGGAAGAACCTTTATGGGCTCCTGATGACATGCAGGTGGATGATTTACTTACGACGATGAAGGTAGGAAGAAACGCTGCTGATTTTGGCATCTTGGCGTTTGTCCTCTCCTTGAAATCAAATCACCAGCCATCGCTCTCGGTACACAACGGCGGCTGTATGGAGCAGCACACGGCCAAGGCATTAACGTGTTGTCTTAAAGCGTCCCTTTAAACACAGGGGGAAGGGAAATCTTATTTAAGAACTACCTAGGAACGTAACTAAGTGGAAAAAATCTGACTTCCTCCCCCAAAGGATAATGAGGTCTCTGTTGGTGCGGAGTTGGAAGGGGCATGACTCTTATTTGAGAGCACTCAGCACAGGGATTTTTTTGTTCTGCTGAAACGTAGTGGTTGGGTTGGAATTCAGGTTCTAGCTCGCCATCTCAAAAAAAAAAAAAGCCCTAAAAATATATTTTATTAGTTTATTTTCATAATCTTGAGCTTCTGTGGAAAGCTGGTCTACCTCCGAATGTGACAAGAGAGTACTCAATTCTTGATTAATGAAATAGAGGAAAATCCCTGAGATTGAAAGCACTAAACTGTTGGACAAATTTGGGGAAAAAAATACAAATGTGTGCGGAGTTAAATGTATTTATAAGTAGTTTTTGTGATACTTTGGTATCTGGATTCTTGTCTTGCTGGGTCGTTTCTGCCACAACTGTTGTGCTCAGAAGCATCGTCAGGGTCAATGGTCACTGCTGGTCTCTGCCTCCTCTTCAAGCAGGAAAGAGGGTCTTCACCCTAGTCACCATGTAGACCCCTAAATGTGGTTTGACCTTTCTCCTTGTAGGCAAAAAAACCTCCAAAAGCCATCTTGACTTTACTCAGGCAAGAGGACGTTCCAGGCACCCGGAGCATTTCAATTTACCGGCTCAAAAAGGTGGCAGAGCTGTCTCCCAGTTCCCAGCGGTGTAACAAACCTCTGCAAATACCCAAAATACAGCAGAGGTGGATGCTCTGCTTTGGAGCCTGGCGAGATGTTTGGTGAGACCATCACAGGCAGGATTTTATTCTTGCGGTTTTTTTCGCACTGTAACCACGTCAGGCAGCCTCGCGGCTGACCGCGGGGTGCGTCGCCTGTCGTACTTTAGCACGAGCTTTGCTTTGCGTTGCCGTTGGGGTTTACACCTCTTAATAGCACGGGCGGAATCAGTGGTTTGCTTCGTGTTTGGTGTCGGTGGTTCGTTTGCTGGCTGAGTCGTCGGAGGGAGAGGGGGAAGTTCAAGCTGTAACACGAGCAGATTCTTTTAATACAGGTTGACGGTTCTCGAATGTATTTAGGCTTTTTTGTTTGGCTTGCGATAAGATGCACCACTGTGGAATTTGCTCAGAGCAGGGATTTGCATGAATTATTGTTTCTTACAAACCGAACATCTGTGCAAGCCTTCTCCCTGCGCTCCGACCAGAGCACCCGTTAGAAGAAGGATTTGTGTGCCTGGATGCGGCGGTCGGCAAAAAACAAGCGCTTGGGGGAAGGAAAGATGGAGCAATAGAGACAAAGCTGCTGAAATCGAGGGGAAAACTCCTCCTGGGCTGTGAGGCGGCATCTGGATACGTGTGTTTGTTTTATGCGCTGACTCCTTTCCTTCTTGTCCCAGCGCGATTTTTTAAAAATCGTCCTCTGGTTACGAAAAACTTGGGACAATCGTGCTTGGCCTCTGGCAGAGCTGAGTTTTTGTTGAGGAAGTGTAACGCCAGCGGTCGCAGGAGCTGCCTGTTGGAATAGCGTGGCCCAAAAAGACGTGGAAGATGGGAGTACACAATCATGGATGGTCTCTTGATTCCGCACTTCAAGCGTTTCGTTTGAAGGGTTTCACGTTCTTGTAAAGAGATCTTTCTGCAAATGGCTAATTAAGCAAATTAGCTACAGTGTCATCAGCCTGTCTACAAAAGGCAAGAAGCTGACGTTTTGCAGAAACTTTGAAGCTGCGGACTCAAATCATCCAATACTTGAAATTACGATGTCTCATAGGAATAGGAAGAGCGATGAAGGAATCACTTGAAGTTTGGGTGACTTACAACCAAGTTTTGTGTAGAAAGGCAAGCTTTTTATTTCACTCAGAATTCTACGTGGATACTAAACCTGTCATCCTCCCTTAGAATTGGACTAAACCTGATGGTATTAAATAATTTGCTTGTAATTCTTTATTTTCTTTTTGTAGACGGTAGAAGAGGTTCAGTTAAACATGGGGATGTTCATCTGAAATACTTTGTGTGATGTACTTACTTTCTCAGAAGTTGGTTTTGATAGGGGAAATCAAGGAGGATTTCATAGAATCACAGAAGGGTTTGGGTGGGAAGGGACCTTCAAAGGCCACCCAGTCCAACCCCCCTGCAAGGAGCAGGGACATCTCCAACCAGATCAGGTTGCTCAGAGCCCCGGCCAACCTGGCCTGGAATGTTTCCAGGGATGGGGCATCCACCACCTCCCTGGGCAACCTGGGCCAGTGTTCCACCACCCTCAGAGTAAAAAATTTTTTCCTTCTATCTAATTTAAATCTACCTCCCTCTATTTTAAACCATGACCCCTCGTCCTGTCACACCAGGCCCTGCTGGAGTCTCTCCCCGTCTTTCCTGTAGAAGTTTACTGAAGTTTCCTGTAGGGAAACTCACCTGTGGGTGTGAGTGTCGAGACAGGTGGGGCTTGAGTGGCCCCAGCACTCGTGTGAACAGTCCTGGGCTGGGAAGAGCACCGGTGTGCGTCGGAAGGAATAGGAGCGAGGTGACGCGGCGTTGCGTTGAGCCGTCTGTGCTTGAGTGTGCGCAGCGTTGCTGGATACGCTGATGAGTAGTTGCCAGGTGATGCAGGTACCGTTTGTGTGTGCAGCCCTACGGCGAGCTGCTCAAAAGGGCGGAAAACCCTCCAGGCGTGGAGGTGACAGTCACAGCGATACCGGTGCGGTGCCGTGCTTTGGTAAGAGGGCGAGCGCTAAAACCACGCATCTCATCTTGACAAAGTCCGTCCAAAGCCATTCGCCACCTTCAGACCGTCCGTATCCTTCCCTCTGCCTTTTCCAGCTGCGTCGCCAGCATCTTCTGGGAGGTGGGAGCCACGCCGACACGCTCTATAGATTTACAGAGGAGCTTGACACGTGCGGTTTCCTTCTCGCCGGTGCCGGCGGTGCCGGCATTGCCGATCGCCGAGCTGGTGTTTTCGGCGCTGCCCACGATAACTGAAAGATCTTCCCTGGGAGATAAGAGTCAGTAACTGCGGTTGGCTCGTTCCTCTGGTATGCGTTCCCTTATTGACCTGAAATTTAATTTGTCGGCGGAGTGCTGCTGCTGCTGCGTGGCTGCGTCCCCTCCAGCCGTCCCCTCCAGCGCGGAGGCACCGGCTGCTGCAGCAGACAAACCCTGCACCCTCTCTCCTCCAAAACCTGCAGTCCTCCAGTCCTGCACTGGTTCACCCAGTGGCTTTTGCGCTGGATGGTGACCCAGCCAAGAAGTTCTTTTTCCCCCACGTGGAAGATTTGCTCCTGCAGTTTTGGTCAAAGCTGCCGATAGCTGTAGTCCTTCTCAAACCTTTGAAGATGGCGGTCAAATTTTGGCATTTGTTGGTGTGCAGGCTGACCCTTGGAGGGCTTTTTGGAAATGCAGAGACCAGAAATCACAAATTACCGCTGCTCCTAAATCCCATCGGCGCTTCTCCCCGCCTCTTTCCTACGAAGCTTCAAACTTCTACGTGGGATTTGAGATCGGGGATGTGAGCTGAGCTGGCCTGCTGCCTGCTAAAAATACCCTGGGATTTGTCTGAACCGTTTCGCGAAGCGTCGGTACTAAGCGCGCACCTCCAGCGTTCGGCTGTTGGATCTGACGGCGGGCTGGGGACGTGGAGGAGACAACCGCCTACAGAAACCACACCGGGCAGCGTGTCGGGACCCGCAACCTGTACCTGGAGCTGCTGTGTGTAAATAAACACATCCACCCTCCCCCTTATTTCTGAAAACCACCTCCTTGAATAGTAATTTTTTTTTTTTTTTTTAGAGTAGCTTGTTCTGCAAGCAGGTTTCCTCTTGCAGATCTTTAGGAAGACCTCGTTTTTATGTAAATTTGACTTAACTGTCCGTGCACAGACACGGATTGCTCTTGCGTCCTCCTGAGACGCGGGATTTTTATTGAAATTCGGTCCTGAAAAACTGATACCAGCAACTGGTGTGCCTGTCACCTGAGTCAGACAGGAAACCGCACCAAATTGGTGGTTCCCTTCAAAAAGACGTTGCCAGCCCTCGTTTGCAGGGTGTAGCAACCGCAGCTTCAGCTTTCAGGAGGGTTGCAGCTGTGATCTGCAGCCTGAGTTCACATTTTTTTTTGCGGTGGTCGCTTGCTAAGCTTAAAGGCTTCCTCAACGTCGTGTCTCCGCTGAGATCAAGCAGTGCCAGTTCCAGCCAAACAGTTGCCACCAATACTGGTGGATCTGAATCTGTAAGAACCATTTTTGTTGTGTTGATGGCTTCAAACACATCTCTGCTCCAATTATATTTGGCTCCAGGAGAGGGCTGAGTTGATCCCTGTCTCCTTCAAAAGAAGAGATCCTTCAAATCAGACACGTAACGTATCAGATGATTTAAATGATTATTTTTACAGCTCAAAATGGGTCTTCTTCTGAGCAGGTAGTGCTTACTAGCTCCAGCCAAACCTGCCTTGCTCTGGTTGATCAATACTGTAAAACAGACACAGAGGTGAGTTCCACGTCGCTGGAGAGTTTATCTACTCCTGGTCAGAACAATCAGAGGAGATGACAAGTCAAGGCAGTGAAGACACGGAAGGGACGATGTTCGGGCTCCTTCGTCATCGCTGGAGGCCAGGAGATACCTCTGAAGGATGAATTGGCGCGGGTTTGACTTTGTTTTCAGTCGATGGTGCCCATTCCTGCTTTGTCAGGGCGTCCTTCGTGCTGACATTAGCTGTTCTTGCCTCCATCCTCACTATTTTGAGAGTGGGTCAACAGAGAAGATCCCTGCTGTCTGATGATGGAAAGCAAACAAAGAAGAGCAGATGAAAGGTCTTCTGCAACCCCAGCTTTGGGTGGCAGTGGCCTCCCAGTAGCACAGGAGGCTTCCATCAGCGGCGGTGCGGAGATACTCAAAACCTCGAGTAGGCCTGATGGCCGAAATGCCTGGTTAAGCAAGACAAGGAGAGGAAATTTGGGTTTGTTGGGAAAGACACGAGTGCAGCCGCTTTAGCGAGAGTTTTTTCGTGGTACCAAGTACAGAGGACACTGAAGCTGGAGGGGCCAGAGGAGAGCATCTGGTCCCAGCTGATATAAACCAAAAGCCATGAAATTATGGAATTGCGCCCAGTAGGTTTCTTGCCCCCAGACCTTACTGTGAAGGTAAGGTAAACTGCGTGCGGGTTTCAGGAATACGTTCGGTCATCCGGATGCCGGTCAGCGGTGGGATTAGAGGGGTCGGCGGTTACTAGCACCATTAACTTCTCATCTCTCCTTTTCCAGAACTCAGTTCTCACCGTGTGATTTCAGCATTTTGTAGTCCAAATCCTTGAAGATCCCTGTTGAAAGCTAAAATATATCAATCCTGTCAGGTCTTTCCAAGAGCAAACCATGGAAATCCCATGTCCTTGGCCTGTCACCATTGCCGGTATTTTCTTCTCTCTCTTGACCAGTGATTTTTCCTTTAATATTGCTGTTGAAATCTTCTGTGGCTTATGCAACGATTAAAAAGAAAAAAAAAAATTACATATGCTCTGGGAATTTGGCAACGCCGCGTGGACCTCTCGCAGTTCCAGTCGGTGGTTGGATGGATTTGTCATTCTTACGTTACACACGTGTGTGACCTACTCGTGGCGAGGAACCGCTGGGTGCTTGGTCAGGGACCTGTTCCCTTTTCGCACGGAGTCGTTCTGAGGGCAAGCAGGTATCTGGGTTGGGGTTTTTTTCATAGGTGGATGGACACGGTGGGATAAGGCAGGCTGGGATAATTAATTATTCTCCAGGAGAGCAGAGTGACGCGATGCTTTACCCATGGTGGTCAAAGGTAGACGTGTTTTCTGGGGAGCAATATCTGGTAGCAGGTAGTCGGCTGCAGTTGGGGAGAGGCACACGAGCTTTTGATGCGTAAATCCTCCAGTTCTGAGACTGGTTATCGGTCTTACAAATTCAAACAGTTTCTCTGAGCTTCATCCAAATATCATAACGCTTTGAGCGCGAGAGAGGACAGCTGGGACCCGCGGAGCTGAGGGCTGTGCCCGCTGAGGAAGGAGGTGAATTATTTCTTGGGGAACATAGAAGGGTTATCCGGGGACCGAGGAGGAGGACAGTTACACACTGTCGCTCAGTGACAGCTGATTTAATTCCTAAACTTGCTTTTTGAGCCTGTTTCATAGATCTCCGTTAAGGCTGACGTGTTTTGCAAGACAGACGCCTTTTCTCACCCGTTCCTTTCTCTGTTACCCAGGTGCTCCTGCCCGCCGTGTGAGCTGGCTCCGGTGTGGTGCGGGAGGAGGGTGGTGTCCTGGGTGAAGTGTACGATATTTGGGGACACAAACACGGTAATCCGTGGGGGTTTGCTGCTGCTGAGAGCATTTGTGGGGATGGGGACTGTGTGTGAGCAAGCGTGGCAGCTTGGCCAGGTTCTGCTTCCATCTGATGTGGTGTGTGTGCCTTGATGAGCAGTTCAGCAAGGTCGAGGAGCTCTCTGAAGAGCTGGAGGGAGGGAAAAAGCTCTTTAAAGTGAAATGCTTCAAATATAGATGGAGTTTATACTAAAATAATTCTGCATTTTCCTTCTGCGTGGCTCTTTCCTTTCCCCACGGCAAGGTGCCTCGCTGGTACAGCGTGCTGGCTGGGCTGCACGTCGCTTCGCAGATGTTCTGGCAACCTCAGGTCTTACCTTGGGCTGGGCTTTGAGGAAGCGTAAGGTCAAGCTTCTGTAGTTCCAGAGGAAGTTTGTAGGTTATAAGTTCAATTAGACCTGGTCCTTTAAAAAAAAATTTAAAAGAAAAAAAAAATGCATGTGAGCTACTTCCAGTCTTGTGCAGAGGGTTGGAGAAGACAACAAGGTTGACTTAGTTTTGGCAAAAGACTTTGTATGTGAGACAAACTAGTTCTGAGGATTAAATGCTGCTGTCCTCCTCCTAATGAGTGGGTATTGTGACATCTAAACTGACATCTGAGCTTCTGAGGAGGAAGGCCTCTGCAGCTGCAGCGCATTTGGGTTTGATTATTGCGTGTTACTGTGTGCGGCGTTCTTCCTTGCAGAGAAAAGTTGAGGGGATGTGAGAGCTCTGCAGGAGGAGAGGGAGATGGCCCGAGAATCACAGAAGGGTTTGGGTGGGAAGGGACCTTCAAAGGTCACCCAGTCCAACCCCCCTGCAAGGAGCAGGGACATCTCCAACCAGATCAGGTTGCTCAGAGCCCCGGCCAACCTGGCCTTGAACGTTTCCAGGGATGGGGCATCCACCACCTCTCTGGGCAACCTGGGCCAGTGTTCCACCACCCTCAGTGTAAAAAATTTCTTCCTTATATCCAGTCTGAATCTACCTTCTTTTAGTTTAAGACCATCACCCCTTGTCCTGTTACCACAGCCCCTTTTTAAGTCTCTCCCCTGGCTCTAGAGATTAGGGAGCAGGAAGAATGATTTGAGTAACTGTTGAAGCTGCGTTGAGTTGGTCAAGAGAGCAGTTGGTCAGGATCCACGTTGTGTTGGTGCGTTTTAATCTCTGCAAGAAGACTTGGGGAGACGTGTTCAGAAATGTGCTGGAGGAAGAAATGATGGGCATTGAGGAGGCACTTGCCGGGATGCCCGGAGTCTCACTTCCTTCACCCCAAAGATGAACTTTTAAGTTATAGACGTGGCAGATAGTGGGATGTCGTGACCCAGAACCGTGTGAGCTTGAAGGGTCTGGAGGGAAAGAGTTAAATCTGGGCAAAAAACCAAATTATCTGGAAGGGCTGGAGCTCTGCCCTTCAGTGCTTCCTCAAACCAGGACGTGCAAGTCAGGAGCCCTGAGAACGGCTCCTGCGCCTGGGGGTCCTCATGGAGGGATGTGTCAGGAGTGGTGGCATTGCCTTGATGCTTTCTTCTGAGTCTGCATCTTTGAGTGAACGTGCAGCTCGAGCCACTGAAGGAGGACAGGGATTCTGCTTGCATGCTCTCCTCCCGTTGCTAGACCAGGTGTCCCCTTAGAGACACCAGTTACAGTCAAAAAACCATTCTGAAACTCCAGCCGCAGCGGATCAGCGCCTTCAGCTGCAGGGGCACGAGCCGCGCGCGTCAGGCCTTGTCACCACTTTTGAAACGATCGCTGTCGGAGAAAGGCAGAGCCCTGGTCCTGCAGCGCCCTGCGGGTGCTGGGGTGCGAGAAGACCTCAACACCCACGCTGCCGATGCCCCTGCCAGAGCTGGCAGAGGCTCAGGGCTGCTGGCTGAGAGCTCAGACACGCGTTACGCGTCGTGAAGGTTCGTTTCCTCAAATGAGCGGTCGCAGGAAACACATTTTCTGCTCTTCAGCTGCCAGCCCAGCCCGTTGGGTTTGCGGCAAGGCAGCCCAGCGTCCCGTCTGGCTCGAGTGCCGCCAGCAGCGTTGAAGCCACCCTCGGATATTCTGGCGAGGATGTAACAGGTATCCACAGGCACAAAAGCAAACTGGGAAGCCCGATATGCCACTGGTTTTGAGCCAGTTGCTGGATGGGAGATCAGCTTTGCTGAGGGGTGCTGCCACCTTCTCTGCTCCTTCCCCAGTTACGCTGTTTTGCTTCGGAGGCAAATCCTGAGCACCAGCCAGAGGCTCGATCGAAACCTGTTTAATAGCTATTTCTTTATTTTTATGTGCTTTGAGTGAGGCTTGAAATCGTTTGGGAAGATGTTTTAGTGAGATCTTGGATGGCAACCCACTTTCTCCTCTGCATTAACTGCTTTCAAACATCTACTCCCTTGTTCAGTTTTATTTGCCCTTCAATAAAAAAGATAATATCTGCTGGACACTGGGTTTTTTGTCCCTCAGGCAGGTGTTTTAAGAGTTTTCATTTTTTTTTAAGTTATTTTTTCTGTGCTTTTAAACGGCTGGCAGCTTGCTGAAGACGATGGTTAGTCTTTATCAAGCGCTTAACTGAAAATGCCGTTCGATTAATTGAAACTGCCGTTAAAGTGATGTGATGCAGATCGTCGCCGGGCTGCTCAGAATTACCTTTGCTCCATGTACTCTGCTTTGAGTATCCCTGCTTTATAAATATAACCAAAGCAGCCCTAAATTTTGGGCGTCAGCAGGAGGAGAAGCTCTCCTTCGGTGGTTCACGGTCTTGCTTGTCGTGAAATGACTTGCTTTTCTTCTGCAGCAATCATGATAATTTGAGTAAAGGAAGAAACGCTGTGAACTGGTTTGCTGCTTCTCTTCGCCACGAGCCAGAAATGCTCCTTTGAAAACCCGCCCTCTGCCTTTCAGCGTCTCCAGTTGAGTTGTTTCATCCGTACACCTGTTTTTATCAACGGGTTGGGAGAGAAAATCAAACGCTTTTCCATAGACGTCGGTACGTTCTTCACTCTGAGCTCATCCCGAGTGCAAAATATCTTCTGTGCGAGCTAAACGGAAAGCAAAAGTAACCGAGGTGAAAGCCTTTCTGCGGGTTAGGAGAACAAACCGACTTCTGGAGAACGGAGGGCAAGTGTGGATGGCTCCATCTGGCTTCGATAGACGTCTGCAAAACCTGACGTCAACGTGAATTCCCCTCTGCCGTGGTTCTGGTTTTAATTAAAAACTCAGAGCTGTGGGGGGCTCACCAAAGAGTTTTGGTAGATTTTGTGCCTAAAGCCTGGTAATTCTGATTTCTTCTTTACATCAGATTCTTTAATTCAGGTTTGAAATATACTCTTCTCAAAACTGTTCAATCTTAAATTAACCCCAGTTGGTAACGATTAGATGTTCCCTTCCATCCAACTGCTGTCCCAGCCCTTTCCCTTGATGAGAGCGGAACAGATCTTTTAGATGTTGGTGGTGGATAGCAGACTATGAGCGCTAATTGGGTGTGTGAACGCTAATTGGGTGTGTGAGGGTGACGGGGAGCCATGCTCACTGGCCACAAGAGACAAGGTCACCGCTGCGTCTGCCTTCATGGTGCCAGGGACGTGCACGGCACGGGACGGCGGGGTAACTGGGAAGTGCAAGGCTCACAGCAAGACGACTTTCAGACCCTTCCAGCTGTTGGTTTGCCCTGATCTTTATTCTTGGGAGCAAAAACACAGAGGAATTTTGTGTAATACAATTTTTTTAACATATATTTGGAGAGTTTCATGCCACAAGGTTTGTTTATTTTTTTTTTCCAATTATACTTTACCATGTGTGTTTGGTAAAATATGCCACTTTTCAAGCATTTCTATTGGTGACTTTTATCTCGTGACAAACCAGTTTTGATGTGAATTGTCCAACTTCTGTTTCTCAGGAGGAGCAAAGTTATTTTTTTCTCCCCAGCCTACATGGGATTAAATCCAACTGGAGCACGTGGCTGCTGTGGTAAAGTAGGCATCGTCGAGAAGTGTTTCTTCCCAGTAGTAGGGTTTCCAGAGGGACATCCTAACGAAATAACCCACGAGAGCCACAAAGCAGCCACCCCTGATAGTGGGACCAAGCTGGATGCTCCCCAAAAGCAATGAGCCCAGGTACAGTGCAGCAGGGGGAGGGTACCATCAAGAGGTTAGTGATGAAGATGATGAGAGGGCTGGAGCAGCTCTGCTGTGAGGCCAGGCTGAGAGAGCTGGCGCTGTTCAGCCTGGAGAAGAGGAGGCTCCGGGGAGACCTTAGAGCGGCTCCCAGTGCCCAAAGGGGGCTGCAGGGAAGGTGGGGAGAAACTGTTCAGTAGGGCCTGGTGTGACAGGACGAGGGGTAATGGTTTTAAAATAGAGGGGGGTAGATTCAGGTTAGACATGAGGAAGAAAATTTTTACACTGAGGGTGGTGGAACACTGGCCCAGGTTGCCCAGAGAGGTGGTGGATGCCCCATCCCTGGAAACATTCCAGGCCAGGTTGGCCGGGGCTCTGAGCAACCTGATCTGGTTGGAGAAGTCCCTGCTCCTTGCAGGGGGGTTGGACTGGGTGGGCTTTGAAGGTCCCTTCCCACCCAAACCATTCTGTGAGTTGAGGGGGAAGGACAGAACACTGGATGAGCAGTTGGGTGACCCGTTCTGAAAGCCACCGTCTCTGCAGCTGATGATCTGGATGATCCTGCTCCTCTTATCTCAGCGTCATACACACTCTCCTTAGGAATATTTCTAGAGGGTTTTACAAAGCCGCTGAAGTGATTTAAGTGCTCAGAAGTATTTGAATATCCCAGTAAGTATTTGTCTGCAATTAAGGCCTTGTAAAAAGATTGTGAAACACAAGCCATCGTCCCAGTCCTGCTTCCCTTTCTGTCAAACTGGCGAATACGGGGCTTTGATTGTCTCTTGTCCCTATGGATTGGAGCCGTCTCCTTTTTGTCTTTGCACAGAGGACCCACCAAAGCAACTGGAACCATCACAGCCCTGAACAAGCAGCAGCAAGGCCCATCTCAGCCATTTCCACGCTCGCCGGTGCCTTTTGTGAGATGGTACCGGCTTTGATTACTTCGAAGAAAGGTGTCAGCGATGCAAAAATGAGCAATTAAGGATTAATCTGCTTGTGGGGATGGGTATCTGCCTCCCCCCTCCTGATTGCGCTGTAAATTAGCGGTTGACTTGAGCCCCGCAGTGTAGCTATTTATACCTCGAAGGTTTGAATTATAGCTCTGGAGATTATATCATCCCTTTGTTTAATCTTTTTTCCTTTCTTCTGTCGTGCTTTTGACCTCAGTGATTTTCAAAGCAGTCAGCTTCGCTTCCTATGGTTTTCTTGTGATGGTATTTGGAGCCAGGAAAGGGGAGGGGAATTAAATGGCTTTTTCTGTACCGTTTTCTTTTCTCTAACGCTCTCCCTTACTCATTTCCTCATTCGACAGCCCAGTCCTGTTTTTTTAACCTTTTCAGAGGTTTTCATATCACAATCTTTCTAGCCTCGCTAGGGCTTTTTTCTTTTCTAGGGCTTCAAAACGGCCTGCACAAGAGCCTGGCTGAATATTGCACCTCACAGGCTCAACCGCTTCACGAAAATCTGCGGAAAGGAGATCTTGCTGCCCCGCACCTGCCTGCCTGCCGGACCCGCGCCTCTCCGTCATTCCCCCCGCAGCCAAGGAAGAAGCGATACGAGGGAGGGTGTTGTTGCTATTGGATTTATTGGCTGTGATTTTGCAAATAAATGCTTTATAATCGCTTCCTTGCGGCGCCTCGCAGCCAAGAAACGGAGACGTGCAGCGGAGGAAGGGCAGGCCGCCTGCTTGGGCTCCGGCCTGCCCTTCTGATTCACATTTCCTATTTCCAAGACTGCTTTCTTTTAGGCCTCTAATAAGTGTATAGAGCATTTAGAATACGTATGTATTGTTATAGCTCTCTATAAGTTGTGTTTTAAACAAAAAAGCCGATCTTGGCCCCAGGCCAGCGGTTCCTGGCTCTTTGCTCGGTCGCTGCAGTTTGAACGTTCACGTACTTCCTGTCCAGGAGAAGCCGTCGGAAAAATAAAGGGCACGGGAGATGCGGACACGCTGAAGTCAGCTGAATATTTTTAAATATTAGACTATGTTGTACGAGGGTGGGAAATCAACTTTGCTGGTCATGGAAGCTCTGCAGCGCGAGCTTCCCTCCCATCTCTTTTGACGGAGGATTCCTGCCTGGAGAGCCCTCCCACCAAAAGTGCTCCCTTTGGCTTTCAGACCCTTGTAAAACAAGATTTTTTAGTTGGCAAAGTAAGAAAAGGACTTGCACACATGGTTAAAGGTTTTAAACAAGAAGGAATGAAGACAGCCAGCCAGCAAAATTCCTGAACATCAGTGGAGGCCTTTGAAACTTGAAGTTGAGCTGAGCTGGACACCAGCAGCAATGATAACGGAGGCAGCAGGAACACTCCTGTGATGGAAACAGCCTTTAATTGCTTGTCATACGGCGGGGATGAAGGCATCACCTCTAAAAGAGAGGCCATTGCCGCTTAACATCTGAACGTTAGCACGTCAAACCACGTCAAGGCCTGTAGGTAAACCCAAGAGGACAATTCCAACCATTCGCCATCATCTTTTCCCCCTAACTTCTTCTTTTATATGCTTTCCAGCCTTACCTGGAAGTGGAGAACTTGGCGTTTAAGTTGAAGTTGATGATGAAGAGAAACCTTAAAAGTGTATTAATCGTCATTTGTTTTCCTTTTTGTGTTGGTTGGACAACTCAGAGGCCGGACCCCATAGTAGCAGGAGGGCTTTTAGATCGACTGGGTAATTATTTTGTCAAAGTGTGAGAATTTCCCTTATGATTAAGCCCCAAAAGAATCATCTTTTAAAATAAAACAGCATCAGACGGGTAGATCTGGGTGTAAAATTCTATGTTGGAAATTTTGGGGGAAAGGCGCTGGCAGATTCCGTCGAAGCCATTGCGTTTGTGACGCCCTTTACCAGTGTATGCAGTGACCTGATGGATATCTGAGGGTTCATTTGTCTCTTGCAGCTGTTCCAATTTTTGTGAAAAAATCGTATTTTTTCGGTGCAGCATTTCAGACCTTCGTCCTTCTTTTTCCAAGCGGCTGCCTGCAATTTGGCCAGAAGTCAGCCTTGGTATTTACGTGAGGTGGAACCTACTGCAGAAAAGCCAGTCGTGTTGGATAAACCCGGGTCCTGCCTCCGAAATGGAGTTAGGAATATTCATCGGGCAAAGCCGGTATCGTAACCTGCATTTTCATACGCCTGGGGAGCGTTGCGAGCAATTAGACTGCTCTGATGGGACGGGTCCCTCTCCTCTCTCCCCGTATCCCACTCTTTCTTATTTTTTTCTCTGCCTTCCTTCACTCCTCCCCAAAAAGGAAGAGGAGAAGAAAAGCGAAGTAAATTGTATGGACAGACGGGAGGTGTAATTAGGAGCAGTGGGACCAATTTAAAAAGGGAAGATTTCAGAGAGACTCAGACTTTCCTTGACATGCTGGGCTTTTTCGTAGAGGATAAAAGGAGAATAAACTAATTTATTCCTAAATTGTAATTCCTTTTTTGGTATTAATCTGTTTAATTAGGGTAGTTCATAAATGCGCGTACGCAGGGGAGAGAGGGGGACTGAAAACTGAGATGAAGACAAAAGGAGAGTTTTGATAGGAAAGGCGTCCTGGCAGTGAGATGTTTTAGGCTGCGGGGAGAAATAATATCCCAAGAGAAGAGGTGGAAACTCCACCGCTTTGGGCTTTTAGTGAGACTGGATGGAGTAATTTGGGAAGTTTCTTGTAGGGAACAGTCTTTTGCTGCGTGGTGGGTAGGATGAGGTGATCTAATGGATCGCTTCCCTGTCCAGTTCTTATGGTTTTCATTTCCTTCTGCGGAGAGGTGGGGAAGGGAGGTGGACTGCTTAGGAGTCTGGTGATGGTCATTTGTTACAGGGTTCGCGTTTTTCTGGGCTGTGATTGTGCTACTCCAAAATATTTTAAATTAAAAAGGACTTTTTAATGCTTCCTCTGACTATTTCTAGATGTAGAAGGGTGTAACCGTCTTAGCGATTATCGGTCTTCAGCTTTCCTGAAATCACAGTTGAGGCATCTCCCAAAACTGTCTCGTGTCTGTAGGGTGTCGGCTCCGGAGTTTGATAGCTGAATACCGTTTCACTGAGATTTGAATAGCTTTTTCTTTGCTTTTCCCCACAAGAAATCCCATTTCCTATTTGCTCCATGGTACAGAGCTCTGAGAGTGAGTCAGAAATTGGGGCAGAACATAGCTGGCCATGAACGTATTGTTTCCTCTCACTTCTGGCCTTGGTCATCATGTAGGTTGGTGTTGAGAAAACCTTTTGAAGCATGTTAAGATTTGACCTGCTCGTAATGTTAAATTATGTGGCTAATAGCTCTTGATGTGTTGTGGCTGAATCATGGCTTGAAGGTCAGAAGTGGTCTACCACCAGCCTGATTTATCTACCAAAGTGCTTGCTGTTTCTCTCCATGGGAAGAAAAGCAAGGATATGTGGCTGTGTATGGATTTCCAAAGAAGAATGGAGAGACCTGAGAATAATTTCTCGCCCAGGAAGGGTGACTTTGCAGCCAAAGTAGAAATTTCATGATGGAGGAGATGGCTGTAGGGCCTGGAAGAAGGGAAAAGATGGGAGAGTGGGCTGTGCACAGCATTTAGGAGGAAGATGGATTAAAATTTGGTTTATGCTAAGTGTGAAGGTTGCTCTTGGGACAGAGATAGTTGGAAAAAAGGAAAATGGGACTGTAGAGTGTTGGATAAAGGAACAGCTTCAGTAGCTTGGGTCTGCGGTGCGTTGCTTGCAGTCCAGGAGCAACAGCTTTGTCACCACTTGAGACCCAAAATGTGAATACAACTGAAGATCCCGTGGAAATGAACCCGTTCGTTTTCTTCCTCCTCTCCTGTGTGAGGAGCGAAGGTGTACAAAGGGAAATCCGTTGGCAAATATATTGGAATTTAGAACTTGGCAGAAAATAATGAAGCAAAGGTGGGCTGCTCTCGCGTTGATCACTCGGGCAAGGCGCTGTGATTTTGGGGCGTTGCTTCAATTTGGATAATTCTTAGCAGCGTAATTTCATGAGAGTTATTTTGGTGAGTGTCAAAACTGCAAGACAATAAAGATAGATTTTTTTTCCTGATAACAGTTTTGACCAAGGTTTCCTTTTTATCCTGCAACTTTTAAATAATTGGCCCGCTGGCCCTTTGCTTTTATTGTACTCGGGGTATTATAAGCTTAGCTTGTTTTGTAAACCGCTAATTTTAGACACATCTTGACTCTTATTGTTCCCTTCCTTTTTAATACCGGGGCAGAACCTCTGCAGAGGAGCGGAAATCATCTGTGTCCTGAGACTTTTACGTCTAGACTGGATGAAGGGCAAGAAAACGCAGCCGGAGCGCTCGCCCAGCAGCTTTTTTTTTAACGTCGCTTTGCCTTCCTGATCCAAAATTCGCCAGTAATTCCCCTCGGCGTAATATTAGGTAGCGGTAATCGGACAGAAATCATAAATGTACCTATATGGAATGAATGTGAGATGAGAAGCAGCTTTCCAAATCAGTAGATATAGATAATAGCCAACGCGAGCGTCGCAGATACAATTGAGTTGCTAAGGCAGGGCTTTCCAATAGTGCCTTGTATAGCCCCGTATCGTCTAATTATTCCGCTTCAGTGTAAGTTAACAATGAAGGGAAGATAAAAGCTTGGCAACTCGTTTGCTTAGAGGGGTCAATTTATCCTGGCTCTTTGTGGGGCAGTGTAATTTTAGGCTTTTACGTGGTGGATAACGCCATCTCCCCTGCGGGAACGCTCGCTGTGGCGCTTCCGTAAATAGGTCTGGAGAGGACGGTGTGTCGTACAGCGTGGAGAGTGATGCCGGAATTGTACCTTGCTTAATGCGAATTATTATTTTTTTTTCTCAAAGAACATAAGACGGGTTTGTCCTTATTCACCCAGTTTGTAAAAAAAACTGGGTCAGTTGGACAGCTGCTTGCGCCAGCGACGTGTTTCAGTGTGCTGCGATGGGAAGGTTCACGGAGCTTGGGATTAATGCTTTCTTCATCAGCAGCAAGGAGTGATGTCTTTTTTCCCCCAATGGGAACGCTTCTGCAATAATATATGGCAGGTGTTTCACCTTTCTGAGCACTGTTCTGACATGCTGGGCTCAGTTGGCATGGATTATAAACCAATTGTGGGGATATTTATTGGCTCCAGCACTTACGGGTGACCTTGGATCTCATCTCATCTCACGGCAGAACACTGGAACAGGTTGGTAGAACACTGGCCCAGGTTGCCCAGAGAGGTGCTGGATGCCCCATCCCTGGAAACATTCCAGGCCAGGTTGGCCGGGGCTCTGAGCAACCTGATCTGGTTGGAGATGTCCCTGCTTCTTGCAGGGGGGTTGGACTGGATGGGCTTTGAAGGTCCCTTCCAACCCAAACCATTCTGTGATTCTATGATCTTTGGAAGCAACTTAATGCCCATGACATCCCAAAAGAAGGATCTCAGTTTTCTTTGACAACTTCTGTATTTTCCAGTGCTACAACAAACTACAGCTGTTGGTCATGGTCAAGGTCTTGGCTACAGTGGCAAAAGATGCAGCAATAATGGTGTGAAGTTTCTTCTCTCCCCATGGAGAGGCTACTAATTACTCAAGGAGGAAATAGGAGGACTCTGGAAGGCAAAATATTGGCAATCAGATGCCAAGGTAAATAGAGCCTGTGCCCTGCCTTTCACCGACTCGAGGCCATCATGATTACACGAGGAGTCCTGCTGGAAAACAGCTGGGAAGGTACAGCCTGAGGTTAACAGACGGCTTTGAACATCCACCAGCGAAGTGATGCAAAACCCTGGGAGCGTTCTTCTTTCCCTTGGTGTACGAGCAAGCAGCAGCCTGGGACCTGTCCTCCTAGAGCTGCTGAAGAGCGCTTAGGATCAGAACACTGCAAAGGATCCATAAAAGATAAATAAAAACCCGCTTCTGTCTGCCTTAACATGGATTTTGCTCCAAAAACCAGACAGGAGATAGATGGACATGTGAGGAGGGTAAGAAGTTGCATTAGAAACCTTTAGTTCTTCTTCCACCCAAACCACAGACATCGCTGGTGGGCATGGCATGGCCAAATGCCGGAGATGCTTTTCATTTTGCAGTCTTGCTGGGGAAAAGGAAGGAAAAAAGGCCGCTTCTGTTAGTCCATTTTGCAGGAATGCTGGGGCTCGGCTTAGTAGGGACTTAGCTCCTCGTTGTGGTTGCTTCGCTTCCCGAGGAGAGTTTCTTTCATCTGGTGCAGCCAAAGGACTTCCAGGATAAGACATTAAATCAAATTTCCTCTTCCAGTAAAAGATGAGGGTCATTTGAGGATGACCCAGTGCAACGACACTAAGTAGAAGCAGAAGAAGGAGCTCACTTTTTTATTCTGTCACCCAGTTCTTTCATTAATCCAGGCTTAGATTTTTTTTTTAATCCTTCCTCTGCTTCTTGGCAACTTCTGTGCTGGCACTCAGGTGACATGGCCAGACCCTCCAGCAGAAAGGAGCGACCCCTCGATTTGCTCAGCCCCGGTACCCATTAACACGTCTCCTTGCTTCCACCTCTCCGGTTGCTGCCCTTTTGCATCGGACGCTCCCCGCTCCCACCCAGAAGCCTGCTTTGATCCTTGCGCTGGTTTCCTCTATAAAATGGGTGGAAAGAGGCTGAATGGCAACTCCCTTGGGCCGGGAGAGCGAAGGTGGGTACTCAGCAAGACACACAAAAAAAGTGGAGACAATAGCCAAAGCTTCTGTGCAGCGAGGGAAGGATGTAGATGATGGTGAAGA
Source organism: Chlamydotis macqueenii (assembly GCF_036417535.1). Classification (NCBI taxonomy): domain Eukaryota; kingdom Metazoa; phylum Chordata; class Aves; order Otidiformes; family Otididae; genus Chlamydotis; species Chlamydotis macqueenii. The sequence continues at coordinate 81,558,394 of NC_141559.1, forward strand.
CCAAAGGCTTGGACTCGGGATGCCTCGTTGTCCTTGGCTGCCCAGCTTGTCACCTGCTTCCAGGCGGCGTCCTTGGCTCCCTGTCATGGCGAGCGAGCAGTTCCTTGTACCATAGGTGTGGTTCAGGGAATGCTTTGCTCCAGGGACCCACTTGACATGAAGAAGAGGCGCCAAGTTTCCCTTGGCCCCACCGAGTGCTCTCGTTACCGCAGGGCTTGTGCAATTAAATGGCCCCATGTGCTCTTGTGCTTGGTGTGACTCATCCTTTTACCTGCCAAGCTCTCAAACCCCCAATTTTGATGGGCGACATCACAGCTCTTGTAATATCTCAGGTCTTTTGAAATGGAAAACAAGCAAAAAATGCCCCGCGTGAAGGTGCTTTTGGGCCACGAGGACCTTGTGGGACCCAGGCACAAGCCAGGCATGGTGCTGGCCAGCAGGGACAGAGCCTGCTCTTGGTGGGCTGATCCTGACCAGTTGCGTTGCTTTGACGGGCTGGGGTTCACTTCCTGGTGGATGCCTTTCTTGGGTAGATATAGCTAGCAGGACCTCTTGGCAAGTTGGTTAATGTTTTTGTAGCTGAGTGTGCCACCTCTAAGGGAAGACAATGGTGATTTTTTACACTGAGAGTGGTGGAACACTGGCCCAGGTTGCCCAGAGAGGTGGTGGATGCCCCATCCCTGGAAACATTCCAGGCCAGGCTGGATGGGGCTGTGAGCAACCTGATGTGGTTGGAGATGTCCCTGCTCCTTGCAGGGGGGTTGGACTGGGTGGGCTTTGAAGGTCCCTTCCCACACAAACCATTCTGTGATTCTATGATTTGACTTACCTTCTCTACTTGGGTTGCAAGTGCTGATCATTACCACACCTTCGTCAGAGAGATCCAAAATAGCTGGAAATGCCCAGTTGTTCTGTATGCCAGAAAACCAGCATGAAGATTTTGTGGTGCAGATGCACAGAATCCTAGAATGATTGAGGTGGGAAGGGACATCTAGTCCAACCTCCCTGCTCAAGCAGGGCCATCCAGAGTCGGTTGCCCAGGACCATGTCCAGATGGCTTTTGAAGATCTTCAAGGGTGGAGACTCGTTCCGCAGCTTCTGTGTATGTTGAAATGTCCCCAGCACCGCAGGGAGGATCAGATCTTTCTGTCTTCAGCCTTTCTACTGACCTTCCCAATGAGGAATCCAGCTCTCCAAGCCTGAGTGCGTCCTTGCTTGGCAGTAAAGCTCCAGTTGGGTTTGAGCGCTTCTGGCACCGTGTCTGATGTGGTTTAAGGATGATGGTTGATCCCAGGGCTGATTGCACTGGTACCTATCCCAGAAAGCTGCTTAGCGGTGAGACCATCCGCCTGGTCCTCAAACCCAAGATCCCAAGCCAAGCACTTCCCTGCAACGGTGAGGCAGGAGGGGGAGATGCCACCAGCGTGCTGTGTTTCTGGTAGCTCCTCTCTGACTTAATAGGAAAACACTGACCATAGAAAACATACTTTTTTTTTTTTTCTCTGCATTTGCCTCAAATCTGTTGAATTGGGAGAGGAGGAGGAGTGATATGGGGGATGGGGAGGAAGAAATAATGGTGCCTCTGTTCAATGAAGCTCCCCTAACAGACTTTGTGTTGTTTTTTTTCCCGTCCAAACGCATAGATCTGATCTGAAAATCCACGGCTTAAAAGCACAGATGTTTAGCCTGACACACAAACATGGCATCTTTCCAGCACGTGAAGCAGCTTTGCCGCTGGTGGGTTCCGAGGAGCCCGTCTGGGATGAGAGGACTTAAAGCTGCGTCCTTGAACCGGCTCACCCGAAACTTTCCTTCCCTTCCCCGCGGGTGAAGGGGTCTTTCCCTTTGCACTGAAGCAGCTTTCAGAGATGTTACTGCTTCTTCTGTCCCTCAAAGTGTCCTCTGGGGAGGGGGAGAAGCGGCAGTGGGCATGTAAACCAGTCAACGGCAGCGGCACCGGTCGGATCTTGCGGGATGGTTTTTGTGGGTCTTGTCTCCATGCCCAAATAGGTCAGGGGGAAATGTTATTGGATTAATTCTGTCTGTACATAAATCTCATCGTCGAGGACGTGTTAGTTGTGAGTCGGGATGGCTAATGAGTTTCTAACTCATTAATTTTCATTCCAGTCCACGCCAGCAAGGATTACAGGTCACCCCACTGGTGGCATTCCTTGCTTGACGCTTAATAAGTATCTCAGCATCTGCCATTCATAACTGGTTCCTCCGGCTGGTTTGAGAGCATCCCGCACCTGAAATGCCCTTCTGCTGCTGAGAAGGCCACCTGGAGAGAGCAAGGGCTGCCCCGCTTTTGCCTGCGCTCTCCCTTTCCAGAGCGTGTCTTTTCAAATGGTGCAAAATCTGCTTTAGAGGTTGAGCTGTGCCCGTTGTCTTCACCACCTGGAGCTGGGAGGTGGTCAAGATGGCACTCAGGAGCGTGCTGGCAACCTCTGCTAAGTGATGGTTGAGATACGGGGTTTTTCCTTCAGCTAAGCGATCAGCAGGCACTTCAGAGCTGGATCCCTTTCTTGTGCTGCTCATGGGATAATTAATTAATTGAGAATGAAGATGCCACCACGTTTTCCAAAGCCTCCGAATCTGCCTTTCCTGTAGCTCATGGTCTACACCAGTGTCAAAGATGGAGAGGAGAGTACAAGTCAGTGTCCAACCCTGTAACTGTACAAGCATCCATACGTCGGAGCACTGGAGATATAAAGGGATCCCGTAACATCTGGAGAACTTGTTTTTCAAAGCCAGATACATCACATCCAGCTTGGAAATGGATGTGTCTTTCTGAAAGATTGGACTTGATTGGACTGGATTTGGTTTGGACTAAAGGGAATGAGGAGGACTGGAGCCAGGTTGGCCCCTGGTCTTCAGCAGGCTGCATTTCATCATGACACCAAGCTGAGTGGTGCAGTTGACACACTGGAGGGAAGGGATTCTGACCTGAGGGACCTGGACAAGCTCGAGAAATGGGCCCATAAAACCTCATGAACTTCACCAAGGCCAAGTGCAAGGTCCTGCACGTGAGTCGGGGCAATCCTCAGTATCGGTACGGGCTGGGGGATGAAGGGATTGAGAGCGGCCCTGAGGAGACAGACTTAGTGGTACTGGTGGACAAAAAATGAGCCGGCAATGTGCACTCACAGCCCAGAAGGCCAACTGAATCCTGGGCTGCATCAAGAGAAGCGTGGCCAGCAGGTCGAGGGAGGTGATTCTCCCCCTCTGCTCTGCCCTGGTGAGACCCCACCTGCAGCTGTGTCCAACTCTGGAGCCCTCAACATCAGAAGGACATGGACCTGTTGGAGAGGGTCCAGAGGAGGCCACGAAGGTGATGAGAGGGCTGGAGCAGCTCTGCTGTGAGGCCAGGCTGAGAGAGCTGGAGCTGTTCAGCCTGGAGAAGAGGAGGCTCCGGGGAGACCTGAGAGCGGCTCCCAGTGCCCAAAGGGGGCTGCAGGAAAGGTGGGGAGAGACTCTTCAGCAGGGCCTGGTGTGACAGGACAAGAGGCAACAGTTTTAAACTGGAAGAAGGTAGATTTAGGTTGGATGTAAGGAAGAAATGTTTTACAATGAGGAGGGTGGGACACAGGTTGCCCAGAGAGGCGGTGGATGCCCCATCCCTGGAAACATTCCAGGCCAGGTTGGCCGGGGCTCTGCGCAACCTGATCTGGTTGGAGATGTCCCTGCTCCTTGCAGGGGGGTTGGACTGGGTGGGCTTTGAAGGTCCATTCCAACGCAAACCATTCCATGATGCTATGAAAACGAGACGAGTCTGTTAGTCTGGGCCGCCGGGCCACCAAATACAGTCCTGGTCTTCGTCAACAGACTTTGTCTTGTATTTGCGCAGCGACGAGCCGCTACAGAAAGCTCTCTCTGTTGTTGGGCGCGAGCTCCTGTACCATTTAATGCCTGGGGAGGGGGGCCTCTTATTTAACGGCGATACTGAGAAGCCTTCTGTGCATTATGCTCCTAGCCAGGGCGCGATGGAAACGGGTGTTTTTGTGGGAACGCTGCTTTTCAAAGCCTTTTGAAAAGGCCGGGACAGCGAAGACTTTGAAAGATGGGGACGTCTCTGTTGGTACCCAGTGCGTTGCTGTCGAAATTGAAATATTTAACCTGAGTGGAATGCTCCGTTGTTCCAAATGGGTTTAAAATTAATTTAATTTAGCGTCATTTGGGTGGCTGTTTGGCCTAGCTGCCCGATGGAGGGGGGTTTGAGCTCTGTCGTAGCCTCTTTAAATATCACTTAAATAGAAGTGGCACAAGGTGATATTTAATGCTTGCTCAGGGAAACCTTGTTTATGGGCTAAAAAAAACCAGAACGAGCCATGAAAACTGAATTCCGGCATCACCTTGACTCTGTTCTCTCTTCTAGGCTGCTATCAAGGAAACTTGACATTTCCTCTTTGTGTTTTCTTTTTGGTTTTTTTTTCATGTGAAATAGCCAAGATGTGCCCCTTCACCTCTGCGTGCGCAAAAATTGTTGTGGTCCCGGTGCAAATAAAATCTCGGAACGTTTCAGAGAAGTCATTCCTTCTGGCCACCGCAGGCCGTCCAGGCTTTTGAGCAGTTTTTGGGCTGAGAATTGACCCGCCGAAGAAAGGGAAAATTATTTTGGGATATTTGCAGTAGCTTGACTGCAGTTTGCCGCGATGGGCATTTTACTGCTACGTTGTCAGAGGGAATAATTAATCTGATTTGTTGGTTTTCGTGAAGCTGCCTCTGCAAACTTGTCCTCCTTTGTAGCGCCAAGCTGCGGGTCAGGAGATGATGCTTGGAGATGATGGGGTACGTCCACTTGCGCTTCGGGGAGGGACCGCAGGCTTCTCCTGGAGCTCCATCTAGAGGGGAGGAAGATGGGCTGGTCGTGGAGGCTGGTGGCCTCTCTGGGCCACCACAGGTCCCGTGTCTCCTCACCCGACCTTCTACACCTTGCTGGGGCTGTCAGCATGTGGTCGCTCTTGACCCTGGAGCCACTTTGCTGCTAGAAACTCTTACCGCAAAGACGTCAGTTGTGTTTAGCAAGGAGGACACCACGGCCAAACCCAATTCTTTTCCGTACCACCGCTGGGGAAGGGTATTTCTCTGCGAACCCCAAAAGCAGGTGCTGCTCCCTTAGCTAAGGAAACACAAACCGCACGGTGCTCTGCGCTTGCTTTTGGGGTTGATTTCACAAGAGAAATCGTTGCGGTTTGAGCTGGGGCTTTCCTTGAGAGGAGGTCCCAGCTGGACGTTTTCAACATCTGCGCCATGGCCGCGCGGGCAAGGTGGCCGGCTTCTCCATGGACCTCTTCGCTCTGGCAGAGCTTGCTTGTCCAACTTCACCCACTTTCCTCTTGCCGTGCTGACAACACATCTGATGGCGCATCCAGCCCTGCAGCACAGACCGCTTTCAGCAGCCGTGTGCCTAGCTTGTGAACATCTGAGCCATCAGTGCTGCAATAGAATCACAGAATAGTTTGGGTTGGAAGGGACCTTTAAAGCCCATCCAGTCCAACCCCCCTGCCAGGAGCAGGGACATCTCCAGCCAGATCAGGTTGCTCAGAGCCCCAGCCAACATTGAACGTTTCCAGGGATGGGGCATCCACCGCCTCTCTGGGCAACCTGGGCCAGTGTTACACCACCCTCAGCGTAAAAATTTTTTTCCTAATATCCAATCTGAATCCACCTCCCTCTATTTTGAAACCATCACCCCTCGTCCTGTCAGAACAGGCCCTACTCAAGAGTTTCGCCTCATCATTCCTGTAGCCCCCTTGAAGTACTGGAAGGCCGGAACCTTCTCTCTCCAGGCTGAACAGCCCCAGCTCTCTCAGCCTGGCCTCACAGCAGAGCTGCTCCAGCCCTCTCATCATCTGCGTGGCCTCCTCTGGACCCTCTCCAACTGGTCCATGTCCTTCTGATGTTGGGGTCTCCAGAGCTGGACGCAGTGCTGCAGGTGGGGTCTCACCAGGGCAGAGCAGAGGGGCAGAATCCCCTCCCTCGACCTGCTGGCCACGCTCCTCTTGATGCAGCCCAGGATGCGGTTGGCTTTCTGGGCTGCAAGGGCGCGTTGCTGGCTCATGTTGAGCTTCTCATCCACCAGCACTCCCAAGTCCTTCTTCTGAGGGCTGCTCTCGATCCATTCCCTGCCCAGCCTGTGTTTGTGCTTTTACAGTAACCACAAGTTTCACCCCTGAGGTCTTTGGTCATGGTTCACTTCCTGCCCTTGCTGGAGCAAGACATGAAGCCCAAGACCGCAGAGGTTGGAGCAACGCATGGAGTTAGATAGAGCATCACTGGCTTCAAACACCAGTGTGCTCCAACCGTTGGCTTTCGTTTGAAGTCCGCTATGCGATATTCATATTTTAAATGCCGTCCTGGAGAGAAAAACACAACGGGGCTGAGTGCCAGGTTATTTTCCCCTTCCAACTCCTAATTCTCCTCTGTTCGTTCACGTAGGGCGGTACCAGGATTCCCAGCTACCCGGCTGTGCCCAAAAAAAAAGACCGCTTTAAACCTTAGCAACAGGGTATTTTTGTTTAGATTGTATTTATTCTCCTGTGAGCGGCATTGTTCTCTCCCATGCCTTGACCGTTTCAAAGGCCGATGATAAAAGCCCTCGCTGACAATGATCCAGTTGAGTTCAGCCTTTTGTTGGGGCGATTAAAATAGAGAATGAATGGTGAATAACATGGGAGGGCTGAAAGTTGGTCGTCCTGGGCTGTTTAGTCACCTTAAGGATAAGAAAGTGCATTTTTATTCTTTTCAGAACCACCCAGCGTTGGGTTTGGTGTTGACATCTGTGGGGGCCGTTGATGAAGACCAGGATCGTTTCAGTTTGCATGACCTTGTGTCAGCAGGAAATAGGTTTGTAGCAATTCTGTTAGGTTTAGGATGGGCTTATAGCAATATATACATATATAAAGAATAGATTTTATATATGTATTATAGGTTTGTAGCCGTAGCAGTGGTAGAAGATGCCTGGCTTGTTGGTGTGGTTCGAAAACCTGTACCTACAACATCGCGTCGTCTCGAATGAGGACGCTACTCTTGGGCGTGGAAGATGGAAAGGGAAATAGATGGGAAAAAAAGATGGATGGGAAAAATAGATGGAGGAAAAAAAAAAATCATAGAAAGATCTGGGTGGGAAGGGACCTTCAAAGCCCATCTAGTCCAACCCCCCTGCCAGGAGCAGGGACATCTCCAACCAGATCAGGTTGCTCAGAGCCCCGGCCAACCTGGCCTGGAATGTTTCCAGGGATGGGGCATCCACCGCCTCTCTGGGCAGCCTGGGAGGGTGTTCTAGATGGGAAGTGGAAATAGAGCTGCCAGAGGCAGAATTTGGACCTTTTTTTGGGAGCGTGGGCTGATAAGAAATATTTGGGAGCCTGATCTGCTCGAAATGCCATCAGTGATAACGAGGATCACCCCAAAACTCTGCTGGCCCCAAAACCCTTCCCTCGTTGAGGGTTCTTGAGCTGCTCTCTGGGCGCAGGCTCCTTTCTGCTGGGATATTTCTATTCCCGGTGAGCTTCCCGCTCACGTCGGCACCTTGAAACGCTTCCCATCCCTCCTCTCTCCCCAGCTGCTCTTACCTGCCGTCCCCGTAATTAGCGATAATTTCCCTAATTGCTCACAAAAGCAGATGTTCTCTCCGTGGCCGCATCAAACCGGCTTACGCTGCGCTATATAGATAAGCACGCAGCGTTAAAGGGCTAATTCCTGAAAATGAGCCTGTTAAAAGGTTAAAATCATGCCTCCAACTAAACCATCAATGGCAACTGGATCCCACTGGTTTTCTTAATTTGTTGTTGGTAAGGTGGCAATCTCCATCTGCTCGGGATCGGGACGCGCTCGTGCTTGGCCAGTTGATCTTAGGTTGTGGTCAGTGGATGTCTTGGCATACGAGATCGGCCCTTCGCGTTGTTTCCAGCTAATAAATCACATTTATAGGTAATTAACACCACGCCTAACGTATCCCCAGTGTTACTGGTGAGTGGGACAACAGACCGGTTCACGCAACTGCAAGCTGAGGGACTGCAACTTTGAGACTTTAGGTGATGCTGCTGAAAAAAAAAAATTCATCTCGCTTATTTTCCTGCCTCAAAGGGGTAAAAAATAATTTTTAAAAAGTGGTTCCCCAGTTCTTCTCCAAGTGCAGCACTTTGCTTTTCACTTTTGCTTCGTAGGATTGGCGACAGCGTGGCAGCACCCATCCTGGGGCAGCCTGGAGAAAAGCCTTCACCAGAGTCATCAGCTTGATTAAAGCAGGAGCTGAGGAGGTGTAATTAGGCTGTGGGAGGGCGGGATAGACCCTGTGGAGCTCCATCCAACGGCTGGGCGAAAGGAACCTGTGAAAACAGCGTCCTTGCTGTCAGCCAGGTGGTGGCTGAGGTTGCTAGGTCACCGTCAGATGATTATTCTGTGTTTCCCACGTTAGACATTTACATTACGGCCAGCGGGTTGGGGGCGAGGATTCTGCCCCTCTGCTCTGCCCTGGTGAGACCCCACCTGCAGCGCTGCGTCCAGTTCTGGAGCCCCCAGCATCAGAAGGACGTGGAGCTGTTGGAGAGGGTCCAGAGGAGGCCACGCAGATGCTGAGAGGGCTGGAGCAGCTCTGCTGTGAGGCCAGGCTGAGAGAGCTGGGGCTGTTCAGCCTGGAGAAGAGGAGGCTCCGGGGAGACCTGAGAGCGGCTCCCGGTGCCCAAAGGGGGCTGCAGGAAAGGTGGGGAGAGACTCTTCAGCAGGGCCTGGTGTGATAGGATGAGGGGTAATGGTTTTAAAATAGGGGGAGGGAGATTTAGATTAGATAGAAAGAAGAAATTTTTTACTCTGAGGGTGGTGGAACACTGTCCCAGGTTGCCCAGAGAGGCGGTGGATGCCCCATCCCTGGAAACATTCCAGGCCAGGTTGGCCGGGGCTCTGAGCAACCTGATCTGGTTGGAGATGTCCCTGCTCCTTGCAGGGGGGTTGGACTGGGTGGGCTTTGAAGGTCCCTTCCAACCCAAACCATGCCATTTTATGATTCTGTAATTTTATTTGCGTAAAATTGCTGCTTTCAGGGGCGAGCTCTTCTCTCTTTCTTGGACCAAAGTTTTAGCTCAAGGTTCTGGAATCTCATATGCTGACCCGGATGGGTATAAAGTCATAGAACCACAGAATGGTTTGGGTTGGAAGGGACAAACTCGAGCCCATACCTGAGCTCAGGGCGCAGCTTTTGCCAGCAGTTTGTTTTTTTAACCTCTACATTCCCTTCGGAGGTGGTGGCTCCTGGTCCCATCAGCGGAGCTGGCTGAAGTCAAGCAGATGGTCTTGACTTCATCTTGACAAGATGCCACATCCGTCATGCGGTGGCCTTGGATGGTGGAGAACTGCAGAGTCTGCCAGTGATGGAGGGAGCATCGTTAGCCGTTAACACAGTTTTGGTCCCCGGCTCTGCTTCTTTATCGCCGTTCCCTCCTCTCGGTACGTTCGCCGTCCGGTCAGAACGGCAGAACGGAGGCATTTTGAGGAGCTGGCATGTAAAGCAGCGTCGCTCCGGGTTTGCGGCTCCAGAAATACCTGTCGGGCCGTTTCCCTTTTGCCTGGAAGTACACCGCAGTGGCTTCCGTAGATTGTGTTGCAAACCACTTGTGTCTGGCAGCGCAACTGCTCCCGGTCAGACTTTTCAGCTCCAAGCCTCCAGCGGAAGACGTGCTTCAAAATGCTTTTGGCGCTCGAATGAAAGTGGGAGAGGAAAACATTTTCAGCCCCGCTTCCCCTCGTTTGCAAACCTCGCTTGCAGACCCTCGCAGCCGCCGGTATAAATTACGCTTTTTGGGTTCTTTCTCTGAGGCAGAAGCACGGCGAATGCGGGATGCGGGGGATGCGCCCCTGGCCCCGCTCAGGCTGTCGCCGTTGGGACGTCGTCCTCGACCCTTTTTTTCCAGTCTAATTCATGCAAACGTATGTAAAGAGTAAAGACTGCTCCGCCGAGTCGTGCACGTTTGTTCAAAGAGAAGGAAAACAAGCTGAATTTACAGGGAATTTGCCAGCTGAATTGGAAGCCCCATCTATAACGAGCCCCGAAAAGCGGCTGGCGGTGGCCGCCGATGCTGACCGAGGCGACGCTTTCTGGCGTCTTTATTTTCCCTGCCCTCATGATGTCATTAATACGGAGCTTTTGGAGAACTGGAGTCTATCCTAATTAGCAGCCTCGGATTTTTATTTTTTTTTCCTAGTTTCATAATCAGTGATCTCGGCTACACCAGGAGTGTTACTGTGGCAACAGGGCTGAACTGAGCAGCGGTGCAAAATTACCGCAGGTAAATCGGGGATTTAAATTTTTTTTTTTTTTTTTTTCTTACGGATCCACCGCACTTTCTTAACCCAGGCGCTGCTCCGTGGGACGAGCTGCCCGCTCCCCGCACCTCTACAGGTGTCCCGGGCGGATTTCAGGGTAAGCACGACCAGTGATTAAGCTGCATGACCGACCGCGTGCCTTTTAATTAGAGCTCAGCCTCTGTAACGAGATTTTAAGGCTGTCATGCGAACGATCCCCTCCGACACCTTTGTTTTAAGTAGGATGCTCCCGCCGCTTGCCGCCCAGGCGTCCCGGCTCTCCGTCTCGACTCGGAGCTGGGAGTTCATCTCGGTCCTGCGGAAAGGGCTGTGCCCAAGAGCTGAGCTTTATTTTTTTGTGGGGTTTTTATTTTTTTTTAACCCTTGTTTCTCCTCCCCGCGTACCATTTGCTCGTCTCGTTAGGTCGGGCTGTTGTTACGCTAAATAATGGCCATGTTTCGTCCCGACTCCTCAGTCAAAAGCAACCGGTCCTTGACACCGCGCTCGTGTTTTCTTTGTACGTGTTACAAACGGTGCCTGGGACAAAGAAGGGGACACCCTCAAATGGAATATTTAAAAGAATATATTCCTGTATGACTTGGCTTTTTAAACAATAAAAATTAATTCATTGTTTTGAATAACGAGATGAACGGGCTCCACTCGAGCGTTTTTGGCAGGCCAGCACCGCGTTGTGGTGCGATGACCGTCCCGCGGGGCAAAGCGCACCGGGAGACCGTGCCAGGGGTTTTACCAGCCTTGGGGGTGCCGCTTTGGCCGATTCATTTTAATTACCCCAGGAGGAGGTCTCACCTCCTCTCCCCTTTGCCGTGCAGCTCCTGCTGCCCCACTGACCCGCACCAGCCTGGCCCGCGGTGAAACGCTCCATCCCCAGCATCTTCCTGGCTGTGAAGATGGGAAGAGACTCTTCAGCAGGGCCTGTTGTGACAGGATGAGGGGTAACGGTTCTAAAACAGAGGGAGGTAGACTTAGATTAGATATTAGGAAAAAATTTTATACACTGAGGGTGGTGGGACACTGGCCCAGGTTGCCCAGAGAGGCAGTGGATGCCCCATCCCTGGAAGCATTCCAGGCCAGGTTGGCCGAGGCTCTGAGCAACCTGATCTGGCTGGAGATGTCCCTGCTCCCTGCAGGGGGGTTGGACTGGCTGGGCTTTGAAGGTCCCTTCCAACCCAAACCATTCTGTGATTCCTCCTGCTCGAGGCTCAGAGTCAGTCCTTCATCTTCATCCTCCCAGAGCTAACAGCTCCGTTGGGCTTAGCCCACCGCTCTCCCTGCTTTGGCTCTGTCCCACCTTGATGCTCCTTGATTCTTCTTGGGTTGCTCGTTCTCCATGGCTATAGGTCCAAGAAGCTCTTCATCCCCTTCTGTCTCCCTCCACAATTTATTCCCTGACCCATCTCAGTTTCTTCTGCGTGTGGTGAGAGGTGCAGGAGCGACCGACACGGGCTCCCGTGATTTGCGGCGCTGGCAGAAGAGAGTGGCTGAGGGGGAATTATTCATGTCTTAGGGTTATTATGAAAATAAAAAATAAAATCTTCTTCCTAAAAGCAAGACAGCACGGAAAGCTAAGGTTCTGGTATGCCTCAGTTACGGAGGACAGATACCCCCAGTCAACGTTTCCGCGTCTCTCTAGGTGCCTGAACAATTTCACGTCCGCATTATTTAAGCATCCACATTCATTGATGTTTTTCTCTGGATTTTTGCTTAAAACCTCATCAATCCAGTTTTCCTGTCTGCTAACTGGGATAATAATTCCTTGGTCTCAGGGTTCTTCTAGGAGGCTCGCTTCTCAGTCTTGAGATGCCCCAGGCTCCTTCAAAGGAGGCTCTTAGGATGGGTTGGTTTCCTCTGAGCAGCTTCTTCACTCTTTGTTAGTGGCTCCTAGGAGGGTTGTCTCGTACGTGGCAGAGGGCTGTCGTGGTGTGCAGTAACTGGTGCTTGTTCACCGGACACCAGCACAGAGCTGGAGGGACACTGACGGGATCCCAAGATGCATCCTGCGCAGTGTAGGGATCTCCTTCTCGGTGCTGGCTGGTGTCTTACTCCATATAGACTAAGATACTACGTATCCCGCAAGAGCACACTGCTGGGTCAAGGTCAACTCGGTGTCACCAGGACCCCCAGGACCTCTCCTGCCAAGCTGCTTTCCGGCTGGGTGGCCCCAGCGCATACTGGTGGCTGGGGTTGCTCCTCCTCAAGGGCAGGACTTTGCACTTCTCCTTGTTGGGCTTCATGAGGTTCCTGTTGGCCCAGTTCTCCAGCCCGGTGAGGTCCCTCTGGACGCCAACACGACCCTCTGGCACCTCAACAACTCCTCCCAGTTTGGTGTCACCAGCAATCTTGCTGAGGGTGCGCTCAGCCCCATCACCCAGATCTTTAATGGAGGTGTGAAACAGGACTGGGCCCAGTGGGTTGTTCTCAACTGTGATCTCAAAGGTCCTTGCAACTATTTCTGAATTAATTAAACCTTTAATTCACTTTGGGAGTAAAAAAGCCTTTTAGTGGTTGGTCAGGCTGAAGCACTGGGATTTCCAGTTTTCGGCAGCAGAGGTAGGAAGTGAGCTTGGGGAACCTTTGTCCAAGGTCTGGGTGGTGAGCACCTGCTCCCCTCTACGTCCACCCACGGTGGTTTCGCACACATTGCTGCTCCCAGGGCGTGCTTCGTGTGATTAGCATGGGATAGACTAACATCTCGTTAAAGATGACCTTGATGAGAAAGACTGATCCCGCTTCAGGCCGTCGGGTTTTACCATCATCCCAACAGTGCTAGCTATTTCTGAACACCCAGGATGCCAGGTGGGAGGAGGGTTGGCTTCCTTCCACGCGCGTACCATGATCCTGCTCTTTGAAAGAGGAGTTTGCGTTCCTCTGTTGGACTGAGGGCCACCAAAACGGTCAGAGGGCTGGAGCACCTCTCCTATGAGGGCAGGCTGAGAGAGAAGAGAAGCAATCAGTGCACGATGTAAGGAGCCCCCATGCAAGGCGCTTGGCCCCCTGGGTGACTTCTGGGAGGGGACCAGGCTTCGCTTTTCGGCGCGGAGCTCCCAGCAGCGGGGGCTCGTCCTGCTCGTTGGCTTTACATCCTTCGTGCCTCGTCCGACGCGAGGGAGGTTTGAGGCGATGGGAAAAGGGGAACCCGGCGCTGGCAAAATCGTTCCGCCGTCGGATGAGCCCGTGGGCGGCTCTCCTCTGCCGCCGATTGCGGCTCCAGCCAGAGGCTGGAAAACCACAAATGGGATTTAAACGGAGCAGGGAGGGGGAGAGGGAGCAGCAGGTTTGTTTTCCAGAGTGGCTGAGCCGTGCTGATGGCTTGCTGCCACCAAAAAGAAAAAAAAAAACCCTTTTTCCCTTTTCTTTATGCTCACACTTGTTCTCATCCTACTGTGAGCTGCTTCGAAGAGCTAACCGGGGCGAATGCTAGCCTTGCTCCTATTTTTGCCCTCTTCCTTGCCAAAAAAAAAAGGGGAGAAAACTGAACCATTTTTTATTTTTCACTCCTGCACAAGGCAGCTGGGTGGTCTGGATTGAGCCCCCAAATTCCAGCATCCTACTGACAGCAGCGGTGGTTTCTGGGGTCCCGGAAAGCTGCGTAGGACCGGGGTTGTGTCTCCTCCTTACACACAGAAAAAGATTGCCTCATTGTCCAGGAATTAGGAATAGGTCAGAGCTGGGGGTAAATCCTGCCTTTGGTTGTGGACGGAGCCGCTTCTTTTAAAACCTACGTCCCGCAGCCTTTCCTATAGGAAGCTCCCGAGCAGCGTACGGAGCGTACGGTGCGTACGCACCCTATGTATTTTATATATGATATTCCTGGAAACATCAGTAGCGATTATTTAGGTTTCTAACCCTGATTTTTGAAAGCGAAGGTTGAAAAAAAAAAACGAAGACGCGACGCCGAACATCCCGACTCTCCGGGACGGCGGTACCGAAGCCCGTTCCTTTCTCCTCGGCGGAGCCGGCGCCGTGACGTCAGGGTGTTTTTCTGCGGAGCTCGCAGGATGTCGCGGCCGGGCCAAGAGCTGTGTTTATGTTGATAACATTACAAGTATTTCCTCTCCGTTTCCGAAAGCAGCGGGGAGGGAGCCGAGGGGGAAGGGAGACTCGGGTTTCTCCGGTTTCGGGGTAGGACTCTGGAGGCCTTTTATGTTAAGAAGCGGGTAACGGCGTACCGCTGGCATTTATTTATCCGGCGTTTGGGAAGAGGGAGTGTTTGGTAGCTGGGAGCCGGGAGCTGGGCTGGCACAGCCCTCCCCTTGCGCAGGGCTCGCTGGTTTTAAGGTGATAAAGCAGCTGATTGCCGGTCGCAGGAGCAGCTCCTGGGATTTTTTTTGCGTAACGATCTGCACGAGCAAGCCGTGATGCTCTCGGGGCTGCCCGGCGTCCTGTTTCTTTTGACAGTTGTGGTAATTAAGCCAGAAAAATGGCTCAGAATCTGCACGGACCACCTGCATCTGTATTTCTTCACAAAAACAGGGCAAGGCTTGGGGAAATTCATTATTCTCTCCCCTTGCCAACACTTTCCTCCTAATGCCATCCGCTCCGGGATCGATGAACTTGTTAAATGTAACATCACGGGAGTTTTAAAGAGCTGCCTGCCCACTGACGTAATCCCAGGGCGTCAGAGCCGCGCTGCTGGCTCAGCGAGGAGGAAGCTGGATCAACGGTTGGACTCAATGATCTTAAGGATCTTTGCCAACCTAAATGATTGTGTGAGGCCGTGATCATCCCACCATCCCAAAGGGGTTTGGAACCAGTACCCGTAGCCAGACCAGGAGTCACCTGCAGCTCCCATCCATATGGTAATCACGGTCCTGGAAATACAACCTTCCAGGGCAAGTTTAGGTTGGATATTAGGAAAACACTTCTTTACTGAAAGAGTGGTCAGGCACTGGAACGGGCTGCCCAGGGAAGCGGTGGAGTCACCATCCCTGGAGGCGTTCGAAGAACGTGTAGAACTGGCACTTCACGGGACATGGTTTAGTGGACATGGTGGTGCTGGGTTGACAGTTGGACTTGATGATCTTGGAGGTTTTTTCCAACCTGTAGCAGAGGGCAGAAGGAAGAGGAGGTTCACAGCTTTTACTTCCTTCCACCCACCCTCCATGTCCTGCTTTTGGTACCAAAGGAAAATACATTGAGGATGGGGGAGAAGAGCCAAGACATTTGGCTGTTGGCCTTAGGAAGGGGGTGTGGGGTTGGCATGGGCTAACCCATTGGTCTTTCCTTACTTAAACTTTATCAAAAAGACTCCAGAAACCACAGACGGGAGAGGAACCACGTCCCCTGGCGACCAGTCCTGGCTCTGCCACCCCTTTGCTGAGTGACCATGAACAAGTTCATCCCCCTGGTGTTTGAGACGTGCCGCAAGAGCTGGAGCAGCCAGCTCAGAAGATCCTTGAAGGCATTAAGAAAGGCTTGGAAGAGATTAAGATCTGTATGGTTTTCCAGTGATCAGTTAATTATGGGCCAGGCGGTGAGGAGCAAGATCTCAAGCGTGAGGAGCTGGTAGGATGCCAGCGCGGTGGGAGCGTCCTCAGTCGCAAATGGTTTGTCTGCTCTTGGGACAAACTGCTGCTACGGAGCTAACGCTGGCACAGCTGTGGGAATCCCGAATGAATGGGATCCCAAATGAACATGATCCCAAATGAATGGGAATTCTCATTTTTGAGAAACGAGGCGGGGGGAAGAGGAAAGGAGCCACATCCACCTACTAGAATGGCGTTTCTGTACAAACGTTCATCAAGACACAGCCAGCAGTCGCTTCTTTCCCTCGTAGTGTTTGCCTTTACCGTGTTATTGTTTTCTTGTTGTGGTAGCGATGGGTTCTCGGTGAGGGAAACAGTTTTGATGGCGAGACCTTGGCACCTTCATCAGCCCCTGTGAGGTTTCAGGAGCATCTCAGTGCCACCATTACGTTTGGCTGGAGATTCAGCATGGGTTTAGGGTCCTTCTGCCTTTGCACGTGGGTCCAGTCGTGAGGAGCACCCTATTTCTGTGGGTTTCCACAGTGGGATGCTCGAAGAATCCAGAAGATTCTCCAGAATGATCTGTGGTGGTGCAGCTTCATGTGCTTCCCAGTTGCAATTAATCACGGGGAGGACACAAGTTCCCTTTCCTACACTGGAGGGACAGAAAACCTCTTTGACTTCGGACCGTCTCAGCTCCAGTGTGATTGCTTGTTGAGTGGCCTCAACAAGCACCAAGAGTGGAGTGTGCCATCAAAACCCTACCAGTTGTGGGTTTTCTGGACATCCCACCCTGGAGCAGAGCCCCGCGGGAGGCATGGCAGAGGCAACGCCGCTCTCATCAAGCAGCAGGAGGAGCAAATCGGTTCAAATTCATCTAGACAGATATTTTAACTGGTCGTGAAACCCTTTGGAAAGTTGGCTGCTCGCACCGGTGGGACCTCTTGGTCCCCTGCCCCAGGACTGGCCGTGGACGGAGCTGAAGGAAAGCTCTTATCTCTGGAGTTTGGTTTCCTTCTGGTTCAGGGTTTGTCTGACCTTTTGGTCACTGAGTAAGGTCGATTTTTGCCAGGTTTTCTTTCGGGGGGGAGGAAAAACATGTAAGTGGGTGGTGCTGGTGGGTGGGGTGGGGAGGATCTTATGTTTCTGATATCGTTTCCAGCATGTGGATGACTTCAGTGTTGTCCTTTTGCCCGGAGTTTGGGATGGGTCTAGATTGAAGCAGATTTAAATAAATCGAACGAGAACAAACAACACGAGATGTATTTAAGAGGAAGAGGCTTCGACCTTGTATCGGGAATAAAACCCTTTCTTGGCAGCGTGTCGAGTTGACTTGGCAGCGAGATCTTGCAGCCTGCTCCCAGGAGATCCTGAAGATGCAACTGGACGCGTGACAAAAGCCTGAAGGACGGGAGAGAGTCGGACGGCAGCTGCCGGTCGATGGCACGGAGCAGAGCCATTTCTGAGCCCTCTCCGGGCTCGCAACAGATGCGAGGTGCTGGCCCAACCTTGGGAGGCCCCGGGCTCTGGGGCTTGGCAGCTTTGGGTTCTCTTCTGGCCAAGACGGTGACGTCTCGCAACTCACTGTCATTGACCTCAGCCTCTGGACGTGTTATCTGTTTGGGAGGAGATAACTGTACCCATTTCTCAGGAGCTTTTTGAGGTCTACAGAGGAAAGAAATCACCGTAAAAACCTTCTATTTAAAAGGGCTGAGGGAGAAAGCATGCGGGAAACAACTCTACTGATGTCATCGTCCTGTAATTTTGCAGGACGTTTCCTGGGAAGAAACACACGGTACAACAAATGTGCAGCCTGCACTTGCGGGTGATCTTGGGTTATTTACGGGTATTTGTTTCATCAGCACGTGCAGGAGATCTGATGGGGTTTGAGCGGAGCTGAGCCTGGCCTCGTGTGGAGGTCCTGCCCGTGCCCAGTGACAGGCAGGGGCTCCACTGAGATGGCAGGGATCTGCTGGGCGCTGCCCGCAGGAGGAGCTGACCTTTCCCTCTTCCCTGCCGCCAGTTCCTGGGCATTTTGGATCAAGGATCCTTGCCGTGGTCTTCACGTGTGTTGCGTTTCAGTTTGCTCGCAGTGCACTCATGTGCAGACCGTTACATGAACCCATTATTAATTTTCTTTAAGACCAGGTCCTTATCTTTGGTGCTCAGCTTCATAGCTCACTCCTCTCGTGCTCTCCCAGTTTGCTCATCCCCTGCTTCATCTCTGGTCACTTCCATTGGTCCACCAGACTAGGATCTCTCCATGTGCCTTCCAGTTGGGAACGTATCGGTAAATCCTTCCCATCCGCATGCCTGCAGGGACTCCAGCCACACGTTCACTCTTCCCTTCCAGCTCTGCACATCTGCAAGATGCCCAGCAGAGTCCTCAGTTTGAATTCTTTGGGGACGATGTTGCAGGAGGGTTTAAATAACTGTTCTTTGCTCTCTTCCCCAGGTCAACATGGATTTGTGGTTCTTTCTCCTTTTGCTGGGAAGCGGCCTGATAAGCGTAGGTGCTAACAACGTTACGACAGGTAAACTATGCTTGTTGTCTTCTCCCTGTTTTCTCTAAACCATCTTTAGGATCAAAGGAGCAAATACTCACCTGCTCTTACCCCTTCTGCCCTCCACAGTCATATAAAGTGTCAGAAAGAGGGTGATGGGCTGAGGTGCTCGGGATTTTTGGGCTGTTTTACCCCTGTAGTTACAGTGACGCAAATCTCCAGCATCTAAACCCTCCAGTGGTGCAGAAAGGTATCTCATGGAGGTTCCTTTGTGCTTTTTCCTCTCACAGAGCCACCCACAACAGTGCCCACCTCCCCCAGGAGCCCCACCAAAGCTCCTACAGCAGGTCCTGCGGATGGGACTACGACAAGCGCAAAGAGCCTCAACGTTAGCACTCCAGTGACTGTTTCTACCATGGTGTCAAAGCCACCTACGACCACAGCCACCAGGATCTCCCCCGACACCACCGCTGGCAGCCTCAACGCCTCCACCTCGGGGACAACCGTGTCCATGCCTTCAGCCACCTCCCCGCTACCCGGCGTGACGCCGTCTGCTCCGCGCACTGCTCTCCCCAGCACGGAAGCGGAGACGACGGAGAGAAATTTCAGCGCGACGGTGACAACGCAAGAGACCTCTTCCGCCGCCCACAATGGTAGGCATCTCCTTCACCTCTTCTCCAGGTCACCGTGCCTCCGGGTTTGTTTCTTTACTCTTCTAATTTTTGCTCAACAAAGGGGAATGAAAAGATGCTTCGAGGCAAATTCCACAGTGATACGAAGTAATAAAACTCCCTGAAGTGACCAGATCAGAAGAGATTTGTCCAACCGAATGTTTGGGCTTCTTGCCAAGATGCTGGGGCACCAGAAACCCTAAGATCTCGTTCCACTTTTGTCACAGATTAATTTCATCACTTTTTGTGGTTTCCAAAGTGTGAAACGGGGCTAAAAGCTGCACAGCTCCCAGGTGCTGGGTGTAAAGTTGATCCCTAACGGGTCTGCGTAGGCAATAGCGATGAATCGCTCCGGATTGCCGCTCAGCTGCGGAGCTTGGGTTGTCCGGGGTGTTCCTGCATTTATTTGTATTTTCGTAGCCAGCGTGGCCTCTAGTTGTGCTTTTTGGCGCTGTACAAGCACACAAACAACAAAGCTGTCCCTGTCCCGAAGGATTTAAGGCTTAAACTAGAGGGGGCCAACCAGAGGTGAGGTCAAACTTCTGGGGAAAGCTGGTAAGTTGGGTCGTTATCCAAAATTAGCCAAGCTGGGGATGAAGGACAATGTGGTAGGATGGTGCTGGCCCAACTGGTAGGGTGATGCTCCACCTGATGGTTGCTAAACTGCTTGCAGGCACAAGCTGCACGTGATTTGATAAACCATCTGAAGGTGCTCTCTCCACCGTGATGAGCGCCAGGAGCAACGCGATGAGACTTTATTGAGCTGAGTATTCCATGCGCTGGATGTCCCGGTCTTGCCTTTGCCGGCACATCCAATGATGGGGTGGAAGCCCCAGCCCTGGAAGTGTTCAAGGCCAGGTTAGACGGGGCTTTGAGCGACCTGGTTGGGTTGGAGATGTCCCTGCCCATGGCAAGGGGGTTGGATGAGATGAACTTTGAAGCCCCTTCCAACCCAAGCCATTCTGTGATTCTGTGCTTACATTATCAGGTTTTTTCC
The DNA here is from genome assembly GCF_036417535.1 of Chlamydotis macqueenii. Taxonomy (NCBI): domain Eukaryota; kingdom Metazoa; phylum Chordata; class Aves; order Otidiformes; family Otididae; genus Chlamydotis; species Chlamydotis macqueenii. Next base: position 81,578,352 of record NC_141559.1, read on the forward strand.
CCATTATTTGGGCTACTTTGATCTTTGAAAGGTCTGGATGAGCAAGAGTTGTCTCTATTGCCGTCCCGCTGGCATTCTCCTCTTGGCACATCACGCAGGATGTAGTTTGGTTGCTCGATGTAGGTTAAGAGCAAAAATCAGGCAAAAGCAGGCTGAGGTAACCAGAAATCTCAGCTGATCTGTGGCTCTTCAGCCATGGTTTGTCCCTTGCTGTGTCGGTTGAGACCCAGCTTTGATACTACGTGTCTCTGACCTGCTAGAGGTTATGGTGAGAGCCTTGCCAGTGCAGGATTTAGTGAAAAACAGGATGGGTAAGTTCGTGGTGGGGTAGAAAAGACTGAAAGAAGGTAATACTGAAGTTAATGCAGGGAGATGTCAACTGGACATTCCTGAAGAATAAACTTCTCATGGGATATTGGGTGTTCGGTATCTAAACCCCTCTCCACATCAGCGAGACGTGTGTGTCCTCTTCCTCTGGGCGTCTTTGGAAACCACAGCCCATGAAGTTGTCTTTGCGACCGCCAGAGGAAGGGACGTGGCTGACGGAAGTTTGGAACTCAACTTTCTTCGTGTCCTGCCATCCCTGAGCTCATCCAGCTTCCTTTCAAACACAAATCCTCAAGGCTTTTTTTTTCAGAGAGGAGGAGTCCAGACTGAGCTTAGATACATGTACGGTGCAAGTTTAGAATAAACGTGGCCTTCAAGTGGGAGCGATGGAGGGAAGAGCCTGAAGTACTGCTGAGATCTGGATTTTGTAATATGATATCTGCTAGCGAGGGACTGAATTTATCATTTTTGTGGCTTTGCTACTTTTTTTACTACTTGGGTTACTGCTTTTGGCGAACTCCCTTGGCGTACACTACGACACATTGGCCATTGTGCCATCAAGGCCAGATGTGACTTCTCACTTGATGTCGGTCCCAAAATAAATGACCAAACCTGATTCTTTATTTCAAGTAATTTGTCAAGGAGCAAAATTAGTTTTAGGGCTGCCCTTGCCATTAATCTTAACGGGAAATTTGGATATCAGTCATGGAAGAATTAAGTGGTGCTCAAGAGAGGGACAGAGCCAGAAGGCGCCACGTGAATTACGTGTCCTACAGGCAGCTCCTGCTTCTCCAAACCTACCGAGATTGTCCTCAACCCCGCGCTGCAGCTCTCCACCCATAAAACGGGGGCGTGGGTGGCGTGTGCCAGCAGCGCTGCAGCAGCAGAGCTGGGCTGTGCTCTCACCAGCACAGGTTTGTTCTGGTTTCCTCAAGATGAGACATCCAAAACAGCGTGTGGAGGCTTTCCTTGGATGCTCATCTGGTCTTAATGGAACTCTTGGCTCAGCCAGTCTTTTAAAATTGTGCACGAGTGTTATCTCTTAATATTGAAGTGCTAATGAATTACACCAGTGACCCGCTGGTTATAGGCTTAAACAGGCTGCGTTATCGATTAAGAGCGGTCGATTGTGTTTGCCGATGTTCTAACTCGCGGCTCTGCTGATAAAAAGTGGAGTTTGTTCGCTTTTCTGTGTTTGGAAGTGAAGGCTGCAATTTATTTTAACATCTTGGCTTGGAGCTGGTGTTTTAAAGGAATGCTTTACAAGAAGATGAGGCGAGTTACTAAATTTGTTGCTGTCTTGGTCTTTGATCCTTCCTGACTTATTAAAATGTATATTTCTTTGTTGCTAAGAGACTTTTGTTTTCTTTTTCTGCAGGTAACTCTGACAGAAGAGGTAAGAATTTCATATATCATTGCTCTTTATCCAAGCCCTCAGTAAAGACGTTTCCAGAAGTATTCTGCTCTTAGGTAGCTCTCCTTCTGACACACTTCCAGACTTGCTTTGGTGACGCCTACCAAGCTCTTCAGAAGAGCTAGTGACACACTGGTACCTTAATTTGTGTTGGGCTCTTCAAAATAAACACTCCCGTACCAATTTGTACATGTCCTGGTAGATACGATGAGTTCCTGCCGAACACGTTGCCGTCCCGAGAGCTGGATGAACAAGAGCTAAGAAGCCATTCAAGAAGTTTCCTTCGTGTTGCGATGAATTGTCTTTATTGACTGAGACTTGCCTTACTCCATCCGGACCCGTTCTGCGAATGATGTGGATGATTGTTCTTCTCCTTAATTCTGTTGGCAAGCACTGGCACAAATCCATTTCTTGTAATATAACTGCACTGAGGTGGCTTTTTCCATCTCTTAGTTCTGAGAAGTGGCGTCGCTACCAGAATATTTGCGATTACTCATTGCTTTAGCACTACAGGAACGGGTAGAGCAGAGGTACAGCCAGTCCAGTTGGTGCCTGTAGAAACGAGCTTCCTCTGTGTGGTTTCATCACTGCTCTGATGGGTGTTTCAGCTTTGTGAACTCCACGGCAATCTGCTTTGCCTGCTTGGTGTGCCAGGGTCGCACCACAGAATCGTAGAATAGAATCATGGCATGGTTTGGGTGGGAAGGGACCTTCAAAGGCCACCCAGTCCAACCCCCCTGCAAGAAGCAGGGACATCTCCAACCGCATCAGGTTGCTCAGAGCCCCGGCCAACCTGGCCTTGAACATTTCCAGGGATGGGGCAGCCACCGCCTCTCCGGGCAACCTGAGCCAGTGTTCCACCACCGTCAGTGTGAAAAATGTCATCCTTAGGTCTCATCTGAATCTACCCTCTTTTAGTTTAAAACCATTACCGCGCGTCCTGTCACAACAGGCCCTGTAAAGTTTTCTGTAGGCCCCCTTTAGGCACTGGAATGCCACTGTAAGGTCCCCCCGGAGCCTCCTCTTCTCCAGGCTGAACAGCCCCAGCTCTCTCAGCCTGGCCTCACAGGAGAGGTGCTCCAGCCCTCTCATCATCTTTGTGGCCTCCTCTGGACCCTCTCCAACTGGTCCATGTCCTTCTGATGCTGGGGGCTCCAGCAGTGGACGCAGTGCTGCAGGTGGGGTCTCACCAGGGCAGAGTAGAGGGGCAGAATCCCCTCCCTCGACCTGCTGGCCACGCTCCTCTTGATGCAGCCCAGGATGCCATTGGCTTTCTGTGCTCTGAGCCCACAGTGCCAGCTCATGTCCAGTTTTTCACCCACCACTACCCCCACGTCCCAGTACGCAGCAGGGCTGCTTTCAATCCCTTCATCCCCCAGTCTGTGTTGATACCAGGGGTTGCCCCAACTCAGGTGCAAGACCTTGTGCTTGGTCTTGTTGAACTTCCTGAGGCTCACATGGGCACAGAAAGGGCCATGCCTACCTTGCAGAGAGGCACCAAAGTGTGGTTTGAAGAACCAGGCAATGCACCCTCTCCCGTTTCCCTATGAATGGGTTGAAATTATGCATCCAGATCCCACCAGGATGGACCTAAAGCAGCAGAGAGACCTGGAGGTCAGGAAGATCCTGAGTCCCAAGGGAGTAATTTAGGGTTTTTTGTGATTAGACTGGCTGGTTTATCCTGAGGTGCTGTGTCTGGTGTGGCTTCTTCTTCCACCTCCCAAATACATCCAAGAAGGAAACTCTGCGGGAAACCAAACAGAGGTTGCGTCACGAATCCACTCCTGCAGGCTCTTTACGGTGTTTGCAGGGAGCGTAGCTCGCCTGTGGTTTAAACTCAATTTGAGATCTCAGAGATGGGATTTAAACTCTTGCTTCTGCTCTGCTCCCCCTCTGCGACCATTTTTCAGGATTTGCTTTTCTGGGACCTCCGCATCTCACGTACTGGGAGTTTTACTTAAGAAATACTGACCCTACATCTTTGCTTCCATTTCTTTCACCTTCTTTTTTAGCTTGTGATCCCGTAGTTTCGTGTCTTTTCAATTTGACTCAAGTTTTGTGGGCACGCTTTGACAGCGGTGAGCAGGGAGGGCTGCTCAGCCCTGTCCCTCTCTGCCGGGTGGTTGCACCCAGGTCTGTGTGATGGCACCTCTACCTACAGTTGGATGATCTCAAGCATCAGAAGGTGGTTTGCTGGCTCCTCAGAGGTGCCAGGACAAGATTTAAGCATCCCAATGCCTTCCAGGCTCTAGACCGCACTGGGTGCTCCGGCGCAGCAGGTCTGTGGAAGCAGAGGGTTGAGTCCAGGTTCCTTCTCCAAGCAAATTGCAAGTGGGAAACCCCCAGGGCCAAGGCTTGAGCCGGACGGGCGCTGCAGGATGGTTGGCACCGCTCGCCAGGGCTGGGTGGGGACGGAGGGACCAGCTGGGGACCCTCCAGCTTGTTTCCTGCCTGGGCTTTACTGGGTGGGCTGGGCAGCACGCTGACGGTTAGTGGCCACCGTGGAGAAGCTCTAAGTCATCCAGCCAGACGTGTTGAAAGAACGGCTACGGGGAAAAGAAAACCAAAACCAACCCTCCAGGCTGCCTGCATCCTGCTGCCAGAGGCATCTCTGCCGAAACCCCTGCCCATAAATCACTTCTCCTGCCAACCGGCGCTGGATGGTGATGATGGTTGCGGTTGGAGGTCTCGACAAGAAGCACGTTAGAGGAGAGGCAAGGGCTGGCTGTGGTTGGGCTAAGATGCCCCGTGGTTGCTTTGCCTTCCTGGTCTTGCTTTTGGAAAGCCTCACGGTGGGTAACGCTAATGCTCCAGCAGCTGCCGAGTGGGCAGGAGGCAGAAATGCCTCCCAGTAAATTCCTTGGCTTCTTGCTGCTGGGCGTGGGGAGATGCCGGCACATGAGGACAGTGGCAGGATTTCGTGGTTTTATTTGCCACACCAGGTCATTGCCTTCAAGTCATTACACAGAAATCATCTCTTTTGGTCGGAATAACATTTCTAGACCTCATAACCACAGAGGGACAGATGCAGAACCATAACCAGAGGGCCCCTTGGTAGCTCAGGAGTCAGAGATGGACAAAATAAATCCCACCTCGGCGATTTCAACCAGCAGATTTTCTGAGACACGTGGAGCAGGAACCTGCCCTAGCAGGGAAATGGGTGCGCAGAAGGTGGAAAGTGGGGGGTCATGCCCTGCAGTCTCGGGGGGCCGAGGCACATAGACACGGTGTGGTGACCCGTATGGATTGAGCCATCTGGTGGAAAATGAAAGCAGCCCCAGCTGGTGTTGCTGGCGTCCACATTTATCTGGAAAAATCTTGAGAAGCCTCTGTGAGGGAGCGAGCAACGGCGCGAGCTGAATTAGTTCGTACTTGGCGGCCTTGGCGCAGAACATGGACGATGGGTTGTCTGATGTCCCCTCCTTTCTAAACGCAGTATTTCCAAGGAGGAAAGAAGTCCCAGCAGGAGCCACCTCGTTGCAATGAGCCGGACAGGTGACGAGTCGCTCAGTAGCCCTGAGGCTCTCTGGCAAACCTCAGCCTGGAAGTGTTCAGAGCTCAGGTGAAGCAGGAAGGGTCACCCTCTTGTCCAGTTTGACACAGAGCTGAAAGAAAAATCATGGCTGTTTTACAAATGTCCTATCTGTGGGACCTTACAAAGGCCACAATTTTCTCCTATTTTACCATAAGGTTCCTTATCATGCTGTACCAAACTCATGGGCCTGTTCAGAAACTTCTTGTATGGCTCCTCACATCTCAGGCAGAACACTTGGCAAGTCCCCAGGTGACAGAGCAAACTTCTGCCAGTGGCTGGTGGGCCACCGTGGGCACGTTCAGTGGTGCAGAAGAAACCCCTAAAATAGCCCGCTCACAACTTTCTCAATCGCTATTTTCATCTACAAGGTCATGATTTGTAGAATCACGGAATGGTTTGTGTGGGAAGGGACCTTCAAAGCCCACCCAGTCCAACCCCCCTGCAAGGAGCAGGGACATCTCCAACCAGATCAGGTTGCTCAGAGCCCCGGCCAACCTGGCCTGGAATGTTTCCAGGGATGGGGCATCCACCACCTCTCTGGGCAACATGGGCCAGTGTTCCACCACCCTCAGTGTAAAAAATTTGAATGAGAAGATCTTTAGAGAAGATTGAGGCGCTTTGGGTAGTGGTTCCAGGTTTTAGTCTAAGTGTCTGAGATACGTGGTGCTCGCTCGGGTCGTGCATCTGTCTTCACTGTCAGGCTGGGGAAATGTAACCTTACTCCATACTTTGATTATTTTTTTATTATTGTTCTTACTACTTTTTTTTTTTTTTTAAGCAGAAATTGTAGAGCTCTGCCCTCTTAAATGATGGCGCTGGATGTTTTTTGGCGCTGTTGCTAACCTCACCTCTCTGTCCCTATTGCAGATGAGACGCCGATTATAGCTGTGATGGTGGCCCTGTCTTCCCTTCTCGTCATAGTATTTATTATTATTGTGCTGTACATGTTAAGGTAAGGAATGCTTTAACCCTGGCTTCCCTTATTTGACAGAAATTAATTCCTGGATGAGCAGGAATCAGCCTTTTGTGCTGATTCCTGAGCTGAAGGCTGACACAGCTGGTGTTTTAAAAAGAAACCTGTAAGGATCAGAAAAATGATACTTGGCATTATCTAGTAAATGATGCTTATTCCTTTCTCTATAAAGCTGATCCTCCTGTGGGGTGGTGCCTGTTCTGCTACTGCAAACGTCGTATTTGGTAGGATAGATTGGATTAAAGCCCTGTCAGTGCAGTTAAAAAGAAGTCCTGTCAGTGCAGGTAAGGTCTCCTTGCAGGTCTCGGGGTGTTGGATTGAGTAATCCAGGGAAGCAGGACACAGCGCTCCAGGCAGGAAGTCCTTTGTGTGTATTATTCTTTGATTATATCTGTTATTCCTTGATTCCCATCTTGATATCGAACGTGACCCAACATCCGGAGCCAAGCTCTGCCTTGGGTACCAAACCTGTACGTTGTGCTTGTGCATCCGCAGCAGCAGATGTAGCTGGAACTACGGCATCACAAAGCCTTCTTAGGTCCATTTTTTAAAAATCCAAGCATCTGTGCTGCTCAACGTCATAGATTCATGGCATGGTTAGGGTTGGAAGGGACCTTCAAAGACCATCCAGCCCAACCCCCCTGCAAGGAGCAGGGACATCTCCAACCAGATCAGGTTGCTCAGAGCCTGAGCGCATATCTGCTCAGCTAGAAGGTCTTTATCCACCCACATTTTAATTTACTCAATATTTTGGTGATTAAATAAGGAAAATAAAAAAAGAGAAAGCTGTTTCTTTAGTGGTAGAAAAATTCCCTTCGTCTGTTGGCTGTGGGCCTGCCCTTGCAGCAATGAACCTGATGAGAGTTTTGCCTCGGGAGTTCGGCGGCAGCGGAGTTGGAGTCCTCCCCACCTGGCTTCCAGCCCTTAAAAAAAAAGAGTTTCTGTTCGCCGCCGCCTGCCCGGTGATTCAGCAAAACCCTTAACTTCAGGCAGACGGCGCGTAAGCATCTGCTTCAAGTTAAAAGCACATGGAGAAGGGCTTTGCTGCAGAAGGACGGATCAACCTGGGGTTATTCTGCTTTGCTGAATCAGCCCGTGGAGCGGGAGCTCCTTGGGGTCTCCTCTGTTAAAAAAGCAGCCTTAAAGCTTCTCCTCCTGGCTTTCACCTCGCTCTGGCCTCCTGCAGCCTTTCCAGACGTGGTCAGTTAAAAGTTATGCCCGTAGGGAGGATTTTAAGAGGTCTCATAGCCTCTTGGAGCCACCAGCTAGCTCATCAAGCTGTAAAAAAAGTGAAGAAAAGCCTTTTGTGGCTGCATCTCTCATCCAGAAGGTAACCTGGGCTTCTTGGTGGGTATCTACTGATGTTCTCCGTTCTCTTGTCTTCGGTAGGTTCAAGAAATACAAGCAAGCAGGGAGTCACTCCAACTCCTTTCGCTTGTCCAACGGCCGGACGGATGATGCAGGTGAGGGCCGCGGCGGTGCGACACGGGGAGCAAAAAATGCGTCTTGCAGAAGAAACAAGCTTTGTTCAGATCAAAATGGGTCAATTCAAACGTTCTTCAGAATAACAATAGGATATTTTCCTCTTTTGTTTCTTCCCCCACTTGGAATCGGCCAAAGTTAGCTAGTGAAATAACCAGCACTTCTCCTAAAAAGGGTAAAAATTCCAAAAATATCATAAAAGCCTTGAAGTGGCAAAAGCAGGGTTGGTTTATACCCTCCAGCGCAGCTTTCTGGGCAGCGCAGAGCTACCCAGCTTGGTCTACTGACCAAGCAGTGCCTGTCCCCTTCCAACCCAGCAATAAGAGTCATGCAACTCGTTGGGCATGTGGCCAACGTCATACCCAGTGGCGTCTTTTCCTGGCCAGCTCAGATGGAAATGGGTAGATATAAACACACCAGAATAAGATCGATATCATACACCAGAAGATAGACCTCTGTAAAAGTCCAGGACAGCCTAAGGCCTCGGTGGGCTGGATGCTGTGGCTTTGTTCTCCCACCTCATATTTTTTAGGAAAGTATTTTTTCGTCTACAGTTTTATTTCTTTCTTGTCCTGAACTTCCTCTGTTTTCCACGATTTTGGCAAACTTTTATAGAATGAAAATTTATTTCCCAGCTTCGTTCCAGCAACAAGATGTTTGCCCTCAAGTGGTTAGTATTAAAATGTGCAGTCCTTCCAACGCTGAGCTGCTCACGTTCCTCTTGAATTTCCACAATATCGCTTTGACTCAAATAAGAACCTTCTCTGAAAAAAAAAAACACATCTTTGTGGAATAATTAAATATCCTTCTACCCTTTCAAATTAGGATGACGGCTGATTAAAACTCTCTTGAGTTGGGCGTTTCTGTTTGTATGTAGGCACCAAAGAGCTGAAGAGGAGCCACCACCTCTTAGACTCTGCTCAGATTCTGTTTCTGAGCTGCCTGCACATAAACCCAACACCTTCGGAGCGAGCGCTAGCTTAAAATCAGCACCTTTTTTTAATTCTGGCAGCCAAGACGTCCCTACCCAAGACATACATTGCTGTAAGCGAAGGTGTGAACTTCATAAACTGCCGTTGTGTTGCTGTAACCCTCGCGTGGCCTTTCTTGGCTTCGCTGAGGAACCGCAAGCAACGGCTACCTTTGCTGTGTCCACCTGGGAGTTATGTGATGGTGCCAAAATTTCCACATGAGTGAAGTCTGAATTCAAAGCGAGGTGGTCTTCATCCCCCAATATTGATGACTTAGAATCAGAGAATCGTTTAGGTTGGAAAAGACCCTTAAGATCATCAAGTCCAACCTAGCACTGCCAGGTCCACCACCCAACCATGTCCCTAAGCACCACATCTACACCTCTTTTAAACCCCTCCTGGGATGGTGACCCAACCTCTTCCCTGGGCAGCCTGTTCCAGTGCCTGACAACCCTTTTGGTGAAGAAATTTTTCCTAATATCCAATCTAAACGTTCCCTGGTGCAACTTGACGCCCTTTCCTCTTGTCCTATCACAAGTTACTTGGGAGAGGAGACCAACCCCCACCTCCCCACACCCTCCTCTCAGGCAGTTGTAGAGAGCAATGAGGTCTCCCCTCAACCTCCTCTTCTCCAGACTGAGCAACCCCAGTTTCCTCAGCCGCTCCTCATCAGAGTTGTGCTCCAGACCCCTCACCAGCTTCGTTGCTCTTCTCCAGCACCTCAACGTCCTTCTTGTACTGAGGGGCCCAAAACTGCACACAGTATTTGAGGTGCGGCCTCTCCAGTGCCGAGTACAGGGTAACAATCACTTCCCTCATCCTGCTGGCCACACTGTTCCTGATGCAAGCCAGGATGCTCTTGGCCCTCTTGGCCACCTGGGCACACTGCTGGCTCATGTTCAGACAACTGTTGACCAACACCTTTTTCACCAGGCAGGTCCTTTTTCACCAGGCAGCTTTCCAGCCACTCTTCCCCAAGCCTGTAGCGTTGCATGGGGTTGGTCCTCCTTGCTCTGTCCTGCCTCTACGACAGCGTAACGCTCAACCGCAGGGTGCTGAAAGAGTTTTGTGTTATCGTAGCATTCACCAAATTTTTGTGCACCATCCGTAGGAAGAACAAAAGGCTTGGAAGTGTTCGAGGCCAGGATGGACTGGCCTTTGAGCTACCTGGTCTGGCTTTGAGCAAGCTGCCCATGAAAGGGGAATTGGAACGAAGTGATCTTTAAGGTCCCTTCCAACACAAACCATTCTGTGATTCTATGAAAATACGGGACAGTGAGGATGCGAGGTGGCCCTGAAAGCGGACAGCTCAGGGTGTGTGAGGTCCTGTTGCCCACCTGGGCATGGATGAGTGGGTGGGCACCTCTGATGGTTGGGTTGTCGTTGCAGAGCCTCAGAGTATGCCGCTGCTCGCCCGCTCCCCCAGCACCAACCGCAAATATCCACCTCTGCCCGTCGATAAGCTGGAAGAGGAGATCAACCGCCGGATGGCAGATGACAACAAGCTCTTTCGGGAGGAGTTCAACGTGAGTGCCTTCGATTCCTTCCCTTAAATCCCACAGGCTGCTCTCAGGTCGGGCTGGTGACACACAGAGGGGAAAAATCTGGTCGTGCTTCGTAGAGCAGGGGCAAAACAACTGGTACCTCAGCGAGGAGCTGCAGCGTGTGGTGGTACTCAGCTTGGGAACAGCACCTCAGCCCAGGGATAATTGAGTCGATAAAATAACGGTGCTGGTGCTGGACACCGTGCTTCAGAAGACCTTATCTGGGAGGTTCACAGAGGGAATGGTGGTCTGCCTGGTGCTCAGGAGTTTCTCAAAGAGCTGCGAGGTGCGAGGAGCAATTCTGATCCTAAATCTGCCGTGATGGTGGGCAAGCCCCTGCTGCTCATATTCACTACAGAAAGTAGAATTCACTAACAAGCAGCGCTGTGGGGTTACATTTTTCTGGGTTTGTGATGTGTCCTGGATGTCTTTGGGTCTTCCAGAGCTCCCCTCCCTGCCGGTTTCCTCCCAAGCGCTGCCTTTCCTCCCAGTCCTCATGGCTTGAATCCACAAACAGCCAAAACAAGAGCTCTGACAGCGAAGCAGAAATGACCCCATCTATTTCAGTGAGCTGTTAACCCTGAAACAGAACGGTGACAATTTATAGGACAAGAGCTGGCCTCCAACAGGGAGTAACAATTCAGTGTTCACAATAATTGTGCTTATCCCGTGATGCCAGAGCGTCTCTTTTGAGATGGCTACAACCTCTTCCTGACGTGGCTGAGCTCTGCAGCTTCTTGCGACGATAAACCTGTTTCACTTGCCTACAAAAGCAGGTAGAGCAGTAACGAGGGAGGGGACGAAGTGAAATAACTGACTGGAGTACCCCAGCGTGTAACACAGGAGCTGCTGACCTACCTGAACCCTCCATCAGCCTAATAAAAAAAAACCCACCATCGTCTCCAGCCGTAGGTCCAAGGCGCGATATGGCAAGATGGGGATGATGAGAAGATTAAAAAAAAAAATCCACTCGACTTTCTTCAGCTGTTGCACAACTTGATACCCTTCCTGGCTGCGCTTCGATGAAACTAAATAGGTGCAACGAGTGCTTGGGGAGGGGGATTTTTGGCGTTATAAATACTCAATTGCCTTGAAGACTTCCGTTGCTGAAGCACGTCTGTCATGTCGGCAGGAGGAAGGGATGGCCAATCCCTCTGGTATATTCCTATCCGGCTCGCTACTCAAAGAGGATGTGGAGTAACGGTGCTGGGGAAGCACCTCCTCTGCTCGAGCGTGAAACCCAACCGCTGTGACCGGGACAGCATCGCCTGTCACCGTTAGCATCGCTGTTAACGGAGGAGATCTCAGCAGGAGCCTCCCTGGGCAGAAATGAGCTCCTTGATCCCTGGGCTGGTGGGTTTGGTGTCGGAGGCTTTGCTGCCACCTCGTGTTGGTGGGTCCTGAGGTTCCAGATATCACGTTTGAGAAGGGATTTGCTCTCTCTGGTCCAGCCAGTCTATTTAAATGATCACCTTGAGCTCGGTGGGACTGAGGAGCTGATGCTGGGGTGGAGCTGAGGGATCTGGATGGTGGGGATGTGTCCGAAGGGGCGGGATGCTCGGGTGCATCGTGGTTGTGTTGTGGTTACTGCCGTGCCGTGAGTAAGAACATCATGGAAATCCCCCTTTTCTGCTGTTGCAGGCTCTCCCAGCGTGTCCCATACAGGCCACGTGTGAAGCTGCTTCCAAGGAGGAGAACAAGGAGAAGAACAGATACGTGAACATTTTGCCCTGTAGGTATTGGAGCTGGTTGGGGGGGGGCAGGGACACACATGGCCAGTGCTGCTGCCAGGGCTCTCCATTCCTGTTTTTGGGATGAGTGAGGACACGGCTGAGGTCATTTTGCATCCTGGATGGGTGGCTGCATCTGCTTTAGCTTTAGATACCTACTAGAAGGAGCTCCCTGGAGACGTCAGTGGCCGTGGGAAATGGAACGGATGGGAAACACCGAAACGGCCAGCTCTTGCTGGGTGGCGTGGGGCGGCGGGCTGGCGCGGGGGCTTCCTCAAATGTGAGAAAACTTCCTTGCGTGAAGTCTAGCACCTCTCCAGGCTTGAGCGAGTAGAATCTGGGGGCATAACGGTGTTTGTGCGTGCGAGGGAGCCGACGAGCCCGGGCTCCACTCCAACACCTGGCTTTCTCGCTACACGAGATATCGGCTACGTGGAGGGAGTTGGTTTTAATGCAGGGTTTGATTTTTTTTTCCAGATGATCATTCCAGGGTTCACCTAACTCCTGTCGAGGGAGTTCCTGACTCCGACTACATCAACGCCTCCTTCATTAATGTGAGTTTTGTCATTTGAAGGGGAAATCCCCACCGGCCGTGTCCCAGCCGGCCGTGCCTGGTCCCACCAGGAGGGTGGGACTTTTATAGGATGTGACTTGTGCTACCTCCCACGTTAACACCTCCCCAGCTCCTCCAGAGCAACAAATTATGCCAGTTTTTTATCTCCTAACCTTTGTGTGGCTGTGGTAGAGCTCACTGTGCTCCGCTCTGTGTCGTGAGCCCGAAAAAAAAGTGGTTGGAATAAGAGACAGAGGACTCCCAAATTCTGGCTCTGTCTCTGCCCTCGCTCGGCTGTTTTGCCATAGTCACATCTCTTCCCACCTAACTTTTCTGCATTCAGACTCCTTAGGGTGCTGCAAAGCCAAGCCGGCTGGTTTGGAAGGGCTTTGGGAGCCGTTCCTGCAGGAATTGGGGATTTTTCATTAATGGCTGATGAGTAGCGTGGCTGGTTAATCATCGGTGCTTCCCAGCTTGCAGGGCTGGATGTGGGAAGGGGATGAGAAAGAAACCAAGCAACCCAGCTGAAATAGAAGCAACATTGCCCTACTCTGCTCCTAGGAGGAGATGGCTCCTAGATGACTGTAATCACAATAAATAAATAAATTGGAAGGGGAATGCAAAGAAGTAGACTTAGAGAGAGATGGAAACACGTGAAGAAAAACAAGACCCAAAAGAGCTTTTTAGTTTTTCCACCAATAAGTAAATATCCCGTAGGAAATACACAAAATCCATTCCCGTGAGTTCAACAGCCCCATCTCCCGCAGACAGATGCCGATTTGCCCGTGATGGTCTGGAGGCAGGGTCTGTTCGCGGCAGAGGGCTGTCCGTGACCGCTTTGCGAGCGCTCTGTGCCAACAAGTGGGGTTGTTCCCGCGTTACGTGAGCGTGGGGAGCGTTGCTCCGGGGCAGGGACCCTTTGCACGGGGATTTTCCATTGTTTCTGCTCCACTGTTGGCATTGTTCCTCCTTTTGGAGGCCGCAGCCCCTTCTCTGCAGAGCAGGTGATGGCTGTTTGTCAGTGATGTAGATGCAGTTCATTGTTCTCGTGTCAGACAAATATTAATCTTTAATTTGTCTTCTTTTTTCTCTACAGGGGTACCAAGAGAAAAACAAGTTCATTGCTGCACAAGGTAAACGCTCGGGTATTCCCACAGCTCTGTCTGGTGGCAGCTGGGCCGGGGTCCTTCTGCGCTGGGAGGCTGTGCCAGTCTGACCACAGCGCAGCGCCGTGCGGAGCTCTCCTGGTCCAAAGGAGGCTTGGCTGGTCCACAGTTTGTTCCCAAAATGGTTTTCCCAGTCAAAAGCCAGCGCTGGATGCGTCGGAGGAGGAAGAGAATGTGCAATACCCATTGCTGGAGGCTGTCAAAGCCTTTCCTCCCTGAGCCTTGACCTTCCACCCTGGCCCACAGCTGCAAGTGGTTGTGATCTCTGGAAATATTGCCAGTGAGCTGCTTAATTAAATTCCCCAAATCTCTGATTACCGAGAGCACCACGCTGATCTGGTTTCCTTTCTGCTCCTTTTTAAACCTCAGCAAGCAAGAACGTGGGCTGGTGCCCTTGGAGAGAAACTTCTCCGTGGTCTTCAGAGGGGAGGCAGGACTATCAGCTATTGAAAGCAACGAGCATCACGAGTCTTCCCAAGCTCAGCTGCCCCCACCCAGAGCATCACCAGCTTGCAGGCACCATCCGTAGCCCTCCCGCTCTCTTGCTTTCCTTGTCCCGGTCCAAACACGTCCCTAAAACCGAGATACCCACTTGCAGGGAGGTTCATGTCGGCAGAAGTGGGGTTATCTGACCGTGGGAGGTGGTTTGCATCTCCTCTCTTGACTTGCAGGCGGGTTAAGACATCGCCTGCCAGCTTGCTTGGCTCTAACTGGAGAGGGAAGGCTGGATCAGGTCCGTCAGTGGTACCAGTAAAGCTTTGGCTCAGCGGTTCTCTTGGCTCGCCCTTGTTGAAATGGGAGCTCGTGGCTAAAGCACAAAGCTCGGGGACAGGACTTCTGTGAGCTGCTTGTGACGGCCACAGTTGCCCTGGGTGACCTTAGGCAGGTCTTTTCCATGCTCCATTTGTCTGATTTCCCCTTCTTGGGCTAAAAATGGGATTCCTCATCATAAAACATAGCCAAAAAGCCCAGCTCTTGTGTGATAGGGTCATTCCTTGGGTTAGCGGACGTTCCCAGACACCAAAACACCTCCTGTGCTGACATCTATTGGCAAAAAATGTGTTGCATCATCCACGACGCGTGACTTCACACGCTGGGTTTGTGTCTCGGTGCTTGAGGGGCTGATCCCAAAGACCGCGTTTCTTTTTACCTTCCGCTTAGGACCAAAGGAAGAAACCGTCAACGATTTTTGGAGGATGATTTGGGAGCAAAACACAGCGACGATTGTCATGGTGACCAACCTGAAAGAGAGGAAGGAGGTAGGTGCCAGGAGGCTTCTTGAGCTGGTATCTAACCCAGCTTTGTCCAAATCCAGCACATCTCATGCCCGTGGGCGGGTCTGGGAGCCAATCCCAGGCTTGCAAGGGACCGGAGCTCACCTGCGCCCGTTTTCTCTCCCCGCAGTGTAAATGTGCTCAGTACTGGCCGGATCAGGGCTGCTGGACGTACGGGAACATCCGAGTGTCCGTGGAGGACGTGACCGTCCTGGTAGATTACACCGTGCGGAAGTTCTGCATCCAGCAGGTGCCGGGGCTCGCGTCTCCCATCCCATCCCATCCCATCCCATCCCATCCCATCCCATCCCATCCCATCCCATCCCATCCCATCCCATCCCATCCCATCCCATCCCTCCCCTCTCTGCACTGGGCATCCAACAGGCATGCCGGCCTGCTCCTTGACTCCTCCGAGGTGCCGTGAGAGCAGAGTATGGATGAAATGACCCCCAGCATCCATTTTTAACCAGCACTGTTAGGAATTCACACACCTGGGAGCCCGTTCCCAGCAGGTACCAGCACGGCTGTGCTGAGAGCGGGGAAGTTGATCGATGCCAGGGCCGAAATTCAGCCCGCTTGCCGTTACCAGTATCACTTCCTGCTCGCACCCGCAGCCCCTTAATGCCTGCAAATAATCGGAGTTATCTCCTGAGCCGGGACGGAATCCAGCGCCGTATGCCTTGGTTTGGATTGCTGTCCCATCTGTCGTTACATTTTCTCGTCCTCCGAGGAGGCTCTGGATGCTTTAGTCGCTCTGTTTGTTTTCCTGCTGCTCTCAGAGGCAGGCAAGGAAGAGCTGGACCCTGAGCGGGGTTCTCCTGAGCTTCATCCTTCATCCCAACAACCTGGACGTGGATGGTTTCCTCCCCTGCTTCTTAAAGCCATCCAGCTCCATCCTGGGGCTGGAGCTCCCTCTCTGCCCTTGCTTTTGGGGAAAGAAGGGAAATCTGAGTGTTTATCCTGAACACACGTCTCCCCTTCAGGTCGGCGACGTCACGAACAAGAAGCCTCAGCGCCTGGTGACTCAATTCCACTTCACCAGCTGGCCCGACTTCGGGGTGCCCTTCACCCCCATCGGGATGCTGAAGTTCTTGAAGAAGGTGAAGACGTGTAACCCCCAGTACGCGGGAGCGATAGTCGTGCACTGCAGGTACGTCCTGCTCACGGCTGACCTCTGCCTCTCCTGGGTCACTTGGAAAGCGTCTCCTGTTTACTACTAAAAGGATTTTTTTTTTCAGTCAGGCCTTTTTTATTATTTTTATGGTGTTACAACTCAAGTTGAGTGGTCTTCCTTTGGGTTAACTTGGCTGGGTGAGCCAAGCTAAGCACCACTGCTGGGCTTTGGTGGCATCTCCCTTGGCTCCCCGCTGGCCTGGGCGTGAGAGGACAACATCTCCTGTTGCGAGGAGGCAGTACTCAGCTGCCAGCGTGCCTGGGAGTGGAGACCACAGTGTTTGACCTCACGTGAAGTGATTTCAGGCACAGGAGCAAGCCTGAGGGAGCTGCAGGGGCTGTCCACGTGTCAGTAAGGGAAGGCCCCATGGTTAAAGGCAGAGGTGATGATCACAGTTGCAGCCTCCCAGGTCCATCTCTCCAGCTTCCTTTTCAGGAGGCAGCTGACAAAAGAACTTTGTCTTCCCGTAGCGTCTGTGGGCCTCAACTTTCTTCTCCTTAATGGTTGGTTTACCAGCACAGAAACCACCTTCTGTGGAGGCTGACTGGAAGGAGCAGCAGGCAGCTGGTGGGGGGCAGGCAGCCCGTGCGGACTCTGGAAGCCGCAGCTGGCTTGAGCTTTGCTTTGGCTCATGCTGCTCTCCGCCTTCACGCGCTGCGGTCACGGCAGTTGTTGGAGATGCTCTGTGCATCTCTCTGCAAAACCCGGGAGACACTGAACACCTGGCTGAGGACCTTTCTCATCTCCAAACCAGATTTTGCTATTTACTCACTGCTGAGGAGCGTCTGGCTCGCTCCCGGCCACTCTACAACGGATTCCAACGCCAACACTGCTGCGCTGACCGCTTGTCCCCTCTGCTCTTTCAGCGCCGGGGTAGGACGCACGGGCACTTTCATCGTCATCGATGCCATGCTGGACATGATGCACGCGGAGAGGAAGGTGGACGTTTACGGCTTCGTGAGCCGGATCCGGGCTCAGCGCTGCCAGATGGTACAGACAGATGTAAGTGCGCTGCGGCGGCTTCGTTTGGGCTTTGCTCGCTGGAGTTAGATTTCCTTCGTGCAGTCGGTCCCAGCCTGCAGCAAAGCCTACGTGGAGGTTGAGTATCATCCCTCATCTTGGAAGGGTGCTGCACCAAGCCTTTCGCTGGGTCCTGCGCTGTTTAATCCCCTTCATACAGCCGTAGATTTGGGGTGTGGAACACTGGCCCAGGTTGCCCAGAGAGGCGGTGGATGCCCCATCCCTGGAAACATTCCAGGCCAGGTTGGCCGGGGCTGTGAGCAACCTGATCTGGTTGGAGATGTCCCTGCTCCTTGCAGGGGGGTTGGACTGGATGGGCTTGAGAGGTCCCTTCCAACCCAAACCATTCTGTGATTCTGTGATTTAAGTTGGAAAAGACCCCTAAGATATTGAGTCCAACCGTTAACCTGACACTGCCAAGTCCACCACCCAACCATGTCCCTAAGCACCACATCTACACCTCTTTTAAACCCCTCCTGGGATGGTGACTCCACCACTTCCCTGGGCAGCCTGTTTCAGTGCTTGACAACCCTTTTGGTGAAGAAATTTTTCCTAATATCCAATCTAAACGTTCCCTGGTGCAACTTGAGGCCATTTCCTCGTGTCCTATCACAAGTTACTTGGGAGAGGAGACCAACCCCCACCTCCCCACACCCTCCTCTCAGGCGGTTGTAGAGAGCAATGAGGTCTCCCCTCAGCCTCCTCTTCTCCAGACTTGGAGAAAGTTTTGTGTCACACCAGCTTTGTGTGGTGTAGCAAATAAGGTCCCAGTCCCCGTACAGCAGCGGGAAGGTTGTTACCCACTTTTCTGGGATCCCAGAGGGATGCCACGTGCCAGGGGAGCATGGGTGGGCAGTGGGATGGTGAGTTTGCAGCCAACGTGTGCGCGGGCACCGGGATGCGCTCGCTGAGCGTGGAACGGAGGCTGATGGCTTCTCCCTGCGACCCTCGCAGATGCAGTATGTGTTTATATACCAAGCACTTCTCGAGCACTATCTCTACGGTGACACGGAGCTGGAGGTGACCTCGTTAGAGATCCACCTCCAGAAGATCTACAACAAAGTGCCAGGGACCAGCAGCAACGGGCTGGAGGAGGAGTTCAAGGTGAGCATGGTTCTTGTTCTGATGGATCCGCTCGGGTGGTGCTGGGCTGCGGGGACCACCACGCGCCTGCCTGGCGCTGGGCGGCTCTGAAAGCCGTCCCTGCTTTCGTTCCTTCCTCTGCAGAAACTCACTTCAATCAAAATTCAGAACGACAAGATGAGAACGGGCAACTTGCCGGCAAACATGAAGAAGAACAGGGTGCTTCAGATAATTCCATGTGAGATTTGTTTGTCTGGCTGGGGAACGCACGCCTGGTGGGTGTGGGGACCTTTTGGGTGGGTGTGGGGACAGGGGTCAGGCTGGAGAACTGGGCCAACAGGAACCTCATGATGTTCAACAAGGAGAAATGCAAAGTCCTGCCCCTGAGGAGGAGCAACCCCAGCCACCAGTATGCGCTGGGAGCCACCCAGCTGGAAAGCAGCTTGGCAGGAGAGGACCTGGAGGTCCTGGTGACACCGAGGTGACCTTGAGCCAGCAACGTGCCCTTGCGGCAGTGGTGGCCAGTGGTGTCCTGGGCCACGTTAGCCAGAACATTGCCAGCGGGTTGAGGGAGGGGATCCTTCCCCTCTGCTCAGCACTGGTGAGGCCACGCCTGGAGCACTGTGTCCAGTGCTGGGCTCCGCAGTCCAAGAGAGACATGGCCAGACTGGAGAGTCCAGCGAAGGGCCACGAAGGTGCCAAAGGGACTGGAGCATCTCTGCTGTGAGGAGAGGCTGAGGGAGCTGGGACTGCTCAGCCTGGACGGGAGAAGGCTCTGGGGGTCTCCTCAATGTCCATGAATACCTGGAGGGAGGGTGCAAAGAGGACGGAGCCAGGCTCTTTCCAGTGGTGCCCAGTGACAGGACAAGGGGCGATGGGCACAAACTGAGACGCAGGAGGGTCCCTCTGAACATCAGGAAACACTTTTTGTCTGTGAGGGTGACCGAGCCCCGGCACAGGTTGTCCAGGGAGGTTGTGGAGTCTCCGTGCTTGGAGATGTTCAAAATCCATCTGCACATGGTTGTGGGCAACCAGCTCTGGGTGCCCCCGCTTGGGACCCTGTGTCCTCCAGAGTTTCCTTCCCACCTCAGCCACTCTGGGATTCTGTGAGTGCCCAGGAGCTGTCGAGACAGAGGCATTTGTGCCCACAGCAGTGGAGTCACAGACTGGCTGAAGTTGGAAGGGACCGCTGGAGGTCATCTGCTCCAGCCCCCTACTCCAGGAGGGGTAGCATGAAGGGACGGGACAGGTGGATTTTCATGGCCGACTACAGCGCTGCCCTGGGGCTTTCTTGCTTTTGTTCTGCCCTGTCCCTGCCGTGACTTCCCTCTCAGCAGGTTTACGCTGCCGAGGCTTTCTGCCTCGAGGGAGAAAGGAGTCCCTGTGTTGACCAGGTCTTGCTCCTGGAGTCCTCAGCACCCCCTTCTCCTTCCCCAAACCAGGGCTTGGCAGAAGGCAGGACTGAGTCTCCTGGTCCCAGCTGGGCGGTGTAAATGCAGGACCCTCCTTCCCGCATCTCCATCCTCTCACCCAGGGCTTGGTGACTTCCCAGCTCAAGGCCACGTGTGGTTGTCAAGGAGTTCTGCTTTGAAAGTGCTCTCCAAACTCCGGTCATTTTGCATCTTTTTCAGATGAGTTCAACCGAGTAATCATTCCAGTGAAGAGAGGTGAAGAGAACACAGACTACGTAAACGCGTCCTTCATTGACGTGAGTCTTCTTTAATCTTCTTCCCATTTTCTCCCAGTGGAAACTCTCTACCTCACGCTGCTTCTTATGGAAAGGATTTGTCCCCGAACACTTCTTCTCTGGGTTTTGGGAGGCTCTTCCCACCTGACTTTGCTTTGTGTCACCGGATGGCTTCTCCAAGAAGCCCCCTCTGTACGTACAGTTTCCTTGTGACCCACGGATGGTGGGAGAGGAGAGCTGGAGCCTCCAAATCCTGACCTCCCTTCTGCCAGCTCCGCTGATGGCTTCGCAGAAGCGGATGCGCGTAGCCATGGAAACGATTGCCGTGTTCGTTTGGTCAGAAAACATCCGCTAGATTAGGTAACGGAGGAACACTCGGATCCCAAAGCCCTTGAGAAGAACCGGGTCAATCCCATTATACCTGTCTGGGTGCCTGGAGGAGTCGAGGCAAAGAGGTTAAAAGCTTTCCTCCCTCCGCGGAGGGGGAAGTGATTGCACATCCTTTTCTCCTGAGTAATCCTGTTGACTTCAGGGGGACGTCTCGTATGAGTATTTGT
Source organism: Chlamydotis macqueenii (assembly GCF_036417535.1). NCBI lineage: Eukaryota > Metazoa > Chordata > Aves > Otidiformes > Otididae > Chlamydotis > Chlamydotis macqueenii. The sequence continues at coordinate 81,598,842 of NC_141559.1, forward strand.
CTTCGTGCAGCGATGCCGGCGCTGGCTAAGTGAGAGCCCGGCTCTTTCCTAGCCCAATTTCTATTTTCATCACCTAATGGCAAGGGTTGGGTTTTTTTTTTCCCCCAAAAGGCAATTACTGCCATGCATTGAACCAGTAAAACCAGCTTATTCCCAGTTATAAATTAATTGCTCCCTGAAATCTCCTCTGCTGGGTCCCCACGGACACAACGCAGCCTTGTTCCGCATCCGAGATCAGCCAGCTTAAATGTCAGGCAAGCAATTGTGGAGGATTCAATTTCCTGCCTCTGCTGAACTTTGCTTAAATGACAACCTCCAGATGACAAAGCATCTGCGGTCGCAAACTGCAGCGAGGGCACGGGGGAACGTCGGAGCTTTTTTGGAATGAGGAGTGGTTCTGGAAAAGCCAGAGTCATCTGGACTTGCTACTGGTTTTCCTAGGTTATGGAATGGTTTGGGTTGGAAGAGACTTGAAGGGCCATCTAGTTCCGTCTCGTTTTGCTTACTTGTTCCAAAAATCCCCGGTAAAAATCACACCTGAAGTGCTCGGAGCTTAGGCAGGGCTCTACTACAACGCTCAGACCTTGCAACGTGTCTTAGGAGTGCTGGAAAGCCAAGTCTTCCTTCACCGAGTGGATCAGGCCACGCATGTGTAGGGGGTATGATCCTCCTCCAGCTGTTTTCTTTCCAAACAAAGGTCTTGCCACCGCGAAACGCGGGCTGATGGCACCCCAGCTGCCGAGCAGCGGCGTGGTGGTGCCGCTGCGTGGGGACGTAGCTCGCCGTGGGAGAGGGTTTCTCTGCCCAGGCTGCGGTCGTTCACGTGGACAGTCACCGTACGCCCAAAATTTGACGGAGCGTGGTAACCCAACCGTGTCCGAGGGCGCTGCTCCCCGCAGCCGGGCGCGGCCGATTCACCGCTAACCCTCTTTCCGCGTTGCAGGGCTATCGCCAGAAGGACTCCTATATCGCCAGCCAAGGGCCGCTGCAGCACACGATAGAGGACTTCTGGAGGATGATCTGGGAGTGGAAGTCCTGCTCCATAGTGATGCTGACGGAGCTGGAGGAGAGGGGCCAGGTAAGCGCCCGGGCGTAGCTGCCCTTCGGCACCAGCCAAATAAATCAGTGCGACCCCGTCAAATCTCAGCGCCGCATGCGTCGGGTGCTCTTTCACCCCTTCTCCAGGAGGAAATTTGTTTCAGCCCCTACTTCTGATGCAAAGAACCCAGCTGTCTGTAGACCCAGGGCAGGGAGATGTTCCGTAAACCAACTCTAGACCCTTGGTTCTCAAAGATCCTTCGGGTGCAGCAGGCAGCTCCTCTCCGAAGCGAGCCTGTCTGGTTTTGGACAGCTGCCAGCCCCAGGAGAAGACGATTTTTATTCAAGCCCATAGGAAAAACACAAGGTCTTCACGCTGTCTTCTCCTGTAATGCTTTCTCAGGAGAAGTGTGCCCAGTACTGGCCGTCTGACGGCTCCGTGTCCTACGGAGACATCACCGTGGAGCTGAAAAAAGAGGAGGAGTGCGAGAGCTACACGGTGCGGGACCTGCTGGTGACGAACACCAGGGTAAGAGTCTGGGAGCTCCAGGTGCTCTTGGGTTTGGCTGTCGTCAACCCTCGCTGACGTTTGTGGCGCGTTGCGGTTCCTCTGGCACCTTCCCTCTGGCACCTTCAGCTCCGTCGTCTCCCGGTCATCCCAAAGCCGTGTCTGTCCCCTGCGATCCCACCTTCTTCCCTACGCTTACCTCCCACCCTTGTGGGGTTCCTGTCCTGCTGATGGCTTCCACCTTGTCCCTGTGCCCATCACCCAGCCTCCCTCCTTGATCCCTGTTCCCCACGTCCCGCCCCGCTCCATCCCATGGGAATGCCTCCCCTCCACAAGCGGATGGCTTTCCCAAAGCTCTGAGCCGGTGGGTTTCTTGCTACAAGTCTTCTCCCTCCACCAACTTACCAACCTCAAGTTGTGCTCTTCCCACCAGGAAAACAAGAGCCGGCAGATTCGGCAGTTTCATTTCCACGGCTGGCCGGAGGTTGGGATCCCCGGCGACGGGAAGGGAATGATCAACATCATCGCGGCTGTGCAGAAGCAGCAGCAGCAATCTGGCAACCACCCCATCACTGTGCACTGCAGGTAAAGCTCGGGTGGAGCCGGGGTTGGCCAACCCCTCCAAGGGGACCTGCTCTTCAAGAAGCTTTGGAGATGGTCGGAGGTCCCTCAGAAGACTTGGGCTGAGCGGGAACAGCCTGGGGAGACGCGGTATGGGGTTTTCCTGCTCAGCTAAGCAAAGAGGCTTTGGTCTTGTAGAGCGTGTCCTAGGAGAGGCACCGTTGGCTCCTCCGGTTCTCTGGTGGCTCCCTTACGGATTGTTCCCCAAGCAAAGCCAACGCGCTCGGGATGGGTGTTTTCCTTTACCTTCCCTTTTCTCTTTCCCAGTGCCGGAGCTGGAAGAACGGGCACCTTCTGCGCGCTGAGCACTGTCCTGGAAAGGGTGAAGGCGGAAGGGATTCTCGACGTCTTTCAGACGGTGAAGAGTTTAAGACTACAGAGGCCGCATATGGTGCAGACACTGGTAAGCGCAGCTCAGCGCGCCCCGCGCTCCTCCTGCCGCCTCGGGCCTCAGCGGGAACGGGCCGGGGACTCCAAAATTCCCTCGCTTGAAGGTTTTTCCCTCTCCGTGAGAGGAAGGGATGGAGGTGGAGGTATCTGGTAGGACGTCTGGAGGAGCAGAGAAGGAGGGTGGGCAGCCTGCTTTTCGGGGACGGGTGGGAAACGGGTTCCTGCTCCCGATCCGTGCTTGATCCCACATGGAGTTCCGGCTCGGGCGCGGATTCGCTGGGTCTGACGCCGTGCTCTCTCCTCGAATCCCGCAGGAACAGTACGAATTCTGCTACAAGGTGGTGCAGGAATACATCGACGCCTTCTCAGACTACGCCAACTTCAAGTGAAGACAGAGAAAGAAAAAAAAAAAAAAAGAAAAAAAAAAAAAATCCACGCCCCGAAACAAATGACAGAAGAGTTGCCTTCTTTAATATTTTGTAATATTCTGTTTGTTAATATCCCCCCCCTAAAAAAAAAATATGTGTATATATCTTAACTGTTTTAGAGGTTGGTACCATAAGCTTCATATTCGCTGGAGATTTTATATGTAGCAAAGTGTTAGTGCAGATACTGTCGGCTCCTTTTTTTTTTTTTTTTTTCCAATGTTTTATTGGGGAATTAAATAGCGTGATGTTTGGATTAATATCGTCACACCATCTCTCTTCTGGAGAGTTGCTGTTATTTTGTTTGTAAATCTTTTTTTTTTTTTTCTGGAGGGAGTAAAGCCTTTTTTTTTTAAAAAAAAAAAAAAAAGAAGAAAAAGATATTCTGGATCTCATCTAAAAAAAAAAAACCCACATCCCCGCAAGCGCAAGCTTTTCCGAACCTGCGGGGAAATGGTTTCACATTTTTCCGCTGGTAAGCTCTTAAAAAAAAAAAAAAAAACCAGAGAGAAAAAGCGCTTATCCTGTGTGTGTGTGTATATAAATATCTTCATTTCGATATAAAAAGCCAAAAAGTTTCCTCTTTCAGGGTCAGGCCACCACCACGCGGTGTGGAAACCAGTCAGGAGCGCAGCAGGGATTTCAACCCCAAAAAACCAAACCCTGGGAAAAAACCCGAAGGGTTTGGGGGTTTTGTTGGTTTATTTATTTTGTTTTCGCTCCCTGAAGGAAACGTCCCGCGTGTTTGGCGTGACTGGCGTCAGCCTCAACCTCCGCTCTCCCAGCCGAGCACCCTGAGAGGGTCTCTAGGTGGTCGCCGCTGAAGCACTCTTGGGTTTAAGGGCTTTTTTTCTTTTTATTTTTCTTTTTTTTTTCCTTTTTTTTTCTTTTTTTTTTTCCTTTTTTTCCCTTTTTTTAATGGAGATTGATTTGGGTTACCCGAGCAGGAGGCAAAAAAAAAAATGATTTTTATTGTTCTCCTGCCAGAAACAGGAAAATATATGGGGACGGGCACAAGAAAAATCCTAAGGGTAACAAAAACTCCGAGATTTTTTTTAAAAACGAGGTTAAAACGGTTGATTTTCGTAGGATTTTTTGTTACAAGGAGGTGTCTGATGGAACACCTCCCTCCCCCGGCAGCGGGGGGGTTGCTGGGGGAGCTGCGGGCGCTGGGAGAACTGGGTTCGGAGCGGAGGTTTCACCCCAAGGGTGACACCCCCCACCCAAAATGCCCCCCCCCAACCCCCCCCAAATGACCTCACTGCTGGCAGCGTCCCCACTCCATCTCCCTGGCACCCCCCGCCCCCCCAGGACCCCCCCCACCGCCGCTCCGTTAATGAAATCCAGTTTGGGGGGGGGGGGGCTTTCGGCCTAAGCCGCCAGTGACAGAAATCAACGTCCTGAACCCCAAAAAGATGTGGGGACACCCCCCCGGGGGGGTCCTTCCCCCGCGAACAGGGGCCACCCCGCCCGAAATGGGGGAGGAACTGGTGAAATCGGGGCTGGGGAGGGGAAACTGAGGCACGCCGTGGGGCTGGGGACCCTCTGAGCCCCCCCAAAAAAAAAATGAAAGGGTGTCAGGGTGCTGTCACACCAAGGGGATTTTGGGGGGGGAGGAGGCGACGGGCGCTGGCACGAGGAGGCCGAGGAGGTCACGGTCCCCCGTGGGAGCGGTGACGGGGGCGACGTCACCATCGCCCAACCCTACAAATAGCGGTGACCAGCTCCGCGGCCACCGCTGCGGCCACCGCCACGGCCACCGCCACCCACCCGCGCAGGTGAGGCCACCCCGGCGGCGGGCGCTGCGTGCGTGGGGGGGGGTGCGTGGGTGGGTGCTGGCGGTAGGCGGGGGACCCCGGGGGTGGGTGGTCCCGCTCGCTCCGAATCGGGCTCTGGGGTGGCGGGGCGGGGGGCATGACCGTGCTGGACCCAGACCCCAGCAGCACCCATGGGTGCTCAGCCCCTGCGGCATCTCCACCCCAAACCCACCCCCAAAGAGCACCCACGGGTGCTCAGCCCCTCCAATTTCTGCACCTTAAATGGGACCCTGGGGTGCTCAGCCCCTCCAGGATCCCCAGCCCACCCCACGCAGCACCCACGGGTGCTCATCCTCTCCAACGTCTCCACCCCAAACCCACCCCGAAGAGCACCCATGGGTGCTCAGCCCCCCCACATCCCCATGCCCACCCCGAAAAGCACCCACGGGTGCTCACCCCCGCCTATATCCCCATTCCCCCCCCACACAGCACCCATGGGTGCTCTCCCCCCCCGCATCCCCACCCTAAACCCACTCCAAAGAGCACCCACGGGTGCTCACCCCCGCCTATATCCCCATTCCCCCCCCACACAGCACCCATGGGTGCTCCCCCCCCAAACCCACTCCAAAGAGCACCCACGGGTGCTCACCCCCCCCACCCCATCCCCATTCCGATCCCACGCAGCACCCACGGGTGCCCACCCCACCCCCCGCGGGGTGCCGGCTGGGCTGGGTGCGGTGGGACAGGGCCCCCTCTGCCCCCCCCCCACCCCCCAGCCCCCGCCATGGCGCCCCGCGGGACCCTGCTGCTGCTGGCCCTGCTGCTGCTGCTGCTGGCCCCCGGCCCCTGCCCGGGCCAGCACTGGTCCCACGGCTGGTACCCGGGGGGCAAGCGGGCCCTCGGCCCCGCCCCGCACCGGCAGGTACGCGGGGACACCCGGAATAATCCCCGCGGGTCCCCCCCCCGGATTATCCCCCCGGATTCCCCCCCCCCGGATTATCCCCCGGATTATCCCCCCGGATTCCCCCCCCCGGATTATCCCCCCGGATTATCCCCCCGGATTCCCCCCCCCGGATTATCCCCCCGGATTATCCCCCCGGATTCCCCCCCCCCGGATTATCCCCCCGGATTATCCCCCCGGATTCCCCCCCCCGGATTATCCCCCCCCCCGTGATTATTCCCCTCAAATTATCCCCCCAGATTATCCTCCCGGATTATTCCCACCTGGATTATCCCCCGTATTTTTCCCCCCGTGAATTATCCCCCCCTCCTGGATTATTCCCCTTGCGAATTATCCCCCCCCACCCCCCCGGATTATCCCTCCCAGGTTATTCCCCCTTCGGATTATTCCCCTCTGGATTAGCCCCCTCGGATTACTCCCTCCCAGATTATCTCCCCTGAATTATTCCCCCTGGATTATCCCCCCCCTCACAGATTAACACCCCCCCCCCGAGTGGTTACCTCCACCACAGATTTACCCCCCTTCGGAATTATGCCCTCCCCCCATTACACCCCCTCCCGGGTTATCCCCTCCCTCAGATTATCCTCCCGGGATTATCGCCCCCCCCCCCCCGGATTATCCCCCTTCCATGGTTATCTCCCCCCCTCCCGAATTACCCCGCCCCCCCCCCGGGTTGGTTTATCCTCCCCCAGATTATGCCCCCTCGGGTTACCTTTCCCCAAATTATCCTCCTCGGATTACGACCCCCCTGGATTACCCCCCCTCCCTGGATTACGCCCCCCACGGGCATCCCCCCCCCCTCGTCGAATTACCCCCCCTCCTCGAATTACCCCCCCCCCCCGGATTAACCCCCCCCCCCCGAGTTACCCCCCACTCGGATTTACCCTCCTCTCGTGTGTCCCCCCGTCCCCCCCAAATTCCCTCCCCCAGGTCCCGGCCCCGCTCTGCCGCTGCCCCCCCGCCCAGTGCCCCCCCCGGCACCCCCCGGTCCCGCGGCGGGAGGTGAGTGGGGGTCGAGGGCACCGGGACGTCCGGTACCGGAGGGGGATCCGGTACCGCTGGGTCCGGTACCGACCCCAGCCCCGCTCCCCGTAGGGCACCGCGCCGCGCCGCCGGTGAGCGGCACCGGCCGAACCCACGCGGGACCGAGCCCACGCGGGGCCCCCACGGGCAATAAAGGGGCTCAGGGAGGGGAGACTCCGCTGCTGAGCGGCGTGGCTGCCGGGCCGAGCGGCGTCACGCGTGGGTGGGGTGGGGTGGGGTGGGGGGCAGCGTGGCTGAGGGGTGTCAATGTCCGTGGGTGCCAAGTCGTGTCCCGTGGGAGGCTGTGTCTCGGGTGGGGGGGGGGGGTGTGCCGTGGGGAGGCTGTGTTTCATGGGGGGCTGTGTTCCGTGGGAGGGGGAGGTTTTTTCTATGGAGTGACTGTGTCCCGTGGGTGCCGTGTCGCGTGGGGGCCGTGTCCCGTGGGTGGTTCCATGTCCCACGGGTGCCGTGTCCCGTGGGTGGTTCCATGTCCCGTGCAGGGGGAGTCGTGTCCCGTGGGAAGTCGTGTCCTGGGTGGGAGGGCGGCGTGCCGTGTCCCGTGGGTGTCTGCATCGCGCAGGGCGGGGATCCGTGGGACGGGGGGGTGTTTCCTTCGGAGCACCTGTGCCTCGTGGGGCTGTGTCTATGGGGGGGGGGGCTGTGTCTACGGGGGGGGCCGAGTCCCGTGGGTCCCCGTCTCCCGTGGGTGCCGCGCCCCGCCACTCCGTTTCCCGCCAGGCCCCGCTCCCGCCCTCCCCGTTCCCATGGTGCCTGGCGGGGCGGTTCGCTAACGTCACGTCCGGTCTCTCCGGCCGCCATGTTGGCGGCGCTGAGGCGCTGCCGCTCGGGCCCGGCCCTGGGCGCCGTGCTGGGCCCCGCCGCCCGCCCGGCCCCCGGCCCCGGTCCCGGCCCCTTCCCCGGCCCCTGCCCCGCCTGGGGGCCCGGGCTGGTCCCGGCGCGGGGCCGCAAGACGCGGCACGACCCCCCCGCCAAGTCCAAGGCGTCGCGGCTGAAGGTGCCGCCGCCCGTCGACCCCGAGGAGCTGCTGGTGGTCACCGAGCGGTACCGGCTGCACCGCCTGGTCCTCGGCGCCCTCCGGTACCCGCCCGCGGGCCGGGGCTGCGGCTGCTGTGGGGCGGGGGGCTGGCTGTGGGGCTGTGGAGGTGCTGTGGGGCAGGGGAGGGCCGGAGCCGTGGGGCTGGGATGGCTGTGGGGCAGGGGAGGGCCGGAGCCGTGGGGCCGGGACGGCTGTGGGGCAGGGGAGGGCCGGAGCGGTGGGGCTGGGATGGCTGTGGGGCAGGGGAGGGCCGGAGCGGTGGGGCTGGGATGGTTGTGGGGCGGGGGAGGGCCGGAGCGGTGGGGCTGGGATGGCTGTGGGGCAGGGGAGGGCCGGAGCCGTGGGGCTGGGACGGCTGTGGGGCAGGGGACGGCCGGAACGGTGGGGCTGGGATGGCTGTGGGGCAGGGGAGGGCCGGAGCCGTGGGGCCGGGACGGCTGTGGGGCAGGGGAGGGCCGGAGCGGTGGGGCTGGGATGGTTGTGGGGCGGGGGAGGGCCGGAGCGGTGGGGCTGGGATGGCTGTGGGGCAGGGGAGGGCCGGAGCCGTGGGGCTGGGACGGCTGTGGGGCAGGGGAGGGCCGGATCGGTGGGGCTGGGATGGCTGTGGGGCAGGGGAGGGCCGGAGCCGTGGGGCTGGGACGGCTGTGGGGCAGGGGAGGGCCGGAGCAGTGGGGCTGGGATGGCTGTGGGGCGGGGGAGGGCGGGAGCCGTGGGGCTGGGATGGCTGTGGGGCAGGGGAGGGCCGGAGCTGTGGGGCTGGGACGGCTGTGGGGCAGGGGAGGGCCGGAGCCGTGGGGCTGGGACGGCTGTGGGGCAGGGGAGGGCCGGAGCCGTGGGGCTGGGACGGCTGTGGGGCAGGGGAGGGCCGGATCGGTGGGGCCGGGACGGCTGTGGGGCAGGGGAGGGCCGGAGCGGTGGGGCCGGGACGGCTGTGGGGCAGGGGAGGGCCGGAGCCGTGGGGCCGGGACGGCTGTGGGGCAGGGGAGGGCCGGAGCCGTGGGGCTGGGACGGCTGTGGGGCAGGGGAGGGCCGGAGCCGTGGGGCTGGCCGTGCTGTGGGGCAGATCCGGGAGGGCTGAGCGCTCCCCCCTCTGTCCCGGCAGGGCCGAGTTCAGGGCCGAGGTGCTGCAGAAGAAGCGCCAGGCGCTGCTGGCCCGGGAGGACTCGGCGCAGCTGACGGAGGAGCACCGGCGCCTGATGGCCTGGAACGACCTGGAGAACGCCCGGCAGCGAGCCCGCAGGTCAGCCCGGCCCCGCGCCCGCCTGCTTCCCCTCCTGGCCCGGGCTTCGGCTCCCGCGGAGCTAAATTCTACGCCCGGGTCGCTGGGAGTCGGGCTTCGTTTTCACCCCTCTCGCTGCTGAGCGGGGTAAAAAAAAAAAAAATTCCTTCTCCGCTGAATTTCTCCGCGTTCCCTCCTGCCCCCTTGTCTGCTCGGGCTTCCAAGAAAATCAGCACCTGCTGGATCTTGGGAAGCGAGAGAGGGTTCAAGGGGAAATCCCGCCTCTCACGGCCCCGCCGGCTGCGCCCGGGCAGGGTGCGAGGCGCTCCCGCCGGGAGAATCGCGCCGGTGCCCATCCGTTTGAAAGCTTTGAAGCTTTCGCGTTCGTTTTCCTCTCGCCGGAGGAGAATTCTCTCCCCTTCCCCGATGCGGCTCCTCTGCTCCTTCCCGTCTCCCCCGGCTGCGCTCAAACCTTCGGCGGCTTTCGCGGGACGAGCGTGCGTGCGGCGGGGCCTGCGCCGAGTCCTCGCTGTTTCCCTTTCCGTGTGGCAGAGAGGAAAGGTTGAGGAAAGAAGAGGAAGAGCGGAAGAGGCAGAAGTTAGAGGCCGCGGAGAACAAGGCCAGGATGAGGGAAGCGTTCCTGAAGGAAAAGGAGAAGGAGGTTCTCCAGCTGCAGGTAAGAGCGGCCCTGGCAGCGGCGCGGAAGCCGTGCGCTTTTTTTTTTTTCCCCGGAGATTTTTTTACGGCGGTAGGCGGGAACGTGAACGGCGGCGCCTTCCGGGCGCTGAGGCGCGTCACGAGCCGGTCCCTGTCCTTCATCCAGGAGGAAGCCAAGACGTTCGTCACCCCGGAAAACCTGGAGGCGCGCATCCAGGAGTGCCTGGACAACCCGCGCAACTACAACTTCGCCATCGACAAGGACGGGCGCGTTGTCAAACGGACGGTGTTGTCCTAGCGACCGGGGCGGGGGGCTTACGAGCTCCGCTTACGAGCCGGTTTCTTCTTTTTTTTTGGTTTGGTTTTTTTTTTTTTTTTTTTTTTAAATGTATAAACGGCCCCTGGAATTGTTTGAGGAAGCCTGCGCGCCTGGCTGTCGTTCTTCGGAAGGGTTGAGCGTGGGAAGGGGAGGCTGAGGGAGAAACTCGGGGGCAGAGGCTTTTTGCCTTTGGGGTTTGGAATTTCTTCTGAGAATTCCTTGTTCCTCAGGTTTTTACTGTGGTTCCTGCTCCTCCTTTCCACCCCCGTCCGGTGGGGTGGCGAAACGAGAAACCCGTGCGGCGGGCGTCCGCGCGGCGCTGGCTTTTCTCCCTCTCCTTTCCTCTCCCTTCAGCCCTCGACGCCCGCAGCTCGCGCTGTGGTGGCTCTGGCTTTTCGTGGGCTCGCAGACCGAGCTGCGCCCTCAGCTTTGCCCCCCGAACCGCTGATTTTGGGCTGCCCACCCGCAGTTTGCCACCGTTCGGCGGCGGCAGGCTGACCACGGGTCCCGCTGTAGGAATCGACCTTCAGTCCTTGCTTTTTGCCTACACTTGCCTAAAAAATGATTTTTTTTTCTCTCCAGCCAGCCCTCCCGCGCACTTAAACCAGGCAAGCGCACAAAAAAACCCCAGACTTTGCTTTTTTATGCTTTTTTTTTTCTCTGTACAATTTTTATTTCTAATAGAGATCGTCGCTCTAAATCTGAGCCGCGGACCTGGGCTCGCCTGTTCTCGGCCCGCGGCGGGGCTGCTGCGGCTGGGTAGGTCAGGGGTCCCGCGGGTTCTCCTCTCCGGCGGGGTGCTCTACGCGAACGGCGCTTCTCGCTCGCAGGAGGAGTCCACCGCGCAGCCCTCTGCGCCGGGGGGAGAGAGGGGAGAGCGCCGCGTGAGGCCGGACGGCCACGAACCCGCCCTTGCACCCCCCCCGGCCCCGGTTTTTAATGGCGTCCGGCGGGATCGCCTGCGCCTCGTGCCCCGCGGCCGCCACGGGAACCCGCCCGCCGTGCGCCGTGGGGATTTTTTTGGAAAAGCGTTAAGGGGCGTGGGCTGCGCTACGCCGCGGCGCTCCTCCCGCTTCCTCGGCTCCCTCGCTCTGTGCTTTCCCCCTTTCCCCAAAACCCCGTCCCCCCTCCCGCTTTCCCGTCGCAGCCTCGTGAGGAGGGGGACCCGGCGCCGCCCTCACCGCTGCTGCAGCAGATGCCGGGGGCGGCGCAGCTCCCTCCGCTGCCGCCGCAGGCTTGGCGGCCCGACTCGCAGGGCGTGGGCAAGAAGTTTTCCTCCTGGCACCGCAGGGTTTCCGAGGTGCCCAGGTAACAGCCCCCCAGCTCCTCTCCGCAGCAGATGTTGGGGCCGAAGCAGTGACCCTTGTTCCTGGGGCCGCAGGGCATGCACTGAGAAAAGCCAAGGGAGAGTTATTTTGGGGAGCTTTTCCCCAAAATCCCGCCGGCGTTTTCCCCTCCGCAGCCCCGCGGCGGGCCGGAGGAAGGAAAGGAAGGGGGGTTAGGAGATCTCCCGGCCCGCCGGGACGTACCTTCCTGATATCCACGTCCAGGACGGCGCGTTTCCCCCCGATGGGGCAGTTCTGGATGTAGCAAGCGGAGGAGAGCGCCAGCAGCCCCAGGAGGCAGAGGGCGAGCGCTTTGCCGGCCATGGCTGCGGGGTCGGGAAGCTTTTTTCGGCTTTTCGTCCCGGCGAGCGGGCGCGGATATATAGCGCCGGCTCCTACTTACGCATGCCGGCGTCACCCCTTTCCCTTAAAAACCGCAAGGTATTGCTTCCCACAGCGGAGGGCTCGGCTAATAACCGGAGGTCGAGGACGTGAGGTCAGGGCCGAGGTGTTGGTTTGCTCCTCGCCGACGACTCCGGCCGCGGCGGGGGCGGGGGGAGGCGAGCGGGGGCTGCGGCTGCTGTCTGGGGCTCGCGCGCCGTCTCTGCCGAGCCGGGCTTTGTCGCTCCGTGTCCCCTTCGGAACCCGGCTGGCGTGGCTTGGGTGGGGATGGACGCGGGCGTCTCCGTCGCCTGGTGGGACGCGTCCGCCCGGGAGAGGGGCGTTGGGCTTCCCTGGGCTTCAAATCCCTTCTGGTTTTGGGAGGGGGAACCAAACCCCTGTCCTCCTCGGGGACGGGAAACGCCGCATCCAGCCTTTCCCGCCCGGCTTTTGGGGGACGCTCAACCCTGGCCTTGGCCCGCTCCGGGCTGGCGGTGCCGCTGAGCCCGGCCCCTTTCGTCCGAAAACACCAAACCTCGTCGGCAAAAGGCCCGAGAACCCAAATTCCCCCCGTTCCCTCTGCCCCGGCGCTGCGTCCGTCATGCCCAGGACCGCGTCGGCGGCAGGCGAAGGAGACTCCCCGGAGAAACGGCGCCGAGGACGAGGCCGAAGGCTGCTGCAGTCACACGGCGCCCTCGCCTTCGTTACCGCAATTAAGAGCTTCCTGCCTTGAATAAATTCCGCTGCTGCGGACGAACCTTCCGTCTCTGGAGAGCGTTACCCCCCCTTTCCTCCCCGCGCCCGCTTAATTGGGAATTAGGCGGCCCGGCGCCTGCCAGCCGTGACCTCGCGTCGTCCCCTCCGGTTTGCTTCCGAATCTGTCACTTAGCGAGGGCGGCCGGGTCCCCGGGGGGCGAGCGGGGCGCCGGGGCGCCGCGTTAACGGTTTGGAAAGGGGGCTCAGCACCGTTCAGGAGCCCCTGCAGCCGGTCTGGGGGTGCCTGCCCCCCCCCCCCCCCCACCCCCGGGCAGGGTTGGGGTGCGTCGTGGGGAGGGAAATGTGGACAAATTTTATTAAAAGCCCCCGGTTGTCAGCTCCTGGGGGTTTGGGGACCGCGACGCCCCGATGCCGAGGCTCCCGTCGCCCTGGGGCATCACCCCTGCCCCGTGACTGTGGGAGGTGTTGGGGTTCACATCCTGCACCCCGGCGCTGGGCTGAGCCCCCACCCCGGTCCTTCATCCCACGGGTGTCCAGCTCGGGGTCGCGCATCCGCGTTGGCGCTGCCGCGTTCCCAATGATTTGGGGGTGATTTCGGGTCCCCCAGCTCCCCGGGACTGGGAGAAGATGCTGGGTCGCGGGTTTGGGGCGTTGGGTTTAATCCTGCTCCCCCTTCGGGGTGCGGGGCGCTGCGGCGGGCAGGATGGGTCCCACGGGCGCGGAGGAGCTCCACCTCCCGCAGGTGCCACCTCCCTCGGGGACCTTATAAAGGGCGAGCTGGCCACCGCCGCGTCCCAGTCCGGAGCGGGGACGTCGCCGGGGTAAGAGCCGGGGAGGGGACAGCGCTGGGAGAGCGGGACCCCGAATTTGGGGGGGATGACGGTGGAATAACCTGAGGGGGGAGCTGATCCTGCCCGTCGGTCTCCGGCGGGGCCCGGTTCGGCGAGCGATGGGAAGAGACGAGACCAACCCTGGGGGGCTGCGTGAAGCTGGGGTCCCAAACCTTTCCCCTCTTGGGGAATTTTTTTTTGGGTGCTTTTCCTTTTTTTATCATTTTTTTTTTTTTAATAGATGTGGCTTGAAACGGCGCTGAAAGCACCAAGACCCCAAACCTGCCCCAAAGAGGGGTCTTGGCCAAGAGGCAGCGCGCTGGTGGCACCTCCCGGGGCGTGATGTCCCGGGGCCGGGGGTGCTGGGCGGCTCAGCGCCCATGGGTGCTGCCGGGGATGGCCGGATCCCAAAAACCGCCTCTCCCCGGGCTTTTTTCACCTTAGCGCTGCGAGGACGGGGCCAAATCCTGCTCCCAGCACGCGGAAGCCAAACTGCACAGGGCTGGATGGGGATTTTGGGGAGAAGTTGGGGAGTTCCCCCCACCCCAGCATCCTCGAGCGGGTCCCCAGGAGCCCCCCGTCACCCGTCCCCGACGTCCCGGACGAAGCCACCACAGTGCACGAGGACTTTTATTGGGTTTCCTATTTACAAGGCTGGGCTGGGTGGGGGGGGACCGGGGCCGGTTCGGGGACAGGGTGGGACGCCCTGCGCCCCAGCTCAGAGGAGGGGGTGTCTGCCCTGCTGCTGCTGCCGGTTCGCCAAGTGCATCAGCTTGAGGAGCAGATCTCCGGCCGAGCCGTCCAGCACCGTCAGGTTCTTCTCCTCCGTCTCCTGAGCCCCGTCGCCGCCCTCGCCCAGGCAGCCGGCGTCCGTCGCGCAGGTTTCTTGGATGGAAAGCGACGTTTTGGGACGGGGTGGGTTATTTAGGACGGCCTGGGTTTTGTTTTCGGGTGGGGAAGGGGTCGGTGGTGGCCAGGGGTGCCCGTGGAGCTCGCGCTCCAGCTTCCTCCCTCCCGTTGAGCGGGGAGCGGGGCTGGCTGGGCTTTTCCCAGACCGTCCGGGAGACTCCGGGAGCTTGGCCGGGAAGGAGCTCTGAGCCCAGTCCGTATCGTGGGATCACGGCATGGTTTGGGTGGGAAGGGACCTTCAAAGGCCACCCAGTCCAACCCCATGACAGGAGCAGGGACATCTCCAACCAGATCAGGTTGCTCAGAGCCTCATCCGACCCGGTCTGGAATGTTTCCAGGGATGGGGCTTCTGCCACCTCTCTGGGCAACCTGGGCCAGTGTCCCACCACCCTCAGCGTAAAAAATCTCTTCCTCACACCCAGTCTAAATCCAACCAACCCCAAATCATCCCCAAATGGGGACACCGCTGCCGCTCCGTGCCTCGGTTTCCCCTTCGGAAGCCGAGCTCACGCCATTGCCACCCCAAACGGTCCCGAGCCGCCCCGAACTCCCCATCCCGCTGACCCCCCGCACCCCGCCCCCCCCGTTACCGGCGGTGCAGCAGATGCCGGGCGCTGCGCAGCGGCCGCCCGAGCCGCAGGGCTGCCCGCCGGCCTGGCAGGGCGAAGGCAGGTAGTCTTCCTCGGCGCAACGCCGCGTCTCCGCCGTGCCCAGGTAGCAGCCCAGCTCCGCGCCGCAGCAGATGCCGGGGCCGAAGCAGTTCCCTCTGTTCCCGGGGCCGCAGGGCATGCACTGTGGGAAGGAGCTGCCTGAGTCCCCCGTACCGCCCCCCAAAAATGGGGCAGGGGTGGGGGGTCCACCCTGCTTTGCACCCGGTTTTGTTGGAATGAAGCCCCCTCGTCGCTTTGCCGGGCCCGGGGGTGCCACGCCGACGCGGGGTGCCCCGTCTTGTCCCCACCTCCAGCAGCGTGGCCCCGTGCTGCGGCGCTGGCTCCACTTTTTGGGGGCGCCCCTGCTGCCCCCCCACCACGGGGTGCCCTGTCCCTCCACGGGGCCGCTCAGCTGCGGCCAAGCCCTGTCCCCATCTTGAGGCGACAACCGCTTTTGGGGAGTCACCCGTTCCTCCGCCACCGCCCCACCGCGTGCCCTTGGGCATGTCCCCCAGCCCTCCCAAAAAAGGGGTCCACCACGCTGCTCGGGCGCACCCAAGGGTGCCCGCCGGTGACGGGGACCCTCCGCACCCCACGGCCCTCCTAGAACCCCCCAAAAGCCCCATCCCATGCACCCGAACCGCCCCGTCCCGTACCTGCCGGAGGGCCGTGTCGGCCAGGGCCCGCTTGCCGCCGCGGGGGCAGTTCTGGATGTAGCAGGCGGAGGACAGGGCCAGGAGGCAGAGGAAGGAGAGGGGCAGCGAAGGCTCTGCCATGGTGGAGGGTGCCGGCCGCCGCGCCGCGCGTGCCAGGGGAAGCCGGCTGTGCATCTGGCCCCGTGCTGAGCCGGCCGCTATTTATGCCGCTGTCGCCCCTTCCCAGGGGAGGAGGAGGAGGAGGAAGAAGAGGGCTGGGTTGTTTTTTTTTGTTGTGTGGTTTTTTTTTTTTTTGTAAGAATTTTTTTTTTTTTTTCCCAAATGGCATCCAAGCAAATCTGTAATTGAAATGATTCAGTGCAGGAGCGCAAGCGGCAGCGCTCAGGGCTGGTGAATCTCCCACCCACCCACCGCCCCCCAGCTCCGAGGGGCACGGGGGCCACCCCAGAGTGGCCAGTTCACGGGCAGGGGTGCTGGACTGGGAGGGTGCTGGTTTGGGGAGGGGGTGCTCAGTCAGAAGGTGTTGGTTCTGAGAGGGATGCTGGTTTGGAGGATGCTGGTTTGGAAGATGCTGGTCTGGAGGATGCCGGTTTGGGAAGGATGCTGGTTTGGGAGGGATGCCGGTTTGGGAGGGATGCTGGTTTGGAAGATGCTGGTTTGGAGGATGCTGGTTTGGGAGGGATGCTGGTTTGGGAGGGATGCTGGTTTGGGAGGGATGCTGGTTTGGAAGATGCTGGTCTGACTGGGATGCAGGTTTGGAGAGGGACACTGGGCTGGGAGTGATACTGGTTTGGGGAGGAGTGTTGGTTTGGAGGGATGCCGGGCTGGGAGGGGATGCTGGGAGGGGGTGAACTCTGGGGGGGGGTGGGGGTGGGGGGGCACAAAGATGGACCTAAACCAGGGGGCTCGGCTGCAGCGCTGGGACCACAGCGCACCGGGGTGTGGAGCAGGGCCCCGCCACAGCCTGCGCCCAAAGGGCCCCCTCAGTGCCACCCACCGCTCCCCCACCTCTTTTTCGCCAAGAAACCAGAAGGCAGAGAAACCAACAGCAGATGGAGAAAGAAAACGGGGAAAAATAAATAAATAAAAAAAATAAAATCACCATTGGGTCTGGGATTGACCACCCGTGCTGAGACCCGGCACGCTCGTGTCACCAATGGGTTGTCAGATATGGGACAAATGGCAGGAAAAAAAAAAAAAAAAAAAAAAAAAAAAAAAAAAAAATCTCTCCACACCATCCAGCTGTGAATATTCCTGCCGGTCGCAGCTCTGCTTTCCAGCGACGCCGAGAGCGACCCCGGCAACCTGAAATTGCAACGCAGCGGGGAATCAGGCGCCCAACGCGCATCCGCTGCCCCCCGAGCGCTGGGGCTGGCTGACAGCGGTCAGGAGGGGCTCGTTTTGGGATGGGGGGGGTGGAGGGGCTGCTGCCAGCCGTGGCCCGGCCTCCTGGGGTGATTTTTCCACCCTTCAGCCCACCCTGACCTCATCTTCATCAAAAGTAGGGAGCTGAGGCACAGAACCCTAAAAAAAAATCAGCCTGGGGCTCGCTTGGCTCGCTGGGCTTCGGCGGCAGCAGCGAGGGGTGTTGGGGGGGGACACGAACCCCGGGGCATCGCTTCGCCATCTGGGTGGGGAAACTGAGGCACGCAGAGGTGAGGGCAAGCGCCAATTTTGGGGCTGCGCTGGGGGGTCCCAGCCTGCTCCTGTGTCCTGCCCTGGGATTTGGGGAGGGATGCATCAACCTGGAGGGGCGACGGTCCTGGTTTTTTGGGGGGTCTCTTGGGTTTTAATGGGTAAAATGGGGGTGATTTCCCTTCCCCGCCCCACAAGAGGGGTGACGGTACCCTCCCGGCGAGCGGCGAGCTCCCAAATTCGCCGGATGCCCACCGCCAGCGCCGCTGAATCACCCGCGCGGGGCAGCAGCCGTGGGCAGCGCTCACGACCAGCGCCATGAGCAGTGGCCACGTCTCGCCGGCCAAACCCCTCGCAGCGGGAGCCCGAACCCGCTTGCGTCGCAGGACCGAGGAGGACGCAAAAAAAAAAAAAAAAAAGCCCTCGCCTGGGAAAAAAAAAAACAAACTTTTCTTTAAAAGAAACCCAAATGTCAGCTCTAAATTGGGTGCTACGCGCTCATGCTCCCTCTCTTCATTACTGTATCGTAAAATTACATTAGCCGGGAATGAGCCGCATTCAAATGACTCTGTGTCTGGAATGATAACGCGGGAATATGAGATTAAAATGTAATTATGCTCTTTAAAGTCAAGGAAGGTTAATAAAACGGTGGTGGGTTTTTTTGGTGGTGTGTGTGTTTTTTTTTTTTTTTTCCCTCCAAGTTGCAGAGGCTCCACAGCCGCAACGCAGAATCACTTACGGGAATCAAGGGGAGGATGAGGTGGGAAGGGGAAGGCAAAAAAACCAACAAAAAAAAAGGGTAGAAAACAGAAAAATGGGGTTTGGGGGATGAAAATATTGGGGTCATTTGGGGCGAGTCATGGGGGGAGTGGTGGGATGCCGGGGTTTCACGGGCAGACCCAGCTGGGAGCAGCCTTGTTGGGCAGTGACGCTCGCTGGTACCCGGCCGCGGCCCCGGGGTGATGCTGGGACCCCCAACCCCCACCCAGCTCCCGCACGATGCGTTGGGGCTACCGGAAACCGCGCCCCAACCTCCCCCCCAACCGCCACCACGGGAGAGGTCCCGTCTCTGCGTCCCCGGCGCCGGCTTTGCTCCGCCACGTCGCTGCTCTTCCCGGGGCCCCAGAGGAGCCCCCTTCGTTAGCGCTGATCTCCTAACGACACGCGAGGCGGGTGACGCGGGCGCGGCGGCGGCATCAGCTGCCTGCTCTCCGTCACCGGGCCGGCGGAGGAAAACCCCAAAGGCCTGGCACGGGGTGGGGAGCGGGCAGCACCCTCAAATCCACCGCCCGGCCCCCTCACGCGGCTTAGCCCCGGAGTTCGGCCGGTTGTGCCCTTCCCCATCGCTTTTCCCTTCGGGGAATAACCTGGACGGTGGGAAACGGGGCGTTTCTGCACAAAAACCACCCCCCAGTTACACCCATAGCTTTAAAACATCACTGATGCACAGAAATGATGATTATTTTTTTTTTCCCCAGTTCTTGGGTGATCGCGCCCTTGCACCCGGCCAGGGCAAACCCCAACTGTATCCCCTCCTCCCATCCTTCATTAACAGCGGGAGCTTCGTTAGCGTTCGGTTTTTGAGAGCCCCTTTGGAGGCAGGAGAGGGGCTGGAGGTCGCGGCGCTCCGCCGCAGCCCACCCGTGGTCGAAGTTTAATCAGAATAATTCAGAGGATATGAGGTACGGTGTGGAAAACTGGATTTTATTTTCACTGCTTTCTGCATTTTTCTGCCTTTGCCCACGGCTGGCGGGGGCTGCAGCGCAGGAGAAACTTGATTTAAACACGCTGCCCCCGCGCCGGCGATGGAGAGCAGGGCAGGCTGGCGAAGGAGCGCTCCCGCCTCTCGTCCGGGCGAACGAACGCTCCTCGCAGGGACCTGTCGTCGCGGCGTTTCGTGGCGACCGCTTCTCCCCCAGCCTGTCAGCCGGTCGCCGTGAACTCCCGGCTTGATGGGGGTTAATGGCCGGGGGCTGGTGGGGAGGGGAGCATCCTGCAGCTCCCAGCTGAGCGCAGCACCTTCGTTTTTTCGTGTCACGGCTCCTCCGCTGCCGCGATGCGCCGGAAAATAGCTTTGACGCTCGTTGGAAGAAGGAAGAGCGGCCAACGTCAAGATTCGCCGAGGCGCGGCTGTTATCGCTTGTCCGTCCCAATCCATCCCGCTGGGATGCAGACGTCACGGCGGGACGTTACTGACCGACGAGGGCTGGATTTGGCCTCCTAAAAGCTCTTGAAGGAGAGCGTTAGAGGAAATTGCTCAGGCCTTCCATCAAAGGCCAGTCCCCACCTCCCGAGGAGAAGACAGGCTGGGCGCCGGGAAATAAATGTGCCGGTGGCGTCTGCCCGTCTGCACGAGAGCTGGAGGGGAACCGCTGTGGGTTCTGGCAGAAGACCCCACAAAGTCGTAGTGATGAGAGTCCCCCATCCCCAAGCCCATGTTCTTGGGGTGCAGAGAGGGTCCCCGCTGCCCACGGCGGTTTCAGCGCCCGGCTTGTTTGCACGGGGACGATCAGGAGGCCTCGCGCCCGGCTGAGGGCACAGGCTCCTTCCCCAAGCAACGAGAGGTGGGTGAGGAGGGAAATTCACCCCTTCTCCCTCCCTGCAGCAGCAAGAGGGGAGGAAGGGGTTGAAAAGAGCCGACAAAGGGTCTTTCGGGGGTAAAGAGGAGGAGAAATGGGGTGGATGAAGGCTCTGAGATACCTGATACGAGGTGGAGATGAGCTCTCACCTGAGGCTTGCTCATCTGAGGGAACCTTGAGACTGAAGTCGCCTCCAACCCCAGCGAGACAGCTCCCACCCCGAATCGCTGCCCGCCGGCGGGATACCACCACAAACCTTGGGGCAGGAAGAGATGCTCGGCTTTGGGCTTCGGCGGAGGCGACCGGGCTTCGTTAGCACCACAGAAGATGGCTGGCTGCGGCCGGGGAGCTCCTCGGCAGCGATCGCTCCCGGAGACGCGGGGCGGAGGAGGTGCGAGCGCTGAATCACGCTGGGATGGCGCGCTGCAAACAGAGTTAGGAGGATTTTTGCTGCCTCTAAATTGTGCGATTTCAGGGGTTTTGTTGCCTATTTTCTACCTGTTCAGTATTTAAAGACGAGGGAACTTCCTATTTTTTGCTACAGAGCTGGATTATCAACTCTCAGCGGCGCAGACGAAGCTGGGCGCCGATACAAAGCCACGTTTCCGTTCCTCGATGAGACTGCCACTGCCCGTGACCAGAAAGCGATGAACGTTACGGGTTGCTCATTCCTTTTAAGAGAGCACAAAAGGTGTCACACGCAAAGGTGAGTTGAGTCAGCCGGAGGCTCGTTACCCCAGAGAAACTGGCACAGAACATCAGCCTCTGCTCCGCGGAGAGAAATTACCAATTAAGTGCCAACAGCAGGGGGTTACGGAGGTGACAAAACCCTCTGCTGTCACCGTACCCTCGGCACGCCCAGGACACGCCGGAGACGGAACGATTCTGAGTGATTTTTCCTTCTGTTTTTTTTTTTTTCTGAACGGCTCTTTGAAGACCAGGTCTCCTCGGGTTCAGGTATCTGAGTCTCGACGCCACGTCGGTCCGCGTGCTGCGGTGACAACGCCGCTAAAACCCACGGGTCTGCAGATCCTTTGTGTCGACCGACTCGGCTTTTCCCAGCCCATTCATCCCCTGCCCTGCAAAGACACTCACTCCACGAAGTCATTAAGAGTCACAATGACACCAATGACGAGTCAGAAAGAGAACCTGACTTTCAACATCGTTTTATTAAGGCGTAAATGTCTATCAGCCAGACGGGAGCTGGACCAGTCACACGACACAAACCGAGAGTGACGTTCGGTGTAACGCGATGGCTTTTCGACGCGAGTTCATCCGAGCGGGGTGCGATCGCCGCCGGTTACTCACGCGTTGGCCACGGCCTCTCGTCGCGACTCGCCGGGCTCCAGGAGGACGGAGGCCGCGCTCCTGCAGCGCGGCGCGGGCACCGCGGGGAGGAAGGGGAGAAGTCGGGTAGCTGCACGTCGTCAACGCCCGGCCCACGACCGACTGGCTGCTCGTCAAGGATGGAAATGGTCTGAACTCACGGGGAAGCTAAACTCACGGTCCAAAAGGCACCTAACGCTAAACCACTGAGCCACTGGGACGGCGGTGAGGGGGCGGGTGGGACAGGCGGGCGTCAGTTCCGTATAAATACATATTCCTCGTTAAAGAAGCTATGGCTTTTCTTATCCTCGGATCGCGTCGCTCTGGCGCGATGTTCTAAACCCCCCCACCCCCCCACTACTCTGTAAAGCACAAGAAGACCGAGTCCTCTCCGCCACGGCGGGCGCTCAGCCGGCGAGCTCTCCCCAAAGGCCTTCGTCCTCCCACGGAGCGATACGGACGCAGGGAACAGCGGCGGCTCCTCCTTCTCGTCCTCCCGGCAGGCGAGGGCTCAGAAGTGAACCCTCCTGACGTCGTGCGTGGCAGCCGACCTCTTACAGCTCCCGCACAGCAGCGACGACGGAGGCTTCTGCTTCTCGGCCAAGCAGGGGCGACACACGAGGTGGCCGCAGGGAAGCTGGTAAACGGGCTCCGTTTTGAAATAAGAGGAGAAAGTTTTGCCGCAGGAAACGCAGCCTTGGGTCTGGCCGCTCCTGCCGTGCTCTGCAAAGGCGACAGGAGAAGTGGCTGGGCCAGGGGGGTGACAAATCCGCGCCGTGCCACCCCTCACGCGCCCAGTCCTGCCTGCAAGCTGAGGGCCCCCTCCTTTCCGTGGAGAAGCAGCAGCTGTAGGCGCTCACGGCTCAGGACCGCGGCCCGGTTTCTCTCCCGCGACCCTAAGGAAAGGGAACGGTCTGGCTCCTGGGGCAGGCTGCGCTCAGAAGGGGCCGGATCGCGTCAGCATTCGCACCGTCAGGCTTTTAATCGAGGAGAAATGACTGGAAAGGGCTTTTCACTTTCACTGAGACTACATCGGCCTTTCCCTTCCGCTTTTCCCATGAATTAAAATCACCGATTCCCCAGCGAAACGCTTCAGGTATCGCTTTGCATTCCTGTCACACGCAATTTACCGAGGGCTACTCAGTCAGCTCTTAAACGGCAGCAATTTGAAAATGGACGGGAAAAAGCTTAATAGCTTCATGTCACCGCGAGACAGCAAAAGCTGTTCGGGGAGAGAGAGACGGCCGCTGCGAGCCGCGCAGCCCCGGCCCCTTCTCGGGGTGGCCTGGGCCCTCTGAACCCTCTTCCCCGCCACGAGCAGGCACTGCCTGGCTCAGGGGAAGACAAGGAGCAAGCCAGCAGTCGGGGAATCGGATCGCAGAGGGACGCGTGAAGGTTTAGCGCTTCCCAGCATCCCAAAAAAATCATTTTGGGAAGGAGTACGCAGCTGGATTAGTGCGTCTAGCTAGCAGGTGGGATGAAAATGGCGAGGACTCAACAGCCTGGCCTACGTATATTCAAACCTCACGGGATTCTGGGCACACAACCTTCTCAGTTTTATACTGAGTATCTATTTTGGGGTCTGAAGAGGTGTAGAAAGATGCTGAGCAGCAGCACAACCCTCCCCTGTTATCCCAGTCCCAGTTCTCCTCTCCTCTCTCGCTCCCAAAGGTGACCCAGAGGCGCTGGTCGCTTACCGAGGACGGTGCCGGCGCTCCAGGAGCTGCTGCAGCCTCCCTCGCCCTGCGCCTGCTGCTGGCTCTTCATCAGCTTGGCCGTAAACGAGGGCATCGAGCTGAGCGCCGAGTTCAAGGCAGCGTCCAAACTCTCCGACAGTTTTTGTTCGTGAGAGACCGGATCTGCAAAGAGAAGGACAAGCTGGGGGAAGCGGACGCCGGGAAAAAGAACGCGCAACAGAAACGGTGCTTTGCCTCTGAACCTTTGGGATTTTAGGAGCCTTGCCACTTGCGAGAGGGCTCTTTTCCCCACCGAGGTGCCAGGATGGGGATGAAAGTGCCTCAGCTTTGGGTCCTGAGGAGGAGAAGTCCTACGGATTCCTGTCATTCACGTCACGCCCCAGTGCCAACACTCAGGTGCCAGCTTCTACCTGCAGCTCTGCAAAAGGACAAAACACCGAATAACCCAGAAACCTGCTTCTCCCTGAAACCCCAGGCAGCTCCCTCAGCCTGCTCTGCCGAAGGTCGCAGCCCAGCGCTCCCAGGCTCGCTTCGTGCAGCTAACTGGGAACAATTAAAACCGCTAAGAAACTCTGGGGGAGTCATTTTTTCCCTCTCCGTCCCGGTTCCGAGTCAAGCGACAAAGCCAAAGGCACGGGGCTGGACCCTTCCCCGCAGCGTCTTGCCCTGTGCAATACCGGAGGCGTTAATTAAGACTACGCGTTAGGAGAACGGTGTCTGCATCACTAATTCCGTTAAATCCATCTCCCAGAGGAAGACCTTCGGATCAGCGCTGCACATTCGCTGTGGCAATCAAGGCTGATGAAATCCTGCCTGGGCCGAGCGCTCCGCTTTTATTTACGTACGGGCACGGCTCCCCCGGGAGCCCCAGGACCCCACAGGGCAGTCCCCGCTCCTGCGAAACCGGGGCGCGTCCCCAGCGGGAGCTGTCAGACGTCTCTGCAATAAAAATAACTAATGATTCCTGCCAAAACATGGAACGGGCTCTAGACGGAAAGAGCAGAGCTGAAACGTGCAGCCTGACTTCTTCCTACTCATCGCGGTACCATCGAACATCAATTATTTTCAACTAAGTCTTTAAAGAATTTGTGCAAAATTAAATGACCACCTAAGCTTTTTCCTCAAGACATTTTTGGGCAGTTCTGAGAGAAAGTCGATGGGGGAGCCAGGTACCAGCAGGCCTGAAGCTGTGGGCCCCAGTTTGACGTGTTGCAGTTGAGAGAATACACAAAAACCCGCCTCACCTGCCCAGAGACAGCCCTCACGCCACCCGCGCGCCGCGTATTTACACCCGCTCAGCCCAGCCTGCTTGCAACACGCTGCTGCTCTCTTCGCGCTCACCTCAAACTGAGACAGCTAAAATGCCTCTCTCCCTCCTCCCAGCTTAAATTTACCTTCCTCCCCCAGCGGGATTAAGACCCAAAGCCGTAACGCAGTTGCTGTACGCACTACGGTTACGGCCACGCAACAGCTGCGCTGACAGCAGCTCCAACGTTCCTCAGGAATTCCTGTGCCAAGAAAGTAAAAGTGGCAAAACAGACGTGGATTTGCACCAAAGATCCGGCGTGGAGTCAAGAGGAGCAGCTGCTCACGAGCCAAGCTCTTCACCACGCACTGGAAGCTGAAGGTATGAGAGAATAAACCACAAACGGATTTTGGGGAGAGAAGCGTGAATCTCCTCGGTATTCAAACCACACATCACCTTTGCTTTCTAAAGCACGGACCTACACGGAGTATCCTACGCTGCCGCTCCCAGCGCTCGCCGGATCCGCAGGGCTGACGGCGCTGCCTTGGCTGTGGGACCGAGGTGGGTGAGAGCACTCGGCTCTTCAGGGAATTTATCTCCGGGTTGCGGGTCTGGATTGTTTTTCTACCTCCTGCAGCTTACGCCCAGCGGTGCTGCTACCAGATCTCAGAGAAAAGCAAGACTGAAAGGAAACCAGCGCTCACTTCCTTCCCCTGCAGCCACAAGTCACACTCCTCGTCTAACATCTCGACCTGGTTTGCTGCTTTAACTCGCTGCAAACCCCGGGCAAGGCTCTTCCCAGCCTGTGCCGTCCTCTCCTCCCTGCTCCGTGCAATCCCCTCGCTGCCGTCTGCTCCCAGCCCTCGCGCTGCCGCACCGAGGTCGGCGCGGACCGGAGGCTGCGCAGCGAGGCGCTCCCCGAGCTCAAGCCTCCGCCACAGCAAAAGCAGCCCCACGGTAAGGAGCCAGCCCGGCCCGGGGACGCAATCCGTGCGACGACGCGCCGTGCGCGCAGGGAACCAGCTGCACTGAGAGCCCAGCTTGGCAGGACCTGGCCAGCGAGATTTGGGAGCAGGATTAGCGCCCCATTCCTGCTTTCCTCCCTGCCTCGCTCCTCGTGGTAAGATCCACACCAGCCAGGACTCCCTGAGCCATCACCACCGCACCGCCAGCCACTTATTTTCCTGCTGTTGCGCATTTTCTTGCGGATGCAAGAACATTTTGGATGTCTGGGATAATAAACCGCTCACGATAAAGAAACTTCAAGCCGGCACGCTGCGAGAAAAACGTCTCCACATGGGCAGGGGCTTGAAAGCAAGGAGGAGAAAGGAAATATAAACGAAAAGGGAAACACTGTGATCTGAGCAGAAACAGACTGTAGAGGTAACACGATGGGAATGACGTGGAAAAATGAAAGGGAACGGGATCAAACACCATCCAGGGACGGCAGGCTGTGCCGAGGAGAGGGGAGGCGAACGAGACGGTGACCTGACTCCCAGGACATCTACCAACAGCAAAATACAACGGCCTTAAAGCTTTCTAGAGGCAGGATGGGAACGGGTACCGGAGCCTCCCGGCTTGAAAACCCGGCCCCAGAAACACCGGTGACTTAGGGAGCCGCGGTACCTGTCGAACAGTCCATCTGGATCAAATGCGAGTCACTGTCAGGTTTCATTTTTTTAGCACTGTTCTCTGAGGTAGACGTGACAAGTAAGTCTGTAGAAGAAAAATAAGGTGGCTGCACGGAGCTCTGATCCATACAGTCCATTTTCCTTTTCAGAGAAGACATCGTCAGGGAAGAAGGTGCGAGCGTTTCGGAGGCGTGGGCTCTCCCGAGCAGGTTGGTGCCGGGGATGCTGTGCTGTAGGAGGAAGTGGTCTATCCTGGCCTTCAGGGTAGGGTGAGGTAGGGGCTGCGAGTGCTGGCTGAAGGCCACCCCCGTGAAAGGATCGCTGGGCACCCTGCCCCAAGAGGCCTCGCTCCGGTTGCATTTTTCCAAGGTGGTTTGGTCGATCACCTTCCCGGAGGGCAGGAGCATGGGGAAAGTCATGATCTCCAGAGTGATGGGATCCAGGAATTCTTCGGGGATGTCTTGGACGACGTCCACCAGCTTGCGGAGGGTCTGCCGCTCGCTGTCGTTGGCGCCGAAGGGCACGCAGTCGCTCTCCATCGGCGTCCAGAGCTCTGGCTTGAGGCTGCCGACGTCCTGGGCGAAGAACTGGGAGGCCACCTGAAAGACACCCTCGATGACCTCCTGCGGGCACGATTTGGCGGGCTGTCCCCACACCTCCAACCTCTTAATGCAAGGCAAGCCGCCTCCGGCCACGTGGGTGATGCAGATTTTTAAGTGCGACACGTTGCTCAGCGAGGCGGGCCCTTTGTTCCAGAGGTCTTGAGACGCAGAGCCAGGGTAGGAGAAGACATTTTCCATCTGATGGAAGGGAGGCCTGGGCTTGAAACCTCTGTGGCCGAACGTCACTTTGCTTTGATTTTTTAAGACAGCTTTGCCCACCAGCGTGAAAGTGTCTTTGTCCGACACAGGCTGACCGGTCAGACCTGAGAATTGACCCTCAGGGCTCTGCCAAGAGGTTTTATTGCACGAGGTAGAGGTGTAAACTTCGAGGCCGGAGAAGGTTTGGTATCCCCCGGACGAGATGTCGATGTTAATCCTGCAGATCTCAATGTTGAAGGGAAAAGAGATGGTGACGTGGACTGGAGGTTTGATAAAGTATTCGCTGCGGAAACCGCGGTTTCTCCTGGCAAGGTCTTCCGAGATCAGATTCTCCACTTCGTAACCATCAGCAGAAATCTGTGATTCAAGAGAAAACTGGATTTAATCTGAAGGAAGGCAGTAAAAGGAAACTAATTTCCCAAGCGCTTACGTAGATTCTCAGGATTCTCATCGGCTGGGAACCGAGGTTGCGGTTTCACGTGCAGTTGAGACAACACAGGAGATCCCTGCTGCTGAGGAGAGCAGACCCACTCCCACCCTCCCCCTGCCACACGGCCCCATCCACTCTTCTCTGCACCCTCTGTTACCTGGCCAGCCGTTTGCAGAGCCGATTTCTCTTGCTAAAGGAGCAGAAAATTACGGCCCGTTTGTGGTTTTGGCTGGGTCAGTGAACCACGCCAAGCGGGAGAGCGTGGCTGGGAGCAGAGCAGGTCTGTGCGGGGGAGATGGGGGTCTCCTCTCTTTCAACAGTGGTGAAACACTATGTCAGCTTATCCTGCCACGTGGAGACGTTCCCAGAACCACCCAGTTACAGGATCCCAGAGAAATCTCCGGAGGTTCGGTAGCCGACAGCCTTCTCCTGCTCTGGGATGAACCTCTAACCAGGCCGGGTCCCACACGGTGTCTCCCAGAAAATCCAGTCCCACCCTGTGGTCTGCTCCTGGACTGGCTCTTCCCTTTCCTGGAAGCCCTGGAGCCTAAAAAGTCTGCAACACTTGCTAAACGAATAGATAACAGCAAGGAATATTTATTTATCCCACCTGCTTAATGTGGTCGCTCTTCACCCTCCTGATCACAACGATCGCACGGAACACCAGCACCAGGGCTGGGTCTCTCACCACACCACCCAGATGGACGGTCGCACCTGCACTGCTACTTTCTCAGCACAATATTTACAAATCCAAGCCTGCCTTGGATTCTGGGGCACGAGTTGGTGGGGAGAAAACAGCTTTGCATTAAAACTGAGTTAGTTTCTAAGATTCTCATGATGCTGAGTGAAAACGTAGAGGGCTTCTGGAGTAACTTCCGCAAGCCTTGCCAAGAGCTGCAAATTCTACTGGACAAAGGGAAAGCTGCAATATTGCAGGGAAAAAGGAATCCCAACTCAAAGCACGCACACCTGTAAGCATGTAACATCGTCTCGTTATGAGATCCTGCAAAATGAGGGCTTTTTCCCTCCAACGCCCGGCGTGCGCCACACCAGAGCGGCCGCACGAGGTTATACGGTGTCCCGCCACCACCCAGCAGACTGACCAAAGCACAGACAGGACAAACCAGATTTTGAAGGGTACCTTCTTGAAAAAATCTCTCCATACTGATTTTTCAAAGTACTGGGCCTTCAGCTCCACTTTATCTTCACGTGAACTGCAGATCCCAAATACCCAGACAGGGATTCTTAGCGCTCACACATCAGTGAGCCTCTCAAGATCGAAGCACAAGAGAGAAAGGGGATCCGGAAGCCCAGATTCCCAAGATCAGCTCACAAAACCTCCTTGCTGGGAAACGACAGGAGGCTGGTGAGCTTGGAAGAGAGAGCTGTGAGCAAATCTACCCAAATCGCAACCCTCCCACATCACTGGAAGAGGATTTTAACTGACAAAAACGCCCTCAGCTTTGCAGACCGCAAAAAAAAAAAAAAATCTGCATTTGACCTGCCTTGTCCTCAACGCTTCCACCACCAGTGGACCTGCGCAGCCCCTCCACGTTAAAAGCCCTTTCTCAACCGCCCAGACCACACAAAATCACGGGTGTTTGCTGTCAGTTGCCTTTGCTTTGTCTTTTCAGGGAAGCTTGGCGTGGCCAGCCAAAAATCACTCTTCCAGAAGCGCTAATTACCCCAGACGAGCAGCGAACAAGCCCTCCCCAGCCCAAAGCAGTCCAGCACGCCGCTTCCACACAACCCCTCCGTGCCCCCCAGCTCCCCGAAACCCCCGCGCGTCGTTGTTTTACCTTGTTGCAGTGAATTCTTGGCTTGAACTGCGGGAGGCAGACGTTTATGACCATCTTGGCAGCTGGAGAGAGCTCACTTTCCGAGCATCAGATTCAGCTTGGAAAAGGAAAAAAAAAAAAAAAAAAAAAGAAAATAAAGAACGTGAATATCAGCGAAGACTGAAAGGATCTCGTGGTTTGGAGCCTGTAGGAATCACAAGCTCAGTAGTTCCTAAAATGCAGCTTAGATCTGAGCCCGGGAGGCGAGGCCACCCAAATGATCCTGGTGGAGAGATGGGATCAAGAGAAAGAAATACGTTAATTAGTGAACCCCTGGAGAAACATCAGAGAAAACGGTTATTTTACTAAAAAGTGTCTCACCTATGGAGAGAAGAGCAATTAGACGGTGCCCGTTCCCACCCCGCGGCCTTGAACCGCGTGTTTTGCCCCCCTGCCCGTTTGCCACCGCCTCCAGCGGCGTGAGACAGGACCTGCCCGTGCTCCCGGACAACACCCAACGCGACAAGCTCGGACGGGGCCTCCTGGGACGAAGGTAACACCAGCCAGCACTAACACCGCACCGAGAAATGCTTCCCAAGGGCTTCGGGAGCCTCAGATGTAAGCTAAGATTAAACACAATTATTAATAATCGGTGTTTAATAGCTCCAAGAGAGCAGAGGGCATTTGACAGCTGATTCTTCTGACCATGTTCATTAAAGAAACTCAAGCGGACGCACCTTCTTGAATTGGTTATATCAGATCCTTTTGAAGAACGAAATTATCTGCGAGGTGAGAGTTTTAACCTTAGCTTAACCTTCGTTTTAATATGTCACTGCCTCGGGCAACCTCGCAAACGAGGAACTCGCTGCTTCCTTCAAGAACAAGCAGCCCTTTAATGAAGCTGTTAGTTCAGCCAAAAGGAAATTGGCCTTCCGGAGGCACGCGGGTCCGGCCGCGGAACGCGGAGCGTTAAGGAGCTCGCTTCACCTGCCCGCTAAGCGTGCGGGAGGAATCCGGTCTGCGTGCGATCAAGCGCAACAGCCTGAAACGAGAAACGCCGTATCCACGGTACAAATCCCACGTAGAAACATCAACACCACGGAAGCCAAGCCCGCAGAGAGCAGAGCTTGAAGGCTGCAGCGCCAACGCTTGACCTAAAAAGAGCTGTGGTGGGCCAGAGGAGCACGCCTTCCAGCCCAATATTTGGTGTGACAGCCGTCAGGAGCAATTCCTGCTCCTCAGCGGGGAACACAGGACCAGGGCACGCACAAACCGACGCTCCTCCAATTCTCCTTTCCAGGCTTTCTGAGCCTGAGAGGCTCCCGGTACAGCGAGGAAATGTTCAAACAGGCTTTTGAACTGGTCTGACTTTCGGCACCCACGCCTTGTGGGAGTAACATTGCCAGTTTAACTACAGGCTGCGTGACAGAACGGCTGCTTTTGCTTCATTTTGAACCTGTTGCCCGGTGAATCAGCTTGGCCCTACGGCGAATGCCGAATTCTCCTGGGGACGTTGCAGCCACGCAACCTCCTCTTCGCAGCGCTGCCTCACGCCGGGGTGCAAGCTGCTCCCCAGGACAGGTTCACGGCTTCTTCCGAGCCTAAGGCCGTTACTGAGGCTGCGTCCTAAATCTAGTGACGATCCAGGCGCTTGTGACACAGAGCTTCTAAATCTACGAACACTTTAAAAATACAGCACGCAGAAAACTGCATTGCTGAAGTCGTTACCTGGCACAACAGACGACCCCAAGGTCACGAAGGACTCAAAGACCACCCAGTGCCACCAGGATGGCACACAACTGCGCCACCTCTCTTGGGCGCGCGCCTTCCCTCAGGCGAACAAAGATCTTTCGACTGAGGCGGTGAAACACAGACCTGAAGGACCGTACTCCGTCCTTTTCCGTGCCAGCAAAGATCCTCCGTGGTCTTGGACAAGTCAGTTAAAACCAGGCTTTCTGGAGCCAGCCTGGTGTCCTACGTGCAACTAAGGAGCTGCTGCAGTAAGGAATGTGCACAGTGGGCGCTGAACTCCGTAACGCTGAGAATCTGAGGGAGAGAGAGCCCAGGTATTTCAAAGCAGCAGCTAAAAATGAGCTGGAACACAGGATCCCCTCTGCCTGGCATCGCTGAGAGCTGAGCATGAAATTAATGCCTCAGGGTCAGAGCAGCCCAACTCTCAGCTCCAGCTTCCATCTCGCCACTCGGCTTTCACACTCTGTCCTGCTCCTGCACAGCTCCTCAAGGAGAAAGGCAGACAGCGTGCCCACCAGCCGCAGCTCAGCGGTGATGGAAACAGCAAGGAAACACCGATGTGTGTTCCTGGCACTCAGGCCAGCTTCATGACTAAGAACCATCTCAATTCTCCCCCAAATATCACTGTTCCGCTCTCACGGAGTCACCAAATCCATCCGCTTTCACTCAGGGCGGAGAAAAAAAAAAATAATCACGGAGAAAAATGAATAGAACAGTAGTTTTTATTTGTCACGGAAGCATCTGAGGATCTATGTACAAAAGGAGCAGAACACAATCAGCTAACACAGCCAGGCAGCCCCAGCACACAGCACCTTGCCGAAAACTTAACCAAGGCCGAGAGACCGTTTTGTTCAGCAATCAGAAAGCGAGACGCAGCCGGGAGGCCGCGGACGGCGGGCTAGCCAGCCCCGTTAAGCAGCGCCGGGTCGAACACTTTGTAATGGAGGTAGCTGAGTTTCTCCAAACGCGTGCGTTTGAGCAGAGGGAACCATTCCCAGAAGGGAAGCTCGACCACCACGTACCCCAGCTGCCGTAGCTGCCGCCGTTTCAAACGGTGCAGCCCCAGGAGCCGCTTGGAGCAGAAGCAGTAGTGGTTTCGGTTGGACACCTGAATAGCCAGCTTCACCCCGCGAGGCTGCCGATTCAGCGAAAGAGACGGGGGGGCTTCACGCCAGCACCCCAGTTCAGGCTCAGCTTGCGATCCGGCATCTGCAAGGAGAGCTCCACCCGAAAGCGCAGCGCGATCCCCCGCGCGTGGGGTTCGTGCTGCTTCCCCTCCCGGAGGGGCTTCATCTTCCGCTTCCACGGGAGACCGGCTGTTCGATCTCCCTTTTAGAAGCTGAGTCATTAAATCGTCCGTTAGACTAACTCCAATGTCTTCCAGTTTCTTATCTGCAACTGGGTTTTTTAAGTTGAAAGGGATGGGACGCCCGTCCACGGATAAACGAACCTCCAGGTCACTGGATCTCGTGTGAGGTAGGATCATGTGGTTCTTCACGTACTCGGGGCCACCTAACATGTTCCCAAGAAGAGACACGGCTTCCACAATTTCAGGCCTAACATAGATTTCTTGCTCGGCAAAATTCAAAATCATCTCGGTCAACTCTTGAGAAAGTTGAGGCGGAAGGCGGCTGCCTTGGTAGCTCGGGCACTCAATTTCGACGCTCTCGCTAAGGGTGAACAGGTCCTTTTTGAGCTCGTATTTACTACCCCTCGTCTTCCGGACAAAGTCATCGCTCAAAGCATAGTCTATCAGCTCCTCTGGGAAGCGTTTGACGAACGCCAGGCCAAGCAAACCAGTCAGGAGATGCTCTGGAAACTTCCCAAATTCATGGAGTTTTCGATGCATTTGCTCTATCAGGCTGGAGTAAAACTCTTCCTCGTTCGGAGGTTCGTAGTCCAGGCACCCAAACGACCACAAGAACTTGGCAGCGTCTTTGCTTCGGCAGTAAGTCACCTTAGAAGGCAAAGCCCTGGCTACGGCAGCCATGACGCCTTCGTCGAAGTAGTGTAGGGACGAACAGGTCAGAGTGACGTGCATGATGCCCTGGATGTTTGTCGTCGGAATCCGAGCGGGAATAACCTTCCCAAGTTCCTTCAGGAGGGGTAAGTGGTCCATGCGAGTGTAGCGGAGCATTTTGAGCACGTTCACCAAAGCGTAGGTGCTCATGTCTTCCATCTGCAGGGAAACCCTGTCGGCAATTCTTCTCATGACGTGGTCAGAGATACCGCTGAGGGACTTGAAGAGCCCTAAGCAGACAGCGCCCACCTCCTCCAAGGTGAAGGAGTCCAAGTATTTCAAAATCATGCTCTCCACCTTCTGCGACAAGTCCGCGGGCGACCTCCGGCCTTCACCGATGATATAAACGAGCTGAACAAAGCGGGGCAGAGTGAGGTCTTTCCAGTGCGCGTTGGCATAGCTGAACAAAATGCTCAGGTAGGAAGGCACGTTACGCTCCAGACAGCGCCAGCAATCGGCCACCAGCAGCAGCTGGTCCAGGTTCATGTCCCACGCCCGCCGGCAGAATTCCTTCTCGCACGCGTTCAGCAGAGGGTGGGCGGGCGGAACAACCAAACGGACGCAAGCTTTTAAAACGTCGACGAGGTCCGAAGTGTCGAACAGCCCGATGTTTCGGACAGCACAGCGACACAGCTCATTAAACCCGGGCTCGGACACCAGCGCCGCGTGTTGTTCCACCGGCAAACGACTCAGCCTGTGAAAATGGTCTGTGATAGCTCCTGGGCTCTGGCCGCCCTTACGTACGGCCACGCTGCGTAAAATCGCAAGACCTTCTTCTAAAGGGAGGGTTTCTATCGGCTCAGACTTGTCAAAGCTGAGAGATCTGTATTCAGGCCGCCCCTTCTGAAACACGCGAGGGTCCTCCTTGGAGTCATGCGTCTCCGTTCCTCCCTTTTCTGCCTCCTCCCCGGCTTGTGTCGCACAGACGGACTGCTGGAGGAGCGGTTTGGACTCGGGCTTTGGCTGGGCACTTCCGAGGGGCGGCAAAGCCCGAGGAGAGGTGGTACCGAGCGCGGGCTGAACCCGCGCGGCGCCAAGGCCGGCGAAAGCGTCGCCAAGAGCCCGGCCGCCGTTCCCAGCAGCGTGCTGGGAGGCAGCTCTGCTTTTGGCATAGGCGGATGGGTTGTACAACACTCTGTAGTCCAGCGGATTCAGCAACTGGATTGTAGCCGCAGATTCGGTTCCGGTGTTGGCTGCTTCTGGGTTCTCTTCCTTTTTCTGCTCACTTTCACCGCTTCCGCTCTCGGCCTTGAGCTTGGCTGTAGTCGAAAACGCAGTCACCCTGCTCAGCCTCGGAAATCTTCGACATATTAGCACTGTAGCCATGGCTCACAACTTACTGGGGTCAGAATTGCTTCCAGGTACTGAAAAAAGGGCAGACGAAGAATGAGTGGCTTCCACCTAACACGAAGCACTTTTTTAATTTATCCTTTACGCTACCGAAAGCGAGGCGATGCCAGCGGTTCCCTGCGAAGCCATGAGGCACCCCATCAAGACAAGCACCCAGGTGACCCGACATACGCGACGCCGGGGTGCGCGACAGTCAGGTACGACCTGCTGCTCAGCAGCTACAAGTAACCTGGCACAGACTCTGAGAATTAAGGAAAAAAAAAAAAGCCAACTCTCTTGCATTTTTAAGACCCAAACTGCTTTTCTGTCATTCTAAACAACGAAAACGTATTTTTGCGGTAAGAGCTGCAGCTTCAAAGAGGCTTCACGCGTTCAACCAGAGCGTTCTGCGACTTCAGCCACCGCAGTCTGGAACACCAACCGCCACGCCAGCAGCTGTCGGAATCGCCGGGGCGCCACGCCGCTCTCCGCGCCTGCGGACGGCACGCGGAGCAAAGCCTCCGCAAAACCAGCTCACGGAGTAAAAGCTGGCCCACAGCCTGCAGATCAAGATTAGCCGAAAGGAGAAATGCAGCCCTAGAACAAAGCTGGGGGAAAGTAAGGCAGAATTTACACAAATCATTAAGAGATGCCACATCCCGAGTTGAGAATCAGAGGGAATAGAGCGTTACGCTTCGCACTTGGGAGAGCTTCCCAGAGTTTTAGGGTACAGAAGGATTAAAAACGCCAGGCGCCTTCCTAACTCCTGCCCAAACGAGCCACGGCACAGAGGGTGAGGATGAGGAAGCTGTCAGGGGTTCAGCCGCGCTGCCAGCCTGCCAAACGGAGCCTGTTTACGATGATTCAGATGCCGACGAAAGAAAAAAAGAAAAAAATAAAAGCACCAGGCCAGCGCTCTGCATAACACACCCTTATCACACCACGCGCGGCCAACCCCAAAGATGCACTAAACGTTTTCAAATTCTTTTAAACCCCTCGTGCTTTCATTGCCACGGGGCGACGAGCAACCAGGAAAGCCGAAGCCCGGCAAGAGGCGCGGCAGCAGCGATGCAGATCAGCTTCTGCGCTCCCCCACGCCGGGGAAATAAACCCTTTTACGCGCATCCCTCTCCGTCAGGGCCAGACCAAAACGTCCCAGTGGCGCAGGCGAACTCAGCCTTGCAGCACCAAAACGGACGCTCGGGGGCAGCGGCCAGTCAGCTGGTGGGTGAGAAGCTGCGGGAGCAGTAACCCTCTCGGCTGCCCCAGCGGGAGAGGTGAAAAAAGGAATCTGAGTGGGGAAAAGGGGGCTCCAAGTCAAATCACGACAGGCAGGAGAGACTCTACCCCTCCCTGAGCGTCTTGTGAGCAGGGGAAAGGAAAAGCCCCCTCAAAACCTGGACAGCGAGACCCGAGCCAAGAGCTGTGGCGCTGCGGCACGGCCCAGGCCTCGCGAAGCCGGCGGCAGCAGCAAGCAGGAGCTGAATTTCAAAGCTCTCCTGTTGAGCACACAGAAACGTTCAATGAAAATGTAATTCGTGGCTCCGCTGGCTGCGAGGTTCAGCCTGAACCGGCCAAAGCGAAGCGACGCGGGAGACGGGCAGCAGCGAAGCGGGCGAGGCTCGGATCCGCGCCGTGGTGAGGGGAGGAGGCTCCAGCCCCGCCGCCGCCACCTCCTCCTCCAGCACCTCGCAGAGCTCGTCCTGGGGGACACTCAGAGGGGCTGGCTCGAGCCGCAGAGCTGACCTGGGACAAGAGGAGGTTTGTACGACCTAGGCTTTCCCAGAGACTTTCTCATCCGGCTCCGCTTTTCACGTCCTCTACTCATTTTTCTGTTCTTGACGAAACGAGCAAGCGCTACAGAGAGACACGCCCTTTATTTAAAACAAGTCCCGTTCGCTCGTGGGAGGTGATGCTACCTACGAAACGCAGCGCCCCGCTGCCACCAGAAACACCCCTCTCGGCGACCACAGCCCCACTTCAAAGGCAAGAGAATCGAAGTCACAGCGTTCGCACACGCAAGGCGAACGTCGCGTGCTGCTGCCAAGAACACCGGCCACGCCATTCAGCGTTAAGCCGTGACGCGTTTGGGAAGCTATTCAGTAAAGAGAATATTTCTCTCCTTCCTCGCTCCAAATCCAGCAAAAAAAAAAAAAAAGAGGGGATCACGCGCAGGGAAGCGAGGTCAGGCTGGGCTGGGATACTTCAACAGGTTTGGTCCAAGCGGCCTTTTGGCCACGGCTTTCACCCACCCCCAGCCTAAATCTTTGTGATCTTCGAAGTTTCTGCGACGTTTCTCTTCCAACTCAACCCACACCTCTCCTTGATTTTCCACTCTTCCTCTTACCCCGAGTAATCAGCCTTCCTTCCTCCTCCCACCTCCTCGTTCCACCACAGCCAAACCCCTTCCCACCTCTGGGCAAGCCTCTCCAGGAACTTCACTTCCAGCGACTCCAAAAAAAAAAACCAGTCAGAAAGCCGCGCTTCCAGCCGAGCTCTCGGCCAAGAGCGCAACCGAGCGGGAGCCGAACACCTGGCAAAGAACGTTCCCGGGGGGGATCCCACCCGCCTCGGAGGGGCGGCTCTGTGAAAGGGAGGGGGGCACCCCGAAACGCCGCCCGTGCTGTCGGTGCCTCTGGGGAAAGGACGGAAGAGTTCGGCAGCCACGGCTGTCCCCCCCTCCGCCACCGACAGCGGCGGGGCCGGCGGCGTCGCCTCGCTCCGCGGGAGGAACCCGGTGATCCCGGCGGTGAAATTCTGGGGGCAAACCTGCTCGTTTTGGTCAAAAACGTGCAGTCAACGCCCGCACCCGGGCTGAAGAGAAAAATAACACGAATGGATTTTTTTTTTTTCTCCCCCTAACGGATTATGACGTCAGAGTGAAAAAACACCACTTTTTCCCTCTGTTTGTGCTTTTTTTCCCCCCCTTCAGTTTTAAGCCCCCGCCGGGATGAAGGGCCCGGCCAGCCCCGGGGCGGAGCGGCCGCCAGGCCCGGCAGCCGGTACCGCCGGGAACCCGGGCCCCGCTACTTCCCCGTGCGGCTGCACCCATATAGATAAAAAAATTACCGATACGGATAAAAAATACCGATACGGATAAAAAAATACCGACAGGGATAAAAAAATACAGACACACGGGGTGGGGGGGCTCCGCGCATGCGCCCGTGCTGCCGCCGCCGCCCCCTCCTCCTCCTCACCCTGCGGAGGGGGCGGCGCGGGGGAGGGGGCGGGAGAGGGGAGAGGGAAGGGGGCTGCCCCCCCCCGCCCGCACTCACCGGGGCCCGGCGCCCGCCGCCGGTTGTGGCCCTGCCGCCCGCCAGCCCCTCCGCCCAGGCCGCCCCCGTCGCTTCCGGCTACCTGACGGTGGTGACGCACTTCCGGCCCTACGGCAGCCGAGAGGGGAGAGGCGGCGGGAGGGCGGGCGGGCGGCCGGCAGGGGGCGGCGGCGGCGGCGTCGTGTCCCGGCGCCACGTGATGCGGTCATGTGACGCTGAGCGGGGTCACGTGGCTGCCGGCCGGGGCCGCCATGGCGGTGCCGGGGTTCCCTCCGGGGCTGGGGGGGTCCGTCGGGTGTTTGGGGGCGCGCTCCCCCTCCAGCCGAGCACCAGGCGCCGTGGCTGCGGGCCCCGAGGGTTCCCGGGTCCCCCGGGGGAGCTGGGCCGCGGCCCGCAGGAGCCGCCCCCCCCCCCAGGCCCCCCAGGCCTCACCCGGGGATGAGGTGGTGAGGGGGTCCCGGGTGTGGGTTTGGGTGGTGAACGGGGTGGGGTGGAGGCACACGTCTCAGCTGATGCCCTTCGTGGCAGCTCTGTGGGCAGAGTCAGAGCGGTGGAGGTGGGAAGGGGCCTCCGAAAATCAGCCGGTCCAGCCCCCTGCGCCCGCGGGGCCGCCCCGAGCCGGCTTGCCCAGGACCGTACCCGGCTGGCGCTTGGATATTTCGAATATTCCCAGCTCTGCAGCGCCCAGACGCCTCTCGCCTCTCAGCTGCAGGCTTTAAACGTTGGCAGACGGGAATTAAGTAAGGCCTGGAGCCTGGAAGTGTGTTGAGCCGGACACATTCACGGTGATCTTAGCACTTGCATCCTTTCCTGATCTTTCTGCCCCTCGAATTTCACCTCTTCCCTCACATCAGCCTTTTATACTCTGGCAGCTGAGGAAATCGCATCTTTAGGAGACCAAGCGGAGGTGGAGGAGAGCCACGGTGCTTGTGGTGAACTGCGACAAAAGTCTCGTGTCGCTGAGGGGCCTGGGACCTTAAACCTGGCCCGAGGGGAAATCGAGGGGTTGAAGCATTTCAACTGCTTGTATTTTCCACTCCTTCAGCTGCACGAAGGGTTCGTGCCGGGGAAGCAGCCCTGTTCTCCAGCCCAGCGTCGGGATGCCGGCGGGTGGACGTCCCGCACCTCCCTGCAGCCCGGACGGCGGCTCCCTGAACCCTTTCCCTTTCCCAGCCTGGCGGCCCCAGCGCAGCAGGGGTCTCTCTGGGAGGTGGCAGCCTCTGAGCCCCGGAGCTGGGGGAACCCCGGGGAGATGCCGCAGCGGGAGGTGTGGCTGCTCCAAGCTGCGCCTGGCTCCGGGAGCGTGGCTGGCGTCTCCACCTGGGTCTTCTCTTCCCCACCGTGTCCTCGCTTGGAAATCCCTCAGGCCTGAGCCTGGCTTGGGAGCAATTCGGTCACCTACGCGAGTGTTGGGAGGTCTCGGAGCGGCGTGGGGCTGACGGAAAGCCCCTGTCTTTCTCAGTCAGCCCTGGGACATCTCCAGCAGCTCTGGAGGCATCCGTGGGCGTCTGAGCTGTGGACCGCGGCGAGAACTCAAACACAGACGTCTCGTCCAGCCCTCCGGCCGCCGTGGCGGCCTTGTGGTGCTTGTTCTCCAGTGTCTGAGGAGCGTGAGCACCCCTTGTGCCCCCGGGAACATCCCATCCGGACACAGAGACGCGCGACGTCCCGCTCCGCTCCCAGCGGCTCCCACCTCCCCGCTCCCGCTCAGCCGCGGCGGGCCGCTCTCCGTCCTCCGAGACGGGAGCTACGAGGAATCTCTCAACCGAAGGGCGCTGGTGTGTCCAGGGTCCCTCTCGAAATCCCCCGTGGGCCTGGCCGCTTCTCCCACCCCCGACACAACCAGACAAGCCACGCAGTCGGGTTTTTAAAATGGGGCCTTTCTGCGTTTTATTTTGCCCAATAAAAATCCTTCACAGTCGGGTAGAGATCGGAGAGTGAGAGATACGTATACATATAGATCTGCGTGTGTATTGGTATATATACATACCTCTGTACAGATACATATATTTATTCACCGTAGAAAATCGCGAAGGCGGGAGCTCTTCACATCTTGGATCACCCAGTGGCAACGTACGACAGACTAGCAGTAGATTGGGAAGCGTGGTTTAGTTTTCACGAGAGTTTCCGAAACGGACACACCTTTGCTGTACAAAAATCCCGGAATGCTGCAGTTTTTCTCTTTATTTTTCGACTTCTTGTGTTTAAATACGCTGACCAGAGACAACGTCAAGACAATGGTGTTTGGAAGTGACCAGCGGACAGGAGAGACACCCAACTTTATGGACTTCTGTTTTTTTTAATATTTTATTTGTAAAGTATATATATATATATAATTTTTTTTCTTCTTTTTTTTTCTTTTTTTTTTTTTAATTTTATTTGCAAAGTCTCGTTAAACGCAGTTCGGAGAACCAGCAACAGTCAACGCAGAAACGAAAACAGTAACGGAGTCGAGTTCAGAACACTTCTGGTTTGAATTCACAGTAAGACCAGAGAGAGACCAAGGCGCCGAGAAACGAACGGGAGGAAGGAAAGCGCGGGGCTGGGATCGAATTTACAGGTGGGTAGGTCCAAAACGTTGGACGAAGGGTCTGATGCGGGGGGTCCTACGCACACACACACGGCCTGCAGCTCAGCCGGTGGCGGAGCGGCGGCGCAGAGCTCTGCCTGCTCCTCCACGGGACTTTTATTGCTGGTGAAATCAGACAGCAGGCTTGCTCGGGGGCGCCGGCTGGCCCGACCTGACGTTCTCCCGTCGTGGGGGGAGCTGGGTTTTGGGAGGACACCTATTGACCTGCTGGAGAACAGACGCAGAAGACAGGCGACTAAGCAACGTGCATCGGTTTAGGATGAGGAAACCCTCACAAGCGTACTGCCCGGTGCAAGGCAAAGACCGAGAGGGGTTCCTCTCGGCTCACAGCGTTTACCAGGTCCGAGTGAGTGCAAACAAAGACACCTTGGAGGAGCTCCAGCCCTGGGCTGGGCTCTGCGGGGACACCGCTGCGTCAGAAGGGACTGCATAGACACATTGGCCGGTTGTGCAGCATTTTTTTTTTTTTTTTTTTTTTTTTTTTTGCACCGGTGGTGGAACACTTTTGCACCGGTGGTGGAGCTCTGCCTGCGCACGTTTTGCTCCCTTTGGCCGCTGGAAGGAAAGGTGTCCCCCGCGTGACACCCACGGGGGAAAGGGGACCTTCTCCTCCCAGAGGGCTCCTAGGACAGCCTGGCTCCCGGGAACTGCAGAGCCAGCGCCGTGGTCTGGCTGTCACCCACTGGTGTCTGGCTGTCACCAAACGTGACTCTGTGAGCTCAGATGCCCCGCGGGGACCCAGCGGCTCCCATGTGGGAGAGCTGATGGAGAAGACCCGCTGCAGTCACCCGGTAACAATCATGGGAGGGGCATCAGAGGGGGGTGGACCACACCTCCTCCGGTGGCCCGCTGCATGCGGGCAGCTTGGGGTCTCCAGGTGAATGGGGACTGCCAAGCTCAAACCGTTGGTGATTATTTGGAGCCAAACTGGACCTTGCGTCCCTCTCCAAAGGAGGGGAGCCCGGGGCCGGAGCTGTGAAGGTATTCAAGGGAACGTTGGCTTTCCTGCAGGTATCAGAGCTGGGAATAGTCCCTTTAAAATCTCTAGAAAAATCTATTGCTTTGTGACAGAAAGCAGAGACTTTCTGCCTGAGAACACAGATCTGTAGAAGAGCCGTGCAAACGCAACCCTGCGTGTCAGAGGTTGTCCCAGGCTCCGGATCTAACACATCCCCTTCACTGGGAGAACTGGGGAGGAGGCTTATCCTGGAATTGCAGAGGCTCATTTCTGGTGTTGCCGGCAGTTGCAGTGCCAGCGTGGACCGTCCTGTTGGGAAGCCAACATCTGCAAACAGCTGGATGTGATCTCAACCCCTTGATAGACTCAGGAGCAGGTGGCATGGGATGCTGCACGCAGACCAGGGGCACTCATACGCCCCTCACACCCCTGTCTTTCCAGAGAGTGGAAGGACGGGGGAAGCCCCAGAGCTGGGTGGGTGCAATGTTGTGAAGCCCCGTGGAGTCATCTCAAGTGACTGCAAGCCATGGGGATGTCCTTCAGCAAGAAGCGAGATTGTTCTTGGAGGCAAAGCAGGGCCAATCTAGCTGGGCATGACAGAGAGGAGAGGTGGGAATCAGTGGTCTAGAAAGCTTCTCTGAGGGCAGGGTCAGGACACACCACTCTCAGGGGGAGCTTTGGGCTTCGTGTCTGGCTTGTTCAGATGTATTGTGGAGAGTCCTGGGAGAGGCGCTGCCTGCTCCTGGGACAACGGGGATGGTGTTGACCTAAAAGGAGGCAGGAGAGCCTGGAGAGCTGGGGCAGAGGAGTAGCAGGGCACAGGCAACATGATGAGCAGATCTTTAGCAAGGGCTCTTGATGCAAAGTAACTCCATGAAGTGGCCTTCAACGCTTAGGCTGAAGGGTTGGGTTAGAATAATGGCAAGTTGGACCTGCTCCCATCCAGGACAGAAGCCAGAGCTGTCATTGCACGTTAGAAGGATTTTGTGGTCTTGGTAGGAAGAAGCAGAGAAGGCTTAGCACTGCCGTGGAGCAGAGACACAGTGAAGAGGCACGTGCCCGAGGCCCAGACCCACCCAAGCACCCATCCACAGGAGCGCTGTGGGTGAAGATCTCCCACTGGCTTACGCTCCACGTGCCAAGGCTGGGAGCAGGGCCAGGAGCCTTCATGGAGCTAAGGTGGGCAGAGGGGCCATCGGCACCCCAAGCAGGAGAAGCAAAGACCATGGTGCTTTCATCTCAGAAGATGGTTCCCTGGTAAGGAGGGTGTTGAGGACGCCCTGGGGTGAGCTAGGGAGAGGACACCAAGGGGGCAGGAAGCAGGACCACCAGCTCTCAGGATATACATTTTCCTGGCCAGTTCACACTGGTCCAGAACAAGTCCTTGACTGGACCCCGTAGCAATGTCTGCTGCTAAAGTAGAGGAGACCTGTGGCCCTGAAGGCAAGTGTAATGGCTTGGCATACATCCTCTCTTCTTCCCAAGACAAAAGGGGAGATGCATCCCTCTGTTCTGCCTCCTGGGAACAGCCCCTGGTCCACACTCTCCCTGGGCAATGCCTGGAGCTAGGTGGAGGCCATGGAGGATACTGGTGTAACCAACTGGGGACAATCGGCTCACCCAGTAACTCCTTTCTCTCCTGTCCTGTCTAACACAGGAACGGCCCCTCATGGCCCTGCAAACGTTCCCAGGTGGGATACAGGGAAATCCAAGCCCTCTCCTGTCCCCTGCCAGCTCTTGTTCCCCCTTCCCAGCCCACGCCGGCCTCATCCCTCCCCAGGAAAGCCGAGAGGCAGCTCCAAGCCTGCAGTCCAATGCTTCTCCAGAGATCTTTGGTCATGTTTCTCATGAGCTCACCGTCTTGAGCAAGCTATAAAGTGCCACTGCGAGGGGCAGGAGTGGGGTGGGTTGGTCCTTTCCATGGGCAGCAGGGCTCAAGGGGGACACTGCGGGGAGCCACTGTCTGCGGGGCGTTTTGGGGGAACACGAGGATGGGCAGAGGGGACTTCAACCTTAACCAGGGGACAACTGCAAATCCTGAATCAGGATGACAGCGAGCATCGAAGCAGGACAGCGACACCAGGCTGCTCTGCTGGAGCCAATCCCAAGCAGATTGCCTGGCTGAGCCCCCTCTGTTTCCACGACAGCCAGCAAAAGCTCAGGGGGTGCCGAGCACCCTCCATGCAGCGCTCAGCGCTCGAACAGAGCATCGGCTTCTATGGTCAATGCCAGTCACCAGTATAGAAGCCAGAGAGCTTTCTTGTCTCTTCGTTTAATCATCGTAAATGCAGAGCTGGGCTGTTATTTACATCCAAGTACGCTTGTCTCTGTATAATGTAGCAGCATAAGAGCAACAATTTGATTCCTATCCTGACCGCGGAAAGCCAGAGGTGATATCCCTCCGGCACCATGCCAGTGACAGCAGGAACGGTGGAGCCGGCTGCTACGAGACAGTAGCAGAAGCGAAGTGGGACCGTGTGAAGCACAACGACGTGCGATGGTTGCAGCGTTCGCACCCAGGGCAAGACGGGAATGCTGGCAGCGCAAGGGGAACTAGCCCAGCTGGGTCGACATCTGACAGCGACGGCAACCAACCTTGAAACAACCCTACTCACAGTAACGGGTAAGAGGAGCTGCTTAGACCTTCCCTGGCACCAGGATGGCCTGCTTAGCCCAAATCCTTGCGGGTGGGAGTTGCTGGAGCTGATCCGTGTCCTCCGTTTGCTCATATAATGGCCGTGTGCGTGTGGCTGGAGCATGACTCAGTTACCCACACGTGGGTGACGTGCCACTAGAGGTGCTCCAGGCCTTCCCACCCCTGGCCTGACTCTCCCAGAGGTCTTGGGTCATACTGACCAGCTCCATCTATCAGGTATCCCAGAGCATCTCTAATGTCTCTGGACCTCATGTGTGGGCAACTGACCTGAGACCCTTGTGACCACAGATTTTGCAGTTGGCCAGTGGCAAGTTAGAGGTGACTTCTTGTTTCGGTAGAGGCACTAACCATGTGCAAGATTTTGAGGGCGATACTTGGAGAATTACACGTGAGCCAGTACGTCACACTGAATCCTATCAGCTCCAGCACTGGCTGAGCAAAGGTGGAGGAGATGGCTGGGTTGCGATCAAGCCCAAACTCTGAGTTGAATTTCATGGACAGAAACATTTATCAGCCCTCCCTGAACCTCCAAGAGTCAAGATGCCAGCCTCCTTGGCCATTCCCAGGATATGTCATCAAAACACCACTCTGGCACCCCTTGGCTATCTTGCTCCAAGGCTAAGACCCCAGGGCCTCAATGCAGACCTAGCTCGTGATGGGACACTTCATCCAGTCAGTGAGGAGAAGTGTTGAAGCCTGGAAAGAGCTAGGTGAGCTCCTGTCTGGGCCAGATCTGAGCACAAACAACAGGAACCCAGGTGGCCCACCGTCATTTTGTTCCATCTCTGCTAAGTGAAGGGCAGTCACCTCCAGGAGACACTGGTTACCAGCATGTGGCCATGCAGTGCTAGCACATGGGAGAGGACGTGATGGGGAGCAGTGCATCCAGTCGTGGGGAGGATTCCTGAAGAGCAGGAACCTTTCATGGCAGTTTGGCCGGGGCACTTGCCAAAACAATCCGTATTTTATGGCACCGTAGCATGGGGGGGTGGTGGTTTCTGCAGGACTAGCTGAGTGCTTGGGCGATGCTGGGTGAATCCCAAGAGAGGGAAAACCATCCTCAGCAGCATGGTGTCTTAGTGGGTGTCTGCGGGGAGGCCAGCCATGCCTCTGCTTCTTCTGCCCATGGATTAGCAGGGAGCTCTGGTGAGAAGGTGTCCCGCAGAGTGATACCGGTGTCCGTTCCTCTTGAGTGGAATTGCAGTGTACACCTCAGCAGCAGATCCTTGAAACTCAGTCACTCTGGGTGTTCTTGAGCCACCAACATGCTGGTTTCTGCGATGGTTAGTGGGAAACCAACCTCAACATTAGTGGAGCCAGGAGGAGCAAAGGTGGAAAAGACCCCTCAGATTATTGGACCCATCTTGTGGTGAGGGAGCTTGCTGTTACGTTTGCTTTTCATGTGGTGGCCTCAGAAACACCATACGACCATCTGAGACTAAGCCTCTTGCAGTTTCTCTATGCTTTGCCCTTTTGCCCAAGGACTGCAAAGCCCTTCACAAGTGGAGATACCTCACAACTCCTTTGGGAAGGAAGACAGCGTGAGTTTATCTGATGTGAAAAAAAGGGGCACAGAAAGCTGAGATGACAGAAGACACCAGACCTCCAGCCCTGACACGGTGGGATGT
Source organism: Chlamydotis macqueenii (assembly GCF_036417535.1). Lineage (NCBI taxonomy): Eukaryota > Metazoa > Chordata > Aves > Otidiformes > Otididae > Chlamydotis > Chlamydotis macqueenii. The sequence continues at coordinate 81,643,636 of NC_141559.1, forward strand.
TTGACTCCAGCTTGAAGGCGCAGTGAGTGAAATGGTGGAAGTGCTAGGATTTGCCTGGCCAAGTGTAAGTTGGCACAGCACATGTGGGTGTCTTCCTTGGCATGGCAAAGCCTGCTGCTGCGTGGCACCGGCAGGCAACTGCACTCCTTCCTTGGTGAGGTGCGCAGGCTGACGTCCAAGAGTGCTGGAGCATCTGCAAGATTTGTAGTGGGACTCTTCTCCACACCCTTCAGGGGTCAGACTTGACCTAGTCCTCCTTTCTCTGGCTGATCAGGTGAGAAGGGCTTAGCCTGAGCTGCCCTGGAATTTTCTAGGCTGATGAGTTGTGTCTTCCTCCAGCTCCAAAGGCACGGGCGGAAGTGGTGGGAAAAGCCAGGTGCCCTCAGCTAGGGTCTTGAGATGCCCTGGTCTCCTCGCACATCTCCATTTTCCATCGCTCCAGGGATCATTGCCTGCCACCAAAAGTTCCTGCCCAATAATACTGTCTGTTGACTTTGGCTGGAGATTGGTGTGACTAACTGGAGTCTCCTCTCTCCTGCTCAGCCGCTTTGCTCAGTCTGGAGCTCACCACAATGATGTTTGATGCCAACTTGAAGGTCAGACCTGGTGATGGGGAAGGAGGAGATTTCAAAGAAGGGAACATGGAAAATGAGTAACTTCAGGGCTTTTGTTTGGAAAGTCTTCAGCCCCTCAATGCACTGAGGTTCTTCCTTGGTACGCAGATGAAACGTGATCTGGCCAAACTCTCCCCAGAGTCACCTCACGTAGACATCCCAAGACGTCGCAGTGCTAATTCTAGGATTGTTCTTCTAGCTGCTCCCCAGGGCAAAGAGCGGAAATTTCCATTTGCGTTGGTCCTTTGGCCACTGCCCAGTCAGTGCAAACTCCACTTTGCGGCACTTTTTACTCTTCGCTGTGGATCACAGTAAAAAACTGTCCGTGAAATGGAGAGCCAGACCCACCTGGCCCAAGTTTTTAGGCTGAATGCTGTTTTTGATGCCTGCACCATTCTCAGTGACTGTGCATTTAGGATTTGGTTATTATTCTCCCAGGGTGTAAGCACTTGCCTCATCTTAAGCATTTTCTTCTTATGACTGCTTTCATGCTCGGAGTTAGTAGCTGAATATTTTCTTAAGCTGAGCCTGCTTTGTCTCTGTCCCTGGACTATGTGATGCCATGTGGGATTGCCGTGGGTGCTGTATGAAATGGCTGTTCTGAAGGCTAACGCTTGCCCCGTTGCGATCTAGCGGTAATGCTGATGTGTGCTCGCTGCAACTCCTGAGTGAGGCTCTGATGCCGTTTTTTAAGCAGACCCTGGATGGAAAGGGTGCACCGAAGCATCACTCATTTGGGAATGGGTCAGCACAAGTGCCCCACTGTTGGGCAAATTGCTAAAGCTTCAGTTTGCATAAGCATCCCGCAGGTTTGGAGGCTTCCCCAAACCTTGATACAGTTGACTTTGGGAAGTAAGAGGGCTCTTGGGAAGGGAAACTAGCTCAGATTTCCAAGTCTTTTTCTTGCTGTAGCCTGCTTGAGTATATAGTAAGAATAGGGAGACCAAGGCAGAGGTGGAAGGGTATTTCTGTTCCCTGCGTTGGTCACAACCCAGGAGAGAAGTGGAACTGCAGAAGGAAACCACAACAAAATGAAAACGCTGCATATATCAAGCTCTCCTGAGCCTCCACAGAGGTTCCTGCTGGTCGATCGTTCCTTGTTGGCTTATGTTACCAGGACAGGATCATCCTGCTCCTCAAGGGTGTCCTACTAACCTCCTGCAACTATGATAGCCATGGGCTGGCAAGAGGGTGTCATCTGGTAGAGATACGTCTGGTTTCACTGAAATCAGTGGCCAACCTCCCACTGACTTCACTAAGACCACTGTCTAGACAGGATACTTGGTGCAGAGCACTGAGTTTGCTCATGATCCCGAGAGCTTTGCTCCATTAGCCAATGTGGCTAAAAATGCCCTGAAAAAAAAAAAACAACAACCTGCCACTTTGAACTGTTTTGCTGCACATAAATACTTGGAAAACCAAAGAAACCAAATACAACTCTCCAAAACAACCAACCGAAGAGGGGTGAATTGTAGGAGAGGGGATGGCAGCCTCTAGTGAAGTAACAGTCACGGCAGATTACAAAAGAACCAATTGACCCTCACCAACTGTACTAGGAAAAAACCAAAAGAGATGTCGCATTATTGGTAGAAAAACAACGCACATCCACAGTTATTTTACCTACAGAGCACAGAAGTATAGAGTAAGGGTGACGGAGCTTGGCGTGAGCAGACTCACACCACTCCTTTGGTAGCGTATTATCCTTCGGAAGATCGGCTTGAGTAGGTAGTACATGCACAGCAATTAAAAAATTCCGTTGTGTTGTCTTGGCCCCACCTCAGATCTCGGTGGACTCTATTCGCTCAAGTCTGGAGGGAGTCCATGGTTTTTTCTCCTCGCTGTGCGGGGGGCTGGTGGCCTTTGTGTTCATCTCATTCACCTTGTGCTCCAGGAGCTGGTTCTTCTGGTACATCTCCACGTAGTTCAGTTGCAGCTGTTTCTGGTACTTGATGACTTTCTCCTTCTCTTCTTGCCACGTGCGCCGCTCCTCCTCGAAGTCCATCACCTGCTGCTCCCGCTGCTGCCGCTCCAGCTTCAGCTCTGTCTGGAGCCGCTCCACCTCCTTCCGCAGCGTGTTGACGCTGTCCTCACTCTGTCGCTGCATCTTGGCTTCGTCGCTCTCACAGGCCAGCGGGTCTCGCAGTTTCTCACCAAGGTCCCCACCAAAAGGCCCCGGAGGTCCCATGCTGGCAAGTGTCCGCTTCAGGCCAGAGACCTCCAGCTCACAGTGGTTCAGTTTTTCCCTCAGCACTTGGACCTCGCTCATCTTCCGCTGCAGCTCACTCTCACAGATCTCCAGGTTGACGCTTTTGGAGCTGTAGGAGTCCTTCAGAGTGAGGATCTGCTCCTCTTTCTCCCGTAGGAAGTTCTTACCTTCCTTGAGCTGCGTCCGCAGTCCCACAATCTCGTTCAGCTTCTGGGAGACGTCTGCTTGGGAATCCTTCAGCTGCTGCTTGAGCAGGGAGATCTCACCCGCCTTCTGGCACACCTGCGGGGAGAGCATCCATGAGGCAGGAGGAAGGCAGGAGGAAGGCAGTGAGGAGCCACCACTGCTGCTTGTCCCCCATGCTGCCTATGAAATGTCTGCATGGTCTGGTGTCGGCAGGAGGCTCAGGTGACAGAGGACACAGCCAGGGGACTCTAGTCAAGGACTGAGTTCCAGCCTTCACTAGGACCCAGACCATGCCAAAGACCTAGAGGTTGTCCCTATGTTTGTGGAGGAGATTTGGCATTTATTCCTGACTCTCAGGGGCCTGATGCTGTTCCCAACAGGACTTGACCAAATAGCTAAGCTAAGTGCTGTGGTCTTCATCAGTGGTGAGTGGACACCGATGATTCCCTCCCTGCATTCATCTTACTCACCTAACCACAAGCCTGCAGTGCTTGATCCCAAACCCTCTGCTCTCAGCAGTTTTCCCACTGACCTCAGTAGGATCTGGACCTTGAAGAAGCCTGAGACGGCAACATCTCAGACTCAGAGACCACCCAGGTTCTCCTTGAGCACTGGCAGTGTAGGACGGGATGCAGAGACAGTAAATATTACTTACTTGTCCTATGACGCTTTCCTTCCCAAAGACTCCTAAAAAATGCAGTTGACTAAATTTTAGGGTTCCCTTCGCTGGGGACAGTCCAGGGACTCGTAGCTACTTAATTTTTTTGGGGCAGGGCGTGAAGAGTGACAGCCCTTGCTGCTGTTGTGTGTTTGCATTACGTAGCTGCCACCGTTCAACGTGACGCTGGGAGATGTACCCAGTCACTTCCCACTGGGAGCTTTCCCTGGAGCTGATGGCTGTGGCGGTTCCCCATGCAGAGCTTGCTCTGTGAGTGCCCGCATTTACACCAGTCTGCGGCAGATGCAGAGCTGGGTCGCGCTGGCTTTGCTGTAGTTAGAGTGGTGTAGTTACTGCCTAGCTAGAAATCTGCACAGTTTGCTGAAAGTGCTCTCTATGGGCTAGCTCTTCCCAAAAGGCAGATAAATACGTGATGAACAGCTTGGATAGGAGTCAATTTACAGATTAAACCACTTAAATTTAAGCCTCTACTTGGGTGCTGTAGAGATCTAGGCCATATGGTCCATGGAGCATGGAGAGCAAGTCAACAAGTGCAGGTGTCTCCAGATTTTAGGTGATGCACAGGCTGAACCTCTGTCTTTACATCAATGTCACTGGGTTAGCTGTTGCAGACAGAAATACACCAGCGAAGCGATCGATCAAAAGCCCATCTGCAGTTTTACTGGTGCAAAATGAGAGAGCATTCCAGACCTAGCTTTTTGGAAGACACAAAAGACCTGGGCAGAGCAGCTGGCCAAAGGAGGCATCTTGTGGGACAAGCAGCCTGCTTGTTCTGGGGTGTAACTTGCAGAGATTTTACAGCAAGCCTCTAATAAGCTCTGCTGAACATCTGCAAGTAGCACATTTCAGAGCCTAATTAATCTCAGCTTCATTGACTTTCCATCAGGATTAGCAGAATAGGGTCTTCGTGATTCTAGAGCTGTATTTTGCCTCTGCACTCTTAATAAATTTAGAGTTTCTAGCCAGTCCATGGAAGGATTAAAATTCTTCACATGATCAAGCTGAGAAAAAAAAAAAATCTTAGTACTGGCTATACAGACAGACTTTGATAAAATGTTCTAAAAATAGAACCAATAGGAAAAAATATGTAAGACTCAGAAGGAGAACTCCTCAGAAGGAGGAATTTGCCTTTCAGCCTTTTAAGAGAGATAAACTTATTAACAACTGAAAACAGCACGTTACAATGGAAAGCATGAAGTAAACTTGGCTATCGGTATCATTCTTAGCTCACTCGCTTTTTATCTTCAATTAAAAAAAAAATAAAATATTTGAAAAGCAGTTTCAAGGTTTGCCCAAACACAGCTATTAGAAGAATTTAATTAAAGTGGACTTAAGCCCATTTTTGGTAGGCACAGATACCGCTATGGAAAGATCTGTATTCGCTGAAACTGGATTCAAATGTCACAGGTTGGAGTGACCAAACTGTGAAGCCAAATTATTAACCAGCGCAGGAAGCATGCACAAAAAACTTGTGCTCGTTTTAGTTTAACTGAAAACTACGGGCTTGGGGCTTAGACAAAGGAAGAGGTGACTGGAGTGTTGTCTGTTACGTGGGGGCCACCAACCCATAGCCATTGTCTGCGGGGTCCACTTAGGGCAAATGGGAAATATTTTGGGTTACCAGCACCCTCGGTGAAAAATTCACTCAAGGTCTGCTACAACAAGCCTCTTACCTCCCACTTGGTCTCTTCAATCTTTGGGAGAAACTCAGCCTGTTCCTTCTTGAAAGCCACAAATTTCTTCTCTAGCTCCTCTCGCTGCTGAAGGAGTTGTCCCATGTCATCTTGGAGTTTTTTTTTCTCCTGCTGGAGCTTGAAGATTTGGAGCTGCAAGGCCTGCTGAGCCCGCTGCGCCTTTTTGGAGACCTGTTGCAATTTGTTGGCGTAGTTTTGCCTCAGGTCCTCCATTTCTCTCTCCCAGATCTTCTGCTTCTCCTCGAACACTTGGAAGATGGCTGCCTCGCTTTTGTCCAAGTTCCTTCGCATCTGGAGGACCTCCTGCTCCTTCTCCCAGAGTCGGTCTTCCAGGTCTTGGATGATGTCGTCCGTTGAAGGCGAGTGGAAAGGCATTGTTTCATTGAGATGGTTCAGTCTGTTGAATGAAGAGGTGCTCTTGCTCGAAGACCGCCCACTGTCTGAGGTAGATATCCCGTTGTATCCCACGATGTTCTTGTCCACGTAGGTTGTACCGATGCGGTTGATGTGGCTCGTGGAGGCGCTCATTGGACCCACGTGCTGGCTGTAGCCTGTGCCGTATGTGGGCAGGCTCGTTAACGAGTTACGGCCTGAATCCGAAAGGCCCCCCACTTGGTTTGTAGTCCTGTTAAGGCTGCTCTTGTCGAGTCCACTTTTGGGTGCGGATGGGCTATTGCTGTTTGCATGGTTCAAGCTCTTTCTGTTCTCTGTCACCCCGTTGCTCTGCGGCGGGCAGAGGTTCTGCATGGAATGGAAGTTTTTAGGAACTACTGGTTTAAAGGCTGAGGGTCTAACTAAGGGCTCATTGCTCTGCAAAAGGAAAAAGGACCACGCATCAAACATAGCAGGAAGAACACACAAAAGAGACAGATCAGCACAGGATGGGGCTGATGGAGCCAAGACATCTTGGGCTTGCTCCATGTTTCTCAGCGTTGTTACACCCTGGGCTGTTTGGGATTTAACGTGGAGGACCTGTGGTCGCTCGTAGGGCAACGCTTTGTCTTCCCTCATCCCAACTGAAAAAAAAAAATTGACTCGCCCCAAATCTGCGTGATTTTCCCCTAGAATGTTCCTTGGGTCCTCTTAGTGCTCTTTGCAAGAGGGAGGGCTACCACCTGCCTACCAGACTTGATCAAAACAACTCTTTGATTTTGGCAGATTATGTTTTGGAGGACTTCTAGCGTTGAGGGCGCATAGCCCTTTTGCTGAAAACGGAGTTGAACCCTTGGATTGGCAGCCGATTTGCCCCAGGAGCATCATGTTTCTTTCCTGCCAGCAGTCATCTCTCTCCTGTGTGGACATCATGTCCTGCTTATGCTCAGACAGGAATAGGTAGGAGCTGTGACCGCAGCAGCAACGCTGGGCAAGGAACGTGCTGAAGCTGCTCTTCATTTGAATGATTGTGTTTCCTGTGACCATAAGCAATGCTGGGGGGAGAATGGGCTGCAGCTGTAAAGGATTTTAGAAAGGTTTTTAAAACCTTGCACATTCCTCACTTTGTGAATGTAGAACACTGTCCCAGGTTGCCCAGAGAGGTGGTGGATGCCCCATCCCTGGAAACATTCCAGGCCAGGTTGGCCGGGGCTCTGAGCAACCTGATCTGGTTGGAGATGTCCCTGCTCCTGGCAGGGGGGTTGGACTGGATGGGCTTTAGAGGTCCCTTCCAGCCCAAACCATTCTGTGATTTTATGAATCTATGAATGTACCTACAGAAAGAAAATTTTCCTCAGAATGGGATTGAGTCTCCCCTACTGCAGCTTGGGCTTCGGGTGAAAATTAAAAGCCACCTTGTATTAGCAAAGATGTTTTGAAAATGCCTTCTAGGAGAAAGAGAATGAATCCTCGTGAGCAGGCAAGGTTGGAAACCAAAAACGTGGCGCCTCGCATGTGGGACTGAGGTGAACTACAGGGGCTGATGGATTAACGACCCAGGAAACAAGGCCACCAAATGCTGCAGAAATAATACTGCACTAGGCAGCATCCCCAGGGCATAAATTATGGGAGTCGCTGGAGCAGAGCAGCCGACTACATAAAACACCTCTGGCTCTGGGGCTCTGCTCCTCCAGGCCTGGGAGGCGTTTGCCCCCTAAGCCCGTATGAGACATGAGGACTGTGCTTGGGTGGGCAATAACGCTTACGGGCGTAGTTTTCAAGTCTTGTCAACTTGTCCCTCACAAGAGGCACGTGGATTTTGAACAGATGCTCATAGCTGCTTTCAAACAACACCTGTTGGTGGCAGGGGGCTGTTGGAGATTGCCTATAAAAGGCACAAAACGTAAGAGTGTGACTCAGATGCTGGACCTACCGAAATAAGAGCTGACTCCAACTCCCTCCCTTGTCAACAGGGTGGTAGGTGCAGCATCTCGGGTAGATTAGAATAGCTAGTGACTTAAACACAAGTTTAAATAAGCTGGAAACTTAGCTGTGGAAGATTTGTTGTCATGCTCTTGGGTTCATCAAGAACTAACGTTCCCCTTTGCTCAACCCCTTAGAATCATAGAATCATAGAATGGTTAGGGTTGGGAGGGACCTTCAAAGGTCATCTAGTCCAACCCCCCTGCAAGGAGCAGGGACATCCCTGACTAGGTCAGGTTGCTCAGAGCCTCATCCAGCCTGGCCTTGAACGTTTCCTTGAACGTTACCACCTTTCTGGGCAACCTGTTCCAGTGTTCTATAACTCGCATCGTAAAAATTTTTTTCCTAATTTCTAATCTAAATCTACCCCCCTCTATTTTAAAACCATTACCTCTCGTCCTATCGCAACAGGCCCTACTAAACAGCCTTTCCCTTTCCCAGCCCCCTTTGGGCACCGGGAGCCGCTCTCAGGTCTCCCCGGAGCCTCCTCTTCTCCAGGCTGAACAGCCCCAGCCTTGAAAGTAATAGGATTTTTTTTTTTTATCTGTACATAAAAGTGATGCCATCTACATAGCAGGAATTAGACTATCTGTCAGGATGACGCCATTGCCCAAAGCTCCCTGGTCTGTATTTTTAGAGATGTACCATGGTCATCATGCTACTTCAGGAGGTGGGGATTCTCACCTGGTCTAGTTTGCCGGAGATTGGCAATATCTTTGGTGGGTTACTGGGCTCTCGGTATTGGGGAGGAGGCGGCATGTTCTTCTCGTTGTTGGTTGTCACATTCCCACAGATGTCCATCTTCACCTTCTCGCTCTTGCGCAGGTCGCCGTTGATGTAGAGGGAATTGGAGACCTTCTCCGACTTGTATGTCTTCTCCTCACCGGAATAGCGGTTGGAGATCTCCCGCGTGGAGTACCCGTTGCGAGACCCCTCCGTCTGCCGACTGCTGCTCTGCGTCCGGGTCCCCACGCTCTTCATGGCGAACTCTTGGTCGTTGGCGACTCCGCTGCCCACGCTCCCCATGGTGCTCTGGGAGGTGGGTTGGGATGGCCGGGGAGCAAAACCGTGGAAGTTCTCCGGGCTGGGGTAGGTTGGGTCACTAAGAACGGGCAGCGTCTCTAGCGTGGCCATGGCAGCGCAGAGGTGAGGTGGAGGCACAGATCAGTGGCACTGGGAAAAGGAGGAAAAGGGAGGGACTGTTAAAGAGGTGCCTTTTATCTACCATACCCTTTGGAGATCAGCATTATGTGGAGACGAGAAAAATCTCTGGCCTGGGTGATGCAAGACCATATCTCAATATGCGGTATGGAGCAGATGGTGGGATTGTCCTCCTCTCTGTGACCCCTAGCCCTTCTTAGAGGAGCGGTGTGCAGTGGTTCCCCAAATCCCACTCACTGCCACGCAAAAGAGCTGCTCTTAACGCTCTCAGTCCAAGGGCTGGATGCTCCCAGGGAGGTGGTTGAGTGGGTTGGGCATGGCTGTTTGCAGTTCCTGAGCTTGAATTATTTCTGTGACTTCTCCCAGGTGTGAACAATTTTGTGTGGCCGTGGGGATGGAAGGTTTCCAGCCCTGGAGCATCTGTAGGCTCATACACTGTTGCTCCCTTCAGCGCATCCCTTAGGGATGATCCCACAGGGCTTAAGCAACCCCCTTTCCATCTCTTCCTTGGGAGTGCTGTCCCATGGACTTGAGCTTTTAAAAAGATACTTTTGTCCAAATGTCAGCCTAAATTTTCTTTTAAACCTTTATTCCTTACTCCGTTTTGTTCTTACCTAGACTATGCCTTGAACTGGCTGAAACTAGACCATAAGAAGTGGACAACATGCAGATAATGGTTTTAACAGTTGTCTTTGACCAGGTCTAAGTCCTCATATGCCTGGACATGCTCTTCCTCAGCTCCATCACCATCACAAACCCCAGTGTTTTCGGGAGATTTCCCAAATACTGGTGGTTGCATGGGTGCTGAATTTATTGTCAGCTAAGGCAGTCAAGGTCCAGAGCTACTGGTGCTAAGACAAGTTTCACGTGGGGATAATGTATAACTTCCTAAAAGGCCTTTTGAAAATCCCTCCTGAAAGTCCTAGGTGAAAATCAAGCTGTTTCTGTGCTCTTGGACCCAGCAGTGTTGGATCTGGTCTGCACTGCCGCACTACCCCTCTGAGGATGACGAAGCCTCTGCAGTTGTGCCCCAGCATGGACTGGGAGCAGGAAAAATTACCCAGCATAGATTTATTTCTCTCAACAGAATTTCTTTAGTTACACAAACTCATGGGTTTTCTCTGGTGAGTGCGCCCATAAAATATGAGCGTCGGGGAAGCTGCTCCGTGTTGAACTGAGCTGGAGCAGAAGATTGAGATGTTGCAGAGAGTGACTGCATTCCCCGCGATTCCCATTCCCTCCGCTCAGGTGTTAACTCAATCCTCTGTATGCAATCAGCCCCGCAAAGGTGTAAAATCAATCTTATTTAAGGAAATAAAAAGCCCTACAACAAACTTTTTTTTGGTTGCCTCATTGAATAATGGAGAATTTGTACCAGTACCAGCTAAGGATCTCCTTAGGTGAGGGAGAAGATGCTTTGCAAAGCCTGGGTGATTGCAAAGAATCGTGTGGCCTTTGTATTTGGGAAAAGACTCACAGCTCAAGTCAGTCACTGGTGCACAAGTGCCCAGGCCCCTTGGAGGGTCTTTGTGTCCTCCCCGTGCCAGAAGGCACCGGTCTCCCTGGAGTCCTGCCTCGTATCTGGCAGCCTGTGTGGATGTCTCTGATACCTTCAGACTGGACAAAGCCTGGAGGAGCAGGGTCAGTGGCCGGTGGACAGCTGTAGATGCTAAGCTGACCAGTGTCAACCCAACCCTACTGAGTTCATTGGCTTGGTCCCCATGGGTTTTTCTTGTCCCAGGAGCCCTTGGTTACAGGTTTCCAAGGATAAACCATCCTGGCAGTGCGGGAACTGAAGCAGGGTTTAGGGTCAAGAGGGATAACAAAAGTGATGCCCTTTGGAGAGAGGTTCAGTGATGGGGGGCTCCGGCAGGGCCAGCAGGTAGGGAAAATGGAGAAAATCCCCATTTCAGTGGGGTTTTCTGTCTTCTTGGGGTAGGGATGTTAAATCAGCCCTTCTGAAGTAAAGCAGGAGAGCTGGCTTTATTTCCCTGGAGAGCTAGCTTAGGTCTAGAGCTTGGCTCCGACGTGGTGTCTCACGGGGTCTTGCTGTTTGCACTCATAATGGAGTGGAAAGGTAAAATTAAAAAGGTTAAAGCAGGATCTGTGCTGCTTGACTTTGCTTTTATTAAATTGCGTTTCTGGAGGCTTCTGCCAGACACGCTGCCTGTAGCCTCCTCCCTTTTTCCGGTGTCCTGATCTCCTCATAGAAATCTGCCCTGTCCGAAATGCGGCCTGAGTGTCGTGGGGCTGCCAGACAGACGTGGCAAACTGCTTACTGAAGGGAGAGGACTCAGAGCTGATACCTACAGCGAGCTGGGAGAGCTCCTCTGGGGCAGAGCAGGGTACGGAGATGGTCACAGAGGGAAGAAGTTGTTTAAGACATCACGGAGAGGGGACAAGGCAGCTGTGAGGGAGAAGAGGACATGCCTGGTGGTCTAACCTTCTCCATCCCCTTGCACATTACCCCACCCCAGGAAGGTCTCCAGGGGACTTGCCCTCCTGAACCATCAGCAATGTGAAGCGATTGCCGTTGGGTGAACCTTTTGTAGTCCCTTCTAGTGACCTTCTTGCAGCTCGCACCTTTGTCCCCTGACAGAAATGTCTCCATGTCGCTCACTTGTTGAGGTCTAAAGGCTGAGCAGCGAATGCGTATCACATGAGCATCGCATGGCGTGGCATGGGGACCCACCACAAGCAAAACACGTAAATGTTTATCAGTCCTAAGTAACAAAACCTCCACCAGCAGAGAGAAGCGTCTGGGTCTGGTCACACGTCTGGCGTGTGACATTTGGATGCATCTCTCTCCGGTGCGCTGATCAGGACTCCGAGGCTCTCGACCCCGTTGCACACTAAAGGCACTTTCCAAGGAACAACACTAGACAGTTCATGGGTGCACAACACCCAGAGATCAATGCAGGTGCCTCCTTAGGCCCCTGGAGACTTGGTTGAGCTACGGAGTGATGAGGAGGGATGGAAACAGGACAGGAAACTTCCTGTCTGAAGCCACCTTCAAGCCACGGTGCCTTTGGATCTTATTAGTCAAGGGAAGACTTTTTGTTCTGCTGATTTAGGAATAACCTGCCTTTCTTTGACTTTGGGATCTTTACAGGCCGTGTCTTTTTTTATGGGACACCAGCTGCCCCAGGAGGGATGTGCTGGAAGGTCTCAGCTCCAGACAAGGGAAAGGCAGTGGCCGCATTGCCTCCGCGCAGTCCTCCCCGGCCCCGTTCAGCTGGCGGAGGAGAAATCCAGGTTACCTTTTCCTCGCTGAGTAAATTCCACAGTGACATTTGCACATTTACTTTAACTTTCCGAGGGCAGGCTGAGGTCACTGGGAAGTCTGATCCTTCAAAAAAAAAAAATAGAAAGCCAACACAACGACAAGCAGGGAAGGTAAATGTCCTTAGCTTGGCGAGAGCCACAGCCTGGGCAGACGTGGCCATGTCCTCCAGGACACCTTGGAGGAAGGATGCTCAGCCCTGTGGCATCTCCATCAGTGGTCTTCACCGGCAGAGTGTTGCAGCCTTTCTCTGCCCTTGGGGACCTCCTGGCTCCCAGGTGGTGGTTTCCACATCACGGAAGCTTAGGGCCATGTCCCAAGCCCGCCGGGATGCTGAGCTGGCATTCCCACTGAGTGCCAGCGACCCAAAAGCAGGGGGAGCTTCAGGCTGTTTTCCCGAGATGTGGAATCAAAGCTGCACCAGAGGGGCAGACTCTGAAAATGGTCCTTTTTCCATGTTTTTTTTTTTTTTTTTTTAACTAGGAATCTTTCCAAGAAAATATTTTGAAAAAAAAATGGTTATTAGCTTATGTTTACTGTAAACCCGGGATCTGATAAACAGAGCATATGTACAAGCCTTACAAATATGTTATTAAGGAGATTCCAGAAGTGCCAACAGACCCTGACAGTATGGCTTTGTGTGCCAAAAAGGGCCATTTTTTCGAGAACAATGACTCTTAACTTTCCCAGCTTCTGGCCAGCTCCAGTTCCCAGTCCGGTTTTACCCCGGTTGTTCCTTAGGTGAAATGTGAAATCGAGTTTTGAGCACAGCGAGGTAAGGAATAACGCTGCCAGGCTCTGGCAGAGGGCTAGAGGGTTGCTTTTTCTCCTTCCAGGTTTGGAGGAATGCATGATTAAAAACTTCCCCAGGACATTTCTCCTCCTTAAATGTCATAACCGCTTCCCTCTCATGGGAACATGAACTAAAATCGGGTTTACAGGTGATTCCCGACGAGAGAAACAAGGATACTGAGCCTGGCAGTCCACAGGGAAGCTGAGGGAAGCCAAATTGGCTGGCCTTTGCCAGCGTTTCACTCCCAAGTCCATCTTTTAGAAGGGAAGAGGAGTCACCTCTGAGCATGGCTAGGCTTGGAAGAGATCCCCGAGCCACAGCAGAGGGACGAAAGCGGCTTCCCTTGCCCCATGGTGGCGTGGAGAGGCTCTAGACAGGCGGAAAACCAAAGCGGGAGTTTTAAGCAACCTGCCAGCCACTGCCCTTTCCAGATGTTTTATCTTTCCAGATGTTACATCCCATCTGCAGTGCTGGGGAGGCACCAGGACCACCTCGCTCTTCATCCACACCAGGTTCTCAAGAAGACGCCGGGTCCATCCTACCTCCTGAAGAAGCCCAGCTCTCCCCAAATGGCTCCTGAGTGACGTCCATCCGTCCGTCCATCACAGCAGCCTTCGAGGGCCGACAGTCAGCTCTTGCCCAGCTCTGCCCCTACCTCAGTTCCCCAGAGCCCCGTGGTTACAGCAGGAACCCACGTGAAGGGACTTTCTGCAGACACAAAGGAGAAGGGAACTCGTCCAGAACAAACGCTGAGCTAATTTCCTATTTCCCAGCGTAGCGGTGTCAGTAAAAGCTGTAAAGGGTTTCTTTGTCTGCCTGGATCAATGCAAAACACCCTTCCTTGTAGGCATCTCCACACCAGCGCCTTACCTCAGAAGGGTGTCATGTCTCACCAGCACAGCCAGCCTCCTCTCTGGCCGGGGACACCAGGGCTTCACGCGACGGCGCAGCTCCCCGCCGTCTCCGTGTTACAGGACCTCCCCGTCCCATCCAACCACATTGGCCCCTTGGCCTTTCCCCCAGCATCTCTGCTTTGGAGACAGCAATATTTTTATGCCTGATGCAGAAAATTTGGGGTGAAATTTCTTTTTTTTTTTCCTGGCTGTGGTGGGTCAAGTCTTCATGACCACCTCTTACCGTGGCTCCCTACCATGCCTGCAGCACAGAGGGACCAGTAGATGCCATTGTAAATATAATAATCCATAAAATAACTCCTGCATCTTTACACTTGCTTTATCCAAATGAGTGAGCGAATGCCTTCCAGTTAGGCAGAAAAAAAAAACGACTTTCAGATAAGCAGCTGAATGGTTAACTAAGCCCAGATTATGAAGGCTTGGCTCTGTTTCTGCCTGAGTAGGTTAATTGTTAACACGCTAGTGACAAAGGCCGTGGGGAGACATACCTCGGCACCGCGCCACGCGAGAAGGAAATCAATCACTGTTCCTGGGCAGAGGGAGCTCCGGCAAACCGCCCGAAAGCAAGGCGGTGCCTTGGCACACTCACCGTCCCAGGCATGTGGTCCCGGCTGGACGGGCAGCAAAGGCACCTGAAGGTCAAAAATTCCCCTCCTGCCACCCGTTGTGGTCACAGGTGTGCCCGTGGCCTTCAAGAGTTGGGTTTGTTTGCACCTGTTTTAATGGGTGTGCAATTACTGACACAACAAAAATGTGGGGTTTTTTGTTTGTTGTTGTTGGTTTTTTTTGGTTTTTTTTTTTTTTTTTTTTTTTTTTTTCCAGTAGGACGCTGCGTTTAGGGCTCTGGTGGCTCTCCAGTTTCTTGGAGCTGGGGGAAAAAAGTCATCACATGCTGGGGAGGTGGAGCAGGTTAGAAACGGTGTAAAAGGGATAAAAAATAATTTGCCATGATCATTTCAGCTGCTTAAAGAAAGATATATGGAGAGGGAAGGGAAATAATGGGTTAGCAGAGAGAGAACAACTCTAGGGAGCAAAACCACCGTCATCCAGAGAAGCGTTAAGAAGCCCTGGAGAAAAAACACCACTGAAACCCAAGAGCTGCAATCAGGCTGAGCCGATCTATCTGTGGAAAGCGTCTGGGTCTGCGTCTCAGCAGAGCTACCGGCACGTCCAAGGTCGTTGCGTGGGTTGGTGTGGACACCCAGTGTGCCCATGAGGCAGCTCCAGCAGCAATGGTGGGATGGGAGCCCACCTCCCGCTCCCTGCCCGGGCTGGGGAGGGTGGGCATGGGCTCAGGGGAGGATCTCTGCAGTGCTGGAGGGGATGAGGGGAACCTGCCTCACTTCTCATCCTGCCCTGCAAAACGCACCGCTTGCCTTAGTTGTACCACCATGCACCTCCGAGAAGGCTTTTGTCTTCCCACTGAGTAGCTGCAGACACAACCTGCAGTCACATCCCTCTTCTCCGCGCTGAGCAAACAGCCCTCGGCCTCTCCTTGCACATCGCGTCCTCCAAAAACACCATTCAGCTACTGCCCTGCCTCCTGTGCGTCGCGGGCCGGCACGATTTACCTCCTTATGACCCAAACCTGGCCGAGAACATCTCCATAGGGTTCAACCCAAGAGGCAGGGCCACCACCGCACCCCTCCCATCTGGCTCCAGAGCATCAACACCTCCTTTTCTTCTACATCCCTTCTCAGGTTGCCTTGATCGGAAGAGGGGAACAGAATTTTCCTGTCTTGCGCAGGTGTTTTTTCCCAGCCCTCAAATAATTCCTGTGGCTCTTTTCTGCACCTCCTCCAACTTCAACTTCTTTTCCCCTCCTCTGACATCCTGGCTTGGTGGCTGCCAGGTTTTTCCTCCGCTGCTGAAATAAGGCACGGAACCTGTCTGTGAAAACATGCAAATCTCAGGCTTCTCAACCACAAGCTTTTTTTTCCACAACCAAAAGCCAGATGACGTCAGACGCACAGCTCCTGCCGCTTCCCTAGGACACAGGCCGCTCTTTTCCCGTTTATCCCTGCCGAAGGAAGTGGGAGCTTTGCGACGGGGAGCTCTTCCCTCTGTTTGGAGCCAAAAAGCAGACTCAAGAAGGCAGGTAGGGGGGTCAAGGACTGCCAAATTCTTGTAGCCGTGTTCAGATACCTCTGCGACCGTGGGGTTGCACATCTTGCATCCATCTGTGCAAAGGTTTTAAGGTTCCCGCGGGGCTACGGAGAGATGGACAAGCCCTCGGTGCAAGGGTAGGCTCCAAACTCCAGCTTTGCATCGAGTGCCTGCTGTAGGAGAGATTCCGTGCAGATCTGCTGTTCATGGGCTCTTTCTGTGGCCTGGTCCGGCTCCCAAATCTGGCAGAAGGTCAACTCGAACCAGCAAGCAGGTTTGCTGCTGTGTCGGCAGCCTCCAGCCGGTTCACTGAGGACTCAGCCAGGACCACAGTGCCGTGACCAGAGTATAGAAACAGAATCATGGAATGGTTTGGGCTGGAAGGGACCTTTAAAGCCCATCCAGTCCAACCCCCCTGCAAGGAGCAGGGACATCTCCAACCAGATCAGGTTGCTCAGAGCCCCGGCCAACCTGGCCTGGAATGTTTCCAGGGATGGGGCATCCACCACCTCTCTGGGAAACCTGGGACAGTGTCCCACCACACTCATCACAAAAAATCTCTTCCTTGTATCCAGTCTGAAACAACAGGGTAGGGGAACAAAGAGCTTGGGCAGGAGCAAACCCCACCAGAAAGGGGTTTTGGAGCTCCTGACTGCAGCATGGTGCTGTGCAGAGACCTTTGTAGCTCTGCCCCCGAGCATTGGGCATTCAGCTGGTAGCAAGGAAGGCATGGATTCAGAAAGCAAAGCAACACCAAAGCCATCCGAGATGCCTTCTCCTGAGAGCAACCTCCGTGTGTCCTAAGGCTATTTCCTATCTCATCCCATTGCAGGCGTGCAACTGCAGAAACCCATCCTGAAGCTCTGTGTTACAATCCCGGCTCGGGAGTCCTGCCAAGGACCATCCAGTTTGGGAAGATACAGACCACCCTGTCCCTGTATGACCCCCCGCTTTCCAACACCACCTCCTCTCCCAGCAGCTGAGAGCACTGGGACTCCGCACAGCGACCCGCAGCATCCTCAGGGTAACGGCGCCCAGTTAAAATCTGTCAGCCCCCCCCGGTACACGGCTATTTCTGCGACATGAGGACGATGCTTTGCTTTTCTCTCCTGCAAATACAGCGGCATCAGGTCAAGGTGGCAGGATTCGGGGCAGGGAGGTCCCCGTTTTAGGGGCTGCGCTGTGGGAAATAAAAGCGAACGGCTTAGAAACATTTCCTCTTCCTTTCCGCCTGCTAATGAGATAATTACAGCCTTTTATATTCTGGGAAACTACTTTCTCATTACGGGGGCCGCATCAGCTATTTACATAATAAGCCTGAAACAAAAGAGATGAGATGAAAAGACCCAGGCGGCTCTTCCTCGCCTCGCGCTGCCGAGGGGGAGCCCGTGGGATGGTGGCTTTCTCCATCCCTGAGGTCCTTCGGCCGAGGTCTGGAGCGAGGGGCAGCACTTGGTCTGGGACGTCCCCAGCGTGGGATGCTCCTCGCTCTCAGTTGCGAGGGTCTCCAGGGTCCCCAGAACCAACCCAACGTGCTCTCATAAACCATCCGCTGTGATTCCCGTTGACAAAGGATTTGGGAGGGGTGGCCGTGGATCAGGACCTCGTGTGTGGGCGGCGAGGAGAGCCACGTCAACTCTGCCCTGATGTGGTCAGCGTATGTGGGGCTTGCAGTGACACCTCGGGATGAGTCCCACCGCCCAAGGATATGTTGGGTACCAAACTGGCCCATCCCCTGGCCCATCTCCCACGTCCGTTTCCCCATGCCCGCAGCTGTGGCTGAGGGCCATGCTCAGTACCCATTTGCTGGCCAAGGGACACTTTGGGTACCAGATTGTTCCATGTCCCCACATCCCAGTTTCCCCATCCCTCCAGCTGGCTAAGGGACACCAGCCTGTCCCATCCCATGTCCCGTTTTCCTGTCCCCTAAGCTGGCCAAGGGACACATTGGGTACCAACGTGTCCCATCCTGTGTCCCATGTCCCATTTCCATGTCCCCTCAGCTGAGCAAGGAACACACTGGCTACCAAACTGTCCCATCCCACGCCCCAATTCCCTACCCCCGCAGCTGGCTAGAGTACACTGGGTACCAAACTGTATCATCCCACATCCCAGTTCCCTGTCCCCCCAGCTGGTTAGGGGACACTCTGTGTACCAAATTGTCCCTGCCAGCCTGCAAACCCGCCACCTCCCTTCCTCAATAAAGGCCCCATTGTTCTACCTCAACAAAGCCTGAATAGTGCAGCCTGTTCCACCTTCCCCCGGCTAATCCTCCCGGCTTGCTATCAGTTTTCCTCCTTGCTTGGTCGCTGTGTTTGAGGGACACGCTCCGCTGCCCCGTTCCTCCCCATCTCCGTCCCCCAGGAAGTGGCAGGAGGGGGAATCATGGACGTGGCCTTGGCTCCGTGCCCTCCTGCCTGTCCTCCTTCCCTCTCCGCTGCTGGGGGTGCTCCAGGGATGGACACCCTCCTCCACGTGTGTGCTACGCCTAGGCCGTGCCTCTGTCACACGCAGTGACACAAGAGTCCCCGCATTCACTGCAGCAGCCAAGCTTCGCCCCAGGAGCGATGATGGTGAGGATGATGAAGAGCACTAGAGGTTTGTGCTGGGTCCGTGCTTGTGGACCACGCCGCTGCCCCAGAAGCATGAGCCTCGGAGAGCCCGGCAGCTACTTGGAAACCCCTTATTGACAAGAAAAAAATATTCAATAAATCAATCTGGGCATTACTGTTGCTCATCCAGAATGAGCTGCTCCACCTGTCCCGAGCCCAGTCCCACCACAGCTCCTCATCTCAAGGCGTTCTCAATTTTAATCCACAGTATTTCCTGGATCCAAAAGAGCAGACGAAGGTGTGGAATAAAAGGTCAAGCACCTGGCAGACTGTGCCTGTCTTGAGCTGCTCCAGTAAGAAAATAAATCAAAATGGCTCTGGAGGCTGTGGTGAGATGGGCAAAGCCCCAGAGAAACCTCAGCAGGTGACATGAAGACGTAATGTCATGGTCTGCGGTCAGTACGAGGTCCCAGAGCGGTTTTGCAGTCTCCATCCTTCAACATTTTCAAGCCCTGAATGGACCAAGCAGCATCTGGCCTCGTAGCTGAGCCAGGCTTGCGTGACAAGGTGGCCTGGAGACTCCCAAGGTCCCTTCCACCAAGAATTATCCCGCTGTGGAGGATGGAGGTTTGTGACATGCTGCCCTGGGGCTGTCCCTCAACATTTTTCCCCCTTTCCCAGGTTGCTATCAGAGCCCTGGGTTTGGTTCCAGGCTGGTACCCTCCAGGATGCTCCCAAGGGATTTTCCATTACACGGCACGTCCGTCCGCATCGTCCCAAGGAGCAGGGAGCGCCAGCGGGACAGGATGGTTTTAGGCTCAGCCGAAACTGCCAACTCAAATCCTCTGTGTCTGTCAGGAAGGGTTTGGACACGGTCTCACCCATGCCCACCTACCCTTGTGACTGCCCCCAGAAGATGCTCTGTGAGCTGGTCATCATTCCCAGTGCAGTCACGGTGACAACCACTGCCCGGGAGACACCAGCTGGGGGTCTGGGATGCTCCACACCGCAAGCTGGACCACTCCAAGTCATCCCAGCCCTCTGTGCCTCAGTTTCCCCTTATTAAGGGGCCGCCTCCTCGGTAAGGTGGGTGGAGATGAGCTGCTGCTGCTTGAACCCGTGGTGCTGCCTGGTGCAGATGATCACAGCAGGGGTGACAGGGAAGATCCCGGCCCCTCGCAGAGCGCTGGCACGGCGCGACTGTCCCCTGGAAATCCCTCGGCACGGAGCTACGTCCCGTGCCTCGCACCCCAGCGACTGCCTGAGCCTTCTCATCTGGCCCTGCATCCCAAATCTCAGGGATCCCAATCCCCTGATGCAGACCCACTCCTTGGCCCCAGACACCTCGCAGTGGAGCAGGAGGACCCCCCATTTTGTCACCAGACCCCCCCATGCATGATTTAAACCCCAGGCCTGGCCTGTGTGTTGCCAGGGGGAGGTCTGATCCAGCCCTTTGGGGTGAGCCATCACCCCCCGAGGTGCCGAGCAGCCGTCCCCATCACCCTTGCCTGGCTCTGCCGTGGCCCAAACCTCCGTCCCGGCAGGAAGGACAACGAGGAGACCCACCACCGGCCGCCCACGCCACCGACCCAGCCGTGATTTATCATTAACTCGCCCTGAGGAGCTTCAAGGGCGCAGAACCAGCCCGGGACGTGCTCGCTCCTCCCCGGACACCGCACTCAGAGCAAGCCTCCCATGGTGGCTTTTCCTCCGTGGTGGCTTTGTCCCCACTGCCGGGCTGAGCGCCGCTAACCGGAGTGGTGCCCCAAAACCCATTGGGGTGCAAGGTCCCAGTGCTGGTGGGTGCCAGCTGGATCCAGGGTGGGTTTAGGGGGGGGATGGCTCTCCCCACCCTGAACAACCCACCTCCGTGCACCCCAGCTAACGCAGCCCAGCGAGCGCGTCTCACCCCGAAAAAGCACCTGCAGCGGGTCCCACCAGCTCAGCGCTGCGCTAATCCGCCGAAAACCCTTCATTCCCCTGCCTGGCCCCTTTCTGGGCTGGAACAAAGACACTCAGCGAGAGGGGGACGGAGAGGAAAGGAAAGACCCCCCCCCAAAAGCTGGCACCCATCGGAATTTACCTGGGTAGACCAGAGGCGCATCCTCCAGCTCCCCGTCCTCCGCGGGTCTCGACGTTCATCGTCGCCCTGCTTAGTAACCCAGGAAAAACCCTAAAATAATACCTGCGGAGAGCAACCTGCTGCTGGGCCGGGGCCAAGGGCCGTGCCGTGCTGGGTGTGATTGGCCACCAGCGCCGCGCTCGCGGGATCTTAACTCTTTCTTCCCGTCGGGGCGGGGACGAACCTCGCCTCGTCAGACGGGGACTTTGGGGTCTGCTGGCTTGGCGTGGCTCAACTGGGGATTTTGGGGTCTCACGACTTGGTTTTGGTTTTTTCAAGTGGGAATTTTGGAGCCTCGTAACTTTTTTTTTTTTTTTTTTTTTTTTTTTTTTCCAAATGGGAATTTTGGGGTGCAGCGGCTTCTTTTTGCTCAAATGGGGATTTCAGGGTCTGGGTTTTTTTTTTTCTTTTCCCATTGGAGATTTTGGGATCCGATGGCTTGTTTTTGCACAAATAGGGATTTAGGGGTCTGACAGCTGGGTTTTTTTTTTCAAATGGGAATTTTCAGGTCTGAGGGCTTGTTTTTGCTCAAGAGGGAATTTTGGGGTCTGACTGCTTGGTTTTCTTCAAATAGGGATTTTGGGGTCCACCTGCTTGTTTTTGCTCCAATGGGGATTTTGGAGTCCAACAGCTTGGTTTTGCTAGAACATGGAATTTGGGGTCCAACAGCTTGGTTTTGCACAAATAGGGATTTGGGACTCCAACAGCTGTTTTTTTTACAAATGGGAATTTTGGGGTCTGGTGGCTTGCTTTGCTCAAATGGGGATTTTGGGGTCTGATGGATTGTTTTTGCTCAGGGACTTCGGGATCTGATGGTTTGTTTTCGGTCAAGCGAGGATTTTTAGGGGTTCAAGAGCTTGGCTTTTTTTCAAACAGAGATTTTGGGGTCTGGCATCTTGTTTTTGCTCAAATTATTATTGCAGGGTCTTCCCAGCACGGGACCCCTCTCCTCAACTTTCCTATCGGGATGGGGATGCTTCCCAGCTGCGTGGCTGAACCGAGAGCCCGTTCACCATGGAGAGAGGGGCAGAGAGCACAAGTCCAGCCCGGTAACTTTGAAACAACCTCAGCTTTTCTTTACGACGTGGTTTGGGTTAAGCGATATCCTAAATCTCACCGAAGGGCACAAGAGAGGCAGTGTGACACCTGAGCAGGCCATGTTGTCTTTATGTGCCAACACTGACCCGTCTCAACCCCAAACTCCCTGATAAAGCCCTGCACATATGAAACAACAAGAAAAAAATAAAGTTATGGAGGGATTTGACCCTACCGTAGCCCGTCATCCAAACCCCGCCATCTTTCAGAGCAGAGGTGATACGGGACGGTCCAGGGCTCCTTCTCCTCCCTCCCTGGTTGCCAGCACCGCGATGGGAGAGGAATCAGCCTTCCCATCGGGGGCCAACCGGCCTCAGCGCTTATGTTGGATTATTTGCAGTCGCGATGGGAGTGCAACGAGGGAAATCAAGCTACACAAAGCTGCTGCTAATTTAGACTCATTTGCTCAAGTGAATTTTCTATTGGCAGGACGTCTGCGTGTCAAAGGAGTCGCGGCTCGCAGCCTCGCAAACACGGTGTTGTTGTCGGCGGGCTGACAGCAGCCAGAACGGTAAAACAGCAATAATGCGAGCAATAATCAAATATGGGTTACGCAGGCATTTAAACCGCGGCAAAACGCGCCGCGGGGGTGCGTGGGGAAGGTGTAAATTATACCAAAATGGGTTCCTGTGGAGACTCGAGATTTTAATTTTGCCCTTTAGCTCCAAAAGCAAAGATTTCCAAGAAGCAGGCTGGTTTGTGCATTGCTAGAAGAAACTCCCAGGAGCGGGATGCGTGGCACGCACCTTGGAAATAGCCGCGTGTACAGCAAGCCCTTTCCACCCCAGGGACGGCTCTTGCAATAACCAGAGCTGACCCAAGAGCTTCACCAGGGCACGGACCCTTCCCACCGGTGGGATTTGGTGAACCTGCCCAGGCCAGGGAGCCCTTGGCCGCACGGCGCGGAGCTGCGGCATCCCCCGGGCTCAGCAGATCTGGCAGGAGGCAGACAGTTTCCTGACGTTACAGCTGGTTAAGGCTGTGCTCGTTCTCTCTTTGGGAGCTGTGTTATGTCTTAGCGCTTCCCGCAGATGAATAAATCATGATGGAAGAGGCTTCGGAGAATGCCGGGAACTCCGGGATGATCCGTGCTCCTGGCGCTCTCAGCCCAGTCATAAACTTTTGAACCCTAATCTCCCATTTTTAACCCAGGTCTCCTGTCCCTGAGACATAAACCTCTCTACCCACCAAGGTCACCTCAACCAAAGCCCCTCTACCCCTTCTGAGAGCCAACAGAGACCCCTCCCTGGTTGATAGCCAGCACCTTGTCGTGCAGGGGCTCCTGCACAGCCACCTGCATCCAGGCCATCGTGTTTCCCTGTCCCCAAGGGACAGAACCACCAAGGCTTGGTCTCATCCCTTTTGAGGGTTTTATCCATCTCTGTGCTGCCCTTTTTGGGCAGCCATGGTCAGACTGTGCACCCTGACCCAGTCACCTGTGGTGCCTGCAGGTGGTGGTCCCTGTTCCTGACCATGGCAGACTGGCAGGAGAACCGCGGGTCTGATGATGAATTCTTAGTTGCCATTTAAATTAGACAAGGTCATCGCTATCAACGTGACTTGCAAGAGATTCTCTTTCCGAGACATGTTCAGCTGCATGGCTCGTCTCGCGGGACCCTGGGTAGCTGATGGGGAGCGGCATATCCATCAGAGCATCTCTGGTAGCAGGTCTTCGGTGCCCTTTTGGTGGGACAGGCAGTTGCTGTCTCAACCCTTTCCTGGACCACTCTTTTCCATGTAGTCCCCTGTGATGGGTCAAAAGTTGACGGGTTGCTGTTAAGCTGCTCCTGTGCCAGCCAGGAGCAGAGGTGATGGGAATCCAGGAGATATTTTCATCTTCCTCATCAGCCAGCCAGCTTCAACAGAAGCCTCATGGAAGGGCTGTCTGGGCAAAGGGGACTGGGAAAGTCTGGCTGAGAGCATGAGGTCCAGCTCACCCATTTAGGGGAGGTCTGAAGCCCCAGGCTGTGTGTGTGGAGCCATGAGTGGGAAGCAGAAACCACTTGGAACTGGAAACTGAACTCAGACTCAAATACAGCAAGTGCTCTACAGAGACACCCAAACAAGGACACCTTCAGACTGGACGTAAGGAAGACATTTTTTACACTGAGGGTGGTGAAACACAGTCCCAGGTTGCCCAGAGAGGTGGTGGATGCCCCATCCCTGGAAACATTCCAGGCCAGGTTGGCCGGGGCTCTGAGCAGCCTGATCTGGTTGGAGATGTCCCTGCTCCTGGCAGGGGGGTTGGACTGGATGACCCTTGAAGGTCCCTTCCAACCCAAACCTTTCTGTGATTCTATGATTTTCTGATTCTATGATTATGGCCGTGGTTTCCCCCCACTATATCCAGTAAAATGCAACACATCCCACTCCAGTTTCACCCACAAGGCCACAACAGCAATGCCTTTGCCAAGACAAACACAGCAGGCAGCACCCCCAGACATTGGAGGCTCCCCTATCCCAGGGACGGCACCACTGGCTCCCCCATTTTGTACACATCCCTTTCTCAACGGAAGGAAGGTCTGCCCTGACTTCCCCAGCTCCAGCAGCTCATGCCAGGGCAGCAGCCCCCTCTCCAAACCTCCCTTTCCCCACCGGGCTGAAGCTGTTCATGACACCATGGTGCCCACGCCAAGAAGGTGATGGATCTCCAGCACAAGTCCTGGGGCTCCAAAGGGTTTAGCAGCATGGAGCAGGTTAAAGTGATGGGGGTTTGCAGCTTCAGGAGGAGCCACAACAAAATAAGCACTTGTAGATTTAAAAAAAAAAAAAGAGAGAAAAAAAGGAAAAAGGAAAGAAGCAAATCCTCTTTCTCTACTCAATGGATCCCTTGGACTGGCCGCTGTCAAAGAGGACCCCAGGGACTCCTGTTTGGTTTTTGTCTTCTGCAGAAAAATTCTCCTGCTTGAGAATTATTTCTGTGCAAATGTTCTGGGGCTTGGGGATTTTTTTTTCTTTTCTTTTTTTTTTTTTTTTCAGTGGAGTTGTTTTATTTCAGCGCCCTGTCCTTCCCTTGAATACAATAAAATTCAGTTTTCAGAAATAAAAATACTGGGTTTCTTTCCCATTTTTTTTCCTCAAAGCCTTCTTCCTCTTGAGGAAAGGAAAAATAAACTTTACCAAAACCCAAACTCTTTGTTCGCTGGATCCTTTTGTTTTCTTTTTTTTTTTTTTTTTTTTCTTGCAGAAGTGGCATGCTCTGAGCAGCTCCCCTGGCAGGAGATTTCGCTTCTCTTGGAGCCATTTCATCTCAAGATCCCAGAGCTCTTTGAGGTTCCTGGACTGCAACTGCAGAGCTGGTGAAGTGTTTTCTGCGCTGATCAGAGAAGGAACAAAATGTCAGCTGCAGTGAGGGCTGAAGGAGTGTCCCTGGCGCAGGACTTTCCATTATTTTCAAAGCCTTGAGGAGCAGAAAAATCTCCAAAATGAGGGTCCCCTGGCTATTGCACATACTTTCAGGTCGTGAGTGAGGTGGATGCATCTCCCTCCTGGGATGTCATCCTGCCTTGGTGGGGCAACGCCAAGGCCAACCTGGTCTAGTGATGATGATGATGATGGTAGTCGTGCACAGACTGTGGAGTTGGGCTGGAGACCTCTGGAGCTTTCCAACCAGCATCACAACTTAAACCCAGCTTCAGACCTCAGCTGTGAAATGACTCTACTTGTAAGTGCTTGACATCCAACAGGTGGTACGCTGAAACCGAATCTCCTGCAATTCCCCAAATCAGGCTCTGTTTGAAGCTCTTCCCTGCTATGTGTTATTGGAGCAGAGATGCCCAGCCCGGAGGAAGGACCTGACCCTCCTTTCTGTGACAGTCAATGGGCGTCAAACATCCAAGGGCTTCCCCTATGTCTCTGGAGAGATGCTGATCGGTCTGATTTTTTGGAGTATCTTGCAGGGATCTTGGGGACCATAGCCAAATGAGCAGTGTGCTACTGGTGGGGCAGTTATGACTACGCCGTGCCAGAAAATTCAGCCTTACTGGTGGGAAAGCTGGTAAAATCACCACCAGTCTGCACAACCTGGGCAAGCTCTGTGTGGCTGAGCTCCCAGGAAAAAAAAATGTCATGTGAGCACCCGGTGCTTATTTACGCAAGAAGAAGCTGTTGACTGCTTACGTGATGCAAAGCCTTCTCTGTGCCTGGAGGTTCACCTGCCTCAGTGCTTGCACAGTGACATCCCACCGTTGCACTGGTCTGGAAGTTAAAATGCTGAGAGAGGTTGTTCCTGCTCGTTGAGTGGAATAATTCGAGGCTGTGTGAGGCTCCTTCATACCCACACAGAGCTGTGGATGGGAGAGGATCTTCTCCAAGCCGCCGCAGGGGACTGGCGGGAGGTCCCGAGGCTGGGTTGGCGCTGCAAGGCTGGGTCGACGCCAGCCGCTGCGATGGGGGACACAACAACATCTGCCCGCTCAGCTTGGGGCAACGTGAACAAGCCAGAAGTCTCTAGTTTGTGTCATCCAGAGGGATGGTTTCCTATTCCGGCAGAAACATCCCTGCTGGTATAAGCTGCCTCCTCCTGTATTGACACGGGGCAGACAAAGCCTCTGCAGCGCTGACAAGCCCCAGCCTGGTGCATCGCCCAGGTCTTCCCGTAAATCAAAGGAGGCTCCTGCGTCTCCGGCTGCAGGTGCTGAAAGCCCGGCGTGTGCGCTGGGATGCTCTGGCGCGGTGGCTTGGCCGTGCTCCTTTTTCCCTCTTCTCACTTCATGCCTTGGCTGAACAACCCCAAGAGAAGCAGTGATGGTGGCAATGCTGACGAGGTCTCGGACAGGCAGTAGCTGATACACCTTGAGAAAGTCAGGTGTTGCCAGGTTTCCCAACTAATTTCTAGACCGGAGAAGCTTGCTTACACATCCTTGGGTGGTTATCGAGAACCACCATCCACATTTCCAAAGCAGGCCAGGTCTGGTAAAAATAAATTGGAGCAAAACAAATTGTGGCCAGGAGGGCTAGATTTCAGCCAAAATCACCAGGTCAGCATGTGTCCTCTTTGAAAGTGCCATTTCTTCCCGCACTGGGATTCAGCACAGCCCCCTTGGCTGAGGGTGGGTGTCGTGGTTTTGTTAGTAAGGGGGGGCTTAAGGTGGTAGCTTCTGTAGGAAACTGCTAGAAGTCGCTCCCCTTTGTTCAGTGGACTCGGCCGGGCCTAGGGCGGACCTGCTGCTGGCCAAGGCCAAGCCGATTGGTAGCAGAATGTCCCGTGATAACGCCTCTGTGATAACGTATTTAAGAAGGGGAAAACAGAAAAAAAAAAAGAGAAGAGAAGATGTGAAGAAGCTGAGCGGGGGCAGAGGCGCAGAGGGGGAGGCGCGAGCCTCATGGGCCTTGCAGGCCTCACCCTCTGGCCTCTCGCCAGGCAGCCGACTGGGCCCGACTCAGTCCAGCCCGGCTGCAAGAAGTGGAAAGGAGATGAGAAGTGAGTAAGATGTAAAAAAAGATCCTGAGAGACACCTACCAGCCTGTTGTGAGGAACGGCTGCAGACACCAAGGTCAGTTCAGAAGGAGGGGGAGGAGTAATGCGGCTCCTGGCCAAGATTCCCCTGCAGCCTGTGGTGAAGACCATGGTGGAGCAGGTTGTCCCCCTGCAGCCCATGGAGGTCCACGGAGGAGCAGAGATCCACTTGGAGCCCGTGAAGGACCCCATACCGGGGGAGGTGGATGCCTGAAGGCAGCTGTGGCCCGTGGAGGCCCCGCTGGGACAGCCGTTCTGGAGGGACTGCACCCGTGGAAGAGATGACCCACGCCGGAGCAGTTCCACGAAGGACTGTGGCCCGTGGGACGGACCCCACGCTGGAGCAGGGGAGGAATGTGAGGAGTTCTTCCCCCGACCATGAAGCAGCGGCGTAAAACAACGCGTGATGAACTGACCACAACCCCCATTCCCTTCCCCCCCCCCCGTGCCGCTCGGGAGGGGGAGGTAGTAGAGATAATGTTAAGCTTGGGAAGAGGGAGGGGTGGATGGAGGTTATCTTGTTCTCTGTCTCATTATCCTGCTGTTTGTAGTAATAAATGAATAGTTTTCCCCAAGTCGAGTCTGTTTTGCCCGTGACGGTAACTTTAAGGATTTCTCCCTGTCCTTATCTCAAACCTCGAGCCGTTTTTCCTTATATTTTCTCTCCCTGTTCTCTCAGAAGGTGGGGGGAGTGAGAGAGAGACTGCGTAGTCTGGTCCGATCGGGGCTGAACTACGACAGTGGGCAGGTTTTTTTCAGCATTACAAGGGAGGAACATTGGGACTACATCCTCCGTTGTGTCTACGCAGGATGCCTGGGGCACCTCTTTGGTGCCTACCAAGTACAGGACCCAAGGTCTACGCTCCCTTTCCAGTCCATGGGGATCCAACCGACCCAGTCCACAGACCACAGGGACGGGGATTTGGCTGACTGAAGGTGGGCGTGGGCTGAAACGCCACCTAAATCCATCACCCAGCTGAAGGCCCTGGGCTCAGTTGGGGGCTTACAGTTTGCAGTTAATAAATGACGTGAGTACAACAAACACATCGCCCAGCTATTGCCTTCCCCGTGGCTTCCTTGTCCTCAGAGAAAAGTGAGTATTCCCTGCCCTAAAGACAAATTCCTCTGCAGTTGCTGGCATAGGACCATGTCTGAAAACAAGTTTCCCCAGTGGGTGAACCAGTGGTTTTGTCTCTGCTCCCAGCTACCAGCACTCTCACTTCCTGTTTTTCTAGACTGTGCACGGCCAATTCCCCCTTTCTCAGCTCTCTAAACTCTGCCTGGGGTCTGCTTCCCGGCCACCGAAGGATTCAGTCTTGACTCCTCTCCAGGCTCATCCTCCTCAAGCCATGCCCTGACTCGGATGCCGTGCGGAGAAAACGAGAAGGAAAGGCCTTCACAACCCAACTTTGCAACCTCAACTGGTGGCGAGGTGGCCGAGAGCTAGGAGTCACTTCTCCTTATCAGATATCTGTCCTGAAACACAGCGAGAAAGGGCCCAGATTTGGGCAGGCAAGAGGGATGGAAGAGGGTGGGAGCAGAAGGGCGCACAGCCATAATACGTGCTGCAGGTACGAGGTGATGCCTCCAGGATGTTTATCAACATTTTGTCCTGAATATTTGCAGTCAAGGCAGGGTTTACTGGTCACGTCAGGGGACTGTGTCCCCTCTGACCGGCACTGGTGGTGGAGGATGCCTCGGTCCTGGAGGCACCCACGTCTCTGACCTCTGTTGCCCACCCAGCTACAGGAGAAAGGCAGTGGGACAGAGAGAATTTGAAGCAATAGAATTCAAAAGCTCAGAAAGGATCCACAGGCAAAAATCACTCTGGTTTGGAAGCATTTTTGGCTGGAGACCTGTGATCAGGCCGTGATTTCTCCCTGGCTGAAGGGACTTTGTGGGTCCTCTGGGAGATCTTTGTGCACCCCAGAGCAACTTTCTGAGCAACCAAAGTGTTTGTGTCCCACCAAGATTTCATCCCTGCAATGACAGACCAGCTTTCTTCTGTGGATTGCAGCCTCAGCATCCCCCAGCCCCTTTTCGGGGAGGGGGCAGCAGGCTCCCCGTGCAGGTGCTGCTTCTCCACATGCTGGATGGAGCAGATGGCTGCCTGGCATCCGCTGACGTCCAAGCCACAGTAGATGCCAGGGCTGGGGGGAAGATCTGGCTCTGACGTGACCCCCTTCCAGTCTATCAGGTGGAAAGGTGGACGAGGAGCTTTTCCCAGCCCCGCTGAATACCGCGCAGCACATGCAAAGCCATTAACTCCTTTTGCTCCTTCATTGACGAGGCGGATGGGGAAACCCAGGAACAGGCTCTCTACAAAACTGCCCTTCTTCTTTCTGCCCGGTTGTCCTACTGACCTCGCCTCTTTGCCTTCTGAATAAGCCATAGGGTGAAAAACAAAAAGAAGGAGTTGAGGGAAAAGTAGGGGATGGGCCAGAGAGGAAAAATTTCCATAACGGTACAATAAAAGCCTATTACATAAGGGCATCTTGCATCATCTGCGGCTGGCATCTCCGGAGAAGTAATTACATCTGCACCACACATCTAAAGAAAATATTATCACGTTAGCTTCCAAATCCTATAATTAGCTCTCACAAGATACGTGCCAGGGGCTTTATCATTTCGTGTACATTGGCTGTACAGCTAGACACAGATATACGGATCCTTTTTATTTGCCAGCCAGGAAAATACTTGGAGTTTAGTGTGGCAGCTGACCTGAGTCCCCGTGGAAAGGGTGGCTCTGAGGTTTTGAAGCTGTGTGTAAAGAGTGAAATATTTTCGCGGTCTCCCTCGGTGCCTGCCAGGCTGGCGGGGATCCGGTGGGAGGGCAGGAGTGGCAAAGCCAGGGCTTGGCTTTGCCTCCTCCTTCAAACGCTCTTTGATTTCCACCCTGGTGCTCTGAACCTTGGAAAACCGTTTTTTTTCACTTGCTAATTAAATGACCTGATTTGCAGGAAGGTGTTGCTCTCACGGGGTTCTGGGCTCGTGTGAGACAAACTCTTTTGCTCGCCCAGCTTTGGACTTCAGAACCAGCGCTGGGCTTTGAATGCTTCTCCCATCCCTCCCCATCCTCTGCAAAAGGAAAAGAATGCTCTGAAATGGATGCGGACGGTTTGACGGAGGGCTTTTCGCGTGCTCTGTCTTGCTCGTGGAGCCGGATACAGCCAACGGGACAAGGCTCCGCTCTCCGAGGGCAGCTGCCCTTCCACGGGGTCTGGCAGCACGAAGGACACAGCAGAAAGCCTCGGGGCGGGGATGGAGGATGAACGAGGCTAACGAAACCCTGCGAGCTCTCCTGTGATGGCTAAACAAACAACCCAGCAGACCTGGGGAGACCTGCCCGGGAGGAAGACCATTTTGCTCCTGTTTTCAGTCACTCTCAGGGGCTGCAGGACCTCTGCTCTCAGTGATCAGAAATGGTCTTTCCAGGAAAGAAAGACCCATAGGGACCCAAGTCAGACAGCACCAAAAAAGTCCATCATGTCCCATCTCTGCTGACCCATCCCCAACCCAGACCTTCTTGCAGTGCCCTGGTGTCCTCTTGCTCTTTTCCTACAGCACTCCATGACTGATGCAAAACCTTACTCCACTGCCCCTATCAGCCAGAAGATGACCATCACCTGTCAAAACTTGATGGGCAATGGCCCTGTCCTTACTGGAAAATGTTCCTGCCTCCCATTAGAGGCTTTCATGGCTTTTATTGCTTGGTTGAGCTTTGCAGAGCAGCTTATGGACTGATGGAGTACCCCGTAACGCAGCATTGTTTTGTTTTTTTTTTTCTTTTTTTTTTTTGGTTTGTTTTGTTTTGTTTGTTTTTGTTGTTTTGTGCCTGCATCTCCAGGGAGAAAAACCAGCTGGCATTGCCCTCCTGCCCTAACCCTGCTTACATCTGTTTTTCATTTTACTTGCTGCCAAAGCAGCCTTTGGTCACAACTGTGAGAAAAGGCTCCAAATGGTTTTACGAGGGCAGGGGTAAATTAAATGGGTAGATAATCTGCTAAACAAACAGTCCTTGAGACGCTCCGCCTCCGGGCTGCCAACACCGCCCCTGCGACCAAGTGGAAAGTGGCAGTGGGCTTCTGCCCCACCACTCTTGGGGGACCATTTAAAAAAAAAAAAAACCCTCTTCTTGAGAAATTATTCTCCCCCCAGCATCAAACGGGGGGAAGGTGGGGAATGATACCTCAGTTGCAGAGGAATGGGCACAGTTTTCTGAGTGGAAGGGAGGGAAAGGTGGAGAAGGGAGCGTGGGAGCGGGGAGAAAGAGAAATGATTTGTAAATGATTTGTGGAGGAGAAAACAAACCGCTGGGTGTTTTCAAAGGGACAGAGCAACTCTCAGTTCAGGCTCTAGAGGGGACGAGGAGGTATGGCCAAGGACTTGGTCACAGCTACTCTGGTCTAAGCTGACCATTTGGTCCCCTTCTCACCAGCAATCAGGAGAGGGGAGCACGTCTGCCAGGTGGGGTTAAGACCTACCAAGCCCAGATCCCGTCTCCCCGTGCTGGCCGAAAGCGTAAGGCAAAGCAGAAAGAGCAGGGCAAGCACATCTGATATTTCGGCTCCATCCTCCACTGTTTTCATGGCTCCCGTTAGTCACCATTAGTCCAGGCTGAAGAGTCCCAGCCTTCTCCTCATGCAGAAGCCAGGCCAGGTGCTGCTTGTTCCTCCTAACTCATTCCCATCCCATTCCCATGCCAGCTGACGTCCTCCCCGCCCTGTCCTCCCAATGTGCATGTCCCTGCACCTCTCCTGGTGAAACAGTCTCCCGTTCCACACACAGAGCTGCTTTTCTTCCTAAACCACCTCTTGGACCTCAGGCTCCTTTTTGTCACTGATAACCAGTTAGTGCTGGATGAGCGGGAACCAGCCCAGGAGGACCCGGGAGGAGATGCTCACCACATTCACGTTGGGCTTGTGCTAAAGTAGAGAGGTCTCATCAGGCACTGCAAAGCTCCACATGGCCAGAATCAAGTCCCAAATGCCTCTGCTTCTGCTCCTGCCTCCACATCAGGCAGCAAGACGCCTTCTCCAGACTCAGTGATGCCTTTGACACCCATACATGTCCTCTGGAAGGAGCTTGAACACTGGATTTTCATTTACAGGATGGTTCCCCTCCCTCATCTCTAGCCCAAACCCAATGAGCATCTCCTCCAGAGCTGTGAATACACCAGATGCAGATACTTGAGTGAAGCTTATCTGCTATCCTCATCCTATCCACATTTCCCAGAGCAGTGAAGTGTGTAATTGTCCATGTCCATGCACAACTCTCCCCTTCTCCTGGTCCCCAAGCTTCAGACATGTTTTAGGAGAGACCTTTAAGCTCTGCCTAGCTGTTGTTTCCACCGTGTGTGAAGCCAAGCGTGCGGTGGGCACTGACACACTTCAGCATCATGGTGAGTGTGTTAGGGAGCTGGGCAGAGCTCGCAAGCAAGAAGAGCTTCGGTCTGGTTCACCCTGGGGCTGCTGGGGCAAGTGTGTCCAAAGCAGACCCCAGCCTCTCTCAAGGTCATGCCAAGGTGAATGCAAAGAGCAAACGACCTCTAGATGATTATTTGACACCCCTTATCCTTCCATCATGAGGATTATTCCCCCTGACAGTGATGATTTTATAGACCCTTATATATAATCCTCCTCCCCTAGTCATTTATTTCCCAGGCTGGAGGTTTCTAACCTCCATAAAACCCCACTCCCTGCCCATTCCCTCTCTCCGTATCCTTTCCAATCCTAGTGTATCTCCTATGGGATATTGGGACCAGGAATCTTGAAAGAGTAAAGCAACGCCAGGGAGGAGCTCCTAGATACTGGTTTTAAGCAGACATATGGTACGTGTCAGGTGAGGATCCTCTCCTCATCTCTCCTCACTGAGCGTGGAGCACACACCAGCCCTTCAGAGCATCCCTTTCCCCCCGTTCCAGCAGATTTTTGTACATTCTTCCGCTCAGCATGGCCACCTTGCAGTAAATAGCCAATTTCAGACCAAGGATCCATCCAGGATCCACCCAACCCCCACTGAATGAGGAGAAGACCTTGGTGACCAAGCCTTGCACCACCACCCCAGCTCCCACCACCATGCTTCGTGCTGTCCACCCAACCCGAATCTGTGACCTAAAGCCAGGCAAAGGCTCCTGCTGCCTCATGCTGGTGTGGGGCGAGGATGTGCAACGGCAGAAGGTTGAGCCTACACCTGGTCTCACCACTCCTGCATTTTTTTTTTCAGCCCTGCCTTCAGCTCCGGGGAGCAGAATGCCTCAGCCGTGCGTGTAAAATGGGAAGCGCTTGTGAAACAAGCTCCAGAGGAGCTTGGCACATGTTACAAGCTCGCACTTCATATATTTTGGGGCAGAATTCATCCTGGCACAGCATCCTTATTAATTTGTCTGGGCTGCAAGCAATCCCACGCCATTTGTCTCACCTGTGCTGCTGACAGGGACTGCCGCGGGATCTGCCTCTACAAATACCAGAAGTATTTTCAGCGGTTTTCCCTCTGTAGGTTTTTAAATGAATCCGTGCTGACAAATTGCTCAGACATCCCCGGGAAGCTTTACAAGAGCGTCGGTAGCTTTGGGGCAGTGCTTCAGACGGCTTGCAGTTGGGAGCAGGATCACAGCCGCAGCCAAATGACAGTCGATCTCCGTCTCCTTTTCAGCGTGGAAAGGAGGAGCACTTAGCCAAAAACTATCAGGAGGCAGGTAAAGGAAGAAATCAGGAAGAAATAAAGAAGAATTCAGAAAGAAAAGGAAGAAATCCCTTCCTCACGCGGAGGTAGCTGCCCTGGGGAGATCCCTGCTGCGGGATGCAGTTGATGTTTGGTGGGTACCTGGGTTCAAGGGGAAACTTGACAAGTTCCTGGAGCAGAAATCCATCGTCAGCCAGTGCAAAAGGCGCAGAGGTCACATTTGGGAATGTGTTGAAGGAATATAAAGCAGGCTGTTGAACTGACTCTTTTCTATCTATCCGTGTCCGTTGTTTGTATTGATTTTCCTCGCTGTTCATCCCTAAAACACTAAGTGCCCCCATCATGTCCCAGGAAGGCAGCAGGTTGGAGAACGATTTGGGAAAACTCAAATGATCATAATCCAGAGGGTCTTGTGGGCATGGTACTAAAAAGAAAACCCCACAAAACACCTTAATATTTTGCTAAAGAAAAGTAAACCAGGAAATGTTCTAAAATTAGGACAAATTATCTTCCTCAGAGTGAAATTCTTCATTGTGAGGGTGGTGAGGCCCTGGACCAGGTTGCCCAGAGAAGCTGTGGCTGTCCCATCCCTGGAAACATTCCCGGGTTGGATGGGGCTTTGAGCGACCTGGTCTGGTGGAAGGTGTCCCTGCCCAGGGCAGGGGGGTTGGAACTGGATGATCTTTAAGGTCCCTTCCAAACCAAACCGCACTATGATATGATAATTCTATTTGGCATGAAGATAGCTAAATTTGTGTCGCTTGCCTGGCTTAATTGCTTACATGCTGAAAGTGCAGAGTGAATTTTTCAGTAGGACCATCCTACATGCAATGTCCGTGAAAACACGTTTCACTGTTGGGCAAACCTTCTCTTTCTTGTTTCAGCCCCAGGCAGCCAGGGCTGAGCACGAGCAGGACAGCAAGGAGGGGACATAGCTCTGGTGAGGAGAGCAACAGGCTGGGCAGATTTGGGAACAAGATAGGACAAGAAACTCATCTCCAGCAGGAAGGTGGGATGGTGGAGAAGGGGAGATGGTGGCTGCCATATCGGGCATGCTGTGGAAAGGAAGAGCGTCCCTGGAAAAAGGCAGTTTGGTCTCTGAGGAGGAGCTGGGGATGTGAATCCCCTGCTAAGGACATATGCAATACAATGTGGTGGATCATGGGAGCAAGCACAGGGAGTGACCCAGAGTGCAACGCTGTCCTGGACCCAGCTGGAAGCTGGACAAGTCCCGTGATGCCACGCTAGCAGGTAGATAAGCTGGAGAGGTCAGCAGGCTGTGTTGACTCCTGGGGAGGGGATGCCAAGAAATGCAGGACGTGGTGGCTCACCAGCACACCAACCTGAGAGTGACACTGGGTGGGGCAGCGCAGGTGACACTGAGCCTCAGAGGAGGACACAACCATGTGAATATGGCTACACTATGCCGTCATGCCAAATGGTCCTAGTCCCAGGAGAAGTGAAAGCTCTGGAGAAGCTCTCCATGACTTGGTGAGGAGCATTTTAACTCAGTAGAAGTGGATTCTTAGTAGGGGAACACCCTGGTGCAGACAGACCTCTGAGCACTTGAAGAAGAGCTTGGATGAAACATCTCTGAACGGCTTCTTCCGTCATCTCCATGACTCCTAACAGCTTCTTCTCCATCACCCTGACACTGCACCCTTCGTCTCCTCTTCCTAGGAGGTACCACCCTGTGAGGCTGGCACCTATTTGCCTTGGGAAGGGTCTTTTTTTTGCCTGCCTCTAGCCTGGCACTGTCTCTGAAGAGCCATTTTTGCTAACGTCAGCATTGCGTTGACAGGGGACGTTGAGCTGTGCCTTTACCTTCACTCCCTGCCGAGGCACTGCTGAGATGCTGGCTGTGGGAGGAGGGAGAGGGGTTAAACACCCCCAAATGTCAGTGGTCTTAAAAATAGCCAGACTTTTCCCGCTCACGTTGACTCACCCATCACAGACCACAAATTCCTGAGACACGTCACGGGCTGTGGGGAAATCGCCGTTCCCTGTGCTGCTCCGAACAGACCGTGTGTTTGTCTCCAGAGTGACCCTTGGTCATCCTCTGAGGGACAGCCCTGTCCTCACAAGCATGCAGGGGTGGTGGGGTGGGAGGGACCGGAGGAGATGTGTCGGCATCTCCAGGGGTTTGCTGGGGTCACTTTTGGGGTTCACCCCTACCAGTGGGATTTTCTATACCTGCGTGTGCCCTACTCCACTTCAACAAGACACCCAGCAGAAAATGGGACTTTATGTGTGCCCATTCCCGCCAAACTGGATTTCAGTTGTCTCTGGTTTCAAGTCCACCCCCTCCTCCAGCTCAAAGTCCTCCCTGTCTCTTACCAAGTGCCAGAGCTTTAACCCCGCACAGGAATGGCTTGGAGGTCCCATCTCAAAAAGCCTCACTCAGTGGTTTCATCTAAAGGGTAGAAATGCAGGAAAGACATTATTTTGGAGGTGCGGGGTTGAGGAGTCTGTCCATCTGCCCGTCTCAGCTGGGATCACAGCCAGGGGCAACGCAGCCTCCAAAAGCCACCGTGAGATCCCAGGAGCCCACAAAGACGTGGGGTCCTCTTGGCCAGAGAATTGGTAGCTGCAGGAGATGGGGTACCTATGTTGTGATTAATGGTGTTTAAGCCAGATGCAAACAGTTTTGTGAACTTTGATGCCATCCAACTCCGTTCTCCCTGCGGGAGCCCAACCCTTCCCACCAAGAGATGTCCCCTCTCCAGCACCCAGGTCCTCATGGTCCTAACCCAACCTGCCCAAAGCTCTGCGGTTTGATCACTGGGGCCCTCTCCCACCTGGAGAAAGGTGCCGAAAGATGTGCTTGCATCTCCTGCCCTGCTAGGTCCTGCTGGAGTGGAGGAAGAGTTGTCATTGATATTTTGGGAGCCACTTCCTTCCCCTTCCCTCCTCCAGAACAGCTTTTTGTCTTTGGGTTTATTTTCTTCCTTGCATTAAAAAGGTTTGTCCCTGATGTGTTTTGAATGGATTGCAACGCAGCATTGAAAGCCTCTTAGGATGTGGCTTTTTTGGGTAAGAGATGGAGGGGGGAATTTCATTGTGTCCAACCTTGCAAATCTTTGGAGAGGAAAAGCATCGCCTTCTCCTGCTGCTGTTGCTCTCTGCCTGGGTCTGTTTCTCTCTGACGAGTCCCATGTCCTCACCCAAGTCTTCCCTCAGACCAAAAGAGCCAGCCACCCCTACACATGCTGCTCATCCTTCGCAGAGCTGTTTGGCAACAGCTCCACCAGCAAAACTCCTCCACAGTGGTAAAAATAGCTTATCTGCCTCTTGGCCAGCCTGTACCTGGCCGGGTCTGACCCAGTCTGTTTATGAGCTGCCAGGGGTCTTCACCCCTCTCCTGCAGCAAATACAAGTCATCACAAGGTCCCAGCGTGCTCCTTGTGCTGCTGGGACCTCATGGATGGGTCCAGCTGCTTCTTGCGTGTTTGGAGACTCAACCACCAGGTAAATAGTGCAAACCCAGGATGTCCCTTGGTATCCACCACTGCCTGCTTTCTACCCCTGCCAAGTGCTCCGAAAGCATCAGAGATGTTTACAGAGAGTAACACGAGCCTTCAGGTGATGCCGACCTGCAAACCCCGGCTGCAGAGATGGGTCACATCTGCTGCGACCCCGACGCTTGGCCCTGAGACCCCCTGTGAACCCCCTGTGTGATTTCAGAGGAGGACAAGCGACCCACGCAGATGGCGAGGTGACAGCGCTCTGCAGCCGGGGTCGCTGGCAGTGACTGATGGTGCTACATGTGGTTGAGACCCATTGATGATGTTTATTCAGCCTGTGGATCCCCGGCTAATAGTTTCACCCTCTTAAAATACAGAATAAAAGGTCTGGCTAACCATCTGGCCTTTTGGCAGCACTGGCAGAGAGTCAAAGGGTCTTGGAGACCCCAGTTCCATTTGAGCTGTTTTTTTTCTCCATCCAAAATACAGCAGAACCAACACTGGCTAGGAGGACCAGAGCTTGTTGCTGTTCTGGCTCAAAGAATTTACAGCATTGACTCTGCAATTCGCTTCGCAATGAATGAAACCCCTTCTCAAGTGCTGGCCATATCAGATCTTTCCTGGAGGTTCACGGACAACCAGGAAGGAGAGACTTGTGATTTGATTTTGCAAAATGAAGAGCAGCGAAATAACTGAGCTGCAGCAGTGTTCCCCTGTCGCCAGGCTGGAGATCAGAAAATTGCTGATAACAACAGAGAAAAGGCAGAAACACTGAATAATTTTCTCTTCTGGCTTTGGCAAAGCAGGCTGAAGTTCTCGTATTGCACAAGGGCAACCAAGTGCTTTCTAGTTCATTATTAACCTAGGAAAACACTGAATGGCACGGCCTAGGGATAAACATTTTTAAGGAGCAGGCTGAGATTAATTTGCTCCCAAGAGTCCCCCAGAAGCAGGGTGAGGAGTGGTGTGGCCTGCTGCTCGTCCTCTCTAAGAAGTCCTGGAGCAGCTCTGCTGTGAGGCCAGGCTGAGAGAGCTGGGGCTGTTCAGCCTGGAGAAGAGGAGGCTCCGGGGAGACCTGAGAGCGGCCTCCCAGTGCCCAAAGGGGGCTGCAGGAAAGGTGGGGAGAGACTCTTCAGCAGGGCCTGCTGTGCTAGGACAAGAGGTAATGGTTTTAAAATAGAGGGAGGTAGATTTAGATTAGATATTAGGAAAAAAATTTTTACACTGAGGGTGGTGGGGCACTGGCCCAGGTTGCCCAGAGAGGTGGTGGATGCCCCATCCCTGGAAACATTCCAGGCCAGGTTGGCCGGGGCTCTGAGCAACCTGATCTGGTTGGAGATGTCCCTGCTCCTGGCAGGACGGCTGGACTGGATGGGCTTTAAAGGTCCCTTCCAAGCCAAGCCATTCTGTGATTCTATGATTCTATGTCCCTAGCCAGGTGCCATGGGGGTCCTCCGGGTCTCCATCCTTCCTGTGCAGCTGGTGCTTAGAGAAAAGAGGACTGGGAAGAGGAAAAACTCACGGATCCTTCCCCATATCTCCCTGCCACAAAGCTTTTCAGGGATACCTCACGCCTGCGGTTGCCTTTGGACCCCCCAGATGGTTGGACGCCATCAGAGGGCACTCACTCTCCATGACACCACCTGGTCCCTCCTCAGCCAACCTCACGGCGTTTTGTCCTCCGTGGATTTTTGGAAGTTAATTTTTGCAGGGGAATTGTGGTCTCTAAGAAAAGCTCCCTCATTTGGTTTATTTTTAACCCAATGTTTGAATGATCTCCAGTTGCATCTTGAGGACGAGCGAAGAGTGACATCCACTCATCACTTTGTGCGGTCCATTTTAGGCTCTATAGTAGGTACTCTGAATATGCTTGAAGTTTTGGTGCCTCTCAGGCCCTCTGGGAATTAAAAATCACTGTACCAGGCTATGCTTCCCCTCTTCTAACTCCCCTGCATCTCTACAAGTCACAAAAAAAACCCGTAAAAGGTGACCCTGGAGCAGAAGCCATCTCAGTGCTGCGATTCCCACCTCTTTCGTGGGACACGCTGGCCACTGCTGACCCCAGAGGAGGTGGAATTCCCCAAGGTAATTCATGCCAATTACTGCAATCAGCTAATTAGCAAACAAGATCGATTGGAATGAAGTTACGGTGTCGACAGCAAGCTTGCCGAGGTGTTGGAGTCAAAAAGCCCTCGGGGATGGGAAGTGGGAAGGGTTAGAGGGGATGCAGTGAAGCTCAGGGAAAAAAACCCCATCGCTGAGACAAACGAGGGAGGAAAGGTGTCGAAAACTGAAGTGATCCAGGTGATTGCTTGAAAATTAGAGAGGTGACAGAGAGGGACGATGCCCACCAGTCAGGTTGGGATGAGAGGGAGAAATCAGTTCCTCATTGGGGAAACATCTGTAGGGAACCCCCCAAAGTAGAGGAGGAGGGGGGTTTCTCCCCTCCCTGGCAATGCCGGGGTTGGAGAGCCTGGGAAGAGCTCTCTCCTCCCTGGTCACAGGCATGGGGAAGGCAGAGGGCGGGGGGTAACACTCCTCCACATCCTCCACCCGCACCAGGACCAGCTCTGCAATCACAAACGATTGCCACTTTTGGAAGCGGGTTGCCAGCCCGGGCTTGCTTGGGATGCAACGATCTCCCGACGGGAGCTAGAGCCGGGCTTGCTCCGCTTCTGCCTGCAAGCATCTCCTTTGGGAAACGCTACCAGGGTGGGATGCAGGGCTCTGGGACCAGCTCCAACCCGGAGCCAGAGGCCGTCGTAAAGCCCATAGAGGCGTTGGCTAATCCTCCCCTAAGCCCGCTGTGATGGATTTAAAGGATGTTTGCGTCGCTTGCCCCCGGGATCAAGATCCTTAGAGGATAAGAGTCCGAAGGAAATGAAGGGATTCTCCTTCCCGCAGCGGGGCGTGAAACGGAGACACGGCCCCCGCTGGGATGTGCCGGGGGGGTTGGTGTTATCTCCTGCGTGCTCTCCCCTCGGAGGAAGGGGGATGCCTGCTGTCATCTTGCGCTGGACTTTCGGGCAGGGAGTTTTGCTGCCTGGCTCTGGAGCTGGCAGATGCCCCGGTTTTATCACGGCAGCTGGCCCAGCGGAATGTTATCCGGCAGCCTAAATCTCTGCCTGGCTCTAAAGCCCCGGAGGGGTGTGAAATTGTTTTTCCCCTCCATGCCAAGGGTGGAGAACGGAGGCAAAAGGGTTTTCCCTGGTTCCTGTCCTGGCCAAAGCCGGGGCTGGGGCTGTGACCACCGTTGTCCTACCCGTCCTCAACTTCCCCGCTAAGGAGGAGGGGAGAAGACATCAACAGATTGATGAGGAAATTTATTAAAGAAGGAAGAATTAAATTTTCCAGCTTTGAGGAATAACCTCGGGGTAGCGGATGCATCCGTACGACGTGATGCTGAGGTGGCTGCGTGGGCTACGCTGGCGTGCACGGCACGGGAAGGCCGCTGAGGGATTGCTGGGGTGACTTGAAGGACTCGTTTTTAAAACAAACAGCTTGCTTTTATCACCTGAAGCCCTGCGCCTCCAGCAGCAGGAAACGTATTTAATCAAGAAACGCCACCATCAATCACCTCTGGAGCTCTGGGGCTTTGCTCACGCCTTGGCTGAGGGAGCTTTTCCCAAAGCCACGTCCCCACCTCCCACCGCTCCGGGCACGGTCCCTCCCTGGCCGCATGG
Organism: Chlamydotis macqueenii; assembly: GCF_036417535.1. Lineage (NCBI taxonomy): Eukaryota > Metazoa > Chordata > Aves > Otidiformes > Otididae > Chlamydotis > Chlamydotis macqueenii. Next base: position 81,684,685 of record NC_141559.1, read on the forward strand.
CAGGGAGAGGGAAATAATCCCTCCTTTCTTTGCCAGCTCTCAGGAACGCACCGCACCTGGTGCCCCTCAAGGAGTGTTTGCAGTCCCGGCGGGCGCCTGGGCTGGATTGTTTGCCCAGGGATTTTTTTTTTTTTTTAATTTTTTTTAATCTGTGCCTTATTATTAAAAGCTCATTTGGGCCCCCGAGAGCATGGAGGGGAGGGCAAACCCTTGGCTGGCACTGAGGAATGTCGCCAGGCCGTGGGTTGGTTTGGCTGGTGCCGCGGTGTCGCGCAGCCCCCCCGAGCCTCAGCTCACAGGTGAGATGAGTTTGTTCGGGCTCTGCTGGAGAACAGACTGGCTGCTGCCAGCCGATGATTGCCTTCCCCAAACATGTGCAGGTCACATATTCACTGCCTTAACCACAAGCTTAGGTTTAAAAAAACCAAACAAACAAGCCCTCCTGGGCTTGGAGCAGGGAGGGAAGTGGAGGTCTGCAGGGTTAAGGAACACGCCAAGGGCCACACAAAATGCCGGTAGCAGAGCCCCAAACAGAGAATAAACTTTCCAGCCGGGTTTCAGCTATTGCAGATGTCCTGATCCCCAAAGAGATCAACCCCTGGGGTCTGCAAATGCAACTGCAGCTGAATCCCAGCTTGGAAAAACCACTGGGAGGGAGGAAGAGCGCAGCAGCCAGGATGAAGAGCGCAGCAGCCCACGGATCGGAGGAAGGAGGAGAGCAAACTCCTGCTGCGCAACGGCTGGCCGGGGACCAGCCGGGCAGCAGTGATTTATTATTTGCATTACAGGAGGAGCTGGAAGCCGTGGAGAACATCAGGGCCTCCCTGAGACTGGCACGAGAGCCGGGCTTTATGGGCTGCACTCCGCTTGCTCCTGGAGTCGGGAATTTATGCCCTTGCTGAGCTGAAACTGGGTGGAGCTGTGGCTTCTCCTAGAGGCCTTCTGAGAAATGTATTTGAGGAGGGGGAAATTTGAGCTGGGAACAGGTCCTGGTCTTTCCCAGAGCCCCCCTGCCCCAGGCTGGGAGAGCAGGACCACGGTGCCTGGGGGAGGAGAACCGTGGGCACCGGGAAGCGGGGCAGGAGACATGGGGTCCAGCTCTGCCCACCCCAGCCCAGCATTTCTGATGGTTTTCAAGGATGTTTTCATCCTCTCCTTTCTACCCTGGTCACAACCAACACCAACATGTCCCTGTCCCCTGTCCACTTGCAATTCCTTGCGTCGCTGAAGGCAGAAGACCTCACTGCAGGGAAATGTTTGAGGTGGGACAGCTGGTCCTCCCATCCCCAACATCTCCGGTGGGATGGCTTGGCTGTTACTCCAAGTGCTTGCGAAGGGCAGAGCTGAGGAAAGTAATGAAGGCACGGTCCACAGGGAGTGGAACGAGCTTGTACTAGATCAACTGATATAATTAGAAAGCAGAGACAAGGAGATGAGCTCCTGTGCCTGAAAGCTGGTCTGTTTTTTCCAGCTCCGACAGCTGGGCTAATAAAAGCTCTGACCTCCCATTGCTCATCATCTCTGGCACGTGTCCACAGGGCACTGTGATGGCCATGAGCTTGGGGAGGAGCTCCCATCCTTGAATATTTCCAGGGGCAGGGCATCTACAACCTCTCTGGACAACGTCTGCCACCATCACTTTGCCCAGTCTGTCTCCTCTTGCCCCTTTTACCCAGGACCCGTCGAGGGTGGGCAGTATTGGTCCTTCCCAAAACCACACCACCGGGCATGCTCACCCAGTTGACTTCGCCTACCAGTTCCATGCCCAGGTTGCCTCTCTTCATGCTTTGGTTCAAGCAAGAACCCCAATGTGGCCCCAAAATGACAACTCTCTTGCAAAATCCTCAGGCCATGCTCTGTGGTGATGGTGAGGAGGAGATGGTGGACCTTGATGGGACCGTCTCCATGAAATCACACCCCCACAAGCCAGGGCTTCCCCATGGAGAGAGGAATGGGGCAAGATCTCCGTTCATCTGCAGACCCACCTTGTGTCTTCTGGCAACACTTGCAGAGCCCATCAGGGCCATGCCATGCTCAGTACTCTACTGAAGTACACTTACTCCGCTAATAAGTCCCCAAAACTTGCAAATTGGCCTCACAGCAAGGATTTAGCAGAATTTAGCGACAGGAAAACAGGAAAACCCTGGTTATGTGGAGAGTGAAGACCATGGCCGGGCAGGCTGGGGCAAGCAATGTTCCTGCTGGATTTATGGGATGTAGCTACCTGGTTTTGGGGAGAAGAGGTCCAGTGTGTTCTGCTGCTTGGCCTCAGGGCCGGAGGGAGGGAGACGTGGAGAACCACTGAGTTTGCAAGGTATCTTGCAAGCTGAGCCTATAGAGAAGAGCAGTCCTATAGACCGTCTGTTGGATGCACGGTCAGAAATTGCTTATCATAGGTTTTTTTTTCCTGGCTTGGATCATTGTTATCGTTACTGGTGCTGGGCTTCCAGAGGAAAACACGTCTTTGGGCCACATACCAAGGGATTTGGTTAATTCGTCACCCGCAGGCGCACATATATTTATTTAAAAGCGCCTCTTGCTATGTTACTTGGCAACTTCCGAGCCCGTGTATTTCTCCAGCTGATAAATATTTGCGAGGTTGTTTTTGTGAAGAGCAGCATGTGTTAATAATGTGATCGTCTTTCTTCTGAGCTTCCTACAAAGAGAACGAGCTCCGTAACACCTGTCTAAACCTGGAGCATCTCGCTGGCCCGTGATCAGGATCTGGACCGAAAAGAAAGGGAGGGTTGCATGTCTCCACACTGGTGTGAGGATGAGGTGTAATGATGGAAGGTGCTAGCCACAGCAGCTGGCACCAGGAGGGGGAAGGCAGAGACCTGGCCACTGGGTCTCGTCTTGGGTCGAACTCCAGCAAGACTCAGACAAAACCCATCCTTCTGGCTCAGGAGCCAGATAAAACCAGTAGGATCCACAAATTCATTGCAAAACCAATTTTGCAAGGGGCAAACTCAGGTAGGAGAGTTGCGAGCCTGCTCTCAAGCCTTGCAGGAGCTCCACCAAGATGAAGCAGGAGCTTCTGCAGCTTCTTCTCGGGGCCAAGGGGACTTTCAGGAGAGCTCTTGGCTCCAGCCAACCCTGGGTTACGAGGCATAAGCCATCTCCCTCTTTCCCCGTGGCTGCTTTAACAGTTGTGTTTGCTTTGCTTACTGTTTAAGGAGCCACCTGGGTCTTCTTGCCCCTGGGGAAGATGAACCTCCTCCTGCCTGGTTCCCTCCTGCTCTGGGACCACCACCGTGAGGGTCGCTGAAGAGATGTCCTCACCCACCGCCCATGGGAAAAGGCAAAAGTCCCCTGGCTTCCAAAAAAAGGAAGGTGTCACCTGGTCCTTTCCCCCCACAACGGTGCCTGGGGCCGTGGGGTGATGGGAGAGCTGAGTTTTTGGGTGCACGTTGCTCCCTGCCAGGAACCACCCGGCTTGTTGCAGGGTCTCAAAGCGCTCGGACCACCACCACCACCTCTGGGATGGAGCATCACAGCCTGCCTATGGCTCCTGGTGCCACCCTGTCCTGCAAGGAGAGGACTCCCAGGCTGGGGAAAGCCCAGCCAAAGGAGGAATACAGCTGCTCAACATGGAGCAGAAATGTTTTACCCATGGAAGAGAAGCATGGGTGAGCCGGAGGGGCTGGAGGGGTCCCTGCCTGCTCCCCCTGGCCCGTGGGGCAGGGACTTCTGGGCTCCTGGAGGCATGGCTCCATTTCACTTTCAGATCCCTCAAATAATAACCGTGTTTGCCAGCTCCTGTGACAAGAATGACTAATGGGGAAAGATCCTCCTCGAAGGGAAACAAGAGATCTCATCGTTTCACTCTTTGATTGCCGGATTTCTCTGACAGCCCCAGGCATGGCTGAGTTTTCCTTAGTGTGCTCAGTTTCCTTTCGAGAAAAAGCAGATTTTAAGCCCTACAACAGATCCAGCAACACCCTCTTAACTCTTAAGCTTCCCCGTTGGGACCTGACTCCCTTCAGAAACTTTTTGCAGCCTGGTTTATCCAGATTGCTGCTCCATCCTGAGTTATCCTGCAGCCAGTGCCTCCGACCGCTGATGCGACGTGGTTTTCACAGTGCGTTTGGAAACCACCCTGCCCATCTGCCTTTTTTTTTTTTTCCACAAGGCAGGAGGGGCGGAATGGGTGAGCGAGAGATGCACCATGATATGGTGATGCCCCTACGATGGGCTGATGCTGCAGCCCACGTGGATGCTTTCCCAGTTCCATCCTCCGCTATCTCCCAAATATCTAGGCTCCTGCAACCAGATGTTGGACTTCCAGATGTTTTTCTACCTCCTCCTTTTGGGGCTGGAGCTTGGTCCCTTAGGACATAACCCAGTGAAGATCAGCTCAAGGAGAGATGACCGTCATCCCCGTATGGAGCCCACATGGCCACGCACGCCACTGCATCGCTTTTCAAATGTCCACCCTGGCAGCAACGCGGGGAATTTCAGCCCCCTCCACGAATTCCTCCTCTGCCCCATTCCCATCGCAAGGCCAACACTCAGGACAACGTGCCCAGTTCCCTTGCGGGAGCCCGGACACGGCAGACAGGGAAATCACACCACTCTGGCATTTCCACGCCTATTTCCAGCCCGTTCGCCTCCCAACCTTTACAGAAAATAAATTCCCCAGCCAGGCTGAACTCGGATGACAGCATCGCGCGCTATATATAGCCACGGCAGATCGCCGCTCGAACCGGGGCCACATATCAACAAACCCCACGGTTCCCTGCCGGGAGAGGGGACCAGCGAGCCGATCGCACGTGATGGAGGAGCCTCCCACCTTGGGGTGCTCGAAACCGGGGGCGCTTTGAGATCCCGCGCCCTCTTTTTAACGCCGCCACCTCCCTCGAGGGCTCAGCCGCTGGCACGATCGGGTTTGTGGATGAAGGATGCGCTGGAGGGTGTTGAAAACAGAGCACGGGCGAGCTGAGGGAGTTGCCAAAGGTTATCCCGGGGGGCAAGTGGCGTCCCCTGGCCTGAATTACACCCGCTGGCTCCCGGCTTGCATCGTTGGCATCACCCTCCCGTGTCGTGCGACATGGGGCAGAAAATGCCAGCACAGCATCTGCCCACCCCTCCTGCCTCCGCCCCACAGCTCCCTGCGGCCCTCGGCTGTGCCTCTGCCTGCTCCTTTCCCTGCCCAACCCTGGTTCGCGGTGCCTGGGGCGGCACGGAGCTGCCTGGGGCTGCCTGGGGATGTGTGAGGCTGAATGGGGATGTATGGGGCTGAATGGGGATGTATGGGGCTGAATGGGGATGTATGGGGTTGCGTGGGGATGTATGGGGCTGAATGGGGATGTATGGGGCTGAATGGGGATGCATGGGGCTGTGTGGGGACGCATGGGGCTGAATGGGGATGTATGGGGCTGAATGGGGATGTATGGGGCTGTGTGGGGATGTATGGGGCTGAATGGGGCTGTGTGGGGCTGCATGGGGATGTATGGGGCTGAATGGGGATGCATGGGGCTGTGTGGGGACACATGGGGCTGCGTGGGGATGTATGGGGCTGAATGGGGATGTATGGGGCTGTGTGGGGATGCATGGGGCTCAGTGGGGATGCATGAGGCTGTGCAGGGACGCATGGGGCTGTGTGGGGATGTCTGGGGCTGTGCAGGGATGCATGGGGCTGAATGGGAATGCATGGGGCTGTGCAGGGATGCATGGTGCTGTGCGGGGATGTATGGGGCTGCGTGGGGATGTATGGGGCTGCATGGGGCTGAATGGAGATGCAAGAGGATGCATGGAGATGCATGGGGTTGCACAGGGATGCATGGGGCTGTGCAGAGGTGCATGGGGCTGTGTGAGCTGCGTGGGGCTGTGTGAGCTGCATGGGGCTGTGTGAGCTGCATGGGGCTGTGTGGGGCTGAATGGAGATGCATGGGGCTGCATGAGGCTTCGTGGGGCTGCGTGGGGTGCAGAGCAGGGGGAAGAGGGGTTTGATGTGCAGCGGGGAGCCTCGCCTGGCTCAGCTGGCAGGCCTTGCCCTGCGCCCCACGCGTGCGGGGAAGAGGCCAGGGATGCTCAGGGAGATGCTCAGGGGGAGGCTGTGGAGCATCCAGCAGCCCAATGCTCTCCTGAGGAGCAGAGGGTCCGGCCAGCCTGGGGGGCCGCTCGCAGCCACAGGTCCCCAGGCTCCTAGGAATGGATGGGGGTGGCAGTTGGGGGGTCCCTGCCCTCCCCTCTGGGCACACCCGCATCCCCAGATCGGGCTCTGTGCTGCAGTGCAGCAGCTCCAGCCCCGCTCTCTCCTGAGGAGCTGGCAGAGGGGATGCCTGCCTTCATCCTTCCTTCATCATCCTCTCTAGCTGCTCCAAACCCGGCTGCTGGGCCAGCGAGCGGGATGAGCCATCGGGAAGAGCAGCAACTGGCTCCTCATGGAGCTCGTGGGCCTGGGCATCTTGGGGAGCTCAGGGCAAGGAGGGTGGGTTTGCACCCACAACCCTGCCAGCGTGCACCCACGGCTTGTGGGGGAGGGTTGCAATGGGTGGGGGGGGACACAGAGTTTTAGGGGGGGAGCACACGACGCTCGTGTCCTCGCGGAGCTGAGGAGTTATCGGTGGTGGCCTTCTTGGGCCAAGTCCCAAGCGGGGAGCCCCGTGTGGTGACGTCCCCCTCCACGTCCTCCCGCCATCCCCACCGCTGTTGGGCGAGGGCCACCCAGCACCGAAGCAGATGACATAATTCCCAGCAACTGCACGTTCATCGCTGGGGCCGCCAGCAACATCCTTCCCTCCAACCCAACCCCTCCCCAGCCACCGCTCCCCTCCCCGCCAGCGCCGAAGAAATCCAGACGTAAATAACGGGAGGTGAGGAAGAGGAGGATTAACCTCATCCTGCTGGGCACTGGCAAACAGGTCTGGTGGGTGTCCACCCCCCCCCCCCCACCCCTCAGCCCCTCCCCGCCTCGCACTCTATTTTTGGGTGCTGTCATCTCCAAAGGGCCCCGCGGGGGCCAAATCCAGGCGGCTGCGACTCGAGGCGCAAACACGGCTCCCTCCCCTCCATCGCACCCCCAAATCGGCGCCGGCAGCCCATCCTCCACCCCCAACCCCCTCCCCAAAATCTTCCCACCCCCCAAATTATATCAGGCAAAAGAAGCTCCAGCATCAGGTCCCCCCCCCCATTGCTCTCTGTGCACCCCACATCACTCCCCCCCTCCAGGGACACCCCCCTTCTTGTCACACCCCCCCATCCGACGTCCCCCCCCGCCACCTCCCCAGTACCCCCTTCCCAGTTCCTCCCAGTTCCTCCCCAGCCCGAGCCTTACTCTTGGCGAGGATGCTCGGGGCTCTCGCTGGCAGCGGGCGGGCGGGGACCTCAGATTTGGGGTGGGAGCCGGGGCGGGGGGGGGGGAGAGCGGGGGGGAAGTGGGAGGGGGGTGGAATAAAAATCAAGCGGCGGTGGTTGGGCAGCCGGGTGGCCGCTCCCGTCCGAGGGGTCTCATCTCATTTTGTCAGCTGTCACCACCACACACTCGCGGCCACGTTTCCCCCCCCTTCTTGCGGCAAACGGCGGCCAGCCCCGGTCCCCACCCCCTGTCAAAGCAGCAGCCTAACAGCGAGGGAGGGAAGGACGGAGGGAGGATCTGCTCGCCTTCCCTTTAACTCTTCCCTCGCCACCCCCCACCCCCGGGACAGGGTCAGGCCACGTCCCTGGATGGGGATGGTGGGATGCTGCGTGGACCACCCCCCCATCCCCCTTCCCCTACAGGGCAGGGGGCATTTGAGGTCCAGGCAACCCCCACGATGTGGAGGCTCCATCCTCCACGTCGCTCTGCGTGCCCCAAAAATGAGCCCCCCAATATGGCTGAACCCCGACACGGGAGGTGGCCCCCGCTGGCGTTTGGGGGGCACGGGAAGCCCCGCGGCGCGTGGTTGGGGGTGGGAGCCCTGTCTATCTGCCTGCGTCCACCTTGAGACCATGAAAAACCCATTTTGGCCCTCGTCTCCAGGAGCAGAGCCCTTTGGGGTGGCACAGCCCCAACCCTGGCTGGGCTGGGAAGGGGAAAGAAAGTCAACTTCTCCTCCCACCCCACCGAGAGACCAAGGAGTTGAGCTCCAGAAGGGGCAAACTCCCCAAAATTCCCTCTAACACAGACGAGCTAGAAAAGGGACATGCAAGCCGGCATGCAGATTTGGCCGAGGACTCAAACCAAAGGTGAGGCGTCTCCTGAAGGTGATGTTGCATGGAGTTGCCTTCTCCAAGGAGAAATGAGCGGCGCCAGAGGGAGAAGGGAAATAAAAGGCTCAGGATGCTCTCCGTGGAGAGGAGCTCCAATGTGTGCAGAGGTCGGTGGCACGTGCCCCTGCTCCACACTTCATCCCAGCGCTGACCTTACTTACAGTCACCTTTGGGGACCTGGATCAGAGCCTGGGACAAAGCCGTCCCTCCTGTGAGTGGGACTCTGCTGCTTCCCACCAGCACTGCCAAGCCCTGGAGCAGTGCAGATCCTGCACGGACAACCGGGTGGTCCTTCTGGCTCTTCAGTCCGGTGGGGTGAAGGGAGAGAGCAGGGGGATGGAGAAGGTCAAGTCCTGTCTGCTGCGACTGTCCCACTTGAAATGAAGACGTGCCCAGGACCCAGCAGGATTACCCCCGTCAGTGCAACGCAGCCTCTTGCCCACCGGCAGCCTGGTCTCCTCTGAGGACGATGGTGCAGCCTCTTTCAGGGGACATGCAAGGGTACGGGTGTCTCAGACGTGAACGCCCCACGCTGCTGCCAGCCTCAGATGACCTCCTCCCCGATCATCACCCGGCTCCAGGACTGAGCACCAACACTGAGACAGATGCACCCGTGGGGAGGTGGGCTCCAGCTCCGCTCTCTGACCCTCCGAGGGACACTGGGGTGCTCCTGAACACCTGAGGGGAGGGAATGAAAGGGGAGCCTGGAGGTGCTCCCTCTCGCAGCCCATACTCAGGCTGGGACAGGGCCAGTTGTGTAGCTCAGAAGATGCTCTGATGATGCTGCAGCTCCACCAGCTCGGCCCAGCATCCTGTCCCCAGCAGCAGCTGTATGTGGACACCCATGGAACACTCTCCACCCCTAAAACTCTCCAATGATTTCAATTCAGGGGTTTCCTGATGGTGAAGTCTCTACCAAGACACCCAAGAAGACCAAAGACCAGATGGATGTACCCTCAATGGCCAGAGCAGCAGCGTTTTCCAACTCCTCTTCCTCCCTGATGCAAAGGACAGGTTTCTGCAGGGTCCAGACCTCCACGAGGTCTGCATGTCCCCACTGAGCCCATCCTCACTGCAAGGCTTTGCCTCCTTCAGCGTGGGTTGAAGCCCAGAGCCTGTAGGACACCTCACATGGTTTGGGTTCACTATCCCCCTCTCCCCTTCCAATTGTCGTCTTTTCACAAGGACTATCCTGGGATTAGCCTTGAGGCAGTGGGTTTTTCTCCTCTTCTACGCCGTTGTTGGTCCCTTTCCAAGAAGCGCTTGCAGATGTCATCATTTTCTACGTCAGGCCAGGACAAGTGCTCTCTCCAGAGGACATTCCTCTGCCTCTGCTCCCTGTCCTCCTGACAGCCCTGCTAACATCTCGAGTGGACTTTGTTTTCCCTTATTTTGCCGAGTGTTTTGCACGTCTTGATGTGGTTCTCATGCTCCAGCCGTCAGATTGCAGCGAGTCCCAGGGAGAAGGTGCCAACTTTAACATATGCCTGAACAGTTCTTTTCAGACATATACAAACTGGAACAATGCCTCGCTGAGAATATGCTTGTTGATGCAATTTGCCAACTGTGGTTTCAGATCTGCTCTTTTCAGCAAGTACCAACTATTTGTAGACAGTGCAAAATCTTGGATAGCCGGGGACTGGTGGGGTCTCTGGAAGTCTCTCTCTGGGCATGGAGGAGCTAGCAGGACAGACAGCCTAGGGCTGAGTGAAGACCTCCATGATAATGTTCTGATCAAACACTTTGCCTCCAAGAACCTCAGTCCTTTTTTCTCTTTGCATTGGGAAGCGGCCAGCACTGGACCATCGCTTTGGTTTCTCTACCACGAGAACCATGAACACGTTCTCACCTTGTGGACGCAAGACTTTGCTCAGCTCCTCACATCTCCTGGATTCAAACATCCTCCAGTGCTCCCCCCATCCTTGGTGCTCATCGTTGAGGCAGGACATCATTGAGATATGACTCCAGTGCACCTGGACCTAAGGCTGCCTGGCACAGAACCAGTCGAGGTGTCTCCACTCCTGCTTGTCCTTGGAAACAGGACTGACGGATCTTGTTTGGTAGATGGACTCTCCCTAACTTCTTCCTGTGGATTTGCAGACACCATGGCAACGTTTTAAGGAAGAGTTGGAAGACGATAACAAGGTGGGTTTGGGGTTGTGTCTAAGGAGAGGGGCAAGAGGTGTTTTCTCACCACCATCCGTTAGGTTCTGCCTTTGCCCACGTGTCTGCCTTCAGCTTGCAAACTCGCAGGGCAGGTGAAACACCCCGTCAGCTGGTAGCGTTGGGTGTGGAAATGTCGACGAGTAGGTCCAAGAGCGGGAGGGTCAGCGCTTGAGCTGCCTGTTCTCCGTGGAGGACTGCCAAAGGCATGTGTGTTTAAGACGGCAAGTAATCAAGAGACCATTGTTCACAGCAGCCTCGGTGGAAATATTTTTGTGTGTGTGCGTGCGTGTGTGTGTGCTGGCATCCAATTTGGCAATGGTTACTCAGCACAAGTGGGCGGCCTGTCCCTTTCTCTCAGCTGGAGCCTCCTCCTCCTCACAGGGCCCCAGCAGAGAGATGGAACTAGAGCAGATGGTTTGGGGGTGCTCAGAAATACCAATGCCAAGGGCTGTCTCATCACCAACAAGAGCTTCATGGCGTGCTGAACGTACCCAAGACCGAAGAGGTCTCTCCAAGGAAAGGGGGATGCAGGGGCCTGCGAGCAGCTCTTGTAGACACTCGTGGTTTCAGCTTTTGGTTGGATTTTGAGGGGAAGGACCAGAAACTGCAATCTTTAGGGAACCAGTTCTGGGTCAAATCTTCCCTCCACGGGTCCAAGGGAATTTGAAGCACGGATGCTGAAAGGACAGTGAGAAAGGCCATGCTGGAAAAAGTCTCAGGGCTTTCTCCAAGTGAGAATCCAAGGGTGCAAGCCTGGAGAGCTGGCCAAGATAGGTGCGCTCCAGATTATCTCCTCTTCAAGTGCCACACAAGACCTGCCGCAGTCCTTCAGCATCGCTGACGGAGAAGCTCCCAGGCTCCCATTGAAGCCTTCGCTGCTGCTCCCATCCCCTCAGAAGTGAATGGAGAGAATTCTCCTAACCTTCATCCCCCTCCACAGCTCCCAGCATTTCGGTTTTTTTTTCTCTGAAGCAACACGCCGCTGCTAGAATCAGCTGAGATCAAACCAAGCTGTCTCCTACACACCTTGGGAGCTCAGGCAGGGTTGCTTCCCACGCAGTGTCTTTCACCCAAATTAAACAGCTCTCAGCTCAGCTCTGCCATCCGTCATGCCAGCCTGCAGGCAGAGCTGGGTTTTGGCAGCTCGCTACACCTTTGGGTTCACGTTTGGAGGGGGAAAGAGTGGGGACCTTTTTTTTTTTGGTGAATGCGTTGCAAGGGGTGCACAGGGGAGGAGGCTGCAAGGCCGTCCTTGAAGTCACGCTGAAATCGGTGGGAGGCTGATAGTCTTTGAAGATAGCAGAGACCTGAGTATCAGGGGCTGTTTTCAGACTGCCTACTACAGCGTTCAGTACTCCACGGGGCAAGGATGGATGTAGATGACCTGCCCCCCAAAGCTGTGTCATTCCACAAGGAGGGACCACTGGGTCTCCGCAGTAGGAATGGCCTGTAGACCTCGATACAGCATCAAAGAAAATAACGGCTGATGTTACGAGGGCTTTGCTGGCCTGGGGTTGAGCTCCATTAAGGCACCCAGCTTCAGAGGAGTGAATGCACTGGCTCTTTGGGTGTCATTCACTGACCATACCTTGGTGTCTACATTCACGCCAGGTGAGCATCTCCCCAAGCTGTGTTGGCTGTATTGGCTGGAGCTCGGTTCAGTTGCCCATGCCCATGTCTAACAGCACTGTAGGTCTCCCAGCATATTTGAGGCACCTACAAAGAGCAGGTAGATGTAGGGTAGGGTTTCTATCACCTATCTATCTCAGGTGATAGCATCACCTATGGTGGCGGTCCTTGGTGGATACCAAACACCACCTGTTTTCTTTTGCAACTGAGATATCAGTCCATATGAGCTGGCATCTGTGTTGACAAGTGTTTATGTCCAGCTGTTCAGGGTGCAAAAATGAGGAGTTTTGGCCATCTCTGCTGCCCATGCTGGAGACATCTGCACTGCACATACCCATACACATACTTGTTTCAGATGTCCGCAGCTGGCTTTCGTATCAAACCCGCTGCAGAGAGGACTGATTTCTGGGGTGATTTTCGCAGCTCTCCCCTCTCCACCACATCTCTGGGTGGTGAACGAGTGTCTTCCATCTGTGTTGCGTAGACTTCACCCTGGGCTCACCAGATCAGCCACTTCAGCAAGGTGGAAATCTCTGGCTCTTTGCCACAGAAAGAAAGGTTTTGGGGAGAAATCATCATAAACTCGCTTTCTAACTCGCTTTCCAGATCCTGTTTAGGGGAGGGCAGCCTTGGCTAGCAGATCCTCCAGCCTCTCGCTGTCTCCTTGCCGGGCAGCAGCCCGGGGGAATGACCTTAGACTCCAATTGCATTAAGAAAGGTCCTCGTTAAACAAGGCTGTTCTCAGAGCCAGGGTTTACAGGCATCCTAGGCAACCGCCTTGGGCTTTTTCCAGTCCTCCAGGGAGAAGCACAGTCCCCAGAAATCAATAACTGAGTTCTTTTGAAAGTCAGCAGGACTTTGGCTTGATCTAAGCCACTCTCTTCAGGGATTTCACTCTGCTGAAAGCAAACAAGGAGCCCTAAATGAGAGCCCTGGGCCGGTCCACCCTCTGTCCCATCGCAAGGGGATGACTTGCTTAACGCCCGCGGATCACGCTGGTATCCCTGTCCTTCTGGCCACCAAACTGGCCAGCTCCCCTCTACACAAAGCCAGGCAAGGGGAGCCAAAGCAGGTTTTGGCTGAAAATACCTCTGGGTTTTTTGAGTGGAAATGCCACCCTGAAGCAGAGAGAGTCAATCCCTCCTTCTTGCATAGAGCTGAGCCCCCAAACTAACTTAATCTTCTGATATTCTCCCTCATTCTCTTTAAACCCAGGATTTCTTTCCTGACAGCATCACCCGAAAGGATACTTATTTCACATGCGTCCCAATAAACGCCCCAGCCACTTCCCTCATCTATCTTCTTCCTCCCCAAAACATCCAAAATAGCAAACACAGTTTGCTTTTATACCAATTCCTCTCCCAGCAGATGTTGCTCTCTCTGTGTATCTGGACTACAAGTCCCAGATTTCGATTTTGACCCGTTCTGGAAGGCCTCGTTCCCCTTGCAATCCCCCTGCCTCATCCTCATCCTGCATCTCTCCTGAAGGAAGATGCCGTAATCCAGCAGCTCTCCTCGCTCGGAAGGGAGGCAGGCTGAGGACATCCTGCTGTAACCCCTCCTCTCAGTGCCACGTAAAGCCCGTCAAAGGTCCCTTCTGATGCTGGAGCACCACGTAGTCAAAGCTAAGGCTGCTATGTTCTCCTCCCCATGGGTAGGAGCTGGGTTTTGAGCCCAGTTTAACAGAGAAGACTGTTAAATTCTGAATTAGTGCTGAATTCATACATAAATGTATGTAATATGCTTTATGAGTGAAGGAGCTGAGGGACTCATCAGCCAAAGAGCTCCACGTCCCACCAAGGGTCAACCCCACATCCTGCTCGTGTGCCTGCCTTTCAAAGGGAACAAAGGAAAATTGAAGGAAGTTCAGGAAAACGCCACATTTAAAACAGCCTGAGAAACCTGATTCACAGCCAGAGATGTAAAGAGGTCGGTTGGGTTTGTGCAAGAGGAGGTTGAGAGGTGAGTGGGTCACGAACTGACGGCATTGGCACTGCGCAGACCTTTCTGGGGGTTCATGGCTCGTCAGCGTAGCTGGGAAAAGGCACAGTGAAAGGCAACGATGGGAAGATGTAGCTGCCTGAATTCCCAAGTTCACCCGTTTTTCAACAGTGAGGGTGTTTTACCAGCTGGACAACTTACAATTGGATCCTCTCCCAGTCTTTAAACTGAGCCCATCTGTGTTTTTAAGCACTAAGTTTAACCCCAGAAATTATGATCTGGGCAGAAAAAAATTAAGTCGTTGGCCACATTCTGAAAAGGTTCGGAGTCGGTGCACACGACGACCCCTTGGAAAACATAATGGACCTACGCACCTTTCAGAAACAAGCTCCAGGATGTTTTAAAATATGTTTATGCTACGCCTAGCGTGATGTAGCAACAGCTGAAGGTCATAGGTACTGTATAAATAGAAAGGAGATTTTATTGTGACATGTCCATCCGGAGCCGTTGCTCTTGGGTATGCCATCTGTGACGGGAACAGGAGCCCCTGCGTTCCTTCTATAATGAAGAAAAAGGGATTCTTGGCCTTGCAAGGAACGTAAGATGATACCGTGTTGGTGGGGGGTTAGCGATGAGGTTTTAACTTTTCTCCTGATTTTGTCAGTTCTCAAGAAAAATCAGACCTGTGATGGTGACCTTTGGAATGCAAGTCCTCCTGTGGGGATTAAATCACACACAGAGAGAAGGAAGGTTGTCACCCATAAAGAGCATTTTCTGTCTGCTGGAAAGTGCCTTGTAATGACTGTTTCTAATTTGGGTACCTCAGTGTCCCCATCTGTAGAGATGATAGGGGCTCTCTGATGTCCTTCAGCCCATGCCCGTAAGACTTCATACCAGTGTGTGACAATGTGCTGTCGAAGACCTTTTCTGGAGATGGCCAAAACCCTGCTTTGTGCAATTTCTCTGTGTCATCCATCAGGTCCCTGCAGCCAGCCATTCATCTTAAATTCAGGGTGGTGGAACACTGGCCCAGGTTGCCCAGAGAGGTGGTGGATGCCCCATCCCTGGAAACATTCCAGGCCTGGTTGGCCGGGGCTCTGAGCAACCTGATGTGGTTGGACATGTCCCTGCTCCTTGCAGGGGGGTTGGACTGGATGGGCTTTGAAGGTCCCTTCCAACCCGAACCATCCTGTGATTCTATGATTTGGGTGATAAAGTCTCCAGGGCCTGGAGCAGTGGATGCTGCACCCTTGGTCTGTGCCAGAACAACAGCTTTGGGAGGTTGCCTACTACAACCAGTAATGATCACTCCAGCAACAACGTATGGGTGTCCTGAAAGAAGGGGAACACAGGGAGCCATGGAGGAGGAAACACCGAAATAATTGTGCAAAACCAGAGGGGGTGAAACACTGAGATGCGGGACCTTGCTCCAGGGAACGTGGCTGAACAGCCAGTGGAGGTCTTTGCACTGCAATTGCTGCTGCTGCTGAAGCAATGAGTCGAGGTAGCCGTGGAGAGAAGATGAGACCTTCACTTTCATCGCTTGGCATCGAAGATAACTCATGGCATTTACTTAAGGAGAGCAATTTGTGAGGGACACAGGCTGTAAATCTTCAGGCGTCATTGCTGGACGAGAGCCAGAGAGTCTCTCAGCTCTGTCTGTTCCAGGTCCCAGTTCATCTGACGGAGGTATCTGCTTCACCGATGAAGGCAACGGTGTCACGCCCTGTCCCATGACAGGCTGAACCCCAGCGAGAGCTAGGACTGAGTTAGGGACCAGAGAGCTTTGTGTGCTGGGTGAGGACCTTTTCTTTGGAGACCCAACCCTCACTTGGGAGCAGGTCCTCTGACAGCTGCTCAGCGCTGCATCCTCCTCCATGATCCACCCTCAGGAGGTCTGTTTGCACCACGAATATGCATCAGGAGCAGCACCCTGTCCCCACACACCCCATTTTGCATGATACAGGTTGTCTGCACCAGTTGGAGTGGGAAAATGTGGATGACTCCCCCAAACTACTATTGCCTGCTCCTGCCATCTGGAAGGAACTTGCTGATCCAGGTGGCATGCTGAGGGAGATCTGGAGATGCGGGATGCCATGGTCGTGGCTGGATAATCAGGAGCTTCAGCATCACAGGTAGTGCTAGATGTGCTCCAGCTGGATCTTGCTTCTGCCACTTCAATACGGGCTCACTGGGTTCATTTGTTACTTGTCCCTGGAATTATTTTTAGCAGGTGACCCCAGGATGGGTCTGTAAGTCTCATGAAACACTGACGCAAGTAGCAGTGGCCTGTTGGGAACTCATAGGAGTAAAAGGAGGAGGGTGCCAGCGCTTTTCTGCAGCGTGGAGGGAGTGACTTGTCTTCCCCTCCTCGAAGGACGGCATTCAAACCGCAGAGGGGAAAATCTTTGCTCTCCTGCTATGATTGCTGATATGGTATTGGACGCTGTGATGGGTCACACCTATTGATCACAGCAGGCTAGAACAGAAACAGCCCATAAATAACTCCTGACATCCCCAGCTGTGCCAGAAATCCCGCACGAAGGACTCTTGGGAAAGCTGTTGTGGGTATTTCTTTGTCCCTCTCCTCTGGAAAGTGCTTGGGACAGGTTTGTCTTAAGCCAGATGACTGGGGCTCACTAAACGTTTTTTTGCAGGTGTTTTTTTCAGCAGGGCTGAGTTACCTCACTCCTTAATCCAGCCCTTCCTGGACGAGCATCACCAGCTTCACTAGAATGGGGCGTTGCTGCCGACGTTCAGCCCCGTGCTGTTCCCATCCCCGCTCTCGTAACACCGAAACTGGTACATGGGTAAGTGGTTAAGACAAGAAGGCAAAGATGGGTCTCCAGTTCCTTCACCCAAGCTAGTCATTTCTTGTGCTGAATCTGGCCTTTGACTTCATGAAAATGAATGATTTTGGAAAAAAAAAAACCTGTAATAAACGCATGCCAGGGAGGGTAAGTGGGATAATTTTTGGATTGTGCTTTCTTAGGGAAACTGAACCCCAGATGGTTACGGGGTGGGGAAGCAAAGTGTGGTCCCTGCAGAGCACCAGGGACCCATCCAGAGCTTCTGCCAGGACGCAGCAATGGGGAGGATCACGAGGCTGTAAGAGCTGCGATGCTGGGGGGTGTGAACAATGGGAAAGGGGCAGAAGACATACAGCAAGAGCAGGGGGGTCAGCCTCCCACCTAGCCCAAATTACTGCTGACCAGGGCCGGAGCATGAAGGGCAGCAGGCAATCGTCTCCACAAAGCACTTAGAGATGCTCCACCGGATCCCATGTGCTCTCTGCGGCCTGACAGCGGCGAGGGACACGTGAGAAGAGGAGACGGCCAGGCACCATGCCTCTCCTCCCCCCTTGCCTCTTTCTTCCTCTCTCCCTCCCCCTCTTTCTTGTTTTTACACAGCAGAAAAAAAAAAAAAAAAAGGTTCCCCACATAATGATGATTCGGCCAACAGGTCAAGTCAAGCATGATAGATCTCATTTTCGAGCTGGGGTCAGGCGGTAAATTGCCTTAATGCTGCTGGCACGGAGACGGCCGTGCTGAGAGGCTCTTGCAAATGAGGTCCCCCGGCATCGCCCGGCTGTTCAGACCTACCCTTTCCGCAGGAGCAGCGCCTCGGATTGCTGGGGGGCTGGGGGGCCTGGCCACAAGCAGAAGAAGGTTTTTTGAGAGTAGTACCATGCTTGTCACTCATGGCGTGGGGGCATTTCCCACTTTATAAGGGGCCGTGGTGACATGCTTGCTTGATATGGACATAAGGGAAAAATTTTTTGCACTGAGGGTGGGGAAACACTGGCCCAGGTTGCCCAGAGAGGTGGTGGATGCCCCATCCCTGGAAACATTCCAGGCCAGGTTGGCCGGGGCTCTGAGCAACCTGATCTGGTTGGAGACGTCCCTGCTCCTTGCAGGGAGGGTTGGACTGGGTGGGCTTTGAAGGTCCCTTCCCACCCAAACCATCCTGTGATTCTATGATATATAAGTTGTCTCTGCTGCCAAAGGCTCTGCAACGTAATATGGGCCACACTGGGTCCTGCATTTCTATAGCAAGAAGGAGAGGGCAAAAAAGGACTTTGCTAAAGCATGAGAGGTCCAAAGGGAGCGAGGAGTTATGGGTTCCTTCCAGGGAGTAGGGCTGGTGTGGAGAAAGAGGCATCCAGGCCCTGGTATGAACCCAAGAAATAAATCCATCCTGTTGCAGAGAGATGGAGAGTCAGCCAGGGAGGGGAAGGTTTATTTAGAGAAAGAACCGTGGGCTGTCTGCCCACATCAGGCTTTTAGCTGATGATCTGCACGTGCCATATTTGGGGGCGGTTGGGGGAAGGGGTCCACTATTATAAGCCTTGCGGCATCTCTACCAAATCCTGCTGAAGGCTGCGGAGAGCCTGATCCTGCAGGATCCCACCTCCATTGTCACCTCGTCTGGCCTTGCCCGAATCAGAGACAACCCCATGGCAGGTTAGTGATGGCAAACACCAGCAATTCCCGAGAAACTGGATCCGTTGAAGGATTACCCAAGATTTCAAATGTGCCCAGAAATCCACGTATGTCCTGAGCATCCTGTGCCAGGGCAGGCAGGGAAAATGTGGGAAAAGGCTGTGGGATGGTCTGGAGAGGGTGGGGATGTATGGATTCGCCCACTCCTGAGTAGGCTGCAGTCTGAAACATCAATGATCCTTGGGATTAACGGTGGTCTGGGGGCTGAATCCATTCCCTTGACGCTTCTCATCCCTCCAGACATGGCCAGCGCCTGACAGCGGTGTGAATCAGCACCGGGTCATCTATCTCTTTCCTTCTCCATTTCTGCCTCCGTTAAACATCCCCTGCTCTGGGGAAGGCTGTGTCTGCAGTAATTAAGGTGGACAGATCTCCTGTAGCAAAGGGCGCTTCCCGGCTCGTTGGCACAGGGCAGGACTCAGCAAGGGCATCTCTTCCTTGCCCTGGAGGAGGATGAAGAGGATGATGGGCACCCCTGGGTCCTGCTGCTCTGGGGCGCCAGGTGTTCAAATGCGTGGAGGGAGAGATGCGGCCCACGTGCTCGGAGGTTTTGGGGTCCCAAAACAGGCTCGGTTGTGCTCCGGGGTCAACCACATCTGTTTGCATCAGAGCAGCGGGGAAGCTGTGGTGCAAGCCTGTGCTTGCACAGGGAATGGACCTCTTTGTCCTCGTTATTGAGGGGACTGAGGCCTTCCTCTGTGGGTTAGCTTGGTCCGTCCTGTGGTAGCTCAAGCTTTCTTTACCCTCCCAGCTAGCTGCAGCTCCTTTCAGCATCCGCAGGACTGTGGGACCTGGGAACAGGAGCCCACCTGAGCATGTGAACCTCCTCTGGAAGACACAATTTTTGACACAGAAGGCAACGGCCGTCCATCCCTCACCCACGCACGTGCCTGGCATCCACAAAACCCAGCCCGACTTGTCTGGAGACAGGGGGTCCTGCTCTCAGAGGGATGGGGCAGGACCAGTGCCGTGGCTCGATGGCTCTGGGAGCTGCTCCTCCTTTCTCCTCTCGGAGCTGGTGGAAGGATGCTGAAGGACCTGCCAGCCTTGCCTCGCCAAGCTCTCTTGAACCCAGCAAGAAAGCCTTGAAAATACATTCATTTCAAGGGCTATTTTGCTACAGTCCCTTCTCATATGAAAAGTAGAGATGCTTCTCCTCACAGAATTTACCTGCAGGAGGTGACAAAAAAGAAAGAAACCCTCATTTGCAGCGTTTGCCCTGAAAACACACGCTCTGGTGCAAAATCAGCCGCGGAGCAGGCAGGGCTGGTGCTGGGTGGTCGTTCCCACGCTCATCCCCTGGGCCTCACGGGCAGCAGCAGCTCCAAAAAGCATTGCTCAGCACGGCCTTGCAGGCTCCCTGCTCTGCCTGCCTTGCTCACGCGGCACCGTTCGGCCGATGTTGCTGGTCCTCCGTCCCCCTCCTCCTGCCTCTTCTCTCCGCAAGGATGCTCCGCAATGTGTCCTTGGTAAACCTCCCAGGAACCACCTGGGATGCAGGGAGGGAGGGACAGCAGGGTCATTAGTGCACAGAGCAATGAGGCTGAGAGGGCTTTCGTGCCTCAGCATCTTAATTGAAATGGGTTTCCCGTCCTCCCCCCTCCCCGTGCCCACCAACTCGTCCAGGCTCTGTCAAGGGTGCCTGGCTAATGGTTCTCCTGGCCCAGCGCTGTGCACTCTGCATCCCTGATGAACTGCACACATCTCTTTAATTAAATGTCAAGATACGCAGTGGTTTTTTTTTTTTTTTTTTTTTTCTTTAAGAGCCCTCTGCTCGGAAAGATTCATGGAGAGCTCAATTACCGTGTGGTGAGGAGGTGGGGAGGAGTGAAAGCTTCAGGTAGGAAAATTGTGGAGAAAATGGGGATTTCAAACACACAGGATCAGGCAACCGCCTTAAATTTTCCTTGACTGTGCCCAGGCCTCACTTCCCACCTCACCAGACTGTGAAAAGTGATAAATGCCGCGATGTCCCTTGAACGCAGAAGAAAACCCATCTCTCAGATTTTTCATGTGATGAAAGCCTTAAGCCCCCTAGACGAGCTCAGAAAGCAGCACAATTAAAAATGATAAATGCTTACAGCCAGCCTGCATCTGCCGGAAATACTTTGGGTTGTGTATTTGCAAAGATCTACTAAAACCAGCCACCTCCGTGCTCGAGGTGTAGCTCCTTCATCTCCAAAGTCCTGGAGCATCACCTCCAGGCGAGGCCAACCCTGTCCTGCATCAACGTGGGCTGTCCTGAAGGACCAAACCTGCTTTTGTGCAGCAAAGGGCTGCCTGGCTTGACCCTTCAGAGGTTTGGGTAGATGCCTCCAGCCTTTGTTGCTTCTCCATATGGAGTCCTCTGAAGTCACCTCCTTTCCTGTGTGCTTCCCCGTTAAACATTCCCTGTAAAAGGTGTGGTGACCGATGTGGAGAGGTGCCAGATGTGCTTTCTGGCAGCTGACGGAGGGCTGGATGCTGAGTGCCAGCACTCCTGAAGGAGGCATTTGAATGTTTCTGTGCAATTTGTCCTCCCAAGGAGGCTTGGAGAGGAGGTAGCACAGCGGGAAGCAGCAGGCAGGATGCAGGGATGGAGAAAAGACACATTCATCGCCTCCATCTTCTCATGGTCAAGTGCCAACTGGAAACGGACAACCAAGTCACCACCTTGGCTCGCTGCTTCAACCTCAAACTTGGCCAGAGTCAGCGTTGCACTTGGGAAAAGTCTTTTTGAAATCTTGATAAACTTTCAAATCTCAACATAAGTGATGACGGTGGGGTTTTGGAGTTGCCCTGGTAGGGTAGGGTCGGTTTTTGCCAGCTTCTGGGGAGCCCACAGCACAAGCCATCTTGGAAGAAAGAAATTTAGTGTTCCAGAATAACCATAATTGCTCCTGGAAAGCACTTAGCAAGGCTTCTCAGGTGGCAATACGACCAGGCAGCTGACTCCGGCCCATAGACCAAAATTCAGGTGAGGTCATCTCCACCCAATCCCACCCTGTTCCACCTCAGCTCTCCCAGCATGGCCCAAGGATCCCAGCTTGAACCTGAGCATGGGAGACCCTGGACGTTCTGTTCTGTACAGCCATGGGTGCGTTCTCCATATCTCATCACAGCATGAAATATCTGTACCGAAGGGCCACGGCACAGGGAGATGGAGACTAGAGAGGAGCACGTCCAAGCTTTGGTGAAACCTTTCAAAATCTCCATACTTTAAGATAAAAATTTCAGATTTTAGAAGCTGCTTGGGTAGGATGCCAGAAGGACCTGGGAAGCTGAGCGGATCCCAACACCAGTGTGCTGATCTCACCCCATGGGAAGCTGCGAGCTCCCCCAGCTCACCTTCACCCTGCCGGGATGCTCAGCCACACGCGGCCTTGATGAAGCTGCTCCTTCTCCTCAGTGCATTTTGGGGGCCTTGGCTGTCGGGGAGGCAGCCCAATACGGTTCCTCTGGTGGGATCTCATTATGTGATGAGCTGAACATCTGGATTAAAATAGATCAAATAGTCACTAAATCCTAAATAAGCCTGTGAGCTCTGCGGCAGCCATATGCTTCCTGCTGACAAGCTCAAAAAAAAAAAAATAAAATCTCTCCTTGCCATTAGCTCACACTGCATGCAAAGTTTCATCCTCCTCCAAACCTTCCTGCCCGTCCTCCCCAGCCCACCCTGCTCTGGCCATCCTCTGGACCAGCAGCCTGAGGCTCTTCTTCGGCAGGGATGTCGGAGGGCACGCATCACGCCTGAGCTCTGTTAACTAGAAGAGGAAGGTGGAGGTCTAGCGGCCTCCAAGAGCAGCTTCTTTTTGGTTGGAGAATGTGGAGGGTGGGATGGACCCAAGGGCACTGCAAGAGGATGCAGGACCAGCAGAGATGCTGCTCTTCCCTGGGCGTCACACGGGCTGTCTCTGCACCGGCTCCTCTCCACACAGCAGAGGACAACCTGCGACCGGTCTCAGCTCCGTGGCTGGGCGTAGCCGTCTCTGCCGATGCTGCGTGTTGGTGCAACCATCTCTCCAGGGAGGACTCAAGGATATAAGTTGTCAACACCGTTTTTACGGCCTGGTAGCGCAGAAATTAAGGTATGGCCATTGCCTTGAGGTCACGAGCTTTATTTATCTTAGCAAGACAGCGGCTAAGGTCTTGTGAGGCCTTGGCAGACTTGTCTTGGCTGGAGCTATTTTTTTTTAGCCGTAACAGCGTATCGCCCAGTGGTCAAATGAGCATTGCTGACAGCCAATCTCCCCAGCCGCCGGGTGATGAGCCTCTAGCTTTTCACCCTAAAAACATTCTACCAGTCAGTAAAGGTCTAAAAAAAAATAAAATTAAGGGATCATTCTATAACCTGATTTGCTGACTGGTAAGACAGAAGTGCCAACAGCAGGTTCCTTGGTGAGGTGTGAAGATAGCACCAATGACCACCAACACCAACCAGGGCAACGCTCCCACCCACCAAAAAATCTGGGGTGCTGGTGCTCGCTTGCCATGGCGAGCCTGAGGAGGGGGGAGCACAGCACCAGAGATGCTATGGATCATCATCGTAGTTGCGTTATTAATGGGTATTAGCAGTAATTAGATGCTAGGTGTTGGTCTCATTGCAACAAGGCCAACAAAAATTACTTGCTTCACTGTGATTCGATCGTTAAGGAGACTAGCGCCAAACTCCCAACTCTCTGCATAATGTCTGCTCTCTTTTTTGCTTGCTGGTAAATTTTTGAGTGTTGACACTTCAAAGATAATAATCTGGAAATGGCGTCGGCTGCTCTGCATGGAAAAATCAGGACAGGCCATGGCCTAGGTTGGCTGGAGAAATTCTCCCTCCTTTTCTGCCTCCTTCCCCCTCCCAGGACCTGGTGACTGAGCCATGCTGGCTATATAATAACCAGATCAAACGGGAGCATGGAGGTGTCCCGCTGGTGTCCCCTTCCCTCCATCACCAACCGCTGTGGTGGCCCCAGGATATGACTGAAGATGAAGAGTGCACATGGCAGCCCGCGTGCAATCCTTCGCAGGGGCCAAATCCTGCTGGGGGAGGTCTGAGGGCCCGATTTGGGCTAGCTGATGCCTCTCGGCAGAGGGAAGGACCAGATGTTCACCTCTGGAATGCATGGCCCAAAGGAACCAGCTCTCCATTTGCAGAGACATCTCCCCAGCCTGCCCCAGCTTCTCATGTGTTTTTTTTTGCAGAAAAGCAGTTTTTGCTGCGGAAGGGGCCGGTTGTGCGCAGGATCCACGCACTTCTTTTTCCTTCTGGGTGAGATCTCATGATTTTACAGGCTGATCTCCCGATTCTTTCGGAGGCGAAACGAGGCGGCAGGAGAGGAAATGACATACCCCAGGAGGGAAATTTCTAACTGAGGAGCTCCCCTCGGCTTTGTTTCAGCTGATAAACACCTTCCTCCCCCCTACCCTGTTAGCCTTTCTTTTTGCATCCTGGGAAAGGTCTGAATTTCAGGCCAGGGAAAGCGCTGGAAGAAGGAGCAGGGCAGTGGGGGAAGGGATGCTCTCCCCGCATAGCCTCTCCCGCCTCCGGTCCTGTCTGCTTGTGGCCGATCCCTTCGCCGCGCAGGGTGACGGTGATGTGGAGCGACACTTGACTGTGTGGAGCGGGGAGATGGCAGCTCCCCGCCAGCCACTTCCCCTCCCGCAGTGCTGGGGCTGAGCCAGCATCACCTGGAAAGCTGCTCCCATGGGTGCCGATCAGCACCCTACTCCCCATGGCCATCCCTCCAGCCTGGGGTGGGGCCCTCTGAGGGGTCCCGGAGACCTGGGGTGTGATGGAGGAGGTGATACATGGGATCTGGTGCGGCAGGGCTAGAAAAAATCTTCCAGCCACTTGCTGGTGAAGAGTCACCCCTTGGATGGGGCTGTACGGTGTTGGGGGCAGGAGCACTTCTGGGACTGGGACTGGTGTGGCTTGCAGATTTGAGTGATGGGCTGGGGGAAATATATCCAATAACTGAGGGCGAAAGGTGCCTGCTCAGCCTGGCTTCACCTCTGTAAGGCTCAAATGCAAGCAAGGCTGTCCCTTCTCCATGTCCAGTCTCTCCTTCTCTACGTCCAGCCTGCCCTTCTCCATCCCCAGACTCTCTTCCTCTATCCCCAGCCTGCCCTTCTCCATCTCCAACCTCTCCTTCTCCATTCTCAGCCTTCCCTTCTCCATCTCCAGCCTCCCTTTCTCCATCCCCAGCCTCTCCTTCTCCATCCCCAGCCTCCCTTTCTCCATCCCCAGCCTCTCCTTCTCCATCCCCAGCCTCTCCTTGTCCATCTCCAGCCTCCCTTCTTCCATCCCCATCCTGCCCTTCTCCATCCCCAGCCTCCCTTCCTCCATCCCCATCCTGCCCTTCTCCATCCCCAGCCTCCCAGCTCCTTTTGCTCATCCTGTGCTTGGGAAAAGCTTGCTGTTGGCTGTCACATGTTGTGTTCAGCTGCCATGGGCTTGACTTGGGTCCATGAAATCCAGCCCTACAGGACACCAAGCTCTGTGTTCTGTGGCTTAGCTCAGGAGTAACCTTCTACTTGGAAGCCTGGAGGCAGGAGGCGAAAGAGGGGGACCTCCGTGTCTCCCCTTCATACCCCAGTTCAGGGCAGCAGGAACTTGAAAACACCATCTGCAGAAAACAGACCTGATTTTTCTCAGCCCGGAATCGAGAAGACACAGGGCAAGGGACGTGACCCAGTTTTTGGTGGCAGCACTTAATATTTCCCCAGCAAGGCAAGCCAACCCAGCTTCCTCTCCCTCCCGCTTCTCGGCCAAGCAGCCGGGCCGGGCTGGCCCGCTGCCTTCTCGGGGCTTAACAGCTCATCGGCATGGGACGGAGGGGAAAATGTGACTGCGCAACCTCATCAGGCGCCCAGATGTGCTGCTGATTCATCCGCTAATTGTGTAAGCCCCGGCAGCGGGACGCGCTCGCAGCCGGGCTGGGAAGCATCTGTTTCCTACTTGTTGAGCACCGGCACGGGGAGCTACGTGGAGGGACCACCCTCCATATGGGGGGAGGAAGGATCACCCGTTGCTCAGGCTGCAACGTGGACCGGGGCAGGGGGCTCAGGATGGGGTGCAGCAAGGGGACGGAGTCCCTAAAACCCACAGCAACAAGAGGTGAAGGACCTGGAAAAAACGACACATCGTGCTGTGGGTGGTGGGAACCAGGTGAGCAGATCCAGAAAGACTCAAGAAAGGCAACCAAACCAGTCCTCCCATTGCCCTTTTTGAAAGCCGGAGGGGGTTTTGCCAGCCTGATTTGATCCAGTGGCCCTCGCCAAGGGACAAATCTCTATGGGATGCTTCTTGCACTCGTTCATGTAATCGTGTGGATATAATTTGATTATTACTTCCTAGATGTTTAGCATCACAAAGGGAAACGCCGCATCCAAGCTGAGCCACTGCTATGAGACTGGTCTGGAGGAAGAAGGGTCAGAAACTGGGCTGGAGAGGCTGCAGCACGTGAGGGTTCCTGTGTTTCCTTGCCACAGTCCAGGCATCACAAACATCATAGAATCACAGAATGGTTTGGGTGGGAAGGGACCTTCAAAGGCCACCCAGTCCAACCCCCCTGCAAGGAGCAGGGACATCTCCAACCAGATCAGGTTGCTCAGAGCCCCGGCCAACCTGGCCTGGAATGTTTCCAGGGATGGTGCATCCACCACCTCCACATCACAAAAGCTTCTTAAAATTTCCTTTAACAGACTCACTTGCCTTGGCCTGAGATCCTGGAACTCCCCTTGGTTCGCCCCATACCTTGTCAAACAGGGAGACGCGGTAGATGGAAAGACTCAGGCAGCTCCTGGCACGGTGTTTCCAGATATGGAGATCCACCTGAACCACCATGAAGGTATGCAAAGCTTTACCAGCCCCTCCATTCCCACAAGTCCATGGGGAGGAGTGTGGGGCACTGTTAATTTCATTGGCATTGCCTGGATGTGAAATATTCTCCTGGTGGCAAATAGGCTGGGCATTTCTGGAGCAGATGCGAAGCCCAGATACTGCTTTTGCCCCAGGGCACATGGAAATTAATTTGCTTTCCAGTAGAGACACACGCATCAACAAAAACAACCAGGACAGCCTTTTGCCAGGGCTAAAAATTCATCCTGAGGAGTGAAGAGGTTGCAGCAAGACCCTGGAGCTCCGGACCTGGCTTAGTCAGAGCAAATCATGAGTGATAGCTGGGATTTTAGCAGAAAATTGGTAGTAAAAGCCAGAAAATTTGGTAGTAGTCGTGTGTCTGCAGCTGCTGGGTGTGGATGGACACACGGAATGCAGCAGAAGCTTTGGAGGACACCATTGTACAAAGCAAGAGCAGCGTACGGTATTCTTTACCAAAACACCGCTAGCAAGGTGAAAATATTTGCTATAGATTAGAAAAGAGCCGTTACCTTGCAAAGGACTTCATCAGCTTCTGCACACCCATTTTCACACTCAGCCTGAGCCGCTGGCTGCGAATTTGGGCTTTTGGTGAGGTGTTTGTGCGGATGAGCAAGACCTTGGCCAATTCTTTGAGGGGGCCCACCCGGTCATCTCGTGGGCAGCAGGTCCCAAATCAGAGTCACTGCGTGGAGAAGCCATCCAAATGTTGAATTTGGACCTAGTGAGGGGGAAAAAAAGCCCTCCCGTGTTGGAGCCAGTGGGTGCACACGTGGAGAAGGGGGTGCTGGAGCCAGCCGTGACCTTCTGGGCTGTTGTGGGGAGGGAGGAGGCTTTTTCTTGCAAGGGGAGCGAAGGAAACGGCTCAGTGAGTCATCCAGAGCGGCGTTTGGCTAAGCTGGGGGTTTAGCACGATTATAAGCGGCTTTAGCAGCAGCGAAAGCGGGAGTCACACACACATGAAAAAAAAAAGTCAGGAAAGAAAAACAAACAGTGTCAGTGGTTATGTAAGGGATCAGAGAGTCACCAAGTGCCAGCGGCCCCTGTGTCCTCCCCAGGGTCTTCCACCGCCCCGAGGTCTTCTGGTTCATCCTTATTGCATCTCATTGAGGATTTTGGGGGGAGCTTTGGAGAGGAGCGAAAGAAGGTTCAAAGATACATGATACCTCCTGTTGGAGGGATGACAGAGAAGGATTTGAAAGGAGCTCCAAAATTAAGAGTGGCTGGAGAGTGGACCAGGGACAACTCTTCACTGGCCCCTCTATCAGGACACCAGACCAACTGAGCCAAGCAATGCTGGCGCAGGGCTCAGGCAGAACGGGCAGTGGCTCCCCATCACACGTGCAGTTAAACCAGGGAACTACTGCTGCAGGATGTCGCAGATGCAAGAGAGGTTATGTGGATCCCGAAACTTCAGCACCTGATCATCCAGAAAGGGGGCTTCCACCCAAAGATCTCACCTCTGCCTTAGGAAATCTTTGAATTTCCAGTTCTTGGAGGCTGGGAGAGAATTGCTCCACATTGGCTTTTAAATTTTTTTTTTTTTCCCCTCTTCTCTGCTCTCAGAGGTGGGATAATGTGCTAGAGAGACCATTACCTGGATGGTCCATGCCATCGATCTGTCCCAGTTTGTCCACTCTTCTATTGTAGGACAGAGAGGGCAGCATGTGGTCACGTATCTACCTGCGATATTGAGATTTGAGACCTTTTGGGGGTAAAGTTCCCCCAGGATCTTCCCCGCTCCAGTGTCCATGAGAGCTGCTTCCCCGGCTCCTCCTAGCCAAGAGCATTATCCATGGATCTGCTGGATCTGGAGGAGGAAGAGGGAGACAGCTTTGGGAGAGGACTGGCTGAAGGTCATCCCAGAGACTGGTCACGGGGCTCGGGGGGCTGTCCCCCCCCCAGCAATGCACCCACGAAGCGCCGGATCCTCCCAGGCTGGAGCCTGGAAGAGAAGCAGCAGGTCAACCCAAGCACACCCGCAGCAAATCCCGAGGCGACGTTAGCAAAGTTCACCGAAGGCAGCCAGAACAACATGTGCTGCCGCCTGTCTCGCACAGACCTGCTCCAAGAAAGACGTTCTGTTTTGGTTTTGGTTTTTTTTTTTCCGTAATTTAAAAGATTAATTCCTCTGGCTGGAAAGTTTATGCAACCCTCAGCCGCGGCTGTTGCATCACACCGCTGTTTGCTTCGGCCGGCGAAGCCGAACGGCGGGAAGCATCCTGGCCTCGTCGGGATCGCTTGCCTCGCGGTGACACCCGCAAATAGCAGCGGATTGGAGAGGGGAGGGGAGATCTGCGTGGAAACCCAGCACAGCTGGACCAGAAAACACCGCCGGCTTCCCCGTGCCCGTGCTGCCTCTCATTGGGAGAGTGGCTAATTAGGGAGAAAGGTGATAAATAAGAGTTATGTTTTGTTTTGGTTTGTTTTTTTTTGTTTTTCCCTCTGGCTCGGGAATCTTCCTTCCTAAAAGGGAAACACAACGTCAGGAGGTCTGGCATCAAGAAACCAAGCAGCCAGCACCTTTTATAGGAGAGGGAAAGCAGCAACTCGACCATGCGTGGTCAGTAGAGAGCCCGTAGGGTCGCAAGGACAGAAAATGAATTGCGATGTTTTGGAGGTAAGAGGTTACCTTAATTTCCCCTTTGGGGCCGTCTTGGCACAGGTCAGGTTGTCCCGGGAAGGTCTCTCCACTGTATCAGTGTAAGCATTTGTCAGATCCTGATGTTCTCTGCTCCGTGCCTCAGTTTCCCCTGCTCCAGAGTGGGGCAGAGACTGAAAAATCTGCAAAACCCAGTTTCGATGGAAAGTGATGGAGTTTGCTCCATGAGAAGAAAAGAAATCCTTGGGAGATGTTTGCTTCCCGCAAGGAGTTTTGGCTTTTCATGAAAGCTGAGCCTCTTTCAGACAGGACCATGAAGAAAGGTTTCTGCTTCTCCAGCTAAAAAGGAAGCTGTATGTCCTAAAGTTTCCTAAGACATCCCGTTTCTGCTGATGGTTTCTATGGAGGAGAGGATGCCTCTGACCAGCTCACCACCTGCCCTAACAACATCTGCTCCCAGGGGATCATCCAGCCATGCCCAGATGGTCAGGGAGAAGCTCGTCTGACCGGGAACCAGTAGAAAAAATTGTCCCTTGACAATGGGACAAATAAAATAACAGGACAATAATCCCTTAAGGATGCTAAAAGGCCTGCTAGGCCAATTACATTCTCCAGGTGGTCACTTTGCCTTCTGCGGCTGCTCCGGTCTTGTCGTATAACGCTGCCCAACTTCCACCCTTTGCTCATGTTGATGTCCTCACGCTCCTGTTCTCTTCCCATGGAGAGGATGAGTTGTATCCGTGCTGCTGTCACGTCCGCTCTCTGCTTGGGAGAGCCTTTTTGGAAGCAAGCTGATAAATTGTCACCTGTCTTCTTGCTGGGTGGAGGGAATGGACACAGGGCTTTCTTCAGCATCAGGTTTTCCCTGAAAAGCTGGAAATATAGTCCTCATCAAAAGCGATCTAACTCCTGGCTGAGCCTTTCCTATGCCAGAGTGCATCATCCCCTAGGAAAAATCGGATGATACTGTCAAAAACCGCTGCTGATCCGCCTTTGGTTAAGCGTCAGCTTTAGCTCAGTTGAAAAAGGTGGATCTCCACCTTCTCTGCAGTATGCCACGCCTCTTTAAAACATCCAGATTTGTTTCCTTTCCAAGCCACCAGCTGCTTTGGAGTGTCCCGTGAAATCTGGGTCTCATTCCTCATCCTCTTTTGCTGCTTTTGTTACCGGATCCCATTTTCACATGGAGGTTTCTCATGACCTTCTGGTTGCTCTCATGCATGTTCTTGGCCTCAGTGCCTGGTTGGGATGAGTCAAATGGCTCCTGCCTTTTGTTACCTGGACAGAAAAAGGATCAGGAGTGGGAATCAGGTCTTGCTTGGTGGAATATAGACTTATCCTCCAAAGAAAAAGGACCTCAGAGGAGCGAGTCAGGTAGCGGCAGTCAGCTCTTGGGTGCTGAGAGGAGATGGAGGAGAGGGTCCAGGCAGGTTGAGGAGCGGACACTCCCGTGGCTGGTTTCATCCTTCCCAGAGCCCGTTGAGGAGGGTTTTTATTAACGCTACGAGCAGCTTGGCTGCGTGCGTGTGGAGCTGGCACCCATCTGCTAACACCTGGCCTCGGATGAAATCATCGTCCTGCCACGGGGGGCGGGGGGAGGATGAATCACTTTGTCACGGGTCCTAATTAGACACAACATGCTGCCTGATTAGCGCTCGTGTTTGGGAGAAAACACTCGGCTGGCTGGTGGCCCACAGAGGAACGGCGGATGGAGGCAGAGGAAAGCCCATGTCCCTCCTTGCCAGCAGGGCCAAAACCACCCTGGGCGGCGTGGCTGAACCTGGGTAGCACCAGGGATGGACCATCAGATCGGCTGTGACATCCGACACTTCTCCTGGCCTCATTCCTGTGCCTGTCATGTGCGAACTCACTCATCTTTTCTTACTGTCCCATCCCATCCTGTCCCGTCCCATCCCGTCCCATCCCATCCCATCCCATCTTGTCCCATCTCGTCCGATCCCATCCTGTCCAATCCCGTCCCGTCCTGTCCCATCCTATCCCATCCCATCCTATCCCATCCGATCCCATCCCATCTTGTCCCATCTCATCCGATCCCATCCTGTCCAATCCCGTCCCATCCCATCCCATCCCATCCCATCCCATCCCATCCCATCCCATCCAATTTCATCCCATCTCATCCCATCCCGTCCTGTCCAATTCCATCCCATCTCATCCCGTCCCATCGCATGCCATCCATCCCGTCCCGTCCCATCCCATCCCATCCCATCCCATCCCATCCCATCCCATCCCATCCCATCCCATCCCATCCCATCCCATCCCATCCCATTTCATCTTGTCCTGTCCCGTCCTATCCCATCCCATCCCATCCCATCCCATCCCGTCCCATCCCATCCCCACCCCATCCCATCCCATCCCATCCCATCTCATCTGATCCCACCCCATCCCATCCCATCCCATCCCATCCCACCCCATCCCATCCCATTTCATCTTGTCCTGTCCCGTCCTATCCCATCCCATCCCATCCCATCCCATCCCGTCCCATCCCATCCCCACCCCATCCCATCCCATCCCATCTCATCTGATCCCACCCCATCCCATCCCATCCCATCCCGTCCCGTCCTATTCCATCCCATCTCATCCCATCCCATCGGATGCCATCCATCCCATCCCATCTCATCCCATCCTGTCCCATCCCATCCCATCCCATCCCATCCCATCCCATCCCATCCCGTCCCATCCCATCCCATCCCATCCCATCCCACGGCAGCCAGGAGGGGTTCCAGGAGCTCATTTGTTCCTGTCCTGGGTGTTGGTGGACCCTGGTCCCCTGCCACAAACCAGAGCGACGTTGCTCAGGGGTTGTTTAGCCGGCTGCAGACGGACAGTGCTTTGCTTTTGGTTATTTTTATCCCGAATCCCTAAGGAAACCAGGTTTTCCTCCCCGCGGCCCGGTGGGTGCCCTGAGCACAGCCTTTCCCTGGGGCCTTGGCTGGGGATGCGGGAGAAAAGCTGAGGCGCCGAGTGCTGGGTGATGGCTGCCTCCCGCCGGGCGCCTTGGCCTCCTCTTCACAGTTGCCATCATTGCAGAACAAGGTTTCCCAGAAAAACAATTTAGGTTAAAACCCAAAATTGTTGTCATAGAAGAAATGTGAGGCTATGGGGTTCGGTCCAACAGCATCAACTTGTCCCAAAATTAATTGTAGTCAGTATCCTCTGTAGCTTTATTAAAAAACCCAAAATATTTTGATGGGGGGATTGGATTATTTCTTATTGTTTCTTTTTTTTTTTTTTTTTTTTTTTAAATGAAAGGCTTCCCTGCAATATTCAGCGGGCGTTGCAGCTGACTCTGCTCATTCATATCCCCACCGGCTTCCAAAAACGTACAGAGACGGGAACAGCCGCAGCCCGCTCAGACGACAGCATCCCACGGCCGGTGAAATACTCGAGGGGTTCGCCGTGACCCCGGTCTGCCCTCGTTTCCCGTTAATTATAGCGGCATCACCAGCTGGGAGCACGCTCCTGGCCACGTGGGCTGCTCCGTTCCCAGACGCACGCTGAAACCGCAGCCGCCCCGAGTCCTTCGCACCGCGAAGAGCCGGAGGGAGCAGAGCATCATCACCTGGCGGGCGGGAGGCGAGGAGACGGGCAGACCACCGGTTTCTATGACAACCAGTTCAGGTGTCACTGATGGAGGGGATGCAGGTGGGGATGCCTCCTGGGGCAGGGGGGGATGAGTTGCCGGGGATTTGCATTTTGCGGTGCAG
Source organism: Chlamydotis macqueenii (assembly GCF_036417535.1). Lineage (NCBI taxonomy): Eukaryota > Metazoa > Chordata > Aves > Otidiformes > Otididae > Chlamydotis > Chlamydotis macqueenii. The sequence goes on from NC_141559.1 coordinate 81,717,292, forward strand.
CGGGGAGACGGCCGCTCTGGCGCTTGCAGCCTCCGCTGGCGAACGTCAACGCGGAGCTGGGAACAGTCTTACGCAGCGTGTTTTGTTTGGCTCCTCTCAGCAAGTGAGCTCACGTCTCCTGCAAACCAAAGGAGATTGTGTGACAGGGCCGGGCGGACGGAGCCGGCCGGGCACGGCCGGGGGTGTGCTAACTGTGTCCTTCTTGCTGGGAAGACCCCCTTGCTTCCCAGGACCTGGTGGGACCACACGGCCTTTCCCCAATTCCGGCTCCGGCTTGCCCATCCGCACAGCCTTGAGGAGCCTCCCGCTCCCGCTGGGACGGCGGCTCTTAATAGGCTGCCTGAATCTGGGCCAAAATGTCTTCCTAGCTGCTGAGAACCCAGACGCTCTCCTGGGAAGGTGGAGAGGGAGGAAGAGTGAAGCAGAGACAATTTCAGGCTCCAGCGCAGCCTTCGTTCTGAATGCATCTGGTTTCTTCCAAGGTCTCCCCACTACCCGCTGGGTCTCCCCCAGATTTGTCCTGCTGGCGTCCCATCTTGCCCTGCTGCCAGAGAGATTGAACGATCCCTCCTCTACCCGAGGGACCTCTTGGACTCTGTGGTGCCACAGGTCATTCCCATCCTGATAGGTCATCATTTTTCAGGGTCCCTGTCCTCTCTGCATGACAGTTTCTATTTAAACTTGGTGGAGGAGAGAGCCATGGAAGCCTGGCTGCAACTGCTCCACTCACTGTAGGATTTTTCCTCATGTAAGGCGTACATGCATCTTAAGAACATACCGACTTCAACACCCAAAGTTGGAGCAGAGGGATCCCAGCAGCCAGCGTTAAGTCCTGCCGAGGATGAAAACCTCCTTGTTCTCCCTTCTTCTGGCCTGGGCTCAGTGCAGATGCTATCAAACTCAAGATCTGGTGTTCCCTGTTGAGTTTCCTACTTGGGAGAGCGCAAGGATGAGTAAAGTCCTCTGGAGAAGGTCTATCTGCCTTGGTTGCATGTTTCTGCCATGTCCAAAATCAGTGTCTGGACTAGACCAGGGTCTGGCCTTGGAAGGCAGGTTTGAGAAGTGGAGGTTGGTGGTGAACTCTACAAGAGAGGAAGCCCCTGGTCCTTGCTGTAGGTGATTCCTTGGTATGTGGAACATGGAGTGGCCCACCACGTTGTCATTATAGAACTTTGTGAGGTTTTTAGGGGCGTGTTTCTGTGTTGACATTTTTCCTTTTCTGCTCTTTCACATGAAGAGGAGATCTGACAAGTTGAGGGAACACTTGAGAGACACTTCCAACCTCCAAGACTCTCTTTGCTCCGAAAGTCTGAGGTTATCTCTTGGGTGGAGCAATGAATCAAGAACAGGATCTTGTTCCCTGGAAGTAGCTGGGCTGACCTGGACGTTGTTCGTGCAGCTCATCGCAGCTTAGAAACAAAGCTCAGCCATTGGTTATTTCTTACGCTGCGTTGGACTGCTACTTTTCCTCGCACAAGCAACCTTCTAGCCGAGGATATCAGTGTGCTTTGCAAACGTCACTGGTGCTTTCTGCTGTCTGCAGAAGCGGTTTGCGTTGTATTCTAGCTTTATATTTACCCAAAAACATCTTGGCATGCTGGTGAGTGGCAGTTCTCTAGGATGACTGCATACGTGAATGAACTTCAGCTAACTCAGTGTGAATCCTTTCTGCCAGTCAGGCAAATAATTACAGCAGGGAAAAAAGGAAAAAGAACAAAGACACGCAGCATCTCTGGGGAATGACCAAATAGAGCAGGAGACCTGGCCTGTGCCAAGTACCTGCCAGTTCACGAGGCCTCTGAGATGAGATGTGCTCCTGTGGTCAGACAGAGATGTGGGAACTGGCTTCAGGACTTAGCTCGTCCATTCCCCAAGACAGAGGATGAGACAAGGTTTCCCACTGGGTCAACAGGTCCCGTGGGTGATAAGGACCTGTTTTCCAAAGGGCTGTGTTTGAGGCACCCTCCCATTTCAGTTCAGCCCAGGGCTCTCACTTCCTGCCCAAGCTTCGCTGAAGGAGTGCTGGTCTCCAGTTCATCCATAGCCATGCCCATGCCTGGCCGTGGACCCCTTGGCCCTGGCCTGGGGGTTGACTTCCCAGCTTGGCCTAGGACCTGCCTCATCACCACCAACTTGCCTGATGATCTGGCCTCTTGGTTGAGCATGGTTGTCATTCATGGGCCTTTCCCGCTCACCTTGCCCAGATCCTGTGGAGCTGGACACCAACTGGTGAGGTCCTTGCCCTGCCACCGTGCCATCCCACTCAGCTCCTGGCTCTCCATCCCTTGGGGATGCAGCCTGGGACAGTGCACATCGCACACTGTTGAGTCGATAAAAGCTGTAGCCTGTCAGAGCTGTTAAAATTATAAAATTAATTAAGGTGGGATCTGCCTGATGCTTGAAGAGGAGAAGTGGATGTAATTCTTACAGTGAAGGAAACTGAAACTGTAGAAGAGTAGGACCCATCTGGCTGACACCCAAGGATCCCGATGGCCCAGTGACGTGTGTTTTTCCACAGAGCCCTATCTGCTGTGTCAGTCCGTCGCTGGGACTTGAAACCGCAGCAGTTCATCAGCCAGCATCAGGGCTGGAACAACACAAGAGAAACGTCTGGTTGTGCTGCGTCAGGTCCTCGCGGGGTGACACCAGCACGGTCAGCACCTCTTGCTGGAGCCGCACTCCCAAAGGGAAAGCTCTAGAGAGAGCCGCCCTGGGACAGGGCCAGCTTCGCTCCTGCTCTCCGCTGGAAGGAGAAGGATGAACCAGCTCCGGGGCTCAGCTTATGAGTCTACAAACAGCGTGGGGAACAAGTTATGGTTGCTGGCTTGTCCTCACCCACGCTGAGGGGGCTAACTACCTTTTGAGGAGGAGTTTTGAGAGCATCAGAGTGCGTGGCCAAATGTAAAGTATTAAAACGACAAAGTAACCTCGAAACCTTACTACAAATCCCTTTCCAAACACCTCCCTTGTGCTCCTTAAACAACTCTTTGAGCTGCGCCCTGACTCCGAGGAACAATGGCATATTCATGCAAAAAAAAACCCCCTTCCTCGTAGCCTGGGTGTCAAGAAAACCCCCTTCCTCGTAGAGCTGGGTCGCAAGAGCTCTGCCGCACGACCTGCCCATAACTCACGCCTCGCGTGAGTGGCGTTGGCCACAGATGGAGGGACAGGTCCCCAGCGGCAGCTCAACGCTGCGTCGTGCCTAATTGCAAAAAATTCAGCGTGCAAATAAACGGCAGCCGCCGTAATGATTTTCCTGCTGCAGGAGCTAGATTGTGTTAACGCGCGTATTAGCGCGTGCTAATTAGCTCCCGCTGCTGCTCCTGCCACAAGCCTGAAGATGGATTACACCACGTGTGCTAAGCTGCTTGGTTGGGGTGGTAGCACGCTGGAAAGCGGGGAGCCAAGAGGGAGCAACTGTTTCTGAGCAGCGGGAAGGGATCGAAGCTCACGGACGGTTCCCTGCTCCGGCTGCTCCCTGCCGACGGCCGTTAGACGTGGTTGATGCCGCTGAAAACGTTTTGTGCCGCCAACACCGCCGTTTTCTCCATACAGCGAGTTTTGCGGTAGCTTTTCCCTCCTGCTAAAAGAAGTAAGCCAAAACTCAGTAAGCTTGGCTAATTCCACTGCAATACCTTGGTTGTCACCTCAGTTATTTCCCCGTGATGCTGGATGAGGAGTGAAGCAGCAGGCGGCCTCTTTCCACGTTTTCCCAGCCCAGGGAAGCTGGGAGATGGGCTGTTCGCTGGGAAGCAATGGCTTTCCCTAACCTTGTGGTCACCCTCCAAGCTCTGGGGGATGCTTCCCTCCCGTTGCCATAGAAATGTTGCATGGGCTGGGGGGGGGGGGGGGGGGGATGCGAAATCTGCTGCTGCCATCTCCTGGAGGAGGCCTGGATCGCGTGGGGTGTTTTGGGAAGGGCACAGGCAGCTTGTGGAGATGTTTCAGGCAGAGCTCAGCCTAAATCCAGGCAATGCCAGGCTCGGGTACATCGATACCACGCTGTTCGGACCCCAGCAGCACTCACCTGTTGCCACCTTTTATGGCCAGAAGCTTGTAGAGCATCACCCAAACCCAACAGACCAACAAACCGTTAACGACTCAAATGGCTGTGACCCTGCTCCACGCCCGAATCGGCCCGTGTCCTATTTTTGCCCCAGGTTTGTGCTTGGTTACCTTCACCCTTGCTTGGTTACCTTCACCCTAGGCAGCTTTGGGCACTTGTTCTGCTGGACCGAGCTCTCTGGGAGGACCCTGAAGGGTTGGCGAGGTCAACTCAAGGATGGAGAATGGCTTGGAAGAGAAAGCCCTGAACCAGTTCGTCCCATCCTTACTGCGCTAATGGAAGTGTCAGCAAAGAAATACACGCAGTAGCACAGGGCGATGTGTAAACCAGGCAGATGGGAGGGGATGGGCGACTGCCCAAAGGTCCCATCACAACCAGGACGCTCATGTCCTGCACCGCAGTGCACATGTGACTGCGGTACCCACGCTCCCAATTACAGATTCCCCTGCCAGGCTGAAACGAGGCCGTCGTTCTGCTCCGTCCCCTGACCTTAATTTGCTCCTGGCAGAAATTTTCCTTTGAGACAAACCAGAAATCTCTGTCATCTGTGGTGACCCTGGATTCACCTGACCAGGAGGTGTTTTAGGAGGAGACGTCAGTCCCTCCTACAGTTTACGTCCGATTCCTCTCTGAGCATACAGTGTGATCCTCTCTCTAACCGTTCTGGTCCTGCTTTGAAGCCATCCTAACTAAATTTCAGGCCACTAAAGTGGTCTGAAAGAAAGACCAAAGGGAATTGTCCCTCTCTGCTGCCATTACTTCTTCTGTGAATAAGTCCCTGGATTCACCCCATCCCCTGTTTACATTGGCACAACAGTCAAGGAGAGATTGTCCACCTCAACACCAGCCAGTTGGGAGCACAACGTGCGACTGAGCTGGGCGTCCATGGCCAGGGAAGGTTTGGACTCCATCCTCTGTGCATTTCGGTCGTTTATCTCTCTCCATGGACTCCCCGTGGTCTCCCGGTCTCCATCAGGAGACCAGGGCACAGATCCATGTTGGTCCAGCCATTCAAACGTTGTGAGCACGACTGTTATCTGCAGGGAGCCATGCAGGAGAAAGAGGGTCTGAGCCCTCGATCTCCATCAGATCATCCACCAAGGTCAGATGTCACCTGGGAAACAAGAGGGTTCTCACCACCAGTTTCTCTACTAGATCTTTTGAGCTGGAGACCCTACACCTTTCCACAGCATCCCACTGCTCTAGGGGTCCTTCCATGGCTGCTCAAGGGGAAGAAAAATAACTCAGGGCACTGGCTGATGCGCTTCAGAGGCTGAGGTATCTCCAGGTGCAGCAGCCACTGGACGGACTGGGGCTGAGTGAGGTCCAGGGTCCCCGTGATGGGTGGACGTGACTCCCCTGGTCACAAGAAGGCTGCACTAAAGCAGAGACAGTGGCTGGGAAGCAGTTCAGGCTCTTCCATTGCTACCAAAAAGACAATTTGAATGCCCTGAAACTGCTTGGGGATGATGGCACCTGGCCAAGGTGCTCCACATCCCACTGCATCCCGAGTTACGCTGTTTAATTAATTTTTCCTCTTCTGGATTGATGCGTTTTGGGTTTGCCTCCACCGCCGAGAAACCGTGCGGTGCCTTGGGAGAGGGTGAGGATTTGCACCCGGCTGCACAGCACGAACCCGTCCGGCACCTCCGGCTTTCGAACTGCGCTCACTTTCACCCTGTGGTTTGCCAGCTGCAGCTGCCATTTCCAGCCCTCCCCGAGGAACACCAGAGCCGGGGTTTCATCGGGGCGGACGGGAATCAAAACCCACAGTGAGGGCAAAACCCTCCTGAAGAGAGAAAAGGCCCCTTTCGCATAGCTGATAAAAGAGGAAAAGCTTTCCCACATCCAGAGCTGCCTGCCAAAATACGTAGGACAGCTGTGTGTATTCGTGCTGATCACTTGATTTTGAGGAAGGCAAGGAGGACAGCAGTGAAGCCAGTGAGGACGCCAAGGAAACCACTTCAGTCAGCAAATACAACAAGCTGAAATCCTTTGGGTGCTCCGAGCAGGCAGCACTTGGGTCTCTATTTGGATCTCTCCCATTGACAGGCCAATGGCGTTGTCTCAGAGAAGTCTACTGTCACGCAGATCCTCCACCTGGCACTGGTGTGGGTGTCTGGCCCTTTCCCTTTTGTGTCTGCGTTAGCTGGGTTGTGATGTCTCACCGTTTTCTGTGCATCTTCTGGTTCATTTTCAGCCTCTAATCTCCTGCTATCATCTTCTCTTCTAGTGGGTCTTGCTGCTCTCTTCATCTTTCTTCATCTTCTCAACCTCATTTCTCCTCCCCCAGCTGGCCTTCTGCTCTCTCTTTTTCCCCCCAAATCCTTACTTCTGGGTTCACTGTTCTTCTTCAGACCTCCTGCTTAGTAGGTAGCCAGAGCTTCTCAGTCATAAATGCATGTGCATCTTCTAATATCTTCCACTACGCCTTCAAAACCTCTCTTGCAGAGTTCTTCAGTGTCTTATTTCCTCAAAACCTCATTAACACTGTCTTCACTTATTTGCAGCTCCTGTTCCATGGATCTTTTCTTTTATAAACTCTATCTACTAGCTCCCCATCATCCTCCCTTGATGGGCTCCCAAAACCTCCACCTTCTGCTCCATAGACTTTGGGGTAACGAGAAGTTGGGGCAAAGTGGGTTTCATCTGCTGGAAATGGCTGAGCAGGACTTTGGCTGAGGATATCGGAAGTATCAGATGAGTCCTCAAACCACCGTGAGGTGCCAGGGAAGGTCCCTAGAGGGAAAGCCAAGTGCGATGAACGATGAAGAGATGTGTCTACTGCAGTGTGAGTGTTGCCATTGAGATCCTACCTGCGGCGAGGTCAGTTCTGCTCGTTCACGGGACCAATATGTACATCACAACTTCACTCTCAAACCTCAGAATTTTAGTTGCACAGCAAAATTCATTGACTTGAAGAAGACACATCACTGCTGGTCCCAATTACTAAGGCATCTAATTAGGCTTCTGGGCCAGATCCTCAACTGAGCAGCCCCAAGCACAGCCTAGCTGGCTTCAAAGTAATGATCCGTCTCCAAATCCAACTCTTCCCTGGAGCTCCTCTTCTTAGGGGCTGTTTTCATCTGCAGCCTCCCCTGTTGACGAGGTAGGCCGGGCCAGTGGTTCAACCATTTTGGATGCAGTCAGCAGAAGCTCGTTTGTCCTGCTGTTATGTGCAAGCTCAGCACTTTTGAGAACATCAAAGAGCTGTGCAGGCACTTTCAGGAGATAAGCTACATCGCGGGGGGGCGGTTATCCGGCCTCAGAAAGGGAAGCGCAAGTCTTTGACTCAGAAGGGAAATGAGTTGGGTTACTGGTCAACAAATAAATCTGGAGGTGTTCCTCTATCTCACCACCAAACCAGCCTGCCCCGCAACGAGGAGCCTTCTGAAGGGTGAAGAAGACAAAGAGAAATCTGGACTGGGTGGGCCGAGAAGGGCTCCGGGGAACGGCCGCGGGGGCTTGTCCCAGGCCAGCTGAGGACCCTCCAGGAAACGGCTCCAAAAAGCCGTTCAGCTGACGCCACTCTTTGTTTCACCGCAGACGCAGACACGAACGACTCGTCCCCAGGGACAGAAAATGTCACATTTGATGAATGCAGATGTGTCCACAGAGATCACAAAACGTTCCTTTGTCTTTAGGGCAGGAAGGGATTTTTTTTTTTTTCCTCCCTTATTTTACTTGACTTCGGGCACAAAACTTCCCTGGGTATCAACTCTTCTGCAGGGATCCCTGCATTCAAGCCACAGATCGGCACCAACGCTCTGAATTCGCTTCGAGGGTTAAAAAAAAAAATTAAAAACCTGTGAAATCAGAACACGGCTGTTGATGTGCAGAGGGGAATGCTGCAGCTTCGTGATTCACTGCCATCTTGTGATATTCAGGTTTTTTTTTTTCCTAAAAGGATCAACACAAAATATCAATTAAAAAAAAAAATAAAACCCAAACAACAAAACGCCCAACCTGTTCCCAGTATCCATAGTTACAGAGAAAAACTGGAAACCACGAGATGGGCTCTAAAACTCACATCCCAAACAAATTAAAACTTGTGACATTTGTTGCTTTTACATTTTTATAACCTGTAAATGTTTTCTTTCATGGAAAAAGAAGCTGCAGTTTTCCTTGATTAGTTCTCGCCTCGCGCGGTACGAAGAGAAGTTTTTCAATCTCTTTTTTTTTTTTTTTTTTTTTTTTTGGCCTTTGCCTTCGGGTGGAACTGCGAAATTAGGACAAGCTCACTCAGATGAGCTGGCAATGATCATTATTATTCCTCCCGTGTAGAAGCAGAGTACCTGGGAGCTCTTGTACCAGTTCAGGGAGGAGAAACACGCTGATAAACGCTGAATAACCTACGCGCAAAGAAACAGAAAATAGAGATTTTTTTTTTTTTTTAAAAGCCAAATAATAGGGGGATGTTCCAGATTTTCCAAATGGTGGAAGTAGGCCGGACAAAGCAGCAGGAAGCAAACCACCAAAGCAGAGGGGCAGCGGCAGCTAATTGCCCACAGCTAATTTTGCGGAGGGGTTTTGCGTACAGATCACCCCCGAGCGAGGAGCTGGGGCTGAGCTCAGCTGAGCCCCGTACCGGTCCTAAGTTGTAAACTACCAGCAGCCAGCACTCGCTTGCAAAAATATCCATGAGAAACTTCAGTGCGTCTTCACATTTTCAAAACAGCTGATGGTCCATGAAAGCAGTTGAAGAGCTTATAAATTTTTATTAATTCAGAACACCCCAAATCTACAGCACATCCCAGTATTTTACCATATTTTCTATTTTACTGGTATTTTACTGCCCTATATTTTACTGCTAACTGTGCCAGATGGGATAATGGGGAGCAGGCTGACACAGATGAATGCGGTAGCTGCGTTTCGTGCCTGACCTCATAAAATTTTCCAGGATGCCCAGGACCCCGGGGACATCCCCCATCTCGGCCACGGCCACCACACCCAGGAGCGTCCCCTAATTTAGTGCCAGCAGGGATAAGTGCCTTCCCATGTCTCTGTTCATGGGATATATGACATGTGAGTTACACATGATTTATGAATTCTGCCAGTAAAATAATTTTTGGGGCATAGCCCTTGATTTCTTCTCCCTCCACATCCATTGAAAAAAACCGTGAACACAGATTTGTGAAGCAGCATAGGTCTGAATCGTTTAATTTATAACCCCACCAAACAAATGGCCTGATGTAATTGCATCCAAGGTTTTAAACTGTCTTCTGGGGCTCCACTAATGGATTCCCAGGAAACAGCATAACGCTCTGTAACAGAAAAATCAGTTACAATTTATTAGTGGTGGCTGTGCCCCACGGCTGAACGAGACCCGTGGGTCAGAGCGGACCGATTTGTCCTTACCTCCTGCAGGCTCAGGCTCTTCCTTCTGCCTAAGTTTTCATACGAGTTACCAGCCTACACGTGCTTTCTGTTGTCTATATTTTTTTCTCCTTTATTTTTTTTATGAGTTCTATATGCAATATTGGGAAGCCCTAGTAGGGAATGGTGGATAAAGGAAAGCAGAGACCCCCAAACCCCAGCGTTAGGTATGAGCTCGGTACTAGGAGGGACCCACAGGTTAAATCTAGTCCCCCACAATGACAGACAACACGCAGAAAGATCTACAGAAGTTGTTCAGTGACCCATATCCCACATGGAAATGCTTCTGCAGCGCTCGGGACAGGAGCTCAGGCGAGTGCCAACTCCGAGGTGCCCGTTATTGTCAGAGCCCTCTACTGGACCATGAATTTGGCTCGGAATAAATACTTGGCCATCGCGTTCTTCTGCCTCGCACCTCCTTTAACCTGCAGCTTTTAATCAGTTACTGAACCACAAATAACCCGTTTGGCTTCGGCACAGCCCCGTGGAACTCCAATATACAGAAATAATTCAGAAGCAAACTTGCACTGCACCGTGAGCACGGTGTTCTTTTTACCTTCACAGAAACTGCGTGCACTTCAGAGTGATTTCAGTGGATTTAACGGAATACCTCAGGGCTCTGGAGGTCCGGGGCATTGCTGGCCAGCTCCTTTATCTCCTAAAGTCCTTTAAAATATTTAAAAAAAAAATACAAATACAAGTATCTGCAATTCTTTCAATATTGTTTATTTTATTACAAGAATAGTTTAGGACAGAAGAAAAAAAAATCATGGCAAAATCAAATTTTGAAGAACTAAGAGACTTTACAAGCCTCAAATCTCAAGGAATCTTTTTGCCGGTTACGGCTGTGCAACGCGGTGACGACGTACTGATCCTTCACATCACCGTGCGGGGCTGCACCGTAGCTCAGCGCTCCGGCACAGTATCGCACTCGGCAGCGGCAGCGCAGAGATTGAAAAGGAAACGTGCTTCCTTCCATTGTTTTATTGCTATCTCGTCTCCCTGATAACGCAGCTCGGAGAGAGCTCGAGTAGGCCAGAAGTTCGGGAGGGACAAACCCAGCCCCTCTTGCCCTCCCCAATTCCTGCATATCCACAGAGATCCTGTTGTTTTCAGAAAGGAGAATTAACAAAGCGTCAATTAGGCTATTAAAAATTAAAATATTCTTATGCAGGAAATACACTGACCCCTACAATTAACATATTAGCAATCATTTACTTGTAACATTAACTGCATGACTCATAGTGCCTGATTTTTTTTTTTTTTTTTTTAATTTCAAAAAACAAAGCATCCAGAACACAAAGGCCACGGGGCGAGGGTGCCTGAAGCCCTCAGACGCACTGAGCTGGCTCTTACTTCAAAGGATGAATCATCAGAATCGGGCTGGTATCAGTGGAATCGGCCTGCACAATAAATGAGGCGAGTTAGCCTGTCCCTGGAGGTCTTTCTGTCTCCTGGCTACAGAAAAATCACAGAGCTTGGCTGCCAGCAAACTTTTTTACATGATATAAACCAAGGAAAACATATTTATATAGCAAAGGTGTTCTGAAGCAACCTCTGGAAGTTCTCACCACACAGCAAGCGCTGTTTCTGGAGTTTCAGTACATGTTTCAGTAAGAACAGACACACACTTGCAGTATTTTCTTCTTACTCTATCCTTCCAACGCTGATTTAGAAGACAAAATCCGCAAGCCTCGCCCCCACACACCTGTTATTCTGCGCTGCGCATGCCATTGCCACAAAGTTACGCAGCTCCCTAAGCGCAGAGCAAGCCTGGAGAATCCCAAATCCAATCAAAATCAAAGATATTTGATACAGACATCAGAACCTGGAAACAATACAAAGCTGAGACCTGCTGCCAAGATAAAGTAACCATGTCAAAGCTCCTGATATTCCCGGGCTACGGGCGCATCAGAGCGCTCTAGCCCCAAGTTCTTGACTAGCCTGTTGTAGAGAAGACCGTCCTATTTTATACCAGCTCTATCAGAATCAAAAGCAAAACTTCTGATCGAGTCTTGCAGCTGATGCTTCAAAAGAGCATCCCATCTTCAAGCACCATGAACGGACCAGAGGGGTTCTTGTTTCTTTTTAATTGTGTGGCTCATTCATTAAAAGGTTTCTCAGGCCACGGTTGGAGCGACGGCTCGGCTGTCAGGCTGGAGGTTGATCAGGGAATTGCTTGCTTGGGCCAGCTCTGCGATGGAGACTCGTCCCCTCTGTTTGATATACTGAGCCACGGCAGCCATCTCCTCCGGAGTGATGTAGATGAACTTTCCTCTGTCATCAATCACACCTGCAGGGGGAAAGAAAGGACCTTGAAGTCAGCGCTTCGGCTCCTCTCACTTCCCGACAGACATCAGTCACTTCTTTTGGAAAGGATGTTCAAACTGCTGAGGCTGCATTTCGCATCTAGGGCAGGCAGAACGACGTGCTAGCAGCCAGGCTTTCATCTCCGCTCTACCGTTGGGTCTTTGAGCGGGACTACAATAGCCCGGTGCCTTGCTAAGACTCATTTTGTTCAGCAAAGTAACGCATTCTTTTCATTGTGGGCAGCTAGCGGGGAGCACCACAGCAGCTACTTCAGGTCTAGAGTTTTGGTGGCCACGTTCTGGGCCCAGGCAGTTGGTGGAGAACGGCAGAGCAGCAGGAGGGTGCAGGAGGTGATTCGGAGACCCTGTGGGGCCCGGCTCAGCCATTCCAACTTACCCTCCAAAAGGGAACAAAGCTCAATTTCCGTATTTTGGTTGCTCCAACAAGAGTGAGAGCAGACATCTCTGTTCTTAACCCATTACAGGATCAAACGCAAGGCAGAGCGCCTCACGGCTTGCCTTTCAGGCCACGGACACAGCCAGGACAGTGCACACATCCCTACGCTTTCAGGTCACTCGAATGGGAACCCACGCGCACCCATCAAGACGTTTCCCAGTCATGACCACAGCAGGCCAGTAAATGTTTGCACCGGCACCTTCCCCTGCTTCATCCTCGGAAAGACGACGACTGCCCAGCAGTACAACAGACTTGTTCAGCCAGGGAGCTACCCGCGTGCTCCATCTCTGCTTACATTCCAGCTGGGATTGCGTGGGTACGTGGCTAGGCTCAAGCGCTACACTCACTGCAGCATCCTGCAGCGCTCCGGGGTGTTTGCTTCTCCCACAGCGCGCCGTACCCCGGTACCGGCTTTAGACACAGCACCTTTAAAACACAGCTACCCCAAAACACTCAAGTGATTCTTTAAAATTCAGATTTCAGAAGATATCAACGGCAGCTGGCTGCTCAGCAACCCTTAAAGGCCTTCAGCAGGGCTCAGTTACCCTTCTGGTGGTTCCTGAACCGTGGGGGACGTTCACCCCCCCACCTCTGTCCCCTTTGTGTTTCGGCTGTCACCTGTCAGAGTGCCATCCGCCATCAGGTCCTGGATTCTGTTAATTGCATCCTGTTTAGAAGGAGAAAAGGAATAATAAAATGATCAAGAGGGAGGCAAAAAAAGCATTTCATGTGTTCAGACAAACTACAGATAGAGGCTCACATTTAATCCCCCAGGGTTAAAGACTTCAGTGAAGGATACACACCAGTATTTCCACACAGACGGAGGCAGTAAGGCCTTTGGTCTCAGAAGAATGAAGTGAGCTTCTGCATTTTGGGGTCTTAAAATAACTTCTCTATCCCCAAAAGAGACTTTAATTGCTAAGTTAGCTGTCAGTTTTGTGCAAGTGGGGTGGTTATGCACATCTTCCCAGCTGCAGAGCGCCAATGAGACACACGAGTTCCATGAAGAACACTGAGGTACTTCTCCAAGAACCTGGCTACAACGCTCAGTATATTCCAGAGCTTTTAGTAATTTTTTTTTTCCCTGCTCCATTTAAGAGGAAACCTCTTTTACCAATCCAATTGCTCAAATTAAAATAAACCAAGCCACAACTATTCTTCAGAGTCAAAACACAAAATATTTAGAGAACAGAAAAAGGATGAGGAGGGGGAAGCACGGATATCACTCCATGAGCTCACTCTGACGGGCTTCTATGGTGCTGAGAGCAACAATTTTCTGAAGCAAGGCACCGGAAGAGACAAATCCTCAAATCTTATAAGAACACACAAGCAATTGGAGCAAAACACCTCATCTATTGATTGCCTGCATTGTCCAAGCACGCAGGCAGTGTCTGAATTTGCTTCTAGCTCTGCTTTTGATTCCCAAGCACCCTGAACTGCCCTGTTACTGGATTTGCAAACACTATAGGCTCCGTTAGTCGACGGGCAGCTGTGCAAGAGGCAGACTGAGCATAGATGTCACCACCCAGCTTCTCTCCTGTCCTTTTAAACTCATTGCCTGTACTTGCACCCCAAAAGTTAGCACTTACCTGTGTTCTCAAACCCAGATGCGAAGCCAAGTCCTCCAGCTGGATTACCTTTGTTTTCTACGGAAACAAACAAGAGTCAAATGCGGCTGATGAATTAGCGGGTTAGTGTTATTTCTTCTCCTTTCAAACAAAAAAGGCGTTTGATAGACAAAGGAGAATCTGTCACTCTAACTTTTCCTAGTAAGTATTTTTTCTGATGAAAAACTCTTAAGTTACTTTAACCAGGCTGCTCTGTGGAAAGACTCAAATACATTTGCTAGCGTTCATCCTGAACCTTTTCTTACATTAGGACAGGATGAGCACAAGCACAATAAACAGCCATGGCTCTGTTCGTTCCCTGCTACTTGAGTTTCTCAACTGCTATCTTTAATTTCCAGTATGCTTTAGCAAGATCTCTTTTTTTTTTTTTTTCCTGAGAGATGTTTCAACGTATCTTTTAAATTACTCACTGGTCTATATTAGCACGTACGTAAAAATCCAGGTAAGACTGGCAGCATTAAGCGCTTTAGTCTGTTTTACTCATGTCATGTGTATTAAAGCCACAATAATCTTCCTAAGCAAGCGAGCATTTTATTAAAATTGTCAGTGTTGGAAGCGTACTGCTAGCGCGCTCCTGCGCAGGCAGCGCGATGATCTCAGGCAGAAGCAGGAACTGCAAATTTTCATTTTGCGTTTGACAGATTCTTACTGCAGCCTCTCTCAGTCAGGACGCAGTCCCCACTGCTCACATCTGGTTTTACGCTTCTCTGTAGCTCCAGAGAATTACAGAGAAAACACCTGGTGTGCTCGTTTGGAGCTACTTGGTTCCTGTTTTCTTATCTGCAAAAGTTGTAGAAACTCGTCTGTTTAGATGCAGTAAAAAGATGCACTGTTTGTAAGGAGCTTGGAAAACATAAAACTTTTGAAAACTCTTCCGTTAACATTCTGGACAACATCCCTAAAAGCCATTTAAGTACGGCCACAAAAGCTACATTTACATCATCAGATGCAATACGGTAAACGCATTTGTTTCTGATCTCGAGAGCACACTGGAAGGACACTGAAGAAATAAAGAGAGGCTGAAATAGATGAATCTTAATAAACTCAGACAAAAAAAGTCACACACAAGACTTAGTAGTTGTGAAGTTCGATACAGCCAAGCTAGAGAACTGAATACCATGGACTGAACGCATGGAACTGGAACCAGTCCATGGAATTCAGTTCTCAGAGCTGGGAACTGCCAAGATTCGTCACATCTTCTTTTAAAAGGATTGGGGGGGGGTGTGTGTGGGGGGTGCAAAGCCATATCAACAAGAAAAAACAGGATTTAAACCTTCACTTAAAGATATTCACCCTCAGTGACCACGTTTACTGGAAGCTTTTCAAGATAGATCCTGCTGTGAATGAGAGCCCAGAGGGTGGGGTGGAATCAGGAGGCACTCACACACTGAAATACGACGACACTGTGAGGTCCCAAGCCAGCAAAACACTTCACCACATGCTCCACGTTTTAGACACGGGCTTAACTTTCACAAAGGAACACAGACACAGCTAGACTTTACTGAATTAATTTAATTTTAGGTACGATTCTGCTGCTGTCCTCAACAAGAGATAAAACAGAGCAAGAGCGCCCAGGATTAAGACGACTAGGATTTTTTTTTTCCTTATCCTATAAAAGTAATTTTTCTTACAGAAAAAAAAAAAAACAGGAAGGCGTAAAGCCTCCAAGTCTTTTGCTATCCCTTTCAAACGTAGTTTGCTGTTTCAATTCACTGGCTGTAGCTCAGATGCTTTCAATGACACGCTCTCAGGGCGGGCGAGGACAGCGAGATAGAGAAAGCGCAGGCTCGTATTTCCCCACGCCGACAGAGCCAGCGCTCCACAGCAAGGGAAATGCTCAGCCACTCTTTAACCTCTGCCCACTTCATTATTCTTTTTTTTTTTTTCTGAGCTGCTCAGAGAGCCCACGGAGCTGGTTTGTAAGCACCGCTGAGTAAAACCATGAGGCTCCTGTTAAGAACGGGTTATTCTGCTCCTCCGAGAGCAGAACAGTCAAGTCTGGAACTCGGGGACCGGTCACTGGAAGAAGCAAAACACAGAGGACAGCAAATGCAGCTGAGAGGGTGCCACAGCCTGAGGTGTGAGGCAGGGATATCGCAGCAGACTGAGGTTGTGGGGCGAATGGGAAAGCCCCAAAGGAAGGGAGATGCTCGGCTTTCAGAAACGCAGGGTTGGTGGGCATCAATCCTTTTGGTGCCTTTGAGAAAAATCCTATTTAAAACAATTCCACAAGGCAGGGCTGGAGAAAAGAGGCTGCATTTTATTTCAAACACCCCTAGGAACTAAAGCATGGGGCGAGCTACCTCCAGCCAGTTACACCAGTAAAATAAGTTATTCAACAGAAGAGCTAAATTAAATTTTATTTTTTAAAATGCCAATTGCTCTTTTAAGTGTTTCAGACAGCTACTAGCAGCTTAGCACTGCTTCTGGATATAAGTCAAGAGTTTCTGTGAACAGAACAGAAGATGAGGCTATACATAATCTATATATGAAGCATACTTTCAGGATTAAAAAAAATAAACACTAAAACTTGTAAAAGAACGCAATGCTCCAGTTCTGCAACTCATCTCTACATAGGAAATCAGGTGTCAAAGCGCTTCTGAATTAGGCTTTCAGCCCGTGCTTAATTTCTCTGACGTCAAATAGTAGTGACTAATATAAAACTATACATACGGGCTTAAGCACCGAACAGAGTTCGTGACTAATCTGTTCCATCCAGCACAAAAACCAGGGCAACGCGCAGAATCAGACCCCACTGCGTTATCCCTTGGAAACCCTCCCAATTTTAGTGGAAGATCCCAATGGAGGTTGGAATAACCTATTGTTCTACCTACTGTTACCCCAGGGAGCTGGTTTATCGCATTTTCCTTAATCCACAGCTTGAAAGCCTTAGATGGGAAGGTGTGAACTGGGATCACACCACACCACGGAGCCCATTTCCACAGTCAGTCATTGAAACAGAGGGTGGTCTTAACAGACAGGGCCGTTTCAAAGTTCTTCTCCCTTTCAAAGAAATCTCTCTGGCTTCTGCGGCAAACAGAATATTGAAATCGCTGCACGGCTGCAAAATGAAGCGTGCCAGCTGACGGTTCATCGTCGCTCCATGGTTTTACTTAGGGAGCAGCACGCTTGCCCCGTAGCTTTGCAGCGACTCTGGAAGGACGGAGTCACTGTTCAGGCTTGCACGGCAAGCGCTCAGATTCACTCCTTGCAGAGAGTTACCCATGAGACAAACCTGTTTCTAAGTCCGGGTTTTTGCTGGGGTAACGCACATGCAGAACTGGCCCAGAGTCTAGAGATTCTGGATTAACAAAATAATTAGGAGGCCACTAAGTATACAAGTGATTTGCTTACTAATGAAGCCCTTCACACGCATGCCGTACACTGCCAGGTAAGAGTCCAGTTTCCATTAAAGGAGGGAGGGATTAATTAGGAAAAAAATATTTGCATAACATTGTCAGAGTAAGAGTAGAAAAATGCATTTGACCTTTGATGTACCAATAATGGAGAAAGCAGCATTTGTCCTTACAGATCAAAAGTGGAAAGCCTCATGAGCACACCACAGGTTTTAAATAGCTAATCATGCAATATCATGACAGGGAGACTAACACACCCTGTTAAAAACAAAGGATCATCTTCTTAAATATCCCTTCCAAACGCTAAGATAACATTGCAAACTGCATGGATAAAAACAAGAAATCGCACGAAAAGTTAGATTAACCTTTGCAATGCCAGCGTTTCAGACACAAACACATCTTGCGCGGCGTGCCACGTGCTGGTACAGCAATTCTCACTCATGCTGAGCTGAGATGCAGAGACTGTTTTCTAAATCGGCAGCTCACAAATGAAAAGCCTAAGCGTCCCAAATCCCAATTAACAGCAAACTCTGAGGGCGATCCACCAGGAACAGAGTTTATACCGCCCGTCCTTACGAAAGAGAGTAAGAGCTACAATCCTTCCCCAAAAAGCCAAGCCGTAGCTGTGATTACAAACCATTTTAACAACGATGGACGTGCTCGTGCATGCTTAAGTAAATAATGCAGCCTTCATCCACAGTATCACTTTTGTCACTTGTTCAATATTTAAGTGGAAGAGGAAGGAAAGATTTCCCTTCTTTCTGCAACTCAGCTCTTTGACAAAGGCATTTTACACAATCTAACAGGTACGGAAGGAGGAGAAAGACCGACGGTAGCTTACCTTAACGTATTCAAGAAATTCCGTCAGAAAGCTGCGAGACTGGATACAGCAAGGAAAACAATGGTTATTTTAAACTCATGCACAATAAATGCATCGCAAACTTGCCGAGTGCAAATATCACAAAGGTGTTTAGCTTGCATACTCCCAAAGTTTTAAACACGCACACTGAGGGAGATTTTGAAGTGGAAAGGAAATACATATCTAGATTTAATCTTAACTAGCAATTTATGATAGGCATTTTCTGAGACAGGATATGGCTCAAGTACAATTTGTATTTAAGTGTTTTCTGAAAGGAAATATTTGAATCTTTTACTCTTCACATCACACATACCCTGAAAGAACCACATCTGGGTGAGTCCGTGCGTGGTGGATTAAGTTACATACACACACTGAGGACATTTTGTACAGAGGTGAAGTACAGAGAGTGCTTCAGGAGACAGCTCATGCAGATGGTCAAGCGTAGCACACAGCTGTGCAGCACATGTGGAAGCTGAAGCCGTTTTCAAAGCTATGCACCTGAAATCCGGCATTTTAATAGAAGCGGCTCAATTTTCAAAGGCAAAGCAAACAACGGGCATTGAAGTTAACAGGAGATCAAGTTACTCTGCAGCCTTGGAAATCAATCAGCCTTAATTAACTGCTTAGCTCTGGACCTTAATTTTCAGCACGAGGTTCAGCACGCTAGCCTCAACAACACGAGGCAGAGCCAGCTATCACAACAGGACACCAAAATCCTTCAGCACAAGGTGGAAGGGTGGCTTGCCATTTTTGCAAGGCTGCTGTCTCCAAACACCTGCGTACCTGTCGTTGTTTCTGAAGATGACTTTCAAATCACCTACTGTTAAAGTATCATCTCCCCGTCCCTACCAAAGCTACCTAATGCTGAGATCCAGGCACCATCCACTGCCTGCCAGGCTCTGAGTGAGGAACACCCTTCTCTGTTCCCACATACAGAAAGATTAATTTCTCCTTGGCAGGCAGCTGCAGGAACACAGACAGTAAGCACATTCTAGCTTTAAAGGGAGTTTAAAGTAGAACAATTTAAGATGTTAGCTATAATCTCATCTTTTAACAGGACAGGCACACATTTTTGAAGGAACTTTCAACAGAAAGTATGCTTTTCTCCGTTCTCTGCATCTTAGGAAATTCCCCATCACCAGGTACAACTTCTCTTGGTGTTACTCCCAGCATGATGGAGGGATTTCTCTCAAAGGAAAGGGGTCCACAGTGAGAATCTGTGACTAATGTCAAGTAGTATTGCCTCACTGCAAGCTCCTCAGCCCAAAGCTGCTCTCAATAACGCTAAGGGCAAATGCATTCAATTCAACAGGGCTGCTTTAGCAGAGGAGCAAATGCAGACATGGCCCTGAAAAAAATATTTATGAAATGCACTGGGCAGCTCAAATTTGTCAGCTGCAAACCAAGAGCAATTTCAGCATTTCATAGCTTTTAAAATTAGTCTAACAGGTTTTCAGCAGCCAGAATACGAACACTGCCTCCCACGACAGTGGAACTTTAAAAAGTTTGCTGTGATATTACGTCAAGTATCGCATTTCAACCACCATCCCCAGCAGCGCGTCTGCAGGCAGCCACAGGAGGAGCGTGCTAGGACGTTATGCAGTTTGAAATACCGTCGACCACAGCCATCATTTGCAACACTGAAGGCACAGTTCTCCAGCGCGCAACCCACAAGCACCTAGGCTGTGTCCTGTGAATTCTCTCAACAGAAGCTTTTTAAGACAAGAGTTTAGTTTTTCGTTTGATTTCACAGCAGCTCCGTCGGTCTACAAAATAAAACCAAAACCAAGCAATGCCTCCCAAGATATGTGGGCACTACCAAACTCCATATTTAGCCTTGCTTTCATCTGCCCCACCGTACATGGGTAGGGCAGAGCTGAAGCCAGCAAAAGAGTATCTGACTTCCAGGATGAGTTTTATTTCAGTCCTTAACATTAAGGAAAAATTAATTTCCAGCAACATGCATTTGCCTTAGTGCTCTAAACTAATTTGTAGGAGTCTGGAATGAGGGATTGTAAAATTCCTCGGGAAACACTCCAGCTTAACGTGTGACATACACACAATCTAGCATTTACAAGCAAAAATGTTTGGCTGACTCCTACTTTCAAGTGAATTTACAGTTTACTTTTTCAAGTTCATTTACAGGATGCAGCAAGAGCAACCTGAGTCTAACAAAGATAAAGGGAACAGCAGCAACAGCCTAACATATATACCTCTTCCTCCGTCATTGATTCTTCGACCCCTTCCTCTTCAACTACAAAACTCTCCTTCAGCTTCAGGTACTCTTCATACTCTCTCTTCTCTTCTTCTTCCTTTGCCTTCCTTTTTTCCTCTTCCTGGACAGAAAAGATAACAAGTGGTCAGTTTGCTCCTCTCCAAATCAGGTTTAGTTTTAAGTAAAGTAGCATCTTCTTTATCAGCAGTCTGGTTCTACGAGGACAGTCAGCAGATAAAAAGTTTCTAAAATCGAGTCTAAGCTCTCCCTTGACGGCATCATTAATTTCACAAGCCACCCTTAAGGCAGTAACCATCTCACGGGGCAGTGTAAGCTTGCACACAATACACCCAGTCTGGTTCTTCACAGATCTGACACGGGGGAGAGAAACCACTCTTATATAGTTCTCTTAATTTGCATGAATATGTTTCTTCTCCAGATCCCGTGACAGGAAGTCCCTGCCCCCAACTGTACTTTGATGCAACATCCACATTTTCAGCAACTGGCCCCAATTCTGCTCAGACGTGTACTGGTGTACACTGGGAGCGATTGCAAAGAATACTGGAATTACCCTGGCGTCTGTGTGTGTGTGTGAGAAGAAGCTGGCCCGTAAAAGAGTTTCAAATAAAATCTCTTTCTTATGACATACAAGCAAACTACGTCTACATGGAATATAAAGAACTGTATAAAGTATTGTAGGCACAGGAGACAAGGTATGATTGTATTAAAAAAAAAAAAAAAGGTTTTTTACATATTTAACCAAAAACGACAGGTTCTGCTTTTAGTTATTTACAGTAAAAATACTTTCAGTTACCTACCCGGAAAGAAATGTTAAAGTCTTAACAAACAACCAAACAAACAAAAAATGACCCAGAAAACTCCAAGCCCAACATCAGTGAAATGGTGATGCATACGAGGTAATCTGGAATAGTCACACGTTCACACATCAAAACTGTGATTAAAAGCTTTGGCATGAGAGAGATTACTATAAAATGCTTCAAATACTCACAGTTTTTTACTGGGAGCTCATCAATTTGCAGCTTTCCCTGATTCTCTTCTGAAATTTCTTCTGCTCCTCTCCAAAACACTTTACACATGTAACCTCACACAGAAGAAAAATGTTTCCTTCAACACCGGTTTCTTCCGCAGAGAAATTTATGTTTGTACCGCACCCGGTACAACGAGATCCCAATTTGACTGGCCTCTGATGGCTATCACATTGCAAAGGCTTGATTAGACTTCGAAAGATGCGTTCTTCCAATTTCAGTGACAATCTCTGGGCGTTCCTTTGCTATTAGCACAGGAATTGATCTCTTAAAGAACAATTATATTGATTTTCAAATGCCTGCCATGCTACATCTTTGACACTAATTTGGTAATTGCTTCCTTAATAAACACTTGTGCCATTAAAACAGGAAGAGAAGGAACAGATAATTAAATATCTTGGAAAATGGCCATATCCACAAAGATGCCGTGTAAAGCCCAAACCAGCAAGATACCAGAAATGGGGATGGGAGGGTTGCCTTTCAATAAAAACTGAAAGGGAAGTGTATTTGGTCCCAATTATGCTTAATCATACTCACAGAAAGTCATGAGAAGGAATGCTATCAACATGCAAGTATGAGAAAAACAGGACCAAAAGGATCTTACGGTATGTGCAATGTCAAAAATCTCTCTTATCAAAAAACCTACACATCTAAGGAAGCTCTTCAGACAAAACAGGACCATTTTCTGGGTCATTTATCACCATAATGAGTATTAGCAAAAGCCCAACAGTAGATCTCTCTCTTATAAGGGCTCCAGGTGCCAAGAAAGACAATTTAATTTGGAAATGAAGTGACAGCAATTGTTCTTTCCTTGTAAACGCATTAAATTTGATCTTGAGCTTGGAAACAGAAGAATAAGGTTCTTCCCCTGGTCTACTACAGAGGTTGAAATGAGGAAATCTGAATCTAGATGGATCTTAAAAATATATATATATATATAATCAGAAGACAGTGTTGCCTTTACAACTGAGAGCATCAATAACTGAGAAATATTTTCCTGTTTCTAGAAGGTCTAACAACAAACGAACGAGACTCATTCCCGTTTTCCTTACGTACTTGAAGAACAGCACCTTCACTTTTATTAAAGCACACCGGCCCGTTAATCTCGGTACTCCCATTTCCAACACACGCAGAAAAGCATCTCTGCTGTGAGACTGGCAAAGCACTCAGCTCCCAGTCCCCAAAAGCCAACATCAGTTTGTTTTCCAGATCCTAAATTCTGATCCTAAGACCAGCGGAGCATTTCCAGCAACAGCAGTGGAAGCTGCTGAAGCTGAAGTACCTCAAGGGGGCCTACAAGAAAGATGGGGAGAGGCTGTTCAGTAGGGCCTGTTGCAATAGGACAAGGAGTAATGGTTTTAAAATAGTGGGGGGTAGATTTAGATTGGAAATTAGGAAAAAATTTTTTACAATATGAGTTATAGAACACTGGAACAGGTTGCCCAGAGAGGTGGCAGAAGCCCCGTCCCTGGAAACGTTCAAGGCCAGGTTGGCCGGGGCTCTGAGCAACCTGATCTGGTTGGAGATGTCCCTGCTCCTTGCAGGGGGGTTGGACTGGGTGGGCTTTGAAGGTCCTTTCCAACCCAAACCGTTCTGATTCTATGATTCTAAGCTGAGCAGGGGCAACTCTGCCCAAGTCAGGCTGTCTGTTAACACTTACTCTCAGCTATTTTTTTTTTTTTTTTTCACCATCCTGCAACTCTTCTTTCACATGCCCAAGCCACGCAGTAGTTGCATGGAAGGTGCAGGGTCAAATTTAGGCAGGGTGCATTCCCACAAAAACCGGTCTGTCCGTGTGCATAACCCACACAGGGAAACACTCCCAGCACCCCAGGGTCTACTCATGAAACGGAGCCTGGTTCTCGCTTCACGCAAGTCACGCAGGGGGCACTCAGTTCAAATCTAAATTTCAAAAAATTACATCTCTGTTAGTCAGGTTTCCTCGCCCCTCCTCGTTCTGATCTCATTAACTGCTGTGGAGTTAAGTGGTAAAGCATGTGGCTCAGAGGAGAGATAACAGCTGGGCCACCTCCCTTCAATGATGGGTGCGGCGCTGGGGAAATCCCAGCATCGTGGAAATTTGGTAACTGCAGATGCTCACCTTCAGCTGCTTGCTTCTTTTCTTTTTTTTTTTTTTAAGCAGGTTTGCTTCTCTCCTCACCCATCTAAATGTTACCCAGACTGGGGGCTTGCTACAGTGCAAATATTTCTTTTTGATCAGTTTACTATGACAAACTCTTCCCATTCTGATCATGTCTTTATTTAAGAAAAAATATAAAATTAATCACTCAAACCTTTCTTTCTTCTCTCCTTTTTCTGATAAAACATCCACATTATCACTGCTGGATCGACCTGAGCTCTGCATGCTTGCTACATGTCCCACGTGCCACCTTGTGTAGCAGAGACCCAAGAGCTCGCAGAGCTCCAGCACTCTGGAAGACACTTTCCAACACCTTGACCCCGTCCTATACCAGATCTGGTCACTGCACCCAGTCCCAGTCCTTCCACTGCTCTCCAGGCTCTGTCCCACCTGCCTGCCCAGGACCTGGAGTTGCTGCGAGGCTCCTTTCAGACCATGACCTTCCGTTTGCTTTTACCTTGATCACAATGATTATTTCCATAACGTGAAAAACATGAATTGTGTGAAGTGCACAAAGGCTCAGTCTTCTACCAGGTGAAACCCACAGCGTCTTGAAAACTCTTTTGGACTTACAGCTGGAAGCAGACCTTGGCTCTCGGGATCACAAATCCCTCTAGAGCCCTGGGATGGTGTTTGAGTAACTGCACCATTCTGGCTGGTTGACAGATTACAGCCTTTGAAGGTTTTCAGCAAAGGGTAAGGACCCTTACAGCACCGTCCGGCAAGAAGATATCAAACCACCGTTTGGCTTTCGTCGCAGTAACCCATTTAAGGTGACGCTGAGCCGAAGCGATCTTGGCCTCTCAAGTAAGTAGATTTTCTGAAGAGCTTTGCCTAAGCAGCTTTCCCGGAGAGGAAACTGCTAGTTGCGCGCTGTGCCATCTCTCCTCCAAATCAGATAAAGGACTAACTTGCTGACAAACAGATCATTTATAGGTAGCTTATTCGACTGCTAAGTGGAAGAGATCTTATTGCTAGCGAGGAACGTAGAGCACGCACCGGACCAACAAACGGAGCAAAAAATGGATCTCTAGGATTCCTCCCCACTCCCCCTGTTTAGACACAAAATTTAAAAAATACCTTTAGAAAGACAGAATAAGTGTGTTTTTTTTTTTTACCAGTCTTTATCCAAAACCAGAGTAGAATGAGTTTTCTGCAAGCTCTTCTACTTGTACTTCCTCAGGAGAAATTATTTTTCAGGAAAGTACACACACTTGAAAATGGATGCTTGAACTGAAACTATGTAGTAGTCTCCATCAGCCTCCAGAAATGCACTGTTTATGTATGAAGAGGGGATATAAATGCCAAACAGATAATGAAAAGGAGACACACAAATCTCAATGTTCACATAATGTTACACATAATAAAATAACTCAACAGCCAGCATTTTAAAACTTGGTGCCTATTCTCACATGACCAAATATCAAATCAAATAGTCAGAACTTTAGGGTCTTAGTTCTCAAAAGCTTCAACAGGACCCTTGGGATGACTAAGCTGATCCTCCACTTCCACAGCTCTGAAGATCCAGACCTTTTTTATTTAGGCACTGAAACTGAAAGCCTAAATGAAATTGCCCTAGTTTGGAAATTTTGAGCACAGCCGTGCTTGAGAAATACAGATCTCACTTTAACGTAACAGTGAACAAACGCTATCCTTTTATTTCACACCAGTTACAAGCTTGCTCCCCGGAAGACGGTAGTTCCTCTCCCGGCTCAAGCTATGTTTGGAGAGCAGTCCACTCCGCAACGGATTTGCAGGCAGCACTCCCCGTTCGATGCTGCAGTTTGGTACAGAAGAGCGACGGCTGTGAGCCCTGCACCTGCACAAGCAGTTTCCTTAGCACGGCAAAGCTAAGCTGAGGGAGTAAAAGCTACAAAAATCCTTGTGCACAGGAGGGAAAAAAAAAAAGAAACTCTTAGGCGAGCAATCTGCAAGGCTTTGTATGAAGACACTGTTTTGCAACATCAGAGGAAGTTCGCTCTCATTGATAAGGTGTCGGTTGGTAAACCATCTCACCACTAAAAAACTCCAAGAGTGAAAGGGAAATCCCCAGGGTAAAGCAGAGCTGAAGCAAATGCCAATTATAAAGGAGCTTCCTCACATGCGTAGCCAATCAGGTCATCAGAACACTGGAAAGGAAACTTGAATTTAAAAATATATTATCTGGTTTGCAACACTGGAGCAAAGGGGCAACCACATTTTATTTATATGTGCATACAAATATATTTAAATAGAAGCAGGGGTTATTTTTCTCAAGAATATGCAAGATTTTAGCCCCTATAACTCCTTTGAAGGTACAGTTCACATTTGCAGTACACCACTGTGTTGAGTTTCCCAAAAATAACTGGAGAGACATATCCATTTGCTTAGAAAACCAAGTGAGTTTTCATCTGGTGCAAGAATTCGTTATTTCCACTAGGCTCCAAATCTCAAACTACTGGAGCGGGGGTGCGTGTGAAAGGGTGAGCAGTCCCGGCGATTTTATCAAAGATCAGCCCTCGGGAATTTCTAGATCTCCGTGTTACAACACGATTTTCTAGCCTCCTGAATCCATCCGGCTTCCCTCATCACCTGACAAACTTTTAGAAGGTATTTAATGGCGCAGGAATCATCTATTGCAGTTGACTAGGATTCAGCTATTAGTTTAAGACTGTAGCTGAAATGAAACTCTCCTTTACACAAAGCCAATCTCAATGTTCATAGGAGTTAACACAATCTTGGTAGCACTTCTTGGGAGACAGATTAAAAAAAAAAAGGTTCAATTGAAATTTATCTAACAAAGCTGGTTGTGTTTGGAGACTTGCCACTGTCACAAGACCTGCAGAAACACTCTGATGTACTGAAAAGGGAAGAAAAATATGAAGCTATCTGACAACTGTTACATTTCTCTGACAAACTTTAGAGATAAAGTCTATACAATCCCATAAGACACGAGAAATTTAAAGTACAGAAATGCCAGTAATCAAACTGCCTCCAAAAATCATACAGCCAGCTATACCCTCTGGTTTTTAAGCCATGACTATCAATCTCTGCTGGAGCTACCTTTCATAATTTTGCCTTTCTGTCTGTTAACTCATACGGGGGAACAGCATCACCACACATGTAGCCCACAAGGGCTTACTCGTGACAAAATGTTACTTGTGGAAATGTAGAAACCTTTCTCTAGAAGAACATCTAAATGCCATTTAATCCTATGTATTCTCTAAAAAAAAAAAAACACAATAAAAAACCCAAGGATCCCTTTAGGGGGCTAGAAGAGAGAGGCAGTGTCTTTTACATAATACAATCAGTCTGTAACAAGATTTGGAAGATAAGATGTTACGATCATAAAGACAGGCCATGCTTACACGCACAGTAATCAAGGATCTAGTCATTCAATTTGTTTCCCCTCCTATTACCCAGTCAAGACTAAAATACTGAAGCCTTTTTAGTACCATGCTCCCTGTAACGCTGCTTTCTCTGCAGACTGAAGCAGGAACTTGAGCATCGCAGCCTAAACATGCACAGGTCTTGAATTATTCTGTTTCCTGTTAAAGGCTCAGATGAAGACAGAGACTTAAAATCACCAGAAGACAGTTGAGGATGGACATTAAATATTTTCAGATGCATTTACTTTGATCCACCTTCAAAATGTTCAGTGGTTAATGGATTATCTACCTTAGACCTGAGCAAAAAATTAAATATTTAAACCACTTTCCCCTGAGCAGCAGAATTATGTTCACGACGTAGCCCCGTGGGCTGGCTTGCTGCCCTGATAAAGACTACCGGGGAAAAAGAAACAAACAAACCAAACAAAAAAAGGTTAAAACTATAGAATTTAAGTAGCCAAGGAAGGTATTGCCTGAAGTGAATAGCAAGCAAGATTCAGGCACCTGAGCAATTTTCAAAATTCTAGTAAGTACTCCTTTGGACTGTTGAGCATGAGATTTAAAAAAATAAAATAAAAACCCCAAAGCCTTAGTTTATATTCCTCCTCTTCACTCAGCCTTGTGAAATGGAGGTGGAAGTGTTTCAGGGCAATCTT
Source organism: Chlamydotis macqueenii (assembly GCF_036417535.1). Lineage (NCBI taxonomy): Eukaryota > Metazoa > Chordata > Aves > Otidiformes > Otididae > Chlamydotis > Chlamydotis macqueenii. The sequence goes on from NC_141559.1 coordinate 81,744,768, forward strand.
TACTAGGAATACTGAAAATTAAAAATGAAAACGAGTAAGATTTTCACATTCAACCACCATAAATTACTCAGCCCTAAACTGAACAGAAGTGGATTTTAAAGAAGTTAAATATGTTAATAAGCACTTTCTGTGTGAAAAGACCTCTAGTTAGAATTTCACTCTTATTTTCTACTCAACTTTTCAACCATGCCTGACCGGTCCTGATTAGCCACCTGCACTGCTAAGCCCCAGCTCAATCCTGTAGGCAATCAACAGGATAACATCTTTGTCCTGGGCTACACCTTCTTTTGAGCAGGTTGGCCAAGCTCAACTGCAATTTGCTTAGCAATTCACCTGCTGTGGTGGCTACCAGTCTGGAAAGAATTGAAATTCTGTTTGCTAGCTTCCTCTAAAGGAAGTGGCACAAATAATACAAGCATCCAGCCAGTGTGTCCTCCTAATTCCTCCAGAGTACTGGAGTCATTTGGTTGACTTCAGCCAGCTCTTCAGGGTTTCAAGGCTACTGAATTCCCAGAATCTTAGAAAAAAAATAAAATAAAATTAGGGAACTGGGTGAAGACAGAACACTTAAAAGAATATACCACGAGAGGGAAACTGCCATTTGAGTTGAGTTATCTGATATGCCAAGCTCCATGGCAAGCAGGATGGGCAATAGACGTGTGCTTTAGAGGCAGCCAGAGCTTGTCTTAGCTCTTTCTAAGCTGGAAGTATGAAGGGGAGAAATTTGCAACACTTAAGAGAAAAGCACAGTGGTCACAGGGACCAGAAGGCAGAAGCTGGTGCAACTGAAGTGCGTGGGCAGGGGAGAAGCAGTTGATGGTGGATCCACAGGAAGCCAGGGCTGATAGTTCTGCTCTTAGGACACAGCCTGGCTAAGCGCAGGAGTGGCTCAGAGTAGCTGAGATCAGTTATCCAGCCTCAGGGTTCACGCTTTGAGCGCTACCATGTACTTCTAAATTTGTACATCTTTCTCAGAAGGGCAGCTGTGGAATAATTGGTCCCCTGGAAGTTTGTTCAAGTTGCTTTACAAGTCAAAGTCTCAGACCACGCTACATGTCCTGATGTCGTAGTACTGACATTCTCCTCATCCATTTCAATTTCTGAAATTCAGGAGCCTTCTACTGATGAAAAGGAAACAGAGAGTTCAGAAGAGAAATTATTTTTGGGGGAGGTAACCCCAGAGGTAAATGTACCTCCTACAAAAGATCTCACGGATACAATCTGTGTGTGTAATGTATGGAAGAAAATTTTTTAAGTTGCTTGCTCTTGCCTTCATGCCCTCAACAGACGAAAGGAAAACCTACCTTTTCATATTTTAAAATGTTATCAGCAATACACTCCACTTATACAGCCTGTGCTTAGAACAAAATAAAATAAATCTGCTAACTACAAACCAGAGACACAAATTTCCACGCACACTGAAGTCTCCAAAAAAAACTCACACTGAAAGCTGGGGGCTACGCTCCCCTGGGACGGCAATTATTCAGCACAGGATTGTGCAGAACACTTTGGTCCTTGCCTCCAGAAGCACGTTGCAAAGCTACCACACAACTTGCTCAAGCACCAGAGAGCATGAAACTCGTTCCTAGTTCTTAGCACTGATGCCTAGAATACACAAAGCAGCTTTGAAATAAGTTTGCCTCCCTCACTGATGAAAGCATTCACCAAAAGCATTTCCATTGCACAGTACCTGTTTTTCTGGGTCACTCCTGCTAACACACACCTTTGTATGCATAGTTTAGAAATCTTTAATTGTCAAGCACACGTAAATTTGTATAATTAGAATAAAATTGTATCATTTTACACAGAAGTTGCAAATTCAGTTGCTGATGTCTTTCACTTTCTGCCCTGCTGGTTACAGCTGGCAGGCAGGCAGAGCTAACGTGCACAATGGAACAGGGGACAGATGAGATTGCGAAATCTCCTTTGTTGAGAGACACCCAAAGCTGGGCTGGTGAACGTCCTGAGCAACCTGCTCTAACTGGACATGGCTGGAGCAGGAGGAGAGGCCAGATGGTCTCTGCAGGTCCCTTCCAACCTACATTATTCTGTGACTGTGATAACCAAACTTCTCCTGTCACACACCAAGCAAGCAACCCCCACAAATTTCTCTTGCAACTAGGTACAGCTCCTTCCTTCATACACCTGCACTTAAACAACTCCCAGGAGGACTAACAGCCAACTTTATCACCTATGTCTGTCAACGTAACAAACTGGCCAAACGATCTGTCCCCATGGCATGCAGCAGTAGCAGATCCACTGCCAGGAGCTTGGGTTTCGTTTTGCTCGAGACTCAGCCGTGGGTGGGTGCTTGCTGCTACATGCCTGTATTGATGTTGAGAGCAGTTTTCACTTCTGCCAAGCACTTGAGGGAACAAAGCTGGGATCTACAGTTGCAATAACTGAGTAGTACTGTAATTCAAACAAAATAGGAGCAACAAAAAAGCAAATTTAAAAATGTTTGCAATAGCAATGAAAGGCAAAGGGAGTTGTGCTGATCACAGAACTTACACAGAAGCAATCTCAAAGACAAACTTGGTTCAAAATTTCCGTGTATAAACAACCAATCCCACCTGTCGTTCTTCCTCAAGACGTATCCTCTCCTCTTCTTTCCGCCTCTCCTCCTCTCTTTTTGACTCGAGTTTTTTCCGTTCTTCTCGCTCTGCTTCTTCAGCCTAAAAAAACACATTAGGCAAGGCAAGCCTTACTCTTCCTGAATGTACATTTTTTAATTTCCTATTGTGATACCATGGGGGAGTTTCTTACTATCTTCCTAGATGTGTGCTCAGAAAGAAACAGTAAAGAGAACAGTAATAAAAAGCCATTATCATTTAACTCCCCCTTTCTTCCCCAATCTTCAGCATACTTACTATTGTGCTAAGTTTAGAAGTTACTCATCTCACTTGCTTTATCTGTATCTCAATAAGGGTTTAAGCTTCAAATGTGCATGTGAGCTTATTACTACACTCATATTAAGTAATATTTTATTGTGGCATTCCATTTCCCCTCACTTAAAATTTAGTTAGAGGGGACTCTAAGGAGAGGAGACTCCAAACTCTGTAAAACCAAGTACATTCAATTTTCTCATTAACCTAGGCAGAATCTCTCAAACAAAAAGCCATACTCGTCTCTTCAAATCATTTTATGTTTGTTTTTAAACCAAATCTAGCAAAGAAATTGTTGAAAATGAGGAAAGAATGAAAAGAGTGTTTAGTGTATTGTTTAGAGACTTTTTTTTTAAGTTGTTCTTCAGTCTCTTCAGCATACTTCAATTTTAAAATATATTAAAGGAACAAGCAGAAGACATTCAAATGAAGGATTTGTGGCTTTGACTGTTTCAGAGAAAAAGACCCAACCGAGGAATGTATCTGTCTACATGGGAAAATAAAAATCAGCATGTTTTAAAATAAAGCAAAAGATTCCTTGCGCTACCAACTGATGCTTATCTACCTCAACTTTGCTCAAACTTTCCACAAAAAAGAGGCTAATTAAATAGAATGAATGTGGAAAGTAATGACAAAATGGTTAAAGCATAGAGTGAGAAAAGGATCGTAATGGAAGTTTATATATAAACATAATAATCAAGTTTATTACCCCCTGCCCTATCTGCTCAGTGTAGAGCAGAAACTGAGTTTAAACCTCCAGTGGCACTAAAATTCCCAAGATGGAATTCCACTGGCTTTGTTTGCACCCTCTACACATTAGAAATGTTAATAGTTAATTTTTTTACAAAATGTGTGAAGTCCACCATCCACTCTAGCCTCTGTTATGCAAAGGCTGTTTGAGTTTTAACTGCTTCTCACAACTCCATGTTCCAAGTTACAGAACAACACAGAGTTTGCAAAAAAAAAACCAAAAAAAAAACCTAGAACAATTAAAAGGAATTAATGCATAACCCACAGCCATCTACAAGCACACTTGGGAAAGCAAGTTTCAAAAAGCCTGTTGCTTCCCTGGAATTCACAGCAAAACTGAAAAAATACAGTATTTAAGTACTTTTACACACAGATTTAAGAAAGAACTACTGAAAAGCTGTGTGTTCGCTCTGCGTAGCTGGTCTCTGTTTAAGGGCCAAACTTCAACCAAAATCTGGCATCAGAAATTTCCGTAGATTACAGGGTCTGCTTTTCCTGTCCGCTAATCTGTGAAAAAAATAAACATGGCTAAACACAGATAAACCCATACAAAGTTCTCCATCATCACCAGTTCTTTGCTGAGGACTGCTATTCAGGCTCTGCTCTGGTCTCTATATGTGGCAGGAAACGCTTACCTCTCTCTGTGCTTTCCTGGCTTGTTTCTCTTCTAATTTCCTCTGCTTTTTTGCTCCAATTTTCCCAGACACCTGAAATTCCGGCACTTCCTCAGCGTCATCTTCCTCTGCAATATTGTCTTAAACAGTAAAAAAAAAAATAAATTTTATATCGTCTGTAAAAAAGCTCTTTGAGAAACTTCACTGCTTCCTAGGAAAGCAGCAGCACATGAGGAGACACACGTACATTTCAGACAAGATCTATTAGATGGAAAAAGGCAAAGAAAAAGAAAAAAAAAATCAAGAAAAAAAAAATCCACGCAGGACTGCCAAAGCCACAGAGTAGAACTAAGAAGGCAAACACACACTCAAGTGCAGCCAGAGGTAAAAGTTCACTTGATCTTTTGAAGGAGGGCTGTTCATAAACATTTCCTGCTTTCCCCAATTAAAAGATACACTTGCTCTTACACATAAAATGTCCTAATGGTTATCATTATATAATTGCTTAACATCCTTTCTTCCCTCTTTCCTTTAAGCTTAGCACAACAGATATCTGTTAAAAAATTGGGATTCAGAGGCATGCCCCTCATCCACCAGTCCTAGCCTGACACGACTCACCTTTGAGGGTGGGGGGAAAAAAAAAGTTAAAAATAAAATTCTTGCCATGGGCTGCACCAAAACTACATGTCAATAGTTCCCTGTCGCACGACAATTGGTTGTTTATAAAGGTGATTTCTACAACTGTGGAATGTGAAAGCGTCATGCTCAAATGGTGTGCAAATGCATTATATTTCTGCTCACCCAGGGGCTAAGCAAGATGAAAGAGCTTTTAAAGGCTGCCATTTCCTCCCTGCCTCCAGCCCAGCGTCTCATGAACATTTGGCCACTTTATTTGCTAATCTAAATTAGTCCTTGGTCCTGCAACAGCAGTACTGCGGATTGACCTCAACGCTCAGAGAGAAATCATCAGCTCACTTCACGAAACACTACACAATCTATAGATTCATGGCTCTGAATCAGATGGCAGAATCAAAACGGAAGATCTTTACCACACGCATCCCTTTTTTGGGTAAAGTAATTTATACTTTGAGCATCCACAGTGCTGTTCTGCTTGCTGCTGTCTTCAGATCCACACACTTGAAGTAATCTGGAGAAGAGCACTGCCAGCTCCTGCTATTTTCCCAAAACGCAGTGGTTATTTAGGGAGGGAGAAGAAGAGCGTGCTTAAGTTTTAGCCTTCATCATTAAGGGGTGGAAAACACCAATTCCCCACCCACAGAAGCCCCGAGCCCTTGGTTTCTAAGAGCAGGCTGACAAGAAGAAAAAGCCCATCACGTTTGATAACTGGTTTCTTAATGGTCTGCAGCGGTTGCACCTGGAGCCGTGGCAATCACCAGAACTGGCTTGGGAGGGCTGCTGCCAGGATATTTGCTGTAGGAAGCTCTCTCCAGAGCGCCTGGTCTCCTTTTTTGGGGAACCCAAAAAGCTGCTATTAAAAGGAGCATACGGATTAACGAGCCTCACCCTTCTTTTATAGGCAGAATTAGGTTTGAAACACTCTTGTTTTACTAATTCCAGTACGCAGAAGGGTACTATGGTTAAGCCACCGAGACACATCATCAGAAACAAATGTAATTGAGAGCTGTGTAGGTGGCTCTCAAACAACTGAGCTGTTTTCAGGACATGGATGTTCATATGAGGTAGGCTTGCTGAACTGGGCTTCAGAGAATTACTAGTATCTGACTACTGAGAGGATCAAAAGGGTTCCCCCTTCCTACGCCACAAACAGAGAGACAACAGGGGACACTCAGACTTGATACAGTCACTTCTACAATTTTGCTGAAGCTTAAAATAACTTTATTTGTATTTTAAATGTGGGGCTGAGGGGAGTTCCAGACACAATGGGTGAGCAACTCAGCATTAGCAGTTAATACTCCAAAATTAACTGTTCAATACTGGCATTATTCTTTAGAAAATTATTTCTGGAAAACACCACGAGTATAAAACACTATCTGTGACACTGTTCAACCTGAGGCTCTGAGCGCTCCTCGGATTTCATCGATACCAAGAGCACCTGAGCCAGAGGTCAGGCAGAAGTCTCCAGGAAGGCTTTTAAAGCCTTTTTCCAGTCCTAGATCAAACATGCCTTTCTTCAGCAGCACTTGCTTTCCTCCCGTTTGAAGCATCTGATGCGATCCCTTAAGCACCACTTCCTCCAAGCTTTTTCCAGTGCGTGGACTTGCATCCAACAGAAGACAGACATCAGCCCATGATTCAGCAGAGCTTTAAAGGTCAACGATGTGCTAAACCTGGGTGCAATTAACATGTGCTAAATAAACCTGAACGTGCTGACAAGAATATAAGCACACAGTAAAAGGATTTGCTGAATCAATTGGTTATTACAGCAGAAAGCTGCACCAAAAGCTGAGTGGATGCTGCACATGGCCAGTGAGACTTTTTTTTTTTTCCTTTTTTTAACATAAAGAAGCTCTCGTTTCAGCAGCTTTTAACAATCATTTTTCACATACTCACAGTTGCCAACACTAGTAGACCTGACGGGAGGTCAGTCCATGGGAACGTGCGCTCCATCTGCCCCTGCGCTTCAGATGTGACGCAAGACGTTCCGTTAACTGTGCTCACTGCTTGTGAAAGGAGTTTATCATCACCCAAAGCACCAGGCTTGGCCAGCCTGTGTAAGTACTCGGTTGGGAAACCTAACAACATCAGACATCATCGTACAGTCAAAGCTGAAAGTGTATTTTTGTTGAAGCTGAAAATGTATTTTGTTTGAAGATGTCCCTGCTCCTTGCAGGGGGGTTGGACTGGATGACCTTTAGAGGTCCCTTCCCACCCAAACCATTCTGTGATTCTGTGGTGCTCTGTACAGTTTAGCTGATGTGTTAAACCGTGGCAGTTCTGGGATGTACGTAGGGTTGTGGCAGGAAAGGGAGAGAAGCTTAGTGCTCCAAAACTTGACACAAGCAGCTTTTCAGTACTGACTCTCCCTAACTGCTCACAGTACCACAGGACGCAGAAGTCTTGTTCCTGCTTTGCAACACGGTGCTGATAAAGAACACCAAACCTCAAGGACCCTCTTCACCTGAGCTGCTTGTATGTGACACGATGGGACCGCTATCAAGCACCGTCACAACCCTACCAACATGTTCTGGTCCGTCTTTAGAGTCCAACGCAGCTATACCACCATTTCCAGAGCTTGCAAAGCATTCCCACCGGCTTCCAGCTCTAAGAGACAGAACGCAGAAACAACCTGACTTACAGCGATGCTTTCACACTACTTGACATATTCTGCTTTGCACAAGCATGGGTTTTGCTCAGCTAGCCAGCTGAGGGGCAGCTGCAGGGAATCTTAGCTTTTCCTTAAAGTTTTGAACATACTGAGAGGGAGGACAACAGGAGGCAGTCAACAGTCATCCAGAGATTTGAATCTCTTGAAATTTACAGAGTACTTTTAAAAAATACTTCCTGATACCATTAGAAGGTGTGCTGGAGTGCTGATGTTCTCTAACAGCACTGATATTTACACAGCTACTGTGGACAGAATATGCAAAAACTCCAAATGAAACAATCTGCATCATGTATTTTAGTTGCCGTTGTCATCTGTGGCAAAGGGTCCGTCTTGCCTCCTATTAAGTTTTGGAAGTCAAGCCAATGGATTCCCACCCACAGAAAAGGACGCAAGCTGCGCATGTGGCTGCTCACAAAAAGTCCTTTAGGCACAGCTAGCTGTTTTATTTCCTATTTATGCAGCACCTAACAAAAGGAGCAAGAGAAATGGAGGGAAGATGCCAGGCAAAACAAACAGTTCAGCCTGAAAGCAGAAGACATATGTGTGTTATTAACATTGAATAGATGTAGGATATCAGCCACCGGAAAGGAACTGATCCACCATATGGAAAGGTGTGGGCATTCATGAGTAACACAGCCCTGCCGTGGCACAGTCATAACAATTTTGAATTTTTTATTTTTTTTTAAACTTGGTAGCTATCCAGTTCAGGAACCGAATGAGACATTGGCTTATTAATCTGAAGCCACAAAACCAGCCTACGCTGAGGACCGAAAAAGGACAGCAGACAAAGGACATTAGCCCCTCGGAGCAGAAGTCAAACAACTTGAAGTTTTTTCTCGACTAAAGCCATATGGCATAACTGAGAAACCACACACCTACCTCTTCCACACGCCATCTGCGCTTGAAATGTCTCAGGGGCAGACACACATTGTGGATGCTTTGATAACGCTGAAGTCACTTTCTATATGAATAGCAGCAAGTCAAAATTAACTTTTGATTCACTGGTTAGGATATTAGTAGTCAAAATTTAACTGTACTAGAAAGGTTTTCCTACTGATTAAGCATTAAAATTATTTTAACCACTACATCAATTAATACAGCTCTGTTACCAGCTGTTTCACAGGAACAGCGCAGGACCACATCAGCGTTTGTACGTTTATAAATTTTCCAGATCTTTCAGCACACCAGAGTATGGGGAGATGCAACGTCACATGAGAGGTAGAGGGTCTGCTCAGAAAAAGTGCTTCTTACATTGGCAAATTTCAGCACAAACACATTCTTCACGTTAAGTTACACACAGTATCCATCACTTAATAGCGATAAAAAAAATTACAATTATTTTTTATATTATTTTCCCCCAAAACTAGCAGAAAACACTCATGCAAGATTTCTTTAGGTGTTAAGATTTGAACGCTGGGCTACACAGTGGGGCATTTTAAAATGCAAAAATACTATAGTTTTTTAAACTTGTAAGATTTTTTTTTTGTTTTGTGCTTTCTTCCTCAATCGTGATTAACATAAAGGAAAACATGAGATTCTGATCTCCAAGTCTTGCCAAGCAAAAGAGGAGAGGAATTTTATGATTTAATTTATGTTGGAACCGTTAACTTCTTGTTATCATTTTTTATTTTACAAGCTAGAGTACTCAGGCTGTCAAAATCCGTTCACTTTATCATTATCGAGTCCGTGTAAGTAATGCAGTGTTCACTGAAAGGACGTTCCTAAAGCTGTGCTCAGATGTAGAGGGCTAAAAGCTCAGAGAAAAGGCATGCAGATGTCGGGATATTTAACCTGCTGGAGTTACATGCTGCTGCCAAGAGTAGAGAGTTTGTTCCAGTTAGGAATAAAGGCCGTTGACAAAACCAGATTATTTCTTTGATGCAGTTCTTACTTTCTCTTTGTTAAGAAAAAAAAAAATCAAAACGTAATAATCCACACAAAATCCCATTTTTTTTGGCAACGCTTTTTTGCAACAAGTCTGAGAGATCATTTGTAGGATGTGGAAGTGAGCACCTTTCAAAATTAAACCTTTCAAAGTATTCCCTGGAAATCTACTGGGCTGCTCAGGCTCTCCTGGCACATCCTTCTCTTTTGCCCCGTTTCTTTCTGTACCAAGCTCAGCCTCACCCGCAGCACCCACCAAAGCCTTCCACCCAAAGGGTTGCCCAGTGGCCTTTGTTTTGCTTGGTGGTTTGGAGATAGCTATCGTTTCTTAGAGAAGTCTTGTTTCTTTGTAACTACCCTAAATCATGGTGTGGTGAACACCCACCAGTTTCAGCCAACAGAAATGTCATCCTCCTAAATCAACAGCAGCAAGTTGCGGTCCAAAACCTGGACTGCAAAGCCTGTCTCCTACTCACCGACTGACTGAACCCCCCTGGAAAAGGCACTTCGCCTGTGAGTGCCTGTCTCTCCGCAAACTCTTTGTATCTTGTGCTGGAGCAGGCAGGTTTTCTCGCCACGCGTTGGTACAAAGCCACCGTCGGAAATAACGTATAACAGTCCTTCAAGCAAACAGACATTAGCCTCAGATCATCATCCTCTCATTTTTACCACCGCGGGATCAAGACAACCCGACCACACTTGCTGTTTTAAGTTCATCCCCGCAAGTTTCTTGTCACTTGATAGGAAATAACAGTACCAGAACTTTTAGGCAAACATCAGATGGGCTGGGTAACTTTCTACTCCAAGTTGCCAAAAAAAAAAAAATGTAGCACCAAGAGAAGTATCTACTGCACTGCAGAGCTCTTTGCCAGTGTTCAAGGCACAATGAGCCTGTTTGAAACCACAATCATAGAATCATAGAATTTTTAAGGTTGGAAAAGACCTCTAAGATCACCAACCATCTACCTAACACCACCACGCCTACTAAACCATGTCCCGAGTGCCACGTCTATGCGTTCTTTGAACACCTCCAGGGATGGTGACTCCACCGCTTCCTTGGGCAGCCTGTTCCAGTGCCTGGCCACTCTTTGAGTAAATAAGTGTTTCCTGATATCCAGCCTAAACCCAACTCTAGAATTGAACCACTGCTTTTTCTTCACATGACCAGCAACCAAACAAAAAGTTTTGACGAGACATCTTTACACGCACCCCAAAGGTGATCAAAGTCCAAGTGGAGGACTCAGAGCGTCACTCAGGGAAAAACAAGAGCCAAAGACACTCTCTTCAGTCAATAAACAAATGCAATCTGAAATTGGAAGACAACTAATGCTATTTATTCACACAACCCCATGCCCCAAACATCCCTCAACCCAGCTCCAGTTTATCCCCTTTCCCCTGCTTCCTTCCACCGCTTAGCTTGGCCTCTCCTGCCCTAAACAATTAACCCCCGAGATCCACACACATTTACGCCTTGCAGTGAGTTTATTATCATTGTGGCTGCAGCTAGCCTCACAAAGCCGCTTCTGTCTGCGTTCAGTTTAAATTAAGATACGACACAGCTAGTTAAGTCTGCTAGCTGGGATATCAGAAGCAATCTGTCCTCATGAATACAGGGCTCTCCTTCCAGACTCCCTTTCCACAGGGAAAAGCGTAGGAACTCTGCTAGAATGTGCAGAGCAGATGTCCTCTGAGGCACACAGACTTCACCACCAGTTGCCGAGATCGCACTGGGCTGCGCGAAAGACACCAGCGTTATGACTAGAATTAAACTGGGCAACGTAAGCCAACCAAACCCATTTTTTCTAAAGTCAGCCTGGAAGTCACGCTGGTGGAACACAGCTCAGGGGTCTCAGTCATTTTGAGAATTACTTTGTCACCAGTGAAAAATATCTCCGCAGCAATCTTTGGTCATCGGAGGATATTAATACATGTTGATATTCTCATAACAGATGACCTCCTTTGAGCACTCAGCTAACCACTGAAAACCATTACTCAGGCAAACCGAGCCGGCGTAGGCAGCCGGCTAGCGGGCCAGACCCACAGCACGGTGCAGCCCACACGGAACCCGTGAATAAGGAACCCACGCGCACCGCGTGGGTTGCAGTTCTGGTAGGAAAGCGGAGGCATTTAGTGCTTCACCCTTTATTTTCTGTCTGTCCCAATCTGCAAACCGCTTGGGTGTCTTACCCTAACCCACCGAGCTAAAGGAAGAGCTGTAACCTGGTTTAGCTCCACCGGCAATGGGTGGAGATTTGAGCATTCAAAGAATAATTTACTGTCCTTGTCTGTATTAAATGACTCCTTGTCCAAATTTGGAAGGAAATAAGATAAAGATTTCAACTACAGAAGGGGCAATTAAAAGTCATCAAGGTTCTGATCCTAGTGCCACCAGTTGTTTTGGTTCCCCACCCCACCGCTACTCTGCGAGAGAGCTGAGTACCGGCACAGCACAACAACTCAGCACAGGCAGCAGGAACGGCGGGCTGCTGCTTTACCTCTGAAGTTTTCTTTCTCATTCTGGAATTGAAATCTGATTGTCAGATGGAAAACAGAAACCCCTCATGCTAACCACAGCTCCAAAGCCTGCGAGTGTTGCATCTCCTAGAGTCAGCAGAAGCGGCTCCTGACAGGCAGAATACTTTGGCGAGAACAGCAGCTCCTACCCGACGCCACTTTTACGTCTGTAAGGGTAACACAGACGCGGCCGGGGCATCCTCACGCCCCTCCTGAGCTCAGCGCTAGAAATCTTGCGGTGCTGGGTTGGTGTTACGCCCGCACCCACCCGTGGCAGAAGTCAGAGTGACACAGAGCGGGGTCAGGTAGCTTTGCCCAAAGTTAAGAGAAGCCCAGAGTGGAAATTCCACACACAGAACAGAAACTTACCAGTAAAATGTTTTAACAAATGTAACAATATTTTAACAATGAAAAAAAAAAATCCACTTCAGTGGCAGATGTTCAGAAGCCTTCTAAAGCAACAAGAACACTTACAAGTCAAGACTAAAGACATCAGACTGGCTTGTTTTCAGTGTTTCTGCCTACACTGCCAAATAACTCTGCTCTTCAGCCCCGGGTGGCCCAGCTGGTCCTGCATTGCCTGCGACTGTACATCACTGCGTGCATTCTGCGTTCTCTTTCCATGTGAGTCAACTAATTTTTACAACCCAAAACTATGCTCTGGGGATAACTTACTACTTCAACAGGTTCAAATGGAGGTAGTAATTAGAAAAAAAAAAACTCCTCTATATTGCAATGACACAGAGAAAATGCACGCAGCCCCCACACAAAGGAGACAAATCCAAGAGGTGATTCCAGGCCTATGCCACACGTCCACAGAGTGGGCTTTAAAATACGTCACACGTCCTTCTCTAAGGGGGAGAAAAACCCCTAAGCCAATATAGGTAGCTCCAGACCAGGCTAAGGGCTTTGCAGCACAGATGCAACCGGTCCACGACAGAGAGGGGCTGATCCCGAGTAAAATGGCCACGAGTCATTCTGCACCTCAGCGCTGGGGAACCACGGACAGACGATTCCCTCCACAGCCGTGCTGAGATCTGAGCTCAGTCTCCAAAGGCTTTGGTGTTACTGTTGTGCAATGGTGCTTAGGCACTTGGAAAGGCTGTGCCAGAATATGACTAAAAACACACACAGAAGCACAAAACAGAAGCAAAGAGCAAGAAGTTGTTTTAATTTGAAAAAGAAATTAAAAAACCCAAATAAAGCAGCGATGTCATTTCAAAGAAAACTTCACGCAAAAGCCGCAGCATCTGATGTGCAGTAAGCTGCAAAAGAATTATTTATAAAGCCCAATGACACAGATTCTTCTATTGCTAAAGTGACAAAGTCAAAGAAGCAGTTTGCTTTGACAGCTTCGCTGTTGGCCTTCGGCTTTCAAACTTTTGATGTCTGGAGTTTAAGGCGAAAGATTTTTAGATTAGATTTTCTTTCCAGGATGTTATCACACGAAAAGAAATAACCAAAGTTGAAAAGTTCAGGCCTGTCAATTTTCCATTTGCAAAACTCGTTGAACACAATTAATCTGAAGAGCACATTTACCTGCCAACGTGAGTGCAAGACGCTTTCTCCAAGCTGCAAGACAAGAAAAGCCAAAGAACGCGCAACTAGCCTTTAATCAAGGCATCACACAGATGCATGCTCACTGTTTCTCACCTACTGCAGACCAAAAAGACACTCCGATCCCCGCTGCAAACCCAAGTGAAGCAAAGCCCACTTTTGCCAACACTTGAGCAGAAACCCTGAACGCTTAACTCACAGCCTGAAAGTAGAAGCAATCCAGTTTGGTGAATCATGGTAGTATCGTCTCTTTAGTAATAAAGATAGGTGTGAAGTTTCACTAGAAGAGGGAGTGAGGCTTGCAGGGTGTAGGAGGATGTTCTTTATCACCATATTCTGTTGACAACCACACCACAGAAGTATAACTATTAACTGCTAGATCCAGCACTGGAACAGAGGACTTGTCAACAGCGGCAGTGAGACAAAATGCTGCTCTCCGTGGTGACGTCCAGCTACTTGGCTTGGTTCTGATCACCACCTGGATGGCTCCTCAGAAAGAAAACTGCAGCAATTACACCGGGGAACGAACGCTTCCCACCGATCTGCAAGAAACCAATACTTTACTACAGCTCGTTATTCTAGCGCAAAGGTGTGGATTCTGTTCACCCAAATGTAACCTGCTTGGCTAAGCAGGAAATACGAAAAGCAGTTTCTAGAAAGTAAGTGAAGAATATGTTGTGATGCACCGTTGGCACAACAAACTGCCAGAGCTCACCACAGAAGGAGGCAGAGACTTCAGTTAAAGGTAAGTGGTATCTAGCGACAAGTGATGAAGTATGGAGAGAAGCTGGACAGTCAAACAGATTGTAGTCAAGCTGTAAATAATTCACAGCCAGCAAAACCGAGAAACTTTCTTCGGGAGCCAACTGCACCTCTTCATCAGCCTTAACATCTGTTAAGGTCCACTGCAGTGTTTGCAAGATGAACCGAACGTTACCTTCCACCCAGTCTCCTGCCTGCTGCGCTCTCCTCTGGGCCATCAACCGGCTTCCCATGTTCCTCCGGCGCCTTGGCATCCCATCTCCCCGCTCTTCAGCGTAGGGCCGAGGCCTGGCCGCCGCCGCTGCCACCACATTTTGCTGGTGTTCCTCATCAGCTGCAAAAGAGAAATAAAGTTGATGAGAGATTTGCCATTTCTGCTTGCTGCAGTTGTCCTTTTGCCAGTCAATTTTTGCAATCAGAAGCGCAATGCCAGTGCTGTTTTCCAAATGAGGGAATGCCTCCCTCTCTCATGTGTTTTTTTTTTATTTTCCTGCATGGCAGCAGATACGTGCAAGTTGCTTTCCCATGATTAAGCAAGATCACACCCTGGAACCTTTTTATTTGTGCACAGTGCTCTGTGCAACGGAGATTTCATCCTGACGGCAGTCTCTTTTGCAACAGTGTATAGATCGCCCTAAAGAAAAAGGAATAGCTATGTGTTGCAAGCGTTATTTGATCTGAAAGAGCCCACGCAAAAAAAACCCGGAACCACACAAAATGAACAGAGACATCCCCCCACGAAGTGCTCAAAAAATGTTCTTATTTAATCTAAACTGATAATCCCTTCTTCCCTTCTGCCAGACAACAATTCCCTTTATCTGGCAAGGCTAGCAGTGTAATCATTTCTGAGTTACCAAAAGGCAAGGAGCTAGAATTACTTTTTTCCCCCCCTTCTGAAATATTCTGATTTTTTTTTTTATTTTGTACTTGTGTAACTTAGTAGATTCATTTGAATTCAAACCTCAGAGCACGCATGTTTCAGAACAGAGTATGTAAATCATTGTACGCCAAACAAAACCTGAATAGCAAATAAGGAGTACAAATTTCAGCCGTCACACGTACAGGGTAACTTCGCTCTGCTGTGGTGATTTAAACCGGCTCCCCAACAAACACAGGCAGGGGAAGACAGAACACCAAAGGTCGCTGCAGCTCGCACTGCTGTCCTCTCTGTGTATGCTGCAATTACTAATTAAGATCTGAGAAATGAGGAAAATCGTAACAGAGGAGCAGGGAGCAAGCAGGGAGGCAGCACGGGAGCAAGCGACTCATTTCAGTTGCTCTCCACAGAAAATCCTCTGCCAGGTTTTTCCAAGACCTCTCTGATCCTGTTGCCATAAACTACGGTAGTAACGCAGAAACAATCAGATAATGGGAAAATACCACCATCCTTGACATCTGCTTTGCATATTCCGTTGATAAGCGTAACTGATACTTGTGTATGTTGTTACTTGCTCAATCCTGTAAAGTATTCACTGCTGCGCCTTAATCCAGGTAAGTATTCCAGTGGAATTCCTCATGGAAAGCTGCAGAACTACTCACTCACTCAAAGTCAGGACACTTTTTTTTTTTTTTTTGCGCTTTGCTGGATTATATTGTGTCCCAACAGGAGTAGAAAATGCTTTCCACGCTCTGCCAAGTTTCCAGCATCCTCTGATCCAAACAATGCCTTCCTAAAAAAAAAACCCTACTATTAACATATCTGTGATCAGAAAGGAAGATTCATTACGACTGCGTCTACCTAACGATCAAAGGCGTGCTTGCAGCTCATCTCAAGTCTATCTCTGCCAGCTTCAAAGCGGCTAACTTTGGTACTGACAACGATATCGCTGCGGCGGCACCCGGCTCAGCGCAGGCTGCAAACCAGAGCCACCCGGGGAAGTATTTGGCCAGCGAAGCCATTAGCAGTTCAGGATTGCTGCAAACGACGATATTAGCAGTCCCCCAGCAAAGCCCTGCACTAACCTGCACCGTGACATTTTGAATTGAGTCACCGCGCGAGCACGCTGCTGTCACCCCCTTGTTCTCACCCACTGCTTCTCTCTGTGGACCAGAACAGGTCTGCGGTAAATTACAGAGCGCAGGCTCCAGGGATCCGATCGTTTTGCTTCAAGACTCGCCCGGTCTTATTTATAGCAGGATAACGCTTATTTTGAATGCTATACAACATGCATTACACTGCAAAGACACAGCAGCAGATCACTGGGATGCTACTAAATGCCAGAAATATTGTCTGCAAAAAGACTTTCTACACAAACGCAGTATTTTTCTCGTCTGTCTCAGTAACTCCCAAAGGTGGAGCTGCACAGCGGACCAGCCGTGCGGTTCCAGCGCTCATTCATTCCGGGGCTTGGTTTTCGTTCCCGTTGTCCCGCGAAACAGCGACTGCTTTGCATTTTGTGAAAGAGGAATCTATTTATAAGCCACGTATTCATTTCAGCCCGAGGTGCTTAACCCTTGCAGAGACAAACGTGTGAACCAAGCTATCCTGTTTTCTCTATGTAATTCTCTACAGGAGACACGGCAATTCCTCAAAGTTGACCAGTGTTAACAGGGCTCAGAAAGTAATAAAAACTCCACCAAACGTGACCCGTATCACGGTCAAACACACAAGGCAAAGTTGGACAACACTTTAGTCAGCTCTACAAAATATTCAATTATCATTCAGTAAGAAAAGATATGCTTTCATACAGCTTTTTTTTTTTTTTTCTCCTGCCTCCCCTATAGCTTCTGTTTGCAAGGCTTTCAGCTGGACAGTCATTTGAAAAACGTCAATGTCAGTCCCTGAATTTCTTCCCATCCTTCATGGAGGGGAGGAGAAAACAATCATTTGTCCGCGTGGCTCAGGATACATCATTTTTTTTCCAGGATTTAAAAAGTTAGACGTGCCCTCTCTTCCTCTGAGCTGGAAGTGTCATCGACTGACTAGAGCTGCACACAGAGGGGTGTGACTTGTGGTTCCAAAAAAACACAGAGGATATACTTTAAAATCCTCTTGCTCTCCTTGGAACTGGGTTGACTGTCAGATTTAAGCTTAAGAATCATTTTCTCTGGGGTCTGTGTGGTTTTTTTTCCCACCTTCTCCTGCAGCACAGGGAGTGGTTTGGCCACTGCACTTACCTGGAGCTGCAGAGGCCTCAGACATAAGTGGCACCCCAGGCTAGCGAGTTCACGCAAAGATTAGTCACACAAGGACTAATTAGACACGAGGACTAATTAGACTCGATATCGAGCCATCTGAGTGAAACTTAAGGACTGACACCACACAGGTGAGACAAGCTGATCCAAGAGTTGCTCAACAGTTTGCAGAATGGCAGGACAGAAGAAATTAATTAGCTAAAGCCTTCACTTAACAGGCAATACAAACAAACAATTAAACAGATGTCTGGAAGATGGAGACGGGTTTAGTTTGTATTTTAAGCGTTCTGTTCTCCAGTTTCTGATGCAGCCTCTCAAAAACCAGGCAATTATCTCTTTTTGCGTGGACAGGGGGTTTACCGCTGTGCTGAGAAAGCAGCTCTACCTCTGCGTTTTCCGAAACATCAGCACAGCGCAGAGGCAGCAGCGGAGATGATTTCACCTGACTCGTCAGTCAGCGCACAGCAGACCCCGGTTGTACTGTCAGAGCTCCTTCCCAGAGGGAAACAGAGCAGAAGTCTGTTCTGAAAGCAGAGCTCTTTCCTAAACAGAATGTGAAGCGCCGCTGTCAGATCATTGCAAAGAATACTACGAACTCTTTCAGAGCCCAGACTTCTTCGGACCAAATTTTACATTCCTCAGGTAGAAATGTGCCGCTTTACAAAGCTTTGCAGATTTCCACTCGCTCAGAGCGAAGACGTTTTTCTCGAGAAGCAATCCTTTGCCTACCACAGCGCACAATCTTCAGCCGTGTCAGATAAGCAAGTCCATCGGGGTAACAGCTGGGCTGGCAAGTTTTGAAGCGGTCCAGCAAGACACAGCTGCTGGTTTGTGAGCTCCCTCATTCTGCACCCACGCGGAGAGAGCTCCACCTGCTGCACCCTCACGCCTTAGTCGCACTTCCCACCACCATGACAGCATCCAGCATCTTCCACCTTCACGCTAACCTAACCTGTGAAATTCAATGAGAAAGTGATTAAAAAAATCACAGGATGGTTTGGGTTGGAAGGGAGCTTTAAAGGTTTTCTCGTCCAACCCCCCTGCCAGGAGCAGGGACATCTCCAACCAGATCAGGTTGCTCAGAGCCCCGGCCAACCTGGCCTGGAATGTTTGCAGGGATGGGGCATCCACCGCCTCTCTGGGCAACCTGGGCCAGTGCTCCAACACCCTCAGTGGAAAAAATTCCTTCCTTACATCCAGTCTGACTCTACCTCCTATTTTAAAACCATTACACCTTGTCCTATCACAGGCTCTGCTAAAAAGTTTCTCCCTGCTTTTCTTATAAGCCCCTTTAGGTACTGGAAGGCCACAACAAGGTCTCCCCAGAGCCTCCTGTAAAATGCAACAGGTGGAGGTATGCTGGGCTTCTCTGAGGAGGCGCTTTTGCCCAGTACAGCTTATCACATCAGGCCTTGCTCGCAAACAGATACGCCAACCACGTACAAAAGCCGGCAATGCTGTGGTTTTCTTCTGTTCTCAGCAGAACAAGCCCAGGCATGATCTTGCTCGAAACACTGTGCGGCTCCAAACGACCTTTTGAAGGAAACGCAAAGTGACGGGGTTTACCTCTCCTGATCATGAGCTCCCTTCATTATCTAAAGCAGTCAAGTCTTGAACGTTTTCAGAAGGGCAATTCCCCAAGAGAGAGCATAAAGAGCAACTGCTGCCCCAGTCCTCAGCCATTAAAAAGGAAAAGCAAGAGCTACCAACCGGTTCTCTCGGTCAAGCGTCCCTGGTTTCAGGTCCTTTCCAAGTGACAACACCGATTTACTAGCAGAACTGTAGCAGCTTCCACTTTCCACGTAAGAAAAAGGAACAGGAAAGCAAATTCCCGTTTAAGACCAAATTTTGCAGCTATTAAATACACCACAGCTCCAATAGTTTCGAAAATTAATTTCTGTTGTGTAAGGAGAACGACAACATCCCCACAATCTGAAATTCTGTGAAGGACTTTATAATGACAGAAATCAGTATATTAAGGAAGAAAGAAAACCACAATAAAAAAAAAAAAACAACAAACCAAGACCAATGTGGAAGTGTCAAAAAGATGCCACTGAAAAACAGGCTTCAAAATGATTAAATTATCCTGAATGTAAACTAACTTTAACCAAGCTGCTCAAAACCAGTATTGAAGCTTTTTGAGATTTCAGACCATTTAAAACAAACGTTTGGGCTTCAAGTTAGTTAGAACTTCGTACACTTAAAAAAAGAAGAAAACCTCTTAAGCCCCACAACCCTCGTTTTATCGAAGTCACGATACAAGTCAAGTTCAGGAAGTTATGTATTTCCAGCAGCCCCATTTCTCTGTGACATGCGTTACTCCCTTTTACCAAAGCCTCAGCTTTATTAATCCGATTCACTAGGAATCTGATGAAATGTCATTGGTTTCCAAGCTGTTTAGGAAGATTTAGATCAGGTCTACCCAAGAAAAGGCGTAAGATAAGTGCGTTGGAAAATTTAATTATCAGCAAAACCTGCTTTTAGAACAAATTCCTTAGCAGCACAAACTCATGACTGTGTTTATACTAGAGTTGGTTTTGGTTTATTTTTCTCTTTAAAAAGTCATCAAAGCTACCTCTGCCTCAAAAGAAAAACAAAACAAAAACCCCCAACTCCAAAACACTCCAAATCTTGGAACTGGCGTTGTTACGTTGACTAAACTTGAATGTTTGTCCTGGCTAAACATCTGAATTCGAGACCCTGCAGCTAAACAACCTCCCTCCTTGCAGTCTGAAAACAGAAGGCTGGTAAGTTCACAGCCGCATCTGACTTTTTCCCCATAACATTCAACTTGTACCCACGCAAGGTCACTTCCACCAAGGTTTCACGGTGGCAGTTGTGGCACAGAGAGAGGCAGAAGGACTGGAAGTGCTGTATCATCTTCCCAGTGCGGGACTGCGCAACACCACACGTGAATAAACCTGGTGTGGCTAACGAGCCCTCGCTGCTTCAGGTGAGGTGGAAAAAGAGCAGAAGTGGGTAATTTCTGGGAAATACAGGTGGAGCGGGCTGTCAGGGGCAGGAGAAGGGTCGGCCTGCCTTTTGTGTCTCATGCCTGAGAAGAATATTAACCGGCCGCGGCCCAGGAGCTGCCGGGGAGGCCTAGGAGTGTCAGCCAGGCTCTCACCTCACGCCTCGGGTTTCACTCCCCGTTTGCAGGAGGAGCCTCAGGGACCCCTTCCCCCCGCCCGCCCAGGCCAGAGCGGGAAACCAGCCGGATTTTAAACCCCACGGCAAACCCTTCACTCCGGCACCGCCGCGGGCCAGGAACCGGTCCCCGGCCAAGAGGCGGCCAGGCCGCGCCGCCGCCCGGGGTTCCCAGCCCGGGCTTTTGAGGGGTGACCGCGGCGGGGCGGGCAGGAGGGCAGGGATCCCCGGGAACACCAGCGGGACCCCCCCTCTCCCCGCCATGGCGGCTGTCCCCCAAGGGGAGGCCTGAGGTGAGCCCCCCCCCCCGCACGGTTTCCATGGAAACACCCGCCTCCCCCCGCCGGACCCCGTTGAGAACAGGGGCGGGCCCAACTCAACGCGGGGGGGGAGGGGGCGGTGCGGAAGGGGGAGGCCCGTGACCCACCTGCCCTCGCCTGGTCGCGGAGGCGGGTGGCGAAGAAAAGGAGGACGGCGAGCAGCACGGCAGCGGCGGCGAGCAGCGCCGCGTCCATCCTCCGGCCTGGCCCCGCCCTCAACCGGCAGCCGGGCGGGGGCGGGCGGCACTTGGTACGTCCCACTTCTCCCTGCCTCAAGGCCCCCCCCAACTCGAGGTGCGGGCTGCCCCGCGCTGTGCCTGCAGCGGGGCGCTGCTGAGGCGGACGTGGCGGGGGCGGGCAGGCGCGGCGGAGGGCAGCCCGCGCAGGGAAGGGGCCTGCGGCCGGGAGGGAGCGGAGGGCCCGCGGCGGGCGGTGAGGGCGGCGGCGGGGCCGGTTCCGGCCGCTGCTGCTCCCGGAAGGGACGGGAAAAGGGGGAATTAAAACCGTGAGGCAAAACCACCCATGAGCGTGGCTGCTGGGGGCAGCCCATGAGGCGTTTCCCTCAGCGGCAGCGCGGGGTGGGCGTCTGGGCGTTGCAGCAGCTTGGCCCACGCGTGGCGATCTCCACGCCCGTGGCAGTGACGCTTGAGTTACACCTACGAGTAGTTATCCCGGTTCTGGCCGGGATGGAGTTAGTTGTCACCTGTGCTGGGAGAGGAGCTGGTGGCACCTGTGGCTGGAGGACACAGCTGGGACGGGTTACTAATTAGCCAGCAGCTGGGACAGGTTACCCAAATTGGCCCAGGGGCTGTTCCGTGCCGTGTGGCACCGCGCTCCGGGTATAAAGTGGGGATGGTGCTGAGGGGCAGGTTTTGCTACTCAGGAGGGAGCTGGGCGTCGGGATCCACTGTGAGCTACTCTACTATAAGTTACATGTTTAAGTATTTTCTGTTACTGGGGTTTTTTTTTTCCATCTCTTTTTTCTTTTCCTCTGTTCTCTTAAACTTTTTATCTCACTCCACGAGTTTTGCCTTCTTTTCTCTTCTAATTCTCTTCCCAATCCCGCTGTGGGGGGAGTGAGTTGTATTTTAGCTGCTGATGGGGGGCTAAACCACGATGGTGATTTACACCTTCTGCCTTCAGGTCAGTGGTATGTATCACAGAGCGGTTTGGGTTGGAAGGGACCTGAATGATCATCCAATCTAGCCCCCCTGCCCTGAGCAGGGACACCTTCTACCACACCAGGTTGCTCAAAGCCCCGTCCAACGTGGGCGTGGAATCAAGCTGAAGCGTGGTCAAGCTGAAGCTGCCCAGCTCAGCAGCTCATCAGGCAGGTGGAGAAATGATGTCCTGACACGGCCTGAGCCAAATCAGGTTTGCCCCTGACAAAATCAGAGAGGCTGACCCTGAACTGGCCCCAAAGCTAGCTGTCCCGTGTAGTAAGCTGGCTTAATTTGGTAAAAATGTGGGAAACAAAGGCGCCTGGAGGAAGCTGACTTGTTAAAAGATCAGGTTTGCACTGATCGGCAGTGCGAGGTGGGGAGCTTTGGCTGTGGGGGGGTCATTGCTTAAGGCTGATCTAAAGCCGGTGTCCGGCCAAAGGGAGGATCAACCTCCTGCCAATTCCCTTTTGCTAGCAGGAATGCTCCGTGACTGCAGTGGGCCAGAGCAGGGACTCATTTATTTATTTATTTTATTTTTTCCTTTTTTTCCCCTGGGTTTGGTTTTTAGCCAGGTCAGAACACATATCAGCACAAACAGATGGTGCGGGAACTTGCAGCAGGGGGTAGACAGCAAACTTCCCCCCTTTGGATGGTCACCCACCGTGAGATCCGAGACCGTTTGTCGGGCTCTGTCCCAGTCCTGTGAGCGAGGAGGAAAGTATTTTAAAAAGAAAAGTATTTTAGTTTTTACTGATTTTGATTTACTGTGTGGTTGTAGCGTTCTGATTCGAGTCATCTTTGAAATCTCCTTTTGGGGATTGATGACAGCACCCCTTTGTTCATGCTGTGCTCAAACTGGGTTTTCTGTGGTCTGTTTCTGTCTTACTGGGTTAGTCTGGTACTGGGAGGTCAGAAAGGACGTCCCCTCTGGTGACTTGGGTGGTGGAGCACTGGCCCAGGTTGCCCAGAGAGGCGGTGGATGCCCCATCCCTGGAAACATTCCAGGCCAGGTTGGCCGGGGCTCTGAGCAACCTGATCTGGTTGGAGATGTCCCTGCTCCTTGCAGGGGAGTTGGACTGGATGGGCTTTGAAGGTCCCTTCCAACCCAAACTTCTGTGATTCCGTGAACTTTTGAGGCTCGAGGGAAATTGTACCGGTTATAATTAGATAAATTATGAACTGAAGCTTTCCTGGTGGTTGTCTTCAGCGTACGCTTCCGACAATGGTTATTTTATATCACGTGTAATGGTCAAGATTGCTTGTAAAAATAAAAACCTAATGAAAAGTGTCTGCGTTTTGCTTCCACATTTTTGTCTGCAAATTTGAAAAAACGCTGACTCCTTGATGAGAATTAAAACCCAAGTTTTTAATTCTTTTATCTGTAGGATAGTTCACCTTCTTAAAACCCATTCTGATTAGGGAACATCATAAACTGCCTAAGAAATATTGTGTGCTCTAGCATTTCAGTGTTGTTTTGTAGTCCTGTGTCAAGTCCCGTAACACTGCTGTGTCAAGCAAAGCTTGTCAGATTAACGGCTCAATGTCCGTGTGGAGACCGGTCACGAGTGGCGTCCCTCAGGGGTCCGTGCAGGGCCCGGCCCTGTTCAACATCTTTGTCGGCGACATGGACAGTGGGATAGAGTGCACCCTCAGCAAGTTCGCCGACGACACCAAGCTGTGTGGTGCTGTCGACACGCTGGAAGGGAGGGATGCCATCCAGAGGGACCTGGACAGGCTGGAGAGGTGGGCCCGTGCCAACCTCATGGAGTTCAACCAGGCCAAGTGCAAGGTCCTGCACCTGGGTCATGGCAATCCCAGGCACAAATACAGGCTGGGCAGGGAATGGATGGAGAGCAGCCCTGAGGAGAAGGACTTGGGAGTGCTGGTGGATGAGAAACTTAACGTGAGCAGGCAATGCGCCCTTGCGGCCCAGAAGGCCAACCGCATCCTGGGCTGCATCAAGAGGAGCGTGGCCAGCAGGTCGAGGGAGGTGATTCTCCCCCTCTACTCTGCCCTGGTGAGACCCCACCTGGAGTAGTGTGTCCAGTTCTGGAGCCCCCAACACAAGAAGGACATGGACCGGTTGGAGAGGGTCCAGAGGAGGCCACGAAGATGATAAAAGGGCTGGAGCAGCTCTCCTGTAAGCACAGGCTGAGAGAGCTGGGGCTGTTCAGCCTGGAGAAGAGGAGGTTCCGGGGAGACCTTAGAGTGGTCTTCCAGTGCCTAAAGGGGGCTGCAGGAAAGATGGGGAGAGACTCTTCAGCAGGGCCTGGTGTGACAGGACAAGGGGTAATGGTTTTAAAATAGAGGGAGGTAGATTTAGATTGGAAATTAGGAAAAATTTTTTTACAATGCAAGTTATAGAACACTGTCCCAGGTTGCCCAGAGAGGCGGTGGATGCCCCATCCCTGGAAACATTCCAGGCCGGGTTGGCCGGGGCTCTGAGCAACCTGATCTGGTTGGAGATGTCCCTGCTCCTGGCAGGGGGGTTGGACTGGATGGGCTTTGAAGGTCCCTTCCAACCCAAACCATTCTATGATTCTATGTGTTCAGAAAGAAGCATTATTACAGTAATTTTACTTTTAGTTTGCTTAATTTGTGCTTTGCTTGGTAGCAGTGGCCGCAGCAGATGTGCCAGGAGTTGATGGCTCCCAGATCCTCTCTTGTTGTCATCCAGCGACTGACCTTGCCCTGCAGCCAGCGCGCACTTGTGCAGGTGAGATGTGTTTTATTGGCTTGCAGGGTCCCTCCAGCCTTTAGTACGGAGATGATGTTGATGATGTGATGTCATCTGCTCCTCTCCGGGCTGTGGGGGTAGCAGATGAGGTGTTTTCCTGTAGGTGTCACCGTTACGCCGTGGAGAAGCAGAGCTTAAACTCTACAGATGAACTCGGTTTGGTTACAACTCAACAATTGTCTTCAGAAACGTTTTACGTCTCTTGGGCTGCGTTCCTCAGACGCCCTTTTGTATTTTTCCCAGCTTAGAGCTGGAAAAGTCCCTCCAGTTTCTTAAATAACCATGTAGATTTCAGAGGATTTTGAGGCTGGTGCTCAAGACACTAGGAAAAATTTATGTGAAGGCTGTGATGAGCAGCGAGTTGTTAATTGAGTTAAACAACTCATCCCACTCATCTTGCAAATACTGCAGGATGGGATCGTGGTAATCCAGAACTTGCAAACCTGTGCGATTTCCTCAGCCAGCCTGACCCTGATGCAGGCAGTTTTGGGGGAAAATAGGTGGCTTTTCACGTTAGTCTTTATTTTGACAAAGGTCAAATATCATGTTCCTCCTCAAATGCCTCATGGTAGGCAGGAATTATATACCCTTGCATGAGTGAGCGTCGCTTCTTTGTGATAAAAATGAGAATTAATCCAGCTGGCAGCGCAGAGCGTTTGATTCAGTAAGTGTACGGTGGCGTCACGTATTGATGTCCGGTAAGTAAGCTGAATTGCCTCTACTTTAGAGTCTCAGCTGTGCTCATAAACTGAGTGCATCCAGGAACTAAATGTATCCCGGGCCCCGTGGCCAACTGGCACGGAATGTCCTCTTCCATGCTTGTAAGCTGTCTTGCCTTCCAGGAGAAGGGTGGCTGGATGCAAGCTGCCCTCTGGGAGTTTGTTCTGTGCCTGGGAATTATCTAGGAAAATGCAAATTGACACCCAAATTTATGCTGGGGAACTCTCTAACAATTTTTTTTTCACGTGGATGATTGCTTTCCACTGCCTGGGCATGCCTGAATTAACAGCGCGGATGTCACCTTTGTGTAACAGAATATATTTACAGGGAGAAATAACGCGAGCACTGCCTGCCTGCTCCCTCCCGCTTGGATATGCACCTCTGGTGTTCTTCCAAATAAATGTGTTAATCAACGGAAGCGTTTGTGGATCCACTCTTTTGTGCCAGCGGGCACGGAAGATCTTCAGCACCTTCCGGGAACCGCTCGGTAGATTGCAGGATCAGACTCTGGGAGGTGTCTGAGTCAGCGTGCCAGACGTATTTTACAGTTGCAGGGCGATGAACTGGTCACCCTACACACGGGGTGAACTCCTCCCAGGTCCTTGGTGCTCCCCAAAGCCTTCAAAGAAGCTTGTGAGACCTATCATGGTCTGCTGAGACCCTGATGCTTTGTTCTCGCTGCTTGTTTTTAGAGAGATAATATGGCTTATTGTTGCTGGAGATATCTTAAATTCACCCTGAACAGAGACATTTAAAGAAAAGTAATCGAAACAGAGTCTTAGTTCTTGAAAGCAAAGCTGCAAAATTAAGACATGCACGAAGACAAGATGAAAACAAGACAGAGGAAAATTAGGTTCTGCTGACATTGGTCTCTTGTTCTAGAGTTACAGGATTTTTTAAGCTAAGAGGTGAATTTGTTAGGGCTCTGCCTGCAGAACAGCTCTGCAGCCCTGGATTTCTGTCCCCCGTATGCTCCCAGGTTGCTGCTGAATGCAAGCGAAGCTTTGTTCTCCTGCCTCGGTGAGGCTGTGAGAATGTCAACAGAGCTTTGGTTGAGGAAGACACTGCTAGCTGGGATCTCACGGTTATCTCCTTATTTTCCTTTTCTTTACAGAATTCAGGGATCACAGTCGTCAGCTGCACTGCCTATGGCACATCAGAATGTGCTCTGGGTTTGAAGGTTTGAAACCGCTGCGGGGTTTGTCCCGCCGTGTTGTGTTTCATGGCACTTTGTTTCTGCTCTGAAGAGTCGAGTGTCTGGTCTAGTTCAGCCACAGCTGCTTCTGGGGCAAGTGTTACTGCCTGAGGGATGCAGGGTGTGAGACTTGGTGATCGGATGAAGCCCTCTTTCGCCTTAAAAGCTGGGGGAAGGTTTGAAACAAGTAATGGCAGTAAAAATATAAATCTAAAAGAAATCCAGCAAGGCTAAGGGTTTCCTTGAGCAGGTCGTCAAAAATAGTTGGAGATCGAGACTGCTGTGCTAATGATGGATTAAAGAAAAAAAAAAAAAGACAGTGGTGAAGTGAAATCCCTAAGACTGAAACTCAGACGCTTTTCTCCCGCATGGCCGCAGAGGTGGGATTTACCTTTTTGGGGTGACTCAGCCCCGCGTGGCGGAGCCCAGCAGACAGGGCGCTGGCTTAAGCTGCAAGAGCAGCGTGGGTGAGAAGTGATCCTCAAAAATTTCCTGGTGTGCACTGAAATTTCACTGAAGCAAAACCAAAACCTTTCAAAGGCTCTTCGGTGAACGGTGAAGCCGTGCAGGATGTGTGGATTTGGATGTCCCTGATCTCAAGCAGGACCGGCCCCTGGTTGATGCCCTAACCTGGACCATGCGGCTGTGACTACGTGTGTGGATATCTTTCCAACGATTCACCTGCGCTGTTCGCTTCATCTCTTTTGGCTATAGATTGTACCAGATGGCTCCTATGGACACATTCCCAGAAAAGACCTGTTCTTCTAGACCTGCTGGAAATCATCCTTGACAAACTCCAGGTAGCTCATCAGGGCTTCGCCCCAGCACCGGGCAGGTTACTTTTCTGGACCTGGCATTTTGTAGTGAAAATCAGAGATAAAAGTATCGGCCTTCTACACAAAGCCAGTCCCGGGGAGGACAACCGTTACATAAACAGCGGTGGTGTTAGTGTTCCATAGTCGCTATCGTTCTGGCCATCTTTTCCATACAGCGCTGCTCCGGCTGCGGAGCACTCTCCTCTCCGCTCTGGCCCGCCGAGCTGTTTGTCTGGAGCCTTAATGAGCTTCCTGTATCTTTTCAAAATGTAAATCGTAACCAATTTAGAAGGCATGAGTTAAGCAGTCTGTCACTGCAGCCCCGGTTTAATTTCACCTGTCCCTTCCCTTGTTTCCATTAAACCCCATTTAATTAAAAAGACTATCTCGTTGTCAGGGCAGTCATCTCCATTTGAAATAAATGTCCCGCAAAGTCCGCGACTCAACTGACAACACGCGTAGTGACCGAGACTCGGATAATCAGGCTTTCCACCACAAATTAACAAAGAATTGTTCTTCTCTCTCCACGTATCCACCAGCATGAAGGGAAAAGAAAACCGGAGATGTTGAAATGGAATTTGGTTTCTTTGCTGCATGTGGGCACGTTGACAAAATAGGGGTGTTGTAGCCCAGCGGTTCCTCTCTTACGTTGTCCCCGAGGACTGACGCGAATTTGCAACTCTGATGCGTTTGCTCCTTGGGGAAAGGCTGCAAAAATCCGCGTTTCCAGCCAAGTTACTTAAATCAAGTGCGCTTAGCTAGATTGCAGACTCCACTTAATGGGAGCATTGCTCACCATTTAACTTCTTGGTTTTGACATGAGCAGATTGAGTCATAGCCTACATTTCTCTTTCTGGATGCAACACAGAAGAAGGCATTTTTACTTTGCTTGGCTAGAGGCTAAATTGCGGTTCTGCCAGACATCGTCTCTGGGGCAAAGCCTCCCTTCCTCTAAGGACTTCTTCCTGCCATTCTCAGCATCTCTTTGCCTGTGCCTTCCCTCTATGGCTGCTTTTGGGCCCCTCAGTACAAGAAGGACGTTGAATTGCTGGAGCACGTCCAGAGAAGGGCAACGAAGCTGGTGAAGGGTCTGGAGCACCAGTCTGATGAGGAGCGGCTGAGGAAACTGGGGTTGTTCAGATGGGAGAAGAGGAGGCTGAGGGGAGACCTCATCGCTCTCTACAACTGCCTGAGAGGAGGGTGTAATGAGGTCGGTGTTGGTCTCTCGTCCCAAGTAACTTATGATAGGATGAGAGAAAATGGTCTCAAGTTGTGGCAGGGGAGGTTTAGGTTGGATATTAGGAAAAATTTCTTTACTCAAAGAGTGGTCAGGCACTGGAATGGGCTGCCCAAGGAAGTGGTGGCATCACCATCCCTGGAGGTGTTCAAAGAACGTGTAGACGTGGTACTTAGGGACATGATTTAGTGGACATGGTGGTGTCAGGCTGACAGTTGGACTTGATGATCTTGGAGGTTTTTTCCAGCCTTAAAGCTTGTATGATTCTATGATTGTGAAATCATAGAATCCCAGAGAAGTGGGAGCATTGCTTTCCTTGGAGGTATTCAACACTCAACTGGACAAGGTACCTTCCAGCCTGAATTTTTATGCAATTCTGCAAATATCTGTGAAATAAACCAGAAGCAATTGCATATACAAGAAAAGATCAGTCTGAATGCGCGGTCTCCTCACCTGGCTTTGAAGTAGCACTACTCCATTTCCGCAGCTCCTTGCTGGTGGCTGGCTGAGAGCTAAGCAAGCCGCGTCACCGACGTGGAATATTTGCTTTTCTACTTGAACTGCATGTTATCCACAGATAACTCTGAGCGCAGCAAGGCTGCTTCCATCTCCCTGGAGCTAATCCAAATAGATTCCACTGCTGGAGGAAGTTGGGGGAGAGCAGGAGAAGGCAGAGCATCTTTATTTAAAAATAAATTTAAAAAAAATCCTTTAAATTAAAGCACTTAGTAGGGATCCAGCAGGATCTGGAGTTACCAGTCCTTGCTGGTGCTGCATTCGTCGCCTGTTCTGTATCTCGACTCAATTGCCTCCTCTCTCCAACAAGTGGTGCTCCTAGCTAGCGTTAATTGGGCAGCGTGGGAAAGGGAGCCGAGCAGCTGTCTCTGTGGTACCTGATCTGTGGATAAATGGGGGAACGTAGGACTGTGAGGACTGTCAGGCTGGGTTAGACTCAAGGCACTTGTCATCTAGCACCTTGCTTTCTTCGATGGCCGGCACGGCAGGTTTCTAGGGATCATTTGAAGCTGTACAGAAGGCTTCAGAAGAAAAAATCAATTATTTTCTCCGCCTTTCCCCAAAATATTCCTCTGTCTGCTTTCATGGAATGGTCACCTTTCAAAAATCAGTAAGCTTTCTGAGTCTTTGGAAGGATGTGGGTTGCTGGTGGGCATGAAGACCTGCAGTGAGTCGTAGGGGCGAGTGGTGGGGGTTGATGGAGCACCCTGGGCTACAGGGACAGGCAGGGGAAGGCAGCTTGCATCTCCAAGGGTAGGTGGTCAGGACTTGGTTATGGCCTTTGCCAGGGACTTCCAGGAGTCTTTTGCTGTCTCCGTGTATTTTTAAAGCCTGGAGCCTCTGGAAAAAAAAAGGACAGGGAAACCCAGGCAACAGATGTCCCTCAGAAGCAGGTTTGCAGGGATTTCTTTCTGCAAGGATCTGTCTCCAGCAGAGGTCAAGATGGGGGAGCACACAAGTAGAAGGAGGTTTTTAGGCAGCGCTAGAAATGAGGGGAAGCACCTTCAGTGTGTCAGCTGGCATTTCATCATGCATAATCCCATCATCAAATCAAATTAATAATGGAAACAATTTTTTTTTAAAGACGGAACAGCACGCGGGAAGTTTTCAGTCTTTTATTCCCAGACTCCTCATTTTGGGGCTAGGAGGGGAAGATATGTAAGAGTTTGGAGTGACATTTTCCTTTATTTTCTCAGCTGTAACATACACAGCACAATCTGACGCAAGAAAATGTTCCCTGGCATTGTGACGTCAGGATTTCTGTTTTGTTGAGAGAGAAATACTTGGTGCTGGAAGCCGTTAACTTCTAAAGCATAAGGTGTTTACCTGCTCCTGTGCTGTTTGAAACAAGCTTTCTCTGGGTTATTTTCTGTGACACATCTCTGGGGCGAATCCATTATTGAATGCCTACTGGATCTATTTTCTGATTAGTTCCCTCATCTGGTTGGCGATGCCCCACAAGGTTATCACAAGGTGCAAGAAGAGGGTTGATGGGAATCCCTTGAATTTTAAACATGATCTGAGAGATGTTTTCAGAAAGCTGGCAAGGGTTTATTTTAAATGCCTGAAGAAATCCCTTATAGCAGGCACGCTTTTCTGTCTGGAAAGTTGGAGAGCCCACAAAGGGTTTTGGGAGGTTACATCGCCATGCTTTGGGCGATGGTAGGCTTCTTGCATCTCAGGCACCGGCAGGCTTCAGTGAGGTGTTGTCTGACTTTCTTGTAGCCAAACTCAATGACATAGGAACTGGATGACTAATGAATGGAGGACAGCACTCCGCAGAGACCTCTGAGGACATGGTTCTCAAAGTTGTGCTGAAGGAGTCCTGAAACAAGAGCAGTCCAGGTGATCTCATTGGAGGGCCAGCAGACAGCATAAAAGGACAGCAGAGATAGCAAGATCTTGGTCACCTGAGCCATGTGCTTGTTCCAGGTGCTCGCCGTGGTCGAGGCAGCCTTATCTTTCTCTTTTGCCTCCGAGGAGGTCAATGATGAATCCACTCAGGACTAACACAAGGATGATGAAGATGAGATCCAGGCTGACGGATGTGTAGGTGGTGAACTTCGTGATAAAACTCCCTGGAGAATTTAAGGAGGGGCTGGTAGCCAAGTACACAACAGTTTCATTACTTATCCTCTCTGCTGTTGCGTTGTACTGAAGGAGATTGGAAGGCAATGCAGAAGATCCAGCAGCCAGCAAGGACGACGTTCACGTACTGCCCCTGGTGCCTGTAGATGAACTTGGGCCGGTGGTGGTTAGGTCTGTGGATCTTTATCAAGTGGAGGAAACTTGGCTTCTCCACTTCTCATCTTGATTTCCTAGTCCCTCAGGGCTGCCAGGTCTGCCTGGGCACGCACAGAAATGCTCCGCTCAGGTAAGCTGTTCGGGTGCTCTGATCCCTGTTACCAGAGCTCATTAGAGATCGTCAGCATGGCTGGTATCAGCATCGTCAGACCCTTGGCGAGAGACAGTTGTCGCTGCTTTGTTAAAAAAAAAAAAGGAAAAATCTGGTGCAGACACCCTCCTTGCATTTAAGGAGAGCACCTAACCACCTTTGTATCACCCCCACAGAAGCTGTCTGACAGCTCCCGGCTCCCCACGCTGCAAGTCCTGGGGTTCAAGCTGCTCAGTTCGTACCCAGGTCTCACCTCCATGCTCTTTGGGAAAGGATGCGTCGTTGCTAGTGGGAGCACAGAGACTTTTGGGGGGATGCTCTGCTGCAATGATGGCTTCTGGGTGTCCTGTGATGTGGTGAGGGCTGCATGGGCATGTTGGTGGTTAAAATAAACTCTCTGAGAAGAAGGAACAGAATTCAGGGCTCATTTTACTTTCAGACTCCTGCTGCACTCATTTATTTTAAGGCAATACTTAAACATCAGAGGCTGCTTTTTATTTTTATGCAGAATATTAGTTCTGGGAGTTTATTTCCATTTTACCAACTTTTTCAAAATCAAGCAACCACTTATTTTACTGATTGGAACTGGAACCATGCTAAAATGATTTTTTTCTTTTCAATGCAAACACAGGAAGAAAACACATTTGGTTTTATCCCCTCCCAGCTTTGTTCCCAGATGATGTTGACTCATGGCAGCGGGATCAGAGAGGGAGAGAGGGAGGCCCCCGTGATGGAGGTCAGTACCATATTGTGCTGTTGAGGCTCAGTTGTGGACCCTGCTGGGGCCAACTGCTGTTTCTGAGTGTGGTCTGCTTTTGGCCATACAACTGTCATTGTGGAGACAAGCAAATAAACCTGCTCCACAAATGAGGGCTCCTGTTGCGACCCCTCTTGAGGTCAGACCCATGCAAGAGCTCATGTTTGGCTTGTGTTGTCTTTCTTGCTAACAGCTCCTTGCTCTGATGATGGCCAAAACCCGTTGCCTTGAGAAAAAGAAACAACAGATCTTTCCTCCGCGTGTAGGAATTGGCCGTTATTCCAGCAATGGAATAACCTGGGTGCGAAGTGAGGAGCTGAGCTCAGTGGAGGTGCTGGAGTATGGCGTGGAGATGAACGAATGCATCAAGGTGACGGTGGTGGGGATAGATGACGTCTTTTGTGCCGTTAGCACAGGGCTGGAAGAATGGATCAATGGCTGGTGATGACTGCCCAGGTGACGTTGTCTTCTCTTTGATTTAATGACTCTCTGATTAATCCAGAGCGTGAAAATTATGCTATTAAACATTGTGCTGTTCCTTTTGTTGGATGGCTGCTGGTAGAACTTACTGGAAGATTTCCAATACTCCTGCTTCCATGGAAAGTGTGCCAAAATGCGAGGATCCCACCTATCTGCTCCAACCCTGAGATCTGACTATCTGCTTGAAAGCCACCAGTGATGGGACACGTGCCCTGTCCCACCCCCAAACCCTTCCAGTTCATAGAATCACAGAATGGTTTGGGTTGGAAGGGACCTTCAAAGCCCATTCAGTCCAACCCCCCTGCAAGGAGCAGGGACATCTCCAACCAGATCAGGTTGCTCAGAGCCCTGTCCAGCCTGGCCTGGAATGTTTCCAGGGATGGGGCATCCACCACCTCTCTGGGCAACCTGGGCCAGCGTTCCACCACCCCCATCGTCTCTTCATCACTGTCCCTGTAGCAATAAGGATTTCCTTTATGTCTGACCTAAATCTTCCTGGGCACAGTGTAAGCCCAATATCATCGCTCTTCTGTGATGAATATTCATTATAATTCTGCGACGAATAACGAAGGTCAATGTTCTTTAATAAGACAGAAGAAAGGCACACAGGGTGTCCGTTTAATAACAGAGGTGACTGGTATATAAAGCAGGGAGATTTTATAATTAATATCACAAGAGTGGCAATGTGCTAAGGAAACTCCTGGCAACGAGATGAAGGGATGAAACTTCATGAAACCATGAAGTTTCAGCTTCAAGAAGTTAAAAAAAAAAACCAACATTGACTGAAGTTAATGGAAATTCTGCATGTGTAAGAAACACAGGTGGAAAGGAAAATCGTCTTATCTTAATCAAAGCAAGAGGAAAAAAAATGTAATTTAAATCAGTCCAAGTGATTGCAGGTTTAATTCTTTCCCCTTATTAGATTCTTCAATCCTAACCCTACAGTCCTACGAGATCTCTTTATGCTGGAGACTGAGGAATTTGATTTGTATGCGCGCTGACCCCTCAAAGCGATACAGCAAAGCCGTCCTCTCTCGGAGGGGTGGCTTTCAGGCTGAATCTTCTGGTAAAGACGATTATATTGCAACCATCCATTTCTGGAAATTGTGATGGGTGGGGAGAAAATGTCCCCTCCGTCACTGCTCCCAGGCGCCTGGATCTGGGGTGCTAAATAATTGCTGTGGATGGAAGGAGGAGGAGGGAGCTTTGCTCCTGCTCGGAGCTGGATGCAAAGGATGGAGGAAATGCAGAAATGCAGATCTGCTGATCGTTGGGCTGAGAACAGTCTGTAAATCCCCACTGCTGGTTAGCAAACAACCCAAAAAGCTAAAACATCCCCTGCTCTCTGTAGAGCCTGATGTCAGAAAATGCTTGCAGAATCACAAAATCATAGAATGGTTTGGGTTGAAAGGGACCGTCAAAGCCCACCCAGTCCAACCCCCCTGCAAGGAGCAGGGACATCTCCAACCAGATCAGGTTGCTCAGAGCCCCGGCCAACCTGGCCTGGAATGTTTCCAGGGATGGGGCATCCACCACCTCTCTGGGCAACCTGGGACAGTGCTCCACCACCCTCAGTGTAAAAAATTTTTTCCTAATATCTATCTACCTCCCTCTATTTCGAAACCATGACCCCTTGTCCTGTCACAACAGGCCCTGCTAAAGAATTTCTCCCCATCTTTCCTGTAGCCCCCCTACAGAAGAGACAATATCATCAGAGGTGGCCAAACTGCTCCTCCTGGGAAAGGCGGTTTTGCTGGAGCCAAGGACGTGTTGATGCAAGGGAAATGTCCAACAGCTTTCACCTTCCCTCATTGTCTTTTGACAACATAGCACGGTTTTGCTGCTGTTCTGTTTCGGTTCTCATCAGATTGGTTTAAAACTTGGGTTTAAGTTGCAGCACCTTGGAGGAGAACATATCAGTATTGCTAGAGTGAAACTCTGGAGGTATCTAAACGCATTGGAGTTGATGCATTAGAGTTTGGAAAGCCATGTGGTCCTTGAAAAGCAGCACGCATTGGCTCAGGAAGGAAGTTCAAACCCAAACTGATGCTCAGCAGAGTGGCCAGGCACAGATCATCTTCTGGAGTGCCTATGTGGGTGTTGAGTGGAGAGCATCTACTCTGGAGCTTGGTGCTTGCTCTGCTCTTGGTCCAAGTCACTCGGCTGCTGGCCAGCTCTCACTGAAAAGCTCACGTGAAAGTTTCTTGTCTGTCTGTAGGATTTAGTCGTTGCATGTATCCACCTCCTTTTTATGCCCGTTGCCTTTCTGGACACCCACGTCTCCGTTACGTTTGAAAGAAGATCAGGACCTCAAGGAGGGCGCTCTGCCTCGCCTTGTTCTGGGAGATGGCCTGAATCAACTGACACGCTCAGCAATTACGGCTGTGTGGAGTCTGTGTATGGGGGCTAAAAAGGGGGCTGGGGGGGGGAAATCAATCAGCAAATGTTTAGTTTATTTAAAAAAAAAATGTTTAATTCCCAAAATATCCCACTTAAAAAAAAAAACAAAACCAACAAACCTCACACCTTTAGTTTTGTTTTTCTCCCTTCTGCAATTTTTGTCTACTCTAGGAACGAGGGAAGCAAGGGACAGGATACTGGGTAGATGTTGATTTAGAAAGCCCTGAAAAAAGAAAAGCCCTGATTTACCTGGGTTTTAATGGAGTTCAGCCAAAATTCCTACCGAGAGATAAATGGAAGTGCATTCCTTTTCTTCCCTTTTCATTTTATTTCACCGCAGAAATGACACAGATGGAGAGGCTTTAACTAGCCCATTCAAATGAGTAAGTGGAGGAGAGACCCCATTTCATCCTGGCAGTCCTTCTGGAAACGAGGCCAACTCATGAGCCAGAGATGTCCGCGTCTCTCAGCAGAACAGCCTGTTCTCCCTGTCCCGCACGCGGCGTGGTCCTCTTCTGCCCTCCTGCCGTCAGCAGAGGTTAGCGCTTGGAGGGAGAGACCCTTGGAAAGCTGCGGCCTCGGGGCACCTACATCTCACAGCTTCACCTCACGCCCTGCCATATTTATATATATTTGTGTTTGCAAAAAAAAACCAGGTGGGTTTTTGCACACATCGGTGTTTTTCAACTTTCAGCCTTCCCATCCATCTTGTTCTCTGTCCCCAGGAAACATCTAACCCTGAGGGATTCTCCCAAAAAGAAATTAAAGTATCCTGGTGTGGTTTTTTGTGGTTTTTTTTTTTTTTTCTTGTTTTCATAGAATCACAGAATCACAGAATGGTTTGGGCTGGAAAGGACCTTCAAAGCCCATCCAGGCCAACCCCCCTGCAAGGAGCAGGGACATCTCCAACCAGATCAGGTTGCTCAGAGCCCCGGCCAACCTGGCCTGGAATGTTTCCAGGGATGGGGCATCCACCACCTCTCTGGGCTCCGCTGTTTTTTTAGTATTTGCATTTCAACAGAAAAGCAAAAATAACCCTGAGAGGTGGAGCTGAGAGCAGACTCCTGTTCCCAGCTGGATGAACATCAGCAGGCCGTTTCATCTCTGCTCAGCCCTGTCCCTTTGCAGCCTTGGGCTGGGTTCTGCACTCGCCTTTCGGTGGCACCTGTGTCTCCTGGTGCTGTCAGCGGTACCCAGCCAAGAAGGACTGGGGAAGTTGGTTTTGGAGACTTCCCCAAAGACAGATTTTGCTGCTGTCCTGTGGTCATTGCTTTCTGATGTCCCTGAAGGCAGCAGTTTGATGACCTCCATCCTGCAGCAGGTCTTGCATTGTCTCCTCCCTGGTGCTAGGAGACGTACAAACTCCCGCCAGCCAGGCATGGAGCAGTGAAAGGCAAGATCAAGGGGAAGGGAAGGTGGTTGCTCCTCCTCACTTTTTCTGAAACACAAGGACAGGATGTATAGGGGCGGATATGAAAAGGTACTTAGTCACCGTTAGGCATG
Organism: Chlamydotis macqueenii; assembly: GCF_036417535.1. Lineage (NCBI taxonomy): Eukaryota > Metazoa > Chordata > Aves > Otidiformes > Otididae > Chlamydotis > Chlamydotis macqueenii. The sequence goes on from NC_141559.1 coordinate 81,781,561, forward strand.
AGAATGCCCATGGGACGCTATTTTAACCTGTACATTCCTAAAAACCTTCATCAATCTACTCCCAGGTTTTTGAAGGCACAAGCAGGAAGGCTGGGTGGCATCCGAGAAGGGATTCATCTCATTCTGATAGGTGCTGCTTGCCTGAAGTCCGTCTCAACTGTCTGTGCCTCAGTTTCCCCGCGTGCAAGATGGGGACAATAAGGATGGAAGGATGTTGTGAGAGCTCCTGTGCTCCCCGGCTGGTTAGCACCCACACAGTCCCTGGTTAACGCTTGGTCTGTGCTGGCCAAACTGGACATTTCCCTGCCAAAGTCCATCATGGAGCCTGCCTGTGGCCAGCCAAAACCCCAGGCTCTGTGGTCATGGCCTCCACCTTCCTCCTGCTCCCCTGGAGCTGCTGGTGGCCCTAAAATCATCACCATCACCCCTGTGTTCTGCCTTCTCAGAGGAGTTTCACCCCCACCCTCAGCCTGGTGTCGAAGCCAGTCCAGTCCTATGCAGCGTCCCTGCAGCAGCTTGTTCTTCTCCTGGACCCTGGGCAAGCCCAAGGTTGCTCCTCAGGCTCCCTTCCCTGAGTGTTGCTGCTCCCTGGATGTGTCTTCTTCCCCTCATGTATTCCTTGGGGACGCATCATCAGACGATCACTGCGTGGTGCTTGAGCCGTATCTTGCACGTCCCAATGTTCACCATGGCATCACCTTCCAGAGCCAAGGCTCAGAGCAGAGCATGAGGGAGCGTTGGAGCATGTTGAAAGACATCCCAGATGTTTGTGCACCTTTGCTGATGGATAGAGCCAGCCCCTTTCAGGGTCCTGTCACTGGTGGAGTTGGGAGATTTGTGTTCATCCCTGTTTCTCCCACTGCTTATCTGTGTGGCACTGAGCAAGTCACTTAACCTCTCCCAACTTCTCCTTCATCTGAAGAGAGAGGATAAACATCTGTCCTCTTGCCCTGGTGTGACCCATGGCTTTAATGCAATGGGTCTTTGGGGTGAACCAAGCTGGATCCTCATCTATGCAATGCAGTCTGGATCAGAGGGAAGGGGAGAAAAATATTCAACGGGACCTGGAGAAGAATGGCCACTGCCATCTCCTGGCTCATGGGGTGACATTTCATTTTGGCTCCTTGATTTTGATTCAGGTCGCTTAAATGAAGCCTTGGCTAGACCTCAGCGTGGGCTGGAAGCTATCACAGCAAATGGCCTTCTGCAAACCACATCAAGTGAGGTGTTTCCGTGTTTTCTGGGTCTGTCTGTGCCCTGGGGCCGTATCTGTCAGCAAACTAACTGAAATCTGTTCTTTGGCCTCAAAACCAACTGTCCTCCTTCAGACGTTTCAACCCTCTCAACCCCTAAACCAAGCTCAGGAGTTGCCGGGGAGCTGGGTCATTGGCTCCATCGTTGGCACTTGGTGTCTCCGGACAATGATTCTCCAGTTGGTGCTTGAGTAACGAGTGTGACGTAGCATGCCAGATCAGAGACTCCACAAAAAGCAACACCTTCTGGATGCAGCGCCCTTATTTCGGCACCGAGGATAATTCTGTAGTCCCATCTGCTTTGTTTTAAGCAGCTCCGGGGATGGAAGGAGCCACCTTAAGATAATACAGCCAGCACCATCCTGCTCCACCCGCCCACGGGCTGACAGATTAAATCTCCTTTGCTTGTGCCAGAAGCCTTGCTCACTTGTTTGTCATAATCTGGAGTTTTGTTAGGCCATGTTAAAAAAAAATAATCAGCTAAACAAAACTTTTTTTTTTTTTTAATAGAAGCAAAATCAGGGAAGGAGAAAGTGCAGACACGCTCTTGGAGAGCAGCAGTGGTCTGGTCCTGCCGAGGAGACGCGGAGGGACATCTCTGGAGAAGCCACAGGAGGAACTCCTGGCCATGCCACACACCTCATCTCGGTTGCTCACCTGTCCCCACAGCCTATCTCCAGGGCTTGCAAGTCCACCTCCATTTCTACTTACAATTTTCAAATTCTTTCCAAAGTCTGATGTTAGCTTTGGAATTCTCTTATCTTGCACATCTTCTCGCACCCACGCCAGACACCAAAACCAGGATATCACAGTGAATGATATCTTTCTCCGTTCAAATTCAAAAGGAAGAAGGCCGGATAAGAGCTGAGCAGACACATTTTGCCACCACACATCATAGCTTTCCACGCTGGTATTCACATCTCCCTTACTTTCTGTTTTTTTTTTTTTTTTCCCCTGTTTCTTCCTGTTTGTTTTTTTTTTTTTCTACTTGCTTCACATCCTGATTCAGAGAATAAATCAAGTGGACCGGACTTCATTCCTTGGAAGGCCACCAATTTCCAGACACATGCCAAATGCCAGCTTTTCATAACCTCACCGTATGCTGCAGAGCTAGTTTTGACAGCTGCCAAAAAAACTTCATCCCAGAAGAGCCAGGAGGAGATGCTCCAGATTCCTGTATCTCATGCAGACAAGCCTAACACCCTAGGACCTGTCAGGTTGTCTAAGTGGTGGAGCATGTGTGAAACACAACTGTGTCTCAAGGCACGGCCAACATCCCCTGGATGAGCAAGCCCGCTCAAAAAGAGAGATGACAGATTGGTGGGGAAAAGGCCAGGTTGGCCGGGGCTCTGAGCAACCTGATCTGGTTGGAGATGTCCCTGCTCCTTGCAGGGGGGTTGGACTGGATGACCTTGAAAGGTCCCTTCCAACCCAAACCATTCTGTGATTCTATGATTCTGAAGGGTAAGGGTCTAAGGTGGATCTAAGTTGTGTCTGCAGCCCCTAAAGGAGGGTGGTAGAGAAGATGGAGCTGGACTCTTTTCAGAGATGCACGGGGAAGGACAGGGGGTGACAAACAATTTCATTGAGATGCAAGGAAATATTTTTTCACTGTGAGAGTGGTCAAATGTAGGAAAAGGGGATCAGGGAGTCTGTGGGTTCTTTATCTTTGGAGATGTTCAAAACTCTGCTGGACATGGCCAAGGGCAATCTGCTACGTTAGAAGATGGCCCGTATTTGATGAGAAATTTGAACTGGAGACCTCCAAAGCCCCCTTCCCACCTCAATTATTCTGCAATTCTGATACATGCAGCAGATGGAGGCACGTTTCCCTGGGGTCCATCCAGGTCCTTCCTACCAGAGGACCTGATCTCCTTGTGCTCTTCAGTGCCTTTCTCCTCCCAGAGCCCTCTGAGGACAGGAGATCCCCTCAGCCTGCAGATGTAGCTGAGCGGTGCTGGACGACTCATCCACGTGCATCCACAACCCGATCTCCCTGCAGCCCGCCGAGCTCTTCAATAACCGGCTTCTTTCTCTCCTTTAAATTGTTAGAAGAATTAATTCACCAAGTCAATTTTAGCAACTCCTAAGAGCGCTGCTATGCGGGTAGACGTGACAGTGGCTTCTCGAGTGGATCGGTCCTCTTCCCAGATTGTTCATCTCAAATATTGCTCACAAAGACAGACATGGCTCAGTGGCAATTTTGCCGACCCAAATCTAAGCCTGGGTGGCTTTCTCAGGGTCACGGGGTGAGTTGCTGGCAGGGCTGGCAACAGGATCCAGAAATGCCACCCAGATGTGCAGCAGGGCAGGCAGTTTCTCTAGATCAAGAGCAAGGCCAGTTTTGAGCCTGTGGTACGTAAGCACAATCTCTAAATCATCCTTTTTCACTAAAGGGAAAGAAAAATCCGCAAAAAAAAAAATCAGCTTTTCCCTTTTTCACCCCTCCCAAAAAGCCTCACCAAAATAACAGAGAACAACCCCCACAAAATTTAAGAGATGGAGCTGCACTTATCTCTGGTGTGGCTGAGAGCAAATAGCTTGGAGGACCTGGGAGAGTTACACTTCTATCACCAGGGATATTTTAAAAAAAGGGCAAAAGCAGCCTCCAGATAGACTTATGCACGGAGCATCTTGTTTTGTCTTCACGGGCCATTTAAATGTTATTACAGCGAGTCAAATGAATTGCCCAACAATCAGGCCGTTTCGTCTATTGACCTCTAGGGACCGAAGACAATAAAAGCTCTAGCGCTTAAATCAGGCCGTAATGAGAAGATTAATGTCTTTGGGAAGACTTGCCGACTCTCTGCCATGAGCTCTGGTTTAAGGGCTTGGCTTTGGAGGGGCTGCTCCTCTCCATCTGGTGTGCCGGTGGTGGGGCTTGCTGGGAGCAAACGCGCTCCAGCCAACCTCCCGCTCTTGGCTCGCACAATCCCAACAGGTTACACTTAAAATGACCTCCCTGGCCATGGTGGTGGGCGAAGGGTTGGTTTTTTTTTTTCATGTGTAGGAATTCTGGAAAGAACTCCCAGAAAGTATCTTTGATTTATTTTTATTTTTATTTTTTTTATTTTTTGATCATTTTTTGAGAACACAAACTGGGAGATGTCAGCAAAGCTAAGCAACTCGCTTACTGGGTGGTTGGTGGCTTCAAGGTGAGACCGGTCCTACCCACTGCCTGCATGGCTCTCTCCCTGGACATGTCCATGGCTCTCTCCCTGGACACTCCCTGGCATTGCCCTGGGTCTGGCATACAACATCCGAGCTCATCACACAAATGGCTGGAGAAAGACAAGGTCCTCAAGTGAGAGACTGGGAACCACAGGTTTTACCATACTGAGGTGCCCAGGGCTAGACATGACCCACAGAAATGTAGTGTGTACCTGTGCATTTGCACGTTGGTGGATCTTCATAGGAACATCTTGGAGAAAATTCATTAAATCTCTGTTTTCAAGTCTCAATCTCTACATCTACTCCTATATCAGCTCCACAAAGGTTTTGTTGCTTCAGTGAAAAACCCAGACCTACTTTTTAGGATGCTGTCAACACGTTATGGTTGGAACCGGAGCGTTGTGGTGGATGGGGATGAGTAAAACCTTTCAAGGAAGGGAATTTATTTTCAGCCAAACCATTGGTTTAGAAGTCAAAGACAGAAGCCTGAGTTGTTGATAGAAGCTTGAGGAGTCAGGGGGGAAAATAATGCAAAAAGGTGTAACATACTAAGGAAAAAAGCAGAAGATTGGAATGTGACTTCTCGGTAACATCACGGATCTATTTCCAGGAGCTCAGGCCACCACCCGGTTGATCCCAGCAGAGCCAACAGAGCCTGGTGTGTCTCGTCGGGGACGGCGAGTTTGAAATGCCTTAGTCTGCACTGGGTAAGAGCCAACAAATAACTGCCTTGAGCGCCAGAGCTGTGCACATCCTCTCCGCAAAATCTCCTTTGTGCATGGTGAGAAATTTATATTTTCATCCTTCCTTTGCCGTTGGTCCTTGAGATGAGGCACAGACCCAACGTCTCTGACCAGATGAGCTCAGTTAGGGCTCTGAGGCTTTCAAAACTCGTCCCGGAGTCACCATTCAGCCCTGTGATACGCTATTGCCATTGCTAGAAAAAGCCCATAAGCTTCTCTAAAAGCATGTTAGCAAACATGGAAGGAAGAAGAAACCATGAACATCGTATTCCTCCTGGTGAAGGACTCAAAATACAGCTGAGCCACTATAACACCCGCAACACCTGGGTGAAACCACCAGGAGCCAAGGGGCAGGGAAGGGTGAGCAAAACCTCAGGAAAAGGGGTAGAAACTAAGTGCAAGTATTTTTTTTTTCTGTATTGGGTATGGCCTAGTAATGATAAGACTGTTGTGATTTTGATTGTACCAACAATAAATTGCTGGATTTTTACATGTACATATAAGGAGTGCTTCCTCTTTGCCCATAAAGCAGTATTTTTAGCACAACACCATTAAATCTGTGTCTGTAATGATTATGCCTGTTTTATGCCTCTCTCCATTATCAGAAATGTGTTTTTCCCACCCTGTCCCAGGCTGCCGTGCTGTGAGGATGCGTAGCCGTGCCTCCCACACGTGGTGGGCGCATCTCAGCTGCAGGCAAACCCTGATATCCCAAACCTCCCAGCAAGGCTGTGCAACCACCACCACTGGAGATGTTAATCTGACCTGGATGAGGCTCTGAGCAACCAGCTCTGCCTTTCAGGTTGACCTTGCTTTGAGCACAGGGTTGGACTAAAGACCTCAGAGGTCCCTCCCAACCTCAATTCTCCAGTGTTTGTGAACCTTGTGGGGCTTGGAAATGGCGAGGAGACCACTGAGTCAAGGATACGAAGGGAAACAAACATGCCGACTTGCATTTAAAACCCTTTTAATTTCTCCAAGATTAGGCAGAAGTTCTGATTTGATTTGATTTGATTATTTTTTTTTTCTCACTTCGCAGCCTTGACTCGCCGAACTGAACTAAAACGCGTGGAACTGTTAATTGAAAATGAAGTGTCAACAGCGGCTCAGTGCAGAAAAAGTTCCAATTAAAAGCAATCTCTGCGTACCATCCAAAGTAATATTTTCCCTCCTGGCTGAATTTTAAGTGAAGCACGGAGCGGTTGCTTGTCATTGCTTTAATGGGATCTGAGCTATTGTGTGGGAAAACTTCCTTTCACTCGGAGGCCAAGGAGCTTTTAATTCATCGGCGCTGAAAGCTGATTGAGGATTGAAAGAGGATTGCTTTTCGGTACGATTGGACTGATTTTCCTTTGTCTTTTGGGCTGCGTGGGTGAGGAGTGAGGTGTGCTGAAGGCCGCGCCAAGACGACTATCTAAAAATCAGAGCTGGATGGGGCAGGAATCGGTGTTTCTCACTCCATGTCCTTCCTGGACCTCCATCTGCTGCTCTCCAGGCTGGTGCTTGGCCTGGATGCAGTATTTATCCAGGCTGGTTGACCCAAGCAGGGATAATGCATGGCCAAGAGGTCCCCAGGTGCCCACAAGCCTTGGCAAGCTTTGTTTGGGTTTGTGGCTGATGGATGCTGCCTGCTTCCTGACCTGCCTGTGTTGGCCAACCAAGGGCATGAATGGAGGGTTCCCAAAAGAGGAGAGCAGAGGAGGAAGAGGTGCTAGGAGTGTGGTGAGAGACGTAAGAGGGGAATTCGGTCTGGGAATGGCTGCTGTCAAGCCTGGTGACATCTCTTGGGGAAGGAAGGCTTCTGGCAGGAGAAAGCACTTGGAGCAGTTTCCCTGACGTGCTCCGGGATGGAGACCATGCAGCAGTGAATCACATGAGCAGGGGTGGGAACTGGGATGGCGCTTGGGTGGAGGTGGGTAGTGATGCTAAGAGGGAGCCGTGTGGGATGAAAGGGTGTATGTTGATAGAGTCAGTGGCCAAAATATTTGCAGTCCCACTTTGCTGGCAAAGGAGGACATCTGCATGGCCAGGCTTGAATGCTAAGGACATCTTCTGTGACTGGTGCTGCTGGGAGTAACTGGGGAGCAGGGATATGTCCTCAGAGCCAGGGAGAAGAACAGAGTCTGTCATTAAAACATGCTCACCGCCTCCAAAGACCTGGCCTTGGATCCTGCTCCCTCTAGAGCCAGCCTGGGTGACCTCGCATCCATCACTTCTGGTCCCCAGAGGCAGAGTGAGGATGTAGCAGGGTGTCACCTTCCCAGCTCAGCGTAATAACCGCTAATCAAGCGTGCAGGTTATTAAGAGCGTTCCCAGATTTATTTTCCTGAAAAGGTGTCTAAAGCCCCCCTAAAAGAAAGTGATAAAAAGCGACAGCTGAAGAATAAACGGCTCTTAATCACTGTGAAACTCAGAAAATTATCTGCCTACTGTTCTAGGGCTTTCATGTAAAAAGGAGAAGGTTATGGGGGCTGCGTTTTTGCGAGTCGTTCAAAATCGTTTTAGGAACAGAAATACTAAATGCTGCTTTGTGCTCCAGCTCCACTCCCTGCCTTGCTTTCTGATCAGCACCGAAATGTGCCTTAACACAAAATTAAGGATGCAAGGTTCATGCTGGTGCTGCTCCCAGGCGATCAGCCCGGAGCAAAGTGTATTTGCAGATGCTTCCAGTTGAGTTGGGACCCACTTCTTCATGGTTTAACTAACGCTGGTTTAGCCCTTAATAAGGATGTGGGGCTGCTGATGCCTCCTGCAGATCCCAGGGCTGAGTTCGGTACCCATGGCTGAGGAGAAGTGAGGGAGAGACCAGACCAAGGCTGAGGAGCCTCTGGCCCCACAGCTTGTCCTCTCTCCATCTCCGCCTGGTTTTTGTTCTGCGTGCACGGCGTGCTCTGGGCTGGCTGCTTCGCTCTGTCTTTTCTGGGCAGATGCAGTCAGCAGGCTCAGATCTGGTGTGGCTCTGGGTATCCAAACTTGTATTTGCCATGACGGCAGCAGAGCGAATAGCCAGCGTACGTGCAGTTATAACTGCGATAAAAGTCCTGGAAGCACCAGTTGGAGCTGTATTGGCCAGAAGAGCTGTTCGTCATGGTGAGAGGCTTTCTGGTTTGTCATGGTGAGAGGCTTTCTGGTATACACAGAGTAGCCCGTGTTGGATAAAGTGAGAACTGTTTTGCCAGGAATGCGTGATCTGGTATTTCTTTCCTTTTTGTGAGAACAGAAATCACTCAAGTGGTCTTGGGGAGATGTGGAAGCTAGAGCTCAAACTTGTACCCAGCGTTCAGCCCCATTGCTTTTTGTTCTACACAATGAAGGAATCTCCAATACTGTGATAATGTGAGGGCAAGCATTATCATTATGGCACTTTTATTCTTTTTTTTTTTTTTTTTTAAATCAGTTAACCCCTTTCATAAGCAAGTGGGAACAGCATCTCACCTCTCCCTCCTTCTGCTTGCTCATCTGTAAAATGGGGAGATGGCAGCTACATGTTTCTCACGCAGCTCCTGAGATCCTGCAGAGGACAGGCTACCTCAAAAAAAAAAAAAACGCTCTTTATTCTGTGGTGATCTCTATTCCAGTTCTGAGTTTGGATTTTTTTTCTCCTTCTTTACTTAAAAGGTGTTCAGGAGATGAGCCACACGTAACTGACTGAGATTTATCTCTGCGAACAATGCATGCATCCAACAATACCCGTAAATCACTCTTGAAGTAGGTAAAGTGTTAAGAGAAGGAGCATTTTTGTTTTCTTTCACTACAAAGCCTCCTGGAAGAGCCATGGCAGGTTGCCTTTGTGTTAAAAGACACAATGAAGTCGATAAAGAGCTGCCACGCAGGGCTGATGTCAAGAGAAAATCTTTGCGAGATAGATGGGACTCGGAGCATTGAATGTGGAGAAATGATACCAGCAAAGTTCAAAAGCAATCTGAACAGTCACGGCTTGTCCTTGGGACTTGTAAAGATGATGGTGATTGCTCTGGATGGTACCCTCCAGTCGCGTTTTTCACAGCAGAGATAACCCTGGTGTTTGGCACGTTGATCTGGGCAGAAGACAACAGGGAATTGGACAACTCTCCCCGGTGTGAAATGCAACCGGTGGTCTTTGGTGTTGATCTAACCTGAGCTCCTCTGTGGGCATGATTTACAGGTGGAGACATGTAAATCATAGAAGATATGGAAAATATTTTTTACACTGAGGGTGATGGAGCACTGGCCCAGGTTGCCCAGAGAGGTGGTGGATGCCGAATCCCTGGAAACATTCCAGGCCAGGCTGGACGGGGCTCTGAGCAACCTGATCTGGTTGGAGATGTCCCTGCTTCTTGCAGGGGGCTTGGACTGGGTGGGCTTTGAAGGTCCCTTCCAACCCAAACCATTCTGTGATTTTATGATTCTGTATTTCTTCCTGTTGTTCTGGGCAACACTCAGCAGTATTTTATGTCCATCTTTCCAGAATTATCCTTCCAGCATCATCCATCCATCAATCTAGAAGCAGCGTGGCAGAAGAGGGAAACAGACCCTGTGCAGCAAACCTGGGCAGCAGGTGTGGGCTTTTCAAGCCTTTGGATTTGCACAGAGCAAAGGGTTTGCACTGCCAAAGCAGGCAGGCAATCTCCCCCCTTCCCAGTAACTTCCCATCTGACCTGCAGCACCTTCTGGTTTTTGGTTTGCACACAGGTACTTGTGTTTGTTAGCCAGTGCCCAAAGGTGTTGGGAGACCTTCTCCCATGAAGTTCTTGTTAAAAGTCTGCAAAAAAAGCAAAGTTAAATAGGAAGACACTTGCTCAGGAGAAAAACCCCAAACCCACAACCCAAACGCTCTCGTTTTGGTGTTTTTCAGGATGCTAATTTCTTCACAACCTTCAGAGGACAGCAAAATACGATCCAGCTGATGAGTCACTGCTCTCTGCTGCTCTTGCCACAGCAGTTCTGTCTGTGGGACCAGGGTCATGGAGATGTAACAAAATCCGGGACGCCTTTGACTGAGCTGCTGATGGTCTGGGAGCATTGGGCTGGGTGGACAGTCCAGTTAAGGAGGGTTTACAGCCAAGCAGAGCTTCACCAGTGTCATCTGATCCTCAGAAATTTGAGCAGGTTGAGGGCACTGGACTGTGTGTGACAAAGCATAGCTGAGGGAGGGCAGGTGCTGCTGGGGGTCTGGTGGAGTTTTTAGACGGATTCAGTGCTGTGCAGATGTGGTTGCATGTGCCTCCTTCCCAGAAGGCTTAGTCAAAAATAAAAGTGGTACCTGAGCATCCTTCCTCCAGGAGTGACCCTGCTTCCCGTTGCTGGGGGACCATGTGGTGATGTCCAGCCTGCTGCTGTCCCTACCAGCGGAGGGAGGATGGACAGATAGGACTTAGGGGATGCTGGTCAGATCCCCTCCTCTGACAGGTGAGGTGTGGGCAAGCCATGCATGGGATCTGGCTGTTTAAACCGTCAAAAAGCCTGGTATCTAAGTCCAACTCATCTTCTAAGGGCAACATCTCTCTCTGTCTCATGTGGAGAGAGGCACGCAGGTTAAGAGGCAAGAAGCATCTCTTAGAAGTACCAACTCTTCTTTGACTGTAGCCAACAGTGCTGAATGTGGTCTAGCTTCCAAGTGCCTAGAGAGAGGAGCTGAATACTTTCTGCATAACACACCAGTTCTTACAGCTCTTGGCCTGGTGGGCAAGGACGTGGTGGGTTCAGACCTTGGCTTGTTGGAGAAAGCCCTAGCCATCAAGCTGTGAACACCTATGAGCAGAACTCCTCACCATCCTTCCTCTGGGCCATCCAGTAGCCCAAGGGGACAGGACAAGAAACAGGCTGAGCAAGCTCTCCCCCAGTAACTCCAGTGGATGACCACACTGGTGTGTCCTGGTGAAGACAGGGCTGCTTGCCATTGCCCCAGACCTTACGTTGTCCTGAAGCCATCCACCATGGACCACTATCAAACATCAAGCATGGGTCAGACCTTTGCTCTACTTGAGATACTTGCACCGAGCAGTCGGAGGGGAACGAAACACTGATCCTGAGTAACCTTGTCTTGACTTGTCCATGGCGCACAAAGCCCTGCATGTCTCCTGGCTGTGAGCATGCACACATGAGAGACTTTGGTGTGGTCAATCTGGACTTTGGAGTGGTCAGCCTCTCCCATGAACCTCCCCAGCTGGCATCCTGGGGAACTTTTAGCTCTGTTTTATTTTGAGATTTCGTAAGCGTTTCAGTCACAGTGATAGGCCATCAAATTTTGACGTCTAACGAAGGAACAATCATCTCTTCATTTCCCTTTTATAGCAGCTGAGGCTTTCAGTAACATTATCCTGCCATGTTTTGACATTTGGCTTGTCAGCGAGAGCATTATCTACCACAATATGTTTTTTCCACGAGCAAAACTTCAACATAAATTCACTGGCAGGCTGGTTAGATGCCACTGTGTGCAAGACCTACCACTTCTAAATAGTAAACACGCTCCCAGATGCGGAACTTGCAGCCTCTGTTTTATTCCCAGACAAACTGAGGTGGGAAACGTTGCACCAAGTGACTGCCCTTGGACTGTCCCATAAAATCCTAGGAATCTTATTTGTCCCTCTTTGGTGTAGTATCTGGGAGCAGGGTGATTGATTTTGGTGTCACCACTACCGTCACCAGTGTAGGGTCTTGCTGCCATTGGTGTCCACAGTGTCCACAGTGCAGGGGCGCGATTTGGTTCTCTGACCATCGTGCCAGGAGCCACCTGAGATGCCCTCAGGTATCTGGGAGGCTGGCAGGTGGGACATAGGTGGGTAAGGTGGGTTTTCCAGCTAGGATTGCACGTCCAGGGCCACTTCCCATCTATGAGCCTTGCTGTGGCTGTTGTTTTCCACCTGTGCTCTGTGGATGCAGAGATGTCCATGGGATAATTCCCAGTGTGTGATAGGCCACCAGAAGAAGACCTGTTTGCTGATTGCTTTTGTTTCCACTGGCCAGAATTTCTTTACAAACTTGTTCAAGAATGACATGTACCACCTGGACATCTTCCTGCCACCGTGGTTTTTCCTGGACTCGCAGCCATCTGCCTCCCTCTCCAGCAGCAGCACCGCTGCCAGGAAGGATTTAAGATCTCCGGTGACTTCCATGGACTCCCAGAGCATTTCTGGCCCCCTTCCACCCCTCTCCCCACCCTGGGCCAAGTGCAGCTGAGTCGGTATGTTTGGTCCATTGCCACTTTATCCTGGAAGGCCTCAGTGGCGCTGGGTTTTGCCAAGAACATGGATCTCTGGAGTGTCTCTGCCAAGACCAGATGGTGCTTCTGCTTCCCTTCTCCTTCAAGCTCCTGTCCATGCCCTGGCCATCACAGAGGGTGGGTGTCTCCAAATCCCTAAATTCAGGCTAATCCCCCTGGTACTCTCAGGGTAAATAGCAAAATTTCCCTCTGAAAAGACACATTTGGTGCCCTCGGGCTCCCAGACTCTTGCACTGCTTTGTCTGGAGAGCGTGGCTGCAGGCATCCCAGTGAGCGTTATCTCCACAGTGGAGGGATGCAAGGTGGGAAGGAAAAGTTATGTGCCAGGAGAGGGTGATGCTTTGCAAATGTGTGGGATTTTTGTGGCCGGTGATGGAGCCAGCGCTCAGCCTTCAGCACTTCACCATGGCCTGCACTTCCCCTTGCAAGACCCCAAAATCTTGGCTCAAAGCAGAGAGAAACCCCTTTTCTCCTCCTCCTCCTCTTCAGCCTGTTGATCTGTTTGGAGCTGGGAAGGAGATGGTTTTCACTCCGCTGTCGGGCAGACTGGGAGATGTCAGCAGGAAACCAGCTCCTCCGGGACAGATTGTGGAGGAAAAGAGGGGAGAAAAAATGCCGTTGAAGGCTCTGCAGGAGCAATGTGTGATGGTCTGGAGGGAGCCCAAAGGAGCTGGGTTTATCCACCTGCGAGGGACATGGGTGCCACGCTTGGGGCTGGGGACTCCCTTCCATCCCTGCCTGATTTCTTTTTTTTTTTTGGAGACAAATCCCGTATGCTGATACGGAAAAACCACCACCCTAGAGCTCCTGAGACCGTGCACACCTGACCGGCACGGTTACAAGACATCTTTTTGGATGCAGATACCCGCCGGAGCAAAGCACTGAACTCCGGACCCAGCGCTCCCCGTCCTGTCCACGACCCTCAGGCGGAGGATTGTCACCAGTGGGACCGCGCGGGGCCGGCTGCGTGTTTTGCCCGCGTGTCGCCTTGCCCTCCGGCGTTAGCAGACAGGAATATTTTGTTCTGTCTGAAGCTTCTCCCACTCACCAGCCCTGAGTGTTTTCTCTCCCTAACGAGATGTGAAGGCAGGCAGGCCCTTTGCTGGTGCACGGAGCTATTTTTGGCTGCCGAAGGGCTGACTGTAGCTCCTTTTAATTGCATAAGCGTTTGCATAATTTATTGGCAATGGATTTCATCATTGGGAGCCCAGGCATACGGAATAGAAGAGAACTTGTGCATTTCCTCTCCCTCCTTTTCTCTCCAGCGACTGTTCTGCAAGAGATGGGTTTAGTACCAGCTCAAATCTCCTCCGTCAGCAGGAAATTCTCTGTTTTATCCCTTTCCTGGTTTCTTGAGGAGTTCAGGGCAAACCCGGGAGGATCTGAGAAGGCATTTCCTCCCACAGATCGCAAAGCACATGCCTGGGAGCGTTGGATAGCTAGCTAAAAGCCAAACAGCCGGAAAGACTCCCAAGGAAGGGCTTATAAAATTACACGGGGCGGGGGGGATGGGGTTAGGCGCTGGGGATGACTCACACATCCAAAGCTTTGGGATCTCCAAACCTTTTGCAAACAGCAGTGAAAAACAAACCTGCAGCCACCCCTCCCTCCTCAGTGACACACGGGCTGGGGACGTGCGGTACCCACTGATGGGGTGGCTCCAGGGAGACCTTCTCACGGCCTATGAGAAAGACGAGGGCAGACTTTTTAGCAGGGCCTTTTGTGACAGGACAAGGGGTAATGGCTTTAAACTAGAAGAAGGTAGATTCAAACTAGATATAAGGAAGAAAATTTTCACTATGTGGGTGGTGAAACACTGTCCCAGGTTGCCCAGAGAGGCGGTGGATGCTCCACCCCTGGAAACATTCCAGGCCAGGCTGGACGGGGCTCTGCGCAACCTGATCTGGTTGGAGATGTCCCTGCTCCTTGCAGGCGGGTTGGACTGGACGGGCTTTGAAGGTCCCTTCCAACCCAAACCCTTCTGTGATTCTATGACTGCTAGGTAGGCTTTTGAGGAGGAAAAGTAAATTTGAGTGAATATGAGAAATATGATTGTTCTTTGCAAGCGGGAGTCTGGCTCATGATGAGCCTCTCCTGTGAGTGCTGGTGTCTGGAAGGGCTCTGTTCTCTGAAACAGCATCCCTTTGCTCCTGGCCAGGCTATTTTCACTCCTCTCCATTAAAGCTGGTCAACAGCTTGCAAAGATAAAAGCAGAGGAGAGAGGTGAGTGGGAGGGGAGCAGTAAGCACAGATACAGCCCTTGTTTCCTTAGGAACCTGGCAAAAAAATTACATAATTAAACAACAAAAAAAAAAGGCTCAGTGATCACACTGCGCTCCCAGCCTTGCTCTTAGCACCCAGCCTGCCTCCCCAGTGCCCTGCCTGCAAGCGGCAGCCTCCGCCGGCGTCGAGGAGATGTCGCAGACCTGCGTGGGCTGGAGGCATGGCTGGAGCTAAAACGAGCGCCGCAACTGCTGCCGCTGGGATATTTTTGGTCGCGTGACAAGCCGAGACCATCTCTGCAGTGCCTGAGCACGGCGAGGTGTTGTGGTTAATTAGTGAGGGGGCTCTGCTGCCTCCCCTTCCCTCCATCGCCTGTGCCCGGGATGCGGCTGCTGCAAAGCCAAGGTTAACAAACATCTGATGTTAACACCTCCAAAGTGATGGGAAGACCTAAATCAACCTGCAAGAGACTAAAATTAAACTGAAATGGATCTTTGGATAGGCTTTGGGACTGAACTGAGAGAAAATCTGTGCAAGCTCTGCCTTGCTTCATGCCAAAGAGCCGTGTCACTTTGAAGTGTTTGCCTTGTTTTTAAAAAGAAAAGTTTTCTAAATCCCAGAGCGTTATATTTTTAGACATCCGAGGCAAATAATTGTTGTGGAAGAGGAGACTTTCTACCTTGGTGAAGGGGAAGAAACTACCTGCCTGTCTTCCCAGCTATGTCCTCCCAGCAATGCACTGCTTTATGATGGGGAGACCCTGCCATCCTTAATCCCCCTTCACCAAACACACTAATCAGTGGCCATTTAATTATAAACCTGGGCCTTTGTCATCTGAGTCCCTGGTTTCTCCCATTTGAACAAGCTGTGCCAGGCACCAGAAAACCAGCTTGGTATACACCTAGCACTTGGCAGAGGGCTTGCAGGGAATCGCATCTTTAACCCCTCTTTTTGCCATCCCTGGGCTGATTTCATTCACCTGTTGGAACATCTTCACTCATTTAGGAGCTGGAGTGCTTTAAGCTGTGGCCTTTTGTCCTCTCCATTGCAATGCTGATGGTTTCCCCTTGGTGTTTGTCGAGGTCAGACAGAGCCCAGAGGCGTCGGGCTGTGCGTTTGTGTGAGGTCCTTTTCTGGCATCCTTACCTTCTCAGCTGAAAATGCTGCCCTCTTCCAACTGTCTCTGCCTGCTGCTGAAGATGAGCGGATGGAAAGGTGTCTCTGTGCGTGGCGTTTCTCCTTTCTCTACCCTTGGATTCGTAGATCTTGTCAGACAGCAGGCACTACGTGCTGGAAACAGCTGCATGTGCAAGAAAACAAGCTCTGATCATACACTCGTGTACCTGAAAGGCATTGGGACATCCTTTGTCCCACCAAACTTCTGGTTTTTGGTCATGAGCACTAACCCAAGTCTCTGTCCTGAGGAGAGGGCGGTGATGGATGAGGAATCTGAAACTTGGATGAGGAAGGTTCAGCCCTTTTCCAGTGGAGTGGAGGAAAAAGGACATTTCTTTCCATTCACTGTAGGGTTAGCTAGGACATGGCTTTATGCACATCTCAACAGCAGAAGCCATAATCTCCTTTTGGGTTGTAGCTCTGATCACGCCTGGAAGAGGAAAGATGGCTCAGAGATGGTGCACAGCGATGATCTCAGGCCATTCCACACCTGGTTATGTTTAAATGGCACTCCCTCTCTCTGACACATGAACGGGGTGTTGCCCCTCAGTTTCTCTCCACATTCAGATTGTTATGACTTGCTGTCAAGTGCCAGACCTACTCTTCTGGGGGCTTTTCAACACCTTGGCTGGTTTGGGTCATGCACAAGCTCATCCCTTCCCTTCCCATCCCTCCTCCACCCATTCATGGCAGCCCATAAATCTTCCTTCTCTTCCACTTGAAGGCCTTGTTTCATCCTCCCATGTTCTGGGTTAGTCTGTTAGTGTAACCATCTCACATGCCTGCAGTCCATTTTTTGGCCAGCCAAACCCCTCCATCCATCTCGTTGAAGGAAGTGGTGGAGTCACCGTCCCTGGAGGTGTTCAGAAAAAGTGTAGACGTGGCGCTTCAGGACATGGTTTAGTAGGCATGGTGGTGTTAGGTTGATGTTGGACTTGATGATCTTAGAGGTCTTTTCCAACCTTAAAGATTCTGTGATTCTATCTCACAGCAGCGTCTGCAGTGCTGAGTCTCAACAAAATGCCAAGGAGGGAGATCATGGCCCAAAAAGCAGGTCTCCTCCACAGTGAAGGATTGCGTCTTGCTACCAAAGAGCCTGCGAAGTCCTGGGGGGAGCAGGACAGAGATCTAATTACCCTTCCATCTGACGGCAGCGGGTTGGAGCCCTGCATCGGTTCTGGTCCAGCTGTTACCCACCAGGAGTGACATCCCGTTGCGGATGTGTGATTGCCAGGGCTGAGCCGCGGTTCACCCCCGTTAACAACCAAGCACAGCACTGTCAGGAAAGGAACCAGTCGAGCAAAGAGCTGCTCTTTCAGCTGCTGGAGCTAATTGCCATTTAAGTGCTGAAAGAGGATTCACAGAAGTGTTCCTGGCAGCAAATCTAGGTGGAGGGGGTGATGGTGACCTCCAAGAGCTGGAGATGCTGCTGTCAGAGGCTGTGTACCCCTGTACACAGAGGGCAGTGGGGACAGCGAGGAGGACGTGCCATCCCCGTGTCCAGAGGGGAAGGTAGGCATCTCTGGGAATGTCTCTTTTGCTGGTGTTTCTATCACCAGCTTAGCCATACCTACACCCGTCACAAGCCTTGCAGCTCATCCCACAGCTCCCCACCTTCTCTTTCTTATCTGACACAAGTTAGACCTTCCTGGAACAGGTCTTAAGGAAGTTCACCTCCCGTCTCAGACTGGTCCTCACACCATTGTGGGAGGAAGGAAGAGCAGATGCTCAGATAGAGCAAAAGCCAGGAGCAGGGAATCTCAGAGATCGTTGCTGCCTGTTTTCCCACGCTTGCAGCCTGGATGCAGGGGTAGGTCCTGTCCCAGTTTGCTCCACTGGCACTGGTGTTGCTGATGAGCAAGAGATGCTCCATCACAATATGTTCCCTTGGGGTGAATAAAGCATCGTGCTTTCAGGATGCTTTTCCTGGGAGGACAGTGGAAGTGTCTCCTGGTGTTAGAAGTCACGTCTGCCTGGTCGGTGGTGGTAGGGGGATGCTGAGGCACGGCGGGTGTGGAACTCAGCTTAGCTGGGGGGTTAAAACCAGAGCTGAATTTCTGGATGACCGGATGAGAAATGGATATAAATAGGCTGTCCTGGAACCTGAAGAAGGCGTAGACAAACCTATAGGTTTGTACAGGAAATTCCTGTGTACAGGAAAGTACAGGAAATCCCGGAGCAAAGACAATAAAACTCGTGGCAGGAGCAAGCAAGGAAGAGAAATGAGCAACCACTTTCTCCCTAGGCAGCAAGTTTATGCTCAATTTTTTTAATTTGCAGTCTTGTGAGATGAACATATTATTTCAAGGTCATTCAGGGGAATTTGTGAGGAAGACAAGAAAATCCTGGACAGCACAGGAACTGTTCTGCCGTGTTTCTGTTTTTTCCTCACTCCAGCGAGTCCCACATATTTTGGGGATGCTCATGTTGGTAGACGTGGTGGGAGCCTCAAATCGAGTGGAAGGCAATGCAAATTGAATTGATGAATTTTGTGCCCACAGAGCATTTCTGGAACTGGCGAAACCTCTGTGGGGGAAAAGGAAGGCAAAGATGCAGCTGCTGATGCAGACAAGCTCAGAGAAGATGTCACTTCAATCGGTAGCGGCGCTCAGCAAAGTTACAAACATATTTGGTGGTGTGGGAGAGCAGAGAGGGAGCAGAGGGTGGAAAGCAGTGTCCTCTGCTCTCTGAGGGGCACCTCTACCTGGAGTGATGTCTCTGCCCATGGAAATGGGCTTTTCAGGGCCTATATGGGACTGGAAAGGGCTTGTTCCTGGGCGATAGATGTGTTACAGGAAAGGAGGCTGGAGACAGGGTTTTACTGAAAACTAGGAGAGTGAAATGATCTGGGCCTGTTTTGACAGGACAAGGGGTAATGGTTTCGAAATAGAAGGAAGTGGGTTCAGACTTGACATAAGGAAGAGATTTTTTACACTGAGGGTGGTGGAACACTGGCCCAGGTTGCCCAGAGAGGTGGTGGATGCCCCATCCCTGGAAACATTCCAGGCCAGGTTGGCCAGGGCTCTGAGCAACCTGATCTGGTTGGAGATGTCCCTGCTCCTTGCAGGGGGGTTGGACTGGGTGGGCTTTGAAGGTCCCTTCCAACCCAAACCATTCTATGATTCTATGATTCTATGATTCTATGATTCTATGATTCTATGATTTGGTCCAGATGTTTGGGTAAGACTGAGGATATGACAGGGCTCCTGGAAGGGACATCTTGCAGTAGCACCCCTGTCATGGGCATTCATACCGATCCTTCACTTTGTTAAGGATGAAGAGATAGCCTGTTGACTTTAGAGGCACTACACACAAGGCAAGGGGCTTTGCTGGTCCACATCTGTGGGCAGTTCTGCAAAAAGTGGTGGCCTCTGAAACTGTGGCCCATCTCGTGCCATTGCAGGTCTTGCTAGGGTTTGAATGCTTTCCATGTCCTGTTCACAAGCGTGGAGACATGAAGAGCTCTTCAGCAGCCAGGCAGTATGGGCTCTGCAAACACAGCCAGGGTGCCACAGGCAAGGTCACGGTCGTTGTTCAGTCATCTGTTTCATCTCCCAGTAGGAGAACGAGCAAATATGTGGAAATCCTTCATGATGGATGGCAGAGTCAGGAAGAGAAAATAAAAGAGATGTCCAAAGAGACTCTAACGAGCTTCCCAGGTCTGAGCTGGGGGACAGTTAGCAATAAGCCGTCCAGGCAGGTTCTATCTGGTTGTCTAATAATACCTTTGCAAATTAACCGCAGTTCATTTTGCTGCCTCATTTGTGGACAGATGTAACAGTGCATTAGCAAACTCTCTGGCTTAATTCATCTCCTCCCTGTCTAAAGAGAGCAGAGCGACCCAGGCTTGGCTGTCTCACCGCTCTCAGGGGAAACATGGTCAGAGCATCACCCAAGAGGAGGGAGGGAAATCCTTCCGTGGAAAATCCCTCTTTCCACGAGGTGCAAGGGTAACAGATGGAGGTGTGGTTGCATCCCAAAACCCACACCATGATTCATGTCCAAACAGAGGTTTTATACATATTTCACACAGCAAGGATGTACCTTGCAGGGACGACAAGGTTGTACCAGGTGCTGGAGCCTTTTTTTTTCGGGGGAAGCCGAGTGATCCTGGTTGTCAGAAGAAAAGCAGCAATCCCAGCTCCAGGTCCCCTCTCCCTCCTCCCATCCCTGGTCTCCTTTCCAATGTGCTCTGAATTATCGTTTGCAGCCAGGACAGCCTGGCCTCAGATGAACGCCAGGGAAAGACTCTTACATAAACCTCTTCATCCATAATGGATGAACATCATCAAAATTCAACGGCAGCCTCCGGAGCCTTTCCGGTGCCTCGCCTACAAATTTCTCCAAGAGGCTAGAAAGCCCTGAGTTGGCACTGCACGTTGGTTAGAGAGAAACCCGGGAGTTTCGGATCCCTCTTGCCTAGGGAATCTCCATCCTCAGAGGGTCTTTTAATGTTATCAAGTCCTTTTTAAACATGAAAATGATGCTTCAGCTTGGGCGCACAAAAATCCAGCTCTGGGCTTGTTCAGCCCTGGAGAGGCTGCGTGGGAGATTGCAGCTGGGAAAGATGGTGCAGATAAAACCAGCAGTGATGGGAGCTACTGGCACTTTCCCCTATGTGCCCAGCTCCTCCCTGGTCACACGGAGGCGGTTTTGGGCCTGAAACATCCCTTTATGCTTTGGGCTGAGATTTGGGGGTGGAGGAGGATGGGGATTTCAGCACTTCGTCTTGAATTGCTCGACTTTGAGAGCACAGTGGAAAATCCCTGGTTTCTCCCATCTTCAAATCTCTCTCTGCTGGTCAAGGTTTGTAGGTAGAGGTACTACCTTTTGTTAAACCAACTGTGAAAGAGATCAGACAGGCTTCTGGGTCCACGTTGGGGTTTGAAATCGAAACAGCAGATCTCCAAACTGAGATTGCTTAGAGTTTGGCAAGAGTTTTGCACCTCTGTAGGAGTAGGCAATTGGTACCAAGAGAGCACGGGGCAAAAATGGGAAAGAAAAAGGAACATAAAGAAAAGAAAAAGGAAAATAAAGAAAAGAAAAAGGATAATAGATGGGAGGGAGATTATAATGAAAGACAAACAGCTGAGTTTATGGCTTTTAGTGTCCAGAAATTATAAATTTTATCCCTTGAGTTCCTGACCTTTGGAAGCGTTTTGGTTCATCGGTCCAAGCAGAAGGGTGAGGGGCAAATGTTTTTTTTTAAAACCTGTCAAGGGAAGACCTGTCCCTGCTGGCTCTGCAAGAGGTGGAGCAGAGGTCTGAATTCATGTTGTTCCCTTGGTGCTGAGGGCTGAATCCATACCGTGTCCGACTATGGGGTGGGACACCGTGGGATGTCCATGCAGCAGGAGACGATGCCTGACCATGTGCAGAGCGGCTTGTTTCTCCTTTGCTCTACAGGCTGGGTGTGTGGGAGAACAAACAGGGTGAAAAACCCACCAAAGATGCTGTAGTGAGTCTGCTGGTCATCTCCTGCAGTTGGATGGATACAACCTGCCCAGCCATGACTGGTGAATTTGGACTGAAGTAATGGAGACAAAAAGGGCCTCCTGGGCTGCTCAAAATTTTTGTATCCAAGGGTCCCCTCTGTCTTCTCACATGAAAATCCACTGACCATGTCTCTCAGTGCTGTATCAGCCATTCCCACTTCCTATTGCACACAAATAAGACTGCATTTTCATCTTTCTCCGTTTTATTTGTTGTCGGATTGGCCTGAACAGCACTTATTTTTCCCATGGTCTCACGGGCTGTGGGTGTACAGCACTGCACACAGCAGCACTCTTATTCTTGTTGATTTTTACAGACCTGCAAACAATCCCAAGATGCTGTGTGGCAGTTCAGTGCCTGCTTAGAAATGCATGATAATGGTAATTTCTGTGGATTATCCCACTTTAACATCTGCAGCAACGCTGTTGACGTTATGTGCCGATGGGGAGGAGAACGTAAGTTTTAACACCTATCAGTATGAAAGTTTATGAGCACGCGGTCTCCAAGGAAAAGTCTGTTTTTGCTGCCTGCGATGCTGAAATTAGCTGATTAGATGAAATGAGGCTGTCCTGCTGCCGCAGCTGTGAAGCACACTATCTCCTATACTGGATTTGTTGGTGTGTGTGGACCCGCTGCAGGTAGATCTCTCGTTAATTCATGTGCCTAATGGCAGTGCTCAGGTCAACTCTGGGAGATGGTTAGTCCTTGAGGTGGGATCCATCTCACTTAGTTTTAGCCATCCCAATGTTGGATGCATCATCTTGACTTGGCAGTATCAGGCCAACAGTTGGACTTGATGATCTTACAGGTCTTTTCCAACCTAAGTGATTCTATGATTCTATCTCAGCCAGCTTTCCATGCTCCTTCTGTAGACAGTGGAGAGACCTTGGCACCTGCAGGTACCTTATATTTTATTTGCCTACCATGGGATGGGATGAATTGCCCCCATCAAAGACACCTCTCCCTATAGACCCTAGAGGGAATCCAGGCAATGCGCTGAAACTCTTGTCCTAAGTGCTGGAGTTCAGTGCGATGTCCCCATCAGCATGAACAGCCAGAGCTCAGGCTCCAGTTGCTATCAACACCTGCTGTGCTGTTTTTGACATTTCTCAGCCTTTTCATCTGTGATAGGCACCAAACCAGCTCCTTCAAGACGAGATGTTGTTTGCACAGAGGGCTGTTGGTTGCAGACTCGCTCTCCAGGACACTGGACGAATAAAAGCACGAAAGGACAAAAGTCCCACCTAGGGATGACGTGAGTCAAGTCTTGTGCGATTGCCAGAGTAGCAGCTCGGATTTGTGGTGGTGCAGAGTGTGACACGTTCTCTCCAGAGTGAGAGGCAATAGGAGATGCTACCAAAAGAGCTGATCTGGTTGTCAGAAACATTTCATGAACTCCTGTTAAGTCACCCGTCACTTCAGTTGGAAAGAGCCTTGCGAAAGCTGAAACATTTTGACAGTTGAAAGATTTTAGCACTCTTGTGTGAAAATGCTTCAATTTTCTCATTTAATTTTTTTTAAACTTACTTCAATTTTATTTTAAAAGATCCTTGAAACGCCCTTTTTGAAAAGATGCAAAATAAAATAAAATGTTTCTTAAGAACATGTTTCTCTACATCACAAATGAGCGAATATTTTTTTTTTCAAGTGTGGTTATAAGCTTCAAGTGTGGTTTTGTTTGATAAAAACACATCTACCAGAAGAAAGCATCAGATCCTGCAGCAAAGCATTGCCCACCTTGTGCTGGTGGCTCCCTGGTGTCTGTAAGACGTCAGAAGGTGGTCCATGAAATGATGACAAATAACCCATTCTCCCCATGTGTTCTCTCCTAGGCAGTTGGTTTGTACATGCTACCACGCCTGCCAGGCAGGATTGGAAGAAGGGGCCGGTGCCTAGTTAAAAGCCAAATTATAGCACTTAAATTACAGTTTTGCAAACCAATTCAACTATGTTTATCTAGAAGTCCCTTTATTTCCCACTCGTCCAGCCTCCCAACAAGTGAAATTCAAGCCGTCTTTACTCTTTTTCTCAAAGAATACAGACAAACCATGAAACCCCAATCTAAGATACCAACATATGCCGAAGTTACTATTGATAAGGGCAGAACTGGACCTTAGGAGGTGCCAGCCATGGATGTATCTACCCCAGGTTATGCCTGGTGTTCCCAAGGTGCACACGTGCACCATTACAAAAAAAACCCAAACACAATGCAATAAATTCACAGCCTCTCTTGTTTCTTTCCATCCATGAACTTCATCGAAGCCCTTGTAGGTATTTAGTTGCACTCAGCAAAAGCTTAGTTTCTAATAGATAGAAAAGATGGGCACCAGAAGAGCTTGCTCACCACGCTGGCTTGGGGGCACGTGAAGAAAATTTGGCTGGAAAGACATCTGCTGTTGCTCTGCAAGACCCATGCGTTGAACGTGGGCGCGGGCAGCCCAGAGACTGCTGCGCACTGGATATTAAATATTCAGCGTGCTGCGCAGAGCTTGGGGCTTTTAAAGCCACTTAGATCTTCCTGTGACCCTTTGTCTTGATTTTCTGGGAGCGTGCTGGTCCCCCAAGATCGACGACAGCTCAGCGTGCGGTGAAGTTCAGCGCTGAGGAGTTTGATGACTGTGGAGATGAACTATGACTGTCTTTCCTGCAATGATGGGTTTCTCATGGGACCTCTGCTAAGCTCTGCCTCTTGTGGCTGCTGAAATCCCCTCCAAGGGCGAATCCTTTCTGTAACTTCAGCTTCCAGCTTTTATTATTTTCTAATAAAAAAAGACCAGTTCAGGATGAAACAAAGCTTGAGAATTGACGTTGAAGTTAACAACCCCCCGTTGAAGGCTGGGATTCAAGAAAAGGAGATTAAACAAGACAGGGGCACTAAGGTGCTGGTGAAAAGTAAGGAAGAGGGGCACATGGCTCTCCCAGAGGCAGAAATTTGGATGAAGGATTGGGAGGAGGCTGCATTTGGAGCTAAAATACAGAAGCTGGTAGGATGCAAATGGAAAGATAGCAATGCTCATAAGGTGGTGTTGAATTTGACCGTATGGTCAGTGGCTAAGACAGTGGAGACGTGAGCACTGTCCTCTGAGCCACCGCAAAGAACGTGTATCACCAAGTCCAGGTGACACAGAGACTAGGCTTGGGCAGTCAAAAAGCCTCAGTAGATCTGGGGTGGAGTTTCTGCATCTCAGGTCTCCGTGTGTAAGGGATGAAATGCTTGTGCCGTTGACACTTCTTAAGAAGAGCCCAGGAGATGAATCCCAGCTGCACCACAGGCGGAACTGGAAGTAAAGGTTTGGGCTGCTAGAAAAAAAAAAAGAAATCAAGCAGCAAACCTCGTTATGCCCAAAACCCAGCCAAAGATGACAGATGAAATCCACTGAGGTGCTCGGAAGGAAAAATAAAGCAAACCCCAGTGCTCTAGGGCCTTTAAGATGCACAATAGCTGCCTTTTGAAATGTAAAAAGGAATAACCAGATTCTCACCGGGAGCGTGTGTTGTGTTCACACGATGAGCTGTAGGATTCTCCCTTACCAGTTGCACTGAGATGAAAGCAAAAGCACTCACAATCTTTTATTCAAGAAGGCGGTAGTAGTTAAGATGATTAACTGTTCCTTATGAAATACTGTCCAAAGGACTGTGCTGTTTTTCTTTTTTTTTTGTCCAATCTAGAAATGAGCTGGTAAGTTGCTTTCACAGACCTGGTGTGATGTTCAAGCCAGGGTGGGGAACCTGAAAAATGTGTTTTGGTATTATGACAAAAATTTTTATGAGTAGTGAAGACCCAAAAGGAAAGGGGTTTACATTTAAAATTATGCATCGTTTGCAGTTAAGATGTTATATAGTGCAATGGATCATTGATCTGTACAAATACAGCATCCATCACATCCAAACAAGGGCTGGTGACTGCTTTGCTTTGCTATGCTTAGTCTTGTTTCACCTTCTCCCTGGCTTTCTGGCTAGATTCACCGTTTAAAATTGCACAAAATAGGCCAATCTCAAATCTGCTGTCCCCATAGGTTTTTAATTCTGTGTAGTGGAATTCACTGAGGTAAACTCCTTTAGCACAGAATATCCGGACATGTTAGAAGTAGGGCAATCCAAATCCTCGGAGGAAACAGCAATAATTGAGAATTTGATCCGAATTTTGTCCTGAGTCCATTGTATGGTGTGAAAAAGGCCAGGAGTAATACTGAAGTAATTAAACCCCAAAAGAGCACTCAGCAACATCCATGGGTACTACCTTTGTCCTCTGGAGGAGGTTCATAGAATCACAGAATCACAGAATGGTTTGGGTTGGAAGGGACCTTCAAAGCCCAGCCAGTCCAACCCCCCTGCAAGGAGCAGGGACATCTCCGACCAGATCAGGTTGCTCAGAGCCCCGGCCAACCTGGCCTGGAATGTTTCCAGGGATGGGGCATCCACCACCTCTCTGGGCAACCTGGGCCAGTGTTCCACCACCCTCAGTGTAAAAAATTTTTTCGTAATATCTAATATCAATCTACCTCCCTCTGTTTTGAAACTGTTCCCAATAGGAACACAGAAATTCTTCACCTAGATTGCTCATCTATTTCAAGAAGGAAAGTCAATCATCCATTAACAGAGATCTAGAGGAAAAATCAGGATTTTTTTTTTTTTATGGTGCACAGAGGATGATGTACTTTCAACCTAAGAACCAATGAAATATTTGCTATCATACTTGCATCATAGCTGAAGAGTCCAGCTAGTGTGATCTTGTCCATGAGAAAAAAAAAGTTTGAAGGAGTGAGAAACCTGGATCCAGATAGGAGAAGGACTGTGGTTTGGTCCTATCTCTGTAAAAAGAAAAAAAAACCAGTAGAAGGGTGAAAATACAGCCACAGTCATATTTGGTTCTCTGAACGTAGGTGTTATAATGCCACTCGATGACCTGAGGTACCTGAGCTGTCTGTATGGGCAGAGGATTTGTGGGGAAACCCTCATCCTTATGGAGATATTGCTGGAGGTCAGCTGGGAAAACCCGGAGCATTCCCCTTGGCTCTGTGTTTAGAGAGCTCAACCCGCTCTCCATGACTGCTTATTGTTGGAGCTAACTTTCATGATTATTTTTATGATTAGGGAGTTTAAGGCTCTGTCGGAACTTGAGGTGTGATTGGCAGGGCGTGGGAGACGCGAATCCATAAATCTGTGCCTAGACATAATTGCTGGAGAGGTTTTTTTTTTCTTAGCTCAATCCCAACGAATATATATCACATCATTTCTGGGTGGGCCCCTCGAGGGCTTGAGAAAATCTCCTGCTGTGTGCTGTGGGAAAACAGCACAAAGGGACCAGGAATCACGGCCGAAACACGGATTCCTAGCTGGAGGACAGAAACAAGGTTCTGTGCCAGAAAGAGCCATACTGGGCCATACTAGGTATGGCTGCATCTTTTGAAGGGAGCCTAAATGTAGGTGTTTGAGGTGAAGGACACCCTGGTCAAAGGAGACAAGCCCCTTGAGGGTGACTCTTCTCCTTTCTTCTCAGAATTTATCTTTGGATGGTGAGAATAATCCCTGGAGTTGCTCACTCCTGCTGTGCTGGAGATGGTGGGCTGCTTCCTCAAGGACTCATGCTTGCAGCCTGTCCCTGGGTACCAGCTTGTTCCCCGTACCAACTCACGGCCTTGGCCATGACAGGTCAACATTTACATGAGTCAAACTCCTCCGTGACCATGGCATCTTACCGTCACCAGCCCTTATCCATTGCTCCTCATCAGGGAGCTCTATCTTTAAAACAAATATCTGGGGAGGAGCAGGCAGGTCTATGCTCAGTCCCTCTCTACAACTACAGAGCCTGCAGATTTATGAAACCTTATGATCCCATGTGACAGATGCTCTGAAGATGTACAACGTTATTAGGTAAAACCACGCTGATGCCAAATTGGGCCATGCTGACAGTCAGAATTGGCCACGATCTGACAGTGACCAATAGCAGATGATTGATGAAGAACATCAGCATGTGGTATAAATAGCTCCAGCCCTCTGATCATCTTCATGGCCCTTGTCTGGACTTGCTCCAACAGCTCCACGTCCTTCTGATGTTGGGGGCTCCAGAACTGGACACAGTACTCCAGGTGGGGTCTCACCAGAGCGGAGCAGAGGGGCAGAATCCCCTCCCTCGACCTGCTGACCACGCTGCTGGGGATGCAGCCCAGGATGTGGTTGGCTGTCTGGGCTGTGAGTGCACATTGTAAGCTCATGTTGAGCTTCTCATCAGCCAGCTCTCCCAAGTCTTTCTCCTCAGGGCTGCTCTCCATCCATTCTCCGCTCAGCCTGGATTTGTGCCTTGGATTGCCCCGACCCATGTGCAGGACCTTGCACTTGGCCTGATTGAATTTCATGACATTCACATGGGCCCACCTCTTAAGCCTGTCATAAGTGCTTCTTCCATAAGTGGGAAGGTGTCTTGAAGATGCCTCAGCATCCAAGGATGTGCTTGAACATAGGAGTGAAGACATGAACTGTGGAGCAAGCCACCGTTCTTGAGTGCTCACTGTTGCATAGAGACTTTACATATTTGGCAAAGCTGATGTGGTTAGTCCCGAAACTTGAAGAAACATATTCCCAGCTGGTTTCAGCTTCCTTAGTTGGGCTGAAGACATAGCCCTGTCCTTGCAGATCCACAGCAGAGCTATAAATAAATCTTTCTAGACAAGCAAAAAAAGATTCGCTCCCCTATTTTTGTCTTCCTGCCTGTAGCATGAGTTGTCTGAGATGTGGGTTGCTGCGTTGTTGTTTTTGTTGTATTTTTACTTGCAGACCCAAACCCTCAGAGGCCACCTTTGCACTGTAACAAGCGAAATCCAACTGACAGGTAAAGACAGGCCTGGAGAGGCGAGCTAGGTCGTACGGGCTCGTATGATTCATATTTTGAGAGGAAAAATACTTCCTCCCAACTACTTTCCCATCTCATCCTTGCAACAAAACACACTCCACGACATCAAAATAGTCCCAAGAAGTCTCTTGTCAGAGCCACTCACGGTAATAACGGATGCTTTTCCCATTGGGGGGCTCAGGCTGTCTCAGCAGAGATGCTCTCAAAGGGCAGAGCTCTACGGGCAGCTCCGCAAAGTGCCGGGAGATGTCTCAAGTGGCAGGAAGCGTCTGCCACTGGAAATTTGTCTGGATGCCTGGTGATTAATGATGAGATGGGAGGAAAGATGAGGTCTCCAGAAAAACATCATACAGCTTCATAAATAGAAAAAGCAGCAAGGCGCGGCAAAACTCTGTGTGTACGGCTAACAGGGTAGCCCTTGTGCCCACATTTTGGATGCCGACGTGTCTGGGTCTGAGAGCTCAGTGACCCCGATTTCTATAGGTTTTTCCAGCTAAGGATTAAGCTGGATACCCAACTTCATGCCCCTCCTCTTCTCTCCCTGCAGAGAATTTCAAACATTTTGGATCCGGGGTGCCAGCTGTGGCTTATATATGAATGTCAAGTTCATACAATAGTCCTCTAGCCAAGTCGTGCGGTCCCTGATGAAGGCTGCCAGCCACTAAAGAGATGTAATCATGCTAGCACCAGAAAAGCATCTCATATACCATCACAAACATCTTTTCTAGACTGAACTTCATCTATTGTCCCACAAACTCCAGGTTTACAGAATTTCGCCCAGTAGTTTTAACGCAAACCACGCATCTCGCCTGTTTGTGATTTCAGCAACTGGAGAGGACAGAGCGCGGGGGGGTGGTGGAGTTGGGCTGGGGATGGCTGTGAAGCGAGCTGTGCACACGGGAGAGAGCTCCGGGTTGGAAACCAGAGGCTAGGAAGAGAGTCAGCTTCAGTAGGACTCACAGGAAAGAGAGGGGAGAAAAATGGGGGGAAAATGAAGGCTTGGAGCATTGATAGAAAAACCTTTGTCCCAGCTCCTTCACAACCAGGGAAACATTTTCATCCCATTGTGTGAAAAATTCTTAAAAACCCGTTCTAAAGGCTAAATTTATCCCACTCCAGAAGAGACAGCAAGATCCTGAATACTGTCTGAGTGCTTGATCAAGAGGGGCTACCAGCCATGGCCAAACTTGCCAGGGGGCTCGTGAGACTTTTATTTGCAGTATGCTTTGAGATTGCTGGATGGAAAAGGACAGGCTAAGGGTGATGCTAAATGTGCCTGGCTGGTGATGTGGATTATGAACTCAACTCTTGCTGTTGCGTTAGCTGAGATTTCAACCCCAACGTTTGGGTTTTTTTTGCAGTCCAGTAAAGAGAAGAGTTCCCTTTTGGCCACAGCTTGCCGCCACGCTCTGTAAAGCAGCAGAAACTTAAAGTAAGAATTTGGGCTTGAAAATTCCATAAATAGCTGCTGTCAGACACAGATAAGCAGCTGAAATCTTGATCAAGCAGCTCCAAAAATACATGGCTTCTTGTTCCTTCAGCTGAAGAGAAAATCAACAACTTGTATGGGTGAGTAAATTAATTTTTACCACTTGCAAAGCCCATGTGATGGATGATTACACACACAAAAGCAGTACCACTAGCAGGATAAAGAGAGGGGTCTCTCCAGGATTTTGGCCAAGCTGCTGATGTTTTCCTTGATGTTTCTGCTGGACTTAACCTGCTCCAGGGAAAGACTTTGCTAGCAGCTTTCTCAAACCAATCCCACTGGGACAGTTTCATCCTGTTGCTCGTCACTGCCACGTGCAATGCCCATCTCTCCGGTTTGGGGAGGCAGTGGTTGGGTGATCCCCAGGTCACCTTTGTCCAGGTGCTGGTCCATCACTGAGCCCTGGAGTCACCACGGCTTTTCCCCTCAGCAACAGAAAGGATCAAATCAGCCTGCAGCAGTGGGCGAAAGCCTTCACAGACCCTTGCACCTGGCTCTGTCGGCCGCTCTTCAAAAGCCCATGAAGCCCAAGGCATGGTTATCCCAGGCAGATCCTACTGATCTTCTCTTCACCCTTGGCAGCACTTTCAAAAAGGGAGGGAAATAAGGATATGCAAAAAAATTAGCAGCTTTGGGAGCACCAAGTCAGCTGGATGTGGGTTCCCAGGGTTCTGGACCATGCTCAGAGCAGGAAGGATCTTCTCTTCTGCATCCCCACAGGGTCTATGCTACCCAGGGTCACGCCGGACCTGGACCCTGGCCCAGTGCTCCTACGTACGCTGCTTTTCACCTGCCAAAGCACAGGCATCTGTCCTGCACTGCAACTGCCCCAAGCTGGCACGGCTGTGGGACATCTCTTGTGGCTGGTGGATATTCATCCCTGACACAGCGGAGGTGCCCACGAGGCCATGGCAGCCTGGTCCCACCACGACGAAGGAGACCATCCCTGCTCAGCCATGCTGCAGGACCCATTAACAGAGCAATGCCCTGCTGAATTACGCAGCGTCTACGCCGGTGCCGTCAACGGCTCAGAAGGATGCGATAATTTTCCTTTTCTGCCCAGCATCACACCTCGGGGCCCAGGTTCCCAAAGCACTGGGCATCTGCCGAGCCTGTTAGCATCAGTGGGAGCTGCTGGCGCTTAGCCCTGTCAAAAAATGTACCTGTTTAACACGACTCAGCTGAAATACAAAATTAGCCAGAAAGGTAGGGCTGAGTTGGAAGATTTGAGCTGTTCTGCCTGGATATTAATTCTGGCCACGCACAGCCTTGCAACGTTACAAATGCTATTTTACGGATTGCGGCAGGCAGAGACACATACACATCTTATATTCACAATGGTACAACAGGCAAAGGGAAAAGCTGGGTCATACTGTTTCCCAAAAGAAAAGGTTGGCTTCCAGATGACTCAGGAATGTCCTAGAGATCAGCTTCATCTATTTATGTATTTATTCCGGCTGGCATCTGTTAATCACTGCTAATAGCAAGGGGTTGCATAATTGTAAGGAGGATGCTTTTGTGATGCCTCTGACCAGAGAAAATACATCTATTTTGGCTTGTGCCTATGAATAGGTACCCTGCTCTGACTCCCTGCGTTTGCAAAGCACGGATACTACTGAAAATAAGATGTGATTGGCAGGTACAACCTGATTAGCATATACAAATTGCCGTGGCCTTTCTCCAAGCAATCATTTGTACAAATTGTTTCCTCTGTCTCCTATCTGAAAAGAAGCAGAGCTATTAGGTAAGTTGAGACTTAAAAAGAGTCAGCAGAAGGCTAATGCACGCGCCATCTCATTTCACACCCTTTTGAATGTTCAGCTTTTTCTGAACCGTGACTTTTCCCCTTCCTTAAGAAAAAGGCCAAAAACCATGGGCTTTGCGTGAAGAAGGGTTTTTTTTCCCCTGAAGAAAATCCTTGCTTTTTTCTTTTTTTTTTTTTCACAGCCTTTTTTTTTTTTTTTCTTTTTTCTTAGAGCAGCCGTTCCTAAAATATTTGCTCATTGTGGTTTTCAAACAGATGAAAAATTTCTGTAACCGTTTAGGTTATATATATTTTTTAAATCACGTCAAAATGGAAAAAGAGGCTTGCAAGAGAAAGAAAACCTCTCCTGATGAAAAGTGCTTTGGAGTGGGCTGAGATGATATCCCTCCCTCCATATTCAAGGTGTCATGGCATTTTTGGACTGAGTATATTACTGCATGCTCCTCTTAAGATGTTTGATAGCACCAATCATAGAGGTTCAACCCATAAGTCAAACACGTCAAACAGCTGAGACTGGCTCCAAAAATGTGCAGCCCCTCCCAGACACCGGAATAATTTGGCTTTTTTGCTTTGCTTTGTGCACGTTGGACCTGGAGATGGTGTTTCACCCTTCCCTGTAGTCAAGAGCATTCAGCTGCCATTATTTTCACGGCAGTGAATGTTCCCATGACTCCAGGAGCAAGAAGCTTAAGACCTTCAAGACCTTCCTGGTCTCTGTAGGCAGTATGAGGGACAGCTGGAGAGCCAAGGGGTCACTGAGTCCTTTTCAGTGAGGACATCATTCCAGATATTTTATCCTACCCTATTTAATGACAATAAGAGCAGCACTTTGCCAAACAGCCCATCCTAATTTCATAGGCTTTTGAATCCATAATTAGGCATCTTAAATGCCGGTTATGAATACCAGGCTGAGTTCTGGCTGCAACCTTAATTAAAAACATCTCGCAGCAGGGTAAATAAATAATTCCCTTTTAAGTTTGAGGCCATTTTATGCTTCAGACCCTGCTGGGCTGCAGGAGGGCTGGTGTGTGGGAGAGGCGTGATAGCTCTGCCTCGATGAGATAAGCGGTGGAGAGGCAGTACGCATCCTCCGACGCGGTCCTAACCACAGCCCTTTCTGGGCTCTGCAGACTTTCTGGCCGGAATCACTTTGCTTTTTCTACGCTATCTCAGAGATAATTTTTTTTCTCTCCTGGTTTGTTCTCTGGAGTCTTAAATCAATAGTGTGCGAGTGGGTGCGTGGGTGAGGGGAGGAGGCAGTGCTGGGAAACCAAGCTGAGCACGTCGCTTGGTGCAGGAACGTTGCGTGTTGCTACCTGTCCAAAAATCACAGGTCATTCTCCAACCTCAACACTACACGGGTCATGGATTTGCTGCTTGGCTTCCTGACCAAAATCAGTGCAGATCTGATAGCAAAATAACACATGGATATTGCAGGTCCTCCTGAAGGGCTTTTTCTAGCCATAACATTTTTGCCAGTAACCCAGCCAACAATACAAAATCATCGACAGTGGTGTTTTCAGCTGAGAAAATGATTACTGGTGTAATGTGAAATGAGGCAGGGCACATAATCTCACAGTGAGTCACTGAGGTGAAGGTATTTCAGACTTTATTTCGGAAAGAAAAGAAGAGGTTTTTAGATACCGCGATCGACAATGAGCTTGGAACCAACGTGCATATGTCAGTTGAGATCAAGCTGGCTGATGGAGGCAAAGCAGGACCCCAAAGTGAGGTTCCTTAAGGAGCAGCACTGAGAAATTTAAGTCAGTGAGACCATAAACAGGTCTTCAAAGTGCTTTACTGCATGTTGGAAAATCTCTGAAAATGGTTACCTGGGCAACAGGTCCAGGCTTCACTGGACAAACGGGAGCTTTGGAGAGGTAAATGGGAATATATGGAATATGGAGGTAAGGAAAATATGTGGTGGAGCCCAAGTGGAGATGAAGAAGGGAGGTATGGCCCAAATAAACACTCAGTGTTGTCTTTCTGAAACCTGAGGAAACTGTGGGTAGTGAAATGGGAATTACAAATCTGCAGGTGGAGAGTCAGCTCTGTTTGGGATAGATAACCCTATTCTTGAGCGCTGAAACACCCCAAATCTGAGACAGCGTGTGAAATCGTAATAAAGTCAAACACAGGAACGGCGTATGACTTGAGAACAGCAAGTAGCATCTCTGTCTAAGGGATGGAAAAAAAATGATCCATGCAGTTACAGGTCTGCTGGTCTGACCTTAGTCTCTCATGGAGAAGCAGTGTTCAGACTGGAAGAGGCCGTGGTGTTGGGAAGAGGGATGGAGAAGAGACCTCAGGAGAAGAAGTCACTAAGCCCCAGCTGTGGTCCTGCACAAGATGGGTTGAACATGAGGAGGAAGATTTTTACCACGCATTGCTGACAGTGCTATCACCAGGGTGGTATGAAGCAACTGAGTATTGGGCGCATACTCCACAGCATCAGCAGTCTGTGGTTCCAGAAACCTGGTGCTGCAGTGGAAATGGTACAAATGGACCAAAAAATGGACAAAACATCTTTCTTCTGCATGGAAGAGGAAAAGCCATGATGACATACCATCTGCTGCAGGAAAAGAGAAAAAAAATCAGTGCTGTTGGCACAGTCCAAGGGACACCTTTTGGACACAATATCCAATTATCTTAGGAATTCCATCCTTCCCTGTGCAAGGGCCCTTCTGATCCCTATGGAAAGCTCATTCCCAATCATAAAAGGGTGACTGATTAATGCTGGAGTGGTTGAGCACGATAGGCAAAGCTAGAATGTAAATGAGGTTTTCCACAACGGCTAGGTGCACTCTTCCCAACAACTCCTCTTTATTAAAGTCAGTGGGCAAAAATGCACCTTTTTCCTGGAGCCAAGTGACGCAGTGAAGAATTAGTACAGGGTCAATGTAACAAACACAACCCAGAGGTTGTGATTTGGTTCCCTTTCAAGCTCTGCTGGTGGAACCCACAGATCAAACACTTAAAATCTCCAAACCGCGCAGGGTTTAGCTCCCGGCTCCATCGATATCAGACTCCAAAACATTTGCTGAGCAAATCCCCGAAGGAGGGCATTTCCCATCCTTGACGTGCTGATTAACCATGGGGCGCAATATTTGTGTGTTTCGCCGGCCGTGGGATCAGTGGGAGCAGGACTTCTCCTCCCCAGCAGCCAGAGGGATTGGTGATGGTTGGGAGCATGCGCATCAACGCTTTGTGCCAGGACCTAAAGGGACCAGTATCGTTTTAAGCCTTTCTTGTGAATTGAAAGACCACGCTTATTCCCCTGCAATATTTAATACCTTGCTATGGATCCTGAGAAATATCTGCCTGCTTGATCGTTATAATTAATGATAACCCCAGACTGCAGGGAAAAAGAATTGTCTAAATGCTTTCAATTGTTAATGGCTCAGACCTTAAGGTTTAATTCATCCTATTCTCCCCCTTGTTAATTAAAGGCACTCCATCTCTCGTTGTGTCAGACAGATTAAGAAGAGGAGATGCAGAACAGCTGTTACTGCCACGGCACGGGGAAATTGCACAAAAGTTATCTCAGCCCCGGACACCCTGGGAACGGGGATGGCTGCGCCCGCTCGTTTGCCTCATCTGACTGACAGCAAAGATGGAAAATGTGCAATGTGGTGATAAACTCCCTTCTCGAGCTTCTTAAGCCCTTTTCTCTACAACCCAGAGATTATGGCTATAGCTTGATTTCTGCTCCGATTCCTTGATAGCCAGGAATTATTTATTTTGCAGCTGTCAGATTGTATTTGCCACATGCAGCGCTTTTCTATTTCGCCTGTCTCGGATATCCTGGGGTTTTATACCTGAGTTTACGTTGTTTGCGGCTCTCTTAGAAATACGACGAAGCCAAAAGTAATTGTGTTTATTACAACTCATATTAAAGTTTTTCTGCCAAGAGGTAGCAGAGTTCAGGACCCGGTGGGATGCTTTCCAGGCAGAAAAAGGGTGAAGTGACAAAAATCAATACATTTTGAAGCACAGGTCATTTATTTGCAGCAGTGCTGGGTCAGATCATAACTTCCCAGGTCTAGGAAGAATCCTTTGTGGGATCCAGTCAAAACAGCAAAATTAATATTCATTCATTTATTTAGCTAGATTAGGGTGGAAAGCAAAGTCACTTTCAGTTAACAGCACCTTCTCTGCCCCCATTCACTACAACCTTATGTATTTTTAGTCCTCCCAGCCTTGTAGTGGTTTTGTGCAGAAGCCAAGATGCTGTTGAGTAATGGAAGGCTGAGTCAATCCCCTCCAGGGAATTAATGTAAATAAGAAAGTTTTGGCATGGGGATGAAATGACGGCACGTTCCTTGAGCAGCGCACAGAAAAGAAAAAAAATCCCAATCAAATAATTTTTCTCTGCTTGGAAAAAAAATGGTGCTTTCATGTTAGGCTGAAAATATCCTCCTGGTACTTTCATATTTCCAAAGTAGCTTGGAACTGAAAGCAGCTTTGCAGAAAAGGCTTCCGAGGAGAATTTGTAGCGGTCTGAATTATCTCCCTTGGTCCTGCCTGGATTTAGGCAAAATTTGGAATTTTTTTTAACTGAAGAAGTTAAATTCTGCTCAGGGATTTGAACCCGCCTCCCTCTCCCCAGGCCTCTGCTGCTGTGAGAGAACCACATGCCCTTTCCCCTTGAAAAGCAAAAAAAGCACACGCTCAAAAAAAAAAAATTGGTTCATCCTTTGCCACTTGGAGGATAAAGAGAAATTTAAAATCTCCGCACGTCTCACAAGATGCCACTTCTCCAGTGTTACTTACCTCCCTGCAGCAACTGCTGCTTGTAACGAACTCAAAACAGCAAGAACCCAGTTTGATCAGTGGTTAATCCTGTTACAGAGGACACGAGCTGAGGGGTAAAGTGGGTTTCTCTCCTCCACCAGCCACTGTGTCTGCCAAGTCCCGGGACACTGTCATCTCTCAGGCCCTTTCCCTTGTCTGCGATATTTTGGTGAAAATTTGGTGGCCCACCTGGTTCAAAAGTTCCAGGACAGACAGATGGACAGAGAGCTGACCCAAACTTCATGCCTTCATTTCTTTTTGAAGAAGGAAACAAAAAATGGTCAACGTTTGCACTGTTTTGAGCTGGTCAGGGTGCACATATTTGGGCTCATTTTTTCCACATAAATAGATTTGTCTTGCAGAAGACCTTTGCTACCAAGAGCTCAACCATGATTTGATGCCATTTACCACATTCTGAGTTCACGGTAGCCTTCAAAAATGTATGTTTTGAGTGAAATCTCGTGAGTACAATAGTCCTGTTCAAGGTGTCTTTCAGTCCAGCATTTTGCAAATCATGTGCAAGGCAAATTTGGAGATCCTTGAATCAAACAAGTGGTGAACATATCCCAGGGGGAGATCTGGAGAGAGCAGAGCTGCTGTGGTGGAACAGCAGGTAACGGGAAAAACCAGGGTCCTGTTAAGAAGTTTTTAAATTGACCACAAGTCACAAAGAAGCCCTTTCTCTGGAGGCACAGAAATCCAGGAAGAAAATGAGAAATATTGTTGTTTTTTTTTTTTTTTTTAATCTGCCTTTCCTCAAGGATGACTTGCTTGACCTCAGTGTGCCAGAAGAGAGGAAAAAACCTGAGAAAGCCTCCCCAGGCTAAACTTCCTCCAGGCTTAAGGGTTGGTGGCTTTTTAAGATGAAGGCAGAGGTGAATTGTCCTGTACCGAGTGTTTGGGACACTGGTGTGCGAGGGAGGGCTTTGCTGCCTGCTCATGTGTGAGCTATCTGCAGCTAGACGGGACCTCCAGCCCTTCAAACCCCCAGTCCCACTGTCCCACCGCATCCTCAGATCCACCACATCCCAACAGATGATGCTTCTGGAGGGGTATAACAACGCACCCACATGTGGCACGGGAGGACAGATGGAAACCCATCTACAACCCCAGACCCAACGGTGAGCTAAAGCAGCTTCTCTCTTCAAACTCATCAGTGCCTGTGCCTGTGATGTGCTGCTTGGCAATTCGGGCCCCATCCGGCATCGTGCTGTGCACACGATTCATTGCCAGCGCTCCTGTGTTTTTAGTGTGCCATGAAAGGCAGATGTTACGATCAAACAGACCCATTAAAGCCCCCAAGACTTGAGTATCTGCAGTCATTATAGCACCAGGCAGGCATTTCGCACAGCTGTTTGAGTTTGTTATAGGGTGGAAAAGAGGTGGAGGAGAAAGGAGAATTTCTTTAAAGGTTTCTGAGCGTAAAGGAAAGGCGTGCAGAATTTAAGAAATGAGCAAAGTCCCTGCATGTGTGTGAGAGGGCTTCAGGAGGGAGCTGCAGCCACCACTCAGGCGTTGTAAAGTGGTGAGAGTGTTGACCTCACCCCCTTCTGTGGTGCAAAGAAGCCACCACGCCTGCCCTCAAACACTGCAGCCTCTTTCTCCATTGCTCCGGGAATGCCCACGACAGGACACTGGTCACCTTGCAAAATGGCCAGTGCTGTCCAGCATGGACATCTGGGACGGGGAAGAAGGTTGTGAAGCCTCTAAGAGAACTGCATGGGCTCAGGCCAGTGAGAGGAGGAATTAGGACATGACAATTTGGTGCTGAGTTGGTCCTTCTGCCTTGGACCAAGGGTAGGTGAGTTGAGGTGCAACTGTGGAAGAGATTTGGGTCCCAAGTAGGGATGCTAAAGGCACAGAGCAGGACAGTTCAGATGCTGCGTAAGGGTGCCAGAGGAGGGAATGCTACTGAGAAAAGGGAAAAGATTCGATTTCTTGAAGGAGTTCAGTGGCCCTGGGCTCCCAGCAATGTGGAAATCCCCAGGGCATGAGACGCTGATGAAGGAAGGACAAAAGAAGTCTCACCATCATTATGCAATTCTCCCAGGGCCTCTTCTGCATTCAGCTTATTCTCTCCACTGTAAATATTCCCAGGGAAAGGAAAAATGTCCTTCTTCAGGACAAACTCTCCCCTTGCAAGACAGTAAAGTGCTGCAGGGGAGGGAATCTGTCAGAGGAGCCGGGTGCTGTTGCGTGTGCGGAGAGCTCGCAGTGCCTCGGGTGTGCCATGGAGAGACGGCTGCTACGCATCGGTTTCGGGAACCGCTGAGCATCTCTTCCCCTTCACTGCTTTTCTGAGGGTCAGCAACAGCAGAGGGTGCAGATTGCAATTGTTCACTGGAAATTCAGAGCAAGGTTTTGCTGTGGAATGATGAAAAGTGAAAATTTCCCTGTGGAATGAACATCCCAGGGAGAGGCCAGCTTGGAAACGCCTTTGAACTATTTTATTCTGATAGTGTCTATCTACCACTCACAGATATACCCTAATATAATAACATTGGCATCAAATGAGTATGATAAAACCCACAAGCAAGTAACTTCCAAGCAGGACTTGTCCTTCATTTCATTTTATAGGGCCAAACATTTCCAGGTGAAAGCCATCCTTTTTGATTTCCCTCCCCACAACGACCATCCACAACATTTCCCCTGAAACAGTGACAAACCCAAACCATTCCCAAAGGGAAACTACTTCAGGAAATACGTTTTCAAGCAGCTTTAGGTAGGAAGCCCAACAAGCCTACTCAGTTCCATCCCATGCAGCCCCCAGCGCTCAAACACACCACGAGGTCCCAGCGCTGAGTAATTAGGAGAACATATGCTGGAATTAAGCCCAGTGAATGCAAACATGTGCTCCTTAAGTGTATTGACATCTATTATGGTAAAACTTCCTTATCTTGTCTCTTGGTCCTTTTTTCCACATTTCTGCTCCCCAGCGTTATGGCCTGGAGGCAGGAAGGGGTTGCTGAGGCAGTTGCAGTATTTTCAGCAAGTTGAAAGAAGATGAGATGTTATTTTATACATGAAGAAACACATACTTGCTCTGCAGCCCAGGAGGAGAAGAGAGGTGGATGAAGATAAAAGTGGAAATAAACCCTGCCAGCAACCCAGCTACTGTGATAAGAGAAGACTGTCTAAAGCTTTTAAGAGAAGTAACCAAAGTCAAGACATAGAGAAAATGGGATCACTGGGCATTTCAGCAATTGCTGGACCTCTAGATCCCACGGGCCACAGTCCTTCATGAAACTGCTCCAGCGTGGGTCATCTCTTCCACGGGGTGCAGTCCCTCCAGAACAGCTGTCCCAGTGGGCCCTTCACGGGCCACAGCCTCCTTCAGGCCTCCACCTCCCCCAGTGTGGGGTCCTCTGTGGGCTGCAGGTGGATCTCTGCCCCTCCGTGGACCTCCATGGGCTGCAGGGGGACAACCTGCTCCACCATGGTCTTCACCACAGGCTGCAGGGGAATCTTGGCCAGGAGCCGCGTTACTCCTCCCCCTCCTTCTTCACTGACCTTGGCGTCTGCAGCCGGTCCTCTAAACAAACTAACAGGCGCCTCTCAGGATCTTGTTTACATCTTATTCACTTCTCATCTCCTCTCCATTTCTTGCAGCCAGGCCGGGCCGAGTTGGGCCCAGTCGGCTGCCCGGCGGGAGGCCAGAGGGTGAGGCCTGCAAGGCCCACAAGGCTCGCGCCTCCCCCTCTCTGCCCCCTTGCTCAGCGTCTTCACATCTTCTTTTTTTTTTTTTTTTTTCCTGTTTTCCCCTTCTTAAAAACGTTATCGCAGAGGCATTATCATGGGACATTCTGCTACCAATCGGCTCGGCCTTGGCCAGCAGTGGGTCCGCCCTAGGCCCGGCCAAGTCCACTGAACAAAGGGGAGCGACTTCCAGCAGTTTCCTACAGAAGCTACCACTGCAGCCCCCCTCACGAAATAAAACCAACACAGGGACTAACTTATTTTAGAAGGGGCAGGACTAGGAGGTAAGGAAAAGATCAGCTTCCCAGTAGCTGAAGCATTGTGACAGGTAGGACTGAATGAATGCTCTTGACATCCACTAAAAAAAGGCAGGGAAAAAAAAGGGGTAAAAAAAAAGAAAAGAAAAAGAAGGATTTAGTTTGGTTGTTAGAAAGCACTAAAGGCTGGGAAAATGCTTAGAACTTGCTGTGAATAAGGCTCTCTCCCGGAGCAGGGATCAGAAATAGGTTGGAAAAAAAACCTACAAAGGAGGGTGTAAGAATGGGTCCTGCTTCTGAGCAGATGCTATAGGCCTTTCTTACAGCTCTGTGTATCTCTCGTGGTGAACACTGCTGTCTTAACAAGCTTCTCATGTGGTCACCTGTCTTCATTAAAGCAGACGCCTTTCCTCCTTCTGCCCCATTTCAATTCCAGCTGTGTGAAGTTCATGGGATCATCTTGTTGGGACATCCTTTAGACTCGAGACAGCAGTTCTGTTCTCAAGATGATGTTGTTCTCCCCAGTCCTTCTCCACTTGCTGGGAAAGCATTTACTGATGTCTCTGCCCCTGCGCATACTTTTGACTTTGGGAGGAGACTCCCAACTTTTCCAGGGTACTTTCAACAGACGCATCCTGTTAGTGACCAAACCTTTCACGTGATACTGGTTTTGAGTGGTCATGCTGTGGATGTCAAAATTACAGGACAAACTCCGCTGGCTCTCAGCTCGCAGAAGAAACCAGAGTGAAGCAAGGAACCGGAGTGAACAGATGCCTCTTTTGGGCTGTCCAGATGGCTGAGTAGCTGCAAAAGGCATAAGAAGGATCATAGCCTATGGCAGCTTTCAA
Organism: Chlamydotis macqueenii; assembly: GCF_036417535.1. Taxonomy (NCBI): domain Eukaryota; kingdom Metazoa; phylum Chordata; class Aves; order Otidiformes; family Otididae; genus Chlamydotis; species Chlamydotis macqueenii. Next base: position 81,822,520 of record NC_141559.1, read on the forward strand.
GTGGCCAAACTGATCTGGAGTGAACAATGACCTTCATAAACCCACTTAATGAAAAATACATCCTTGCAGCAGGGTGAAGAGGAGGAGGAACCTCTTTCTCTGAATCTCTTATGCTACAGATATTTCAGCCGTGCAAACATTTTAAAGTGAGACCAGTGTGCGGTTAGCTCTCGCCACTGGAAAATCCACTTTTCCACCCCAATTTTTTGCTTTCTAGGCACATTGCCAATGGGTACCTGGCAGCCAGCTTGTGGGGTGCCGCTGCTAATCACATTAGAGGAAAACCGCTTCTTCGGGATGGAGGCAGACATTGCAAACAAAGGAGAATGTGGGCTGATCTCGCTAAGGGAGTTGGGCAAAAATCCCACCCAAATTTAGCTGTGTGAAACTTATCGCTGCAGAAATGGCATCTTCGGTGTTCAACTACTCATTAGATTGAGTAGGAAGAGAGTCTGGAGACATATAAGGAGACAATGGGTGAATGGGAGCTCTGGAAGTCTTGATTCCAACCTCCTGCTCCAAGCAGGACTATCCCCAATGCTGGATCAGGTTGATAAGGGCTTTTTCTGTCCCAGTCTTATAAACCTCCAAGGATGGAGATCTCTCAGCTTTCTTTCCCAAGTCCTCTCCACATCCCTAGCTCTGTCGCTCTATTTCTTCCGTTGCTGAGAAGTCCCTGGAGCCTGGAGCTTTTCTGTCTTTGCAGCATTGCTGCAGAGGAGCTCTGGTCCTAGCTGGCTTGTTCGGGGTCCGGTGCTCGCACACAGCGTAGCTCGGTGTGGAGGTTATCAGTGCATTTAGAGGTTCTGGTTCAGCAGCATGTTGTGTCATGAAATAATCCAAAAGGCATTTAAAAATTACACATAAACAGAGCTTTGGGATCTCCTAAGCTGTGTGTTTAAATGTCTTCCATATAAAATATTTCTCATTAAAAAAAAAATTCAAGTTATTTTCTCTGGAAGCTTTTGAGTGTAAGCTTTCTTTGATGTAAACCAGCATTTTCCATGGGAAAAAATTCAAACATTTCAGTGCAAAGTGTCCAGCCATCTCCCATGTTGAATCTCATCTGAATGGTTCATGTGCAATAAAGTGCATGCCCTTCTGCAGTGAAATGCACGTAACTGAATTAGCTTTTGCAGAAGAGAAGGAATTGGTTAACTACACTGAAATAAAGTTCACTTCGGTGAAGGACTCTTGATTACCAGGGTGGAGGTGCAGGCTAAAGTTGCTCCCTGGGAAACATTGAATGCGTTTGTGCTGGGTTCCTAATCCAAACAAGGACAGGGCCCCTGATGGTGAATTAGGATTCTCACTGCTGAAACGAATGAAGAGGTGCATGAAATGGAAAAGAGAAGATTGTCCTTCTTCAGAGAGGAGGGAAGAACCTCTGAAAGTCCTGGCTTGCACAGCTTGCCCGTTGGAAGCGAAGCTACAGAATAAGTCTTATCTGATGCGAGCAGATTCATCCTACTGCTGCACTTGAAAGGCAGACGGAAAACCCTTAGTCTGGTCACTCCTGTTTTAAATTATGCATTCTCCATCTGCTGACTTGAGCACAGACATGCTTACAGTTACTGCCGTGCTTCTTAAAATAACATCCCTGCTGCGATGGATACTTATGGAGAGCTTTTGCACACCCCTGACTTGCCTAGTCCGAGCTCTCTCAGCTTCTGTCTCTTCCTGATGTCCCTTCAGGTGAAGTTTTGATGTCACCAGGAGGAAAGTGAGTGGTACAGGTTTGGCCAGCTCCTGGCACAGGCCAGGCAAGCCAAGATCCCACCATGCCAGTGAAAATTGTTATCTCTTTCAAACCATTCTGAAGAATTTTACATTCTTTGCTTTGATTGCTCCAAAAGACCTCATCTGCATGAAGAATGTCTACACATGACACCTGAAAACCTCCTCGAGGGACCAGAACCCAAGCTTGAGCCCTGGATTGACTTTAATTTTGGAAAACTCTGACTCCTGGACCATGAAACTCCTTATGACAGGTCTTGGCACCCTCAGGAGGCCACTGCAGCCAAACCTGGTTTCCCACCAGGTCAGAGCAGGAGGTGCAAACATGTTGGCCCAGCATGTCCCTAGAGCAGAGCCTGGGGTTGCTTAGATGGAGACTCATCCTGCCGTACTCAGGTCACTTCCAGACAGTGCTCGCATCCCTGCCAGACATGCTCCGCCACACAGAACATGTTGAATTCTTTGCCTCTTTCCTTGGACTCTAAATCAATTCTGTCAGCTCCTTAATTATTTTAATTTTTCTTCATTCTCCAGATCCCTCAAATATATTTTATGTGTAGGGTACAGGCTTAAAAAAGAAAGCTACCGCTGTGCCCTTGCCTCTGAAATATTACCAGAGAAATGTTATGTATTTCATCTCTGCCTTTCATTTTTCCAGACATTTTTTTTTGCTTTGAAGAAGCTTGAAACAGTAATAGACTGATGGCTACACTCCAACTCCATTGATTAACAGTGAGTGGTCAGGCTCTTCAATGCCTGAGAATATATCCAGAAACGGGGGCAGGTGAATTATTGCATTTTACTGCAGAGGGAAGGAGGAGGGGAAGAATAAGACCTAAAACAGGGACTTCAAAAGACCAGCCTACCCCATGTCCAAATCCCCAGTGGCATGAAGTCCTAATCTGGGGGAGAACCAATGATTATTTTAGTGGTTCTGCACAGCACAGGGCTAAATCATTTACAAATATTGCCAGTGTAAATTGTCTCTACTTTAACAAGAGGAGAAAAGAGAAGGAAAGTAAGTGGAAACGCTTTTCCATGGTTTTATCAGAGAGATCAGTGCTGAGAAGAGAAAGCTCTTCCCAGCCATTACAGTCCTCAGCAATGGTCCCATTATCAGTGCATTTTAGGAGAAAAGGCAACGAGTCCTCGGGACAAAGGAAGTATTGCAGGCTGCAAGATTTGAAGAAGCCCAAGGGCTGCAAAGAGGTTGTCCTGATGGACAATGGGACAGAGGCCTGGTGTCTGTCCCTTCGACTTCCTCACAGGAGGATTCTTCTTTACAACCTTGGAAGCACCTGGAACCACTGGGCTACACCCTAACAAGACCACAGGGTCATAGTATCATGATCTTAAGGTAGTTCAGGTTGGTCTCTATTCGAATCTTCTGCTTAAAGAAGGGTCAGCTGTGTGGCTGGACTGGGTTGCTCGGGGCTTTATCTACTCTGGTCTTGAAAATGTTCAAGGTTGGAAATGGCACAAGTTCTCTGGGCAACATGTTCCACTTCTTGACTGTCTTTATGTGGGAAATGTTTCTCCTCCAAAATATAGTCTTACCTTTTCATTTTTGGCTCAAGGGAATTGCTGGTGGGTATGAATGCAAAGGGAATGCCATGAAAGCTGGACTTCTCGGAGTAGGACAAACTTGGTAATGTACTCTCTCCAAAAAAAAGGGACAGGTTTGGGGTGGGATCACAGTCTATGAATTCATCCAAACTTAAGGCAAGGAAGAGGAGCAAAGTTTGGATGCAAAAAGAGTGGAGACCGCACTCTCAAGTTTCACTACCATATCCCCCTCCATCCCTCCACCTCATTTATGGTCTGGGAGAGGTGGGAGTTTGCATCAAACATCAGAGAATCCATTTTACCTTCAAAAAGATGGGGAATATTTTTGAAATAATGACTTCTTTTGGGATGGGAAAGCATTTTCTTCTTATTATTTGAATTCAAGACCTGTCCCAAGACTGAAGAACAAGTGAAGACAGATGCCATGGGTGATGATGATCACTCCAGCTTGCAAGATGAGCCAGTGAGAAGTCAGAAGAGTTTGCAGCGTCTCTGCAGTACGTGATGCGATGGCTGGTGCTGGGGAGTGTTTGTGAACTGTCTGTCAACTGAACATCCCAGTGAAGTTTTCACTTGTGTGTTAGGTGCTGCAACACCAGCCTACAAGGCCATCCCGAGTGTTATAAAACTGCCATTTCCAATCCTCATGCAGTTAATACTGACTGATGCTTGCTTTTCTGATATATATCATGAAACTCAGATCCTGACGGGATTAATGCACTGTAAAAAAGACTCAAGACCTTCAATGAGGCTCTTTTAACGCATCAGCTCTATGAGCCCATTTTTGTGGCCAGTTTTGGAAGAATCAGAAATCCTTTCATGAAAAGATGTTTAGTGAAGAAAAATAGAAACGACAACAAAATGTATAAGCAACCGTAGAAAGTAAGCTATGAAGAAAATGTTTTCATCTGCAAATATGCTTATGTCAATAGCTGGATAAGAGGTACTCATATTCACACATGTCTTAAAGCTGTGGAGTCCAAATGAAAATGAATCTTTCAGTAAAATAAACTAAAGGAGGTTACTATGATATATATATATGTCCAGATGATTAAAACACTACAAGAAAACACAGAAGTAAAAGCTTGTTCTTTCTATTTATCTTTTTACGGAAAGAGATTTAACTTATATTATCCCCATTAAATTCAAGAGAATTTGCTTAGGGGGTTTCATCTGTTCTGCAGAGATCTAAACTACCATTTCAAGGTATAACATTTCCCAAAGCCTTTATTTTGCAGCAGGAACAATGCGTCTTCTTGGAGAGTGGGGATCTGAGCATCATTGTGACAGACAGCAATTTGATCTTGCAAACCGCTCTGACCCCTTTCTTGCCTTGTTCCTCCTCAGTTTTGTATTTGCACATCTTCTCTTTCTTCTGCACATTTGAATGTAATAATTATTTTAAGAATTGTGAAACGACTGTGTATTGAATCATGAGCGATCTGTAGTCTAAGTAGCTTTCCTAAAAGTAAAAGAGATAATTTTTGTTGATATTGATAGCTATAGAAATCAATATCTGCCACAGCTCTACATCATCTCTTTTGACTCCCCACTCCTCACCCAAATACTCACGCAGGCGTGGGGTGACTCCCTCTCTTCACTTCTGTCCATCGATTTCAACATGAGTTGCTCAAACACCGTGAAGCCCTTGGGAATTCCTCATGATAGACCCAGGACTCAGATCATATTAAAACAGATTAAGGGTAAGCAATAAGCAGTAATAAACTATAGCCGTGCAGCTTTAACATCAGCAGTTGAGAAAGCATCCCAGAGTACAATTTCATTGATTTTAGCGGAATTATGTCATGCATTAATTTGAGCCAAAAACACGATATATATTTCAGTGCTCCTGAAAACCCTCTTGGAATTTGTTTCCCAGTGGAGGTTCCATTAAAATAAAAAGACGCCAGTTTTAACTGTTGATCAGAATATATTGTGACACGTTTGAGCGGAGAGATTACAGAAGACCTCATAGAAGATTGACCTTTTGATATGTGGCAGAAAGATTGCCGGAAACAAGGGAACAATTCAAGAGTTATTTGCTGAGAGGACCCAGGGGCATTAAAATCACTGCAATATGGCAGGCTTGGACTGTTGCCGTGCTCTTTATATACAGCTGAGAGAGACTTGCAAAAGAAGCTCCTCTCAAGAAATAGATACAATATTTTTGCAGGCGGTGACAAGAGAGCTTTGACAAATTTTAGAGCAGCTCACTTGGAGGGAACAAAGGCTGCTGAAGGGAGTCAAGTTCAGTAGTCATGACAACACTTTCAAGAATTCACAGTTTAGGGAAGAAGTAAGGGAAATAAATACTGTTTGGCAACACAAAGTGATCCATTATTGCTCATACATTATCTCTAGCCATCTGGACAGTTCTGAAGTTAAGAAACCAATGCTCGGTGGCATCCCGGAGGCCAGGAAGGACGCGGTATATCACAGCTGATGTCAAAACTGAGGCAAATGTAGCATCTCTGTGCTGCAGGCAGTACAGAGGGTCCTTTGGTCAGAGCCCAGGGTGCTACAGACTCACGATGCATGTCGTTGGAAAGCAGTGGAAGAAGTTAGGACCAGCTCCCTCCAGCTCTTCACTTGAGCCTCTCTGGGAGATCCTGTGACTTCCAGGACTGCATCAGAGGAACCAAATGGGCATCCTGAGATGCCTCAGGGTAGAGACTACAGAGCAGGCTTGAGCTGCTGCAGGAGGTGGCTTAAGCAGGGCAGGCAGACTTCCCACCGAAGAGGATGAGGAATGTCCAGCGTAATCTGTCCTGCTGACCCCTGGCCCAGCCACGGCACGGTTATGAACAGCTGGAAGGCAGGAATATCATAAGCGGCTGCAACTACTTGCTAAATAGAAGTGTATCTTTGCAAGTGCTTGCCTTGCAGGTCACATCTGCTCTTTGAAAGCCTATTTCCCTTCTTTCCATTCCCCCAGGAAATTTGCTAGTGCTTTATTAGGTTTTATCTTTTTTTTTTTTTTTCTTCTTCATCTTTTTGGATGTAATAGCTGCCCTCCAGCCACATCTCTTCTTTGCTTCTCATCCAGACAGCTTCTGCCACTGCTAATACCCATCTGGACTATGGGAAACCAGAACCCTCAGTGGACAGTAATGGGCCAGTGGAAGCTTCAGAATCTCCACAGCAGGGGAGAAGGGATTAGGATTGACAGCTGCCATTCCCAGGCTCCTTTTGCAATCCCCAAATGGGCTCAACAGGGCAGGAGACAGGGTAATGTCCCCTGTGCTCTCCTGGAAATGTGTCTTATCCCAGCCAGAGGGGAAAAAAATAGTGACAAGTGTGGGACAAAGGGGGACCACAGTGCAGCAATGACCCGCTCCTTAGCCGAAAGCATCCACATCTGTTCCCAGAGCCTCCTGAGAGCCTCCTCAGATGGCAAGGTTCAAAGAGACGCCGAGGCTGAGTGCTGTTCCATACGGGTAAGAGATTTCATCCCTCATGAACGAGACTCATCTGGTAGATGAAAATACAGACATCTGGCGAGTGAGTCAGCACAACTTAAGAGAGCTTGAGCTGTTTGCCCACACAGGCGTGTAGGGTACCACCACATCTGCAACAGGCTTGCAGCTGTGACACCACCTCTGGGAGAGTGACAAAGAGAAGGCAGGAGAGTTACCCTAGAGCATCTCCAATGCTCCTTCTTCCTGCACATTTGCAGAACGCCAGGACTGGCTGCGAGCCTGAGAGCATGGGAACACACATCCATACGTGGTCTCCTGCCAGGCCAGCACAGCACATCTGTTCACTCCAAGCCACTGTTGTATGCCTTTGCATTTGCTCCAAAATGCCGTACTGGGGTCCTGGATTTTGGGAGTAGAGCAGATTGCCAACCCACAGAGATAAATACCTCCTCTACCTTCATGTCACCTCCCTCTCACATCTTCTCACAGCTCGGAGACCCAAAGCTGACCCAAACCCCCAGACTCTGGAATGGGTCACAAGCACAACACCACCAGATTAGCTTCCACAGAAGCTTCTCATCTCCTCTTCCTTGCCTCAGTGCAGCACTGAAATCTCCTTTCCTTGCACTGGAAACTCTCCAGATGTAACTGCAATTTCTGTAGTCATAAATCATATATACTATTATATTGATCTAGAACATGAAATTGTCACTAATTCTAACATATTTACTAGCACTGGCAGGCAAAAAAAACCCTCCTCTCCTGAGGAGTCAACAAAGTTGGCTGTGCATGGAGGTAACTCTCATCACCACATCAAGAACTAAGGGGAAGTTACTGCCTTCTGCTCTGCAGGAAACTGCAATTTCAACAGAGAGTTTTGTTCCAGATAAGATCAGCTTTCCAAACTTAACACATGAACAAAAATGCAAGTTTTCCATCAGACCAGTGAAAACTTCTTCCACTTCACGCAAATGAAAAGTTTCATTTCAATTTCTGTCTTTTTATAATTTACTCTTTATCACGTAGAAGGAAAATGCGGTAAGAGCGCTGGTTTGCAGTTCTGTAGGTTTTAACATAATAACATGCAGCAATAAGAAAATAGCCTATTAAAGGGAAGGCAGCCTATTAAAGGGAAGGCATAGTTATACGCGTTATAACGTCTCTATTGACACCATTAAGGTCAAACATCTTCAGAACCACATTGTTTTCCGAGAAGTGGTGATTAACAGCTATTACGAACACCATGGGAGAGTATGGCCATATCATACAGGGAGAGAAGGAGGGGGAGAGCATGTGAGTTTTAGGGCTGGTACAGTCACAAACACTCTTTGGGTAGCCTTTGGGTTCATTATCTCACCCACCGGCATTTTTAAGGTCTCCCGATGAGTCAAGCTTCCAACAGATCATCCTGAGGCATTGGAGCTGCAAACGCTCGAAATTGAGTCACTTTGTCGTCACAAAGAGTTTTCACCACGTGGTCCTGGAGGACCGAGAGGCTGGTGGGATGGCCTGACCCACTCTCCAGCTCAACTGGCAGCACAGCCCTGACCTCCAGTGACCATCAGAGGCACCTCAGCCGCGAGCTCGCGAGTAGGCGTCAAAGTGTAGACCTCCCTAGATGGTTCAGCTTGAGCTATCTCCCACTCATTCACACCTTGGCAAGCCTGAGAAAGAGATTGGCTTGAGTCCTGCGGAGCAATTACCCAGAAGCCAGCTTCACCAGGCTGTGCTCAAGGATTTCAGTCACTGGGGTTCCTGGAGAGATTTTGTGCCCGCATCTATACCCAGAGAGCCCTGAGGCTGTTTTACTTGGAAAGCCCAGAATTTTACCTGGAAAGCAGCGTAACTGCCATTAGCTCAGGGCTGTCTGAAGTAACCCAGCCGTTCTCTTGCTCCACTCTACCGTCCCTGGGAACAATCCTAGTACTATATGTTAGACAGGGAGGAAAAAAAAGTGCATTATGTTTTCCTGTCAGTACCATTGCCATTCAGCTGTCTGCTTGGAGCTGCACAGCACATGGAGATGGAGATAGACTGGGTCAGCTTCACAGGACCGCTCGTTTATTAAACACCGCCTAATGAAAAAAAGCCTTGATTTCTTTGAAACCAGCTGTTCAAGGGCAACGAACCGTTTCCCACAGTAGACCTTTTCATGCCTCTCCTTGACTTCCCACGTGCTTAGACCACTGACAAAAGTTGAGGTGAGCGTTCACCCATACACTGGTTTGGAACAGGGGACATTTCTGGAGCCTTGACCTTTCTGATGCTTTTATTTTAGGGAACTGTGCAAAACATTTAGAAGTGGAGCTAACAGCCTAAAAACTGCCAAACTTCTCTGACAATCTAAACAGAATAAGGGAAGAACTGCTCTTCTCTAGCTCGGAGGCACAGCAGTAATGAAGTTTAGACCAAAGCAGGAGTTAGCTCTGGTTATGCTGCAGGAGGACGAGGTGATGAGTCCGCAGGTTTGATTTGCACCGTGTCAAAACCCTGCAGAACAGAGTCACACAAAGCCAAGCCCCACACACGCAACTTCCACATGTGGGTCTTGCTCAGTGTGTTTAACAGTACACGAAACATTTCCGTGTAAAGCAAGTGATGGACAGTAAAACTCAATCCTTTTAGCCACAACCATTCATTATTTCATCTGCCTTCATGAAATCCTCTTGCCCAGCAGTCGTGGCTTCCAGCCTCAGATTTCTCCAATGCTTTTGGGTTGTTTTTTATTTTTTTTTTTTCCTAGAAAAATAACACAACGGTGAGGCTCTGGGAACTCATTGTGGGGCATCTCCCATGTTTCAGAAACCGTGACCCATCCACAGACTGCAGATTGGAAATGAGCTTGTTAAAGAAAATACTGCCAGTCTTGAAATCCTTCCCTGCGCGCAGGGCTTTACAAACCTCCACTTACTTTTGGCATCCATCTCCAGATTGTGTCACTTGCCAGCTTAGTTAAGAAGCTGATTTGAATATTGTTTTATCACACTGTGCTTCGCAGACAGCATTGAGTCAGCTTAAAACCAGCGCAGTGCATACTGGCTCCCAGTTAATTATAGTCATAAAACATAATTTGCTCCAGTGAAAGGAAATACTTTGAATCCGGAGGGCTTTTTGCTGCAGATGCCAGTTCCTGCGAGGGTTTTTGTTTTCCCCTGTTATCACACGGGGCACGATGCTAGAGAGAGATTTTTCTGACAGTGTGATTACAAATCACTGAAGACCGTGTCCAGACTACCCCCGGTGCACGGGCAATCACAGCGAGGATGTTTTGCAGACAGTTTTTTCTGAAGACCATTAATACAGCCCTCGGGAAAGAAAGAAAGAAACTGCACCCTTAATAAATAACAGCCCGTCTCTTGCTTGGGATTTCTTTGGGGAGCACCAAACTCCACCAGTACCTGTCCTTCCTCAAGTGGGTTCTGGCTTGGTCCCTAGAGGAGACCATTTGCTGGGCTGGATTTTCCTCCCATTTCAGCTCTTCAGGGAGCAGACCAGTCACAGTGCTAATGCCCTGGTTGGGAATCTGTTTTCCCAAAGGCCACACGCTTAAAGTATGACCCCCCATCTCAAAGAGGAGAGCTTCATCCCAGTCATTTTGCCAGCCTCAGCATCACAGGAAAAGTTGTCATCTCCATCAGAGGGACTGGATCACCTCATTAAACCCATCTACTAAATACATCTCATTAAACAAACCCATCTCATTGAAACACCTGGTGGTATGAGAGGTGAAGGGAGAGAGAAGGGGAGATCGGGGCCCTCCTCACTGTGGCTCTTGGACACATCCCAAGTAACTCAGAGTTATTCTGGGAGCATTTGCGCATGTGAGAGCCTCTCTCCCATTGTCCAGGAGGGGTTTTCTGGCCAGAAACCAGGTCTGAGGTTTACACAAGAAGTTCGAGGTTGCAGGGCTCAGCGTTTTCTTACCAAGAGGTTGCCTTGGACGAGCGCCCAGACAGAGAGAAGCAGCCAGGGGAGGAGTGTGGCTGAGGACATACAGCAGAGCTGCAGCAACAGCAACCCACCTTCTTCTTCAAGCTGTCATGAGCGTTTAAAATAAGTGGGAGAAGAGCAGGTGCAAGCTGGAATATGTAGGGAGAGTCCAGAGGGAACAGCATTTGCTGGTGAGAACTGGTGGGGCTGACCTTGGAGAGGGAGATTCCTTCCCAGAAGTGTTTGAGACACATGGGAAGGGCAAGAGCAAGGTGGATAGAACAGCACATAAGCAAATTCCCTGCCCTCGCCTCTTTCCTTGCTCCTTGCTACTGAATGAAAAAGCATCTTGTCTGCCTGTTTTTTCACAGATCTGGCACAAAATTTAGGTGCTCTCATGTTTCTTCCCATCAGAGCACCCCCAAAGCAGTGGGGAGGGAAGCAAGTGGAGGATATTCTTTAATTTGTCCTCCCAGATGCTCTCCTTGACATTGCAATGATGGGCTGGATCTTATCTAAACCTTTCTCCAGGTTCCCTCTCTAGGTTTGCTCCGGCACTGTTGCAGGGGCAAGGAGAGGGAAAGCAGCTCCCCAGGGTCTATCTGATAGATGGACACTAAGTAGAAAGAAAGGCTGATCTGAACTCCCAGCCTCCTGGTTGCGTCCCTTCAAAAGCACTGTCTGTGCTGAAGAACGGAGGTGATATGTCTTGGCCAAACCCGAAGGAGGGCACGAAGGGTGCTTGGTGAGTCTGTGATGACCTGATACAGCTGTGCGTGCCTTGCTCCTGCCACCGGATCCCCTCCTCCCCTCCACTCCTCATGCTTAATGATATGGAGAGGAAATACTCAGGTATGTACACCACCAGAGGGTGTGCAATATAACTGCCCAAATCCAACACGTTGCAAGAGTCAGACTCCCTGGGGAAACGGAGGCACTGGGTGCACTAGGAACGTGACACCAAATCCCAACAAAACCTTAAGAAGTCCCAAAAGGAAACTAGCACGTGTGGCTCCGGTGAGAACTGCCAGCCAGCCACCCTCCTTTAGGTTTTAATTAAGGGCTAACCAACCAGAAATGTGATCCTCTTCTTCCTCACCGACATCTGCATCTCTCAGAAGAGAGAGCCTGTATCAGCGTCGCTGGCGTGTCTCTGGTCAACCTCACTGGGGACACGAGCAGCAGGATTAGCAGGGAAAGAAAAGCACTTAGAATAGCAATGCCCGTCACATCTGGTATTTTACCAGGCTTCCATTTCTCTTTTTTAAATCTATATTAGGAGACATCCTGTTGCTCCAGGATTGGGCAGAAAGGACCACAAAGGGAAAGAAAAGTCACTCACAAGCCTTGGATAAAGGCAGATACACGCAGAAACAAAGCAGGGAGAAAACAAAAACGCCCTTAAAACGTTGTTTTGTTTCTCTTGCTGTTCCTTATCTTACCGCAGGAGTTTGAAGTTCTCCGTTTCCTGAGTATGGAACAGGAGCATCAGAGTTGAAACACAAGCTTTTAATGAAGTTTATGTAAATTTGGGTATGTTTATATTTAGCAAAACAGATTTAGGAGTACTAATAAAGCAGCAGATGAAGCGTAGAAAAGAGCTGGTGCAGTTTTCCACCACTGTTATTTTTTAGCTCCCTCCCACCCTTCCCAACGAAAAGAGTCTGCTTCTGCTGCCAGTTTCCCTTCAAAACCAGTGCTTCTGAAAACCCCTTTATCCCCAAGTGCTGCTGAAACATCTCACCAAGCTGCGGTTCAGTTGCACCACATCACCTTTCTTCTGTAAGCAACTGGGGAAATGCAGCCTATATTTGCTTTCCCTTAAAAAAAATTTCAATTTTCCCAGCTCCACTGACATGGGAGCATCGAGACAGGCCAAAGCAAGGCCAGGACTTTCATTATCTATAGTCAGGCTGAAGCAGCCTTTTGCTTTGGAAGAAGGGTGAGGGTTGGTGCAGCCACCCAGATGTGCCAGGCCTGGATGCAGAGATCTGCACCGTGGATGCCGAGGATGCAGGACGAACCTCAGCCCTGGTGACATGGGTGGAGGAGGAGGAGGCAGAGCTGGCACTGCCCAGTGATGGCTGGTGACTGATCCCATGCTTGTGGCTAAGAGGAGAAGAGCAGGGGCCACCAACAGAGACCTGTGGCCATTATCTCCTTCTGATGCACCGCCTGTCCCCTAAGAAAGCAGCGAGTCTATCTTTGAAGACCATGGTAGAAGGATAGGTAGAGAAGCAGGAAAATTTGTGGCTGCTAAGTGAGGACAAGGAGTGTGATGGGTGTCCAGGTTCTCATCTATTGCATGGAAAGGCTGGCTAATTAACCATGATGATCAACCTAAGAGCAGACTTACGGCACTTTGCCCTATGTCCGTCTGCATGCTGCTGTGACCTAGGTGTATGGTGCTGACAGGTGCTTTGATTTTGCAAAGCCCCTTGGGAGGGGAGGGAGGAAGGAGGAATGACATGCCACGACCTGATCTAGTCAAAGATGTCCCTGCTCCTTGCAGGGGGGTTGGACTAGATGACCTTTGAGGGTCCCTTCCAACCCTAACCATTCTATGACTCTATGACCTGCTATGACCTGGTGGTTGAGACAGAGCTGCCTATCTCCATCCCAGAAACAGCTCTGAAGGGGTCCAAGGGATGTCGTGGGGGTGATGGGTTTCATCCTGCCTCTTATCTCAGCCAGCCAAGGCCTCCACAGCCACACTTGGGTCTACCTGGACATCCCATCCCTTTATAGATGGAGAAAGCCGAGGAGCAGAGACAAACGACTCAGCAAGTCCTTGGAAGAAGATGCTTTGGAGTCCCACCTCTCCCAACACCCTGCTGCAACCTCTTTAAAATATTTTCTGCTAGTCCCAGGAGAACTTGTAGGAAGAAATGAGCCAGATTTGGGCCTTGTTGGCATTACGTATTGCTGTGGCAGTAACCTCCAATGCAATCCAGCAGTGTCCACTCAGGATACTCCCTACCAAGACCCCCCCTTGGCAGACCCCACCTGAGAAGAGGTTTCCAGGGAGGGGAGGGTGGTTCCAGCCCCCATTTTGAGCAAACCTGTCCTTATCAGGAAGAAGCAGAAGCCCTTTGCATACGCAGAGGAGATCACATTGAACATAGCCGCACATCACAGACATGAACCCCATGAGATTTACGGGCTTATGCCGGTATCGGCTGGATGACTGATGCGCTCTGGGCTGCATCCAGCTTATCTGAGCCATTTATCCAGTCCTGTGGATTCCCTGCCTGCCCTGGAGTCCCTCACTGTGATCATAAAACTGCTCAATTTGGTGAAGAACAGTCTTTGATAGCAGACATTTCTATATTTGTCAGAGGTCAACATGAAACGGAAGTTGATGCAAATTATTACAAGCTATTAGGCAAAAGGTGCTACAGAAATATCAAGAAATTTTCCTATTTGTGCCACCTTCATGCTTCTTATTTAATTAACAAAAGGGACAAGATCTAAATTTAGGACTGGCATAGTCGAAGCTTTGGTTTGAGATGGGGCTTTCCCACAACCCCACAGCCCTGTCTCTGGGGGGAAACAAAGCAGTGAGGTTCAGTTGGCGATAACAAAACACACTGTTCCCCGTCCACCTCTTACACCACTGCAAGGCGAAATTCCTGCCAGGCAGATAGATGGCCAACAGATGGGGGTCTCACTTCTCTTCCGCGTGATTCAATGGGCAGCAGACACACTGCGTGAGAAAACCACAGCCACTTCCCTTCAATTCAGTCTGGGTCTCAAGTTTTCCTCAGGGAACCCATTCTTACAACAAAGAGAGTTCTGAAAACCATGAACATCCCCATATATTGGCAAGCACTCATGAAATTTGTTTTTTTCCACAGGAACCAACCATCTGTTTTACCAACATCCACCAGGGCTTTAATGCACACCAGGGAGAAAGCTCGCAGAAGCTGTACGTTAGTAAATCAACACCGTGGAGCTGAGCATTGTATCCAGATTTTGGCTGCAAGGCTTTGACATCAGGAGCGAGGAAATGTGACCTTCTGAGATCGATCAATTACGCAAGCATGCTGATTGGGGAGTTTTGCTTCTGGCAGGACTTTGGGCCATGCCGCAGCTGTTGTGGGCATCTGAGATCATCTCCTCCCAGGGAGAATCATAGAATGGTTTGCATTGGAAGGGACCTTCAAAGGTCATCTAGTCCAACCCCCCTGCAAGGAGCAGGGACATCTCCAACGAGATCAGGTTGCTCACAGCCCCGTCCAACCTGGCCTTGAACATTTCCGTGGGGCATCCACTACTGGAGGACTTCATAGACCAAGTTCAGTTCTGCAGAAGTGGCCCATTAATGTTTTTTATTTGGTCACCTTCTCTTTTCCTCTGTTTTCGTCCAGCTCATCTGAGATGAACCAACAGTCCAGCTGGATCAATCACTCTGATGGGGCTCTCTGACATCCAGAAACCCCCATGAGCATATTCAGGGCATTTTCCTCGCTACGGACATGGACTCATGGTATTTGCAGGCATCCCAGTTTCAGACCAGTGTTTCCCTAGGGAGGAAGGGACAGCCCAAAGGAGTCAGGTGGAGCTGGGTGAGCATCTGGAGGGGACATCTTGGAAACCACAAATCAAAGATGGCTTTGGAGGAAATGGGCTTTTCCAGACCACTGGCACTGACATGCAGTCTCAGGTGCCTGAGTGATCTCGTTGCGTGTGGTGACACAAAGATGGAAAACCAAAAGCCTCCAAGGACTGACAGATTCACAGCATTTTGACTAAAAGCTGATCCTCACTTGAATTTTCAGCTGCAGCTTCTTTTTAACCTGAAATGAATCTAAAACTTAAGGTGCTGGAGGAGGAGGATGTTTCTGGAAAAAAATGTTCAGTCCAGGAACCAGCTGTGATTGCTAAATTAGGAGATCTAGACACATGGGGAAAAAAGCAAAAAGACTGACTGAAAAGCTAAAAATACAGACTGAAACTTGGAGTCTGTCTAGGAGCTGCATGTTCAGCCTTCTTGACTATGGGCTCCACTAAATAAAGGAAGAAGGGCACTGCAGCCACAGACCAGGCCCAAAATGTTAATACCTACATAAAAGATGTAAGACAGCAGGAGATAAGCCAGCCCAAAGCTCTCCCCTTAGGTGTCACACCTGAACTTTTGCAAAATTACAAGCACGAGCAAGCTTGAGGGGCCTGAGGGGAGACCTTGTCACTCTCTACAACTGCCTGAAAGGAGAGTGTGGGGAGGTGGGTGTTGGTCTCTTCTCCCAAGTAACTTGTGATAGGACAAGAGGAAATGGCCTCAAGTTGTAGCAGGGGAGGTTTAGGTTGGATATTAGGAAAAATTTCTTTACTGAAAGAGTGGCCAGGCACTGGAACAGGCTGCGCGGGGAAATGGTGGAGTCACCATCCCTGGAGGTGTTCAAAGAACGTGTAGACGTGGCACTCGGGACATGGTTTAGTGGTCATGGTGGTGTTGGGTTGACGGTTGGACTTGATGATCTTGGAGGTCTTTTCCAACATTAATGATTCGATTCTATTCTATTCACCCCATGGAAATGTTATCCTTGCCCTAGGGCAAGTACCAGAAGCACAGAAGATGCTGCTCAGAAAGGAGATGTTTTCCTGCTCCTCTGTTGGTCACCAGCCTCAGCACAAGTTGATTATCCCACTAATTGCTGACCAGATATCAGTGTTACCAGTGTGGTGCTGAGCTACTAAAATGCATGAGGGCTTCTGCTGCTGAGGGTTAGAGACATCTCAGCTGGTGCCCTTTGCCAGCCAGTTGTGGTGGCCCACGAAGGGAAGGAGCTGGGGGGACTGATGAATGTACTGACCAGAGGACGCTGCCGATTACTACATTCAGCTCCCGACATGTTGGTGAGACTTGTTAATCCAAGTTTACATTTTAAAGAGAGAATAGGAACTTCCAGGCAAGAGGATTTATATGCAAGGGCTTAACAGCTAAATTTATTCATGGCTAAACTGAGGAGCCCAGAGTTATTAAAGCCTGAAATTGTGCCAGTCAATTAAAGCGTCAATCATAGCCAGCCTCATTTAGGAGAGTTGCTTTAATCCCAAGAAAAGAACATTTTTTTTTTTGCCTGTGAGAAAGCACATTGACTTGAAGTTGGTTTTAGTGAAATAGCTGTTCCTCAGTTACTGTTCAAAGATTTGCCAATATTTTTTTTTTTTCGTTTATTATTTTCTGCTGTGCTCCTTCCAAGGTGACTTGTGTTATGCTCAAGTAGAGACACAGATGCGATGTGAGCTGGAGATGGAGTAACTCTAGTGGGCTACACAGCAAACAAACAAAAAAACAAATAAGAAAACTCATCAAAGACACATTTAAACTGGCAAATATCAGAGTTTTGGGACATCTCTTGCTTTTAAGCATAGAACGGATTCTTCTTTCGTTTTTAAATCTCAGCAATTGGATTATTCTGCTTGTCACTTCATGCAACATGTGTTTGGTTTGTTTGTTTTTAAAGCCTTTTTTTTCCCCTCTGGCTTGAAATCCCAGAATGCTTACTGCACTAGTGTTATGTTTTTAACAATTGATGACTGTCCTTTGGCCCTAGGTGTAGCACAGCTATATAGAGCAAGTCACCTACCTGATCGTAATGAATGCATAGTCAGGAGAAACATCTCCAGAGGTGGTTTACCTGCAGATGAGTGCAAGCCTAGGTGCCAAATATCATCCTTTATTCCTTCTCTGCCAAAGGTTGTGAAACAGAGATGAAACAGTCTTGGGGTTGGAGGGGAAACGGGAGCTCTGGGAGTCCAAAGACTTGGCCAGGCTTGCATTTTAAGTCATAGCTCGAGCTTGGTAGAGAGCCCAGGTGTCCTGCTGACTTATTTGTACACTTCGTTCCCACTGGTGACCAGCAGCAAGTTGAGCTAGACGTATTTTGGAGGTGGGGGAAGCTTTGGGTATGATTTCCAGCAGCAAAGTAGTGGTGTGAGAGTCAGCAAGGCTGGTCGGAGGAAGAGGAGGTGGTGGTGGTGGCTGATCTGCCTTTGCACTTTCCTTCCCCTTCTTGCGGAAGGGCCCTATGCAGTGGCAATCCCGGCTGTGATGTGATCCAACAGAAAGGGAAAGTTTGGGGTAATTTAAGAATACAACTGTCCTGGTTCTGGCTAGGATGGAGTTAATTTTCACCTGAGCTGGGAGAGGAGCTGGTGGCACTTGTGGCTGGGGCACAGCTGGGATAGGTAACGCAAATTGGCCCAAGGGCTGTGCCACACCTTTGTGACCACACGCTCAGTATATAAAGTAGGGATGGGGCTCAGGGGAGCTTCCTGCTACTTGGGAGGGAGCTGGGCATCAGGATTCACTGTGAGGTATTGTACTGTAAATTATGTGCTTTAGTATTTTATGTTATTGGGGTTTTTTGTGGTTTATTTTTCATCTCTGTTTTCTTTTCCTCTGTTGTTCTCTTAAACTGTTTTTACCTCAGCCCACAAGTTTTGCTTTCTTTTCTTTCCTGATTCTCCTCCCCATCCCACTGGGGGCGGGGGGCGGTGAGGAGACACGGTGAGTGAGCGACTGTGTGGTATTTTAGCTGCTGAGTGGGGCTAAACCATGACAGTAACTTAGGCTACGAGGCACGTGGGTGCAGCAGTCCCACCTGCTCTGCTGGGTGCAGAGGTAGATAGCCTCTCTTTTCAGTTTGTTCCAGGGCCCTGGACACCAGCTGCCCATGCTGATACGTGCATTTCCTTCTGTCTCCTGCTTCTTTGGGAAATGGTTCATTCCCTTTAAGAAACAGCTCAGGCATGGGTCTGGGGATGGTCCACCCCAGGGACCAGGCTTTGTAGGCATTGTGGGTGAGGTTGCATTAAAGAATCCATAAGTATAAACATACACCCACATGTATTTGTTTACGTGTTTGCTACAGCCACAGCATTGCTGTGTGGAAAGATGGAGAGAAACTCTTCAGTACGGCCTGTGGTGACAGGATGAGGGATAATGGTTTTAAAACAGAGGGAGGTAGATTCAGATTAGACATTAGGAAACAATTTTGTATGATAAGGGTGGTGGAACACCAGCCCAGATTGCCCAGAGAGGTGGTGGATGCCCCATCCCTGGAAACATTCCAGGCCAGGCTGGCCGGGGCTGTGAGCAACCTGATGTGGTTGGAGATGTCCCTGCTCCTGGCAGGGGGGTTGGACTGGATGGCCTTTAAAGGTCCCTTCAAACCCAAAATATTACCTAATTTTATGTGAGGCCCAGAGAAGACAGCGACCAACAGCTGTGTGGGGTGGACCCAGACACCCTGACCCAGAAGAAATAAGCCATAAGCCCCTGCGTGCTGCTTAGCCAGGTGCCAGGAGCAGGTTTTAGCAATATAGCTGTAGCCTAGGTTTTCTGAGCTGGGCAGTCCCCTTGCCTTGCCCAGCCACAGTGAACCATCAGGGGCAACCCGGACAGTCAAGGTGAGCATTGGCTGGAAGCTCAGATGAAAACACAGATGCAAGTCCATTTTTTTTTTTTTTTTTTTTTTTTTTTTTCCCTCCTAGTGCCTTGCTTGAGATCTTGGGAAAGGCATGTGTACTAGTGTCTGTGCTCTTCTGGTCACCTGTATCCAGCAAATGGGTCCAAACTGGAACAGGTGAATGAGAGAGGAACAAAGGGTTTGTCTTGTAAGAGGAGAAAAAAAAAGTTTTTGGCTCATCCCACCTAGACCTTAGTGAAAGCTAAGACATGTGATTGCTCCCTTTAAACATCCTGAGCAGAAGTAAGCACTGGAAACGGAGACATCTCAGGGAAAGGTCTTGCTGCCAAACTGGAAACCTTGCAGGGAAAGGAACCAGGCTGGGAAGAAGAGAGGAGATCTTGGGCATTGCAGCTGTGAGGTTCTGAAAAGCTCCTGGAAGGGGAGAAAAGCTTGGGGGACCTTAATATTTGGATTGGCCTTGATACGCCCGAGGAAGGCGTTGTATAACAAGGTGTCTGTGAGGACCCAGGAGGTCCCTCGAGTGCTCCACCTCTGCCTCCATAAAGAAGATAATAACATTTCACTCCTCGCAGGGGGATGAGAGACTGAGTACGCTGCAGAGGAAAGAGCGCTGAGGTGTGACAGCGATTGGAGCGTTATCTATACCTGCGACAGATGCATCTAGCTGCAATTTGCAGCGTTAAAACCAAACCTATTTAATTACTAGCTGCAGACTATTTTTCCCTGTTCCCACCTGCTGTGAAATGTTGTGAGGAAAAAATAGCACATGTGCAAAGACAGCCTTAAAAAAAAAAAAAAAAAAAAAACAACAAAAAAAACCCCCAAAACTTTGGAGAAATATAAGTGGGTCTCATCTCTGTAGGTATCAAGGTAACTTTTCTTGGTGCAAAGAAGAAACTTTCCAAGGCTGGCTGTTTGATTTATTGTCCAGATCCTCAACTGGAACATTTCTTATTTTGGCAGTAAGAACAAAAGTACTAAGAGTAAGATGTCCACATTGTTTTTCATTTTGCTGATTGATATTTTGACAGGCGAGAGACTTGCTGCTATGATCTCTTTTTTTTCTATCACTTATTTTTGTAGAACGCTGAGGGGAGGGGAGAGAAGTGAACTTCCCATCAGCCAGTGGCATTGTGTCAGTCCACGAATTTTTTTTTTTAATGTTTTCTAAGGTTTCTAAAGGCTGTGATATTTTTTGAAGTGTCACTGACTTGGTCCTTGTGGCATGCAAGATGGTGTGTGTGTGTGTATATTTAATTACTGACTTAAAATAAAGTTTGACCCCTGGTTTGGGATGGCCTCACTTTAATCTGGTTGAACCCTCCTGGGTCAGCTTTGACCCTAATTTGTCAGGTAAGTGAGGCTGAGTAAGCTAAATTTGCCGGCAATGAGACTCCAAAACCAAGGATCCGAGTCTTTTGGGTCAGTGCGTTGTCAATGGGAAGGCTGATGTCCCGGAGTCCCTCTGGGTGCTTTTACGTGGCCAGCTAAGCGTTTGTGGATCTATCACATCTGAATTAAACCACGAGACTGCTCTAAATGGCCACTTCAGCCCAAGATCTTGAGCTGGGCAGAGAGGACGGGAAAGCTCATGTTCTAGGACAAGATTGTCCTTGTGTATCTTTCAACACAGGCGGGGGTGCACCCATGGGAGACCCAGCTATTGCAGAACAGCTCTAGTGCATCATCTTCATCCTAGGTCTGACCCTCTGAGAGTTTCCAGCAAGCATTGAAGTACTCACAATTTTCCCATCGAGTTAAGGACCCATCTTATTTCTCTCTACTTTTTTTTGTGCTAGAAGTTGCAAGATTTCTAACCCCTTTTGTGGTCTGACTTTGTTTGCATCCTTGACGCAGACCATGGCAATCTCTGTGCATACATAGGTGTGATAGAACTCATCTGTTCAAATGCAGGTGCCTCCAATGTAGACATTTGCTCTGACCAAGTGCCTGTGGGCTCTCTTTAGAGCACCTGGAAAGGAACAGTCAATTTAGGGTGGAATTAATCTCATCCACAGCAGATGTCTACATTTAGTCAAGAAAATCACCTCCTAACAGTATTTTTTTTTTTTTTCTGGCAGTGGGAGCACTGTGTAACTACCTCAAACATAAGGAGGGATCCAAAGTTAGGTGACATGAGCCCACCTGCTTCCATGGTCTGTGGACAATTTTAAATTGAACATCAATGAAGAGAAGTGTGTTGGTGACTCTGGGTGCCAGAGAAGCTGGTGGAGAAAAGCTGTGGCTCTTGATACTGCGAGGATTTGGGAATCCATTGCTCGTAGGGCCTGTGGAAGGTAAAAGAAACTAGTAGTCTATCCAGTCAGGTTCATGTTGTTTTGAAGTATTTCCTGAAAGAAATTCAAGGAAACATCTAGCCTTTTATGTCTAGACATCATCCCCTATAATGCTTAGATCCTAAAACGCTCTCCTGGAAATAGACTGTAGGAAGAGATGGCTGTCATGCCGTGCTGTGATCCAGAAGAAGAAAGGGAATACGGGCTCTTCAAAGAACCACAGCTCGTGCCCTTTCGCTCCTGTTCGCTCTGGTGAATTATTATCGCTGTGCTAACAAAGCCCACTTTTATTGCCTGAACCGAGTGTCTAAATTCTGCAATAGGAGAGGGAGCTCAGCCGTGAGGGCTGGGATGTGAAGAGCAGGTTGTGGCTGATAACTGGGCACGTCACGGTACGAGGGGAGCTAACTCAGACGCACATCATGTGCGTGCCAATTCTTGCACGGGGAGGTTGGCAGAAGAACATCTCCCCGGGCGTGAAATGCCCTAAATATTGTCTTGCAAAATTATCCATCAAAGCACGGGCTGTTGTGGGTAGCAGCCCACGTATGGCACTGGCCATGCCCAAGAGTTGCTAGCCTTTCGGTTTGAGCACAGTCTTTTTTTTGTCCCTTATTGCAAAATATTATTGGAGCAGCGGAAGGCACAATTCCCCTCCTCTTGCAGCTCTGTTTGGTGATTTAGGAGGCTGGGTGATAGAATTCAAACCTAATAATAGGATTGTGTTGATTTACTCCACATCTGATGGTTGTACGGCTTTATTCTTCTCTGGGCTCAGCAACATTACTAGCAGTTCATCTTTGCTGATATGTCTTTCCTTGAAGCTTTTTTTAAAAAAATATATTAGTGAGTTTCATAAAATATATATGCTATATAAAAAACAGAGGTGGAAAGGTGCTCCATCACACTGATCTAAAAAAAAAAAAAAAACCAAACCAAAACCCAACACACATCCTGAATTATTATTTGCTTGATTTTCTTTCCCTCATCCTTAGTTCTTGCAGCACTTTCTCACAGTGATTTTTTTTTTTTTTGCTTTCTCTGTTACATCTGTATTACTCCTGCTAACATTTTTTCCAAACACAGGTGCAACCCTAGTTTCTTTCTAAAAAAGGTATTATAGAGTGTTGATCATTGGAAAACAACCTTACATTGTA
Organism: Chlamydotis macqueenii; assembly: GCF_036417535.1. Classification (NCBI taxonomy): domain Eukaryota; kingdom Metazoa; phylum Chordata; class Aves; order Otidiformes; family Otididae; genus Chlamydotis; species Chlamydotis macqueenii. Next base: position 81,845,067 of record NC_141559.1, read on the forward strand.
AACTAGTGGGGCAGGAAAAGTCTGAATTAATTTTTTGAGAGTCTTTGGGCTAAAATCTAATTATTAGCAGGGAATTCCTGGTTAGGACTGGTTTTCAGAACTGTGTTAGGCGCCAAAGAGAGAGAAATGCTTTTTTTTTCCAGTATTATTTGATGTTTTTAGGGTTCCTGTTGTTAAATGAAGGACTTATCATCATTAGACACTTCTAGTCAATTTTCATTTAGTTGCCAGCAGAAAAACCATAAAGAAGTGAGTGAGGAAGAACAAACTTCAGGAAATTTGTCTCCCAATGGTATTTGTAAGTAACTTGTTGTTTTGGCAACTGGACACACACGGGTGGTGGGCAACACAATCTTTACCTGTCTGGGACACAATCTGTCCCAGATGTCTCTGGTGACCACACCAGAAGGACTTTGCTTTCTCCCAGTGTGGCACGAGCAGCTTCTTACAGAGACAGGCATTGCCTGTAACGATCTTCCCAGCTGCTTAGAAGGCAATTCCATCCCTTGGTTTGATCCCACAATCCCAAGCCCTATGCTAATTGCTCTTAATTCAAATGACCTATTTATTTATTCATAAATAAATATAATTATTTATAAGGTAAATATTATAAATATTAATATTTACATAAATAAATAGGGCTGTGCAGCCTGGCTTTGTGATGCCTTGGCAGCTTTGAAGACTCAGAGGCTCTATGCACCCATCTTCTCCCAACAGTCTCCCACCACACCAGGAGGACATTATGTCCTGGCCCAGCTCTGAGAGCTGAGACAGCCACGAATCTGATCCAAAGTGCTGTTTGAGTTATTTCCCTGTGGACTGTTGTGCTGGCAGGGCCACGGAGGCCATGCACAGGTGGGGCAGGAGGGGTGGGTGAGATGTCGGGGGTCCCCGGGGTGCTGGGTGTTCAGGCTGCACCCACGGAACGATGTGTCTGCAGGCACCGTTGAACGCATCGGTCTGTTCATACGCCAGATTTGTTCTTGCCAAAGGCTGTTGGCGTTTTGATGTCTTTTGAAGATGTAACAGAGAAGCGAGTCCTGAGAAGTGACAGCATGAAACTCTGATTAATGTCTCCAAGGAGCTAGAGAGTCAACCAGAACAATTTTCTACAAGCTGCATCAATTTCTGTGTATAGCTCAGACTTTTTTTTTTTTTTTACAGTGTTGAAGTGTGGTGCTTGGAAGGAGCATGGTTTTTTTGTGAGAAATGTTTCTCCTTCAGCCTGTAAGAAGAGATGAAAAAACCTCCTGAAAACTCTGTTTAAAGATCCCAGAACATTAATTTCCATAATAATTAAGTGGTGACTGTCCCTCACACTCCATGCAACCCATACCTGAAGGTTCATGTCCTCAGCTAGGAAGTCTACAGTCTTGAGATAGGAAGGAGCATGGCAATGAGGACTGGTAGAAACCACATGCAGCTTTGCTAGGACATTGCAGAACCATACTCAAAACCTGTTATTGCTTCTCATTTAGGGAGAGCATCTTCTAGAGATGTGGCTGCAGTTCATCTGGGTACGCTCACACCGGGGACATGACATGAGCTGCTGCCCAGAGCTTCAGTCTGTTAGTTAAATGACCGAAGCATTTCACAATCTAAAAATGTACGTTAGGGGTTCAAATTGTCTGTGTTCAAACTGAAAAATCACAGGCTCTGAGCAGAGTTCCCTGAGCTGCGCTAACGATTTACAAGCACCCTGTTGTGTTGTCACCTACCATCACCAAGTGTCTGGCATTTGGCCACCCTCTTCCTCTCCGTTTTCCTAATTGCTATGTTAACAGACCACTGGTGATGTTCAAAGGGTCAGAGATGTGAAGGTAAGGGTGGCAGAGAGGCTGAAAAAGTGGATCTAAATAACGTGATTTTTATACATCCTTTCTTATAACGTGGAAAGAGTTAATTTTCATTGTTAGTCACATTGGCTAGAGCAAGTATTTCAAGTTTCCAGCTATCTACTAGTACCGTGCACACACATTGCAGCCTACAAAGATTTTCCTTTTTATTCTTTTTTTTTAATTGCTAGAGCAGCTATTTGGCAAGTTGTGCGGCAGCAGCCGAGTCCTGCTGCTGCTGTCCAAGCTCCATGTGCTTGGTGGGGAGAGCAGGAAAAAGTACATCACGTGTAGGCTGCCCAGATCTGAGCCTGGGTGTATCTGAAATGGCCTGGGGTCAGCACTTTGATGCTGAAACACAACAGGGTTAACGTGTAGATCCTGGGGGGATGAGCTAGGTGTAAGGGTATGAATATATCCTGCCTCTGTCAGTGGCTCTGGGATGGCTGCTCTTGCCCACCCAAGCGATGCTTTCCTCCGGCAGCCAAAGGACATGAGGCTCAACCAAGTTTATTTCAAATAGAAGAGCATGGCAGAGGTCTACAAAACCATAACTGGCCTGGGGAGGGTGAACAGAGATTCATTCTCCTTCCTAATGCAAGGATTAGCCAGCGTCTAATGAGCTCACAGATGGCAGGTTCAAAATGAGTGGAGACAGTTCTTTATCTGAAAAGTAGTTAAATTGTGGAACTCACTGCCTCGGGATGGCAGAGTGGGAAAAACCATAAATAGGTTAGAAGAAAAGCACCCTTTGGAGGTTATTAACCACTACTAGAGCACTTCTGTCTCAGCAAGTTGATGACCCTTTAATTGCTGGGACAAGGAAGGATACCGCATTTGCTGGTCAGTCTCTGTAAGAATTCACTGCTTGAGGTAGGATCCTGGACTAGATCCGCTCCAGTTTGGTGTGGTCCAGCTGTTTTAATTTTATGTTATCATCAGGAGATGGCAGGATGCGGGTGGAGATGAAGAACAGGGTAGCTTTGCTGAGCTGTCCGTGCAAATCCCCAGCGCTCATCTCTCTCTCAGCCAAACCCATCCACAAAGTGCTGACTTCAGAGAACAGGGAGATTTCACGCTCTTTGGGAAAAGACATAGGGGATTTTACTGCCGTGGGCTTTTTGTTACATCTCTAGCAGATCTCGCCTGGCTTTGCTCAACGTCATTATCAAAAACTTCCAAACCCCAGGTGGGGCGGCCATAGGGGTTTGTCAAAACTGTCTTTTCTCCCCAGATCGCCCCTGCCTGTGTTTCTGTGTGTTTTTCCCCTTCATGCAGAATGGAATAAAAAGCTGACTTGAGACCTCCTTGTTTTATGCCTAAATAACTTTGATTTTTCTCTGCCCGAGGCTCCTCATTCTTTTCCACTGTGTTGCTGCTAGTCTACTGAGACTCTCGTTGCCCGCCAAAGTTTCCCTTGTCCTGAATTGATACTTTGCTCCATGAGCTCAGATTTTTGCTTAAACATGGCCTCTTATAGCACTAATTCCTCTTAAATACCACATAGTTTGATTAGGCCTATACTTGCCCACTAAAACCCATTTCAAAATGGCTCAGATTTATTTTAAGCCAATTTTTTTTTCTTTTTGCAGATGCCAAATGCATTGATTCCTGTCTAATTAAAAAAAAAAAAACAACCCACCCCAAAAACAAACAAACAAAAAAACCCCCAAACCAAACAAAAAAAAACTCCACGGAGTGTTTTCAGCATGATTTAGCAGCTCATCTACAAGGATCTTGTCTGGCTTAACTAAATGGTTGGTGTTCTCTCATGTGTGGAAATGGCCTTGATGTCTTTGGAAGCACATTATTTTATTTAACCTAAACACAATTTAATCTTGGAAAGTTAAAAAGCAAGAGTTTAAGCTGATGCCTCACAGCTTGAGACAGTAACTACTAGAAAAATCGTGCAAGCTATCTCTTTTTTTTTTTTTTTTTTTTTAACAAATTGTTTTGTTTCAGTGAAGCTGTTATGTTTATATATTTCAGGATGTAAATTTTTGGAGTTGTTTCTGGGAACAAAGCTTTTCTTTTAACACAACTACAGCTTAAAATAAAAATACAAGGTGTTGGGGGGAAGATGATCAGATAAGACTTGAGTGAAACAAAACAGTAAATTCCAAGTCAAAGAAAACATTGCTTTTTTTTTTTTTTTTTTCAGAAAAACCAAACAATTTTGCTTGATTCCTTACTTAGAAGAAGTTTAGATTTTGGATCATCCACAATCATATTTTTTTCCCCTACTCTTTTTCTTCTGGAAGAACCATCAAACTAGAAGAAAAAGCAGTATTTATATGTTTAGAAATACACTGTTTCATAGCTCTTCTACAGAAAACCTTTAAGCAGTCTAGAAATACCATCAGAAGAAGGATGTTAAGTGGAATTAAACAAGATTATGAATTTTGAAGGCAGTTTAAGAATCCGTAATACAGAAAATAAGCAAAACTTTGCCACTATGACCTTAGGCATATAAATACACTGCAGCAGAACAAACCAGGCTCTTTTGTTGTGTGCTGAACATGAAACAGGCTTTCGCATCCTGACGAGGCCGTCAGAATTAGCAGCTGGTTAGTTTTAATCCAGACAGCTCTGTCAAAAGGGCACCGTTAGCTCCATGGCAGGGAAGGAGCTGGAGGAGCCCAGGGAGGAAATTGGACCCTGCAGCAAATTCGCGTCTCTGTGGCAGGCCAGAGCTAGCGACCAGCTACTGCTAAAACGTTGTGACAGAGGAGATGATGGCCCGAAGTGTTTCTGGGAGGAAAGGGGTTGTTTTTGATCAGAAGGTCCTGAGATGGGCAGTCAGACCGTGTCCTAGAGATGTGGTGTGTGGGGACTTATTGTATTGGCTTCAAAGCTGAAGCATCATGAGAAGTTGCAACCAAGCTGGGGAAGGGTGGTGAGTAGTGTGCGCCAAGGTGAACATTGGGAAGGGAAGGTAGAGAGGTTGTGGTAACGCAGATAGCTAGAAAGCTGTTAACCGTCTTGGAATCACTCGCTACTTTCCAAAGAGCTCCTGGGTGGGATAGCAGGTGAAGCAGAGCTCCAGCTGAACCTTTGGGATCTCTCCTGACTAGGTCCTCCTCCAAACTACTTTACCTGATCTTTAAGCGTTTCCCACTGGAGGCCCATACAACAACTCCCCTGCTCCTATATGCAATTCTGGCTTCAGCTGTGAGGACATGAGCATCTGGACACGTTGCTGTTCCTGTCCCCAACCTCTCAGACCCTTGGGACATTTCCAGTGGGCTTGAGCCAGTTTCTCTGCTATACGTCACCAGTCTAAACAGTTGCCCTGTTGGGCATCTATGAAAAAAGTAGATATAAAAAGAAATAGGAGACAAATATCTATTAAAAGGAGAGGAAGTGAGAGCACAAAATAATTCACAGGAGAAATCTTGATTACTATGCCAAACCACACCAGCAGTCAGCCAAGACATCCAACAACCAACTCATGGAGTCATCATACTGCACGATGTTCCAAGAGATGGGACTAGCGCCACTCATACACTCTTGCTTGAGAAAGAAGAAAATCTGTAGTGGAGGGAGGGCTGGAACCCTCTTTCCTGAGCCTCTGAACAGTCTGGCTTTGACAAGAGAGCCCAGATAAGAGATGCTCAAACAACAGCCCCCATGGAGGAGACATCATCTACAAACAGGCAAGGATTTGTGGGGCTGCAAAGCAAGGTTCATGCTGCAAGGTTGGTTAAATGCAAAGACGACCTCAGGAAGACGAGTCCCACCACCCTTTAAAAGTAAAGAGACACTTTTTAAAGTCAATGTGACCAAAGAACCTACACCAAAATAAGGCAATCAGACTTTTTTTTTTATATAAAAAAAGATACATTGTTTAGTGTAGTTTTTCAAGCCTGCTGGACATCATACTGAAGCACTGTAAAGCTGTCAGAGATATTACATACTTTTTTTTTTGTCAACCAAAGCGTGCTTTTATGGAGTCAATTAGCCACAAATTATGAACACACATCACTTGTCTGAGAATGAATTACAGTATAACCCAATAAACACAACTGTCTTTTGCTCACTGGTCAATGCCCTGATGAGGAGACCGTTGGACTTTCCTAGCCAACCATGAAGGAAACTTCATGTTCATTTGTGTCTCACTCTGCGAGCATGTCTCTTTCAAGTGCTGCAGTGCTACGGTGTGCGGGGAAATGGGGGTCATTGGTATTACTGCTCTGACGTGCAAACCTGGACATGAGCTCAGTGTGTAAAATGCAATTACATCGGTGGCAAAGTTTGTATAAGCTGGGGCGGCATGAGTGCTTAGATCTGCAACGGAGCCTATAGCTGCTGTCATATTTGATAGAGAAGTGCAGCCAGCATCATCTTTACATCGTATATTGTGTGCCTTCCACAGACCTTAGAGCCCTTTTTGAAGGTGGAGAGCCACAGTCTTACCAAGTTTGAATGGTTTGGGTTGTTTTGTTTTGTTTTGGTTGGTTGGGAGGGTTGCTTTTCCTTTCTTTTTTTTTTTAACAGATGGGAAAACTGAGGCACAGAAAGGTGATGTGACTTGCCCACAGTCGGCGGTAGACCTTGAATCCCCAGTCTTGCTCACGGCTTCTCAGTCCCCACCTGGGACATGGTGAGAAGGAAGGGCTGCCCACTGTTCCCGCTGAGGGCGAAGAGAACCAGAGCTCCTCCCGGGGTGAGGGGATGGGGTGTCACTCTCAGCGGTGATGGCACACATGGTTTCTGCCAGCCCCGAGAGGCAGGAGAAGCAAGGAACCTGAAATGAAGAGGTTGGTCAGGCACTGAGTGAGAGGACACGGCTCTACAGGATGCACTCGTGCCTCTCTGTGGCTTTCAGAGCCTCGTGCATGCTGGCAGCAGAGAGCCTCCTGTTGATGTTCCTGTACCTGCACCTCAGGAGGTTCCAGAAAGTAGTCCTCAAGTCTCGGTTAAAGAAAGCATAAATCAAGGGGTTGATGAGGGAGTTGGTGTATCCCAACCAGAGTAGAGTCCTCTCCAACCGCAGGGGCATGCAGCTGCAGCGGATGCCGCAGATGAAAGGCCGAGCTGTTGACATCAGGAAGAATGGAAGCCAACAAAACGTGAACGCCCCCACAATAATGCCAAGGGTCCTGGCTGCTTTCTGCTCCCGTTTGAAGATGGAAATATTCTTTCGGTCTTGCCGGAGCAGTTTGGAGAGCGTTGCGCATTCCTCCACCGCTTTGGTACGCTTAGAGCTGTGGTGGCTCCGGCTGGAGGCCTCCAGGCAGTAGACGCCCTCCTCTTCGTAGTGCTTGGGGAAGTTCATGAAGCGGTGCTTCTCGGCGCTGACCTTGGCGGCTTTGTAGATCCGACTGTACATGACGAGCATGACCGCCATGGGGATGTAGAAGGCAACCCCCGTGGAGTAGACAGTGTACCCAAAGTCCTGGCTGATGAGACAGACTCTTTCCACAGTGACGTTCTTGGCCCAGCCAAAAAGAGGCGGAAGAGTGATGGAGGCAGACAGGAGCCAAACAATGAAGACCATCTTGGCCATCAGCTTCCCATTTTGTCTCACAGGGTACGTCAGGGGCCGAGTGATCCCCAGATACCTGGAAAAGAGAAGAGTTACAAAGGGTTAGGAGGGCTGAAAGGTGTGAATGCTGTTGGGTGGTTTCAGGGCCTAATCAGCTGCTAATGCTCTGTCACAGGAGAATTTTGATCCTGGGTGTGGACAATAAATTAATTCTCTAAAGGAAAGTGTTCCCAGAGACGTGCAGCTGCAGTGTCTTTGGTGAAACGCATTTCACACCCCTTCAGCTCTCTTGCCTAAGCACCCCATTTTGACTTTTCCCCACTGCTCTCTTGCAACCACCCCACGCGTGACACGAGGTGTCATTCAACTGCTGAGTGCGGTCCGAGCTCCACATGGTTTCCTGGGGAATAAAAATGCCTAAAGCAGCTCAGTTTTCCACCAGCACTAGTTTGCACAAAGAACAAGCAACAAATTCCAGCTGTGGCACGTAACTCACTCCAGACTGTGGCCCTCCTAGGAAAACACCCGGGCGTGGGATGGGTGATCCACAGAGTAATACATGCACCAGGACTGACTCCAGATGAAAAGAATAGACTGGTACTGGTGTTCAATGGGAAGTGGGATGGACAACATCCTTCTCCTTTGTCCAGGCAACTTGGGAACTCTGGGAAGAGATAGAACCTGCAGCTGAGATGCCCCTGAGGCAGCGTGTGAGGAAGGTGCAATCTTGCTGTTGGGAAGACTTAAGGATGCGTCCGGATGGGCACGGAAAGCAAAGCTAGTGATCCGGTGGTGGACTGCGGTGCAAGACTGACAGCTGTTGACTCAAAACTTCTCTCAGACGATGAACTGTTTGTTTGCATCTTGCAGCAGTTGCACCCATGGGAGACACTGCTGTCAGCAGCACACCCCATCGCTCCCCTTGCCATCGAGCCTGCAATAGTAGGACAAAGCTACAGGTTCCTGCAGCATCTCTTGGAGATGACCGCTGGAAACCAAGACAGGAGAAGACAAACATCTGGAGCAGTCTGCTCCATTGCATGGCCCATAGCTGCTGAAGTGATGGTGTCCAGCCCTTCCTGGAGAGTAAAATGAGAGGAGCTCCACGTAGGAGACCCCAAAAGCATGTGGTGACCCACAGATTCACAAATCCTGATGCCTGGAGTTAGGAATTACCTTGGTAGCTTGACTGAAAAGAGCTGGAGACTGCATCACCCATCAGCTCCTGGTTAGACCACGGGGTGTAATTTTGAACCATCCCCAGCCTTGACTGAGGGAGTTCATGTGACTAGGAAATTGTCTAACCCGTTACTTGGTAAACTGCAATTGTAAACTAATAAATCAGTGGGGAGTTGGCCACTGTCAGCCAGTGTTCCCACTGGAAAACTTCTGCCTCCTATTCGGTCTCAATCAGTCCTGCAAAAGCCTCCCGCTGTCGCGTGGATTTATTTTATCTTGCAGCCTGTTGGATTCAAACCTGCCTGCTCTCGGGATGGTGCAGGCATTTTTAGGCAGGATCACGTCAGCTCTTAATTGTCTTGGATAAACTGTGTCAGTCCAAAGGGGCAGTGAGAACAGCAGCTCTATGGGTATTTTTTTTTGCTGAAAGCTTTTCAAAGGAAGAACGGGCTTTTTTTTTTTGCCAAAAGGAATATTTCTGCTGAGAATTTTACCTCTGTTGTATCATTATTTTTTCCCAACAATCAATCTTGTTATAGGCGTTAGGAGATTTTTCCTCACTGATTATTTCCCTTTTCCAGATCCCCCCATAAGATTTGAAGATGGAAATAAAATTTTCAAAAATCTAATTCCTCCTCTCCTCTTCACTGCTAAATAAATTCAAAGCCCAAAGTATTCTCCCCTGACTCCCTGACAAAATGAATTTGAATTCATTCATGGAGTTATTCTTTTCCTGTTTTCCTCTGTATATTCTTCAGCTGTCCTTGCTCACAAAAACCAAGCAAAATTCTCCACGACCACCTACGCTGCTTCAACAGTGGGAGAGGCTGAAGGCCGATATCAGTAGACGCAAAGGCAACACAACCTCTCGGGATGGGAAAGGGCTTTTAACCCCATCACATACCGTCTTCTCCTTCCTACCTGGGCTGAGCACGATGAGAAGTGGTGAGCCTGGCTGGAAGATCAGGACTCGGAGAGATGGGCGGGAGCAGGTTGGAGGGACGCTGCCAAATATCCCTCCTTGCTGTAGAAAGGGGCTATGGAGGCAGAGCAGACTGGGTTGGGAGAAAACCATAACTCTGCTCTTGCATCTCCAAATTCAGCACCCCAAAAATCTCTCCTCTCTCTATCCAAGCCAAGAACTTTGCAAACTAAGATAGGCTGTGTTGTGTGATATCCTTTATTATGCTATTACTGCATTTTCTTTAGAAGCCGATCTGCTCAGAATTTGCTGAAACTTCAAGGAATTTCCACGCTAGCCAAGCAAAACGCACAGTGACAAGATTTTAAAAAGCAGGCAAAGCTGACACATTGCATCTGCGAGTGCCTTGTGCTCTTGGAGGAAATGGGGCCGTTTTGAGGTCTTTGCTTATAATTCCCATGAGAGCGGGAAGACCTCGAAATAGGCCGGCATTTATAGCAGGGCGGGAAGCGAGGTTGCACAGGCATGCCATGAAATTAAAATCAAATTCTCTTGCTTTGAGTCTTTTTATAGAACACTGGAACAGGTTGCCCAGAAAGGGGGTGGAGGCCCCATCCCTGGAAACGTTCAAGGTCAGGCTGGATGAGGCTCTGAGCAACCTGATCTGGTTGGAGATGTCCCTGCTCCTTGCAGGGGGGTTGGACTGGGTGGCCTTGAAAGGTCCCTTCCAACCCAAACCATTCTGTGATTCTATGATTTTTTACTTTTTAGCGTGTGTGTGTGTCTTGTTAATCGAGTTCAGTGGCAATCAAGTAACAAAAGCGAGTTCCTAGAGCAGAGATTTACCAGGACCCCTCCACGCAGACCTGGTTGTGCAGCTACTCGGTCCTTGTGCAATAAACTCCGTCCACGTCCTCGCTCCCACGGATGCCTGGGCAGCTCGAGCCCTCACCGCGGGGTACGAGACCTGGCCCAGGCTGGGTTCCACCATCAACCCCATGGATTAGACAATTCAGTTTATTTATTCTATGCTCAATGGTAATCGTTGAATCCTCATGCCAGGCACTAAATAAAGAAAACCAAAACCTCTCCAAGGTGCCCTTATCTCCATTCTGCAGCTGGCAAACTGGGAAAGGACAAATCTCCACTCTCACAGGCTGGCTGAGCCTAAATAGGCCCAGAATTAGGGTTTTCCAGACCTCACTCCTTCACCACCACCCCATGGCTTCTCTGGGCCAAATTTAAGCTCCGTACCTGGCTTCCAGGCCAACACCGTGCCTGCTCCCTCCTGCTGAAGGAGAGGAAACTTCCAGGTGTAGGACGCAAAGGGCAGCTGGAGGCTGCAGCTACCTGTGGCTTCACCTGCCCATGTCCCAAGCCAGCGGTGGTGGGAGCATCCCAGGGAAGCATCCCACCTCCCTGGAGATACAGTGCAGGGACCTGCCTTAATCAAAAACTGAACAGCCAAAAGGGTTTTTTTGTTGTTGTTGTTTTGGTTTTGGTTTGTGGCAATAAAAATTCTATAATATTGGCAGGCTTTTACAGAAGAAAAATGTAAGAGAAAGATGGATGTTTCTAGCATTTATATTTTTTTGATTTAAAAGAAAATCAATCAACCCCCCCCCCTCTTCAGACAAGATTAGTTTTACCAGCTTCAATCAAGAGGCTTTTAGAAAGCGCTCTGCATTAATAATCAATAATAGCAGCCTACATTTTAATAGTACTGGTCCTCTTGGGCAAACCAAGCATCTTTCATATCAGTCAAAGCTAACCAAAGTATAAGGATACTTCAGCCGTCAATAAAAACGCAGCCTCCTCTTTGGCAGAAACAGGCAGCTGCTAGCAGTGCTGACCAAGCTGGCATTCAGGACAGAACTAGAGAAGGGGTTTATATTTCTGAGAAGCACCAGTGCTGTTCCTCCTCTTTCTTGCAGGGCAGGAGGAACAACTTGCCGTCATGGCTGGTGGAAATTTCAGTTAATGCCTCACTGAGATGACCGACCGTTTCATCTCTTTTGGAGCAGATGTTTCAGGCTCTCTGCAAACTCAGGTATCCCTTTGCTTTAGCTTTGTGGTCAGTTTTGCTTTATATCCAGAAAAGTGTTCTTCTGGAGCTGTTTCCATCAGGAGCTGAACCAAAAATCTTGCCTGTCCCAAGGCTGGGGGGAGGTGGTGATCCAGGCATGGTTCTGGATCTGTGGTCTCCCTCAATCCACCTCCCTCAACTGCCTTGCGGGAGCAGCGAGGATGATGCCTGACGTGGAGCAGTGATGACATACAGGATGCTCAGGATACTGCCCCAGGATAATTCACACAACTCACAGCCCATTCCCGGGGACCCTCAGGTCAGAAAACAGCAGGATGGTGCCCCAGTCACCTTCTCCTCCTTCGTGCATCAGAGGACATCCCAATTATTCCCTTTTTCTCCTGAAGTCCTGGTACGGACTGAGCCCGCCAACCCCCTGCACTCACAGCGTGTCCTTCCTCCCACCCAGAGCCGAGGTGGGCACAGCCGGGAGGATTGTCCACCCCTTTCCTCTGCCCTGCCAGTCCTCCTTCCACTCAAATTACAACCTTTGCTTTTTAAATCTCTTTTCCCAGCTAGAAATACATCTTGAACAATTGCCCTCTTCACCATCAGGTGGTTGATGGTGGGGGATGAAGGTCTGGGAGCAAACGGTGATGTTGCAGCCCAGCTGAGTGCCCAGCACGTCACGGTCCCTGTGCTAACACACCCGAGGCACAAGCCCACGCCAGAAGGCTCAGGCTCTGTGGCAGCCTCTTGTATCACAGATTTTTTCTCCATCACCCTGCTGACAGGTCTGAAGCAACCTACTCCCTCCATTGTTTCCATTGCTGCAGCTCCTCTATAATGTCTGTAAAGGACGGTGGGGTTTGCACGGCCAGCACCTGGAGAAGGTGCAGCAAAGATGGAATCATAGAATCACAGAATCATTTATGTTGGAAAAGCCCCTTGAGATCATTGAGTCCAGCTGTAAACCTAATGCTGCCAAGTCCAACACCAAACCAAACCCTAAGCACCACATCTACACATTTTTTAAACCCTTCCAGAGATGGGGACTCCACCACTTGCCTGGGCAGCCTGTTCCAGTGCCTGATCACTCTTTCAGTGAAGAAATTTTTCCTAATATCCAATCTAAACCTCCCCTGGCACAACTTGAGACCGTTTCCTTTCATCCTATTTCTTGTTACTTGGGACAAGAGACCAACCCCCACCTCCCCACACCCTCCTTTCAGGCAGTTGTAGGGATCAATGAGGTCTCCCTTCAGTCTCCTCTTCTCCAGACCAAACAACCCCAGCTCCCTCAGCCGCTCCTCATCAGACTGGTGCTCCAGACCCCTCACCAGCTTCACTGTCCTTCTCTGGACGCGCTCCAGCACCTCAACGTCCTTCTTGTGCTGAGGGGCCCAAAACTGAACAAAGTGATCAAGGTGCGGCCTCACACGAGAGCCACATGAGCTGGAGCCCAGGACCGTGTCCCTGTGGGGTGGGATGGTTTTCCCTCTTTGCAGCGCATCGCTGGCAGCCTGAGTTTTGCAGCAAGAGCCTGAAGCTGCTCTGTTCCCGGGCTCCTTGGAGACCCATCGAGTTCATCTGGGTGAGCTGGGCAGAGATGCTCTCCCAGAGAGGTGGGGGGCTGCTGGAGACAGACGAAGTGTGACCACAAGTGCCTCCAACATCAGCTGGATCCTCCTTGGCTGTATGACCAGTGGGTGCAACTTAGAGCAGCCTTGGGGCTGCTCCCACTTAAGCCAGGTTTTACAGTCATGCAGAGGAAACTCCTGTCCACCCTGCTTCCCCACTGCCTTACCTACAGCCCCCAGCACCAGCCAGGATTTGCCCTCAGCACGTGTGAACCCCCTTATGCTGGTGTCCACACCTCCCCAGAAACCTCCTGCCTGTTCCCATTCCGGCGGGGAAAGATGGACCAACGTCAACCCCAGGCGCCTGCCTGCACGGCGTCCTCGCATTTTGGTTTGCTCACAGGCGAGAGGGACGTGATGAACCAGTGGAATAAATTGCAGTGATTTTTGTGAAAGGACTGTCCTGTTTGTGTGCGTTTGGAGGAGGGAAGGGAAGGAAAGGAAATGGGAAAGAGGAATGGAAAAAGGAAAAGAAAAAGGAAAGGAAAAAGGGAAGGAAAATTAAAGGAAAGAGGAAAGGGAAAAAGGAAAGGAAAGGAAAGGAAAGGAAAGGAAAGGAAAGGAAAGGAAAGGAAAGGAAAGGAAAGGAAAGGAAAGGAAAGGAAAGGAAAGGAAAGGAAAGGAAAGGAAAGGAAAGGAAAAAGGAAAAGGGAAAAGGGAAAAGGAAAAGGGAAAAAGGGAAAGAAAAAAGGAAAAAAGAGAGAAGGAAAAAAGAAAAAAGGAAAAAAGAAAGGAAAAAAGGAATAAAGAAAGGAAAAAAAGAAAGAAAAATGGAAAAAAAGGGAAAAAAGAAGGAAAGGAATTTTTAAAAAGCAAAGCCAATCTGATCAGTGTGCAGCTGCTTCCCTGCTCCCCGCTCATCAAGAGGAAGCAGTGACATATTCCATTACTGCATTTATCTCTTCCCTCTGACAAAGACAGGCTCCCGCCTGCACACACCTGCGTTTTCACAAGCAGCCTGTTCATTCAAACGGAGCCAGGTCAGCAGAGAGCCGGACCTCACCGCCTGGCCTGGGAGCGATTTCGCTCCGTAACCGGCAGCGCTGAGCGGCTCATGGCAAACCAGCCCGGCTCAGCGGTGCCGGCGTAAACCCAAACCAACTCCCCGAGAGAGCCAGTGCCCGCCTCTGATCTGGATCTGGCCCACCGGCTCGTCACCGCAATGTCCCTAATGACGCAGGCTGCTATAATTAGACCCACGGGGGTGCTGACTTGCCCGAGCCCTGCCAGTTTGCCAGACGGGCTTAGCCTTTCCCTCCTGACCTCAGGTGTGGGAGATGAAGCTGGCAAACGCTCACAAATGCATGCACTGCCCTAAACCAGAGGTTTTGGGGATTTGGGATGGGGTGGGGGGAGTTGCCAACATCCTTAGCCAAGGGCAGCAGCAGAGCATCCCGTAGGACTGGGCTCCAGAAGCTCCGTAACTTGGATTTTTCAATGTGGTTTGTTTGTTTGTTTTGTTGAATAATGTCATGATCCAGCCTCCTTCCATGGAGAAGATCAGGTCATGGGTCTATCCTCTAGGTTCTGTTCCTCAAGCCAAGAAAGACCAATGTGAAGTAGCTGCCTAGAAGGGGAGGACTAAGCAAGTAACTTAGAGAAGTTACTTGAGAAAGCACCTTAAGTCCAGCTCTTCCAAAGAGACTGAGGCACCTAATTCATACAGAAAGCCCTCAGCAACCCCATGCACCTGGAAAATACATGCAGAAGCATCCGTCCAACAAGGATCATGATTCTGGTGGCCCTCAACCTCCAGAAACACCCTTATATTCAAGCCCACCTGAACACATGGCAAGTGCCTTGTCCTCCCTTACCTGTCCACGCTGATGATGCACAAGGTCATGATGGAGGCGGTGCAGCACATAACGTCCATGGCGATGAACACATTGCAAAAAACCTTCCCAAAGAGCCACTCTCCCCCCACCAGGTCTGTGATGGTCACGAAGGGCATGACAGCGAAGGCCACCGACAGGTCAGCGGCCGCGAGGGACACCACCAGGTAGTTGGAGGGCTGCCGGAGCTTCTTGACGATGCACACGGAGATGATGACCAGACCGTTGCCTGCGATGGTCATGAGGATGATGATGGAGAGCACCGCTCCGATGACGATCTTCTCAGTGTCCCCATAGAGGAGGATCTCCTCGCCGCAGTCCGTCACGTTGGTGAGGTTGGAGGATGGCGGGTCTGGCTCGGCTGGGGTGGAGGGTTCCTCAGTCATGAATGGATTTGGGAGCAATTTCTGCGCCGGGTGCTGCTGCTCTGCGTCCTCCACAAAGAGAAGATGGTTCTCCAGAAACTGCCTGGGGCTGGCCCTTAGCAACATGCTCTGAGCTCACCGCAGCGGGCAGTGGCACGGGTTTTCTCCCAGCAATGACACCTCCAGTGACAAACCAGAACATTTTATCACAAACAGGCTAAGAAAATAAAATATTCCCCCCCACCACAGCTCCACCCCAGCTCCTGCCTCCCAAAGCTGCGGCTGGATCTCACGTGCTCAGCAAGAAGCCGCTTCCCAAGTCTGCTCAAAGGCACGCAGTTTGCTGGAGGATGCTCGGAAAAAGCTCCTCTCCTCTCCACTTTTAAAGGAGCGCAAGCTGCCCAGGCTGCCTGCTCGTCTGCATGCTTTTCTGCAAGGATGGGTAACGGCAGCCGATCGCAGCTGCCCGTGTTATTTTTGCGTTACTGCCCAGCTGCTGATCTCGCACTTCTCCTGTGCACCCGTACGTTTAAATCCCACGCAAACACACGCGTATTCCCACGTGTGGACACAGAAGAGAGGGGGATAACACCCTCGGTGGGACTGTACCCATCACACGCAGCACCCCCGGAGTACCACGCGCATCCCAGCCCGTGCCCGGAGCCGTGAGCATCACCGCCACACGCGTGGCAGAGACACGGAGAGCAGCCACCGCGCTCCCACCCCTGTGTGTTCACCCCCGTGGGTATTTCCCGGCCATCAAGGGGGGAAACTTTTGGGCAGGGCTCCACGCATCGCGCGCAACCGGCGTCCTCCCCTTTTTCTGTCAAAGCCCCTTTTCCCCCCCGAAAGGAGCGTTGTTTCAATCACAGCAGGATTGCAACCCCCTCCTCCCCTTTTGCAGCGCCCCCTCCTCCTCTTTTCTGGGGTGATGGGGGTCCCGGAGTTACCTGTGCTGAGGGGGTGAGACATCCTTCAGGCGAGAAAGCGAAGAGCCGAGCCCGGAGCATCCTTCTTCTCTCCCCGCCTCCCCGATCCCTCCTCCCGCCCTCCCCTCGCCTCTCCCCGGGCAGGGACCCAGATGGTCCCCGGCTCCCTCCGAGCCCCAGGGAGGAGCAAAGACCTGGGAGGAGGGGGGATCGATCCTGCACCCACCCCCAACCCTGCAGAGATGATGGGTGATGGGGTTTGGGGAGGGTGGGGGGGAGCGTGCGAGGACCTCGAGGGAAGGGCTGGAAGTTGGGAAGATGCTCCTGAACGCGGTCCTGCAGCGCAGCGAGGCAGGCGCGGGAGGAGCAGCCTGAAAGCCAGCAAGCAGGGTACAGAGAAAGGCAGCTTCCAGAGCACTCTTCCCCATTTTTATTATTTTTTTTTTCTTATTTTACAGGAGATGCTTTCTTTCCCTGCTCCATGCATTTTTTCCACCCCCCGTGCTCACAGAAGGTCCCACGTTCATTCAGCTCCGTGCTGAAGAGCAGTGAACAGCCAGGGAGAGGCAGATCCCTAAAGATGAGCCTTTCCCTTGTCCTAGTAAAATCAAAACAGAGGGAAAAGAAACCAGGAAAGAGCATGCAGGGATCCACATCCATCTCTGCCAAATGTTTCGCTAGATGGGCACCTCCATCCCTGGTGCCACCAGCTCCCTCGCCCATCCCGGGGCTGGGCAAACACCCCTGGCACCCTCCAGCCCTCCCAGGGACAGCACAGAGGGCTGGTTATGGAAAATAAAAAAATAAAAAATCTCTCAATCTCTGAGATGCAAAGCACTGCATCACCTCAGATCAGAGTCGGCACCAACCCCAAGAGATATTTTTGGGGCAGATGTTCCCTGCAAAAAGTACATCGGCGAGGAAAGCGCCGGCGAGCTAAAACAGGGCTGTTAAAGCCGTACTTAACACCAGGGCTTCTCCTTTGCTGCTCAGGCATCGCAGCCTGCGTGGGAGGCTGGCTAAAATAGCTTCCTCACGCGGGCAGGGTGTGCTGAAGCTCTGGCTTGCTTGCTCTTGGCACTGCAAGTGGGGTTCTTTTTTTTTGTTTTTGGTTTTTTTTTTGGTCTTTTTTT
Source organism: Chlamydotis macqueenii (assembly GCF_036417535.1). NCBI lineage: Eukaryota > Metazoa > Chordata > Aves > Otidiformes > Otididae > Chlamydotis > Chlamydotis macqueenii. The sequence continues at coordinate 81,862,416 of NC_141559.1, forward strand.
TTTTCCCCCCAGCCCTTCGGGATTGATGACGTGCCGAGATGGGATGGGGCTGATACAGAAACACCTGCAAAGCCCAGTCCCTGCCCGACCTAGGGAGCGAGGGCTGCTTCAGTGGCCAGCCCAAATTCACCGATATTGGGCAAAAAAAATCCACCCGGTATTCCCAAGGAGAAAGGAGGAGCCGCAGAGCTTCCCGCTCCGGGACCAAAGGATTCTGCCTCCTACAAACCCCAAATTTACACAAGAAGGAAGCCATCCCTTGCGGAGCAGCTGTTGGACACCAAGGCAGCTCCTCGCCAGATGCCTGGAGATTTTTAGGAAAACCATCTGGCCGTGAGCTGGGGACTCCTGCCCTGCTTTCCACCTCTGGGACCGGGGTTTGGCAGGGGGGATACGGGGTGGGGGACGAGCAGGGGGGTGTTTCCAGCTTCCCTGGAGATTACCTTTGGGAGAGTAACACAGTGAGCAGCTCCTGTGCCTTAGGAAGGAGGGATTTCTTTAGGATGCAACCTGTATCTTCTCCCTTCCAAAATCCCTACGGATCTGGGGATTCCAGAGGAAGACTTTTTTTTTTTTCCCTCCCCTTTCCAGGGGAATGAGCTGCTCTGATAATTTGGGGAGCAACAAAATCCATGGAAAACCACTGAGCAACTGAAGGGCACGTTCTCCACATGGGCTGATTTTTGGGAAGACAGAAGGGAAAAAGCCAATTTTTGCGTGAAGGAAGGATTGAAAGTAATAATAATTATTTCTCCCTAAAAACTCTCAGTGCAGCAGTTCTCCAGCTGCAGGCCACGATGACCTTGCTGAGACACTTGCTCCTTGGGCAAGCTGGGAAGCGCTAATTGCATTTAATGGCAATTAGGGAAGGGAATGGCCAGCGTGCCTTAGCTTAGCCACTAACTGTAGCTTTCCCTCTTCGGCTGAGAAGAGAGTACAGATTTGGAGGAGCAGGGAAGTTGCTGGAGCAAGAGGGATGAACCCCAAATAAAATTATCCTTGCAAAATAAAGCTGAGAAGTTGAAGACCCAAAATAGCCGAAGTTTTCCCCCTCCGTCTCCAAGCAGATAAGAGATGAACAAAGTCCTCCTGCCGTGTCATGAAGGCAGCGCCCAGATATGTTCTTCCATCTTAATGTACAAATGACTATTAAAGTGGCTATTTTATTAACTATTAATTGTTAATATTACACCCTATTAACTCTAATGGCAAAGTAATAGATGCAGTTATTAATATGCAAATTCTGAGCAATCTCATTAACTCCAAGGTTCTCAACCTCTCGATGATTTCAGGCCTGGCATCCCAAAGCAATCTTCCCTGTGTTGCAGGTGTTGACATTTCTCCCTCTGAGCAGGCAGAGGCTGCCCAGATAAATAAAATTATTCACTCGATGCCATCAGCTTTCAAGGAGCATCGCTAAGAGCTGCTCTTGCCTCCAGAGAAGCTCCTGATGAACTGGTCTGGAGTATCTGACCCCTCTTGGATTTGGAAACAGAGGGGCTTAACTCACTTTCACAACAGGGTGGCCAACAACCCAACCATGAGCAGATACCATGGTGCTTCTCCAGAGGTTATGGTCAGGAATGATGAAGCCTGAGGGGGTTTCATGGACCCAGAATGCTCAGGGCATCACCTGCTCTCTGTAGGCATGTGTCCTGCTTTCCCTCTGAGGCGCCTCCCTCCCAAAGACAGCCCCATCTCCTCCTGATGAGCATTGAAGCCCAGGTCCCCAGAGGCATTCACCCAGCAAACACCATCTCAGTGTGGTGGGAACGTGGTACCCAAGAGGTGGTTGGGTGGGGTCCAGCCCGAGGTGGCCAATCTCAGCCCCTCGGCACGTGAGCTGGGGAGTGGGGCTAGCAGAGGTCTGCAGCAAAGGAACCGGATCTTAGGGGGAAACTGAGGCACTCGAGAGGCCCAACTTTCAAACCACCATGTCCTTTAAAAATCAACCCACAATTTTAAAGAAGACAAAAGGTATTCAAAGAGGAGTCCCTAAATAAGACACGGTAGTGTACGAGTGGAACGGTTTTGATCTCTTTCCTGTCCCAATTCCGTGGTAGGAAGCCCTCAGCCCAGCTGAGCATTCCCACATCCTCCCATCTCCTCGGCTTCCCTCTACCTCACAGCAGCAATGCGGGATTTGCCTCCTTGCAGAAACCCATCCTCCAGGACAGAGCCAAATAGCAGGGGCACAGCGAGGGGACACGGCTCAGCGTGCCCTGTGGGGACCGGGGCACCGGTCCCATAGCGGTGACATCGGTGGCCGAAGCGTTTCAGCGAGGAGATCCCACCAGCAAAGGGCTTTCTGCCTAAAATCTTTTGCCTTGAGGGGAAAAGCCAAAAGCGTTGATAAGTTAGCAACCTACCTGTGACTCAAAACATTCAGAGCTGGGTGCACGGTTTGTTTTTTCTTGACGTGTCTCCTCAAAAAAAAAAAAAAAAAAAAGAAACTTTTCATCACTTTATAAAGGCACCCCACGCGTATTGCTGTTTGAGGAGCAACTGGGAACCCTGTGGGAAAACACCATCCATCCGAAGAGCTCACCTCAAAAACGCGCGTTTGCTGACGAGAAGCGGGTACGAACGCTGTTGGACGCAGCCGCGCTCCCTCTGCTGGAGCCTGCACAGAAAACAGGCGGCGTTTAGGGTTTAAATCGCCCGCGATTTGCAAATTTTGGCTATTTGGAGGGCTCTCAAACCTCTCAAAGAATTATCTCTGCCCCCCGACATCGTAGCTAAAGCCGGGGCAACCCGTGCGCCGGCAGCACTGGTGCCTCATCCCGATGTCCCACAGAGGTGGGACTGCCCCAGGGGAGGATGGGGATGAGCTGGAGGGACATTTGCTGCAGGATGAAGAGGAGGGAGAAGAGTCCTCAACAGCAAACTTTTGGCCTGCAGACCCTCCTGTCCACCCTGAAGCTGCCTGTGGCGGCTGCTGAAGGGATTTCTAGGGGGACTGATGTAGCTGGCAGAGAAAAAAAAAATCAAAAAGCCTGAAATAAGAGAGAAAAGGGTGAAAAATGAGTGATTTAGCTGAAGTTTCCAACACAAACCCTTCAGCACCAGCTCACAGCTGTAATCACCCATTTGCCAGACTTTCATTAGTGAGCTGCCATCGTTAGCGCTCATCATTTATTCAACACGATAGACGTGCAGCATTTCCACCTCCCGCTCTCCCGTCCGCCATCTCCAAGGGTTTGGGCAGAGCCTGATTTTTAAGGATATACAGAGAGGTAGGTGCCCCCTTGATGCGTGGGGCTGGTGTTAAACCATTGGACCATCCGAATCCAAGAGGGAGGGAAGCGGGTGATGCAGACCAAGCGCTCCCGGCCAAACTTCTCCTAAAAGCCAGTGAGAAGAAGGAAGGTTGCTTCAGGAGATCATGGCAAACCCAGAGCTGGAAAGGTGAGCCGTGGCTGCAGAGAGGTGAGCTTGCAGCACCCTGGCTCGCTCGCCGTTTCTCCACGCACACCACCAAAGAAAGACCTTGGTGAAGGCGCTTCTGGTCTGTAGCATTGGGCACGAGCACTGCACGAAGGCTTTCTGCACTGGATTCGGGGCCAGCGAAGCTTGCGTGAAGCCACCCACCCACCAGCTCCCCATTTCCAGCCCGGGGTTCTCCGCGCTCAGTGCCGAAGCTGCTGGAGGTGGAGGTGGGTTGAGGTGGTGGAGCAAACGTTGCGGGTTTGGAAATGAAACCCCTCCTTGTCTTCTTTGGTCTGTCCCCTAGATGGCACCTGCTCTCAGCGGATTAAATCCCTGATGGAAACCAGCAAGCTTTTGGTGCCTGGGAAGGCTCAGGGCTGCAAACCGCTTGCCTGTAAACAAACAAACAAACCCCTCATCCAAAACTTTTTTTTTTTTTTTTTTAAAGAACAAGCTACAAGTCATGGCTTTTTTTGGCTCTTCCACCAAGAACTTCAGGTACCTCACCCCTCACTGGCTGCAACATCTCTGCCATTTTCCCATCTGGTCCATGTCCTGGTGCTCAATCCCCCCCAAATGCAGAGGATTGGGGTTAACAAGCCCTTTCCCATCAGCATTGCTGCAGTGGCACGCGCACATCTGGGGGCAGTGACAGACCCCATCAGACCTGGATCACTCCGTGAAGATATTCCATAGAATCACAGAATGGCTTGGGTGGGAGGGGACCTTTCAAGCCCACCCAGTCCACCCCCCCTGCAAGGAGCAGGGACATCTCCAACCAGATCAGGTTGCTGTCAGGGCTGGGAAGTGTGAGGAGGAGCACACCAACTCCCTTTCCCATTTAAATCCAAAGCAGGACCTTCACACCTTGCAGGGCTGTGGCCTTGCCAAGCTGCCCACAGCTGTAGGTAGATGCCCATCAGCTAAAACCCCACGCAGTGCCATCCCGGTGGTGACAAACATGTCCTGCCCACCCTCTCTCTGCTGTCCAGCACCCATCCCAAGGGGCTCGCTGCCTCCCCGTGTGTTAATGGTCCTTGTGGAGCACCGAGCCCTTCATGACACCTCACTTCAGCCCAAAGGTGCTGTACAGCCTTTCCAGCTTTCCAAGGCCACTCTTGGGCACCAAGCAAGGGACCTAGGGGCTATCCTGGGGAAGAGACCCTCACAGGCTGAAGAAAGCTGCCACAGATAGACCATGGGCACAGGTGACCCCATGGCTCCCAGGAGGAGTTCTTTGATGGATGCACAACCACTTCTTGCCCATTCTGTGTCCATTCATGGGAGTGCCAGCCCATCCAGGAGTGATCCATCTTGGGTAGGAACCCACCCTCATTCTCCAGCCATCTGGCAAGAGGATCCACAGGCACTCAGGACAGTGAACCCACATCCTCCATCACAGGCCAAGACCTCAAAAGGGAGAGATGTTTGCCACATACCCCCCCCTTCCCCCCTCCTCCCCAGCTGCTTCTTGCAACCACGGCCTTCCTGTTCGTACCACTTTGAGGATCTCTGTATTTGGCTCCTTTTGGAGGTCCCTTTTTGAACCTTGCTGTGAAGGGGGACGCAACCAACCCAACTGAAGGCAACACAGAGCCATGAAAGGGCTCATGAGCCTCCCCAGGTCCTGCTCCCGCTTCACCCTCCTGCAGAAGAGGGTGGTACGAGACCTGTGCAGCCAACAGTCCGAGCGGTCCTTCACCGCTCAAGGGACTGGCACATCTCAAAGGTCCCCATGCCAGAGCACAGAGCAGCTCAGGTCCCCAAAATTTCAACCTGTCCTCTTGCTCAACAGCCCTTTAAAGTTAACACTGCAAGGACTGTTTCTCCCTTTTCCTGATAGCCTGTCCACATTTATTTTCATACATATATGAAAATTATATATAAAGACTGAAATCAACATTGCTTTTGTGACAGCTCATGCTGACAGAGGCCAAAACTGGTTCTCTTCATGGAAAGTTAATCCCATAGGACATGGAGAGATGGGATGGCTGGAGGCAAGGAGCAAGTTTGCAGACTCTAGCTCCTCTTAGGTGATGCTATCGAACCCTCACCACTTGCATTCACATGCAAACCCCTCTCTGTTCTGCAAAGCGAGCTCCTCAAGGATAGTGATGGCCTACAGGGAGCTGGAGGACAACTGTCCAAGTCTGGATCTGGTGGTAGCTAACTACTGAATTTAATCCTTGGAGAAGCGGCTCACTCCCAGGCTCCCCTATGACACCAAATCCCCTAGGTTTTGGGCTCATCTCTGGTTTGGATGATGCCGAGGAAGTCAGAACTACAAAGGCAACTCTAGTCAGGTGCATATGCCCTCGGTGCTCTATGTCAGGTAAAAGGTGGGGTTATTTCTCACACTTCCCCACAAAAGGATGAAGAAATCCCATTTTTGACTGCCCACACTCCCATAGGTAAGATATGTATCCTTACATTTACAGTTGAAGTGCTCAAGCACTGCAGATGGTGAGGATTATCGAAGTATCTCAGCCACAGGGATCCCCACCACGAACAAGAATATGTACATCAGCACCAGGAGAGAAGTCCAAGCCACGCTGGGAGCTCAAGGTTAAATAAAGGACACTGATTAGGCACAAAGTAGAAATGTATAAAGAGTGTATTTCTTTTTATTCTGTTTTTAAATACAGAGTTTCCTCACACAATAAAGGAACTCCCTCTCCCTCCCCCCTTGCCCCAAGCAACTCTTATCAAAAGAAATCATCCACTCTAAAATCAACACGAGACAGAGGCGTGCGCTTCAGGAGCAGAGCTAGCAAGTGCAATATCTAAAGGCAGGATCTCCCTAAATAGGAACACGTGCTTTTCCTCACTTAAAATAGCTCCCCAGCAATCCGTGACAGAAACCTCCCAAAACAAAAATATTTAACCAGTTAAGTGCTGTGGGACACGTTGGAAAACAAAGCCATCGCTGGTCTTCTCCCCAGCGTGCTGCAGACTGTCTCAGCTGAGCAGCTCCGATAGCGTTCGCCTGCGTGGAAAGGGGATGCGGGGTTTGAGAGGAGCTGGCTCTGCCTCAGGAAGGTTCCTCCTCTTAAATCCCCTCCTTGGAGCCCATCCTGCGTTTACACGCCCTACACAGAAAGCCGGAGGGAGTTTGGTTTGCACTAACATTCAGGAACATGTACTTTGAAGAAGGGTGTTGTGGTTTTTTTTTTTTTTTTAATCTTTAAGACAAATTGTTTCCTGGGGCAACGTCTGTGGGAAGGAGGTATGACTTCACATCAATAAAGAGGAGAGGAACAACATAAGAAGGACACGGACCAGTTGGAGAAGGTCCAGAGGAGGCCACGAAGATGATGAGAGGGCTGGAGCAGCTCTGCTGTGAGGCCAGGCTGAGAGAGCTGGGGCTGTTCAGCCTGGAGAAGAGGAGGCTCCGGGGAGACCTGAGAGCGGCTCCCAGTGCCCAAAGGGGGCTTCAGGAAAGGTGGGGAGAGGGTATTCAGTAGGGCCTGTTGTGATAGGACGAGGGGTAATGGTCTTAAAATAGAGGGAGGTAGATTTAGATTAGATATTAGGAAAAAAATTTTTACGCTGAGGGTGGTGGAGCACTGGCCCAGGTTGCCCAGAGAGGTGGTGGATGCCCCATCCCTGGAAACATTCCAGGCCAGGTTGGCCGGGGCTCTGAGCAGCCTGATCTGGTTGGAGATGTCCCTGCTTCTTGCAGGGGGGTTGGACTGGATGGGCTTTGAAGGTCCCTTCCAACTCTAACCATTCTATGATTCTAACAGAGGGGCTAAACACTTCCAAAAATAACAGAGCACTAAGCCACCTTCCTTATTAAATCAGAGCGGCTCCGCCAAACATGAGAGGCTAAATCTTCAAAGGGTCAACAGCGCAATAAGCTTCTCACTTTCCAGCAGCTGCCGTGCTTTGCTGCTGAATCACGCTTTAGCCCAGGGGATTAGATCCACTTAGATTTACTGGGCACTTCAGATCAGAGCCCAGCACCTGCCAGGAACAGACACATCCAAGGCACATCCCAGCAGATACAGCTTACGGATGTGGGCACTTAAAACCAGGCTCCTAGTGACACTTTGGCATCAGAACTCTTGGAGATGTGGATGGGAGGTAGCTGCTTACACCTGGGCAGGTGAAGGAAGCTCCACAATAAAGATGGGAATCACTTAAAAGCCTCTTTACACAGGCTGGGACTGGGCTGGGGATGCAGTTTGGATTTGGTGGCACGGGTTCCAAGTTTGAGAAGTTCAGAAATACAAGATGCTATAGAATTAGGCTTTAAGTAATAGGAAGGTGGCTAGCACAGCTCCCAAGGTAGAATCACAGAATGGTTTGGGTTGGAAGGGACCTTCAAAGCCCATCCAGTCCAACCCCCCTGCAAGGAGCAGGGACATCTCCAACCAGATCAGGTTGCTCAGAGCCCTGTCCAAGCTGGCCTTGAAAGGGGTTCATGGAGAGAAGAGCACACTGCATGAGCTCGATCACATCACCCAGATGTCAATAAACCACACCTCTTGAAAAAGAGATCACCTGCAAAACTGGAGATGCCATCACTCACTGCATCTTCTGCTCCAGGCACAGCTGGCAGCGACCAGCACAGCCACCTTACCATGCCATCGCTCATATGGATGCTTACAGAAACCATCGTAGTCATCCAATCACGTGAAACTTATCTAAATTCACCGCCTGGAGAAAGCGTGCCGAGACGCCGATTGTTGCTGATAGGCAGAGCAAGAACTGATCGCAGCCCTCCAGCGAGTCTCCCAAGCACCGAAACTGATACTCCAGCTGTTGAATTTGATATGCTGGTTTTCTGCTAAACCCTGATTGCATAACAAGTACTTTACTGATAGAGAGCTCCTTTTTTTTTTTTCTTTGCATGCTAAGAGCAAAAAGCCAGCATAGCTCAGGTTAACAGTGAGATAATTGAATTGCCAACTGCTTCTTCCACTCCTTGCCATTTTGTTCACCTTCGGGACTCCCACCTGTGACTAAATGAGGGATGCCAACAGCTTTTGCAGCAGCAAGAGTTTGTCACACAGATCATGACCAACTGAGATGCCACATGCATCCCCCTCTTCTGCTCGAAGAGCCAACTTCAGCTCTCCAAGCGAGCAGCTCCTTGCAGCAGAGATGCAAACGGGGAGCAGAAGGCAGCATCTGCCCTAGGACAGGCGCTTAATATTTAACGCGACAGCAGAACAGTGCCAAGCCATCCGAGTTCACGCAGAGTTTCCTACAAGGGAAAGAAGGACAGAGCCAAGGATTGTCTTAGTTTGAAAGGAAAACACACAAAAGCTGAAGAGGAAAGTGCTAATTTGTGTTTCTAAAGCATGTACTCTGGCAACTCCCTCGTCTGTCTGCTCTTTACACAATATTGATGGCTTGCTCTCCACAACCAGATCTGGAGCCAGTAGTGTAATGGACAGGGTTGGGTACTTAAACGCCTTAATTAGATGTGAAAACAATTAGAGAAGACTATTCTCTTCTAGCATCCACAGGCCTCAGCACAGATAGAAAACGGGGCAAACCCATCCCAATTATGCCTATTTCAGTTGTTTTGGAAGCTTGACAGATGAAAGGACAGCCCAACTGGAACACTGCGCTGTAAAGTAATCGTCTAAAGAGATGCAGAAGACAGTGCAACTGCAGGACAGTTATGAATCCTTCATAATTGCCTATTACTGCAAAGCGAGGCCCAAGGGAGCAAGCGCTGCCACACTGCTGCTGCTCAGACACAGGCTTGGGTTCTCCACTCCGCACTCCAGCAGCGTTTCCACAGTAGGGATGCCAGAGCCAACTTCCAGAGAAGGTCCAGGGAAAGACAAGAGCTGGCTCAGGAGATGACAGAGAAAATGGCTTGCACTGAAGTTCTAGGGGGACAGACACCAGGTGAGCTTGAGCCAACTCTAGTTGTGCCCGTTAACCTTCCAGGTAGGTAGAAACACTAGAACAGGCAGATACAGAACACAATGAACTGGAAAAAAGTTTGATCGAGGAATAACATGAACATGTGTCAACAGATAAGTAGATACATGCTTAGTGGGACACAGACTGGAAAATGGGACGTGCTTTTGGTGACATGGCATGTGTCTCAGGTCTCTTTTTTGTTGCTGAGAACTCCACAAAAAAACCCAACCCCTTCCCTCCCACCCCCGAGTGTTCTCCAGCTATATCCAGCTTTGGCCAACTCCATGTTTCTTCAAAGGGTGTCCAGAGAACACATTTCAGCAGCAGTTTCTAAAGCAGTCAAATACCATATGCAAAAGTTTACAAAGCTTCAGTCTTTTGGTGCAGCTAGGGACAGGGACCTTTTGGGGAAAACTGTTTGACCTACAGTCTATGGAAACACGAGCATCTACCATATCTGTTTTCAGAGCATCCCAGTTCACACAGGTGAAGAATGTATCATGTCCCACAGTCACTGGGCTCATCTTGAAGCATATCACTAGATGGCAGCTCTGAAGCAAACCAGTTGAATCCATCGTCTCCATCCCCATCCTTCCGCAGCAATGCAATGATGCATATCCAAGTAGAGCTTGACATTTATTAATACCTTCAAATGTCGATGCCAGAGAATTTGGGGATTGCTGCTAGTGAGGTTGTCAGATTTGCTTCCTAAGCAATCTATAAAGTGCTATGCCACCTGTTCAACTGTCCATGTTTTCCACCAAATTTCCTTAATTTACATGGAGAAACACATCTATTTCCACATACAGCGTGCCCACAGTATTTCCAAAGGCAACAAAATAAATCTCAGACCAACAAAACCATTCAGGTATAAATCCAATTTTAATTGTCAAGCTAACTTCTAGGTCCTACATTCAATGCAAGGATCAAAAACTACAAGTTTGAGAGTAGAAGTTTCTTCTATCCCCAGTTTCTGATCGTTTCGGCCGCTGTCAAAAGGCAGCCTCCAAAATCCACTTGTTTCAGAAGCCTTTTACTACCTTGCGATTCCAGCTGAACATCATGGATTCTCTTAACAGCTATCGATATCTTTCAAACCCAGTTCTTTGGCAACAGTTATACATAGCATTGTGCGTATATAAAGAGCTTATAATAAAACTTCTTTTACATTCTAATTGTCTTAACCTTCACAGAAGTATTAAAGTGCTCAATCAACTCTGAACAAACTCTCCTTCCCTGGTTAGCCTACTTCCTGGAGACGCCTGCGTTTAAGTCAGCAAAACCAGAAGCAAACAAGAAAAGGTACTTTAAAAAAAAAAATTCCTCTGCAGGATCATTTGAGCCCCTTATGAGCCAAGAGGCCTCGAGTCTCACATCTCCTTTCTACCCATATATCGAGACATAGGTTCATATGTTCAACCAGTCTAAGCACAACTTTTCCCAACTTGTGCTCATTTCCCATCAGTTGATTATTTGGCCCCTGACCTCTGTTGAAAAAAAAAGAATCCTGCAAAACAGAATCCCGTTGGTGGTACAAAGAAAATACAGACACTGAAGTCATACCAGTAAAGCAACAGCAATAAAAGTTATAAACAGGTGTTGTGATGGATATTTAACCGTTCAGTTATCTGGATTTTAACATTTGACACTATCTGAAATCAATGCTTTCAAAGAGGCTTTAAATGGGGACACTTTCCATCCTTCTAAGTGGGGGGGTGGAACGTACATCTCAAAATGGTTTCTTCTGGTGAGATCTGCATGCCAGTTCACCCCACTGTGCTCTGTGCTGGAGGAAATTTCTCTGCTCTTCCTCAAAGAGGATCAGAACCACGTTCCCTTGGGCAAGTCCTCTCCTTCCTCCAGCCACAGCTTCCACAATATGACTGAAACCAGCCCACAGGGCGACTCCTTCCTGCCAAGAGCTGTGACACCAGAAACGCAATCCCAGGACACGTGAGTTTAACAGCTTACTCAACCACAGGATGACGCTTCTCACTCTACCTTAAATTTTTTGACGTCCGTGGGAAAAGCGTGTTATTTAAGCATCGTCAGCCCTCTGTGCTCCCTGTCTTACAACAGGTACTGAACTGTTTGCTGTCACCTGCTCTTTTTCTGTTGACTGAAGATCAGACATACTTTCACCACCTCCGCCTTTGCGCTGCCCCAAAATCCCGTTGGCTGACCATTTGTTCCCTGTTTCTACACGTACACTTTGATAACTGGTATTAGTGATCTCACCACAGAAATGATTCAAAATTGAGGAAATACTGACAAAGGTGGCCAGAAACCACACATGGATTTGTACCTGCTGTCCTGCCACTTATCAGACATGGCACGAGCGACCCTGCTGCCTTCCAGGACTGACTGAAAGCCAAATGCCTGGTGCGTTACCTGCTTTGACGTACTGGGGTCGTCAACCTGACCCAGAAACTTCTCAGCAGTCCCACAAGGGTTGGCTGGTGTGACGTGAAGGTCATACTTTAAAGGTCACATAATGCTGTTTTGCTTGCTAAGCTGACAGTTTCCCCCTGCGATTGCTCTGGGAGATATCAGCCATGGCCACGTTCTTGGGAACACTTACTGCTCTCCTCCAAGTATCAAAGATGAAGAGTTTCATAAGAAAATAAAAATTTGGTTCTTCACACGTTTTAAAGCTGTGGACAGCTACGTGAAGATGAAATACTACCTGATATTTAGTGCAAATGCACCAAATCTTCAGTGGCTTGAGCCTGACTTAGTTTCAAGCATAGGAACTTTTTACCCAATGCCTTCCTCCCTCATTACAGAAATTGTCTTCCTCATCATGCAGAGGACATCCAATCAGTAGGGCATGTGCTGATAAACTCTGCACCATCCATTTACCAGGCAAGCAATTGATAAGAAATGCTTCTCTGTGATAATAATACATTTGCATTTCATTTTATATTACCCTTCCTCCTCCTTTTCTACCGTTTCGAAGTTCGTTATCTTCAGAGGTCCACATTTTTCTCAACACTTTACCTGTGATCTGCAGTGTGCAGCAAAGGGCAAGCACTGAACTAAAGGGCAGCTTGTTTCACAGTACTCCAAATAAGAAAACTGACCATAGTGCAAGCAAAATTAAATAAACGGAAATATAAAAGACAGCAGAAGTTAGATTCATCCAGAGATATAATATAATGTCTGGGAGTGGGGAAAACCAGAACAGCTACAAAACAGAAACAATGGAATGACCAACAAATATTGATTAGGCAAAAGAGGAAAACTTTCATCGCATGCTGTACATCAAATGCAAAATTCACATGTTTGAGCATCAAGACAGAATGATGAAGGTCTCAAGCCATGAGAAGAGGAAAGCAAAGAAACACCTTGAATAAAGCAACACATGAACAAAACCAGTAACTGAGCAGCTTCAAAAGGAAAAAAGTGACCAGATCTGAAATGAGGAAAAAGCAGCACTGAAGCAGAGAACAAGTATATGGTCAAGACATCACGGGTAACACTGACTGCACAAAACACTTGATATTTTGAAAGAATCAGGCCTATTTGTATATCTATGCAAAATATATACACAAATCCATATGTATATATGTACACATAGGCACTACTGTACATATGTATAGGCAACCATTAACCCAACCGCCCTTTGACGAGTTTCAGCATCTGACTGGGTGCAAGCAAGAACGTTACAGCTGTGCAAACGACACTTCTGTGTTTGATTAGTGGGAAGTAATGGCAGAAAGATCCAAAACAATTCCCAAATAGCTTAGACCCAGATGCAGTTTCATCAACATCACCATGCGAGCCCAACCTCTGAACATTTCCAGCTCACTGGTAGGAATTAAATATTCATCCAAAGCTGTGGACTGTATTACAAATTATATCTGTTTCCAACCCTGCTAATGTGAAGAGATGGCCAGACATCTCCCCTGACATCAGTGGATTAGCATGAGGCCATCCCACCCAGAATACCAATTTGGGAGAATGCTGGATGCACGGGAAATGAAATTCAAAGGCCAGAACAGGACTATCATTCTGTAAAAGAAGGGTCAGTTTCTGTCGTTAGTGTTCTGGAAGAAAGGGATGTGGTGCATAAAAAAGAGTTTCCCCCCACCCCTCAAAACAAGGGAACACACAACAACTCTGAGAATGCATGCTCCAACCATATGGACATGCTGATCTTTGGGGTTTCCAGTTCTGGGATGTGGAAAGTAGTATTTCCATAAAGCTTGCTTGCCTCACAGCTCCAAAAGAGCATTGGTCTCCAAAGTCCAAGGCTGTTTTGGTTTGACACTTCAATGCTCAATTTGTCCTTGATATTTGTGCATTACCAACGCCATACTAGAGCAGAAAGAAAGTGGTGAAAGAAAGAACTGCAGATAGATCGTTCTACACCTCGGCAAAGCTGCCTTCCGACTCCGAAAGAGCTGTCCTAGCTGCTCCGTGCATGAAGGTTCCTGTTTAATGCTCTGCATCCATAGCATCCAAGTACTTTGCTTCAATGATCCTAGGGAGCAGGTTATACCTAAGATTGAACAAGAGAGAGCATTAGTGTTCGTTTATTGTCACGTAACATTTCATTTTTCTGTCCTGAGGTTTTTCAGTTGAGTTTGTCCATGGCCATGCATACAACAGATTCACCCAGCTAAAGGAGAGATGAAGTGGAGGAAAGTAAAAACAACCAATCCTACAAGTACAGTATTTATAGGAATAACAGCACAGACCTCCTCCTTGAAGAAGCCTTCTAATTTCAGTTGAAGACGAAAGAGATCATCCTCAAAGACAAAAATCTTTCCTAGAACCCACTATCACCACAGAGTCTTAAAGGTGCCAAAAATGTACGAACTGACTTGACCTACAGCTGTGCTCCTGGTTTGTGCCGGGGAGGCAGGCAATAGCTCCCTACTGCCTCCAGTTTGCTAGTCAATAATCACCATTTACTTCTAGCTTCTCCTTTCTTCACCACTTTCCCTATAGTTTTCCAACACACAAACCCCACCTGACACAGCCTTACACTTATTACAACACTGTCAACACCAAGCATTGAGAGCTCACTGGAGAAACCCTCCTCTGAATTTACAGGGCTCACTCAAAGATCTGTATACCAAGGTTATTTGTCTTGGATCTCTTCAGTTCTCCAAGTACCCCAGGTCACTCCTTTCAGCTCTTACCACAGAGAAGCTTTAATAGACAACCCAGAAGCTTTGGTCTTTAAAGAAGCACCAAGCATATCAGCAAGACTTGAGATCATGGCAAGATGCTAAGAAGGGCAGTGACATTCATTCCTCCAGCTGCTAGTAAGACTCCATCCCTACCCAATGTCTGGATTCTCCATTGGATCACGGAGACAGTGATTCCCTTGCTTTTGAGGTTTGTTTGTTTGGTTTTTTTTTTAATTTTGTTTTTATTATAGATAAAAACATCCTTATGAATTAATATTTTTGGGTGCGAAAAACAATAACAATATGTAACAATATGCTACGAAGTCGCTCTCATTAAATCCTACTGCAGATTTAGTTTGACCCTTTTCCTTGCTTAACAAGGAAGCTATTCTTCAGCTGTTAAAACAAGGCACAAAGCACTAGAAAGCCAGTTTAAGACCTGGAAGGGGCTTTTCAATAGCTGTGCAAGAGAATAGAAACAGTACTGACTACTGAGAAGCACCAAGATCTGCTGAAATAGACCCGTCACGACATAAAATGCTTGAGAGCCATGGGAGCACAGATAAGCATCACAAAGAACTTGGAAAGAAGATTCTTCCTCTCTGAGCAGCCTTAACCTCAGCATTCCTCAGAGCAGGGATTAGAATGTAACCAAAAACTAGTCTCAAAGTTCTGAATCAAAGCCAGGAACTGGAGATAGCCAGAGAGATCACATTTTCTCCCAACAGGCTGTTCTCCACCGCAATAACGAGAAGCCATTGAAATCCACTATCTTTCCCATTAACACTACACCAGGGGAAATAGATGGTCCCTCATCACTGACAATGCAAATCACATCTAATGCTGTCGGACGGATGGGAAAGTGGCTTTGAGACAGACAAGTAACATGGCTGGTTTTCTGGATAGGACACTGAGCCATGACTCACTCATCTGGGTTTGATTCTTGACTTTGACCCTTGGCTACTCTCCCATCTCCTCTTCCTCTCTTCACTTTTTTTTTTAAAAAAAAAAAAAGAGGAAAAAAAAGATATTTAATTTCTTCTGTCTCATCTATTTAGAATGCCAAATCTTTGTGAAGAAGTCATTGTTAGCTACAGGGCTCATGCATCATCACGCTGCCTTCTCAGCTGGAGCCCACAGAAACTACACGAAGGCAAAAGAAACCAGGGGAAAGGAAAGCCAAGGGCAAATTTTGTATTGTGCCAGGTAGCACCATGTCCCCTTTAGCAGCAGGGCTGATGAGCCAGCTACTAGAAAAGCTGCTCTGCAAAGAGGAATGAGTTAGCAATAGAACTAGTATAATATGATAGTATCTTACTCAAAAAAAAAAAAGATATATATTTGCACTCAAGTTTTTTAATACAGCGCTCTCTCCACACTAATTTAGCTTATTACACTATGTCCAATACTTGAATGTTTGGCAAAGACTGTCCTGTATTTTCTTTTCTGTACTGAGCTGCTCTGTTCTGAGACTGGCAATTCCCACAGGAGTCAATCATCCAGCACAGCACACAGCTGGAGTATTTACCAGCCACTTAACCAGTCATCCAAAGTGACACCTACATGAAGGCTGGGTGAGAGGCTCTTACCATAGGAACAATAATTTCAGGGTTTTCCAAGATTTTGTTTATTTTTAAAAATCCAACCCAAATAGCTCTAACCAGATCCTGTTGAAAGCCATGGTAGCTTGACATTTGCTTTTGTTTTAGGAAGAACTGGGCCCATCTTTATCACCCAATGAAAACCCCACAATAGCTGCCTTGGCAGATTATCACATTGGTAGCCCTGAACATTGAGAACAGACAGAAAATCTGAGACTGCAAGCTTAAAGATGACCAGATATTGCTGGATACCATGCTGGCCTAAAAACAATCAAGTGGACTGGAAACAGATCTGTTCCTTCCGAAATCTTATTATGGCTTCTCATTATATCCAAAGGACAGAGCATGAATGATTTAACTGGAGAATGATGGGCAGTCACTGTTAATGAACATCAAGGAAGAAATTAGTTAAATTTCTCAACGACTGTCTCTCAACACTGCAAGATATTGTGGGGTCCTCTCAGTTTTAAAGATACATTTTAAGACTGAATGAGGTAGTTTGACCTAACTGATCACTTGCAATGGCAGTCAGGAGGTCTGTAAGGCCACCACAGCACTGGATAAGAGATTCCTCTTAGAAAAAGTTTCTAGCTCTGCTCTGAGCACAGGTCTTCAGAAATCAAATTGCAAAGCAACAAGGAAAATCATCAAAAGCCTAGAGGGAAGGCTTGGACTACAGCTTCTCAGGAAGATCAGGCATCTCTCAAACTGTAAAAGAAGACTGACTTGCTTCTCTGCTAGCTCTAAGAAAAGTACCTGCTAGTCCAGAAACCCTTTGCACAACACCCAGCACCAGTGAAATCGCAGGCTCTCTGCACTATTCCTCAAGCCTGTGCAGCTGGTGAAGAAGAGGTCACCATCACCCACTTTCCAAGATCTGGCTACTCAGGAAAGTACTGGATGTCCTTCTAGACCACTCAGACTTCCTGCAGTCCAGGCCTGAAGACGAAAGGCACGGGAGACAAAAAAAGGCAGCCAAGCTTCATACCTGATAGGGATCATCCCTATCATGATGAGCGGGAAGATCATCTTCATGTAGGGCAACGGTGACATGCCGAAACCACAGAGGATGAGGAGCTGCAGGACCTGCAAGCCTGTGAAATAGTGGATCTTCCTCTGGGGCACTCTGCGGATGTAATGTGTCGGAGGATATGCAGTCTGAGAAGAGAAGAATTACACATTAGACATGCAGCGACCTCGACTTGTGACTGCAGAACATGGCACGGGCTTTTGAACACAAGAATTTTAACGAATACATCAGTTTACACACAGAATGCATCAACATCAGAGTCCTTAACAGGTTCAACAGCTGAATGCGGGACTTGTAGGGTTAAAGCAAGAGCCTTAAACCTCAGCATTGGCAGCAACACACAGAAGATGACTGGGCACTAGGAACCTGGAGAAGAAAAGACACCACAGAGCTAAGATTGCCTTTGGGAGCATCTGGAGTGCAGTAAAATATCTTGATAAGTACAGTAATGAGATTCCCCAGAGTAGGATTATCAGGGCTTTGCAGCAACATGTGAAGTGCCTAGAGGGGGTGTGCAGGGGGGGATGATGGTAAGCAGATGCATTTGGGTGTTGTTACTGCTGGATGGCTTCTCCACCTGAAGCCCAGCTCCTCATTATTTCATAGCCTCCTGTTCTTTGCTGATCATACTCCACACTCGCCCTTGGTGGTCCCATTTCTCGGCTGAACCTCAGCAGAGGAAGACGAGGAGATGAGACTGGGGAGGTGTGGGAAGAGGCTATACTCAGGCTCCAGTGATTTTCTCAACTCGTATAAGTGATTCATTTTTGAGAAAGAAGCGGGGTAAACAAAAAGTGACATTAATAGGCTAAATATCACTCATGGTTTCTTTTGACAGTTACTTGCTCATATCTGAGCACAGGCTTTGACTCACTGTCTATACATCAATGAAGAGTATGAGCGACTGTCTGCTGGCACTGATACAGGCTCAATGGATTTCAGATTGTGCCATGACTCATTAAAAGGTTTCCATAAAAGGAAGATCTCCATATTTGAGAATACTTTTTACTTTTGCAAACCAAAGCTCGGAAAATTCCACACATAATTTGTACTAAATCCAGAGGTAATATTCCACATCCATCAGTAACTATTCCATCCTCAACTCAAAAATTGAGATGACAAATGTAATCTTTACCCTGATTTCACAGTTTTGACCTCTGGGAGGTAATATTAGAGATCAAGAGAGATTAGTAGAGATGCTGAGCCAAATGTTGGGCTTATTAAGCCCTTGACCTTTGTTACATAAGAGGAGGTGAGCTGGAGACTCACCACCGCTCCCAGGTACTGCCTGCACTGCAAGCTAACACCTTCTTAGCACCTGTAGCAGACATGGCTTGAAAGCAGGTCTTCCCAATTGGTTTTCATCCCACATCAGAAGGCTTTCAATAATGCAAGTCATTTCATTTTGAGTTTAAAATCCTCTCTCGTGGTATTTCACACAAGTCAAAATGAAAGTGTAAAATACAGCAAAAAAAAAAAATTAACCTGTGCTGAAGCTTTGTCGGGGAAATCAAAGATCACTATTTACTGACATTATGCATGTGCTTTCTGACTTTTTTTTCTATTTTAAAATGGACTCTGCAGCTGACAGACACCACAGTGGGTTTTAAAAACTTAAAACCACTCTACATTCTGTGAGTGACAGTTCATGCAATTGGTTTTTTTAAAGGGGCACTGTTTGTACGTATTTTTTTGTTTGCACTCTACACAGTTTAAGGGGTGTCTTCATTGGTAGCAGCTATCCTGGCTCCATTCAGACTCTCATTTTTGCCTTCTGGCAATAGGGGCTCAAAGCCATTCTTAGCAGACTGAAAAGAGAAGGATGGTATCTGAGACATCGCTCTGAACAAGAAAGCTCAAACGCCTTTGTGGCAGGGAAATGCAGAAAGCAATTTACAGAGAACGTGAAAGACAGATGAGATGCAGTGCAATTCTATAAACAATTCATCTACCACTTTCTTTTAACCCAGGAATAACCACGCTGCTTTTGTTGTCTGACACTGCATTATTCTCCCACTCATTTGTCCGCTTTAGTGTAAAAGATTTCTCTTGCTCATGTTTCAGTGGCAGCCAGGATAAACTAGAGACCATCAAGTTTCACTCCTTTGCAGAGAAAGATGAACGGGACATACAAAGTGCAGGCTGGAGCTGGAAATCAGCCTCTTGGGAACACGAGTTTTGGGGGTAACTCCATTCCCCACACCAGCAGCTATTCCACATTAGCTCCTGGCTAATGGCTGGTTCCAAGGCTGTAAATAAAATTTCTTTCTCTACTCCACCAGTTTGTGTACCTGTTCTTTGAGCAGGAGAGCCACCCTTTCAAAGAGCTGATTCCCATCAATGGAGGTCAACGCGATGTAGAGGAAGAGGCCATAGAGGACCGGCTTTGGGATCCACTGGAGAGGGAAAGGAAGGAGCAGGAGCGAGAGGCCAACCAAGAAGTTTGCCACGAGACTTGTTAGCCGGGTCTCCTTCACGCTCACAATCCTGAAAGCAAGAAAACAGAGATTAGGATAATATCCCAGTATCCATGTAAGCTTATTACTGGGGCTCACTACCCTGCGTAGGTGCAGGGCACGTGCCGCTCGGGAAAGGGAAACTCATCTCCACCGCACCGAGATCAGCACTTCTGGCCCCGTGCTGACACTGAGAAGGCAGAGCTCTGCTGGATCCTGGCCAAGCACTTAATCCACAGCTCAAACAGAGGGGCTGGAAAAACGCCAAATTCCCCTTCTGCAGAGCTTCACAAATCCTATCCTGAACTAGATTGCCCTCTAAACTAATTCTGTTTAGCACATAGAAAAAAAAATTAAAAAATCAACAAACCAAAAAACCCAACAAAACAAAACACCCCACCCACAAAACAAAACCCACACCACACAAACCCAGGCAAGAACCCTCTTTCTGGCCAGTAATCCTCTCCTTGATGTACCCAGTGTATATGCAGTTGGCTTTTATCCAAAAGAAAGCTCATTGACTTCTATGGGAACTAACGAACCTCTTGTAAGAAAAAGTCTGCACTCTCTTGACTGCGAGTCAGCATTTTTTATGTATGTGAGGATCTCCTTGTTTATGTGGAAGGGAATGCCCAGAGCACTGTGAGGAGCTAGAAATTTAGTTCTGCTGTGGGTAATAACAGCTGCACTAAAAATTGCCTATTACAATGCAAAGCATGTAATTAAATAATGCAAATTTTCCAGAGCTGACAGACCACAGATTTATTTTTATTTTTATTTTTAATGGGGAGGTGGGCAGGGAAAGACTGACACGAAATCATGCAGGAGCTTTCAGAGCCCACTTGTGGGGGGTGAGGGGAAGTTGTTTGCTTTTTTTATTTTTATTTTTATTTTTTTTTCCTCCCACTTGAACTAAACCTGCGAGCATCTCATTCTAGGTTAAGAAAAAACATTACCAGAAATGATAGGAGAGAAGAAAACTCATCGTACAAGACTACTTATAAACAGAGAAAAGGGGGATTCGTAACAGAACTTTTTTTTTTTTTTTTAGAAGATAAAGCCACCTATTCAGTGAATAAGCCAGTGAATAAATCCCCCTGTTATCAGAAGAAATTCTTATCCGCAGGCTGTTTTGGTGTCATTTGGTGGCCTCATTCCCTGGATGGAAGACCTCATATTCCGAATTAACCCTGTACACAAAATACTCCGAGGATTAACACAAGAGCCAGCCACAAGATCTACCAAAACACATTTCCCTCTTTTACATGAGCACTGCTGGGACTTTGTAATCCCTTCTGTCCTCAAGAACATTGCTTTGCAGTGAATTCTTTCAGTATTAAGTTTGAGAGTCTTGCTTACAAGTAAGGTTAGGTTGAACTTCAAATCTGTTTGTACACTCAAGAGCATAACAAAGCTGTGGGGATAAAGGACCCTTCCACAGAGAGAGAGGGAAAGGGTTACAGCCTAAGGCTTGCCCTTGGGATTTGGAAAACATGGCAGAATTAAGAAGAGCACTCAAGAGACCTAAAAAAACAACAGATATCACAAAGTCCTGAGGGCAACAGTTGAATTCTTGTTGAATAATGGGTCAGGTCATACATATTATCCAGGATTATCAAGAGAGGATGCATAGAAGAGAGGCAGGAGGTGTTAACCTCTAAGTGACCTCTCCTCCTCTGGCTAGGTTTAAACAGCAGAAACTACAGCGTTCCTCCTTCCAAACAGATTTTGTGCAGATCCTCTTGCAAGTCTCCTATGTCAACAGGCCCCTGCCAACGCCTAGAGAGGCCAAAGGAGAGTAGAGCACTTCCCTACTCTTACCTGCAGGCTGCTCTTGCCAGCTCTGAAAGAACTGGGATATCACGTAGGTGGATGTAGTTTGGCACCCGTTTCATTGCCTCCAGGTCTGGATCACCACAGAACAGATCTCTCAGAGATGACCAAGCTTAAATGCAGCTTAAAATGCAACTGCAAGCACCAATTTAGAGTAGTCTGATAAGGGGTGGCCAGACTACTTCAGAGCTACCAGAACCACTACAAGCCTTTCAAGTAGCCCAGTAAAGCAGGAATGAAAGGATGCACTAGCTGATTTAGCCTCATCCAGGTATAGTAAGAGCTCCCCAGCTTTATCATTGGCCAAGCTGCAGAGGAAGCATTTCTGCTATTTCAGGCAAAGATCTAACACACTGCTGGGGATGCTTGTGACCTGCAAGTGTCAGTCTGGGCACACACAAGTCTGCTAGGTTCCTTGCAAGTGAAGTCACACAAATCAAGGAGCTCAGGATCAAAATTCGATATGAAGCCGCCACCACATCTCAACCAGATGCAAGTCTGCAAGTACGAGAACAACTCGGAGTAGCAGCCCTTTGCTAATGGATTTTTTAAGCTCATGAAATTTTCTGCCTGTTGTCTCTTGGGGGTGCAGCAATCGCAGCACTGAGGAGTCTTTGATCACATAGAAGATGTACTGCAACTACTACTGTCAACTCCTGC
This sequence comes from Chlamydotis macqueenii, assembly GCF_036417535.1. Classification (NCBI taxonomy): domain Eukaryota; kingdom Metazoa; phylum Chordata; class Aves; order Otidiformes; family Otididae; genus Chlamydotis; species Chlamydotis macqueenii. The sequence goes on from NC_141559.1 coordinate 81,884,452, forward strand.
TAATGCCACTTATTAAAGCAGTTTGGAATTTCTTATCACAACATAGTTAAAATTGCTCAAAATTGACCAAACTTAATATCTTTAAAACTGAAGTTCCCAGCCTCAAACTGGTCTTCTGCCAATTCTAGCACCTTTCTTATTTCCAGGGTACGGCCATCAAGAACAGTCACATTAAGCCAATAGAAGAAATGTAGTAATTTGCATGTGTTCAGAATCTGGTTTGGGCCTTGAGGAAACAGCTCCAGAAAGCCTCTGCTGCAACGGAAATGAAGTAATTAATGGAGATTAAAGAGCATAGTCCAGGTTGATTTCCCCAGAATCCTTTAAATACAGCTAGCACAGGATCAGCCATTCCTGACCTTCTCCATATGAGTAAGGAGAGCCTGTTTGCAGATTGACAGGTGAAACTCAAGTGGTCACTCATAGGAAAAGAAAATTTTGCTTTCGTTGTGACAGATCTTTATTCTTGTTTATATCATCGTCCTCACTAAGAGATTTGATTCGAGTGGAGGAAAGGAGCCTGCCGAGGGACACAGTGCTGAAAGAACTCCTGATTTTCTAATTAAGCTTTAGAAAATTTCTTTTTCAGCAGAGCTGGCTGAGAAAGGAAAAAAAAAAAAGATGACAACATTGCTCAGAGCCTCCTGTTTATAGCTCAATGTTTTGCAGAGAACAAAAAGCTTCAGTCTCAAAGGGAGTTCAAATAACTAGGAAATCCTTGTTCCCTTCTTCACTCCCAATATCCAGTTCAGTACCAATTTGCCTCCCCAAGAGCAGCGTTGCCACAAGGGAACACACTTATTGAGATCAAGGTACCCCTCAGGGCAGCTGGGTGGAGGATAAGAGGACAAGGGCAGAAGGTAGTCCTGAATTCAGGCAGGGAACTGGACTTTGTCAGGGAGAAGCCAGAGAGCAGAATAAAGACAGTGGGTGGCAAACCAGGAAAAAAAGCCGTCGAGTGTTAAAACTGGCAGCAGAAGACACAAGGAGGAGGCTTGACACATGGGTTTCAAAGTATAAATTCTGCACCTCACAAAGAAATGGAGAGCAGAGGTGTCCCAGAGCAGATCATGGACACTAGGAGCAAGAGATTAAAACCCTACAGAACTTAAAATTACTAAATTACAAAGTTGGGTTTTTTTTTTAATAGGCTTTAGCATTTATTTAAGATAGTTATAATTGTGGGAACAACAATACCATCACATACTAACAGAATACAAGCTTAAGGGACGAATTTCCCAGGAAAGGTCTGTGAAACTGTTGCAGGAAGAAGCAGGACTTGGCAATTTCCAGGTGTGGAAGGTGAAATCTGTCCATTACGGACCGAAAAAACAGCCATGCCAAGTTGGGCTGGCCCAGCTGGCACCAAGAACAGTGTGAAGGTGAGACAGAAATTAAGACAGACGCACTTCGTCCCTCAAAGTAAATGAGCACTTAGCCTCACTTTTGATAAGTGGCAACTCTGAAAATGGAAACCAAGACAGGATAATTAAAACTAATGGCATGTGAGTGGAAATTACCACTTCTGAGGAAAAAGCACTCAACTGTAACATATTAAGATGAAACAGACCAGATAATCTCTACTTTGAGGCAGGTTTCATAAGAAATTAGATTTATTCTTTTTTTTTTTTTAAATTACATCTCTGATAAGAGCGTGTTGGACAACTCAGAGCAGTAAAAAAATCTGGTCTTAAATAGAAAGTCATGACCCAGGCATAGCTTCAGTCTCTTTTGTTTAAAACCAAGAGAATTTAATAGGCATCTCTCCTTCCCAAAACATGGTGGAAGATGCTATGGGAGCTCTGAAATAATGCTGCATTTTTCCTACCCTTTGTAATAACCACCAGACAGGTTTCAGGCAATGAATCAGACTGGATTTTTTCTGGTGAAGACATCTGGGAGATCTGGCCAAAGCATCTCCTCAGCTTTCCACAAGGATAAATGTGAAAGAGGCCTTGGCTGACTCTTCCAGAGAAGAATTTGCATTCCACCGGAGTGGGTGGAATCTCTGCAGGCTGCTGCCAGCCACTGACAAGAGTGTAAATTTGTGACAGTCCTAAAACAATTGCTTTGCTGAAGCGGGGTCACAGGCTACGCTGGCTCAGGTGGCTTTATTTGGTGCATCTCCCCTCCAACTTCTTATCTCACAGGTCTTCAAGATGACAGCTAACTCCTCAGTCACGTAACTCACTGCACCCAAAGGATTAGGAAACCACAAATGAAACCAAAGAGATTCAAGACAGCTCCGCGGTTCCTACTTACGTCTCATAGATGTGTCCATTTTCAACCCTCTCCTCCACGTAGGCCAAGGCGCGGACGTGCATTGGGGAGTGAGGGAAGGCAGCATGGATCCACGGGAGGCCGAAGACCGATAGCCCCGTGTTGATCAGCGCAACAAGCAGGAGGTCCCAGTGATAAGCTGTTCCCTTCACCAACCTGAAACAAGGTTTTTGTTGACAGCAGTTACACTCCGTGTGAACTGTAATAGGCTGCTCTGGCTGAACTTGAGCTCGAATGCTAAACACCAAAGTGCACTCTCATGCACAAAGCATTTTCACAATTCTCCTGCTTTACAGCCTGTGTTACGTGAACGCAAAAGGTAATGAAACTTGATTGTTTGCTCCCAAAGCAGTCATCTCCTGGAAAGAACGATGCTGAGCAGAAAGGCAACTCACTAAAATAACAGACCATGAAAATTCCATCAGCATTTTGCTCCTACATTTGTTGTAGACTCTATTCAAGATATACACGTATACTTGTTAGCAGAGTTCAAGAAGCAGTTAGAAACCTGGGCATGGGTTGCTAAACTACTGACTCTGTAGTTTCCCACCTTTCTTGGTTTTAACCCCAATTTCCCTCCTTCCCTACAACCAGAACACATGCTCAGTATGCTGCAGTCACCCCCTAATTATGCAATTGCTACTGCATGATAAGAAAACAGGGCATGAATTCATTAAACTTCAGCTCCTTCTTGGTAGTCAACCAACGAGATACATTTCTAACTTTGAGGAACGCAGGATAGCCCCCCGCCCCCATTTTGTTTCTTAGGAGAGGGGGAAACTGGCAGCCTTCACCCAGGAAGCTGATGATTTCACATTCACTTTGCAAGGACTACAGAGAGCAACTACTAACTCTGAACTCGCCTCTAGTTTAACCTTACCATTCCTTGCAAAGGTCTGCCTCTTTTCTGAAGACAGCCATCTGGTACCAACTGCTCAGGTGCCATGAGTAAATTTTAGGAAAAGGCTGGGGAAGGATTCAGCTCTTGGACTTTGATACCCAACTTAAAGGTCTATAGCTGTGTTTCTGCCTGGGGATCAGAGCCAACAGCAGTCTTCACCCTGGCACAACATGAGGGATCAGCTGAATTGCTGCTGGGCACCATCAACTGGCAAGGAAGCACCATTTAGGTGTCTAAACACCACCCAAGCAAGCTCCATTCAATATCTAAGCAGAGACTTGGAGCCATCTAGGGCATGAAGCACATCTGCCCATCTCAGAGGGTTTTCTATGTACAAAGGTCATGTAACAGCAGCGTTTAGTCCCCTTGGGATACTGCTTGGTCTCCGCAGTCCTGCTTTGACCAAAGGACAGGCTCCACTGAGTTTGTCTAGTCACAACACACAAAGATCTAGATACCTTATCCTGAGTTATCTTCACACTGCCCAACCAGCCCAGTACTCCTTGGACTGCCCCATCAGCTTGCCTGGATTGTTCTTTACACAGTACACATCAGTGTACTTTCAGGCAAGCATCCTCCTTTTCCCTGCTTGTTCTACACAAGGAAATCACTACATTGGGGAGGACACCAAACAGGATATTCTTCCATTTGCCTGGTATAGATGATGGTATTTTTATTCTGTGATAGTACCACAGAATGGGTGGTACCTCTAAAAACCCATGCTCTGATACCTGATCAGCATAAGCTCAACCCTGTAACAAGGCATTATGAAAAAAATCACAAAGAACTCCAAAGAATATTTTACATTCCTTAAAGATACCACAGCAGAAAACACCAAAAGTTTAGAAGAAACTCATGTTAGGAAAGAGATGACCCACTTATGTTACATATTTATGCAATGCTCTACTTAAAGGGATATAATAAAGACAAGAGGAAAAATCAAGTGGTAAAAAACAACCAAATTAGTATAACTGAATTTGAGCTTGTCTTCTTTCCCCTAATTCAGCGTCACTCCAACTACAGCACTGAGAATGCTAATGTACGTTATGCAAGGAGAGAACCCTCCCACGCATTACATTAGCAAAAAATCCTCTGAGACATGGTGGTTTCCCTGGAAGAGTCATACACGTTCGCTCTCGATAGCATATCTGATTGCAGTCAGCACAAAAAACATCAGAGGCAATATTTTAATAGTGCAAAATCTTAACTCAAGTTTGCACATAAATCAGACCTATTAGACATACAGTTTTACTTCACTTCCACCTTTTCAATTGGAGACTAACAGCTCCAAACACTTCTTTTCTGATGCTCAACCACACTGTGTCATGCTATGACATTTCTGCAGGTCCTTGACTTTTCATTTTCAAAAAATTGTCTGTCCTGCAAGAGCAGTGCAAGTGTCCACACAGGTCAGACACTCCCTAAATAACTGTAGGTACATCCACAGACCTCAAGCAATACAAAATATCTATGTAACATTCACACATGGGCAAAGAAGAAACAGGTTGACATAAGCTCATCTACGGTTTGCATTTTTGAGACTCCACAACAATATTGGGGTTTGGGGATGGTAAGGAGTTAAGTAGTAGAGTTACATTAATCTGTGACAAGAGAAGTTCTGAAGAACATGTCCTGAATATCTTTTCTGATCAGACAAGCAGTGGTGGGAAGAGACTCAAGAATGTCCCTCCACAGAAAAAGATGAGTACCAAAAGCATTACCTGTTCTCCGGGGCATTTGTGAGCGACGCCACGATGTTCTGCTCTATGAAGAAGAGCATTGACAGGAGGAACCCCAGCCCCATGGCGCTCATCACTGACCCAATGGAGAGGGACTGGACTGGAGCCAGCACAAACAAGCTCTCAGATGGGTTGTAGTTAAATTTTGACACTAGAAAGAGGAGGGGAATGATGTTAGAAGGGCACCTTCTTTCCAACCATCCATGTGGACCCAAGTAATATTTTACCCACACCACAAACTATTGAGAACCACCGCAGCAAGCCAGGTGTTATGCTCTGGCATCTGGGAGCCAGAAGGTCATGGAAGATGGGCTCATCTGGCTGTTTTAGTTTATTTTTTTTTCCTCCATCCTCTTAGAACTTGGCTGCCATCCTGATTCGACAGATTACTGCTAGTTGTAGTGAGACATGACATATTTGAGCAAAACAAAAGAGGGAAACTTGTTTTTCCACAGATGTGAGGCACTTTTAGATTAGAAAACCTTATTTCTAACTAGCAGTATACTCCTCCTGCTCTGTTAATCAACTGGCAGAGGTAGTTTAAAACTTCCTCATTTCCAACAACCTGTGCAAGGCATTTTAGTAAAAAATGCTCCTAGTTTCCTGCCATTGGAAGAAATCCACGACTAGGGATAAATCACACATGGCCACACATGATTTTACAATCCAACTGGATGGAATGGCCATCACAGAAAAAAAAAAAGCCATTTCTTATTTGTTTCCATACATTTCCTCACATCACCCACTCACGTCACTACAGGACAATGCAGTTCCTGTCCTCATTATCGCTTCCTGATATGGAAAATCTGATCTATTTGGCCAACGAATGGTATCTCATTTTTAGATTTCCTTGTGTAACTTAGAACTGTCCAGATACTCCACTCTGTTTCACCTGAATTAGGAAAACGTGGAGACAAAGAGGACAGACTGGGATCATCAACTTTACGTCTGTACAATTGGCAACAATGCTTCCTGTCTGCTAATTACTCTGCCCTTTGTTCTTTTGCCAGAACTTGTTGATCCTCTTTATTGTACAAGATATATACTTTAAATAATATGCAAATGAAAAGACACACTGGAATATTTTATCTAGAGAAAAAACAATTTCACTCAGCCTCACTTGATCAGGATTTTGAATGAATTACATCTAACGCTGAGGAAATCAGAGCTCTTGGGGTGGTGAGAGGTACAGGCAGCATTTGTGAAATTATATGGAAGAACTTTGCTATTTTTTAGCAAAATCTTGCTAGGATTTAATTTCTTCTTCATACACCCTAAATACCTTCCCTTAGTATTCCAGAGAATAGAAAGGTAACTTACTTTCGATTTCCTTGAAGATATAGGAACCCACAACAGAGAAAGTCAGAACTGAAATCGGTAAGGCACAGTCGGACAGAATTTCACGTACTCTCGCATGTAAATACGGGCTGCAATTTAAAGACAAAAAATTTCCATCAAGATCACACTGTAGGGACTATCGCTCAAGTCCAGATAGCATTAAAGCTTTAACAAGTGACAATTCAGTCCAATCTTGCAATTCTAAAGAGGTATTTGCAGTGAAGAATTAGTCTTTAATTCAACCCTAAATCCTCTGGAATCTATAGCCTTTGAAGGTTGATGGATACATAAGCAAAATCCATAAAGAAACAAACCATGATGCAAGTTAGGAAAAGAGTCATCCAAGCACCAATTTGTGTCTCATTTCCACTTTACTTTAATTGCTTACTCAGACATTTCAAATGAAGAGTTTTAAGGGCAATAGGAGTAAAACCCAAATTAGAGCTGGACGTTTGATTCTGAAGAGCACACTGAAGGTACATTCCCAGTAGACCTTCGAGCACCATCAGAAGTTTTTGCCCCCTAACATGGTTCCATGCCTATCTGGGGCAGTTACAGGAGTTCCAACATGAAATACATGGTTCACCCAAAGCTTTCTAAAAAGTCACTCGCGACACCAAACCGAGTACGGAAAGGCATCATCCAGTGACCAAACATTTTGTTCTGCTGCTGACGTTGTCCATGTGGCCAGCCAAGTTCATCACTGGCTTTGGCTTCCACTGCCGCTAACGGAAGAGTTCCACCTAATTTTTCTGAGTTACATAATTGAAGTTCTAAATCATTAGCGATTCCTCACAGGTAATATGAAATAATCAGTAGTCTGAGCTCTAAGACTGAAGCAACTCACCTTTTCTTAAACTGATAGAGCGTATGACCAAGCCAAAGGGTACCCAACATCAACATGAGACTAAGGACGGCAGTTTCACGTCCATAATGCACATCATGCGTGCCTGTTTGATTCTCTAGGGACATGGATCTGCTCACTGATGAATTCATCAAGAAGGTGGTATTGATGCAGAGGCTTGGAATAGCATCAGTTCGTGTTTTTTCCAAGTAACTGTCTCCTGTGCACCCATGGTAGTAATATTTCTTAAAAACTGTACAAACAACCAACAGGCAAGCATTAGGATAGGTTTGTGACAATCAAAGCAAGTAAAATAAAGTGGTTCTTTCTTGCTTGACCATGCAGTATTAACATTACGCTTCACCAGTTTTATAGCTCTACCCCTCAAACCAGTGAGAAGAAATCAGGAGAGCTGCTTCTCTTACGAAGCCAGCACTTCACAATTTTATTTTTCACTTATTTTAACTTAAAGTTAAATTGATCTAAAGCAACACATCTGAACTGTAAGGACTTCCAGTGCTAATAATTTATGTTATTTTTGTTGCTAGCACTGGAATCACTGCTCTTAAACATATAAAAAGACACCTACTTTCAGCAGCCCGGTAAACAAATTCCACCAGGATTTCTGAAAAAATTAAGAGCAGCCAGGCTGCACAGGTCCATAAATGGACTACAAAATCTACAGTAATTACTTTTCCTCCAAGGTTGGAGGATTTTGTCCAGATTTTAAAGGTAAGTGTTGATGATATGCAAAACCTGGCAGAACATTTAATTTATATTTAACACTGCAAATTGAAATAGAGTTACGGAGCACCTGAAGTCAACCTGTACAAGCGAAACACCCAGTAATGCTTCTGGAATTGTCCACAAATGTATTAGGTTAGCTCAGAGGCATTTATGTAAGTCATTAACAGTTGCAAATATACTCTTGCTTTTGAGCATTTAGACAGCTGTTTCCATTTCTATGGCATCAGCTGGCTTCAGGCATACAAACATGGTGTTGGGATGATTTCACCTCTTTCGGGAACAAGAGTCTGAGGTGCTAGAAGGAGCAAGCGAAAACAGAAGATGGGAGTTGGGTTTTGCAGCCTTGATACTCCCATGTTATGTGATCAGATGGCAGCAGGCAACACCAACGCTCCCTATTATCAGTAGGGAGATACAGGAGGATGGAAATCACCATGTCAAGAGCTTTGCAATATCTCTTTCTTTGCTTTAATCAAAATATGCCTCCAAACTTCGTTCAGGGAAACTTAGAAGTTTAGGGCAAGACCATCCTATTTCAGCAAAACCACAACAATCTGAAGCCTAGTCCATGATGCTCCCCATAAGATTTCCCTCTACTGCCAAATAATAATAAAGTCTCTGAAAACCCCAAACACCTCAGCTTTTCCATCTGCAGCAGCTACAGAGAAAACAAACAAAACAAACCATAACTAAATATTTAAAAACAAGCTCTGAACATTATTGCAAAACACAATTCGTATTTGCAACCACCTTGAATTTGGCCAAAGCACAGTTTGTGTTGCTGGTTTGGAGCTCGCTCTGATGTGAAACGCCCCATGTTTAGCCATGCTACCATTTTAACAGCAATAATAATCTTGCTTGTACCACCTTTATGTTTTAAAAGAAGTCCAGGCATTCAACAAGCGGATGGGGTCAATAAGGCATGTAGGTCACAGGAGAAAAGACCAGTTACTTCACATTCAATACCTCTGCGTATAAATGTAAAGATCATAGATGGTTTACAGTTCAAGATTTAACCTTTCAATTTGCTTTCAGCAGCAGCCAGAAATGAGGAGATCATTGCACTTTTAAAGCACGAGAAAAGCTCTCCCAGTAAGGAGGCAACCTCATTACAACCTCCGTTAGCACCGCGTGTTTCTGCACTGCGTGCTACGGAAGAGGCTCTGCTATCATTTCCTCCCTCCGTCCTCGCAGCTGTGTCCAGCCCAGGCAGGACACCCACGCCTTCTTTGCAAACAGGTAAACTGAGGCACAGAGCACTGCCATGACCCGCAAATCGGCACAGAACAGGTTGTTGGAAGACTTGCAGTTTCCGGCTCTAAACGTTAAAGGACATATTTGTCATAATTATTATGGCAGTGTTTCCTGGGGATTAGCAGCTGGCCAGGGCTAAACGCCTGTTCACCATCTCAGCTGACCCTACGCGTTACCAAGTCCTAGAGACAAGCATATGATAAACCACAGCACATAAAACTCCAACTATGCAGAATGTATTTCCATGCCTCCGTATTCAAATTTGGACTCAAATAAATATGAAATAAGTTAGTTTTTTGGGGGTATTGTCAATTACCTCAATTTTCCACACTTGGCTATATCAAAATAATAGATTTAGGGCTGAGCAGATCTTCGGTGCACTGCGTTCAGCCTGATTACATCTCTGTGTACTACCTCTCTGGCTGCAATTCTAAAAATTCAGTAGGATTGCTCCACTCAATCCTGAATGTAGGGGAAGAAAGTTGGACTTTATTCTTGGATTTTAGTTAAACCAACAAGAACACACCAAGATGGCTAGCAGAGGCCTTCATCCTGCACCACAGACTTTCTATGAAGTACTTGATTCCTGCAGATTTATAGTTTGTTTTTATAAAAGAGCTAAGTGACTCCTGTTGCCCACATTCCGAGAGAGCAGCAAAGCAGGTGGCTCTGAAACAGAACCATTCTGAAGCCCAGCACACACGCTCAACTTCTCTCCAACAACATTAACGCGCTTTGTTTGCTTCAGCCAGTTCTCCGCCATTTCCTGTAGAGTGCAGATGTCAAGATCAAACAAACACAGCTTTGGTAGCTGGGCCACACGGCAAAAACAAAGTGTCACCAGGATAGCGTGAACGTGTGTGGCTTGATTCCTCTGGGCAGTATCGCATCCCTCCCCCCTTCTTTCCTGCATGTGGACGAGTACCTTGCAAAAAAAATCAAGGCTGTGAACAGACTGAGGAAAACATATGTGAGCAAGAGCAGCAGGATCCTCTCCTGTCCCCACTGCAATACTCTGAAGTATTACTTGCATGTTCCTGAAAGTCTGGCAGCCGAGATCAATGGACGCTCTCTGTATTTTTAACCTGCACCCCACGTCCCTCCCAAAGGAAATCAGCTCTCTACTACAAAAGCACCATGAACATTTGCATTGGCTGATTTGCTAAAAGTTCCAGCAAACAGTTGAATATTTTGTTGAGGAACACCTTAGTGCCACAGGGAGACTGTCCCATGCCTCCAGAACAGGGCACTAACAGCACACGTTAGCAAAACTCACAGCTATGTATCGAGCAAGGAGGACGCAGAGTATCTCAGAACACCTTTCCCTTTCACCAAGCTTTGTCTAAGCAGGATATTTGAAAGATGCAGGTGTTCCGTAGAGAAAAATCATTCGATTGCACAGTCAAAGCGTGCGCCCAAGGAGCCAAATTAAGGCTTCCCAATGAAGCGAGGAAACATCTCACTTCAAATTACTTTGTAGTGTCAAACATGCTCTTTGAAGGTGTTCTCCTTGCATGCAAGATACCATAATGAGCAGAGTCTGAGGAGCTTGAAAACAAAGGGGACGTGCTTAGTGTGGCTAAGTTTGTCCTGAATGATTTCAGGGGATAGCCCAGACTTGGGGCTGTTGGACAACAGCTCATAACAAACAAGGAACATAGACTTGGCCAGCTCCTCACTGGGATGAGCAAAAACATTGCCATCCACATTGTATTTCTGCTAACATCTTTCACCTTCATAAATACCTCCTGCTAATCGTGACTGGGAGGAAGAGGGGTGCCAGAGAAATTTGTTAAACCCCAAGGCTGCTCATGGATACTCACCTAGACCTTCACCTAGAAATAGGGACCAAGTGGCTGGAAATGGCAGAACAGCTTTAGGAGCATGCTGGAAGGCACTGGAGTCCTTGTGTTGCCATTGAAGAAGGGAGGTCTCTCAGAGCTCGTGTAAGAATGGGTCACCTCAACATATCTTTCAACTCCCCTCCACATAATTTTAACAATAGGCCAAGGAAAAAGGTCTAGACACATTGCATTTAAATTGGACTGTTTTTTTGGTAGGACCAAAGGTATCGGGGAAGATAGCAACATTAATATCGTTTCTCCTTTCGGTAAGAGTTAAGACACTAATCCTATCTCATGTAACTGAAATTAAAGCTGATAGAGATTCCACATATCCAGGTAAACTACTGACACAGGTCTGCTTCAATCTCACACACACTTTTTTTTCTCCCCTCAAAGACCTTGAATGAGCATGGAACAAGTAAACGTCATGCATATTTGCAGCCTCGTATATCCCTTTGACAAGGAAGCACAGCAGAAATCTGCACTGGAAAACACTGTTGCAAGACTTACCTTTAATAATGCCTTTGAAGGCATCAAGCACAAACGTGATGGATATAAAAAGTGCAATTATTTCTTCTGTTGACCTGCGGAAACATCCCAGGAATTAATATAGCCATTAACAGAGTCTGTGTTCAACTCCACTCAAAGGAAAAATCAGCATATTCATGCATTTACATGAAAATATACCAATTTTAGTTACACTCCAGCTCAGGAAACAAAACCCAGTGAATCTTTAAAAGCTTCTTTCAAGCTGGAACAATAAGATGAAATGATACTAGCCTCGTCTCGCAAAATACATTTCGCAGCAAGTTTGTAATTAAGGAGCTTGAGGAATGTATAATTTTTCCATTTGCTGAATAATCTGATCAAAATATGACTTCTTGAAAATAGCTACCTTTTAAAGAGCTTCATCAGAAGACTGAAATTAAAGAGGGAGTACATCACAAGGAAAAAGCTGTTCCACAGTCCAATCCAGGCATAGAAAGCACTGAAATCCAAGTTGTAGTCATCACAGATTCCTCGGATGACTGCAAAAATTAAGCATTCACATGTCAGATTAGATTTTTGTCATTAGCACCCTGTGATTCCCATCTGCTTAACAGCAAAAAGAATAAATTTCAAGACTTCACCCCAACACACTTATGGCAGATACCACTAAACCCCTGTTCTTACACTGCCAAATGAAAGCTGGATCAATCCAAACTGTTTTCCCCTTTGCTACCCCCTTCCTCCACTAGAAATAGGGAGCACTTAGAAAAATATTCTCCCACACTGCTCAGAGCATCTTTCCTACGGATCAAGGCCAGAAACTCAGCCCTTGAAATCTGCTCTCGCTGATACTGTGGGATGCTGTTGAGCAAGGGCGTGCTTTTCATCATGTTTACTCGGTCACTGCACTGCAGACAAGATCTCCCATGTCTTAAAGCTTTCAAGCTAGTCACAGCCCACCTGATTGCTCCTATAGATACCGAGTTTGCTCCTTTACACCTCGGGCTCAGTAATATCAGCTTGCACCGTAACTGGAAAGCTGTTGATCACATCAATTAAAAAACCCACCACCTGAAAAAACTTTGTCTCACACTCTTATCCTCAAGTTGGTTAAATGCAGCCACATGAGAAACCATTAGATGAAAGATTCCCCCCTTGAAGCAGAAGAAATGCTTATTTTCACAAAATGTTTATTCTATGCAAAATTATTCCTTTAGAAACCAACTGTAATCAAACCTGAATCAAATGCCTCCCCTTTCCCTCAGCACCAGAAGCAGCCCTTCAATATCGATTTCTTAAACAAACACAACTAAAGCTCTAACTTGATTACAAGGTTCTTGTACCAAGTCCCATTCCACCAATCGCAATCACATTGGTCCCTTTATGTACACGCTTAATTGACTTACCATTAATGTAGAGTGCTAAAGGAGCCGTAGTTAGGAGTACAACGAGAGGTTGCCCAGAAAAGAGCGCATAAAGCAGCCCTCCAATACACTGGCCGACGATTGTCTTCTGCACATCTACAAGTAATTAGGAAGGATGGAAACAGTTTTTAACCAACACCTCTCTGTCTTGGAACCATTCACAGGACATAGAGGCCAACCACTAATAAGAGCAATGTAGAGGTAAGACACGGGGAAAGTAAGAAGTGACCCTTTGCCAGTAAACTTGTACCAATAATTTTGGATGCCATCAGGTTTCCAGATGTTGGACTATGCAAGTTGGGTTGGGTTTTGTTTGGTTTGGGATTTTTGTTGTTGTTGTTTTGGGGTTTGTTTTTAACTTTTTTTTTTTAAAAAAAATATTTTAAACAGCTATGAAAGCCATAAGTAGTGTTTGTGGACACTTTTTCCAGATTTCAACTAAGACTCCTAGGAACTGCAACAACAGTAGGAACTTCAGGGCCACAACTGGGATACAGTACCCATTCACTACACCAGTGGTTTGGATACTGGCAATCAAACTCAGATCAAAAGCGCAGGAGTTGTACTAGGAAAAAATGTGCAAATAAATACGTCATTATAAAGTGAGCATCATTTTAAAATACAGTAGCAAGTATCACCAGTCCAAGCCAGATGATGCTATCCAAAGCAGTGTTCAGTTTTTCTAGTGTTCTGAGAAAAAGTCATGAATGTAACAATTGGAAAAACCTTCAGTGGTGAGTTTTTTCAGTAAATAAAAACTATCAAATCTTTCCTGTGACCAGAGCCACCCGATTTGAACACACGGATTCCTATTAACAAATGCACAAAACTGATAAACTTACCAATAGCTCCTCCAGTGTTTTCGTCATTGAGTGACCCAAATGCAATGGAAGGAAGGAGGCAGGCAAAATACAGAAAGATCATAGTCGTGATGTATTTTCCTATAGCTTTGTTGTTGCCAATAACACCTAGTGTAAACCATAACAAGAGTCACGTTAGTACTGCCCATTTGTAAAGCATTGAAACTCTACTCAAATCAGCCCTATGTACCACTAGTTATTTTCATGTTGCAAGGCAGAAGTAGAAATTCAGTCCACACTTAGGTCTTAAACATAGAGATAGGTCTTTAACACTTGATTTTGCATGACCACGCTCTTTTGATCACCTAGGACCAGAGGTAGAAGCATCAACATGCCACCAGACTGCTTCAACAGACGTTTTGGCATCGTCAAAACAGGAAGTACGGGAAGCCTTTTGTTCGGCTTTGCCAGCCTCAAAAGCTTGGAAGAGGATCAAGCAGAAACCCTAAATTTAGGGTTTATAAACCCACCACCTCCTGTTTTTTAATACCAACTTTATAGGTAGTCTGAACTATGGTCCTGATGAGCTTCGTGATGATCACTTGTCTTCACAACTCATGACGCCTTGGGAAGGAAAACATGAAGCACTCCATTTTTCCTTAGGCAGAAATCTGAGGTTATAGGCTTGAATCAATAATATGCTATGTGGAGCCAATTAGTGCTAGCAGACTTACAAAAACAAATAGCACAAGAGGTCAGGAATGCGCACATTGAGAGTTTTGCTGTAAAAAAAAAAAAAAAAAAGCCCTTCTGAAAGAATGCCTTCTTTCTTTTCCATCCACTCGCCCCCTCTCATCTCCATTGGAAAAAAACACACCAGGCCAAAACAAAAGCAGCCAGAAAGAGAATTAAAGTGTCATAATATGAATTTAAGGGCCTCTGAAGTAGCTTCCTTTCCCTTTCCTGTTTTCAGGCTGGTGTCCATCCCCAGTGAGCTCATATCACACAGGAGAAAGGATGAGAGACGACAACAGCTGATATTCCTGGAGGAGAACATAAGTTTTTCCACAGAACAGATTCTTCAGAGACGATACACCAGAGAAGGCCTCTTCAAAGAAAGCCTTCAACCTGTCTGTGGCAGCATCCTTGATGACACTCGTGCTTTGAGACACCTGGACAAGCTTGGAGTTGCCTAATTCCCCTTTCTGGAAGTCTCCTGAGCAGTAAACTTTCACACAGGCAGAAACCCCTAAGCTCCCAAAAGCCCACCCAAGCCTTTGCTTGCATCAATCCCTTGCCGAGAGAGCTACAAGCCAATGAGTTGAATCAGAGAAGGGAGGGCTTTGCATTCGAGGTTGCTGGTGCAACACTGAGAAAATCTGGACGTTGCCACAACAGACTAACCGTATCACCGGAATGAAAAGCAATCAGTGACTTTGGGATCTCATCTAACATCTGTTTTCTGCACCATTTGCAGTGCAGAGATACGGACAGAAGTAGGATGCAAAAATCAAAGATGATGTGTAATCAACAGGCAGCCATATGCACAAAAGACACGTTATGATGGTTCCTGTTTGCAGACACAAGAGAATAGATATAAATAGGACTCCTGATGCTCAACATCCTTGAAAAAAGTAAAATTTAAGAAGGGCAGGGGCTGAAACTTGACAGTAGATATCTCAAGCACGCAAATATGAGCCTGACCTTCCAGGAGTCATAGGACCAGCTGTTCCAAGGCAGATTCCTCTCAATTTATTGTGAAGATTCAGAAACCACAAACCACATTCCTGACCACTCTTGGCAACCAAAAGGCCTGAAATTCACTTCTTGCAGATGAAGCTCTCTCACGTGATCTCAAGTCCAACAGCTGCAGGCTCCTACCTCACACTCCCAAGTGCCTGAGAACTTTAGAGAAAAGGAAAGACTTGGCCAGGCAAGCACTGGACCGAGTGGTAGTTTTATAAACAGAAATGGTCACATCCTTCTTCAGAGGACTCTGCCACTCCAGAATACTGCTTTTTGGACAAAGGAGTCTTTCCAACATGAAAGGTCAGAGGCAATGCCTGACAGCTTTAAAATAATTCATAAAAGGCAGGTAATGAGAACTAGGGAAGCAATTAATGAAAAAAAAAAAGAAACACCACAAGAGGTTAATTTGCTGAGTAGAGAAAGCTACACAGGTGATGAGGTACTCCCTGAAAATTTTTAAGACAGGTTAACCATAGTATGAGGGCAGAAGGAAGAGAGATGCCTTGAAGGACGTCACAAAAGCTCACACATGGCTTTCAGTTTCAGCTTCAATCCTTGCAAAGCAAGTAGGAGTCCCTGCTGGTCATGGAGGTCCTTAGAACACATCATGGCTGGGTCCAAACTACAAAGCAGTACTTTCTGCTTTAATCAGCCAGGTGAGATCCAAGGAGCAAAGAACCCCTTCTACCGGGAAGCAAAATCCACTTCATAACGGAGACAATAACTACATCAGAATAAACATACTCTTTCAGAAACATGACTAATCACTCTTTAATTGCAGGTAACATCATGAGCAAATCCCGCCTCCTTGTACAGATTCACCTGAGACAAGCACTAAAATCCAGCGTTAACCACATTTTACCTTTTGCCTTTTTCAAGTCAACATCTGGCTAAATATTTTCAGGGCCTATTTGCAACCCAAGGACTGACACTACTTCATTTAAAAGAAGGTGGGCTGCGTTATGACGGCATTTCATCTGCAGCAGGCTCATAAAGCCATTGAAAAATGTGTCACTCAACAGCATAATGTGAATTTGCAGCAGAAAAATCAACTCTCAGTCCAGCTGTGAAATTTGAGTAGCTGACTATTACAGAAGCAATCCCTTGAAATTAAGGTATGTCTACACATTGAAACGCAAAGCAATTATGTTCATCAACATGACAGTTCTATTTCACTTGCTTGAATTTCTGAAATGTCGTATTTTTTTTTTTAAAGACAAGGTTATAGTTTCAGAGAAAACAGCCACGTTGCTGGCCTCACTTTGCTTGGTATTCTGCATCAATAAGTTAATCATGAAGAGACCCAGAGACTGGGACTAGAGCTCCTTAAGTCCACTAATTGTACATTTACTGAATCAAAATCAAGACAGATGGACATTCTATGACATGTCTATTAATGTTCTTTCCCAATTTTCTGAAATATCCAACACAAAACAAGCTTAATTAAACTGATCTGCAGCAAGGATGCGTCTATTAAAGCCCCAATTTCAAAGAAAAATATATCACCTTTCAATGGTAAAAATACACAGTAAGGATATATGCTCACAGGTTTTGAGTCAAAAACTCAAAGTATTACAAACTTCTGATAATGTCCTCAAAGCTGGGCTTTCATTTATGTAGGTAGCTGCTGGACTTTGCCCAGTTTTCTCAAGATGAACAGAAGACGAATCTTCCCTAAAGTCCTGTGAAGAGTAAATCACAGTGCAAGTGACACTAAGAACTTAGCTGGAAAAGGAAATCCATTCTTAGCGATTCTGGAGCAGAGAAGCCAAGCATACACTCAGACTAGAGAAGCATGAAGAAACAAATCAAGGGCTCAGCTTGCCCTTCTCTTCTTTCAGCCCATTTCCTGTAATGTACTCTTCTCTTGGAAGGAAGCATCCACAGACAAAACAAGACGCTTTTATGCACCTTTAATGCATTTCCGTCCACCACTGACACAGAGAGACTTCAAAAGCATCACAGCTGCAAACCCAGGTCATGATGCCCCAAAGCATCCAACAAGTCAGTCTTCAAGCTGCCATTGAACTTCTACACCCAGGTGATATTTAGGAATGAAGGGCTGCAGGAGCTACCCCACCATCTAGCCTAGGACGCAGAGGCACTCAAGAGAGAGGGAAAAGCCTATTCACAATCCCTTCATTTTTCCCCCTCCCCCCAAGAATGCAATCCTGCCAAACAAGGTTGGCCAGTGCAACCAGGTGGGAGAATCGATGAAGATTTGACACACGCCACAGTCAATTCACAGTAAATGTTTTAGCAGGTTTAAGCTCTGTGCTATCGTAGACAACCAGGAAGACAAAATTTGCCTTTCAAATCCCACTTTTGTAGTGCCTTCAAGCCTCTAAGCATGCCTGCATTAGAAGGAGCTTTGGAGATGTCCCTCCTGCGAAACACCACCACCAAATCCCAGAGATGCTGCCAGCAGATGCGATCGTATTATTCTCAGGAGCTGGTTAGGGACCCTCTGCAGGACCAAGGACAGGGAGGAATCCACATCTCCGCCATGTGCCGAGGACACAGGTCAAGGAAAACAAGGGAAACTGAGTAAGTCCCAGCTCTTCCTTCCCTTCACCCTCTCTCCCTAAGGGACACAGCAGAACACAGCATCAAAGCTCACCATAAAAGCCTCAGACACCTCAAATTTTCTCCTGTGCACTCCAGGCACTACAGTCATAAGTGTTTATTTCTGGCTTGTACCAGAAAATACACACTGAAGAATAAGGGTAACAATTTTAAGGGTTTTCAGGAAACCTGTAGCTGAGTCCAAGCAGAATTCTCTCCTTCATCCAAACTCTAAAGAACATCTGTAAAGAACAAAAAAATCAGGGAGCTCCTATGGTTCAATGGAATCTTAAGGAGTAATAATATTGGTACACACACGTTTTGAGTCTATTTGACAAGATCAGGATGAGGCCCTGTACAAACTTTGAAGCAGAATCCCATAAATAAAGATTGTAGTCATTAAGAGGAGACTACACGCCAGATTGTGTTAATTTTAACTTTAAAAGAAAGTCACAGGTGGTCTTGGGCTCAGAATAATCTAACTGTTCATCTTCAGACACTGGAAGACACCCATTGCAAGTCATCCATATGACAGAAGTCCTTTTAGAAAAAACTCTTCCTTGTGTGTTCAGTGAAGCACACAAGACCTCTACAATCCAAAGCAGATCTAAAGTTGACAAATTCCTAATCTGGAGGAAAAAAGAAAAATAGAAAGATGATTCTTTACTTTCCTCTCCCAAATTGTGATGGTTAAGGATAATTTAACGGCCAGCTTTGTGCAATGTGTGAAGATGACTAAATCACACAAAAGTCCAACTGACAAAACATTTGCTGGCTCTACAAAAGCATTATTTATCACCTTGCCCTTAATCGGTTTATCTGTCTAAACCAAAATCCCAGGATGCTTCTCAGATTGAGGGTTTAGAGACATTCAAAAAAAAAAGGCATCTTTGTAATTCAGAGCTCTCTGATGATGCACGTGTGGTTGTCTGGAGTGCAGATACTTGGATAGGTCAAATCCCTAACATTTGGTACACTGCTGCTTTGAGATGGTCCAGGAATTTCACATTCCTGATCACCTTTGGTCTTGGTGGTTTATGGCAGATTCTTTATGCTCCATCTGGTTTTCATTCCAAGCAGACCCTTAAAGAATTCATCTTAACTTCTGGTTTCTGGGAAGAAGTGGCACATCCTAATTATATATAGGTTTTTTAAAATCCTCTTTTCCCCATATCCTATTTGAAAAAGTACAACTGCTCCTAAGGTGAGTGCTTCACATTTGAGCTGAAGTAGTTCTTGGGTTTCACCTTGGCTCATTTCTGCATCTTCTACTCTTCAGAAATTGTATAACAATGCAACAAAATTTTTTAACCTATACTTGCATTTTATACCAAAACCACTTTTCTGGAGTATTTGTAATGCTGGATTCTCACTGTAACAGTGTTTCATCATGCAGGGAAGACACAACCAAGGAACAGTTCTTTCAAGGCAGGCAACTGCAGCACCTTCTTTAGGCCAAACCTGACCTGCTAAGAACATTGGTTTATGGAAAGCTCATGGACCTGGCTATAGCTGACAACCCCAGGGCTAAGAGGCAGAACGCACAGGTTACTTTGGATGCGTGCAGAGCCAGAACACGGACCTTGAAAGAGATTTCCAAATCTGCCAACATTGGCTGTAAGACCATTGTATGATGCGTTTGTGGCTGTGAACCTGCTGCACTCAGGCACTCACAACTATAGGTAGAGCAAGCAGACACTGCTGTGTCTTGAGATGCACACGGGTCCCCACAGGATGCTTCTCCCTGAGCAGCAGTCCTGTAGCACTTCCCTTCTGAAGTGCTTCAGTATCCCTTTATAATGAAAAGTTTGACTTTGTGTCTGATGTTTTGCAGGGCTGTAAGAGATGAAATGCCCTGAACCCACCCCAGAGGTGTTCAAATTAGGAGCTTAAGTCCCCTGCCAGATCTAGTGCCAGTGATGCACTTGCCAATAAATATTTTTCTGTTTTATCAGACTCCTTGCTGCTACCCTGAAAATAATTTCTTGTCCCCCTCCCTCAACACACCCTCAATTGCCAGAGAATGTAGCATTAGCTTGATTTCAAACAGAGCCAGTCCTCCTTTCACCCCAAGCCTCCTGAAAACAGTTTCATCCCAGCAGTTACCAAGCACCTGGAGAAAGCACCCAGCACAACCGCTGTGCTAAGCCAGCATCTCATCTGGTTTTATTCTTCCCACTAACTGCAAAATGCATCATAGTGGATGAAGCATTCCTAGTCAACAAAGCTGGATCTTGGTAGAAAGCAACCGCTTGGCATCTCCTTCAGCCAAACAGCCAACATCTCCGTTCCTCTGCTGGTGGTGACCATCCTTGTTGAAATGTAGTGGAGGACACACATCCATACCCTGCCCATGCTTGCTCTCAAGCTTAAGCTGCTGTGGAAAGTGGCTTTGCACCTTGTCTACAAAATGGGGCTCCACTCAGGAGAGGTGCGGGGAAGGGTGGGCTGGGGTATTGTGGTTTGAGCTAAGGAGGATTTAACAGCAGGAAGGTGTCTGATAGAGCCCTGAGATTCTCCCTGCCTACATTCTACATCTTTATTTTATGCAAAATTTTTGGGTTTGATATTTGAATATATTAACCAACTTGAACGTGTTTTGATGTCAAGTCGAGGTTCTGTAATTATGGTTTGCCCTGAAGACTTTTCACGGCCTTTAAGAACCTCTGAAAGTGAAAGTTTGAAAGTGAAAAGGGAGAAAGTAACTCTTAAAATCAACAAGGCCATTGTGGGAGCTATATAAAGCCCAAAATCTGAGGCTCAATATAAACATTGTATTGCTGCTCCTGTGATCTGCCTACAGCAGACAAGCTACATCCTGTTTTTAAAAGCACCAAGCTGAAGTTACTGCAGCTCGGATTTTGTTTAAGCATTCTCATCTCCCACAGCATCACCGTAATTGCTATTGATGCTGACTTGCAAAGACAGCAGAAAGGCCTATTAGGCCAATACCGAGTAATTAGGTTGCAATGAGTTGATCTGTCTCTACACACGACAACAATCAATCCATTTAATCGCCTCATTGCTTAACAAAAATTAAAATCCTCACCTACGTACAGCTAGCATCTTCATTAAGGGAAGACTGCACAATTCTCATCTATGGTGTGCCACGCTGCTTATTCGCAGGCTTTTGTCAAAATATCCTTTTAAATAAGAGAGCTATTACACATATCAAAGAACACATTCAATGCACACTGTAAACAGGACATTGCATCACAAAAATTCAAAATGAGGGCCAACGCTTTCATAAACATTGGCCAACATACCGTCAGTGAAGTCCAAAGCGTACACTGGAAATCTTCGTGCAATGTCATCAGAAATCCCCTTGCCAACATTGAGAAACTCATGCAACTAAAGAAAGGAAGGAAGTGCTGTGTCAGTTTAAAGGCTCATGCATTGTTAAAGAGATTAACCTCCTTATTCAATACCGATAGGAGCAAAACTGGTCGTTTTGAATAGGGCATTCAAATCAGATTTTGTAATGATAATAAAAACAAACCCTTCGCACTTCAATTTATAGCCTCAAAAGCATTGTAAAAGAACGAAAATCCCCAGACCACCCTGTTTTCCTCCCTTCCTTCCCTTTTCTCCCCTCCCATTCATATCTGCATCCCTGCTTCGCAGGTGAGGGAGCTGGTGCACAGTGTGACCCTGCTGAAAACACCCTGGCCAACAGCAGGATTAGACCTTGGGTACCATGGCATTAAACATCAGGTCAGAGATGCCTTTCCCATCCTTCTAGTCAACTGTTTTCTTTAGGGGCCACCACAAAAAAAAAAACCACAACAAACACCTGTTCCCACAAATCCACGTGAAGCATCTGAAAGGGGATCCCCAGCAAGTGCTCCCTTTCTTAGTGTTGTCACAGAAAAGGGAGACCTCAAATCAAGGTAGCAAGGGAACCAAGACTGTCTACACCTCAACCTCCACCAAACAGGGGACAAGCTAGAATAGCTTCACGTAACCAAACTGTAATTTCTGCCCATTAAGGGGCAGTTAAGATCATTGTGAAAGGGTTCCAAAAACCCAACATGTTCCCTTTTTATTTCTGGTTTGGGGGTCTGCGAGGTGCAGCATGATTGTTTATACTATCTGATGCACATCGCAGGCAATAAGGAGCTTTTCAGAAATGTGACAGCTGCTATTGACTTACAGCCTCCCAATTCTCACAGCTACAGCCTTACAGAA
Source organism: Chlamydotis macqueenii (assembly GCF_036417535.1). Lineage (NCBI taxonomy): Eukaryota > Metazoa > Chordata > Aves > Otidiformes > Otididae > Chlamydotis > Chlamydotis macqueenii. The sequence goes on from NC_141559.1 coordinate 81,906,614, forward strand.
AGCACATGGAAAGCATCAGAGCAGGCAACACTTGCAAATGAGGCACCTGGCATGTTTTTCTGTTATCCTCAACTGAAGAGTACACATACTACTCTAAAAATCAAATGCACCTTTATACAGTGCTAATTACCCCAGCTGTCTCACCTAAAAGACTTCATGTTTGGTGCAGCGCTAGACATAGACTTACAACCTCTGCTAGGGAGCGTAAGGGAGGGGAAAAAGTAAAAATCACAGATCCAAAATTTACACCAATAACTTATAACAGCTTGGACATCTTCCTAATTCTTTGGTTGATTTATGTGGAAACTAAAAGCTACTGCTTTAGAAATGTCTTGACACTACAGTGCTTATTTGACAGACTACATGTAGCTTTGCTTTTCCTCATGGGGCTCACCTGCCTTGCAGTGCCTGGAAGATCAGAGGGATAAAACTCAACAAGGAAACCTCTCCTTTAGAAGGAATACATCAGGCACAGCAAACACTAGGGTCTGGGGTGCAGAAGGTTGCTCAGAGGACCAGCTCCTTTAACAGTGATTATCACATCTCCTATTTCACCTACTGAAGTCATTCTGTTGCACTTTGCATTTTGCCAACGCACCTGTATTATTTCAGGACAGCTCCAACTCTCTAGCCTGAACAACCATAATGAAAAGACAGCAGAGACCAGCATAACATCTGCATTTTAAGCATTTCTGAAAAAAAGCTATGAGCTTAAACCATATTTGGAGATCAAAGCCATATGCACTTGAAAAGCAATTTAATTTCCCCCCCCCCCCCCCCAGAAAGACATTCCTGAAGGCACAAGTCAGCCAGAGAATCACAATAGCTTTAATGACTAATATGTTTACTCGTCTTGCTGCAGTGAATACAGGGAAAATGATGCTCGGTGTATCTCATCTTCTGGGGAAGAAGCCACACACTTGCTGCTGGCCCAGGGCTGAGCGTTGTCGGGGGAGAGGGAATGGGCACTCACGTACACTGACTGTTCAGAACCAGCAGTGAGCGCGCAGAAGAGAAAAAGCACTGCTTGGCTTCTTATCCCACAAAGCACATTGAAGGGAATTTGAGAGAAGGAGAGGCAGTGGGTTATGTCTGAGACCCCTGATTCCTTCATGTTTTTATTTCTTGCACATGCACAAGTTAAGCCTAGGGTGGAGGATGAGGATGTCAAGCTAAATCTCATCAGCAGCTAAGTATGGGGAAAGCCGTTTCTTCTGTATGGTTAATCCTCCTCTCACTTCCCTCTCCGCCCTGCTAACCTCATAGTCAACTTGAGTTGCACTGAGGAGAGAAAAGACCAAGTTCACTGACCTCTGAAGTTACCACTCTTTTTGGTTTTACTTTTATCCCCCAACCTATCCACCATACATCTTCATCGTGTAACTCTACTCCAGAAGTGTTTAAATCTGTCTTTTACCTCCTGTCATCTTCTGAACTGGAAGCCTCAGGAGGCTTCCAAAAATCCTGGGAAGGACAATGCTGACACTTCATCCTCACCCTTTTATTATTTCCTTCCTCCTGTCCTCTGGTGCTGGGAATTTCTTGGACTGATATTTCCTGCTTTTTTGTCCCTCAGTGGGTCAAGTTTGGCTGATCCATTGTCTTTCCACTCCCATTCATAGTGGCACCTCTGTCATGGGCCTGTCATCTTCTTCATTTAACATCCTGATACCAGGTGGCCTTACCCAGACAGAGCTTTCTTTCCCAGAGCTGCAGCTCCCACCAAGCTCAAGGCTTATTAGCCTTTAGGAACCACAGCTCAGGTACCCAGCACCAAATCCTCTTCTGCAAGTCCTTTCAGTGCTTCGCTCATGTTGCTCCTAATACACGAGGGAGGAAAGAGCAGCAAGAAGGAGCATGCAAAAAAATCCTAGGTGAAGTTCATGAATTTTCTAGTTTCCATCTCACAAATCACTCCGAGTTTCTTGCCATAAACGACAACCATTTGGGTTAAAGGCTAAACCAGCACCATGAGTTACACAGCCAAACAGAAAATATCTGCTCCAACAACACTGGTCCTTTCTCAGTCCTCCCCTAAAGTACTGAGAGGATTAACAACTACTTTACACACACCAGGAACACACTCTGTCATCCCTTCTGCCGATGCTGAGCCAACATAGCCCAGCCCTCTCAGCAAACCCACACAGGTATCGAACGGACACAAAGTCGCAGCCAGAAAGCAGCACAACTGTCAGGGGCTCCTCCACAAACAAAATCACAATCAGACACCTCAGCAAGCAAGAGGATTTCAGGCTGACTTAATTGTGACTGCATACATAGCCTTGCCTTGATTATGCATCCTCCGAGACGAGCCAAAGCAAACAGACTGTGCTGTGGTATGCAACCGCCATGTCCCCTTCAGTATTTTCGCAAAAGTAAAAACGAGCACTTGCAAAAAGCCCACTTGCACAGAGCATTTGAGGCCCATTTCTCCCCCATCATTGCAGGACCAAGAGAAGAAAGGAGGCGGGAGACATTTTTATCCTGCCAAAAGGCTTTATCCTCCTGATGCCTCACTTGTAATAATGCAGTGGCTCCAGATTAGGGTATTTCTTTCACCGGGGGTACTCCACAGGTTTAAATTACACCCCTGGTCTCAAATGAGTCTGTGCTCATATTAAATGCTTCCTTTTCTAGAAGGCCATCGCACAGAGCAGGCAGAGGGGGAGGAGATGCTGCTGGAGGGGGCTCTCCTAAGAACGGAGGGATGCAGGCTACAAATCTCAAATCGACCTCACTTCTCCAGGCAAATCTTTCCTTGCCAGGAAAAGAAATCTCCATCCCAACTCTAGAGATCTATGCTGGCAAGGCAGGGTGGGGGACAGCTTCTTCCAAGAGACATGAAAAAGCAGAGTCACTACTACAGAGGCTGCATTTCCTGAAAGCTGAAGGATAAAGGATTTTAAGGATTTACCAAATTCAGACCAAGAACAGTCAATGCCAAGAGCAAGTGCTAAGAAAACAAGCATCATTATCTACAGCACCGGCTTAGAGCTGTCAAAAGTCTGCCTGGCCAAGGCTGCTTGCCCAGCAAGGCAGGTAGGAACCACCACTTCTCAGGGCCAAAACCTACAAGCTGCATCCAGCCCTCCTGTTCACCAAACCACAGGGCAGAAATTCCTCCACAGATATTTAAAAAAGGGCTGGTTTTAGCACAAGACAGAGCCAGACACTTCAACTGCTCTACCAAAAACTCTTTTGAAAGACCAAGTGCAAAGGGTTAAACCGACTTTACCTAAATTACATTACTGCAACCACTCCAAATATCACCACTCTGAATTATTTATGTTTAAAGAAGGTTTCAGGACTTGTTCTCCAAACTTAAGAGCAGGTATGGGGTCTAGAAAAGTTCAAAGCGCTACCCATAAGCAAGGGGATTCTGGAGGAAATACACGAGCTTTGCTCATTTCCAGATGTGCAGATCAAAACCCCTTAAATCTATTCCAGGATTAAAAGTGGTAAATTAACAAGGTTCCGCACTGTAGGCAATCCAAAGCTTTAAGATTATTTCTAATTCAGGGAGAGAAACAGCAAGCTAGAGATGGCACAGTTTGTTTTTCAGGTATGCTGTCTAGTTAAAGAGTGAATTTCTGAACGGAAAAGCAAAGTGATGACCAATACACAGGAAATTCCAGAAAAAGCCGAGTTACAGCATTTCCCTCAAACTTTAAAATACAAAGCAAGTAACATTTTACAGAGCTACAGATCAAACAGCGAGAAGTCAGGCCAAATACTGACAAGCAACTTAAGTGAAATTACCACACAGGGATGGCCAAGAAGTCTTTTGGTTGGGGGAAAGACAAGCAGCAGCTTCTTCAGAGACTTCTGATGGTAACGATTAAGTACCTTGGACCGACAACGCACAGTGATCCATTAATCCCACCCCTGACTGAGCATCTGGAATCAAAGCCCTGTAACCATTTCACCTCCCTACTGCTCTGCATCCCTTCAGCACCTGCCTCTTTGAAGTCCTTTTTTTTAGATTTACAGCAGGAGCTGAGGTAAGTGGACATACACACAGCAGCTGTTTTTAGTAACCTCAGTTTCTTCATGGCAGGAGACGTTGACCAGCCTTACCTTGAGTGGCTTAGGACCGTGTGACTTGTGCCCATCGCTCATCGCTGAGGGTCTCTGATTCACCACTGTCAACAAGTGACGTTGGTGGACTAAGGCTTCCTTGAACTCCTCTTCAGTTTTAGTTTCTAAGAGTTTCTGCCGAAAGGTTATGTCCGAAAACATTGTGGCAAAGGTCCTCCCCACTTCTGTGGCAGTTTTGGTACTTTTCTGAGCAGAAAAAGAAAAAAAAAAAACCTTGTAAAACTATTTTCTTTCACTTCCAAAAGGTAAAACCACTGATTTGCCCCCCTTCGGCACCACCTGAAGAGCAAACTACCTGGCTTCCAGGGCCCCAAAGACACCTGATGGAGAGAAAGGCACATGTGGAAGCTATTGCATACAAACACACCAACCACAGCAGGATCCTGTGAAGGCCCTGAACAGAAGCAATGATCAGTCTTACTCAAGCAACTTCCCAGGACTCGATCCAAACTGAATCATGCTGAGCATGCATTTTATCCCTAGTCTTGCCCCTTCAACGCTGCTAAGACTAAACAAATAAGTCTTTGCTATCCTACAGCATATCAGCATTACTGCTACTGGGGTGGAGAGATACTGTACTCAACATTCTTACAGGTAGAAGCATCCTGATGTATTTTCTGGAAGACAGATTATTGTGCACATCTGCTTCATCAGCTTCCTATTTTCCAGGTATTAAAACAATTCGCTTGGCCTCTCAGGGGCAACTCTGGCAGCACAAGTGGAGATTTAGAGCTTTCAGCTAAAGTAACTGCTGGCATAGAGGAAAGCATAGAAAAGCAGCAGCTGAGCATGCATGCAAGCAGCAGTTTATCTTCACTAAATGCTTGCAAGGGACAGGAGACTTGTTCTTTTTTTCGTGCTTGCAAGTGCCTATTTGCAAACTTTAACATTTCTGTGAGCAGCAGGTCTGATCTTTTAAGGTCCAGCCTCAACCGTATCCAAGCCTGCTTTCCTATTGCTCCAAGCGCCTTGGAAACGAGATACAAAGGGAACAGCAAAGGAGACTGAGCTCCCCATCCCTGCACAAATCCACACTCAAACCCTGACCTGCTCCACTGCTTGTACCACTTCAGTCATGACAGATAAGATACTTGCCAAGGTAGTTATGTAGAAGTATGGCTCATTAAGAGTTCCTTTTGATGCAAAGTTTTAAGCCTCCTGTCTTAGATTTACTCAACACTCATCACGCAGCAACTGCTAGAGACACCCAAACAACCACCCTTCCTTTTGGACAGCCTCCAAGCTCCTCGCGTTACTGCGAGAAGTACTAGCGAGCATATGTGATTGATCTGAATTAGTTTTCATGATTCATAACAAAGCAGATGAACAATTTCTTCATGAACACAACCAAATAATTCAGTGTGGCTTGACACAGAGGCATGGACGCGTGGGTGGCACTGCACTAGTCCCAAAGCCATCACTAACCCTATGCTTGCTCCATCACTCACCCTGCCCTGCCTCCAGCTCTTCTCCATCATAGGCAATGTCCCTTCAGATATGCTTGCTAGGACATGTTCAATTTAAGTTTCTAGAGAAGGGGTTGGATTTAAGTGGAGATAATCCGCTCTAGGAGTTGATTTACAGTTTCTAAATTTGGTCCTTTCAGACTGAACCAGCCTGGATTTGCCATCACAGGGGAGGCTTCTCCTTTCACCTCTAAGCACCATCCTTGGGCTGGATGCCCAAGGGAGCTGCCCAAAGCTGCTCCCTTTCTTTGCTTTCCCAGAGAGATAAACTGGTTGAAGGAAGAGCACAGAGATTTGCAAGAGAACCCAAGGGTTGTTTTTTTTTTCCCCATCATCCATATTAGATAAGGCCACAGAACCAGGTTCTTCAGCATAACAGATGCCCGTTTTCTGAGCTTTTTTCCCTCTGCCCCCAAAGCAAGGCTCATTTAATTCGTTACTGTCAGCAGGTTAATTATTTTAACTGCTGTACCAGAAATGCGTACTTAAAGCTGGCTAGATAAACTAATTTAAAATAAAAAGCATGTTGGCAACCGCAGCTCTGCTTGGCCTCCGCTCCCTTTCCTTAATTTGATGTTGTCCGTTGGAATTGCAAGCTTTCAGGATACAAGCGGGTGCAGAGCTGTTCGCTGGGTGCTTTGCACGTAGCTGGCCAGAGATAAGCAAACTGCCATACAATGAAAGATCAATGCAATTCCGCGCAGGTTCAGTTGTTTGCCTGCTGCTTTTCATAAGGAACATCAATATGTTTTCAGTCTGTTGAGTTTGAGGTCTATGCCAAGAGCGTTGAACTGCTCAGTTGGGAAAAATCTGCCAGAAATCCTGGGAAATAAGGAAACAACAGTATTTCCATTCGAACAAGGGTGGTGGTGGAGGAGACGGACGGACCAGACAGAAGGTCCCAAGGTCACACAGGCAGCATTGAAGAGCAGGAAATTGAATCAGGATATGGCCTGTTGCAGACAAGGTCTCCAACCTCTCCAGCACCTCCCAGAAGCACAGACCTAGTAGCCCAAGGTGTAAACAGCCAGCTCAAGCATGAAAAGGTCTTGAGCTTTGAACCCTTCAATCATTAGCTAGGAGAACACACCATCTTCATCAAGGCAGTGCTTTCTAGGAAGGCAGGACGGCGATTCCCAATTGACCTTGATGCCCTCCAGGATACTACACTAAATATGTTTCACTAGGTCATTTGTTGGCCTTGTCTACATCAGAGAACCAGTAAAGTCCAATTACGCAAGCTTTAACCTTGCTGTTTTGAGTGCCAAAAGCTATAAAAATATCTCAAAGGACTTCAGCACAGCTTGATCTTACAAGCACTCCAGCTCCCAGTCTTGCTTATACTGCCACAGAGCTCAAAACTACGTGTTCCTCTTGGTTACACCAGTCCATCTACAACTGCTGCAACCACATCAGTCCCATCAAGAGAGTTTGCTGGGAAGCAAGCCACACCTTTGCAGTGGGGCATCAGCTGCAGACTCACAGGAGCCCCTACCAGGCATGGCTTGAAGCAGGAATAGCATTCCTTACCTCTAAAAATAGTAGCTAAACTGGTAGAGCTGGGGGAGGGGTGGGCGGGGAGGGAATCTGTGGAGTATTACGTGGATCATGGAGATAGCTCTAGCAAAGTATGGGGACTACAGACATTGTCTGCAGTGTTCTCCTCCCAGTCAGGCTGCAGGCCCTTCTCCAGTATAAGGCAAGGATGCAGCTGACTCATCTACCCCTCCCAGACACTGCGAATAAACCATCTTGACAACTGCTAAGAAGATCCCAGGCCTTTTCATGTCCCATTGTATTTTAAAAATAATACATTGTCATTAACCCTAGAAGGACATCAAGGACAAGCAATCTTGGGAGAACGCTCTGAAGCGCTCCAACAAATACTCACCATTTTAGGAGGAGCCAAGACTAATATCACAAATCTCACTTCGCAGGAGTTTTCACCCCAATTCTGAGGCCTCTCCAGGCGGCTGATGCAAACGTGACGTCGCTGAAGGGACTTTATAGTGCAACTGTCAAGGCAAATAGCATTGTTATACACAACACTCTCTTCTGGCGTGCAAGGTTTATAAACACACATTCCAACTTTGTATTTCTCCAAGTGTTGGTTGTGGAAGGCTCACTTCTGAAGTCTTAAACTGTGACTAATTTTTACTTTTAGTCCAGTTCTGGTAGCAGTTTTGTAGATTTTTAATGTCTATGTTTTTATAGGAAATAACTTTCAAGATTTCAAGGTGTATTCTCACTCTTCCCCCATCTACTTTTTAATAGACAAGAAATCAAAAGACAGAATGCCTCTTAGAAAAAACCCAACACCGACATTACTGGAAAGCAGTTGACCCTTTGTTTCACTTCACCTGATCTCCCAAAGTGCTTTTGCGAACATTAAGACAAGATGCCAAACCAACCCATTTCCACTTCTGCCTTGGGCAGATCTCTCGCCATTTGAACGGCTTTCCCTCTTTGCTCTCAGCAGTTATTTTTCCATTTTCTGGTACAGGTGTGTTACGGAAACCAAGCTGACCTCTTTCCTCAAGATCTGCAGAGGCTGTGGCAGGCAGGATTACTGCTCAGAAGGAAATCCTTGGCTGCAATCCAGCCAGCCCTGCTCAGTATGTGACAGCTGTTTGACTCCCAAAGACTAGCAACAAGTTGTTTGAAATAAGCACAGAGATCACCTGTGGAAGCCATGGAAGATATATAATTTAAACATCCTATTTAAGTATCCCAGGTCTGCCTCCACCCTGGGATACTTAAAACAGAGCTGTGATCTGAGCAGACATTATTTTTCCTGCTGGGAATTTCTGACAAAGCAGCAAAGTGGCTTGGTGCAGTTGCAGGAGGAGGTTAACACCAGCCTGGACTGCAGATCTCCTGTTGCCATTAAAGCCACCTACTACTTCTCAGCTCTTCTGAAAGGCATTGATGAGATATACATAGATTTTGCCTATTGACACTGACAGAAGTGTGGAAATGTGTTTTACTACCTCTGAGTAATTTTTTTTTTCCTGATTTAAAGTCACTTGGATTGCTTACTCTCTTTTCATCTAGCAAGCACCTATCACAGCCCTTAAGTCATCTCTCCTTTAATTTCTCTTCCATAATCCTAGCCCATTTATCTCCTTTTAACATGTATTCTCACATCCATGAGAGACGGAACGTGGTTCCAGTAATAGTTCCTGAAGATCTTTTGCTGGAAATGTACTAGTCAGGAGCACATTTTTTATTAAGTTCTGAACTTGCATGCAAAAATCACACTATCAAGTATTTTCTTATTGAGTTTGACTTCCTGATCACAGATTGGAACCAGCTTACTTACACAAATTAATCTGACAAAGGCACTTGTCTGAGATCTACCAAACAGCTTAATTAGAACAATATACATCATGAGTAAAATGACAGCATTTCATTTATTTCGTAACTCCCCTCCACTACAGCCCCTTGTCCTTTTTCTACTCAAATCAGCATTGGAAGGGAGAAAGATCAAGGCAGGTACTAAGGCTAGGAATAAATCTTTTCTCAAGTAATTGAAAATAGAGTGCAAGCCATTTTCTTAACTAAAGCCATAGTCTGGATCTGCAACAGTCCTTGTCTTTCCCTCCCAAGGGATCCAACGAGCACAGTCAACACTGGTTTTCACAAGTAAATCAAAGTCCTCAGTAGCAATCCTGCTGTGGCTGGACAGTATTCAAGTCTCCTTGTGTTACAGTTCAACAACCAACAGGGAATACACATGAACTCCAAGCTTTATACTAACAGGAGAAACTTCAAGTGGTCCAACACCTTCAGTTCTTTCCCTCCCCACGTGAACAGGTCAACAACAGTGAATAGTTAATGCAACATTAGTAAAAGTGACCCTTATTTTGTGCTCTGTTCTCAGTATTTTCATACCTCAGGTGTTGAGCTGAACGTTTTGAACATCATTTCCACCCCAGAGGTGGCCAGAAGCAGGTACCAGATACCTACCGCTCACAGAGCTGTACTAACTTTCCAAACATCATCCTTTTCCCACCACATCTATCAGGCAGCACCTGACCTAGCAAGAACTACTGAAGCACAAAGCATCAGAGAAGACTTATTACAGGGTAAGGGCCGATTCATCCATCCCGGTGCCTGAAAATGGGGCAAGATACCAAGGCACAGACACGAATATAAATTTGTACATGTTGTGGGTACGAGTTACCAGCCACCTCACCCACTTGCCTGCTCCCACTCCCTTTGCGTAAATCCAAGAACTGAAACCTCACAAAAACTACAGAATTTCAGCTTGCTCCTACCCAAGGTAGGAAAGCCAACATGCAGTAGGCTCTGCCCCACTAGCTACAATATGTGAAGTCATGTAGCAAAGCAGCAAGTTATTTGAAAAAAAAAAAATCTATTACATAGTGTAATAATTAAGCAAACCACGTGTTCTTCTGTAAGCTAGTGTCTCCCTGAAATGACAGGGTTATGTTTCAGCTTCAGCAACTTGTCTCTAAGGCAGTGCTTTCCAGAGATGACAATCTTGCCAACAGTGCCAGTCCAACATCACTTCAGCTCAAGAGCTTCTTGAGTATGGAGGGGAAAAGTTGACTCTAAGAGGCTGCTCTTTGTTACTGGATCGCATTCACATACAAGCTAATTTTCCTGGCAGCCACGCCAAAACCTTGTGTTTCTCTGAATCAGGAGTCCACCATTTCCTTACCTTGCGGGACTGGGAGAGTGTGCAACAAGAGGACCTTGCCGTGTTTAGGCAGTACTGGAAGATTTAGCAATACTGAGCACATTCACAAGATGCCCTCTCTCATTATTATCCATTTTTATCTGAAATAGTTTTAGCCACAGTGCTTGAGTTTGAGGCTTGTCACATCTGAGACTGTTCCTTCCAACTCTGTGAAGAGCTTTGTTGACACTGACACATGCATCTGAATCCCAGTATCACCGACGCCAGTAAAACTGAGCGTGGACCACTTAAGAATTTCCAACCTGGTTTAGGTCAACATATGGACATGACTTAAGTCAATAATATCTTTACAAATCAGGCTGATTTGTTTTAGTGAGGGTAAACAAAGTAAAACTGGATTTAAAGAGGTGCCACAGAGAAAATTCTGATGCACCCGAGCATTGCTGCGCAGAGAGAGAAGAAACAGTGCCTTTGTGCACAATGCAGCCTCATCTGCACCATGCTTGGTCTCACTCTGTTATATCAGTTTGTTTAGGAAAAAAAAAAAGGTGTCTCAGTACTTTTAATGCAAGGCCAAGCCACTTCTGCCCATGGATCCTTCAGCACCTCAAGCTCCTCTTCAGATTTAAGCCATTATTTAGCCAACTCAAATCCTATTCCCTCGGGTAGCACTTAGAGCTCCCACTTCTGTTTTAATCCCAGAATCTAGATAGAAATATAATACAAACCAGAACTGCAGTCCCTACTAGATTTGTGCAAATATTTGTAAAGGATAAAAGAAAAAAAAAAAGTTATTTGGTTCACATGGAGAAATCCCAAGTTATGCAACACTGCAGGTAAAACTCAGCATAGTTCAGGCCAAGAGTAAAGACACTTTCAAAATCAAGTAACTTTTTTTTAAGTAGCACTTAAGTAAATTCCCACTAAGAAAAAAAATCTGAAGGGTAAATAGTCAAAGCCCCAAAAAAACCTGAGAACTAGTAAGACATTTTCAGCTGACTCTAAATCAAGTCTGGTTTGGCAAAAGCCTTCAAGTTCCCTTTTGGTTTGGGTTGAGCTAAATTTAATTCGCCTTTGGTTTGGCTAAAAAACTGAAAAATCTATTTTCACTCACTATTAGTCACACAAGGAAACACTGGGCTATGATTTAATGAGATGCCAGGTTGTGTTCTCAGCAATTTTATCTTGATTTTCCAATAATTGAGCTCATAAAAAGGGTATTTAAATTATAGCACACATCCCTGCTTCGCTGTCCTCCTCTCTTTTCCAGGCTGCGTATTTAGCAGCGCTGAGCATGGCACTGGGATGGTGAGAACTGGCAACGCTCCACCAAAACCACTGACACACCGAGTCACAAGCGCTGCAGGTCTGCCCCACGCCCAAGATGCTATCAGAATAATAACACATTTCTCAAACAAACCATAAAAAGGGTCAAACTATGGAGACCCAAGAGAAACAGAAACCCTCTTTAAACAAGGCAAGAGAGGAAGTTAATTCAGAAACAAATTATCCCCTGCAGTAAGAAAAAGTGCCCAGCAGAGGCAATCAGCTAGCCAGCCTTTTCCTGTCTTGATGCAGAACAACAATGACACTTCTTTTTTTCTCATCCACCGCAAATAAATCTTCCTCTGCAGAGCAGATCCAGGCACAAGCTTTCAGAAACCAGAATTTGCAAGTGAGGAATGAAGCTGTGACCAGCAAGCCAGCTCACCCGCAGCCTGGCATAGGGTTGTTTCTGCAAAGTTGCTCCAAACTGGGTATCATTTTGAACTGGTAAATGCCCTTTCTGGGCTCCAGAAAGACCCATCCTCTCTAGCAGTTCATCTCTCTTGGGGAAAGTATTTCCTACAGGTCAATGCATAAGGAGACACTTCCTCCTCCCTTCATGCGTGCTGCAGGCACTGAAATGAGTAATTCTTCTCTCCAACAGATCGCCTTCAGGACCCAAATTCCTAATGGAGGGTTTGAATTTGGGAACTCCTTTTCGTAACACAGCAACTTCAAGAGCTTCAGTTCTCCAGCATAACCTAGGACAGCTCAACAAGGGAGGCTACAGGCACTTAGAAAATTAATCATTCTTTGAACCCAAAGAACACTTGAAAGACAATGGTTGCAAGTTTTGGAGAACAGGCTCTTGTTTACAAGACTCAAAATCTTGCAATCATTCCTCTAAAGGATATTTATTTTGAACAGTTGAACTGTTTAATTTCCCGTAGCATCCCACTTTGCTCTTTGAAAGAGGCGGCGCTGTTCCGAGGAATACACAGTAACTGAAGTATCTCTATTTGAAATCTTTTCAACAGCTAAACCAGAAGCAACGTGGCCTTTCTATAGGCCCACAAACCTCTGGCTCTGAACATTCTCAAACACGTGAAATAGGCTTTGTTTTTACTGTTGAAAGATCCGTTACTAACACGTTTCACACAAACATAATTTATACTTTAAATCTGAGATGTTACCACTCAAACTTCACTATTTGAACACTGGTCTTGCTTGATAGCCAAGATAACCTCACAATACCTGTTTTTAAAAGCCTGCTTGGGTTTTTCTCAGTTAAACTCCTCCACAGGAATCACTGCGATGCCACTCTATCAGAGTAAGCAATTTTATAACAGCACAGAGCAAGGAAACTACAAAGCCATTCTCTTTGCTTGCAGAAAGGCTTTTTTTTTTCTGCTTTGCCTGTTAAAACAGCTTCAGCAAGTCAGTTAAATGCACTGAAAATAAGTCCTTCATCAATCCATATGCCTTATCAAGGCAGCCAAAGGAAATGGCTCTTCAACTGCTCAATCCAAACTACAAAGCAGTTTGCTTTCATGTTTTTCTAAGGTTTCAGCTTTGGAAGAAAACAATTATCTCTCTCTCCTAGCAAGAAGAGTAGAGTCTGGAAGTTGCAATGCCTGGGGAACCCCACTCAGCTCAGGAAGCATTTGTTCAACAACCCACACAGTCGGACATCTAGGAGAGAGACGCCCCGGCAGTCAGTTAACAGCTACTTTAACATCCTTAGCGCTAGGTATCCTTCACTCCAAGGGAAAATAATTTTTTTAAAAAATAGGTATTTGCATCTCAGTTCATCAGACACTGAAAGAAGCAGTTGAGCATTATACGCTTGTGATGAGAACCACTTCTCTGTATCTCTTTTGGATAAGGGAGAGGCCTTCCTTGGGCTTTTTGAGCCACAAAGCTGTGCAACACGAAAACCAATAGCTCCCACAGGGGCTTCCTCCCCACCTTTCCTGATCCAGACATGCTAAGTGTCCAGTTTACCCCCTCCAGGCTCTGGATCACGGTGGGTCTGGCTGGTTCCTGGGGAACTCTGAGCAGTACATCTCCCTGCTGCAGCCATTGCATGCTGGAGGGGTACCAGGGTACCTCCCTAAGCTCCTACTCATCAGCAGAGCTTCCTCACACTAAATAACTGATTAAGTCTGAGGATAATAGTTCAGCACTCCCTGTTCCGGGACAGGTCTGGCTATCCCTCACCCCAAGTTCTCTGATGAAACAATCAACCAGCAGCTTCACAGGGAAGCAGCAAGAGATGTCCATGTCAGTTTGTGTCTTGCTGTTCCAAGAAATACTATGACTAGGAGAAAGAGTTGAGTCCGTGGTTTCTAAGGTATGGCATCATATCCTTGACTGAGGAAGCTAACCTGTAACTCTAAAGATTTACTTTCTAGTTAGAAAACCATCACACACACAAATTCCTAAAAACCTTCACTCTTCTGGAGCTGAAGACTGCTGGTTAATGGTGCATGCAGTACTGTGCCACTCTCAGCTACACAATTTTAATCACGGAGTCTCCAGGTTTGCATAACTTATATACCCTGGTATTATTTTCAGCAAGATCAAGTTTTGGTCATTCTTGACAAAAAAAAAAAGCCATAAAGCTTGTTGTGAATCATAAGCCAGTTGTTTTCCTGGACTTCAGTGGAACATTTAAACCTCAAGATCTTCAATTCCCCAACGGTTTGTTCTCTATGTGGCTATAGCCCAGATCCATACGGTACAGCTGACCTTGCTGGGGGTTCAGTAGACCTGAAACTGTCAGGAAATAACTGATTCCAACAGAAGCAGAAGAGGTATTTCACCCCAGGTTTCCCCCACTGCTCTTCCCACTGAGGATAAGTCAGGTACAAAGAGCAGGCCTCTCTCCAGCACAGAAGAGGGAAATAATTTTTTGTGTCCATTAGCAATGCTCTTCTGCAGCCAAGCTCTGCACAACTCAGCGGAAAGCCTACACAAGTTTTTTCTTTCTGACTCTAAGCTAATTTCAGCTCTAATATTTCCCCTCTAAATCAATGCAGAAGTAGCACTGCCAAAACCATATCTGAGCTACTTTTCCACATTAATATAATCCTATCATGAAACTCAAGCCTATCTCATCCACTAGGAATAAAAAGTTAGTCAGGATGCCCAAAATCCAGTAGTGCTCATTTAGCATTTGGCAAAGAGCACAGATTAAATGCAAGGAAAAAGAACAGCAGCTATCTTAAAGGTTCTTCCCACTCATACTGAAGATTTTCATCAACAAATTCCTTTTACTTCAGAGTTTTGAAAGTTGTTTTGCAATCTGACTTCAAGAAAAAGGTAAGACCTAAAAATATGGTTCACAATCTGTTGCACAATAGCTACAGCAGAACTACAGTGCAATAATTAGATAATTATAGTTAATAACTCATCACTGCTTTCCCACCACTTTCCTCTCCTCTTCAGAGTAACAAAAGGAAGAAACAAGGAAAGTTTTGCACAAGACACCTTCAGGCTGAAAGCTTATTTTTCAATTCATGTCTCATCATGGAAGCTAGTATTACTCACATGGACGCATTTAAAGCTTTGGCACACTTTCTACAGAAAGGCTGAACCTACCCTTTTCAGCTCCATGTATATAATCACAGTATTTGCATCATGACCTCTAGAAATGCTTTGTTATTAAGTCAACGCTCTCCAAAGCCCTCCATTGAGCCATGTCACAGTAGAAGCCTCCACCCATCCCTGGAGTAGGATGCACGCATCCTCATTGGCACTATGCTACCTACAGTGTCTCCAAAATAAAACTGGAGAAAACTGATGAAAAGCCCTCTTGGTTGATCAGCACAGGAAGACAATGTTACTGTGGGAACTCATTTCCTTCTTTGCGCAAGCTGCTCCAGGTATAAGAGTAGAGCTGACAGTAGCACATGCAGCACAGACATTACCCAGTTCACTTCTTTCACAGAAGAGAGCCTTGATATGCAATAGCCTCCTTTTTTTTTTTTTTACATAGACCATATTTTTCTCTTTCATAAGAGGTTAGAAATAAAGATGGAAGGTTTTTTTTGTTGCCCTTTTTTAAATTATCTATTTCCAGGGCAGAAAACATTTTCTCCAGCCATAAGCAGAGGACAGGAGAAGAACTTCTAGTAGAAGGAAAACTGTTGTGATAGTTATCCTAGCAAACTGGCTGTGAAGGCTAAAACATGTGCGTGTGCTCCCCGAGCCTTTAGGCACCTACCCAATATATCCTAGTAATTTGTCTGGGAATTAACATATTTCTTGACAACTTGACTCGGAGGCTGCCTATGCATAAAGCAACAGACAGAATTCAAATTGCGTTGCTTTGGCTGGCTCAGTGACTCAGGTTCTGGCCGTCCTCTGTGAAGGGACAGTTTGGCTCGCCCAACATGCTTGACAGAGACAATTTCAAAACCCAGTTTGTTCAAGTGGAAGCCAGGGTGAAGCTACCATGTCTCATAAATCCCAGCTGACAGACTCCTTACTGTCTTAAGAGTCTACTCCAGTGGTGACAATTAACCAGTGTCTGAACTAATTGTCAAAGTAATCAGTGTCTAAATAGTGTTGGAATTTCTGACTTCAATTTTCAATTACAAAGTTTAGATGTTTTCATCAAAGGACCTAAGAAATCTTTTGGTACAAGTTCCCAGACTTTGGCAGGCAAAGCAGTCCATGAACCAGTTTGCTTGTCCCTTTCAGAAGATCCTGTCATTAACATTTCTCAGTAACTAGCATTTTCTCACTTTTTTTCACCATTCTTAGCTTGTTCACACCAGATTTCGACAGCATCCAGCAGCTTAATGCCCTGTAAAGACTGTGGTCACCTCTGCCCAGGCTACTTTGTCCATTTGCAAAGAGGAGCACTCCAATGCTGAGACAGATCTCAGAGGCCAGGATGGATGGTGAGGGCATCACCATCTTGACTTACAAGGGCACATTCTGAACTGCTATTCTTCCCAGCAGCAGGAAAAGGCAGCCAGTGGATTCAGCTAATTTAGCCCAGGTACTTACATGATACAGAGCCAGGACTGCTGATACTGCACCCCTGTGACTGTCGCTGTGACCCCTTGAATTGTATCTGATAAGAGGTGAACTAGGAAAAGAACAGAGGGAAACGTTACAGGCTGTCCATGTTTGGTTTGCAACCGCAAATAACATTTCATTTCAAATGGAAGCTGAGTACTAATACCAAGCATACTTATTTATCTGCACAGTGGATTGATGCAAGGGTGGGGGGTGACAGAGAAAGATGGACCCATTTGTGCTGATGCTTTTGGATTCTGTCCTTAAACAAGTCACAGCTTGGAAAAGCAGCTGTTTTCTCCTCCCAACATCAACCTACTGCAGTATTAGGTTATTAGGTTAGCATTATTCAACACACACACACAGAGACAGGACTGGAAGATGCATAGTCTTCCAAATCCCCTGCCCCATCTCCCCCTCTTCCTAACTACAGTTCTTATATTATTTTATGGCACTGCTTAATTTTTTTTTTATTGGCAGAAAGCCTAAATTAAAGAGATTATAAATGCGAAGCTCTAAGACAGGTAGCAAGAAGTAACCAAAGCATGAACATGCTTACTACATGCTCAGGACTGGACATATCTGTTAAACAAATTCACTGAGGCTGTGACAGTTACATTTGAGGTGCGATGTACATGTTTGTATATTCATTCCTGTTGACTCTGAAACATCATGGGTGCCTACAGAGAAACAATGCTTAGTTAAGCTTCTTTACATTTTGGGCTAAAAGGCAGCGTTTTAGACCACACTATGACATTTGATGAAAGCTTAAGGCGACATGTGAGCCAACAACATTGGCCAGGGCTGTCCTAGTTAAGTTTCTGAGGGAAACCAAAGGGCCTCTCATTCCTTCCAGTGAGCTGGGAGCAACACAAAGGCTCAGCCCTCCCCAACCAATTGCATGTCCAAAGCAGTCAAACTTGCTCAGTCTGTGTGAATTCAGATGGAGAATCACAAGGCAAATAAGCCATTTCTGAAGGGACACCAGCAAGCGTCTCTTTGCTGAAGAGCTTCAGGCACTTGTCTGAGGACAAGCACACCTAATGGGTCCAAACAGACAAGACACCCCAGTGCTGTAGACTTCTCACCCCAAAGAGCATGTGTGTCATCTTAATGAAACAGGGGCAAAACTCCACCAAAACATAAATCATGTCTCTGGGTTTTTTATGTTTAATGCCCCAGAGACATTAGACCCTTCAGCTTGGGTGGCATGGAAAAATAAACCCCCAGTGCCACATGCAACATGCAAGTCTGGGGACCAGGCAGTAGTGAGAGCGTTCAACACACCACCAATGGAAAGGATGAGAACTTAACAGTAACCCACAAGCAAAGGCAAATCAAGAGTTGATTACCATTCCCTTCTCGTGGGGTCCCTGAATCCGTGAATAAAGTGCTCATAATTTTTTCAAAGTTGCAGCTTGGCTCCATGTTCTCAGGATCTTCAGCAAAGTGTTTCAGCATCTCTCGAAGAACATCGTCCAAGGAGGTGGCTGTTTCATCAAGGATGATGCTGGCTCTGGCCAAGAACCCATCCAGGTCTCGGTGTGCTCTAACTTCCTCCTCAAAATTCTTTAATTTCAGGTACTGTGTTAAGAAGAGGTCAGAGCGTTAGACAGCGGTACACAATATCTGACAAAGGACTAGGGTCTGTGTAGCTCACAAGCAGAGAGTTTTGCTGAGGTTACTGCCACCAAACCAATTATTCTGGAATCTCTTTGACCATTCAGATCACACTACAGAGGAAAAGTTTTTTGTTATATTATTAATGTATTGAAGGCTTGCATTTTGAAGGGTTATCCTAAGAGAGTCACCACCATAGGTGAACACTTAGGCACCATTTACACTCTGACATAGAAAAGCAGAATTAAAAATAAGTAGTTTTGTTGCCTAAGATAAAGCACAGAAGTTAGCCTAAAAGCAAAAATGTTTAAGGAAGCATTAAAAATCCTATTTAGGTTTAAATAATTCAATACGTTTGCAGAAACATAGGAAAAGTTATTTGGAACAGATGGACTCTGAGCTTGACAGCATGAAAAGTTACCAGTATGCATCTCAGTGCAACCTAACACAATTCCTCTCAAACTGGGAACCATCTCTTCCCCAGTGCTCCCAGTTAGGAGATGATGAATGCCATCCAGCCCATCACCTTTTCTGACACTACCTAAGTTTCTACTGTTCCCACTCCCAAGGAAGTTTTCTTCCTTTGTGTGTAACATTTCACTTTGAATCAATGCATTAAAAAAAGAGACAGCAGACATGCTGGAACTGTCAGCTCTCTGCTGGTTCCCTCTGCCGTCCCAGACTTGTTGGCCTTGAGATGGAAGAAACAGCCGTGCTATATTACAGAACCTCAGCTCCTGTCTGTATTTGTCAGCTGTGAAGTTCGTTAATAGAGCGATCAAACTACAAATGCATCTTTCTCATTTCACAGCCCTCAAAAGTCCACACACACAGTTAGCACTCACAGTGCCGGTCAAGGACTGACAATCCTGTTCTCTCCTTCAACAGCTTTAGACTGAGTGAGGAAATGGGAACTGCACTTCATTATGTCGATCTTCCTTCTGGTGGGAAACCAGCCAGGCTCGAATTCATGATGTTGAGAACCAGATTGTCAAGATACATTTAAACCCTCAGTCCCCCTTAAGCTCTGTAAGAATCAAGCTCTGAATTGGTTTTACAAATCTAACACCAAGTTGCCTCCACAACCAGGACCTTGGCACATTACCCCCAAGTTACAAGACCACCCCAGAGCCTGAGTCACAGATACCCTCCTCTCAACACATGCCCTCTCTACCTTTTCCATTTATAGCCTAGACACAGGGAAAAAATGCTAATATCTTACTAATTACTGTAATTATCACAGCAACCATCAAGTTGTCAGTACACATCCATTGCAATTAGCACTGTTTTACTCTGCATCAATCACTTTGTACACAGCATCCTTGAGAAGGAGGATTCTCTGAAGGATTTCAGCTCCCACCCCCCAAGGCTTTGTTGCCATCTGCTCTTAGGAGAGGAGACAGTGACACAGCTACATTCCAACTCCACTTAGACTATATAACTGCAAGTGGTCAAGTCAGTCTCAAATTGTCACTGCATGAGAGCAGGTTAAAACATTTATCGCCATCTGCAACTCCCATGTTCATGGGGTCACCACATGAGCAGCAACCACCTCCCAAAGGCAACTCATTTCAGCTTGTCTGGCATGCAGAGTCCAACCTAGGATGTAGGTTCAAATAACAACATAGAGAGGATTTAACAAGGTGGATGGCAGACAAGGTACCCACAGAGGTATGAAGAAGGTTAAGAGCATCAGGAACACCACAGTGCCAAGGACCTTTCAAAAAAAAAAAAAAAAGGCAAGAGTGGCTTCATATCACCAACTTCTCCCATGCACCAGAGAAGCCACCAGAAGCAGAGTGGAAAGAGAAGTTGAGGGATAGCTGAAGGACAGCAGGAATTAATCAAATGCATTCAGAGGGCTGTTATCTGCCCACATCATCTCAAGCAACACTGATCCTCCACCAAGCTGTGCGTGACAGCGTCATTCGCTTGTTGTGGCAGGACAGTGCTGTCAGCAGCTTGCTGTAAGTCATAAGGATTCAGCTCCAGCTCTGCCACAGGCTTCAGGCAACATCTTGGGTAAATAATTTTCCATGACTCAGTCCTGGAAAGTTTTATTCCCCTGCTCCTGATCCTTTATAAGAAACAGGGGCAATACCCATCCTTATTATCACTCCCAAAACATTGAGGAAGATAGGCGCGCGAAGCCTCGCAAGCCTCTACGAAAGGATATCAATACATCACTCCTCAAGACAAATCAAAATCAAATTAGTGGAAACACTGGCACAGCAACGCCTTAGAGACAGCTCAAACAGAACCGTTCCAGTCAGGACATCCAGTGTTTTCAAGAGAGATTAATGATTGCTCCTTCTCAAATATTTTGAGCTAGAAAGTTAAGTTACATCACAACGCTTGGTACTGGAAGCTGCTTAGCAAGAAACCCAAGACAGTTACCCAATAGGCATTTTAATAGCATTGAGTATCCTTGATTGCAAAGCTGCACATTGTGTCAAAGAAGGGGGAATATGTTGAAACAGCATCCCCTGACTTTAGGCAGGTCTCTTGGCCAAAGTCACACACTGTCTGTGTAAAAAAAGCTCTCAGCACTCACCAAGAAGGCTCAAAATGCAAGTTCTCTGCTGGGTGGCTACTCTGGAGACCACCTCCAGTTACATACGTTGCAAGGACCTTATGAGAAGAACTGCCCAAAAAGCATGTTGTCCTGAGCAGAGCTCTACCTGTGCTGTTGCCACAGTCACTTGGGCCAATTCCCTCAGAAATATGCCATAATGGTAATTAAATAGTTCAAACTGTGTCAAGGAGCTTCTCCTTATTTATGCCTACCAAGTGCCATGCCAGATAGCAACTTGCCTGACACAGATTGCCATGCCAGCACTTCTGAAAAGGCACCAGAAACACAAGCTACCACCAAAGACAGGAAAAACCTATCAGGGAAACATCTCCAGACAAAACTTCTGACCTAACCACTTTTCTGCTAGCAATTCCTCCTTCCCAGACACTTGGAGTCACATCCTCTGTAACTCAGATCCTAACTTCCCTTGCATTTTAAGCGCAAAACTTCCACTCCTCCTCCCTGGAGGCAAAATCTGTCAATAGTATCTTTTCTCAAACTCTGCTAAAGCATACTAGCTCTCTGGTATTTGTTGCTCAACAGCACACTAAAACACTCAAGCATGAACTAGAGGCCAGAAAAGCAAGAATCCTTCAGCTCTGAAAAGGAAAAATAAAATAGAAGAGACACTTATGTGTTAGCAGTTTCCAACTATTTCTTATCAGAGGCAGATCCTGCATTTGGGCTTGAAATTGGCAGTTTAAGTGATTAAGTTCTTAGGTTACTTTCAGTCAAGTGTTGCCTTTCAGTCAACTCAGAGAACCTTGGCACTAGTATTAGACAAGACAAATTATTGACAAAGACATTTCCATTCCTGAGCACCAAAATAGCTTATTTTAACTTCTATGACTTAATAACAAAAAATGTTTAATTTTTTTTTGTTGATAGTGGATTTTAGTGTTTTTTGGGGTTTAATTTTTTTTTTCAACTAAAGCTATTACACATTTTCCTCCCCTTACTAATTCATCCTGCTGAAATACCTTCTCAGGATTTGATCTTAGAGGCCTAAAGCAAAGTAGAGTTAAAGACCTCTCTGAGATTCCCTAAAAAGTGCCTAAGGTTTTGGTACAAAGACTTGAGAATCCAAGTTACAACCTTCAACGAAGCCTGCAATGTGTGATTTACTAGGACTGGCAATGCTACAGGTTTTCACGCAGCCAGCCAGCCGACAAAGCAAGAGTCAAGACAACTTAAAGCACCACGAGCCATGCCTCACAGCCTCAAAGACCAAGACTTCACGTAGCATTAGATATCAACCCATTTCCTCTCTGCATGCTTTGGGTAATTTCACAGTCAGAGGTTTGAAATAATAGAGCCTACATAAGGTTTTGGTTTTGTTTTTTTTTTTTGCATTTTCACCTTATTGTTATTGAGTTACGGTCTTGAGAGCAAGGGTAAACTAAGTGTTGTTTCCTAATCTTCCTCCTAGACTGCGTGTTTCCAGGGAATTCACTCCTGCTGAACCTCGTGAAGGCAGATCTGATTAGCTGGAGTAAACAGGAAACCAAATCACAGCAATGTCTACTGGGTGTTTCTGCTTTCGGCTGGAGAGGAGCTCAGCAGCCTGAATCTCTACGGTGTGTACTTGGATCCCTTTGCAGGCAGCTGCAGAAGAGAAAGTGATGAATTAACATGTCAAGGAATTGTCTGGGACAAAAAGCAGCAGAACAATCAAAATTATGCAGAAATTGTTTGGAGAATGAGCAGCACATGGCTTTTCAAGTTTTAAGAAAGACAGGAATTAAAGGAAAGAGGCACTAAAATGCCTTCTGTTTTGGCCAGTAAAACGCCTCCGCATCCTCATGGGGTGTTTCATGATCCTTTAAATGAAGAAAAAAATAAATTGATCACATAGCATTCTTACCTTTCTTGATGTGTGCAGTAGCACGCAGCCAGCACTTTCATTTTCAGCTGGAAATGGAAAAAAAATAAGTCAGAACAGTATTGCTATCACAGGTACCTGACAGGCAGCAGGAACCAAGCAGAAGGCTCAGAACAAAGTGAAGTATTGCTTTCTTGGCAGAGGATGATCTCTAGAGAAAAGCAGAGATTCAATTTTTACAACATTTCCCATGGTGTAAACCAAGTGTAGAAGCAGCCTTCGCCATCATCTGATCAGCTAGGGTGTGTGTCTTACAGCTTTTTTTTTTTTTTTCAGATTCCCTTCATCCCTGCCCTCTCTTTCCCTCACCAAAATCTAACTCTTAATCCTTTAGGTAATCATTTAATCCCATGCATCGTTGTTTGATAGATTGAGGCTAAGATTGCATGAGTCATGCTCCTTTGGAAACCATTCTTGTCCTCGTTAAAGAGTCAACAATAACACCCAGGCACTTCCAATGGAGCGAGAGATCACACGCAGTGACTCGAAGATGAGCACATTAATGTCCTGTCAACTCACCACGCTGCCTCCATAAATCTAAGTATAAAGCAACAGCGCTCTTGGGAAAGAAAACTGCTGTTTAGAGACTATTAAATGTCATTTAATATGCAGCTGAGATACAGGGACGGGGGTACCCGGGGAGTTCCCCATTCAAACTTCCAAGCATCAACATCAACATGTTCTTAGCGTATCTATGAAGTAATTTTTTAAATATAAGCTAAAAAAAACATAAACCCCAGTTGTTTCTGCCACAAGTCCACTCCATACTTCTTGGATCCAAGACATCTTCTCTGAAGCATCACTAGTACCCACAGGTACTGTCTGTGCATCCTCCTCCTTAAGTCCTCATCTTCACACTCTCCAAAAAACCGACAAACCTGAGGTGCTGCCACAATTACGCAGGAAACGCATGAATAGCTTTCATTCAGATGAGTGTAGCGACAGCATGGAAAAAACCCACTGAAGACCAAAACTTTTCCAGAGGCCAAGCTGTGGAAAAGTACAGAGATGTAACACAGTTACAGCTATTAAGACAAGATTTTTACTTCCTTTCCAGATCTGGACTTCCAAATCCTAACCTGTAAGAATTGCTGCAATCCCACTTAACAGGCTGACCACACACAGAGGCACCTTCAAGCCCAGTGCTGCTACTCTACAAAAAAATAAGCTGACTGAGGATGGAATTCACATGAAAACACCAGAACTCTAAAAAAAGCAATGATTTCTTGCACACAGAAAGCTGCTTTAACCAAAACCATCTCTGATCAAACAGGAATTCAAGTCATGGCCACAGTGGGGTTAAAAGGCTGCAACTCAAACTGGGAGCAGAGTTGACTGCAGTAGAAGAGGGAAAGGACTGCCTTCCTCTCCCACTAAACAAAATAAGATTGTTCAGAGGCTTGGCTTACATCTTCCAACTTCTCCCAAAGTTCACTTGGATGCTGTACACGTGATTAAAAGCATCACTTAACTAGATGAGTCTGCTGGTGCAACCGTCCCAATTGTTACTGCTTTTGACACATCTTTTGGAAAAACACAAGCTGTTTCATCTAAAAAATGCTATTTATTATTAAAAAGCAAGCACCCAAATAAACCAGAAACATCAAGCGTTTTCCCCAGGCTCTTACATTTGTAGTTTTCCAACGCTCACTTGCTCAGCTCACAGCCTAATTACACATGCAAAAGCATGCTGGAAGGTTTGGAAGCCATAAATATTCATTGAGGAGAAAACATGTTTTGGTTTTTCTGCTCTTGCAAGAAATAGTTCTAGGGAGAAAAAAAAAATACCCAAACCCCAGAACAATAGCAAGCACGTGCTAAAAGATATCTGCGTATCTGCAGTCTGTCCTTACAGATGCATGCAAACGTGACAGAAATGCGTGTTGTCCTTTTATCATGCAGCAACTCTTGGTTCCTCTTATCAGTTCCAAGAGTGTATCAATCTCCTCTGCTGACAGCTCTCTTGGGTACTCATCTTGGTTGAGCACCTTGTGCTGCTTTATCAATACAAGCAAAAACATCTAATTACATTTGTTGGACCAGGATCTTTCAAACTTCTCAGAAAAGCTGTTCTGGGTACGGAGGTGATGCTTTGGAGGGCCCAGAGCCTCATTCATCATCTCATCCAAGCAACACACCGCTGACTTGATCTAGGGAAAGGAGATAACTGGATGTGGCCATCCCAGCTCCGAGTTTTTCTTTTAAAGGCACACTGGAGTGTTAAGCCATTACTCAAGAATAGTAGCAAATCCACTGGAACATGAAAAATGAAGGGGGAAAAAAATTACAGAGAGACTTCCCGAGTGCTCTTCTGCCTGGCTTACGAACCACCCATTCACTTACTGCAGGGGAACCCACTAGGCAACATGGGATAAAACCCTGCTTGAGGTTGCCCGTGACACATCCACCAGG
This sequence comes from Chlamydotis macqueenii, assembly GCF_036417535.1. Taxonomy (NCBI): domain Eukaryota; kingdom Metazoa; phylum Chordata; class Aves; order Otidiformes; family Otididae; genus Chlamydotis; species Chlamydotis macqueenii. The sequence continues at coordinate 81,931,630 of NC_141559.1, forward strand.
AGATAGCTTGGCTAAAGCCCAAGACCAGCCACCACCAGCCTGCCACCCATTTTCTCCTCCTTCATGGCACTATCACTGCTTCCCTCCAGTTGTGGAGAAGCTGAAAAAGATGCAACACCTTTGACACTTGCACCTCCATGAATTATAGAATCATAGAATATTAAGGTTGGAAGAGACCTCCAAGATCATCAAGTCCAACCATCAACCCAACACCATCATGCCTGCTACCCCATGTCCTGAAGTGCCACATCTACATGTCCTTTGAACACCTCCAGGGATGGTGACCCCACCACTTCCCCTGGCAGCCTGTTCCAGTACCTGATCACTCTCTCAGTAAAGAAGTGTTTCCTAATATCCAGCCTAAACCTCCCCTGCCACAACTTGAGGCCATTTCCTCTTGTCCATCATGTGGAGAAAATTGATATAGAAAACTGTGGATGTCCCATCTACTGCCAAGAAAGAAACTATCCAATCAATCGTCAGTTATGTCTCACTACCAGGAGTAATAACTAGATTTCACACCCGAATGTCAGGATTAAAAAAAAAAAAAAAAAAAAAAAGAGGTCAGGGTCACATAAAGTTCTCATTTCTCTGTTTGTGGCCCTTGCTGGACAGAGTGGGCTGCAAAAATCTAAGTCAGGCAAGCTAGCTAGCTACGGGGATTATTGTCTCTGTCCTCACACATAGTTAAAGGAGAGCTGCCAGGGGTGGCCGACCTTATCTGTTAGGCTGTGCTCCAGGTTCTGCCCAGGGGAAAACCAAAAAGTCAGCAACGCATCTCTGACATCCCCTGGCAGCCACATCAAGGCGACACGCATATCCCGAATTTCTAGGATGCATGCACACAAGCACGCAGCATTACCGAGTACGCTACAAGTGACTCGCTGGGAGTTCACTTGGGTTTTAGCAGCGCTGATGAATTGCCAACACTAGACTTACACTTGTAGCCTCGTGTCAGCACATTCAGAGCCCTGCCAGGGCACTGTGGCATGCCTCCATTTTTTTTATCTTCCATCATTTGCAGAAGAACAGGACCCATCCAGCTTCTTGATATGAACAAGATTTAATACTTGGATGTGAGAAATGAAGCAGGAAATTTGCTGTGCTCCAAAGCGGTTTCATCCCAGTTTCCCTTCATAGAACATCCCTGGAAGCAACTCGGAGAAATGAAACCCTCTACTTGCTTCCCCTCCACCCCCTCTTCAGATAATGACTTCTTCTATGCGAAGACAACCCTGAAAAACAACCCATGAAAGTCATATGCCAAAGTTTAAGGTTTTCACCTTTTGCCTTAAGAGATCTCCTTTCATTTAAGATCCTCTTTCCATCCCTTCCCCTGTACTTCCCTCGCGCTGCCCTTAACACCTGAGAAGACCTAAAAGTCATTAGAGTCAAGCCATGAGTGGACACCTGCAGCATCTTAAGACCATATTTTCCTTCGGGATAAAGGAGTGGAAATTGGAGAGCAGGAACTTTTTGGCTGTGCAGATATCTGTGCACGTTCCTTTAGATCTACGTGCACTCCCCAGAGCATGTCCATAGTAAGTAGGTTAATAAATCAGAGCAGAATACATTAGCACTTCCATGATTTTATCAGAAAAATATCAAGGAACTGGCAGAAGGTTTAAGTTTTGGGTTGTGGGGTTTTTAATTATATTTTTTAAAAAGCTATTTTATCTGGGCATTGGTGATTTCTTCAGGGGTCTGAGCAAATCTAAGCCTCAAGCACTTGTGCTGAACCACACTGCGAGCAGCAAAAACCATTCTGCTTTTTAAAATCTGTTGTCTTAAAACAAGAAATACAAACACATGAGCACGTAAGATGAGAGGAGCTTGTTAGAAGTATCTCCACTACTATAACTCTTCACTAGCAGCAAGGGATTGCACAAGCAGGATCTCAAGAGGATCCTTTGCTTTGTTATCCTGCTGTGGCTGTGTCAAGTCTGGCCTCATCCTCTATCAGACTTGAGTAATTTTGGTTAAATATTTTTGGTTAAACAATTACCCCCCAACTATCCCACATTCCCACGACAGGATGGTGGGTTGAGCTGCAGCAGAAAGCTTAAAATAAGCTGGGTTCATGCCTCTTCAACCAACAGCCAGGTTAAAGGCAGGTGGGGATAAGCATCAAGCTGCAAGTTTGTAGAGCAGGCAGGGTGGGGAGGAAAACCTCACCTGAGCAACGCTCAGAAGGGACATCGCAATGGCTGGGCAGAAGGATTATTGTCTTGCACTCCTCTTGGACCATTGTGGAGAAATCAGAGAGGCGGACAGCACAGAGACTGACCAGGGCTCTTTTACAGAACCAGGGACAAGATAAGAATGCCAAGCGTTGTGTCACTTGTCACACCACCCAACTCCTCAGACACGCACACAGCACAAAAACAATTTTTTTTTTTTTTTTTTAAAAAGGCTGCAATAGGTTTTGCCATTAAGTTTGGGGCAGGGCAAAAAGGTGCTTTTTTTTTTGCTTTTTTTTTCCATGCTAACTGGAGGGACAAGGTGCTCAAAATCCCAGGGGAAATTGCCCTGAAGCAAACCCAAGGTGAAGTGCCTAAAAGGAAGAACACTGCCTTCGTGCAGAACCACTCGCACTACCCAAACCGCCTCGCACCTCCCTTGGCTTCGTAAGCACCGCTTTAAAAAACCCTCGTCAGGAAATTCGGCAGGAGGCTGTTCCCCCCCACAACAACACAATCGGTGTATCCACTTTCCATTAGAGTATAGGAAGCTTTGGGAGCCCAACATCCCACGCTGACATCAAACTGCTGAAACAGGAGTTATCAGATGGAACGCGTGGGTCAGCATTGTGCCTTGAGACATAAAAAGGACCTTGATATTAATGTGAGGAAATGTGACTATTGTGTGCAGAATGATACCCATTCAGGCCCAGACCACTTGTCTCTGGACGCTACTCTCTCTGGAATATCCTTGGCGCCAGCATCTAGCGTTTCTCCTCATCCCCTTAAAGGGAAAAAAAAAGTCATCTCGGCAGGGGCTGGGCCACGAGTTCGTGCACCGTGTTTTGCTCGTAGCAGCAGCAGCGGGCGTGCACGTGCGTGCTTCTGGAGCGGGTCACAGGAAACTGTTGATTCTCCGTATCTAGGAATGATCAATTGTCCAGAGGGTGGAACAGGCTTTAATTTCTCCTGAAGCGTAAATCATGTTCTGTTATTTCCACCCCCCACACCCTGAGAAAGCCACATCCTGATTTCCAATTCGCTTTTCACTGCCATCAGGATTTTTGCCTTCTTGCCCCGAAAAAACTGCTTTGGGCACCTCTCTGCGCTTAAAACCACCAGTACGAGCACCAGCTGTAAGTGGCAATGCATACTGCAGAAATTGAGAAGCTACAGCTCCCACAAATGCCTAAGTTTCGGAAAAAATCCTGTGCAAGCCCCTCTATTGCAATCTGGGGAAAGGAAGAGAAGGTGAACTGTTTTAAACACCCGAGTTGCAAGAACAAGGCCCAAATAACAAATATATTTGCCTGGCTGATTGAAGGGAGCTACGAAGTGCTAAGAACACCGTGAACAACAGCAAGGCAGTGTGTGGCCCCACACGCTTCACAGACCCGCTGCAAAAAAAAAAAAAAAAAAAAGAGGCTTACATTGTCTGTCCACCAACTTTAAAGCTCAACCTAAACCAAATTGCTGTATTCATTTGCAGGGATTTATTTCCAAGCATGCTGCAGATAAAGCAGCAAGCAGTTCAATCCCCTAGCTGGATGATTCTGCAACAGGATGAAGGGATGGAGGTATGTACACCTGCAGCCCAGGCTCTGGAGGGATTTATGGAAAAGCCCACGTATTTTATACAGAGAGACAGTCAAATTCACATCCAGCTATGTGAAGACAGGAGAGTTAATACACTTCTAGCTAGGTAAGAGAATGGAAAAGCAGTTGTAGAGCTGTGTATGAGCCTGCAAGACACTAGACAGCTAATTCAGTAGCTATGAAATAAGCACATCGGTCTGGAGAGGAAAGAGGTCCCCTCTACCACACACCAGACTCACTGATGCTCCTCATCCTCTCTTGTACAAATTCCCAGGGACCAGAGCATCAAGCTGGATTTTCCACCTCCAGGAAATGTAACGTCCCTGCTCCTGTGGGGGATTCCCTCTCCAGCCACAGGGCAAGGGTGTCAGAGAGAAGGGACCTCATTTGGGGCAGGAATGTAGTATTACCTTCTGCAAAAATACATGCAGCAGGGCACAGATCTAGCATTCTACTTGTATACATTTATTGTGACTTCAGAACAAGTCTCAGTCTCTAAAAACCCATCCTGATCTTCCCCCAAAAACGCAGAATTCAGGTCTAAAAGCATCTAGCTTCAGATAAAGACCCACCTTCAGGATGGAGCTACTAACACTAGCAGAAAACAGAAGTCTTGCCACCAAAACCTAAGCTGGAAGAATCATGAGCAGAATAGAATTAAAAAAAAAAAAGTTAAAATAGCTTTTATTAGCTACCACAAGGAAGCAATAAAACACCCAGAAAAAAAACCACCCAGGTGTCAAGACTGAGAAGCATTTTAGCGCCTGGGCGCCTGCACTGATTTCAGCTCAATATTCCATGTGACAATAGCCAGTATTAATTAAAAATGAGATAAGGCCATACCTTAAAACCTAGATTTCTTCAAGCTATCCTGTTTTATACACAGCTGTGCATGCAGCCCAGTGTTTTATGACAATAGTTAATTGAGTTTTATGGGCTGTGCTATGTTTTCTTGGCTCAACGTTTAATCCCACGCAACCATCTTTTTAAAAGAGAATTATAGTGAAGTGCATCCAATTATGCTCATAGCGAGCTGTACATCCATCATACAGAGATTAACAGCTCGACAGGACGATGGCAGAGCTGTCACTGCGTCTCTAATGCCACTTACATTGCCTGCCAGCACCCAGACCCTGGGGTACCAGCTCATCCCCTCCCCAGATGGGTTCTTTTTTTGACCTTTTAGCCCTACGCTAAGGTGGGCAGCAACCTCACAGCAGCTCGCCAGAAAAGGTCTCCAGACAGAGAATTTGGACACCACGTTCAGCCAAGAGGCTGAACTGCAATGACCAGAACCTGCACCCAGAGACTCACAGATATCACAGAGCAGCTATTTATCTCGTTTCGAGTCACCTTAGATGTTTTTCCTGCTGGAGACTGAGCAAATTTATTTAATGCAGCACGTGTGACACAGTAGGGAGCAAATCAACACAGGTAACACTGGAGAGCCTCCTTTGCAGAAGATGGCCCGTGGTCAGTCCTGCTCTGGCCAGGCAGCAGCCACCCAAGCCCCAGCAAGCGTTGCAATGGGTTGCATGACACAAGAGGGCAATATCGAGTCCTCTGGCACAGAGATACCTTTCAGCTCAACCAAGGATTCACCCAGCTTGGAGAAAGCAAGAGAATAAGCTGGGGGTAGAAAGATGTTATTGCTTTTCCACTGTCTTTAAAGAGCACCAGAGGATCCTGTGGGATCCTGGAGCACTAGCTCCCTTGGGGGTTGGAAATCAGAGGTTTGTGGGGGGGATCTTGCATTTTCTGGACCTGTTCTTCCCCCCTCCACCACCCTTTCTTTCAGGCTTGTCTTCCTGGAGACAAGCACTGCAAGGGCTCAGCTCCACAGTTTTGTTCCAGGAACACAAAACCTGAGTACAAAATAAAATGCCCAGAGCGTGGCAGAAATGCAAGGGCATTTTCAAGAGGTATCCCCTTGAAGAGCTGAAGGAGCAGTACACTCCCAGACATACCTTGGCCACAGCACAGTTAAATCTCATTTCTGGGAAGAGCTTAGAAAGCTTGTGAAAAGGGTATTTTTTTTTTTTTAGCAGTTCAGGCTACTTTCATTAGCAGAAGGGCTTAAGGGGCTCATCTCAGCCACTTTCAACCACCTGAGAAGTCAGCTTTCCAGGAGGATCAGCGATGCCCTTTGCAGCCAGAGATTGATTTATTATATATATCAAATCAGCTCTAGAAGATGCTCCAGTAAAATCACCTCTGAGAAAGAGCTGAAAGCCTATGTAACTCAAACAGCTGGAGTCTGAGGAATCCTGTGCCTGACGCTCACAGAGAAGAACCTGGATTTTGGCTACCTGGACCACTTTGACGCTGTCATAGGAAAAAAAAAAAAGAAAAATAAATCTCACTTCACACCTGCCTTTATTGAAAATCTGGACTTTGGTTGTGCCTGAAACCCATTTTTAAAACCTCTATCCTTGCATTTGGAAAGGAGACTCCAGGATACCAGAAGTTCATTTCTCCTTAAAAACCCTAAACATCTCAGTTGAAAAAAAAAGATACAACTAATACCACCATAACAAGCATCAGTGCTTGAGGGAAATGAGGAAGCCTTTTTTTTGTCCTCTTTTGAATGGAAGGGAAAACACTTAAAGCCCAGGAGGACACACAAGCGAAGTCAACTTCTTCAGACACAGAAGAATCCACAGCACTTGCATTCCTCATCCCTGAACAATGCACCCCACGGCATTAAGCCCAGACTTGTCATAGCAGAGTACAGTTCCCCTAAAATCTTTCAATTATGATGGCATTTGTAAAATTGCAGGCTTGAAAATTGCTAGATATTATTCCTAAATTAAAGTCACTGCTCCAATTCAAAAAAGTAGACTTCAAGGTAGTCAAACAACAGTCCGGGCCATGCCTATTCTGCACCACGGTTTCCAATAATTCCTCGCTCTAGATCAATTAGGATTTGCTTGTAATCTAAAAATAACTCTGAACAAATTGAAAGGACTCTCCGATACTCTGACGGCAAGTATAATCCAGAGCCCTTGCATTTAATCTCCAAAGCACTCAGTGCCCACACAAGCAGGCTCCAGGCTGCCTCCAGCTGCCGGGACAAAACCAAAGCTGCTGCCATGACCCAGAGCTGCGTTTTCCTAGGCACATACCTCAAAAGCCAGGTTTGCTACCCCTCCTCCTTCACTATTTAGCATAAGCATTACAGTGGGTGTTAAAATGGTGTGCTGAAGGCAACAAGCAGCCCCTTAGAGCAATCTAGGGATTCTCTTCCTCAATAGCAAGGGTTTTAGATACCTTCACTGAACTCAGCTGTTTGGAAGTCCCCTCCACCTTATTCCTCATGTTGGTCAAAGCTCCTAAAGGTTGCTCTCTTGGCAGGGAGTACACAAAGAGCACCGTTTTGAGCAAGCATGTCCACCTGCAACATGTGCAGACTCACCTGCTTCCTTCTCAGCCATCTCCCCCGAGGAGCAGCACAGCACGGGTGCCAACAGAACCAGCCTGATACAAAGTCCTCGCACCCACCTGTGAAGCACTTTTTGCCACTTGCTTTTCAAGCAGCTCTCCTCTCACAAAACACTTGGCCTGTACGAGTCAAGCCACCACTAAAAGCTGACAAAGCAGCTCCCTAAGCGTGGAAGCCCCAGGGCTGCGTTTTGCTGGTGGGTTCACCCTCAGCATTGCAGGTGCCATCACCAAACGTTGTCATCCTCCTTGCCCACATAAAGCTGCCTTGTAGCAGAGTCAGATCCCACTAAAGCTTATTTTGGGGAGCCTAGCACTTGGCCCCTCACCTGGAGCAAGTAGTTTGCATTTATAAACAAGGCCTGACACACAACAGCACTTCCCTGTACTATAGACACAGTCATGTGCTGTGTGGGCCTGACCTCCATCAGAGGTGCCTAACAGGCTGGTTTTCTCCTCATTTTTGCTCTCTGCCTCAACACAGCAAGCATAGGGATTGCTGGCCTCTAACCAGGTTGATTAAACCCGAAAGACACGTGTCCAACCCCAGAAGTTCCCCTACACTTTCTTCCCTTACCAGCTGCTGTGGAGAGCAGCAACTGACCCAGGCAATCCACAGATCCGACTCACCTCCAGCATTTCAATTAAAACAGGATCAGAAAAGTCTAAAAATCTTCAGAAGCCCCAGAGCCATAAAACTGGGCTTCTACAGGGGCCACATGCACCAAAGAAAAAAAAAAAAATCCCAATTTATCACTAGAAACAGCTTTCATCCAGTGACCAGGCCACAGCAGCAAAAGCAACAAGGCCCTAGGCCCCAAACTTGGGGCCTTATTTAAAAAAAAAAGAGGAAAAGAGGAGTCAAGATGCTTCATATAGATGGCTAAAGACTCACCCAGCAGCCAGACTTCTATTAGGTTTTTTTTTTAAAAAAAAAAAGCTCCAAAATTTCACAGCAAGGAACAGTTGCGTCTCACAGCCCCTTTTTTGGGGGGGGTCACTCACCAGCAGCATTGGGTGGCACCTCCAGGTTGACGTTGACGAAGAAGCGGATGCTGTCCCCCGAGACGATGGAGGAGTTCACGGCGTCGAAGAGCTCCTCGCCCCCCGTCTCCTCCTTGGCCTCGCAGCCATCGTCCGTGTCGCACTTGAGGTACCCTGCCAACGACACGGGGAGGGCGGTGAGCGGGGATGGGGGCCACATTGGGGCCCAGAGCCACTGAGGTGGGAGCATACCCACCGATCATGGCAGCAGGGTGGCCTCAACAGCACCCAGTGCCTCACGAGGGGGTTTCTCTTATCCCCTCGCCTAGCAAGGACAAAGTTATAAGGACAAAGTTATAAGCAATCAGCTCCAGCACGTTTCAATTTGGCCTCAGGCAGGCACGCGCGCAAAAGGCCACTCCGGAGCGTGGCAGGACGACAGCACGCCAGCCTGCCCACCAAGTCAACAGCAAATCCAAGGGGGTACGCCTCATTCCTCTCAGATTTAAAAAAAAAAAAAAATCAGGATGAAAACTTGGACTGGAAACCGTAAAAGCGCCAAGTAGCAACCCAAAAGCAAGGGCTGTGCATCAGCCCCCAGCCCACCCCAAACCCAACACGTTCATCAGCTGAAGTCACCAGCAGGGCAGGCGTTTCGCTTGTGGTTCAGCAATTTGAAACTCCGGGGGGGAAGAAAAGAGTTTCCAATGAGACACCCGATATGGATGGACAGACCTGCAGCTCGCCATGGGGCAGAGGAACAGGTCGCGGGAGGCAGCAGCATCAAGAAAGCGAGACAAGTTTCTTAATTACAGCGGACAACTCCTTAGCCTTTCGCAACGCTTCTAATTAGAGTTTAACCTAGTCCCGTTCAACTGCAAGCTGGTTCACTGCAACGTTTTATTACGAAGCAGCTGGAGGACTCTTGTGGTGTGCTCGTGTATCATGTTCAATTAGGAGAATTAGGGACATTATAGAATGTCAATTTTTACATTACCAGGATTATTCAGCAGCTTCTACCCATCTTCCGACAAGTCTTTTATGCCTAATTTGAAGCAGAGGGATGTATTTCATTAGCTTGCTTTAGGCACTACAGCAAAATGAAAAGGGTGAGCTTCAAGGCAGAGGGCTTGAATGGAAACTAAAAATATTTATGGCTTTTTTTTTTTTCTAAAGCCTCATATAAGCAAACGTAGAGGAGGCAGCAGCTGAAAGCGGCACACGCCGTCTTGGAGGGATCTCTAGCTGACAGCTCACCACCGCAGAAAACAAGCCCCGAGCAGGGAGGTCACAAACAGGAACTCGATGATGCAGGACAGGGGCTGCAGGGCTTCCTGCCGTGAGCAGCGTCCCAAGTGCTCGGCATCTCCCCAGGAGGACTCGGAGGGAGCTTCAAGCCTTCAGGTGACTTCTGAGCTGCTTGTCTGATGCATAGGAAACGCAACAAAAATCCCAGATTAAACTCCCTCCCGATCTCTGCCTTCATCTACCCGCTTGACAGGAATAAACATGAATCTGTCCTTATCAGAACTGCTCTGAAGGTTCCAAAAAGTGTCCAGGTTGCTGCTGGCCACCATCCAGCCTGCCAGACAGCCAACAAAATGCACCAAAAGTGCTGTCCTCTGCTGCTGGTGGAGCTTAGGCAGCTGTTTCCATCCCTGCATGATGGAAACTTGTCCAAAGAAAGGCAGAAAGAAGTGAGGAAAGCACAGGAAACAGCTGAACACAATACCTGAAGCATCGTGGCACTGTGGGCACCACCGAGTGTGAAACATCTGCACAAGGGCTGGAAGATGTGCCAGGATTGAGGGGCAGTCTGTGTCATGGGGGGGTGGACAACAGCCAGACAAGTGCCTGCTAGCATGGGAAGTGCTACAAAGCCCCATGCAAGCATCTCAAACTGCCAAATCTGGAGTGCGGTTCTTCCAAAACACGTGATGGGTACCATAATATCTCCTCAGCAAAGCAGGGCACCCACTAGTGCTGGCAACCCCCGTGGTGCCAGGGGAGCTTGGGCAGCCCTGCAAAGCAAATATCAGCCTGGGATAAGCTCAAATCCAGTATCCTGGCTTTTCCATCTCAGCTGTATCCAGGATGGCAGCCCCAGGGAAGCTGTCACAACAGGTTAGCACTTCTCCATCCTTCCCACTCAGTGGGGTCAGATGGGAGGCACGTGGGGGCAAGATGGTTTGAAAACACAGCTTGGAGAACATGATCGAGTTTTTTTTCCCCACTGTCCTAATGCAATTAAGACAGACAGGTAAAAGCCAAGCAGGGAAAGCTATTTATTAACTTCTCAAAGCTACTAAAACCAGCTTGGTAAGAGCACAGCAGCAGTGGGGCCCTGAAAACGGAGAGGGCTGGAGACAGGAGAGGAGCAGCACAGGAGCTGGGAGAAGGGCAAGGGTGGAGTAAGATCAGAGGGTTGGGCAGAGGTCAGCGAGGACTCTGGCAAGGGAAGCATCCTCTGTTCCTTCCCTCTTTAGGGGAGGAAAGAGCAGAACAAAAGGCAGCGGAGCCGCATGTCCCTTGGGCAAGGGACGGACAAAACATTCAGCTTGCAAATAATCCCAAACCTGGGCTGTACAGGAACTGTGCTCCCAGGCAGGTGTCTGCTTTGTCACTGAACCACCTCAAGGCTTCAAACCACTCCTGCTTTGAATCCTGCAAGCCTAGTCTGCCAGGCATTTTAAAACACGAGTGACTTAATCCTGTCAAATATGGGGTCACCTCGAGGTGAGAAGATGAGCTGTGTGCATGGCAGATGCACCTTCCTCTCTAAGCACGGCTCAATAGCTGCCTCCAGCCCTAGCAGCTGGTTTCCCATCTCATCACTTGAACAGCAGCAGATGCCACAAGCAACAGCAGAAGCCGTTCAAGCTCCTCTGGAAACTTGGTTGGTGTTTTGCAGAAGTTTAGAGCAGGATCTGATGTGGCTGTTGCACAATTTGTGTAAATATCAATCAGGTCCCCATATGGAAGCATAGTCTCAGTAACGATTCACAGCCTGTGCTATAAGCAGTTGCTTTGGAAAGGCGGAAGGAGGGGCACGCACCTTTGCACATCAAATTGGCAGGGGAAGAGTTTAAGATCTCCAAAATGGTGTCCCCCCATCTCTATTGCTGCAGATTGTCACCTTCACATGAAGGCAGCATTTGCTGAAGTGCCAGGAGCTACACTGATGGGGTGAGTCGGATCTCTCAGCACATAAGTACCACTTCAGCCTGAAATACGGTCTAAAAGCACTAGGGAAGAGAGATTTTGCTGGGTATGCGGCCAGAGTCAGGAACTGAGTTGAGGTTGGCTGAGAAGATCAGAGCAGCCCCCCGACACCCTTGAGAACACCTTGTGTTGGTGGAAAAGTCCATCCCGCGGGACTCATCTCATAGCAAAGAGATAAGGAAAAAGCATGAAAAGTGCACAACGCCAAGGAGAGCAGGTAACATCCTTCAGTGTTGCAGAAATAAAAGCAACTCCTCACCCTGTGCAGCCATAAGCAGCAGATGCCTTGACCCCAAGTCCTTCCATATCTCAGCCCATCACATGCAATGTGAAAATAAGCCATCCCCCGTTTTATGCAGGTGCTGGGAAGGAAAAAAAAAAGTGGTTTCTCTAGCCCTTCCCCTGTAATTCATGCCTGGCCCAGGCCTGCCTTGCTCCAATATCTCAATATCCACCCCCAGACTTCTCTCCTCACTCCCATCACCTTCTCAGATCCACTTCATCTTCCCGGTCCTGCTGCTATCAACCCTCTCACAACTCTGACAAGGTTCTTGCCCTGCAGCTATTTTGCTTTTCAGCTGAGTTTTAAGAGCCCAGGGCTCTGTCAGGAAGAGCAATGAACCGAGCTGAGGCTGTCAGAGGTGGCTTTACCTCTCCCCTCCACTGCCTTAGTGGCACCTGGCAGCTGGGGTAATAAAATCAGTGGAGTAGTAGCTATGAGGAAGCACAGCTTCGTCATATACGTTCCCTAGAAAATCTTAATTGCTCCGTGGGAGAAGCACTCACAGCCCAGGGGCTGCAAACTTCTCCGAGAAAACCAAAATCTTAATCAAATCATTTCCTGGGAGAAAGCAGCTATATTACGAACAGCACCATCTGACATCCCAGGTTATGAGACTTACGCCAGATGCAGCCCCAATGCAACCTCTCGGTGTGCCTCAGAGGAGACAAAGCCAATCATGGCTTTTTAAAACCAACATCTGCATCTGCAAGCATGCACACTAACCAGGAGGTTCAGGGTGCAAATGCACCTACCCAACACTTGGCCACAGACTCAGTTTAGCACAGCAAGCCAGAGAAAACATGTGAGGAGGAGGTTTTTGCGGGGAGATTGGGCATTTTTCCTTTTGGAAAATGCCAGATGTTGCGCAGTTCTAGGCGCGCGCATGCTACACATCTTGTTCAGGCAGATGTACGGCTCCTACTGATTTAGCAAAAGTTACACGGATGAGACAAGGTACACAACCACGTAGCTTTCTTATTTTGCCCTGCTAATCTAGCTAAGATCAAAGCTTGTCAAAAGTTACTGACCTCTGCCAAGTCTCTGCAAAAGCTGCTGGCTCAGTTTCTGAAGGACCACATATGCTATGGTAATGCTCCAAATACTCAGTTTTCTGGTAACCACTGATTTTTCCCTCAGTTTCCAAGGTAGCCTGCACTACAAGTCTGGAAAAAGCGTTCTCATTGATAGCACCTGTTTGCACAGCAATGTCTATTCCCTCTGCCAAATCCAACCCCCAGCTTCCAGAACCACGGGGTGGCATCTGCTCTTCTTCCAAAGTGATAGTTGCCCCCTCTCATGAAGTCTCTTCAAAAAGCCAGAAAGAAAGTTATATTAAAGGAGTTCTTATGAACTCATATGATCAGTGATCCAATGCTACCAGCTATCCATGCTAAAAGCCAGCTCGGATTTCTCTAATGAATTTTTAAGGCCCAGAAAGCAGCAGACTGCAGTACAAACCTTTTTGCTGGTTTTACAAAACAGTATTTGTGGCCGCTTCACCAGAACATCGGAGCAACAGTATGCATCGTGCTCCTGCTGGATTCAGCAGCCTCAGACATTCTACCCAGGGGAAAAGCAGGGTAAACATCCCCAACATCCCTGCTTTAGGTAGTTTTGTCACTGATCCTGATCCATTCAGAACTGAAATCCAGCAGTTGGCCCCACTCTTAGCATTTCAAGTCAAACCTCACGCAGCCAGATAGCCAGCTCCGGTGCAGCCAGTCAAGCGCAGGAGTTTGCAAGTTCTTGTTTTGGAAGAGCCCAAAAGCTATTTGCATCCACTTTCTCAGAGGAATTACAGGTCAGGTGTGGAAGGACAACAGAAGGAATAAAAATATATATTCCACAGCTTTCAAAAGCTAAGGGGACATCAACTGGGACATGGCATTACCCTAAAATCAGGTCTAGTTCTTGAAGCATCCCAGTACTTAGCTGTAATACAGCGTTAAGGAACACAAGAAAGAATTAAACCTTTTATCTACCTAAAAACTAGTCATGATACTGGCATTAAGTTAAAAAATCAGCTTCATCCAATTTTTCTACTCCCATGGTGTTTCAGCTTGCTCTAACCAACTTGAGACACTAATTTTCAAGAAAGGCATGAGGTTTTAATTAACGTGAGCTAAAGTGGTCAGCCTGAGCTTTAAGTTATCAGAGGGCTTGCTTTGTTCCCCAAGTACTGCAGGCTTGAAGATTCCCTCAGAAAATATCCAAATCCCCAACACTGGGTGCAAAACAAAACTCAATTAATAATGGAACCTCCACCTCCACTTTGATCTTTACACTCTACGCAAAAACACAGGCTCAAGTTGCCTTCAAAGGTTAGATAGCCTTACAGTTAGTTAATATTGGCAGGGATAAAGCAATCGAAGGATTCAGGAGAGACTAGGAAGAACTTTGTACAAGTGTTATCATTTCTCCAGCCTCCACAGCATTCTAGAAAAAAAAAAAAGGGTTTAACAGCATCCTACTCTCACACACTAACCAAGGCAAGCTTCTGGTCACATCTCGTGTGTTTATTCCAGTATAATCACCTACTTCCCAAAGTAACTCTCCCTTTTCAGACAAAAAGAGCAACTGGATTGATAAAACAGCATCTTTTAGGTAAAGATTTGTTTAAATTTCACGTGTTCCTGCTGAAGTTAAACTTCAAATTTAAGGGGTTACTTGTAATTTTGAATCACAAGAGTCTGGAAAGCAGTCACGAAAAATTCCTTCCTTCCTAACAAATTACTCCATTTCACAGACAAGAACAATTGCAGTGCTGCAGCCACAGAGCAATACCCTCCAAAAGCTGCTATCAAGTCACATTTTGCAAAGCTGTCTCCCACAAAATTAAAAATTTAAGCCACACTGATTAAATAAAGCAGTTCTGCCTACAGCTGGATGCTTGCTAGAATTTTTAAGCCTTTCCTTTGGTTCGCAGTCAAGAGATTCCCTGGCAGGGCTCGCTGTATTTGTCCTAAGGAGATTTACCCATCGTGTGGCAGGCAGCCACGTGGACAGGGTTTGTGCCAGCCCCGGAGAAGACAACTGGGGAGGGTAGGGGACGTCCACAGACTACGTTGTTGAACTGATGAGGGTTTGCTGCTGACAACTAATTGGTAAGAGAAGACCAGAGCTTACCTCCCAACGCTTTTGTTAGAAGATCTCCTTTATTAAATGAAACATCATGGGTTGACACAGGTAGACTAATGACTTCTCTGGGTCATCCAGATGAGATTTAGGGAAGTGTTCCCCAATCCCAGATCCTCCACGGGCAGTTTGAGAGGCAGCAGAGCTGGGGAAGGGTTGGGTGATGCTTCTTGGCCCTTAAGCAGTCACTGGAAGCTCATCAGATATGGGTTTGTGGCCTTTTGGAGAAACAGACACCTGCTATGGAGATGTCAATCCCTTACCTAAAGCTTTGAGACCACAGATTAAACCACAGCCACCTCTTGTAAAAGGAAAAAAAAAAAGAAAAAGAAAGAGGTAGAAAGTGTCTAGCAGGTGAGTCACCAAGACCAGACCTGCATCCTTTAAGAAGCAGATCCCTCCACTACTGGCCAGCCATAACTTCAGTCGCACGTTTCCAACCCTTCTTTGAGTCGGTCTTTTGTCATGAAGAGGCAGATGGAAACATAAAGTTTCCCTTGCCACTTCAGTCATAATTCATAACAGAACTGAAAGAACTGATCTGCTACAAAAAAAAAAACCAACACCCAGGCACTTTTGAATTAATTCCAGTATTGTATTTTGCAGCCAGATTTCTAGGAAATCTTGTGAATACTCCAAGTAATTCAGTGGGGCTTTGTTTTTATTTTTTTGTTTTGCTTGTACAAAACACAGCAGCACGTGGAATTTCAGTTCTTGTACCAGAAGCCACAGAAGTCAGGAGTGTTCATTTTATTATAGGCCTCCTGATAGATAGTTCTCAGAAATAAAAAAAAAATTGCAAGAGACCTGCAAGCTGGCCCCTCGGACTCTCCATACGTAGAAGCAGTGCATCTCCTGCTGGTAAACTGGGCATCTCGTCGGGGGAAACCCATTGCGAAAGGATTTGTTTCACAAAGACAGATTAATCTTCTAGTTCAGCAAACAAGACAGATAAAGACAAATTTAAAAAAAAAATCCCAGAGTACACACACTAAACCGAACTGCAAACTGAAAAACAAAAACAAGCAGATAAAATATATCCAAACATCCCAAGCCAGACTGGGGCCTTGGGGCCCTTCAACGCAACTGTAATTTATTGTGCCAGCAAAACCAATTAATAAGTCAGAGGAGACCAAGCAGCGAGGGATTTGCTCTGTAAGACAAAAATTCATGCTGCAATATCTGTTCCATTGTTTTAAAGCTAGCTCAACAATTCAGATATACCCAGCGCTAAGCTGGGACTCCTTCCTTTGGATTTTGCAAGATAAGACAAAAAAAATGAAGGCTAATTTATCAGAGAAAGTTCTTGGGTCAATTAAAAACCTCATCACACACCAGCAGAATTTAATGACTTGCAGCTAATACCACTGCCTTTAGAGCTAATCCACTTGTAGCAGGCACTGGATACTCTCCCCCCCCACCACCAAGGAGGTCGACAGCCAAGAGACAACATGAGGCTTGATGAGTAGTTGTTCTGAACGTTGATTGCCAAGCCGCATTTCATCAGGACTCCAGTTATCTTCGGGTTTGGATTGGGTCTACACAACCATCTCTGTCACTTCAATTTGCCAGGCAGAAAACTCATTTGAGAAAACAACCTTGCTGAAGATTTGAGCGGCTTAAACACATCGCCTGCTGATGGGATACCAAACACTACAGGACCGTGCCAGGTTTGGTTCATTTGCTTGTGCAGGAGGCTCGTTTCACAGAATAAATAAAAATAAAAAAAAAAAAAGAGTAAAAACATGGATTTTCATCAGCAAGAGATGTCAGAGAAGAACTATTAAAACTGACAAACATGGGTTGAAAACACAACATTGCCATCAACTGCCATCGTACCTGGTGCCACATTTTCCATCAGAAACTTCTAACTGGCAGGCACAAAGTTATTTGCTTGTCTTTTGCCCTCTTAATCTTGCCTCTATTTAGTAGCTTGCTCTGTCTATTTTTTTTCCCCTCCCACTTGTATTGCATGCATTTACCTTCTGCCACTAAAAGCCACAGAAGAGGCCTTCAGTCAAGTTCTTCCAGCAACAGGAGAAAATCAGAGTACGCTGGAAATGGGAAACCTGTAGCTAAAGACATGGGCTCCTTTGATTAACTTTGCAGATTTTTAGCTGGTTAAGATGTTATCAAATAGGCTGGTACTTGGGTGGGACCATAACAACTCTGAGCTTCCAGAATATTGGCATCCGTTCACCAGAAAATCCTTCCTGGGCTTTCCTCAGCTCCTCAGTGCTTAACAACGCTACAGATTATTAAATACTTCAGTAAGATTTTATGAACAGTAAACATTCATGAGATTCTTACAAAGCACTGTTTTGGTGCTACAGCCAAGATCACCCTCACCACAATTGTTTAAAACTGAAGTCTCAACTTTAACATTGCTGCAGCTGCTACTGCGAACACAACAAGGGTAAGAAAAAACTGAGCTGGCAGAGACAGACTCTGAACAGAGCCTCAGATATGGTCAGAAACAAAAACATCCTGATTACTAAGGATACAGAAAACCATATGGATATGCAAGATCTCAGGAGGAGATAGGGAAAAAGCTCGACTGTGCAAGAGCATCAAAAAATGTTTCTCTACTGAGAAAGGGGAAAAAAAAATCTAAGTGCTAAAGGAATCGAAGGAAGAGGTTTTTTTTTTTCTTCGCCTCCCCCAACACACTGCTCAGGGGATTGAGTTTTGTTTTTTTTAATTTTAAAGGTGGGGCAAGAGCATCTCCTGCTCTCCATAATAAACTGGCAGATCTGAACAAGCGGTGCCAAGAAACAGCTTGATGATTACGTAGCTCCATTTCAAAACAAGCAGCTTTGAAACTATGTGAAAAGGTAACTTCTTTCTCTGTGGTTTCCTCTAGCCCCGATTAAGTTTTTTTGGGTAAGTCTTCAAGGATCTGAGTGCATGAAAATTCTGTACAGAGTCAAAGCACTGCCTCGCAGCGGGATGTGAATATGGTAAGCCCCAAGACGTGCTGTCCATGTATTCTGTGCAGAAGCACACAAGCCCTCGGATAAATCGGGCAGCAGAAGGTGAGTCATCACTCAACAGCAACTGAACTTTCAAAAAAGGTCCGTTTGTAACGGGGAGCAAGAATGACAGCAGATTTGAGCATGAAATAACCCAGAAGTCCACTGTGTTTTCAGCCACAACAGAGCATCCAATACTGCATGCAGGCTGAAGAGGAACTTGCAAGCAACCTTCCCTCCTTCCCCCAAACCATGAAGATGTGTAACAGGAAAGAAGCATGCACAGTTTCATGAGATTCTTAATCATAGCTCTAAGGTGCCATCTCCTTAAGACAGAAGAGGAAGCTGAGTAATAACACAAATAGGGCAGAAATACATGCTCGCTGCCGTGGCACCAAGTTGCGTATCTCATCGGAAGGCTTTGCACACGGAATGCCACAGCTACAAACATGTACTCTGAAAACATCAAGATCTGCTTTTTTTTTTGTTTGGACAGTTCAAGGAAGACAAGGCATTGAGACAAGACATCCCAAGGGGCCACAAGCAAGCCAGGGAAGGTAGGAGCAGGACTCCCCAGACCTCATGCCACACATGCCCTCAGAAAACCTGTCAATACCAAAGAAATAAAGCATCCTTGAGGTCAGGCAATAATTTCTGCCCTTCTGCAACTCAGAGACCTCTTACTGAAGCTGAGAGTACTTTCTTCCAGTTTCATGCTTTTACTCCTAGAAATAGCTCCATGTAATGCTTTCAGAGAAGACAAGCAAGTCATTGTCAAAGAAAGCACCGTCAACAGCAGTGCTGCATCTACTGCAGTGACATCCGGCAGACATTCAGCTTCCCCTTCTCAGATGTCAACCTAAGACTTGGCCCCCTGGAAGATGAGACTTGTGACAGCAACAAGCATCTACAGGCCTGAAGTAACTGAAGCATTTTAGTCTTCCACTCTCACCATTTGGAAGTCCAAGCGCTGCACTTTCTTCAAGGACAAGAAGCCCCAGGCTCTTCAAAATTACATCATAAAAAGGTTGGTCTTAAGTTGTAATCTCAACATAATCTCTCCCTAACAACTCCCTGCACATGCTCAGCCACCTTTGTTAAGCCAGATGATACAGGTTTCCAAACACCACAACTGGATTCAAAAGAAAAAAATCTTTGAGGGCACTTTACACCAAAAGATGCATTTACCAGAGCCATCCAACATTTGTCTGATGTTCTTGGCATGGTGTCTCCAAAGGTATGACACCTACATGTGATCTCCACTCCAGAAAAAGACAAGGAAATACACCTGCCAGCCTTACAGGAAAACATCCTGAAAGAACTTGAAAAACAAGAAGCCACCTAGAATAGTTGCTGATGACAACGTGAAGATGATTATTTGTTCCTTTGAACATCTAGAACATTTACAGAATTTTAAAATGCAGAGTCCGCTTCCAGGACTAGCTCACACAACTAGCCATGCCGGACTGTTTGCACGCTGCTTAAGCTCAGTGAGTTTTGTACCGCCTGTTTCAAGTCCTCAGCCAACCCTGTAGCACAGCTCTCCCTCCAACAAGGCAATACAAAAGTCAAAAAATACTTGCCAGTCTCTTCAAAGAAGTATCCATTTCTTGACATCGCTGCTGGTGGAGACTCTAAAAAGACAGAAAAGAGGGAAACATAAGAATCATCAAGATGCTGAATGTCTTCACTTTACTGCTAAACACACTGTAAAGCCTGGATTACAGCAGAAAGCCAGACCCAGAATATTACAGGCATCAGATTCGCCTCGATGTGGCAACTTTAACGTTTTGTTTATTGACTTCAGCATTTACCAGAGTATCCTATACAGTCACTGTTTGAAATAAGTTAAGTGGTCTCAGACATGCTGGGCTGAGACCAGAAAACAGCAAGACTAAAGATCAGGACAAGCCTGATCATCTCAGTGACCTATCAAACCTGAACAAGTGCATCCAAAAATAAGACAGACATCTCTGATGCTTTTATTAAAAAATACAAGCCGTAGTGAAGTCCAGGTTGTAACTTATGCTTGGATAAAAAGAACCAGTCTAATTTAGAAAAAAAAAAACCAACTCAATTTAGGCGAGAGCGGAATGTCATATTCTATCCTGCTGCTCCTAATCATTAGGATATCCCAACACAGCGCTTGGCACTTGAAGATAAGCCCCATAACACTGTAGCCTTCCTTGGCCCGCTTCCTGAGCTGGGGTCCTGCAGCAAACACCATCTGCACCAGCGGGGTCTCGCAAGGAAGCCACAAATGGGGAAGTGATGCCGACCGAGAGCGAACCCACAAACACAGCCAGCAGCACCGGGACCGAATCCCCATGATTCGCCATGGAACACGCTTTATTTGTTAGTGAGTCAGCCCTGCAATTAACTGCCAGCAAACGGGGTATTTGCCACACAACAAGATATTCAAACAGCATAGGGGCACCTGCTTTCAGGTGTCAAAGCCTGGGACCCAAACTCAGCCTGGCTGTTTTTAACACTAACGGTATTTGACAGTTCAGGCTCCGTGGGCTAGAAGCACCGGCTTTTCTGTACAGGTGCACGCCCCGTTTTACAGCTAACAGAGCTCTTTATTTCCAGCCCTGAGCAAGAGTCACCCAGGCAGTCCCTTAGAAAGCTGCGACTAGACGTTGCCTCTTCCCATGCTTCCCAGCCAAAACGCAATCAGAAAGAGGAATAGATTTGCTCTGTCTTTCCCCACTTCATTAGGCTAATCAAACATTACCTACGCAAGCCTGGGATGAATTTGGGCCAACAAGGAAAGAAGTTTTGCCTGCTTTATTGTTCTACAGATTAGGCTTCCTGCTCTTTGTTTGAGGTATGAGACTGTTTCCCAAAGACACTTTCTCTACCCCATAACTTTCGGCTTACAGGTTATGTGCTTTTTTTTCCCCCCTCTTCTTTACAGTATGACACATTTTCAAACATCGTAATTCATCCTGGTCCACTGGGAGCCTTTGTGTGCCGGACGGATACAAGCCATACCGCTGACGGCACCACCTTCCAGCTGTAACACTTGTCACAGCCCAGCATGGCTCAGACCTTTCAATGCAGACAGCATTTGGCTGGACAGGTTCCTGGAGGGACACTCTGATGACCATTAAAAAAAAAAAAAATAACCCAACACACAAACTCAAGGGCAATTCAAGTGTCTGGTCCAAGAGAGAAACACAATGTTCCAAGTTCATCCCAGAACAATATGCTGGAGAAACAAAGCACTGTGGCCAAAGGGCACCCATTACACGAGTCAATTGTTTCCCTCCACCTGGAAGGGAAGGAGAAGATCCATCCAGGCTGATTAGCATGCTAATGATCAAAGGAAAGCTTTTTAAAGAGAGGCTCTTATTGTCTAATGATTGCATTTACGTATTTCAGAGAAACAAACAAAATACGCCTAGGCAGACGGATTACCCAAGGAACTGACATTCCCACCAAGATGGTATATCAGTTTCTCATTTCTGTTATGGCTTCTGAGGGAGCCTGAAGCCACATGTTCATCCTTTACCAGGCAAAGTGAGACAGTTTGCTTTTTCTTTAACTGAACACACATTTCTGAGTTGATAGTGCCTAACAGGAATTGAGCGTTAGTTGGCTTCTTCATTAGAAATACCTTCTAAATGCAGCATTGCCTGGGTTGACATCACACCTTTACAGGAGACTCTGGTTTTGGTCACTGCTTGGACCAGGCATGAAAAGGGCAAGGCTGGGGTGTTACAGCAGGCAGTGCCATTTCATTAGGTGGCACTCGTTCCTCTGATCACTAATGAGCAACAGTCCCCTAGGCAACATGCTCTGGCAATTATGTCGGAGGTGCTGTTTTTTCAGATGAGTCATAAAACAGAGGTCTTAACCTTGTAATTAAAGATGCAATGGCACGTTTGGGGAAAAAAAAAAAATAAGTCAGGCTTCACCCTAATATGTCCTGGCTAAAGTCCAGCCCTGGTAATTTGTCTTCTCCCTACGCAATACTGTCCCATAGCGTCAACGGGATTCAGACTTCAAAACAGTCTTGCTGGAGCCTTTTGAAAAGCTGTTACAACCCCCACGGAAGGGGCTACGCATGTTAACATCAGGACCGGTGTGTAACACGCCCAGGAGGTGAAAGGTGATGGGGGGCTTACACAAGTCCAGAACGCACGCATGGAGCTAGGGGACTCGCTTAAAGACCTTTAAGCACTGGCAGAAGTAGAGGTAGGAAGGGTAAATTGGCATCTGCATCACCTGCATCTGAGAACCTAGAGAATACAGCATCCACCTAACTTAACTGAGCACAAAGGAGACAGGTTTGGAGGACAGGTCAATTAATATCTTGCCTCCTCAAGCATCAACCCTGTTCTTTCCATATTTCCCTAACCAGTTCAGCACAAGCAAGCATAGCTCATGTTTATGGGATGCTAAGGCTGAGGCCAGCTAGACTGTGCTCAAGTGCATGCTCAGCAGCAGTCACCAAGGCAAACATACCAGCGGGCTCCACATGCCGCTCCTTTCACAAGGCTCATGAGATTTTAATATCCGAGGTCTCATCATGTTCTGCTGAAGACAGGAGCAGTGGGTTCAAGTTGCGCAGAACTCACAGCAAGGCCAAGTCCTCTTTTCTCTAACAGTAAGATACCCACAGCCCGACACACACAGCCTGTATTTCCTCTCCCCATCTCACCTCCACTCGTGAAATTAAGAGTTCAGCTATGGGGCAGTTAGGAAACACTGCTGCAAGAGATGCGGTTGTTCAGCTTAGAGAAGCCTGGGCAGGAATAAGAGTCCCCAAATACATTAAAGATGCTCCAGGGTTTGCTTGACATTGCAAAAGCATTTCCATAAAGTATAAATCAGCCCATGATTTACGGTCCCCAGTCTGGGGAGCACTTTACCACAGGGTGGGAGCTGCCCCTCTCCGTACCAGTTTACCACTTCCCTCAGATCCAAACTCACATTGCTAGTTCCTTTCCCTCTGCTTTTCTTTCAGATTTCAGCAATTAAAATCCAGGCAAAGCTATTTCAGCAAGACGGAAGGTCAGGCTTCTAGAGACAAAGCTGGAAAGCATTATCCTGAAGAGCTAAGATACACAACACAGCAAATTCACTCTCGTGCCTCTCTCTTACAGAGAGGTCCATGTCCTCACTCTCTAAACTCTGCTTTCTCCTCCAACACCTACGAGGACAACCAGACTCTCCAATTGCTCTCCCTGCCCAAAGGCAGAACAAGAAGCCATCTTCCATTATCTGCCAAAAAGCAGGTGGTATAGCTCTTTTGACAATTTAAGCAGTGCTCTTCATTTTTAAGAGTTAATTTACTCCAGCAACTAAGTTTCCACTGCCACCCCACTTTATTCCCTAGAGGGATGTCTATTAGATGAGACTAAATTGGACAGGCATTAAAAGCATCACCACCTAGTTGCTTTTTTTTCAAAGGAAAGCTTCTGACTAGTTTCTCATCCCTTTGTGTACACTGAATTCAAAGTAAAAGCGGAGAGCTAAAGCGCTGCAAAATGGAAAACAAAGCCTATTTCTGTAGACTCAGGGATACAGCTTAAGATTTCATAAGTAAGCCACTGCCCTTTGACTTGAAGCTATAGCAGTGACTCCAAGAGCCACCCAGGGGAAGTACATGAAGTTTACAACTTAACTTAACAGTCAAGTTTGCTGTAGTTTAAGGTGCTTAGTGCTAGGACTAGGACAAATCAGGTGATCTGCTGTGGGACATATCAGACGAAGTGGATATACTTCCTGATTTCTTACATTCTTACCATTTTTACATTTGCATTTAACAACAAAAACAGACAAAACCCTACCATGCCTTCCTTCGTTATTAAATTCCTGCGGGAAACGCGTCTCAGATCTAATAACTCATTTTAACTCTCTTGTTTTAAGGTTAGCAATAATTTCTCTTGAGCCTTGCAATATTAGCGGATTACAAATAAAAACACATTCTCTGGATACTTCAGTAACTCAATTACAATGTTCTTCTGCTAGCATCTTCCAAGTAAACAGCCCTCTGCAGCACAAGCCTTATATTGAAGCAAAACATAACTCTCTAACAAGTTTTCTACAAGTAGTACTTACAGACTTTTATGACTTCCCTCCAGTAAATCTCTCCAAGTTGTAGTGTCTTGATGTTTAATTGGAGTTTACTTTCAGACAACACCATTTTGAAAGAGTTATTGGAAAAGGTACTTTCTCACTGACAGGCTGCTCTTGGGTTATCTCTGAACAAAGGCAGCCTGTACATCTGGAACATTTAGCTGCCCCATAAGTACTGATCGGAAAATGTTGGTTACCTTCACCATCTTTGACTCAGAGTGTGCTCCAGTATCCCAATTTCCACCACGCCACCTTCAACACTGCTCTGCTGAAGCTTTGGACGTTTCTGAAACTCATCAGCAAATGCAATGTCTTGCCTTAAAGTTGATAAAGCAAAATACTTGAGCAAGAAGTTACAAAAATCACCTGTTCAGCTGAAAAAGCCTTTAGCCTTTCCCACTTTCCTCCCAGGAGGAATGACCAAGTCTCAGCATGACAGACTGAACTGCCCAATTATCCAGAAAGAAATCTACTCTCCAGAAGACATGCAGGGTTTTTGTTTTGAAGCAAGGTTTTTCCCACTTCAGGCTGACTTCCAGCAGTTTCAGTCAATGCTAAGCATCCATCACTGGTGTTAAATAGTTGGGTACCAGCTTCCCTGCATGATGGGGAACGAAGCAGTTGGTTGCCCTACCTCAAACAGATTTGGGGCCAAGTCCAGCTCAAACAAGTCTGCAGCAGCACAAGTGACCAAGGAGCTGCACCCAGGTTCGTGCAGTTTGGGCCAGGGGGAGAGCCACGATTTATGTGCTTCAGACACCAAACGATGCAGCTTCCCTCCTCCACTCAGAGTATGCAGAAAACCAGACAGACTTAACAGAAAAACCACGCACACAAGGAATAATATCCCAAGGGAAACCTGCAGGAGAGGACTTATTTTTAATTATGTGGAGCATTGACTGAAAGGAGCTTGCAATTGAGTCTAAAAGTCTCTGTAAGCAGCAAGAGCTCAGCAGGAAGATCAAAAAGCCTCAAACTCCTTTCATAACACAACTGCATCACCACGGAAGAGGGAAAGAGCTCGACGGGCAGCAAATCTGATCACACTGACTAGGCTGATCAGTTCCAAATATATCAATATTTCTGGATTCTCCTGCAGAGCACTCCTTGGGCTCATAAAATAGGAGACTTTGGCAGTTTTCAGGGAAGGACCAAGCAGCGAGTTTTCTTGGTGGAGACATTTGCTGCAAATTATTTTAAACCATCCAAGTCAGCAAGAGTGACTGGACAGCAGCACGCTAAAAGCTATTTTGCCTTAAGTCACTGTCGTGGTTTTGTTAGTAAGGGGGGGCCTAAGGTGGTAGGGCACCACCTTAGGCCCCCCCTTACTAACAAAACCACGACATTCACCACTTCGCATTTCTATCTACACATTAAGCAGCTGATTCCTTTCCCACAACCCTACATACTTCAACTAGAAAACGCTGGTGAAAGCACAGCTCATACTGGTGCAAGTCAGAGACAAGAAGCACGCCCATACGCTGCTGTTCTGGGCAATAACAGTTGATATACAGGGCAACAGTTGAGATTTTACCCATTTTTCTCTGTACCTAGGGAGGTGTGTCAAAGAGCAAAAAATACAAGCCACACGAGTCAGGGTTTCAAAACCAATCACCATAATCCAAGGAAGTGTAAAATGAGTATAGCATGCTTGTTAATACTTGGGCAGGAAAGCGCCTGGTAAGTACGGTGTATGAGCACGGCCGCCCACAGCAAGCCCAAACGCAGACCTTTCCCCAGAAAGCACCAGTTTGCATCAATAAAGGCAAAGGAAAACATAACAGAACTCATGAAAGGCCTTTTTACCCCTCTTAAGTCATTAAGTGGGAAACACCAGCAGTCTGCTACCTTCCGGGGAGTTTTATCTCAAGGGGATTAGAGTCAAGATCAGCTGAAGGCAGTTCTACAGCCTTGCTCCCCCTGCGAGCACCACACGTGCCTTCTCAGTGCAGACACACATCCATCCACGTACCATCCTAAGCAGAGGCTGAGGGGGATGAACCCCTCTTTCACAAGGCACACCAGAGCCCTCTCTCCTCAGCTGCTCCTTCATTCACCTCAGTGGCAGAGACACAGGGAAAGGCTAAGTAGAACCCCACAAGCTACCCAGCTCCACAAAGGACCAGCTGTGTTCCTCCTCCCCGGATTATATTCACCTGCCCCATCACACACCTCTAAATATCCTCCTAACACTTCTTTCTACAGCACTGTTTGTAGAGTAAAGAGTCAGCAACGTACCCATCATCATGGTGAAATCCTAAGAGCACACTCCAACCACTGCTCACAGGAAGGGCAGATTCCCCTGTCTACATTCCCCTTCTGCACCACTGTCCCTCATGTTTCTTTACCAGCTTATCCTCCTCCTCACGAAGCCTTTGAAAAACACAGCCAGACACTGAAGGATGGCCACAACCCATCAAGCACATTTATTCCAACGGACTCATCCCCGCATGGCATGCCTACAGGTTTAACACAGGCAGTGGTATGGTACACCAGCGAGCGTTGGCACCGCTTTGTAATAAAGAAAGTATTTTTGTTGGAGACCTTTACCTAAACGGATTGATTAAAACACTGTCTGCATGCAGACACTTACAAGAAATCAACTTTTGAGGTCTTGAAACCAATCTAGAAGACAGCCATGACCTGGGGAGATTTAAGTCCACTCCAAACCCCTTCACCTTGGTAAGCTTTTACAAGACAAAGCCCTGGCCACAGCAGACAGAAGAAAGGTGCTTTTACATAGTCCAGCTCAATGGCAAATTGCTGCTTTAGCCAGGAGACTCGGACCTGCAGGGACACAAGCCTTGTCCCCTCACTTAAGTGTAGACATTGCCAAGTCCTCTAAGTAATCCTTACAGGAGATGATGTTTGTTAGTCAAGAGCACTTTTCAGAAGTTATATATGTTTGACACACTCTTCTTGCCACAGAACTGCACAGGTAAGCCACTTGTCTTCCCTGTCCCCATTCCAGAAGTATTCCTAAAGGATTTTCACCCACTTCTTTGCTTCACATCCCTCAAATCACCGCTTTTGGGACTAAGAGGTATGGACTACCCAAAACTAAACATCTCTGACACCTCTGGGAAGTCTCCCATTTCTCTGATTTTTGAAGGACACACCACCAGCCCTCTGACGTTTCCTAAGCTATGCCACAGTGCACCAGCCACTTGGACAAAGTTTTTCTCCATGGACCTAGCTTAACAGCATCCTCTGTCTCCGTGTGACCACCCTGGGGGATGCCAATCCCAATCCAGGTGGAAAATACAACTTCATATCTCCATGGCTTAGCAGGCACTGAAGTATCAAATCAGGGATGATATGCAAGGAGCTGGATACTCTTCTGATCACGGGAAATGGTGTGAGGAGGTCTTAAATCATGGCACAGCCACTCCGGTAAACAAAACCCCAAAACTAATTTTCACAGTCGCTGGCTGTGAAAATAGAAAGCATCATATTGAAAGGATAAAGCAGGAAGCATCCTCCTGCCTGCTCGCTCCCAGGCAAACACACACCCACACACAAGCTCAAGGATCAGACATGTCTGCTCTCAAAGCGTTTTCCTCACTGCCTTGAACAATTCCCCTCTTCATCCCCTCCCCAGCTTCCTCCAGAGCACTCATCCCAATAAAACCATCTAATGAAAGATCATCGGCTGCGGCAGTGCCAGCTACCAAAGAACTTGCCCCCCCAGGAAAAAAAATCAACCCAATGCACACTAAATGTTGGTGTCAGTGATGCTGACACCATCACCAGGCTGTCCAGGTTGACTCATCACAATTTAGCCCACCCGAGCAACTAATATTCGAGGGTGCCTCCCAGAGGTCAGCCGCAGGAGGAAGCAACCCCGTAAATCAAGAGCCTTGCAGCTGCTTTGCTAACGGGATATTTTTCCCTCCTCCACTGGATTTCTTGGCCAACATCT
Source organism: Chlamydotis macqueenii (assembly GCF_036417535.1). Classification (NCBI taxonomy): domain Eukaryota; kingdom Metazoa; phylum Chordata; class Aves; order Otidiformes; family Otididae; genus Chlamydotis; species Chlamydotis macqueenii. The sequence goes on from NC_141559.1 coordinate 81,959,455, forward strand.
TCTAGGTGAACAGAAGAAGTGGAGAAGCAGGGGAACGATGATGCTTTGGGATTTGGCTGGCTGACAGTTTGAGCTATTTGCCTTTTTTTTCCCCCCAGGTTGAAGGAGGTTTCATTTTGTTGGACCCTCTGAAAAAGGTGATTTAAGACTTGCAAGGATTTCTTGCATAAGTGCTACATGGAGACAAGCGAAAGCAAATACCTCCAGAGATCCCACAAGCTGGCAAAGGCCCAGGAACAGGCCAGTTGAGCCTTTTCAGTCGACTTTTCCTGAAACATTTCAATAATTTAGAAAGCATTAACTCTTACTGACAGCTTTTCAGACAGCTCTTTCACTTGCAGGGCCCTATCAAAAACCTCGTCACTCAAAAAAAAAAAATACTGCAACAGCCCTGAATCTTGGTCAGGGTTGAATGTGGCTTGAAAAAGGTGTGTTAGACATTTTTCTTTGCTAAATGCTTTCCTTGTCCAGGGCAGGTCTTCCAGAGGCCACCACCTGCCAGTTATCTGCAGCAGTACTGTGTAAAACATGCCAAAACGGTTACGAGACAGTCCATCAGCGTTTCGCTTGCTCGGGGCTATTCAGGGGAAGGGAGCTGTTCCCTGCAGTCCTTCAGTTGTGTTAAAAGCCATAAAAATTAAGCAGCTGCAAGGTGTAAACAGCTGTAAGATCTCTGCTTTGGGGTCAGGTGGCAGAGATGCTCCAGCACCACCAGTTTCACACTCCAGCATCCCCCCAGGGCACCAGGATGGTGTTTTGGAACACAAAGTGCATTACTATTAAGTTTTTATCCCCTGTCTTACTGCCACCAGAAATGAAAACAGCTGCTAGAGAGGCAGCAGTGGCTGGGCCAAGCTTTGCAGGGAAGTTATTCCTGCACCCCTTCCCACCTCCCACCACCCAAAAGGCATCTGGATGACATAAGAGACCAGCTCTAAACCCACCCAAAACCAGAAGTTAGGTCAAAACCAAGGAAACACAGAAAGACACAGAGGCAGAGCAATGATCCCAGCCACCTGATCACCAAACACATTTTCAGTTGTGGTTCCAGGCAAGACACTCAAAGGAAAAGCCTCCTTTTGCCACCAGAAGTTAAAACCCTCTAAAGAACACCCAAATGGCAGCCCAGCTGCCCTCCACAGCCTCAACCCCCCCTACAGAAACAGGGATTTCAAATCACAACAAGCTTGGCAGGATAACACAAACCACCCCATACAGTTTCGACGTCCAGGAGCCACGAAACAGCAGCAGTGACAACACCACAGGGTGGGGGAAGACCCAGCAGCAGATCTGATGTTGCTGTCCATCACCAACCCAAAATAAAAAAAGCTCTGGTCCAGTGGTGAAATAAATGCAGAGTGACAAGCTGTGATAGAGTGTTATTCGTTAGGACATTGTTTATGGTTCGTCTACGTGGCTTCCATGGCTACAGCACCAGGGATGATGTTTGCTGGCATTTTAGACAGATGACAGAGAATGCATTTTGTTTTCCCTCAACACTGCACTTCCCCCACGTGAAACATCAGCATGTAAAGCCTCACAGACCGGCGGTTAGAATGTTTTAGCATTAATTAGAGAAAATCCACAACAGGTAAGATCTCTTGGGCTTATCTCCCCATGCATATCTTGAAACTAAATTCAGACCCTGAAAGACAGCACTCTTGTTAATGTAAATTGAATTTAAAAGGTACTCTCCACCCTTAAACACAACAGCACAGAGACATCCGGCAACAGATATCATCGCTAAGCAGCAAAGCCCATTGAAAATACATCAAGTACTCCCTTACTTTAGTGAATTAAATAATTAAAGAGCTGGCAGAGCTGGTTTTCTAGATTTCCTGTGCAAATGCATCTTCCAGCAACAGTAGTGCTTCAGTTTGGGGATTTTTTTTTTTTTTTCAAGACCACAACTTACCTGCACTACTTCTGCAATAGAGATGCTGTTCAAACAGCCTCCGCTCCCCTCCTGGCTGTTCCCTCTGAGCCACCACGCTTGTTCCCAAATGCCACTTGCTCAGGTGGCCGAGGAGCCAAGGGCTGATGCTTTTTCAATGGCTCCAACATTAATCCATCCAGAGCATCTTTCTCCCTCACTTCCAATTGGCGAGCGGCGGATGGGTGGAGTGAGAATGCAACCCATTAGCTCCCAGATGGGCACCTCCAACCCAGCTCTCCCAACCCGGACCAGCGATGTCGGCCAAGCGCTAACTTGGCGCCCGCATGCCACCGCAGCCTCGGCCAAGGCTGGGCTTTGGGTTTGGTTCCTCCGGCCACCCAGATCCCACTGCTTTAAGAGCTGTTTGCCTCTCATTGCAAGGAGGAGAGAAAAAAAAAAAGAAAGAATAATTAAAGTGACCCTGCACTTCAGAGCCCATGGTTTTTGCTGGATGCTGTACGGAGAAAGCTTGTGTGCCTCCTTAAAAAGAAAAAAAAAAAACCAGAAAAAAAAGCTTTGTAGCAGCCAGGCTCAACTGAAGTGAGAAGATACTGTACCTTACAGACACAAGTACAAGGAAAACAAGAGGATGCGAAGATGCGGGAAGAAGAGGAGGAGGGATAACAATTACAGCCAAGAGGTAGAAATCGCAAATTTCTTAACGATACAGATGCTGTACGCTGTGAGCGCTGTGCCTGCCCGATTGTGGGGCTGGGCTCCGATGTTTTTTTTTTTCCATGCTACCCAGCACGACAGTTCAGCAGCAGCAGTGCAAGGGTTAACGCAGGCATTCAGTGAGGAGCCTGCTAAGGGAATGAGAACCGGGGCAGCAAGTCTCTGTTTTAAGAGCAAGTTGCAGAAAATAGAGCTGAAGAGACCTCACCTCATCCGAGGAGACTTCTATCCAAGCCCGTCTTGCCCAGCGCTCGGCTGTGCAGTGCCTAAAAACCTTTGGAGGGGGGAAGATGCCACATCCTCCCCCCTCCCTCCAGCCTATTCTACTGCTTCACTTTCCTTACAATTCAAGATTTTCATAACAATAAGCCAAGTCTCCCTCAGCTGGGTATTTAAAGCCAGAGGAACGGTCTATGCTGGCCAAAAAAAAAAAACCAAATCTAACTCCCCAAAGCAACATCAAGTCAGCCTTAGAAAAGACAGAACCTAAAAAAAAAATTTAAAAATAAGACAGAAATAAACAGCAAGTTGTCCAAATGCTGGCAAGACTGGGTCACTTCCATCTCCAAGTCCCCTACAGTAACTCAGACAATTACTGGGAGTTCGGTAAAGATTTCCCAGTGATCGCATTTACCAGGAGGCAGCCGACGATTCCCAGCGCAGGGCGAGGCGAGAGAAGAGGCATCGCTCTGCGCAGAGGGATTCAGAGCCGTATCCCCCCCTCATTTGCAGTCCCTGCTACAGACTTGTTTCCGCTGCACGAAACCACAGGCAATGCATGTTTTTAAACACCTCCTACGCGTTTTCTCTGCTGAGACTGCTCATCCAATCTCCTCCATATTATTTTTTTTTATGCCACCTGACGAGCTTTTCCAGGTAAGGCACATCACATTCAGACTGCTAATAAAGATGTAAAGAAAGAATATATGGTTCAGAAAGTATTTAAGGGTGGAAGAAACCCTCAGAGGTCTCTGGCCCCACTCCTCCCTCCGGGCAGGACCACCCTCAAAGCTCCATCAGGCTGCTCAGGACCTCATCTCACCCAGCCTGAGACCTGTAAAACTTTTTTGGGGAAAGGGAAGACTCCTATCCTCGGGCTCAGCGCTTAACAGCAGCGCTCAGCTCCCAAACCAGCAGAATTTACTGAGTTTCCCCATCTAGATTCTTCGCAGTAAAGCAAAGTGTAAAATTTTGAAGCAAGCTTATACTTTTAAGATAATTCCTTGGAGGGGGGACAAGTCTCCAGTCAAGGATCCCCATACCTTCCCCTATACCCACACTCGATACCTTTAATACCAGTTTAAAGGAGAGGGCTGACAGCATCACAGCATAAAGGTGAGACGAGCCCGCCGAGCCTCCAGCAGGTATTTCAGGTTTCAAACACTGCTGGATTCATTTCAGCAAGTGAACAAAGCTTATGAAACAAAAGACTGGCTGCGATCAGTTTCTATTTTTATTTTTTTTTTTCCATGCTGAGGTTGTTTATCAAGGTGCAAGGGTGTAGCAGGGACTGGAGCTGCTCCTTGGAGGAGATGACAGTGACCAAGCGAGCATCACCAAGAGAGGTCCGAGAGGACAGCACATCAATGCAAGCACACCAATGTATCCACCAAGTCCTACCTGCGCTGCTTCTCTCCTCACCCACCATCTCCAAAGCTCCTCCAAATCTCAGCAGGCTTCTCTGCCACCCTACACCACCCTTCTTCGGTCCCCAACCCTTTTGATCCCCAGTCACGCACCGTCCACTGGCCTGGTCCGTCTCTGCGTCACCAAACGTTGCGGCCACGGGGCCAAATCCTGCGAAGAGCCAGCGCTCGCCCCAAACTGGCCGTAGGGTGAGCGGAGAAAAGTGAGCCGGGGGTAACAAAAAGAAGCCGGCTCCATTAGGACGGAGAAGAGAGGAGAGCCAGGTACAAAGCAAACCGCGTCTCCCTTCACCTCCTTCAACGGATACTGTTGGGACATGCAGTCTCAGAGCCTTCTCCCCGAGAAGTTCCTTTTTGGAGAGGAATTAGTGCAAAAAAAAGTAAAAATTTAAAAAATAAAAAATAAAAGCTGCTCAAGCAGCCCCGCTGCTGCTGTCACAGCCCGGCAGAGCACACTGGAAAGGCTGCGTCTCCAGCCTGTATTTAAACGCCCCTCTCAGAAAGCAGAGATGCAGCACAGGAAGAGACAAATTCCAGCTCTGTGTCGGGCTGATAAGCCAGGTTTATAATATTCAAGAAGTATTGGCATTACTACAATTCCTCCCCTCTCAACTAATGTCTTGTGTGGTAGCTTGTTGTGCACAATAAGCAAAAAAAAAGTCCAATCCCTAAAAAAATCAGCCTGTTCCGGTGGGAACAGCCAACACGTTGAATAAAACAAACACACGCGTGTTAAACCCTGGGGACGCAATTAGACTCGGAGCAGGGGGAAGAGGCGTTTAACTCCCGGAGAAGGAGATGGCAGCGGGTGAGAGGAAAAGGAGAACAAACCCAGTGCCCGACTCTGTGCCCCCGGGGGTGCTTTATTCCCTAGAGGTTGAGCCCAAGCACATGCCATCACCTGCCCCAACACCAGAAGGGGATGAAGCCCACCTCATCCTCAGCCCCCAGGTTGCCCCGTCCTCCTCATCCTCCACTCCTTGTCTGCCCCCATGAGTGGGCAGCACCCAGCAATAACTCAACTCCATCACCATTGCTGTTCAACACCCACCCGCAGCATCTCGAGACAAAGCTCCAGCTCAAGCTCCAAGCACTGACCAGCTGACATCTCCTTTCCATCAGCCTCAAATATGAGTTTTCCCCCCTGCCAGAGTCCATGTTACCACTGTCCTCCATCCATCCCACCATGGTACAGCTGCAGGGATGCCACTGGGGCAGCCACAGCCCCACAAAAGCCCTTCTACTGCCATGCTCCTTCTTTAGGAACTGAAAAAAGCACATGTGGGGGAAAAAAAGTTTCTGCCCAACATGAAAATAAAGTCGGCGTTACCCACTCCGGTGGCTTGTATCAGGTTTTCAGGCTTTGTCCCTCCCCATCTTCTTGCAGTTTTTCAGCAGGGCATCTCTGATGATTGAAGCTGGACTCTATTCCTGCCGCATCCCACCCAAATCACAGCACCCACTGGTCCATCACAACTTACGGACACTTCAACGACAGTTAGATTGAAGCCCTTCATACTGCTTGTGTTGTTTTTTTTTCCCCCTAAATTCCAAGTCAGAGCCAGGGATGAATTTAGAAAGGGGAAGCAGAAAAACCCATGGAGTTATAAGTGACAGCTAAACGCTTTGATATCAAAGCCAGCACTGACAGATGCAGAAGCCTGCAGTGCTCTGCTCCAGGCCAGGATGTCACCATGCTCTGAAGAGGAGCTTTATGGGGAGCTTATACTAGGATCATATTTAGAATATTGCATTTAAAAAAGTTTTTGGCTTCACCACGTCCAAGCACAAACTTTCTGGAGGAGCTGCTTTGCAGACTTAATGATGGCAAAATGCTGCTCAGACCCAAACTGGGGTGAACTTTAAGGAATCACCTCACAATTCCCAGTTTTTAAGCTTTCTGCATCCTTCACAGCAGGCTTCTTAACCCCCTTTGGCAGCGACAGTACCACGCCACACCTCAGCTGCTGCCAGTGGCAAAGGCAGCTTGGGTTTAACGTGTGCTGGGTATCTGCTGGTGTGCCTGGCAGGAATTTGCATATTGAGAGGGTAGATGACAGCTTCATGATGATGAGTCAGTTTAAGTGTCCCAGGGAGTTGTTTACTCCCCGAGAATTCCCACATCAAGAAACTGGACTTTCGTTGAAGTGGGTTTGCATTAGGAAGATGAAAGTGGTTTTGCATTATGAAGAGGTGGCTCAACTGCCACCCAAGCTAGAGCAACAGAAGGCTTTTGGCTAGCGATCACTGTGGCTTCCCAGAGACACCCAAAAAAAAAAATCACAGCACAGTATTAGAATTACTCATTAAAAAAAAAAAACACACAGAACAGCTTTCCCCCTAGGTAATGTGATTTAGCATCTGTCTTTAGGCATAAATTAGATATTAAAAATTTTTTTACACTGAGGGTGGTGGCACACTGGCCCAGGTTGCCCAGAGGTGGTGGATGCCCCATCCCTGGAAACATTCCAGGCCAGGTTGGCCGGGGCTCTGAGCAACCTGATCTGGTTGGAGATGTCCCTGCTCCTTGCAGGGGGGTTGGACTGGATGGGCTTTGGAGGTACCTTCCAACTCAAACCACTCTGTGTTTCTCTAAAGTACATATGCAAAGCATCACCGCAGTTCCGCCAGGACAAGGTTTGAGTCTTATCCGTGCAAATAAAACGGCACCAGGCTAAGTCTGATAACTCTGGACTAAAATCCAACTTAGCGGCTAGTCTCCAGCTCCCTTCTACAAGAAGCAGCAAACTTTACACTGACTTTTTTTTTTTAAGGCAATATAGAAAGTTTCCATTTCAGATCCTTTTATTTTAAAAAAGGGATCTCTTTTCCACGTTGACCCAACATGAAAATAAAGCTTGCTTTAACATCTGTTTACAGCCTTAAAATGATTTACTCCAGCTTTACTCCAAGTCAAGGCACTACGAGTTTACATACAGATCTCATATGCCGTTGAGGGAGTCGAGCGAGCGCTCCATTAAAAACCCAGCTCATGCTCCTAGCCGTGTTCACTTCACCAAGCTCAAGCATCCAAATCGCCAAGGAACAACACAAGAGCTGGAAAGGAGCTTCCTCCACGGTACCCAATTCTTACAGAGTGGCAACTGTATAAAAGCCACAGATTTCCAAACCAGGGGGGCTCTGGCTGAAATGGATTAGCCAACGCCTTGATTCTAGCGGGGAAACGTCTTCGTGCGGCTCACGGCAGCGGTAGCAGCGACTGAGGTCGCAGCAGAGACAGGACTGAAGTGTTGCATCACTGTTTCCTTCTAGTCTCAAAAAAAAAAACCAACCAAAAACCTAGCCACAAATCAACTCCAACATCAACTCAGATGAGAAGGCTGAAATATTGCATGGGTCAAGCAGTTTATCCCATGCTTCAGCTACGCTTGAGGGGCAGTAACTCTGCCAAGGAGGGCCAAGGCTACGTTCACACCTAGAGAAAACCCACATCACAAGTCCTGCAAACATCACACATTAAGGGAAGAGGAAAAAAAAGTTTTATGTTCCAAATAGAGAGCATTCACATGCATGTTGCTGGTGGACAACCAGTCCACATCAGGTCTAAAGGGGAGAGCGGACACGAAGAACAGTGTCACAGAAGAAAGTTTGGAGGAAGAACATCAGATTTGAGGCAAACTTCTTCATTAAACCAAGAGAAGGAAAAAAAAAAAAAAAAAGCCACAATCTTTCCTGAGAAGAGATCCTCAAGAGAAGTTTGAGGACCAGCCTCCCAGGGAGCAAAGCTGCTGTGCCACCTACAGTTGCTTTTACTCCAGAACAAACTTTCCTCTGCGAACCCAGGTCCCTGACACTTAATTTCGTGTCAAAGCAGCGCTAACGCAGCCATGCTGATTAAGGAAGTGCTTCCTTTCGTGAGGCAGGGGGAAGGCACTTCAGAAAAAATAAACTTTTAGAGTTTAATGTAAAATCAAAGTGCATTTCAACCCATTCTCCCAGCTTTAAAAAAAAAAATCCACATCCACATCACTAGGGTTTTGCCAATGCACGCAACTGCCCAAGCGCTTTACACTACTTCAGCTCGAGCCATAGTTTCTTTTTTTTTTTCTTCTTCTTTTTATCGCGGCTTTTACACCATCACCAACATGAAGTCAGGCAACCGCATCCGCAAGCAAAGCGCCGGAGCGCAGCTGAACACCACCCCGTGCCCTCCTCCCCCCGTTCGGTATAAACAAGTCCCAGGAAGGGAGGGGATAAACCACCCCAAAAACCAACAAGTCCCGAAGTTTACGCCGCTCCTTCAGCCCCCGGTACTTGTCCCACACCCACATCTTTGCTCCCTGGGCTGGAACATCCCGCTGCTGCCCAAGATTTAGGAGGTGTCACCCCCCAAAAAAGCCTTGAGTAATGATGCAAATAGGTTTCACACATTTCTGCCCACTTTCCCTTGCACCCTTCCAGGAGAGGGTAAAAAAAAAAAAACAAAACACCGAAGAAAAGAAAAAAGCAGGCTCCATCCCCATCAGATCACCCTTCCCCACCCCATCGCATCCCATATCCCCAGCCCCGACCCCTCCCCGGGGTGAAAGAGGAGAGGACACCCCGCAAACTACCAGCGAAACTCATCACACTTGTGGCACGTCCCCGTCCCATCCCGGGCTTGTGCCAGCTTTGCCTCTCACCGCAGGGCTGGAGGTGAAACACCCGTCTCGCTGCCATGGCTGCTTCGGTTTTTTGTAATTATTTTTTTTTTTCCTTCTCCTTTCCTGTCATCACGTCTTCACCATCTCGACACTCGGCTTCGAGAGGTTCCTATTTATTTATTTATTTTTCCCCATTAAAGTAAAAAAAAAAAGAGAGCTTGGTAAAAAAATAAAAATAATTTAAAAAAAAAAAAGAAATCCCCACAGAAACTCCCGGTGCGGGAGCGGGCGGGAGGGGAAGGGACGGAGCGGTGCCACGGCCCCGCCCGGGTCCTAGCGCCCGCCCTCCGGCCCGGCCCCATCGCATCGCGGTCCCAGGCGCTCGGGGCTCCCCGCTCCGGCCCCTCGGCACAGCCCCGGGTGCACTCGGAAGGGGAGATCTCGAGTCAGTTCTCCCCCCATACACATCTCCCGTATTGCGGCTTGTCACTCCAATTACAAAAAAAATAATAATATCCATTTTCACTTTTAGAATCACAGAATGGTTTGGGTTGGAAGGGACCTTAAAAGATCACCCAGTCCAACCCCCACCTCTGGGCAGGGACACCTTCCACCAGACCAGGTCGCTCAAAGCCCGGTCCAGCCTGGCCTCGAACACTTCCAGGGATGGGGCATCCACAGCTTCTCTGGGCAACCTGGGCCAGTGTCCCACCACCCTCATCATAAAACATTTCTTCCTTCTATCTAATCTAAGTTTACTCTCTTTTAGTTTAAAACCATCACCCCTCGTCCTATCACAACAGGTCCTGCTGAACACTTTCCCCCTCATCTTTCCTGCAGCCCCCTTTAGGCACTGGGAGCCGCTCTAAGGTCTCCCCAGAGCCTCCTCTTCTCCAGGCTGAACAGCCCCAGCTCTCTCAGCCTGGCCTCACAGGAGAGCTGCTCCAGCCCTCTCAGCATCTGAGTGGCCTCCTCTGGACCCTCTCCAACTCGTCCACGTCCTTCATTAGCAGGTGAAATTCTGCCAGTAACTTCAGAGCTGGGAAAAAAAAGCATCAAGCTGACAAACCTTGCTTCTCCCATAAAAGTGTGCTGATGTACAGCACCAGGTCACATCATCTGGACCAGTTTTCTTTGCCCTTTCAAAATTTCTTCCCAAATAACCTGGTGCAGACACATTGGAGCCAAAAATCAGCCAGCTGGGTTTCAAAATAAGTCCCTGGGCACAGCAGTGATGTACCTTAAATTTCTTTACCAAGCCAAGCAGCAGCAACAACAAAGTTTTTAAAAGCAGGTCCAGAGTGATGCTCCTCAACCTGCAGCCTTTGCTTCCCCCCAAAAAAAACCCACACACACAAAAAAGGAAAAAACCACACACACCACAGGCACATTTAAGTTATTACAGACTTTGCTGCTTTTTTTTTTTTGGGGGTGGGGGGTGAGCTTTCCCCAGCTGCTGCTACCTTGTTTGCTCACAACCTGAGCAAACCTTGGTGGTTTTTTGCCTTCCTGCTCAAATCACTCTCCCCAGGAGGAGGTAGGTGCCAGCACCAGGAGCACCAAACCCAAAGCAGTTGGGGAAAATAAAATTAAGTTTTAAAAAATTGAAATAAAAGGAAAGTGGCAATTGGAGACTGGCAAGAGGACATTTGCCTCATCTCCAGTGTGTACGCAGTATCATGTTAGGATGAATAGCAACGCTACCATAAAGGCTGGACTCTGTTTTGTTCCTCCATCTCCCAATCTTTCCTTCTTCCAGAAGAGTCTGTGCTAATCTAGCTGCAGCAAGCAATTTGGGAGATCTGGACATTTGGGGGAAGGGGGTTTAAAGTAGTATTAAAGATATCTTGGCTTTTGATTGCTCCAGAATTTGGTCTCAAGGCAACGCATCCAGAATGAGCCTTTCCCCATCTTCTAAATCAGCAAATCACATTCAGGAAAAAAAAAAAAAACCACACCCAGAAAACCATTTGACACCATTTCAGCTGGAGGCTGGAAACCCCCTGCCAAGATTTGAAGGCTCAAGGAACCGTATAGATCCAGCAAATACTGAGGAAAAGAGCATTCATGCTCATTTAGCACCTAGATTGATTTCAAGGAATCAACTCATTTTCCAGTCTCAAATGTTAAGTGCCAGCTCCTTCGGCTCCTGAGACAAACCCATTCCCACCCAAAAGTCATCGTGGGAAGAAGAGTGAGACTGTTTTAATCCCACTACGCTGGTTTGGAAGATGGTTATATTTTAAAGTAACAGTTTGTGGGTTTGCTGAAGTTCTGCACTGACCCTCCGACGGTCAATAGTTGTTTTGTTGGTCTGAACTACGGATTTAACACATTTAACTCCTTGCACAAGTTGAACGTGTGGCTTCCAGTTAGGTCAGGTGATTGGGAGCCCAGTCTCCCAAGCGGCGACCTTGCCAGCTCCTCCTGGAAGAAGGCAACCAGGAAGGAGAGGACTACAGGAATATACGGGGATATAGATGGGAAAGGACAATGGGAATACACATGGAAAAGGACAGCTTTGCCAGCTGTATTTGACAGAAGTCTCCTGGAGGGGTTTGTAGGGTTCCTCCAAGACATACATCCTACAGGCGCACACAGCCAACAGTGGAAAACTGGGCCCCATATTCAATTTCCTTTTATACCCCAAACCACATTTCCCTATGATTATAAAGGATTATTATAGCATCAGGTGTCCCTTGCTAGAAATATTAGCCCCACCACCAGTACAGCTTTCTGGAAGGTATCAGCTTATCCCACATGATGCCGGGCACCAGAGAAGATATCAGATACCTTCTGTCTGGCGCTATCAGGTCTATCCCAGCGTCTCCAGACCTGCTCTTTGCAACCAGTCTGCTCTGGCCTGGCTGAGCATGGTGACCTAGAGGGAGCCAGATCCAAGGAGCAGGAGTTTCACCCTACTCTGAGCGCCCTTCACCTTCCGCAGAGCCTCACCCGAATATTCCCCTCCAGCAGGTCACTTTGTGCACAAGGACAACCTCCCTACAAGGCAGCTGTTCATTATCCTCTCTTGGCAAGTTATTTCTTCTTGACTCTGACTGACATCAAGTAGTTCTCTGTACCTAGGCTGGTTTGGGAATCCAGTGGGATTTTACTTGCCTTTTACCAGATCAATATAGGACCTCATTGCCTGGTCCAACAGAGAGAAGATGGTTGGTTTTCTCCAACCCAGGAATGGATACCAGGTATATTTGCTTCTTAGGAGGATGCTTTTGTGAAGACAATGGTTTTTCTAGTGGGCAAGCATCAGAGACTGCAAGAGTCTGGAGCCCAGGAAACACTAGGTGGACCCAAGCGTTGCAGAGATACTCCTCCCCAGTACTCAATGCATGAAGTGCTGCTGGGATGGCCATGCCTGTGACACAGCCAAGCTTTAAACTACAGCAAAGAAGTTGCTCATGAGATTAAACCATAATAAAACTGTGACTGCAGGTATGGTAGTACTTAATTATTTGAAATTTTTTTTTAATCATGCCCTGAACTCCTTAAACCCCCTCCTACCTCTTGCTGCTTGGACCACAACTCAAGTGGAACATCACTTTGCTTCGCAAAGCGAGCTCCTGTTGCACGCCTGCTCTGAAGCATCAGCTGCAGGAGGCCAGCTCAGCCTGCAGGACAGTGCAATAAATGCTGCAGCACAGCAGAGGGAGCACAATGTCCTGCTGGGAACCCCCCTCCAGGAGGGGAACCACCAGATCACAGCTCCTTTTTCGAGTTCTTGTCTCTTGGAAGGGTTTTATGTGTTTATCCCACCATCATTTGCTTCCGTGCTCTTAGGTCTCACCCCTGGAGCCGAATCCTGCAGGTCTCAAGCACAGCACTCAGGATCCCATTTCAGGATGCGCGTCTGAAGTGCTCTGCAGAGATCCAGGCTGGTTTAGGGCACCAGATTTGCTTTTAAGAGTCAAAGAAACTCAGTATCGTAGGACAAGACAACCAGTGACCTTGCAGTTTGAGCAGCTGCAGCCTGCAGATTGAGACACTGGGCTGAGTTTAGCAGCTATCACCTTTTTTCCCATGCCTGTCCCCCAGCACACAGCAAAGGCACAAACAAACATGAGGCAGAGCCCTACCAGTGCCTCCAGTTGCAAGGGAGCAGCCCATCAAGTTACCCTTTAAGAGTTCCCCCACAGAAACTCATCTGAATAGGAGAGAAGACCACAGAAACAGTCACAAAGCAACTCCAAGGAGAGGCACAGGAGTCCCTTTAGTTCAGAAGGGATCAGAGGAATTTAAGCAGCAGCAGCACAAGGAGTTGACCCAGAAGCCTGATGCTTTAGGAAAGACAGACACCACACTGCATCTTCTCCTTGCTCATATTTACAACTAAGGGGAGAGCTGGTCACGTCTGACAAAAGGAGAAATTAGTGAGATTTGATTAAGAGGTATGTAAATACTCATTCCTTTGTCTCCCCCTCAGATTTTTTTTTCCTGCAGCTTCCCACAGCTCCTCAAGCACCACTGGCTCTCTCCTGCAGATGCTTGGAGCTACGCAGGGCCAGCAAGGACCAGAGCTGGTGTTCAAACCAAGGGCTGCTGGCTGGAGCAGGCTCCTTTAGATGCAGATTGCACCCAGATGGTGATTTCCTCCTGGCACTGGTAGGACCTGGGGAAGGCAGCCAGTCCCTCCAGCACGTCTGGCAGAGCTAGAGGCAGAAACTCCCTGGCAAAAGTCACGCCAGCATGCAGGTTTTATTAGGCCAGGACCACGCAGCCAACTTGCGTTACCACCAACTAGAAGAGGGAGACACAAGGAGGACTGAGGGCTCAAACATCGTAATTATGTTTGCTGCACAGTCCTTACCCCAAACACAGCCCCCTCCCCATGCCCCAAAGCATTATTTTTGTTTCTCTTGGGACAACGATGCTCTCACCTCCAGGAGGTATTTAAGGGTCCCTTGCAAGCATGTAAGGTGAGCAACTCCCATCCAACCATTGCCTTCTTGGAAGGGAACTGAATGCCACAACAGGGACCTGCAACTTGGAGAAGATTTGACTACAAAGACCCCCCCCACTCCAGCCTTCCTAAGGAGCACGCATTTGGGGCAGGGGATCGCAGCACGAATAAGCCTTTTCCTCAGTGGGGACATTCAAAGAGTTGCTTCTCATCCAGCCATCTATTTCCAGAAGACATTTCACAAGGAACTTTTGAGACCAGGCAGTGTGATAGTGGCCAAACTCATCCCTTACTAGAAAGGTGGAGTCACAACACTAAGACAAGACTTAGACTTCAGTCCCCACTAGCTGGGCTTAACTTGGAAGCAAAGGGAGCAAGAAGGACATTCTGTGGTCTGCTAAAGTTTAGTTAGCGGAAGATTTTTGTCTTGAGATCTCCCCACACTGCAACCAGTGAGCTGTATGTCTGGCATGGACTAGGGGCCACCAAAAGCTCCCACTAGACAGTGCAGCTCCATGCACTCACCTCGGCCAAACAACTAAAACATCCTCTATGGTACAGCACGTCGCACGGCCTCCCAGCCTCCCTGCAAGATAGCTACGGAAGGCAGAAAAAAAAAAAAAAAAAAAAAAAGATATTTCCCCAGGGAAGTGCCAACACAAAGCCTTATTAAATCCTGTCCAGACCTTGGGGTCCTACAACACACCAAACGCCATCTCAAGTCTTTCTATCTCTTGTAGGCACGGATAGTTGCACCACACTTAAACAGGGTAAGAGAGCTGGAGATGATGCAGAGAGAGCAGCTCAAGAGAGGAGCAACAGCACGTGGACTTCATTGCTCTTACAGCTACGGTCTGTCCTCAGGCTCCTGGACATGATCCACCTGAGGGCAACATCTGAACCAGAGTTTGAGGGAACATTGCTCATGGTTATTTTCATATAAAGGAAGAAGCTACTTCTAAGGGAGCGTGGCATTGAAATCCATCTCTCAGCCAGTAGCTTAAGCTCTCGCCTGCCACTTTAATGCTCAAGTGTCAGTTTACCCTTCTGCAGAAATTAAAAAAAAAGAGGACGTCTCCATGGAGCTCATCAAAACACATCTCCATTTCATAGCTCATTACAGCAGGACACAGTGTCTCCACCTGTATCATTGCTCCCTGAGCCCCATAGTTTCAGTCAACCAATGACCAGAGAGCCTGGGCTCCATCTCCCTCCATCACTTTGGTTCCGATATCAGTAAGACCATGCGAAAAGCCTACGCTTAAATGATGATGCAGCTATTAAGAGTCCTGCTAGCCTAATGAGCAGGTCTCAGGCAGAGATAAACACACAATAGGCTCACACAGAGCCCCAGCTGAAAAGCTGACTTCAGCCTGAGTTTAGCCTCAGAGCATTCAGAGATTGTTGGTTCCAGAAGAGAACACACTTGCCAGACTTTTTTTTTTGTGCAAGAGTACAATTTAAAGAAAAAAAACAACTCAGTAACTAGTCCAGCCACTGGCAACCCCAGCCTCCCCTCCGCAGTTCGCAGTGACCCAAACTGTGAATATTTTCACTGCTGCTGCAGGCAACGTGCTGGCGATAAGGAGTTTAGTGTGACGTTTATTTAGTTATTTTCAGAACGCTAATGGATTTAGAAATAAATGATGGTCCTTACCCAAGACTCAGCTAAACGTGTTATGAAGCTCAGAGGACAGACTAGAGCAGCAGATCCCGATGATGTCATGTAATGGAGCAATAAAGGATTACACAACTGAGGGCAACAGATAAAAAACAGAAACACTCAGCAACATCTAAACATGCAGTGAGGAATAACCTTAAATCTTAGCTGCACGCACTTGCAAAGCCCCTTGCCTAACACCTCCAGTTAGATCACCTCACATCCACGGACGTCAATATTTACCTGAAATCTTCATGACCAAGAAGAGGAGGGCGCCAGGGCAGTTTCATACCAAGACGGGTGTCATACCTTCCACACGGGAAGCAGCTGAGATGAAAAGAAGCCTAACAAAGACCAACATTTTCCAGGGAAAAGGTAGTTTTTTAATCAAACTCGGCAGCAGGTTCATGAGAGCTTGTGGTACGAAGAAGCTGGCAGTCAGGAGGAACTAACAGTTTCCAGACAAGCTAAAAACCCCACTTTTAACAGAAAAAAAAAAAGGATCATATGCTGGTGTGCGGTTCTGAAGATTCTTCACACTTTGGGATGACAGCTTTCATCTCATTGAGCAGATACAATTGCTGGCAGCAAACACACAAGAACAGAAAAACCCCCTCAAGTTCCAGAACAAGCTTCAAAGCCCAATAGCGTTTTACTCATTGATAAAACAGATTCACAGTTTGCTATGCTTGTTTAACTTAAGTAGCATGAAAAGCTTCTCGCTTTTTTCTCCTTGAAGTGCCACCCTCCCCCCGTGATGGGGCAGTAGGGTACAAGTAGCAGGGATGCACTGGTTTTCCAAGTTGAAGTCATTACAAGTTGACACTTCTAGCTTTGACACTGCACAGACTGAGGTCAGAACTGAGTATTTGGCAAAAGGATGCAGTAGACGTTTTAAGAAACATGTCAAGTCCAAGTAGCCAGCAAAGACTAAGTTGAGTGTGAGAAATGCAGCATTCCTGCTCAGGTCCTTGTGGAGAAGGGGCATCGTTATCCCTTATGGATTCACCAGGAGCATAGGTTCTCCACATACCCATGGGTTATCACGTCTGCTCAGGTTTGGGAACCCATCACTTCAAAGCAACATCAGCTTTAGGGAGACACCTGCCCTCTGAAATGACTGCAGTGACAGTCAAAGCTAATGCAACAGCACAACCCAACAGTGGAATTACGCTTTGGGACTTGGCTTGCCTGTTAGGAAGGGAATGTGGATGCCGTACCAGCTCCCTGCAGGGACTGAAGGACCTCCTGGCCAGTCAGATACAGAAGTTCATAGCTGTTGGGGCTATGCGAGATGCTAAGCTTACGAACGGATGCTCAGATTAAGCCAAGCTAACTGGCGAGTTAAATCTCACCTCTGGACAGTCAACTCATGGCTTCACCTCCCCACCATTAGCACAAACACAATTTCCAGGCTGCAGTTACCAGTGCACCTCAATAGCACAGATAGGACAAAACTCAACAACTGTTTCAGGTTGGTTGGGGGCACTAAGCACAGGTATGGAGCTGTCTAGCTTGCAATCCCCTACCCCCAAGTAGGGAATGGAGGGACACACTTTGGTCATCTGCAGGACAAATCTAAGGAGGTGTAAGCCACCTTCATCATCTTTCTTAGTAAGAAGCGTTCTAGCACAGAGCAACCAGGCAGCATTTACCTCCTTAAAAAACTAAAATCAACCAAGTCTTTATAATTATAAAAACATTCCCATCCTATTCCAGCCCTACAGATATGAGATAGAAGTTCTCCCTTATACAAGGGAGCCTTTCAGAGCTAATTAGAACATGAAAGCAGTAGCCTGGTATGCACATACTGAAGCACGAACCATTAAAGATAGCATTCCCATTAATAAAAAACTTAATCAGCTTCTTGACAATCAGTGGCATAGTAGACCGCAGGAGCCACCGCCTGAGGATACAGCCAGTTTTGCCTCATTTCCACACACAGGTTGCAGAGGAACCATCACCTAGTACGGTTAAGGATGCTGGTACACGGACCTCACCATCACTCCAGGATAAACACTAGTAGCACCTCTCAACAGCAAATTCAAGATTTTGTAATCCACCTCCCAGACAAGGAGAAAGAGTTACACTCCCTACTGCCAGATTAAACAAAACCAACATCTTTTGATGTTAAAAGCCCAGCTGACTCAAATACGCAAGCTGTTAGATAGCACTTGTTCTTTCAAACTGGTTTGGACCAGCAGCATTCCCAGTGCCTGGAGAACGGGATAAAGCAAGCCCTTTATGCCATTGTGAAGCAGCTCAGTACCCATATAGTTATATTTTTGCTTTAAATGCCATAGACTATTGATGTCATCAGGGGCTTATCTGCTCCCCTTGTGAATAGTGACAAAGTATAAGGCCACACAGGAAGACAGTCCAAAAGCATTACAAATAGGCATCTTTCTTCTTCAAGCACCCACTTGCATTTCTCTTCTGCTGGTTAGTGCAAATAGTCATGCCATGAAGCTCTGTCTTAAGTGTAGGTAGAGTTAACTCAAAGCTCAGGACCTTCCTTCTTGACCTTGCAATTTCAGTCCACCATTCCAACATGAGCTATCCATGGCCTGTGCTGAACCAGCTAGTTTGCTTTCAACCCAGGGCTTTCCTAGATGTTAAGCAATAGGTTTCTTTCCAGCAAGGCCAAGCTGGGTTTCAGAAGAGACCTTCAGGAAGAGCGCAGAGGGTCTGCAGACACACAGATCCACCTGGGCTGGGCCAAATCCATCTGCATCTTTCCCACCAACCACCCACAACCTCACTGGTTGGGTTTTTCCCCCCCTCCCTCCAACACCAGCCACACACCTCCAATTTTCCATGGGAGCAAAGAATAAGCAGTTGGGCAAGCCATTCTTGAGATAAAATAGAATATTTTCAGTTGGAAGGGACCTACAACTATCATCTAAGTCCAACTATGGGATGAGGAATCCTGCTTTCTGCAACCCTTTGTAGCAGGGAGAAACTCTTTCAGAGTGACCTGGAGGCTTTCAGCTTTTGTTTCAGCCTTTGCAAGGCAGAAAGGGAAACTCTTCAGCATTTGGTACCTCAGTAACAAACTTGAAATCACCCGCCAGTCTGCAAAGGGTTCAAGGAGAAACTGTTCCATTAACACTTCCAGGTAAGCGGTAAGGTTCCCACGTTTTACAGCTCCTGCTTTGGGGCTTACATTTGTCTTATTCATATCTCTAATTAAGCAGCTTAGCATTAATAGTCAGTGTTTTAATAGTTTCAGCTCCATTGCTTGGCATGGAGCCTTGGGCAGGTGGGTTTAAAGCCTGCAGTTGGAATCACTCACTCCAACGTTGTTGGCAGAGCTGAACAGGATCCTGACAGCAAACAATAAAGTGATTACGGTTTCTCAGAAAACTGACCTGCGAGGAAAGCAATTGTGGAGAGGCTTCACGACAGAGGAACTGGAAAGGAACAGAACAAAACTAAGCAAGGTAATTTTGGCTGACTAGCAGGAAAGTTTTCAGCAATTAAGCCAGCTACACTGCAGGCTAGTCATCCTCTCCCAGGAGGGTGTTATTCCTGCACAAACTGGAAAAACCCAAAGGTTGCAATATAGCAAACAAGGGGTTTTTTTGGTGTTTGGGTTTTTTTTTTTTAATAGCAGAGAGTTGGAATTAAAATAAGTGGTTCTTATATCTGAATTCAGTCTTACCATCAGTCCTGTGCCAGAAGAATTTAAAATTACTCCCTCATCACAGGAAGGATCCCTACATGTAAGGGGACACAAAATATTCAGTCTAGGATTAATTCCTGAAACTTTGCAACTGCACACGACTACATGACTGCATTCAGATGGACAGACACCTCAAGACACCTGCAAGCTCTTTGGTAAGAGCCATTCTTACCTAGGCAAGAGTTCCTAACCCATCCAGTTTCAACTCATACGGATATGAACGGGCACACTCAGCATCAGTGCACAACAAAATGTCCAGCCAAGTTTGACAGCTACAGCTTAATGTTTGAGACTCCACCACTTTTAATATTTTTTTTTGTAGCCCATCCATACTCTCCTTCCCTCATTCTCTGCTCGACATCACCAAATAATATGAAATATCCTAAAGTACTGTTGTTAGCAGGGCTCTTACCCCAACAGCAAACAGAAAGAGGGTTTTATACACCAAACTGACAAAACCCAACCCTTACTTGCCAGTTTGAGAGCTGCATTCATAATTGTTTGCCATGACAGACTTGTGTATGCCAAGCTGCAGATCCTGTTCTGCAGACAGCTGCAGTTACAACACCTACCCTCTGTCCTCCACTTTAGATTTTTTGGGTGTCCTAGCTGAAGATAAGGATGAGGCTTCAAAAAAGCCACCTACAGAAACGCTGGCACGCTATCATCCATTCAGATGGTTTCCTCATGCAGACAGACTGGCTCCTGGCTAGGAATCCTGAGGAAGTAGGTAGAAAAGACTGAAATTAAGCCACAGAATGACTTGACAGTAATTTCCTTCTCTGGGGAGCTCCCACATGCCCTGCCCTTTGACCAGTCTTCCAGTGAGCAAGAAGGTCATAAAGTCCTAGGATGTGGCAAACAATTACACCCAAAGACCAAGCACGTCAGGAGCACAACTCCATCACAACACTACGTTCTTCCTTTTTAATTTTTTTTTTTTGTGGTGGTCAGAGTCCTCCACCAGTTTGAAGTAGCCAGAAGGATGGGTTTGCAGAAGGAGCCTCAATGCCACTTCCAATCTCTCAGCACCAGAGCAGCCAAAACTGGGGTTTCCCTAATAGAAAGGGAGCATTCCTTTGCACTGGTTTAACACCCACTACAGAACAACCATTTGCCGTTGAAATTAAGTGAAATGTTCTTGGTAGTCTTCCAATTTTGCTCACTCCTCTGATAAAAAAAAAGACTTCTGAAAAAACACGCATCTTAAATCTTCTGAAAACATCTAGCATCTAAGAAACTCCAACAGACTGACATGAAGAAAGGCAGCTAGATTCAGCTCAGACTGGCCTGCAATTGCTATTCCCACAAGAGAATATTTTTACACTCTGGTAGGCTAGACAGCAGTTTGCTGTTTCCCTATTGGGAACATTTTAGTTCAGAGCTAGGAGCAACTCCTCTGTTCACAGCACTTTCTTTCCCCGAGACAGTGCCAGCCTCTGATCGTTTTGTCTCTGAACATTGAGGCTGTGAACTTGAGTCCTGCTGGGAACCAGATAAGTAGCTAGAATTGGGGTCACAGGGTTGACATTATTAAACCAACTAATGCACTATGCTGCTGAGTGGAGGATGTCCTTAATTGATCGAGTTTACCATAATCCCATACAGTTATACAATTTAAGGGAGGAGAGGTCCAATGATGCCTTTCCCAGGTAGGAGGTTGACCTTCCATCCTCTTCCAGGTACACAATATGCTGATCACAGAAGACACCTTGTTAAAAAAAAAAAAAAAACGAAGTCCACAAACTTCTATACTCCAATATGCCAAGCACTCATATTGTACATTGAGGAGCTAGCACTGCTCTTCCCCAAAACAATGCAAGAGTGTTTGCATGAGGAGTTCAATTGCACACACTTCATCTCCTTGGCCATGCTGCTATTTCAAGATGGCTGCCCATCTCTCCCCATCCAGGTCATGGTTGATATTAACTTTATTCCTTCACATCTTTTTTTCACTGCCAGACTGAGCTGTTGGTAACAGGCTATGCTGCTGCCTGTTGGCAAAAACAGAAGAAAAGAAATCATGGCAGCTTTTGAAGAGTGACTCAGGCAGGCTGCTGCTCTCGCAGAGCTGTGTTTTCAGCCTGGAGATACAAAGCAGATACCCATGGTGTGTTTGAATAGAGGCCTTATGTGCCATTACAAGTATTTTATTGACTGTGTACCGAGAACACCACAGCAGTTAACTGCCAGACATCTTCTGTCAACACATGCTCCAGGACTCCCCCTCTAGCCTAGCCAGGCTATTTTGATGGTCACTACCTGAACGATCAGTCAGAATACTTTACTGTGCTCTGAAACAACGCCACAGGGACTAGTAAGCATTGAGAGCCAGTTGTGGTCATATTGATTAAGCAACACAACCTCCCTGGGCCTTTCGTCACCTCCTCAGGATAGAAGCATCCAGTGCCCAACAGACCATCTTGGTCCACACCACTAAATTAAGTGCTCTTGTTAGTTTTAACAAGCAGTCTTCATCGAAGGTTTGACCTGAGCTCACTACCCAGCTTTGCATGTCTTCACCATGAGCAATTCTGCCCAGGCAGTCTGCCTAGACATCACATCTCTGGTATCTGTCCCCCAGCAGCAGACTGGAGAAACAAATTTGTGTCTTCACCAAAGACAGGCTGGTTCTATCTCAATACCAAAACCAAGTCAGGTTTCAAGCTGTACCCCGAGTAAAGTAAATGAGATCTGACAGCCCTGGAGAAGTTCAAACCCTTATCAAATCCTTATCCCTTATTGCCCAAGGTACATGCTCCTGTTCAGAGCAGTTTAGCACATGCAATTAATTACAGTCTATATCCAACTTATCACTGCCTAGATCTGGTGTGGGTTGAGTCACCAGACTGCTTTCAACCTCACTCATGAAAGGTTGAGATCACTAACTAGCTGTGTCCCAATTCCACAAAGCGTACTGAAGTGCTGAGAGGACCATCCTAGCCAGGTTCAAGGTTATTATCTGACTTTCTGAAAGATTAAGAGGTTCACCTGGTACATTTCCTCTGTAAGAAGAGTTGGGATCATCAACAAGCAATAGAAACTATGAGGAAAGAGTTTAGCAAGTCCTACGAAAAACATAAGGAAGAGTTTTGTAAGAATTGGGGAAGAGAGCACGATGTAGACAACTAAAGACACAGCCCATCTCCTTACAACAGCCACACAGAGCAAGTCTTCCTGGCCACACTTCCCACACAAACATCCCATCAAGGTTTTAGGTTCTGCAGAAAGAGCTAAGGCCTGGGGTACGGTTGCTATCAGAACATAATGTTTGAACATAATGGGAATTGTTGATTATGGGTATGGTAGAAAGCAAAAGCATCTCAAGAGCCAGCAGGTTCAAGGGACAAGGTGGGCAAAGACACATAAGGACATCTCTCCTTACCTACCAGAGGTCACAGTGCTTTTTCTCCATTATAGCATGGTTAAGTGAGAAACTTCTCTCCCATAACCGAGAGTCTCTAAATCAAAGATCAGCTCATACAGAGTCATTTAGATCTTCAGCAGCACAAACAGAATTAGCAGTAGCCTGGAGGAATCCGCTTTGACAGACTATTTTAGGTAGGTTAAGCAAATCTGACTCAGTAACACAAATTCATGTTCTACTTCCCTCTGTGAATTATGCCCCAGTAAAGACACTAGGGCACAGTTTAATGAAGATAGAGTTGATTAACGGTGCAAAGGGGGAGCACTGCAGGACCAAAGTCAGGAAAATAACTGGACAATTATTTAACCCTTAATAGAACACTTGCTGCTAAACATGAAAGATTTCCAAAAGCTTGGTGCTTGATGAAGCAGTAGCACCTCTCCTCCAAAGGGAGGCGATTTTGGCCATCTGGAAGAGGTGGTTTTTTTTTTTTTTGGAAGGCACAAAGCATGGCAGCCCAGAAGAACAGAATGAGGAGCTCCGGGGAAAGCATTTGAGATGCTTTGAAGCAGGCTTCCTGCAGGTAAACGCTTCCCTGTTAGAGGGAGATACACACAGACATACTCGAAGTCAACCCTCCCTGAGAACAGGCTGAGTAGGGGGTGGATCAGGACAGGAGAAGCAAGTCTTCTCACACCGTACAACTCCTACACTTTACAGCACGGACTTGCACGTGCTCTGAGCAAAGAGTGCCCTCAGGGAAGCATTCCTATTGCCAGAGCATGGTGCTGGGAAGTGGCTGCAGCCACCACATCTGTCTAAGATGATCAGGTAGCCCCTAACATCCAGGAGAACCAAAGGCTGCCAAAAAACTCCTCTTAACACCATTACAATCTTGGAACACGGTTTGTTGGCACAGGAAAACATGAAAGCAACTCTTTTCTACCTGCATCATTTGGAGCCAGCTCCTCCAAGCTGGAAGCTCTCCATAAGTCTAAGAGCAGCAATTTTTTGGGTGGGTTCCAGGTACTTTTCAAACAGCTCCTGGCCAACCCAAACTCCCAAGAGAGGATGAGGGTTGGGAATCCCAGTCGTGACCAACTTTGGCTGCTGCCTGCATACCTGCGCTAGGAGCATGAATGAAGTTGCAGGGCCAGCTCCTGAAGCTATCCAGGGTATTCCCAAAGCCCTCATCCTCCTCCACCCCATCCTGCAGCTCTGCAGGGCAGAGAGACCCCCTCCCCAACCGTGTGCCCCACCACATGGCAATCTGTCTGATCCATGGGTCACTCACCACGCAGATACACCTCATCTTCTATTTTATCTTCATCGAGCTAATAGTGAGCTTCAAAGCAACAAAAGTAAACTCACACTAGGACAAGCTCTCACCATCTGCTTCACAGCCCGCTCAGGACCTCTCATCCTAAGAGGGAAGGACAAAGACACAAGCTGAGCAGATTCCCTAGGGCTATCCTTGCCTCCATCCTCACCATGACAAATCAGTGCTAGTTATCAACCCTACCATCACCACCTCTACCAGGGAAGACAGACCATGGCCATGGGCCACTCCACCACCTCATCCTAACCCAGGAGGTGTTTTGTGTCCCCCCCCCCCTCCTGCCCACCACAGCATTCCAAGACCGGACTGAGGCTGCAAGAGTTACACAGGGCTGTGCCGCACAGATCCTCCAAATATAGCCAGGAAAGGGCCGGCATCCCCGTGCAGGAAGACCCCCTGCCTCCGGAAGGAGCTCCAAGGGGAAGTGCTCGCTCAGAGGCTTCCTGGCTCAGCCGTCCAGGGAAGCTGTTTGTGCTGGCAGCCCCAACCGAAGGACGCTGCCGCGTTTTGTCTCCACTTGAAACAATTACCCATGTCCAGGGACAGCCCCAAGGGCTGCGCTGGGGCATCGGGAACAAAGCCACCGGAGCAGATAACAGTGTCCAGAAGTGGCTCATCCTTTCAGCATCTCCTGATGAGGCTCCCCAGCTCCTGCATGGGCTTCCCCCTACCCCCAGATTTGAACGAAAAACAGATTGGAGGAGATTGAGACAGAAATACAGCCGTGTGTCTAAGTTCAAGAGGAGAATAGAGCAATGGGAACAAAGTTTAAGTCTCCTTGGTCCCAGTTATGCAGCTGGGTGATCCTTCCTCCTCTTCAATGCCCTGTATT
The DNA here is from genome assembly GCF_036417535.1 of Chlamydotis macqueenii. NCBI lineage: Eukaryota > Metazoa > Chordata > Aves > Otidiformes > Otididae > Chlamydotis > Chlamydotis macqueenii. Next base: position 81,984,117 of record NC_141559.1, read on the forward strand.
CTTTGCTTGAATAAGCTCAGCATCCCCATCCCTGCTTCTTTATTGCCCACAGAGGGGCTGTTGCTTGGACAGAGGCTGTCCCTACCAGGAGCACGGGGAAAAGCTACAGCTGAGAACAGCACATTCACTTTAAGCTTCCTGACTCAGGGGGGTGAAGAGGAAAAATGATAATAATAATTAAAAAAAATGTTAAGAATTGTGTGTAATGAACACTGTGTTTTGTTACTGAACAGTTTTGTCTATAGGGCAGATACCAATTAAGGGTGTCACTTCCGAGTGTCACAATATTCCCAGCACAAAGACACTCTGCTCACAGCGTTCAGTTCTTGGAAATATTAAAGTAGCAGGCACAGGAGCAGGCTGCAGGCCTCCAAAGGCTGCTCTCTAGATTTTCAGCTATCCAGAGGCACACAAAGAAAATCTGTCTTCTGCTTTTAAGCATGTATGTTGTCTGTAACAAACTGTCAGGTGCCAAAAGAACCAAGCAAAAGCAGTCTGGGCAATATCTGAATCTTTCCTAAATCCAAAAGAGGTCTAACCAGGTGGAGACAGAAGCAAGTGATCTGCAGAAAAGCATCTACAGCTAGTTCATCTTCATTTAAAATTGCTCTCCAGATTTCCCCAAGTTCTGCAGCCTTTAGCCCAACAGCACAGCACTGGCTGACCTTGGAGAAATCGTATGGGCTTCTCATCTCCAAGAGCCATCATGGCTGCCAACACCTTTCTTGATTCCTGGTTATATCCTTGCCTCTGGACGGGTCTCATCCACCTCCACTGGCGTTTTGCTTCTCAGCTGGAGTTGGATAAACTCTGGTTTTCCTCTTGGTAGGGTCTTCTCCAAGGGAAGCAAGAAGGCTCTTATACAACCTGAGAGTTTCTTCTAGAGGTAGGAACCAACGCTCGCTCACTTTGTTAGCGACTAGCGTTTCGCATCCAGCTCCCCCTGCCCACTCAATCCTGGCACATGCAGCCTTGCTCCTGGGGTGGTCAAAGCCAAGCTGGTGACTGAGGACATTCCAGTAAGTAGCTGCACTGTCATGCAGCCTGTAGCTAGGTCACACACTAAACGTCTTCAATTTGTCAAAATAGGCTTTGCTACATCTAAAAGACCCCCAACAGTAGCATAGTAGACCCCCATAGAAGCCTCTCTTCTCTTTAGAAAGAAACATTCTGCAAAACCACTGAGAAAGCCACCATTTAACAAAAGGATTTCTACGTTGCACTCAATGCCATCCTTGTGCTGTACCGGATTGTTTTTATGCTGCAAAAGTTAACTCTTCCAGACAAAAGAGGGAGCACTGAGTGGTTATGACTTCCTTCTGTTAAGTCATTTAATAAGAAAGGAAATACCAGCAGAATACACAGCACAGCATGTCTTGCTTTGTCCTGCACCATAGGATTCCTGTTCTGCACATCTTGAATTTGACTAAATTTAATTGCAGGGTTCTGCTTTTTTTTTCCTAAAAGAACATTTTCGAGAGCTGACATCTCCCAGCACGAGCGCCTTTGAGTGTCAGAGGCTTTTCTGGGGACGTCATGTTTGTACAGCCAGAAGAGCCAAGGACAGCCTGAGGAGGAACCCCAACCACCAAGCAACAACCACGCTTCTGTAAGCCAACAAGACGCAGTCCAGAATAGGTACGTATGGTCTGCTCCGCTCAGTTCTGGCAAGCATCCCTCTTGGCCTTGCTAGGACATCTGTTGTTTCACAGCGTAGTCTCCTGTGAGATTACACACATGACTTAGCCCCTGCAACCTCGCCAACCTCACACATCATTATCACAGCCACTTCTCATGCCGCCTCAACAACACCACCTTAGCCTACAGGCTTGTGGTACGATTTGGCCATCAAACCCATAAGTGGGACTGCTCCACAAAAAGCCCTCTGAAGTGGGCCTGAACTCTTGCCCTTTTGGATTGCGGATGGCTAAGTTCTGAATTTGTTTTCACACACTCCAAGTTAAAAGTCTGTCAGATGTGAAACTGAACATTTAGCCAAAAAGTGTTTCTGGAGCCCCGGTTCAAAAGAGTCTCAGATCTGCTATAAGTTGCCAAGCTGTGTCTCAAGGGAGAGAGTTTGTAGGGAATTAAACACTCAGTGCTCAGAAAAAGATACATTTGTCCTCCAGTCATAGCATGGGATGCTTATTCCAGGGGTTAATTTTAAATTTTTTAATAGGCAGAAATTACTCACATGGGAGACTTCTTGGGGAGGGTTGCAGACACAGGCCTATCTTGCAATCCAGCATGACTTTTGCAGCGCTTTAAGCTTAAGCAGCTCTAATTTCAAAGAGTTGCTTTGCATTTCATCTCAGAGTTCACTGAGATTGAAAGAAACACCACCACCACAGAAAATGGAAGGAGCACTTTAGGCTAACATGTCCAGGTGCGTTAGTTAACCAAAGGCTCACGCAAGATGTGCAACCACAGACAGTTCACCACTCTTCTACTCTGCGAAAGGGATGCCCTGTTACAGAGAAATCTTCCTTAATGCAGTCATCCTCCCTCATTCTGCAGGCAACGTGTGCTCATCGGCAGCACAGAGCATCTCAAGGCCACACCGGCGCTGCGGGAGGAGACGTGCAAGCAGAGAGGAGAGCAGGGAACATCTCAGGTCAGTGTTACAGCACCTACAGTGCGCAAGCCACAGCACTGATCCCTTCTCCCCCAGCCTCCCCAAAAGATGAGCTACCAGCAGGCCACACATATTATTCAGGAGAAGGAGAGACCCAAATGGTTGATGACTTTGAGGGAAGAACTGATTTAAGTCAGGCAGGTTTTGGTTAGCAGATTCTCACCACAACAGGATGAGCCAAAGGCTCAGCTATCTGCAGGGAACTTCAAACACTTAAGAGAGGTTATTTTGAGTGCTACATAATAGATATATGGCCTTACCCTACGTGGGCCCTTAAGTAAAACTTAATTTTAAGTGCTCAGATGATACCAGAATTTCTATATTAAGACAATGCCTGGTAATACAAGTGGGTATGCAAATGTTTTAAACTCCAACTGCCTGATACTTTTCCACTCAACACATTCACCAAGTACATCACTAGTGGCCATTTGGCACAAAACTTACTAACACCACAGTACCCCACTAAGTCACCTTGTCAGCAGATTTATTTCCTAATTTTGGAAGCGTTGTTACCTCAGATATGAGTGACCAGAGCAAATAAAAAGGTTTTACCTTCAGAATTCTAAACCCACCCTTATGGAGGGACCTACAGGCAGTGACAGAGTCTGTTTTGGACCGACAGCCAGGCTAGCTGGTGGACATCATTTACCTTTTCACATTAAGAGCGTGCACGGACCTGCAGCTGAGCACCCTGGAAGCAGAGGTCAAAAAGATATTAGAGGCATTACAGATATTTTTTCCTTCCCATCCACTCTTATGTGCAGTGAAAATAGTTTGGTCTATCATGTAGCACTATTCATTTTTTAAGAGGTTTTCAGGCAAAATAAGGTGGGTGTTGACTTTTTGTTTTTTATCTCCTGCTCTGCTTTTCCTAGCACTTGGATAGAGACGACCAACTGTATTTATTCACAGTAAGATGGCATACAAAAAAAATCCTACCATAGATTCATTTTTAATCTGTCAGTGCCAGATTGGCTCTTAGTTGAATTCTAGATGCAGCCAAAACTGCATACACACAGTATGTTTTATCTGAAGTTGTAGTGCAGAGTTACTTCACACTGCCCTTTATGTGGTCATCTTTACCTGATGTCGGGTAAAGCAGGTCACAGAATTGTTTGGGTTGGAAGGGACCTTCAAAGCCCACCCAGCCCAACCCCCCTGCAAGGAGCAGGGACATCTCCACCCAGATCAGGTTGCTCAGAGCCCCGGCCAACCTGGCCTGGAATGTTTCCAGGGACGGGGCATCCACCACTTCTCTGGGCAACCTGGGCCAGTGTTCCACAACTTGCATTGTAAAAAGTTTTTTCTAATATCTAATCTGAATCTACCTCCCTCTATTTTGAAACCATCACCCCTCGTCCTGTCCCAGCAGGCCCTGCTGAAGAGCCTCTCCCCACCTTTCCTGCAGCCCCCTTTAGGCACTGGGAGCTGCTCTCAGGTCTCCCTGGAGCCTCCTCTTCTCCAGGCTGAACAGCCCCAGCTCTCTCAGCCTGGCCTCACAGCAGAGCTGCTCCAGCCCTCTCATCACCTTCCTGGCCTCCTCTGGACCCTCTCCAACTGGTCCATGTCCTTCTGATGTTGGGGGCTCCAGGGCTGGACGCAGTACTGCAGGTGGGGTCTCACCAGAGCGGAGCAGAGGGGCACAATCCCCTCCCTCGACCTGCTGGCCACGCTGCTTTTGACACAGTCCAGATCCTGTCACCCCATCTCAGAAGTAACTGTGTGAAGAGCTGCTGGCTGACTTGCCACCCTGGGGACAAGGTTGCTCCTTCTTACCTCATGAAGGTAAAAGCAATATTTTTCTTCTATACACTGAAGCAACAGCTAAGGCTTCAAAAACCTCAAAAGCTGGTCAGAAGGGAAAACTAGGTCTAAACTTACAGTGCTGCTCCCCAAGACACTGTTTTCAAGGTTCCCCTCAATTCTTTCACACAAGCATGCTCCACATAACTAAAGTTGCAATCAAGTAAGGATCTGGCAGCCAAAGGCCTTGCAAGGGTTACAGGGGATGTGCATGCGCAGCTGTGTTTCTATAGCCAACCTTTAAAACAGAGCTCGTTAAATAGGCATCAGCAGCAGCACACCCCACCCCACATCTGCCGGCCGTCACTGGAGCCATTCTATTAGTTGCTCTCCAAACTCATATTTCACGCTACAAGTGGTGGTCGAGCAATCATCCAAGCAAGCAAATAAACTTCTTGCATTCTTCTCCAAGACACACAACGACCAACCCTCCCCGGATGCATATTTAAATATCAAAGCAATCTATCCTTTATGACTCCACCAAAAACATGTCATTCTCACATTCTCTCATCTGCAAAGACGGAGAGACCAAGTGACCATGGTGCACTCGTGACATTTGAATAGTCTCCAGTTAATTTTTATCTGCCTCTGAACTTTGAGTCACGGTCAGAGTTACACGCACAGACCTCTTCTCCTCCAAGAGTCCTTGCACTGCTTCACACAGGACCTCCATCACACCTTCCACCATTTTTGACAGAGGGCAACAGTCCAGCATCAACATGTCAGGACCCACCTAACTATTCATATGGTGCAGGATGACAGCCATATTCTACCAGAGCTGGCCAGCAGTCAGAGCTCAGCTGGAATTTGACCAGGAACAAAGTCACCCATCTACTAGAGATCCCGAGCCTTGCTCTGGGAGGAGTTTCGCAAACACGTTTGCTAAGGGGCACCACTTCCTCTGCCTCACAAGGAAATACTTACATCGCAAAGACTCCAATCCTCTGAAGAGATTCTGCTGAACTTTAAATACACAGTATCAAGGATGTGGCAGGTACCAAGTGCACAGGGTTCATGCCAAGTAGTCAAGACATTGCAGGATCAAGGCATTGGGTTTCTTGACATTCCATGCAGACTCTGATTAATTTGCCACAGAGATGTCAACTATTGCCTTTTGAAGGTGAAAGCAAAGCTACTCCTATTTCTAGGCAACTAAGCTTTCTTAAGAGGCTCACCTTCCAAAAGCTTTTTTTTCCTCCAGAGTCAACAAACACTATCCCAGCTCTTAAAAGGAATTGGCTTACATCAGGGACATCACGATTAACCAGCTTCTCAGGTAAAGTACATGTATAGCAAGAGAGAAACACCATAAACAGATGCTTGAATATATATAAAAAAACTAAAAACCACTACATCTAGATTGGTAAGCAATCCACCTGCTCCAGGGAGACCTTAGAGCGGTCTTCCAGTGCCTAAAGGGGCCTACAGGAAAGATGGGGAGAGACTCTTCAGCAGGGCCTGGTGTGACAGGACAAGGGGTCATGGTCTCAAAATAGAGGGAGATCTATTCAGACTAGATATAAGGAAAAAATGTTTTACACTGAGGGTGATGGAACACTGGCCCAGGTTGCCCAGAGACGCAGTGGATGCCCCATCCCTGGAAACATTCCAGGCCAGGTTGGCCGGGGCTCTGAGCAACCTGATCTGGTTGGAGATGTCACTGCTCCTTGCAGGGGGGTTGGACTGGATGGCCTTTAATATTCCCCTCCAACTCAAACCATTCCACAATTCTAGGATGTAGAAATCAGAGCAAGCAAAGGCTCATATCTCAGAGACAGTGAGCAAGATAGAAGAGGTATGGTGCACATGAAACCCTGGAAGAGTTGAACAGGAGGGTTGGGGCATTTGATGATGGGAAGAGTGCTAGTGGTGAAGATGAAGCTACACTGAGCTCAGGTTGATAGTTGCTTCACACATCAGAGGTGGATTTTTAGTTCTTCAGGGAAGTGACAATGTACTGATGTATTTGTCAACCTGAAAAGAGCTGAATTCCTACTTTTGACTAATAGCAGCTAGCAAAAAAAAAAAGAAAAGAGGGACTTATGGTGCTGTAGTATCTCCACAGAAATCAGCAACAGGAATGAGGTACACTTGATGTGCAAATATCAACACAAAAATACAGCAAAAACTAAGGATGAATCTATTTATCAGCTTGACAGAGGAGCGAAAACTGTAGTGTATTCAGAAAGGGAAAGAGATAAACCAAGGTAACAAGACATCAGCACCAGCTGACAAAAAGAGGTCAAAGTCACAGGGATGAACAAAAACCAAAACCAAAGTGTTATCTCTACCCATATCATCATTCCTTCAGGAGAAAGGAGCTGTCACCCGCAAACATGCGGCGCTGATGAACTGATGAGGACACCCGTTAAGCTAAAACCTCCTTATTTCAATAAATCTATTCTTCCCCTCTGCCAAAGCAGGTTTGCTTGAGAAAAAAAAAAAAGCTTTTTGCTTATTTAAAAGCAACTCGAGCAAAACAGGTAACATGCTCAGACAGCTTATCTCTAACTTTGTATTTTGGCCGTTCTGCTTTATAAACCCTTATCTGCTGGGGGAAGAGTCCACACCACAGCGTGGCTACGTCCCTTCCCTGTACATTTCTCAGTGTCTGGTACACCGTGTACTATTTAATATGTCCACATCGAAGAGAGACAAGAGCTACAGCTGAAAATTACTCAAGAAATAGTCACATTAATAGAAACCTGTCTCAGAACTGGTGCTCATCATGTCAAGCTTTCTGTGCCTGTCTGTATTTGTCTCCTTACTATGTATGTGTGTCACACTTGGGCTGCATAACTGCCTGCCAGATCCCCACCGTTTACTATTTCAGGTGGTAAATGATTCGAATACAGAAGCATCACGTCCATTTTCTGCCAATAGCCATACTTTTTATTTCCTGGTAGTTAGAATTTAGCGCACAGTCAGTACCTTTGAGACATAAAGTGTTATTTAAATGTCATCATGAAGTACTCAAAAAAAGAGCAAGCCATTTTAAGAAAAAGGCAAGATAATCCAAGCAGGGAAAATGGTTTCAGTTTATTATAAAGAAAGGGTCTCTTTCAAGTGTCTTTCTATCAGAGGTACCTTACCTGTACAGTTTTTGGGCCCTAATTGTCAAGATGGGAGTCACACACACATTTAAACAACGCGCAGTGGGGAGCAGTACTGTGGCTTGTCATAGCTCTTCAGTCAGCCTAGGAGGTATTCATTACCAGAAACAATTAAAAAATCTTGTCAGAAATGAGTATTTAATGCTTCATCAGCAGAGCTTCCACCATTTAGGTTAACTGTTTCTCTACTCTGCATGAATAAAATTACTGAAGTTTAAAGAAAAATCAGCAATTGCATTCCGTTGCTGCTGATAGAAATCCAGATTGCAAAATGATTCCTCCGCTTCTGTGTAGAGGACACTTAAGTAGTTCCTTTCCTTGCCCATGCTGATTTTTGACCTTCTTCTCCCCGTACTACCACACAACATGGAAACGTGTCCAGATGTGCCACACTGACATCCCCCACGTGTCAGGCCCACCAAGGGGTTGAATGACTTTCAACAGTTCCCCTTGCTGTCAGCATCCAAGCACTTGTGTCCGGGGTGTGCTCTGATATTTAAGGTAGAGCATTGCTCAAAAACCGTGCCCAAATCCCTCTCAAGCTGATCCTACACTGTTTACCCCAAACCCAGGCTCACATTTCAGGGCCTAAACTCACTGGTTGCTGTGCCTCGTGGCCCCAATTGTTTTGCCATTGGATTATATCCTTACAACTCTAGTCTGCAATAGGCATGAGGACTCTCTTCCCTTGGGAGGCTAAAGATTCAAGTAAAGCAACATTTCAAATGCACTATTAGTAGAAAATCTCCAAGTCTGTGACCTAGATACAGCTCTTGTGCCACCCAATAAGTTGAAGCCCTGGCCAGGTTCTAGGTACCGAACAGCATCTTCAGGAGACAGGAACTGGTCTCTTCCAACCTGGAGGTGTTCACTCACAGGGAGAGATCTGCCTGTATGCAAGGGAAATCCTTAAATCCAGTACAGAAGTTAAAGCCTTTCTAGGTAGGCAACCCAATGGCACCAAGAAACACGAAACTGGGCTGCTGAGAAAGCAATTAGCTTCAGAGTACAGGATGCTATTAGTAGCATCTGAAATTTAGAGGAGATTAAAGAAGTTCTCAGCAACACTTGACAGCCATTTCCACACTCTAATGAGAAACTGAAATACTTGGGCTTTGAGAAAACAAGATTTCCTTATACTTTCTCCTGCTTCCTCCCCATGCCACACTAATAGCATGTTCCTTAAAACAATCATGCTGAAATCCAAATCCGAAGAGTGTGTTTTTCTACTGCTCCAGTGCCAAAGGTGTCAGCAATGCCTGGAGTGAACACAAAATGGATGCTTATCGCTGTGCGCACAGCCTGCTCTTTCACGGTCACTTTTCTGGACTTGCTCCAGTTCCAGAGGAGCCCTGCAGAGTAGACCTCACCCCAGACTGAGCACGTATTAGAGGAACAAGACTTGGGTTTTGGGTCCACAGAGTGGTGGTAGTGGCTTCTCCAGTTTGAACCCAGGTCACATACTATCCAGGCACATGCTCCTTGAGCTGCAAGGCTATTTTTTAAGAGCTAGCAAGCAGGAGAACCGGCTATTTTGCTTGTTAATCCCATCAGCTTGTTACCATGGAGCTCTGTTGCAAGTTCAGTGCTGTTCGCCCACGCCAAGCACTGAGGAACATTATTACAAGCAAGACCCCCTCAAGGACTTATCTGGGAGACAGCTCAGCCCACCCAGGATGTCAAGAACAACTCAAGTTTCCAGCAGCAAAGTATAGCTTGAATTTGAAGTGAACAGGTAGCAGGCTGGATGGGGGAAGCTGGTGGTCAACTTTGTTCATTCTCAGAGTTTGGCATACATGTTTGTCCCAAGTTGTATATTAAATACTCAACTGCATTTATGGATCAGGGCATGAGAAGCTTGAAGAGCAATGAGAAAGGCAAAAGATACACTGATGCACTTAAGAGGAGATAGAATCATAGAATCATATGGTTGGATGGGACCTATAAGATCATCTAGTCCAACCGTCAATGTAGGGCTTTGGTTTTAAAGACAGTAGTTGTACACGACAACAGCTTGACTACCATACCCAAGTAGCCAAAGCTTCAGGAAGCATTGAAGGACAGTTCTTCTCATGGGCATGGAAGCAGCTGAATTGACAGAAAACTGAAGACCCACTGCAGTTCATCTTCTCCATTCCAAAAACCTGAGGCAGCTCCATGCCTTGCTTTCCCCATTAGCCAGCACAATTCAGGCCTGGGAAAAGAAGTCCAGAGATGTTGTATGGAAAGGATTACTCACATGTCAGTACCTCCTAGTAAGGAGACAGGACAAAAAGTCCAACCATAGAATAGGATCTGGGCAGAGGTCCCTCATGCCCCTGTACTATAGATTTGGCATTAAAAAACCAGCAAGGGCAGAAGAGGAACCCCTAGTACCCGTTGAGCATCACAACTACTCTATTCCTTCATTCTTCCCTTTCTCATACGGGCTGAGGGATAGGCAGACATCCTCCGGTGCCTGTGAGGACTTTGGACTGCAGAAATAGCCAACACACTACACCCATCCTTACACAAATGATGGCCAAATCAACGGAGGGGAAAAAAACAAACCAATGAAAAATACAAAAGCATCCTCTCACCATAACTCCCTACCTGGGAAGCCAGGCAACAAAAGCCCCAGAATACTCTGCTTCTCTCCCCCTCAGCCCCCAAATTTGGGAGAATACAGCCCCCTTGCACCACAGCTATCCAACACTCACATTCGTGCTGGCTATCGCAGAGCTCACGCACCGATGTCAGACGCGACAAATGCCACTAACCTCTCACACGCCATGGCAAGGCGCTTGCTCGAATAGGTCAGACGAACACGCTGCGAGACTGCCGGTAAGAGAGGCCAAGGAGCAAGTCTGGAGAACCCAGATGCTGGTGTAACATTGATAAAAATACCTTCAAAACAGCCAAGTCAGCCAACTCCAGCCTTCCATTTAAAGAATCACTAGATCAACACCAGGCTTATTCCTTAAGATGCAGACAGTAGGAGATGAAGTTTCAAAAAAAAGTTGTTGAATCACACCCATTCTTAAAAATAAATCAACTATTAAAAGGCACGCTGCTTTAGAGATACGTATTCCTCATTGTCCTAATTACAAAGTTGGCTGAATGCAGCTCTTTGAAAAATGAAACATGGCTGTTGTCATGCTGTTTCAGCAGGGTGGTGTGTCAGAGGAAGTCCTCCAGCAGACAATGTTCTTTCAGGGGCTGATTGTATATCTAAGGGAGGGCCACATGGCCCGTGACCCCTGAAATGCATCCATTAAAGAAAATAGACTCACAAGCACACAATCACTTCCATTTGTCTTTTGTGCTATTGTGGGAGATTCAAGAATACTGGGCTATTTAAATAGGAATGATGTGGGGTCTGCGGAGGTCTGCGCAAGAGCGTGGAGAGTCCGAGTTAAACCCTTCATGTTCTTAAGGGAATTCAGCAGAACTTCATTTTTTTTTTTTCTAGGATACTTTTTAAAGAGGTAATCTTCCTTCCAAGACTGCATCTTCAGACAATATTATTAAGGCCGCCTAACCTTTCCCAGTACTCTTTTCAGTTGCTTATAAATTCACCAAGTCCTGGCTGTTCAAGATAGGAGTTTGCATGCTAGCCGGGTCTGCCTCAGGCAGCTCTCTTTTGGAACATGTGAATTCAACTGCTTCTCAGAAAGCAGCATGGGAATAAACACATTGTTTTGTTCAATTTCTGGTGACTTTTTTTTAAAGCCTTGGACCCATGATTTAGGACTGGGACTTTAATGAGTAGGGGATAGCTTTTTGTGTCAAATTTAATTTTTGTCATCGCCAAAAATCTAGGCAAATTATAAGCCTTTTGAGGGGAGGAGAAAGAGCAACTAAATTGCATATGCTCAACAACCCTTAGACTTCAGAATTTAAGACTCAAGGGTTTTGGCTTTGCCGAGTAAAATTGAAAGCAGGTATGGGGCAAGCAAGCGGTAACAAGGAATAGGAGCCAGTAAAAAAAAAAGAACAGAAAATATGCAGCAGCAGGAGACATACCAAGAGAAACAGCGACTGAAGGACATTCAAAACCCAAAGTTTGAAGCCAGTAGACCAGAGTAGCAGCTTGGGAAGACCAAAGAGTTATAACAAGGGACAGCGTCAGGACAGAAACGGTCCAAAATGCTCTACTGGCTCCACCACAGAACATGCCTTTCTGTGTCATGGAGGAATCCTTATTTCATCCATTTTCATGAGGAGACCTCAGTGGGCCAAACTGACATTTTCTGTCTCTAATGCTGCTCAACTGGAAAAGCCCTTTGCAGTTGTTTTAAGGAGCAGGGTCTGTCCAGCAGCCCTGGAAATGCAAGCCTGCTGATGGACAACACCAGCACCAGAGGCAGGCTGAGAAACACTTTCGCAGTAGCAAGGCAGGAATTAACTTCTGCAAGTTGTTATTTTGTGAATGAAAGTGTAAGGCAGTCTTTAATTATTCAACCATAAGCCATACAGCCTTCGTTCCATTATTTTATGCTCTACAGTGCTGGTTTTGTGGCCTGTGCGTTTTTAACAATTTGGCACCAAGTTGAGTGTTGGGCATTATGCTCAAAGGGAAAGCGAACGGAAACGGTAGTGTTTGCTAAGCCTTATTCAACATTTGTATAACCTCGTGTCTGATTACTATTCAGTTTGCCTTTATGTTTTGGAACAGAGATGGAAAAACATAAGCTTCACACCTTCCTGCATGAAGTTAACCACAGCCAGTTATACCACCATGGATAGATTGCTCCAGACATTCCCAGCTCTAGTGAGGAGGTCCACATGGTACCAAAAGACTCAAGTCAGCCACATGCTAGCCATGCAGAGTGCAAAGGTTATAAATACAACAACACAGCTGAGTGCCTGGCATCTAATGTCTAGAGCATCGAGATGAAGGATGCATCTCCAGTCCTAAGCTACATCAACATCAATGACATACGCACAAGTTTCAAGCAGTCTACTAGCATGGTAGAGGCTGTAGGAAGGGTCAGAACTCCGATCTCGTCATCTTCCTTCAAAGCAGCTTCAAGCATACAAAGTCTGGTAGCAACCAACTATGACATTTCACACTTAAAATTAAATTCTGCTAATGCAACTGCCAAGGCTGATTACAGTATTTAAGAGTTTCACCATTGGTTGGTGAAAGACAGGTGTACCTGCTTCTAACCAATAACATACCAGATCTTTAAAGCAGAAGATCTACTCATGATCAAGAGTAATGTACCATCTCTTTCTGTAGAGATGGTGTTTCCTCAGTTTATTCAATCTCACTTTTGAGCTAAAGACAAAGAATTTTGTCAAGTGTTTTGAGGTTTATGTTAGAAATGTAAGCAGGTAGAGGTACACATTATGCAAGTTTAACATCAATTCTGACCCCAGTAGCTCGCTTTTCTTCCATCAGCCCACACTCTTAAAAGGGTCAGTTTTATATGCTTTTATCTTGTTTAACTAGCCCTTGTCAGCTTGCCATGCACACAGTTTTTCATACCTTACTCAGGGTACAATAAAAGCATATGATAGCATTGGAAAATGGGGCAGAAATGGATTTATTGAATTAATGGCTTGCAGAAAGGTAATGAAACCTGTCGAGAACAGGAGTCTACAGCTAAATGTTGCCCCTTGCAGTTCTGTTTCACAATCTGCAAGTTCACAGCACTTAGTGTCTCCTTCCGGAGACTAAAAAGCTTGTTTACAAGGGGATTGCTTTCATAAGCGAGGTTTTTTTTTGGGATCCCCAACCTAGGCAGAGTCCTCATTAGCAAAGCAGCTAAGAGCACCTCCTACGTAGTCATTAGCCTACTTCAAATACCCAGTGCAGAGACTACGATAGATCTCGGAGTGACAAAATCTGGATGCAGACAGTGCTGGGGGCTCAAACTTGATTCTTCACAGACTGTGACAGCTCACGGCACACACAAGTCCAGGAGAACATTTCTGAGGACGAAGTACCTCGTTCAGTCACAACAACAGCTTGCGAAGGCTTTGACATTTATTTTTATTTTGATTTGGAATAAAAGGCATCCCCAGGCTGAGCAAGCTGTCAGCTACAAGCCTCCAGGACACAAAGCAGCCATTTCATCTCTGCTGCACAGGGCATCACTGTGCAGTTTTTGTTATTACAAACTCACTCCTTAATTCCCTTATCGTGGGTGGGGGGAAGCCAGTGGCTGGTGGGGCCCAAACAGCCAAACCCTCCTATTCATAGGAGATACGTTCCTGCTTTTCAAGAGAAGAATGGCTAATTTGAAGGAAGCTATAACAGCAAGAACACAGGAATCCAGAGATTAATAAACCAACAGCCTCCAGGATTAGTCCAAGGATCATTTTGTGCAAGCAGACATACAACGATATCTATGTACAAGCACGTCTGTGTAGATGCGTGGAGGCTCCGACTACTCAGATATCAGACTCCAGTCCCAGACCTTATTGCAAACAGATATTGTCATCCACACCAGCAAACCCAGGCATGTTGGCGGGGAGGGGACTCGTACTTCCCACCACTTCTGCCCCAAGGACCAGCTGCAGTGCTTTGCCCTGTTCTCAGAAGCTGAGGGAAATCGCATCAGTGAGGGACAGGAAGAAAAAGAAGCTTTGGGACTGTAGCAACATTATGGACAAACATTGAGGAAAAACTCCATAGAGGTAAAGCCCCAGCACTCACTTATTTTAGGCGATTTAAACAAGATGACATAGCTATCTAGCTTGTAAGAAAAACAGTCCTGAGGACAGCTTCAGCAGACGTACAGCCTTGTCCAACTGTTCTGATCTCGGGCATGTTCCTTGGCATGCAATCAACCAGACATCAAAACAGATGCATTGAAAACCAGCACTGAATATAGGCAAATATATCAATACTTGAATGGCTCCCATCAGACCAGAGCTGGACCCAGAGCAAGAAGTCTGACTTCCTAACAAAAATAAGCACAGGCAAACTTGAATAGACACAAGTTCAGACATCGTGTTAGGACAATAACAAACATTTGCATAACACTGCTGAAATCCTAATGAGATGTCAGATACTGACACTTGTACTTGAAAGAAGCATCTGTTGTGCCAAAGTTACCACCAGATTGGGAAACAAGGCAGGGCCAAGGCAGAGCTGCCACACTAATGAGCCTGGCCACCTACAAAGGAATCCAGGAAATCACCCAAGGAGTCCTCTGGTCTCACTGTGTAGGTGAAAGCCTTCAACTCAAAAGTCAACAGGCTAATTGCCTGGAGAAACCAATTGTTTCAGTGCTAAAGCAACAGCTGGTGCATAAAGTTTTACGCCTTTCAATTATGACTAATCTGAGAGCTGATATCAAGCTACAGCCTGTTTGCTGTAGACTTAAACCTTTTGTTTATCACCTCAAATGTAAGACAAGAATGAGCCTGAGCATCAGTTCACCTCCCTCACAAGCAAGTGCGTCATCTCTCCTAAAGGAACACAGGAAGAAGAGAGTTATTTGGGGAAATGCCAGTATTTAAAACTATTGAAAGAATGTACCAATACCAGCGACGTGGGATGGTTATTGTTATTCTTGAAATATCTTGGAGGATGCCATCAGCTACTTTCTTGCTCTAGAAAGATCAGGAGAAACAGCTAAAGCTGTGGGTTTGCTCGTCATGGATGAGAAGTATCTCAGTGGGACATCTTTTGGCACAGACACATGTGAACCAGGCTGCCGTAGAAGCACACTTTCCTTTCAAACAACCGAGACACCATGGTGTTTATCCCTAGGTCAAGGCAAAGTAGCATCACTACCATGCCTTTGTAGATTCATAGTAAGATTTAAGCTCTTCTGATCTTATGCTTTTTTTTTTGTTCTGCCTTATCTAGAGCAGGAGGAACTTTTGAAGAGGTGACCAAGCAGTAAAGCTATGCTCCCCTTGTACAGTACTGCGAGGCTTTTAGACCTGCTTGCTTTAAGACAGTGGTAAACAGTCATTAGAAGTCAACACAGAGCCAAATTCAGATTTTTCTATTTGACAACACCTCAAAAAACCCCTGTTTGACAACACGGTAACTCTGACCTGAGGAAGCAGCGGACTTCCACCTTGCATCTTTGGCCATGGCACTGTCTGCTAGATATCATGGCTGTGGAAGCTCTTCTACAACTTTCTGACAATTCCTCCCCCTGTTCAGCAGGGGTGAGACCACACCAGGAGTGCTGCACCCAGCCTTGGGCTCTCCAGCAGAGAAGACAAATGGAAGCGAAACCAGCAATGAAATACCAGAACAAGTAGGAGCCGGAGCATACAGTGTATGAGAAGAGCAGAAGCGGGTCTGTTCAGCTTGGAGAAATAGCCAAGGAGGTATCTCACTGCTGCAAACAACCACTATAAGGCAATATAGAAGACATTTCAGAGGTGCACAGTAAGAAAATGCTACCTGTAAAAATGGAAATTCCAATTCAGTGACATTGTGGGGTCATTTGGTTAGTTTTCCCCTCCTCCCCCCCCCTCTTTCTTAAGAAGAGTCATTAAGCTCCGAATCAGGATCTCAGGGAGGTAAAGCAGCCTCCCATCCTTGGAAGTACTCTCAGCTTGACTGGACAGAGCTCCTGGAAACCTGACCTAGCTTTGAAGGACACCAGTCTTGGACTGAGGGATGGGAGACCTCCAGACCTCTCTTCCAGCCTCATCTATTCCACAATTTAAGTTTAAAAATTTTATACTAGTGTAAAACTGTCAATTTTTTTCTCAAGAAATTAAAAGGCACTTTCCCTTGAGGACAGCAGCCACATAGCTGAAGTACAATTCCACTCCAGACTTCTCAATCCAGCACAAATTAAGAATAATCACACTAAGAAATGCTGCTTATTTCTGCCATTCTTGCTGCTGAAAGCACCGGTGAGTCACATCACAGAACGAGACCAAACAAAAGTACCTTTCCCTGAAACTTAAGGACAGGCCTGAAAGTTTACCTGAAGCGACCTCAAGACAAGTACTTTTGTACAGAACAGGGCTACAGGGATGCTGCTGTTGGGTTTTTTGCTTTTCAGTTACAAAGTGGCTGGGGCAAAGATCTCACACACTTGCTTCCCAGTATGGGCACTGCAGGGAAGCTGTCCTGAGGTTGGTAGCTCTTGAGGAGAGTCTGAAATAAGAAAGCATTGCATATCCTTGTTCCTCTAAGGCCGTTCAAGCATCTCGGCTGAGTCTCAGCACCAGAGAGGTCACCTCTGCTGGAGCAGAGGATTGCTTGTGTGCCAGCTTTCATAACAGCCCTTCTGTTCCACAGAGCATGAACATCACATTGCTTGCACATGCTGGCTGTCCACTGGACAAATCTTAGCTATGCAAGTGTATGGCACACCACAATTTGGAGAGCTTAGACTCCACCAGGGCCACTCCTGACTCCCTGTTGTGAGTACTGTTGTCCAACCTACAGCCCCAGGAATTTGTTGTGGGAGATACCTGGTGTCGGTACACACAGAAAAGTGGGGGGGGGTGAAGAGACCCACAGCACAGGACCACATCAGCCCTGTCAGCCTGGATCAGCATGAGCTGCCCTCAACATTTACAAGTTTCACATGTCTTCTCCCACAACTTAACATTCCATCCCCAGCTTTATACCAATCGCTGGTCCTGCAGAGAAAGCAGTTAAATTCAAACTAGATACAAGGATAATTTTCTTTTATGCTGAAGGTGGCAGAGCACTGGCCCAGGTTGCCCAGAGAGCTGGTGGAAGCCCCATCCCTGGAAACATTCCAGGCCAGGTTGGCCAGGGCTCTGAGCAACCTGATCTGTTTGGAGATGTCCCTGCTCCTGGCAGGGGGGTTGGACTGGATGGGCTTTGAAGGTCCCTTCCAACCCTAACCATTCTATGAATCTGTAGTTTCTACGAAAAGCCCTGCCAAACACCCTGTTTTGTCTTATATCCTCTCCTGACCTTTCTCTTCAGAGGACCCCAGCCAGCCAGCAGACAGCCAATACACAATCCTCCAGGAGGGCAAGAGGAAGAAAACACAGCCCACTTGCAGAGAACACTGCAAAGTTATAGGACAGTTTGTCAGTTTTGGAATGTATTTTGTTGTTGTTTGGTTTTTTCCACTCCAGGATGCAAAGTCTCCAACAGTCAATATTGGTTAGTCTGCCAAGGCTAGGAAACTTTGGGGGTAGGTGAGGAAAAGAAAAGGAAAAAGAAAACATTGCTTTTGCGCACCTGCGTACTTTAAGCCAAGGCAGACCACGTGAACAGGCTGGCTACACAGCAGTGGCTTCCCAAAAAGGGGTAGAGGAGCACACAAACAGCTTCCCTTGCCGTATTGTATGCCTTGGGCAAGCAAAACATTTACTTTCCTACTGCCATCACCACCATACTTTTCCCAACAAGCTCTCTCTTCAACCTCAAGGATTTTAACAAGTGAAAGAAATTTAAATTAGAGCCCCAAAACACTAATGAAAAACAGATAGGTCTTTCAAAGAAAGAGCCAAGCCACCCTCACGTTAGTATTTTCATTTGAACTGGTTTGTTTGTTTTGTTTGTTTTTTTTTTTTTGACCTGCATTCCACAGAGCCCACAGCCACCAAATGATAAAGTAAAAGCAGTCACTCAAAAAAAAAAAAATAATTCAGTTGCTATTTCAGCAGCCTTCTGAAGCCAGAGAAGAGCTGGCCTCTGAAGATGGGTATGGTCACACTGGGAGTGTCACAGCCCCAGATCAAAAGACCACAAACAGCAGCCCGATTGCAGACTGCTGTGAACGCAGACATGAAATAGAAAAGTGTTAGCCAAGGCTAGACTGCGGCTTGGTGCCTGTCCTGGAGCCACACTTGACTGTCTCTTGGGCATTGCATTTACAGCGCTGCGGTTTGCAAACGGGATGCCAGCAAGAGCAGCTAGCTGGGGCTCGCCGTAGGGTTTCTGGAGCCTACCTGTCAGATCTTATCACCTAAAGGCGTCAGGGAAGATGGGCTCCACAGCCAGGTACGGCATTAAGCACGTCAGCTTCATCCCTCCTCCAGAGAGGAAGGATGCAAGCCATTTCTAAAGGCAACAGCAGATTGTATCTGCACTGAGACAGAGCACCGTTCAAAAGCAAGTTCTCTTCAGGCTCCAGCTATCAGGCATCCCAGTTCCTTCAGACTGGGAGTTGGTGAGATGGGAGTTGTGAAACATGGCATCTCTGTTGTCAACATGACCTCACCACATCCAAATGGGTGTCAGATTGTATCTTTTCAGACCACGGCTGCATGTCACCATCCTTGCAAGGGATGGGATGCTGTCAGCACCTCCTACCTCCAGCCTTCCTCTCCTGCCCTTGAGGGACATGGAGCCGTCTCCAACTGATTTGGGAGGCTATGAGCAGATATCCTCTGAACCGAGGGAGCCCAGCCCAACTCAAGTCCATGTTTGCATAAGCTAGCAAGCAGTCAGACATCCACAGTAATATCATCCTGACAGCTCCATCTCCAAGAGCTTTGCTGCCTTGTCTGTTCACAGCTTGTTCACTTTGACAAGACACAGCGCATTCAGAGTGGAAGGCATTGTCTCAGGTCTGTCTCTTCATTTTAACTGTAGTGGCACAAAGGACCTTGAGAGCAATAGAACAGCATCTCTGCTACAGGCCGCCTGTTAAATTAATCTTGTCTCTCCTACATGGGGCAGAACACAGAGGTCATTACCTGGGAGGTCTCAGAGCAATCATTGTGACTGAACAGTCCAGGCTAGAATAGGAGCACGAGAGGTTCAGTTGCAGTTTCCAAGCATTAGATGGAGAAGGGAAAAGAAGCCTCACGATCTTATGGTAGAATAAACAGGACTTTTTAAGTCACTAAATGAGTTGGTAGTATCTGAGCTACTGGAAGCTGTAAAGCTGGAGTCCTTTTTAACTTTGTGTGAAGATGCAAATCAAGTTGAGTTTTCTGAATTGCTGAGCAGAGACAGCCCATGGTGCAGCAGTCCTGGAAGTCAGAGCTGATGCTGCACAGCACAGAGCAGCTTCATCAGGCACAGGTAGGCAGAGCACCCATCTCCCAGCTCCATTTCCCCAGGCACCACTCAGCACAATGGGTGCTTTCCCTTTAGATCTTCAGTGGATGCACAGCCCACAGTGCCACCTACACGAGGGCTCCCAAAACTGAGGGGATCAGCAACAGCTCCCCAGATGACAAAAAGTAACTTCTTCCCTTACGTTTATTCTACTAAACCAATTTAGATTTTGGTACCTTAGAAGTGATACAGACAACCATTACATATAAAAAAAGAATATTGGTGTTTTCCTTCACCAAGCTGTCTTCCTTGCTTCCTAGGTCGCATGTTAGCTGCACCCTTTAGGTGACACTTCACCTGATGGAGCAGAGCAAGAGTCTAAATAACATCTCCCATCATGACCGCATCCCTCAACTAAAGGAAGGAAAGCACTGTAGAGATCCAAGAACAAGAAAGAAAGAAGAGTGTGTGTATATGTATATATTCATTTCCCCTCCCCCAAGCTAAGGGGCCAAGAAAAGCAAACTCAAAGCCCGATAGCTGCTGGACAGACTTGCCAACAGTTCACACATAAGGAAGAGCAGATCCAAGGTTAGGAGCTGCATCACATCAGTTGTGTATATCAGCAACCATCTTCAGCCCATGGACTGCCTTGCCCAAGTGCGGGCAAACATCGGCACAATGAAGCTCATACCAATACCAGACCATTCCCGACCATGAGCCTGTGCCCAGTTTGATTCTGCCAACTGCAACTTTGCGAAGTGATGCAAAACAGGAGTCTGCCTTACCTTCTAATTTACAATATAAATGCTCGCTGTATTCCACGGTATTAAGATTCCGGCCACGATCACTGTGAATCAACATCAGCAACAGCGCAAACAAAGCTGAAAAGCACTTATTTTTCAGCCCTCTCAAGATTCAACAACTCCTCTCAGTTTACCTAGCAATTATTCAAATTTCGTTTGTCATGCTGAAAAGCAGGAAGAAAAAAAGCTGGGTGCTTGTTCTCTGTACTAGAGGGAAAGCTGGTCTGCACCATGAGCCTTCCCATCAGGATCTGAAGCTCAACTGGCTCTGAAATCCAATTTCAGAGCAATTTCAATATGCTGTGTTACCACGTAATCTATGCAGCATCATTAAGAGGAAGACAAGTTTATTTTCTCTTTAGGTTGCAATTATTATTTTTTTTCTACGAGATGAGTTCTGATGTCGTGCTTAGCAGGGAACCAGAGATAAGCTGTGTGCCGGGTGAGAGATCTGATGTTTTTATAAAGCATCTTTCATAAGGCAGCAAGGCAGACATTAAACAGGAAGCGTTTATTGACTTTATACTCACTTCATAAAACATTTACACGGATAAGAGGAGAAACAGGAGCTCCCGACAGCCCAGACTGGATTTCAGTTAAAACAAAGATGAGTTCACGCATTGTTCTAGCGTGCAAGTGGTCTCTAACACTGGGCAGCCTGAGCTTTAAAGCTGCAACACGCTCTTGGAAAATTTAAGAAAAACAGAGCTATCCCATCGGGGCTTCTTACTGCTCAGCCACGAAAGTGTAGTTATCTGCCATCATCCTTTTGATAACTTAAATCAGTGTGGAAAAAGCCTGTGCCATTAGCACAGTATTAAAGTGATATATAAACATTAGGAAATCCATCTCTGGAGCCCCAACATCAGGAGGACATGGACCTCTGGCCTTTTGTGGCCAGAGGAGGCCACAAAAATGAGAGGGCTGGAGCAGCTCTCCTGTGAGGCCAGGCTGAGAGAGCTGGGGCTGTTCAGCCTGGAGAAGAGGAGGCTCCGGGGAGACCTGAGAGTGGCCTCCCAGTACTTCAAGGGAGCCTAAAGGAAAGGTGGGGAGAAACTGTTCAGTAGGGCCTGTTGTGACAGGACAAGGGGTGATGGTTTTAAAATAGAGGGAGGTAGATTTAGATCAGATATTAGAAAAATTTTTTTACACTGAGGGTGGTGGAACACTGGCCCAGGTTGCCCAGAGAGGTGGTGGATGCCCCATCCCTGGAAACAGTCCAGGCCAGGTTGGCCGGGGCTCTGAGCAACCTGATCTGGTTGGAGATGTCACTGCTTCTTGCAGGGGGGTTGGACTGGATGGGCTTTGAAGGTCCCTTCCAACCCTAACCATTCTACGATTCTATAAAATAAGTGCATGGAGGAACAAAAAAAAAAAAAACTTCTTGCAGGTTTGCCCTTTGGCAGCCTCCCAGGCTCAGATCACAGCAGCCTCTTCCCCCTGCACTGTTTACAGGAGTTGCCCTGCAACTTGGGGCTTTGTGCTGGGTGATCAAGACCAGCGTTTGTGGCACGTTTTTGCTCTACCATCCTCAGCAGAGGAGCAGAATCCCCGAGCCCCACATCAGGAGCCACCAAGCACAGAAGCGTTAGGGAAGCAATGCTCAGAACAGTCTTATGAAGAATCTGCGTCCAGTCAAGCATTCACACGTCATGGCGCCAGCTTCCCAGTTCAAAGCAGGTTCACACAAGTTCAATTTCAGCCGATACGTAACGACTCAGGAGAGCCAGCACACATCACAGCTGACACAAGTTCAGGCCAGTGGGGCAGACACCACATCCTGTAACATTTACCAGCTGTGAGAGCTGCAGGTTGCTCAGCTCCCATCCCTCCATCCAAGAGGAAGAAGTTACTTGGGTACACAAGCAGCATCTCTCTTGCTGTGACACAGCTACCCATTTACTTGAGCTTCTCAAAAAGACTTTTGAGGGAGGATAAAGCCTGTGTTTTCCTTCTGCCCTATGACAAAACCAGGAAGGCAGTCCAGGGCCAGCTGTCATGCAGTTTGGCAATGGATCAGCATCATGTTCACCTGTCGGAAGCTGGATCCTCACCTGGCATTCACCAACTAGGACATTTGAAGTTTCACAGCCTTCAGCCTCCCTATGTCACTGGCTCTGATTTCAGCCAGCACTCTGGGTAGGAAGATCACCCTTCATCCTCTCTGCCTCAAAAAGCATATTAATATGGATGCAGTAGCTATAGGGATTTTCTCATTACCAATTAGAAATGTATTACTGTATTTTAAAGAAGATACCATGGAAAGCCTGGCCAGGTAATTTTTTTTTTTTTTTAACTTGACAAAGGCGTTATTTCTTACTGGCATCAGGCTGAGCAACCCACTCCCTGTGTGCTGAGGAAGCATGGAAATGTCCAAACCTAATTAAAGGCATTTCCCATGAAATATGACATTCTAGGAAATACTTCAAATGCTCTTGCCTACCACACGAATCGCATCCCTACCTCCTTCTGAGGTTGCTGACAGATGCCACATATCAGATCCCTCTTTGTTTCAATTAAATTAAGCAGTGAGCTTGATTCGATTAGCACGAGGAAGCTAGCAATCAAGACGTTCTCACAGCAGGAGCAGCAAATCCTGACCCGTCCTTCAGCTAACAGGCTCAGACACACATCGCGTTGCCGTCACAGGGGCAAGAGCACGACAGCATGGGTACCACCCACAGGAGGAGAGTTACCATCAAAATCTTTTGCACGGGCTGCGAAAGGATGTTTGAGATGAAGTACCTATAGGCTACTTGAGATGGGTTTTACAGGCACCACTCGTAGCTACCATGTGTTATTAATAGACCCCTTGCCTAGATGGATACAGCCCCAAGCCCCAACACACCCATGTCAACATGCATTATGTTTTTAAAAACACATTCATTTCTCTATAACCCAGTGCAGATTTCTGCATTTTGTTCTATTCATTAGCTGCAAATTGTTAAGGAGGAATTCCTATAGTCAAACGGAGATTAAAAAAATAAATGTGTGACATCTGGAGGCTTTGGCCTTAATTCCATTTATGGGAACGGCTGATGTCATTTTTTGTTTGTTCTGGGAATATACATCCATTAGTTCCAACTGCACAGAACTTTTAGAAAGAGCCACACATAGATCAGAAAACCCCAGACACAAGAATGACTCAGCCCCTTGCCAGGGCTGAGGCGGAGATGTGCAAAGGGCTCCCTCCGAGCTCCAGCAGACCTTTCAAGCTGCTCTACCATAGAATTTACACAGCAGATGCAATTCCCAACAGCGCTACATCATCTTGTCTATGCACCAGGTATGTGGCTGGAGGCTCACACCCCCACATAGCTTCCTCACTGAGGAGCAGCCCACACAGCACTGGTGCTGCTCAGCCACGATGCCCAGTCCCTCCATCCCCACTCAGTAGGTTGGTGGGGGTCAGCAGGTACCTACAACACAGCAACCTTCCTTCCACAAAATAATAACTCCCTTCTTGGGAATACTTCATTTAAAAAAAAAAAAAAAAAGAAAAATGAAGAAAGATCTGCAAACTCACTTCACTCAATGATAAACAGTAGGATGTGGCTTGTTTCTCCCACCAAGAACCATTTATCTGAGGTCTCATGAGAAGACCATCCTCCATTTTTACCCACAGATATCCCAGACCAGAAGCTATTAAGTGTTTCTCCCTCTTCTCCCATAAGGCAAAACACCCTGTCCTAATTTCCCTCCAGCTGATGTCAAGATACCACACATCAGGTCAAGGGATAACACCAGAAACATCAATCAGACACGAGGAAATAAATAAGAGTAGTCCCAGACACTATTTCCACCTGATGGGAGCCCTTCCTGCCCTCCTATTATGCAATTCTGTGTCCTACCCAGACCAGGAGTAGCCTTTGGCTAAGCTGGAGTGCCCCCCATCCCAGTCTCCTACATTAGCGTGTATATCTCATATGGTTGAGGATATCAGCACGTCCCTTACCTCAATTCCTGCTATGAGCATGCAGCTGGGATAGTTGTGTTACACTCTACTTCACTTGCTTTTGACCTCGTGCTCTGCCAGGAGAGCAAGATTTGAGCAGTTCTACATCAACACCAGTAAGTCCTGGGATGGAAGAAGGGCTTGGCCAAGCAGCTCACTCCAGCTTTCCCTGAGCAAGGCTTTAGCCGAGTTGTACCATGCATGTGTGTGAAGTGGAAGCTTTTGCCAGGTGACCGTACTGCCAAATTCTCTAAGGCATGGTCTAAGTAGGGAGCTGTATTTTGGATCGGTCACTGGGACGAAGGGTCAAAAGCCTGATTACATGATAAAACAGACAGCACCCACCCTTGGTTCTGCCAGGGAAAATCCTTCCTTGGAGATTTGCAATCCAGAAAGGAATTGAGAAGCCAGCTCCACTTTCCCTCCGCTTTACTGACGAGTTTTGCAGAAAGCCTCAATCCTGAGTATTAGAGTTCCACTTGACCAGAAAGAATAATTACAGAAGTGCTTGGAATAAGTAATCATTGGATATGGCAGAACCCAAATGCCTTTGGGTTCCCATTAAATACAGTTAAGATTGGTCAGTGGGTTAAATAACAGAGGAGTTCGGATGTGGCTTTTTGGGGGTGGATGACAGTGGCCAACCACAAAAACAAGAGTGGAACTTGCGAACAAAGCAGGTGATGCACAGGCCTTATCCCATCAAGAGGGCAAGGATAATTTTAAGGCCCGAGTTTCAATTCCAGTCTTTCTTTGAAGAAAAGGCTTGCAGTAGACTGGAGTTCTAGATAAAGTCACTCAAAACACCAGATAACTAAAGTTCAGAGCTGAAAGCCACCCTTTGAACCAAGGACAGGGAGCCCAGCTGGGCACACTTAATTAGAAGATTCCCAACCACTACTTCCCCCAGGGGAGCTCCTCTGTCACGACCAATTGATTTATGAAAGGAAAGCATCTCCTCTGCTCCCCAGAGCCTCCCTTGGGGCTCTCATGTGACTCCCACCCCCCAACTTGATCCGCAGGGACAGTACGCAGCATCACAGGAGACATTCATCAGGAGGGAGCATCCATCACAGGAGATAACAGAGGCCTTTGGCTTTTGAACTGTAGCTCCTACACACTGCAGGGCGGGAGAAAATTTAGTATTCTGGGTCAGTTGCGTATCTCACAGCTGTTCAGCAAATTAGGTTATTGCTTTGAAGATTAAACTGGGAGGAAGTTTAGTTTCGTGTTTTCTCCCAGGGCCATGCAAAAAGAAGTTTTTAGCTCTTGGGAGGAGTAGGGCAGTTTGCTCCTCTGTAGCCTCTCCCAAGCAAGAGCAAGGGACTGAGGGACAGATCAAGGTCCCTTGGGAAGAATGAAAAACACCTTTTTTCACAGAATCATATAATTTTCACAGCAGTTATCCTTGAATCAAGTCCTAAGCAGCAGGAACATGTGTTAGCTGGCTAGTTTACAGAATATCTGAACTCCAGAGCAAGAGTGACACACAGGTGGGTACAGCAGATAACCGAATTACCTGCTATTTGATAAAACACACCTGAGCCTCCCCCAAACAGCAGACCACCAGCTACCACACACACTTCTAGATAGGAGAGGATCCCACATCATCCTCAGAGGTCAGGGATATTTTCCTAGACATCCAGCTGCACACCTGGGAATATTTTCCATTGAGCTCATCTCAGCTGCCTGTACCCCAGGACTTTGACTGAAAAAGGGACCCAACATTCAATGCCCTTCATGTCTCCTACGTACAAGTTCCCACCTGGTGGTTACCTACATCCCTCATATTCTTTTACTTCAGGAGCAGCCTGGTCCATCAAGACCTATCCAGAAGAAACAGCAAGTAAAGGAAGATAAATCACTCCTGGAACAGCACAAGAAGTGTCCCCATTGCCCCACCAGTAGTGTTCATTCAAAGGTGGCTCTTCAGCCAGAAGTAATGGGCACAGCCCAAAGGCTGCTCTCATAAGTGGAAGGAGGAATAATCATTGCATGAGGTCCAACCCCACAGTTTCTCTCACACAGTCCCCCGAGGCAGCTATACCAGGGTGCTCAGCACAACATCACGCAGTTTGTGGCCTCATCTCTGCTGAGAATGGAGTTGTGGCTCCATCCACACTCAGTTTATTTCACCCCATTCCAGCCCAGGCTCTTGTTAGGAATTAGGTGAAATCCCTCAACACCATCATTGCCCAGTCTTCTACTCATACGCTTAGGTTCTCCTGGGAAGGAGAACCTTGCTGCATTAGCTCAAGCTTCACCCTAACCACAAGCCCACGCTACCACAGGAGGCACAAGGAACTTTCTCGGCTGTTCCTCTGAACAACAGCAAGGAAATTTCCTCCCAGGTGCTACTGGCAGTAGCCGCCTTTCCTCCTGAAGAGCACAGTTAGAGATGCCGCCGCTCAAGAAAGGAGACACAGCCCTTCATCACCTTGGCTTCCCCACTACCCAGGCGGTGGGGTAGTCTCTCTGCCCATAGCTTTTTATGGGCTAAAAGTACAAGTTAGTTGTGGGACGCATAACAGGGTGGGAGTTTTTTAATAGCAACTTAATATTGGAAGACGTTTCAAGTGATACCCACCCCACATCAACTTTTGTATTCAAGCGGAAAAACATTTTTTCCTCACCTCTGTCCCTTCCATTGTTTCACGTTGCCCCACAGCTTTGCTCACTCGCCCTCCTCCCCTCACAATGAAGTCTCCACAGTTATCACCCCTAAGCATTGCTTTTGTCAGGAAAGGCACAACAAACAAACAGGACTTCTTCAGAACAGTTTTTAAAAAAAAAAAAAAAAATAAATCCCAATTCCATAAAGACAAAACAAAAAACCACACAACCCAAAAAAATCAAACCAGAGACCTGATGCCTTTTTACAAAGGCCTTCAACAGCTTTCCCCTTCACTTGCTTTACCAGCCTCATGCAAATCCTAACCACTCACTGCATCACCTCCGCTTCAAACAGCCACAAAAAAAAAAAAAACAAGAAAGCACCAAAACACAAAAACCATAACCTACCTTGCTGGGCAGAGAGCCCATTTTCATCAGTCAGGACCTCCTTCAACTCAGTTCTCATCTTCCCAGGGCTCAGGGGATGCAGGGCACAGCCCCCTCCCTCTTCTCCTTTTCCACCAGCTCCCAGAAGGGTTGCCCCATTCATCACCCCCACCACAAGCCCTGGAGAAACAGCTCCTCTCCAGCCCTGGAGAAGAGAAGAGGGCACACAATAAGCAGGCCAGGTCCTTTAATGAGGGTGGGGAGGAAGAAGACCTTCCCACCCACCCTAGCCTTTACCCTCAGCTATTTCCTATTAACTCATTTGCACTTTGTGGTGGGGGGAGAAGATCCTCAGCTGACTGGGTTAAAGCCCAGTGGTCCAACAGCCCAGGCTTGACCTACCTGGGGAGGTTAACACTCAAATTTTTAGGTTGCCAGGCAATATTTCTCCTCCAGGCAGGGAGATGGGGCAATGAGGAGCAGCTAGAGATGTTCTGCTTGGCATTCCGTTGGTGCAGCAGCAGTGATCGTTTAACTGCTGCTTCCCAGATTCTTCCTGGGGTTTGGAAACAGCTGGTGCTGGGGTGGAAGAAGTCACTGGGGAGGGATGGAGGTTGCACAGGTGATGCTGGGCAGCCTGATGGGGAAGCTTTTGGTTCACTGGGAGACAGGAAAGGGCTCTTCCCCAAAAGTTCCTTCCAGTAGCATCCCCTCTACGGATTGGGTAGGGTTAGAGAAGACACTGTGAGTGACAAGTAGAGTGAAAGATCTCCAAAAGAATTGAGATTGGTGTCTGTGACATGTTTAGGGGACTACTTGATGTGGAGAGCTTAGACCTCCTGGCTGTGTTTGGTTTTTATTCTTACATATTTCCTTGCTTTTTCAGTGTTAGACCTGAGATACGTTTTTTTTTTTGTGGGTGGTGACTAGGGTTCCCACAATCCCACACTCCAGATACGTCTCCAGAATAACTACTTGTCCTGGTATCAGAGCATTTTTCTTCATACTTTATCTCACAATAGTGGGCTTCTGATAACTAAGGTCGAAAATGTCAAGAAAAAAATAATAATAAAAAAAACATTAAAAAATCAACTAGTCAGTATCATTAGAGACTCCACATCTCAGGTAGAGGCTTTAATCCCAGTTTCTGAGGAGATAAAAAAAAAAATATACACCCAAGCACCCACTCAAGTGATGGTAAATGACACACTATCTCATTCTTCTGTATTGTACGACCCAGAGCTGTGTCACACAGCCCTCGTGTTAGAGGTGCGAATGTTCACCAATTGCTGCTTATATTTGGTCTGAAAAAAATAATCAAAAAGCTTCAGTAAAGTTGCAAAGCTATGAGCTTTACCACAACTGTATTTTATTCTGTCTTTTCACTTCGATCTGCTTGATTACAGATATTGGGAGTTCCTCCCCAAATTCTTCTTCTTCTTTCACCAGAAGGAAAGTTTTTGCTGTTTCTTTATATCCTTGATGTGAAGCTGTTGGTCTTATTTAAAGCCTATTATTCAAATTTTGTTGTGAAGATGGCATGACTTTTCTTGGAGAGCAAACCCCATGTTTTTTTTTTTTTTTATATTGTAGAATACACGGACTTGCAAAAAGCTCTGAAATTAGGGGATAATGTTATCGTCTCCTTTGTACAGCTGCTGCAGTGAGCCTGGGAGATAAGAGGGAGATGCTCAACGTTTTCTGCAGGTGACTTCATTTTGCGGCAAGTTGCTGCAGGGACTGATCCCTGCCTTCACGGGCACCGTGCCCTGATTGTGCACCTCCACCACACCTCCCAGGAACGGAGAGGGGATATCCTCCAACACGTTTGCTTTGCAAAATAACTTATAATTAATGAAATGCAAGAATTCCGCTGTGAAAATAGTTTCCACCCAGCATGGAAATTACCTCAGCTCTCAAACATGTTGTGCCTGACAGCTAGGTTATGCTATACATCACAACCGGTGCCAGCATTTTGCGGCAGCCTGATTGGATTCCGATCAGAGATCAGGTCACCCATCAAGCGGGATTTCCTCTGGCTGGTCTCATTTACAAGCACTAATTGGGATCTGTCTTCCAGTTTTTGATAGGAACATCAATAACTTCACATAAATGTTCCTAGTGTGAAAGATGGAGCATCTTTCATTCAAGAGCCTCCTTAATGAGGACACATAGCTTCTCAAGAAGGTGGGATGATACCGTCACATGCATCTCAGTGACTGAGTACCTGAGCTGCTCTTGTGTGAGCACCTATACCCATAGCGGAGTCTGGCATCCTTAATTCCACTTTCTCACATAAAACCTGACTGAAAAAGTAATAGCTGTGGCAGTGACTGAACATAGATATCTGCTTTCCTACAGGCTTTGGGCGAGTGGGCACTTCTGTCTGCACAGAGATGAGAATTGTGGTGAAGGGAGGGTGGATAGGACATTTCTGAGGTCTCTCACCTCTGCTTGGTTGTCTATTTTCATGGAACTTGAAGGAAATCAACAGTTTCGTGGCTCAGTTTGATTGGAATTGGCCAACGGGGCAAAAAGTTACACCAGGGAGGAAAGGGTAGGAATAGCACGGATGTTTCACATGATGCTCCTATGTACCAAATTACATTAGGAAAGTAGGCTAATAATGTTTCCTATTTTCCATTTTTGACACTATAAACACCAGTTTCCTGCTGGAGATGCCTAGAAACGACTGTTATTTGCTCCTGTAGTGCAGAGGATAAATACCATTGAGGCACAAAAAGGAGAGTTAGGTGGAGGCAGACTTCGCGCCTTCAGACACAGGTGAATCCCAGCTCTGGTCCAGCCCTGCTCTCTGCAGGGACTTTGCCTTCATGAAACGCGTTCTGCTGAGGCTGATATCATCCTTGCAATGATTTAATCCAAAAGTAAAGCAGGCTTTATGGTCACTATTCTTTTTCATTTGGAAGAGTCCAGAGGATTTGTCTGCTTCAGCTCCAACCTGTGATCAGGGAAACAATACACTGGGTTTTTTTATTACCAAGGAAAGAGAGAAACAGGTAGAGGATTTTTTTTTTCCTAGAAGCCAGTTTCCTAAGGAAATTAGGCCTATTCCATGAAGCGGTGTGTGGAGGGGGAGGTCAGACAGTCACACCATGAGGGAGTGCCATCTGCTCAATATGCCATATTTTTGAGGTGAAGCATGCGGTCAAGATCCGAGGACGAGAACAATCAAGGCCTCACTTTCCCTCCTCTGCAGCTGAGGACTTGTGGGACACAGCCTGACAGCATGGAGCCAAAGCTGGCTGAAACTTGTAGGTTTCAAAAAAATAACATTCCTTCCAGACAAATAGGGGTGACCAGGATGTTGGGGAGCTTGAGCCTTTTATAGACAGTCGAGAAGCCACACAGAGCTACATTACTGTCAATCATAGGAAGAGCTTCCACTGGATCTCTTCGTTAGTTAGACATGAGAACTCAACCATAAGACACTAATCCATAAGACAAGGACAGGAGTTAATCTTTCAGTTGTTCCCTGAGCTCCTCATTTTCTTCTTCAGTTTCACCATACTGCGCTGGAATGAATAAATTTGGGGAGCTAACTAAGGATAGGCACTCGAGCACTTAAGAGCAATGCACATTTACAATAACTGAATCACATAATAGCTACCCATGCATCCAGGGCCGTAATCTCAAATGGCAACAGAAGAAGACAAGTTAATAATAGTCATTGTTACATGATTAAATTAGGTAGACAGGAAAAATTTTTGCAGGATTCATAATGGTTTTAATGATACTATTTAGTTACCAAGAACAATATATCTTCTCTGTTCATGAGTTCCTGGAAATCAAGAATGTTGAGCTGTAAAGTATGTTTTTAAAGACAGAGATGCAAGCTACAGCCTCTCTGAAAGTTAGTTCCATACTACATTGTGGTGCTACAGCTCTTGAATTGTCCTTATCCAGTAAACAAGAGCAAGACTTACATGAAACACTGCGCCTGTGCATGACGTTTTGGGCAAGTTTGGGTTTTGAGCCAGCAGCCAGACTCCATGGAGGGATTTCAGATTGGGTCAAAGCCTGGAGATCACTTGCATCCACCTCACTGTCATTGCTTTAGAGGAAGTGGTACCATCTTACCATGGTTTGATATTGATGTCCTGCTGTGTTGCTCTGCCATATCCCGAACACATCCAGCCACTGGCCCCACTTGGGTTTTCCATGACATAGAATCACAGAATCGTAGAATCGTAGAATGGTTAGAGTTGGAAGGGACCTTCAAAGGTCATCTAGTCCAACCCCCCTGCAAGGAGCAGGGACATCTCCAACCAGATCAGGTTGCTCAGAGCCCCGTCCAGCCTGGCCTGGAATGTTTCCAGGGATGGGGCATCCACCACCTCTCTGGGCAACCTGTTCCCAGAGTGTGGTTGTGTGGCTCTCAGAATACCCTACACGGCATTTCACGGTGGCTGATGTGGTGCCACGATGGGGTCAAGGCAAGAAGTGAGAGAGGAGCGTGATGTACAAAAACTGGACTTGCTTTGGAACACGAGAACTGGGACGTGCTGAGAACACTGTGCCATATGAAACATTTATTTCTCGTGAACTGTCAACAGAGACATTTTCCTAGAAAGTATTTTCAGTTTTGTAGCATGCATTCTCTATGAACCACATAAAACACACAGAAAATCTCCAGCTGTAGTGACGCTGCTCAGTCACAGTGCTGGCATTTGTCAATGTCTTCACACTGCTGGGAACTGTTTCACAGGGCAGTTTGCTGTGGAAATGAAATCGGAGTGGTCTAGAACAACAACAAATGGACGTTGAATCATATTAAAACAGACATGGTGATAGCTTTTTCCTCATGCTGCTCCCAGTGAGAGCCACCTGAATTCATGGTTGGCTTGAGCTGGACTGCACCAGCAGACACACAGTGTACTGGTTACTCCACTGGTGCTTTCTCCAGTGGGGAGAGAGCTGAGGAAAAGCAATTGGGAAGCAGAACAGAAGGTCTGGAAGAGCAGCTTACCATGTCCCCCCCCAGCATGGAATCAACTCGTGTCCCTTGATAGGACAACCAGGTCAACATGGAGACCTAACTTCACCAGTGCTATCAAGAGGCCTAGATGACACTCGTGCTGAAAGACTAAGATTGTACAGATGAATTTGCCACAGTAAATATATTGAAGCAACTCAATATCCATCCTTGAAAGAAAAACAGCGGGAGGGAAGCAAGAGCTACAAGGCTAACAACTGGCAAGGAGCACAGGAGACACGCGCCCTGACTTCGGAGTAAAGAAACAATCTCTCCATGTGGTTTGGAGAAACAGTGAAAGACAGAGAAACATTTGTGGCTCCCAAACTCTTCCTTTCACCACCTTTTAGTAAGACTATATTCTGACCACATTTGTCCCCATTAGCAGCCTGGTCAAGGCTGTGAGTGAAGACACCCGGCTTTCAGCTCTTCATGTAAACTCATACACCTTCTCCCAAGAGTAAAACCAACTTGCTTTTGTTATGTTAACCCAAAGAGACGTTCTCTCATGGAGCAAGGCTGCTGACTGAATGTGTCAGCCCAGACATCTTCTCTTGCCAGCCTTCACTGGCAAAATGAAAGAAGGTCATATAAGGCTGTATGTAGATTTGTCATCAACTTTTAATTAGGATAATTGTTTTCCTAATTTCATGATTAGATTTAAGCGTATAATTCCGAAGCTGCTTACAATAGGAAAAAGAAATATCAAAGGGAGGAAGTAGCAGTGAAAATGTTCCTGACAACGTTTGCAGATGTCTGGCATACAGGAGAGTGTAACCCTCTCCCCGTGTCACCTGCAGAAGCTCAAGGAGGAAAGGATGAGTTCCCGTCTGTGGCAGTTCACACATTAAGTCTGCCCAAAGACTGTTAGTTGGCTGTTAACCAGGTTTACAACACAAAGTGTGGGTTTTTTTCCCTGAATTCAGACGAAAATTCTGCATATTCTCAATAGCCAAGAGAGTGCTGGTAGGAATAGCCTTGCGCTAACTCTGCTCCAGAGTTCCTTTGGGCTGTTTGAAATGCCAGTGCTGGAGAAGGCACTGAGAAGGGTTCATGGGGTACATATTGCAGGGAAAAATGGGGAAGTTGCCTAAACGTCACATGTGCCTTGTCCCACCACGCTTGCCCTGTGCTGGAGTGAACTGGGGACACAGCTGGAGCTGAACTTCCAGCCTGAACCCTGCAGCTGCGAGCTCTGCGTGCCTGATCCCGCTCTCATGCTGAATGAGTGTTATCATGCATTGGGTTGATTAAGCATTATTAAAAGAAACCACTTATCCATAGGAAAAAAAAAATAAAGAAGCAGCAGAATAAAGAAGAATTTGTCAGGCGTATTTTAATCTGCCATTGCAGCCTCTACTTGAGGAAAGCTTGAAGAGGCAGCTAGAAACCCTTCAGGTATTGATGACAAAAGCTCTTTTGTGATGTCCCAGAAAGCAGTGACCACAAAAAAAAATGTTACATAAGGCTTAGAAATCCTACAGCGTTTCTGTTTGAAGGCGTATTAATCTTCTTGCAAACAATAATCACATTCCAGTTCTCTCTATATTAAGACTCTTAATATGATCTTCTTATCTTTCCTATTTATTTGTGAAATCACATATATCAATCTGATAAGCAAATAAAAGCAAATGTTTTCCTGGTGGAGGTGGAAGAAAGCAGTGAACATTTCCAGCATGTACTCTCGTGATCTCCTAGCAGGTTGGCATGGCCAAGTCTGACATCTACTGACCTCCCCAAGGTCCTTTCGCAGACTTTGGTGAGCTTTGGGTGAGGCCTTATCCTTGAGAGAATGAAGTATAACTGCTGAGTGATACGAGGATCACTCAGCTACAGTGGGTCAGAGGAATGAAAACATTTTCTTAGGGCAAAACCCACAAGTTTGTCTTTGCTTCACACAATCGATGTGGCAGTAAATGCTATGCTGCATTTTGGGCTGTGTTTTAAATCTCCCATGTGACTAAAGCTGGATTAACCAGTCCTTGTGACCGTATTCTGATCTTGGGTAAATCTAGAACTTTCTCACTTATTTTACTGGACTTAAATAGTTTTCTGGAGTTTGGTGCCTATCAGCCTTTTGAAGACACGGGATTGAACTTCAGCTTGAAGTTGTGGCCACTGTGCCCGACCTTTTCTTGGTCAATGAACAGGGTTTTTGTGGTGCTCACTTTTGTGCTGTTGTGAGAGCATGGTTTGTTGACATAATCAGGTTTTGCCCTCTTTTGCTTGATTTCTACTAGCTCTGGTAGGAAACACCTTAGAAAAATGAGCTGATTTCCTTATCTCCCAGTAACAGAATCTAAGAAGACCAAAGGCAACTTAAGTTGAAGGGAAGATACTTTACTCTGCAGTACATACTGTCCCTTCACATTGGGGCTTTCCTGCTCGTAGGGTAGTTCCATCTCTCCTTTCTGGCTTCCAAGAAGAGCCAAGGACAGGTTGTTGTTCAACACCAACCCACAAAAACATCCTCTTGTACCTCCCCACCCATTCACAACCTTCTTCATGGCACTCATGAGGCTGACCTTCCACGCAGGGCGAAGCTCTGCTCTTGAGACACAGGAGAGTAATTTCTGTCATGACTCACATTGTAGTTGGAGGTCACAGTGTCTGATGCAGTTCCCACCCCACTGCCTCTGAAGCACAGCAGGAACCACACTGTGTCTAGGAAATAATATCTCCACCCCCCAAATTCTGAGGCCATCTCAAACGGAAAATCGCAAATGCCATAATGACTAACCACAGGGCTGAGGAAATCTCCCAGCGGAGGCAGGCCCCACTGCTTGTTAATTAGTCCAATCATTAGGGTGAATTTAATGCTGTTTCTGGAATTCTGTTTCCTGGTACTCCCAGCTTTGTTTAACTGACAGAGGAAGATGACATGCTTCTCCAGATGAAGAAGCTGAGATCAGGCTTCCTTGCAAAGAAGTTTCTCATGTTAAGGCATATGTGTTCATGACGGTGTTTTGTGCTAATGGCCTTTGCAAGAGCTTTCTTACTTGGGGCAATCCCAAACATGGATACAGGCTGAGCGATGAGTGGATTGAGAGCAGCTCTGAGAAGGACTTGGGGGTACTGGTGGATGAAAAACTGAATATGAGCTGTCAATGTGTGGTGCAGCCTGGAAAGCCAACCACATCCTGGCCTGCATCCCCAGCAGCGTGGGCAGCAGGGCGAGGGAGGGGATTCTGCCCCTCTGCTCCGCTCTGGTGAGACCCCACCTGCAGCACTGTGGCCAGCTCTGGAGCCTCCAACATCAGAAGGACGTGGACCAGTTGGAGAAGGTCCAGAGGAGGCCACGCAGATGATGAGAGGGCTGGAGCAGCTCTGCTGTGAGGCCAGGCTGAGAGAGCTGGGGCTGTTCAGCCTGGAGAAGAGGAGGCTCCCGGGAGACCTGATAGCGGCCTTCCAGTGCCTAAAAGCGGCTGCAGGAAAGATGGGGAGGGACTCTGTCAGGGAGTGTAGTGACAGAACAAGGGGTAATGGTTTTAAACTAAAAGAGGGTAGATTTAGATTAGATAGAAGGAACACATTCCTCACTGTGAGGGTGGTGAGGCCCTGGAGCAGGTTGCCCAGAGAGGCGGTGGATGCCCCATCCCTGGAAGTGTTCAAGGCCAGGTTGGCCGGGGCTCTGAGCAACCTGATCTGGTGGAAAGTGTCCCTGGCCAGGGCAGGGTGGTTGGACTGGATGGTCTTTAAGGTCCCTTCCAACTCATATAATTCTAATATTCTAATATTCTATGATTCTTCAGTTCTTCTCCGGTAAGGATGATGAGAGCCAGCACGGCAGGGCAGGACATGGTGGCACAGAGCACAGTAACTTGTGCAGGGAGCTGAATAGAAGAAGGGGGATTTTCTAGGGTTGCGTGGATCCCTTTGCTACTCTCTCAGCAGTACTTAAAGCCAGATAAAGTGGAATGGGAAATTAAGTCTCAATTTTTCACAGTGGAAGTGAAATTCTGCAAGTGCAGTGGAGTCCTCTCTCGCTTTACCAAGTTCAAAGCTAAATCTCTTTCTGCAAGAGATGCCCTGGATAAACACAAGCTATCAGTCTCCTTACAGGGCTAGCAGGGTGAAATGAAAAGGTCTGTTCTGTGTAGGAGTTCAGGTCTTCTTAATTTAATAATCTTGACCAGCCTTAACAAGTGTGATGTTATTGAGGAGAAGAAAGGAGCAAAGAACATGTAAGCAGCCTGCTTTTTTTCTGACAGTGCAGTGTCCCACAAATCTGTCAAAAGGTTAATTTTCATCCATTAAAAACATGATCTTTAAACAGAACTAAAATAATTTTTTAAAAAAGGAAAGAAAGTCAGTAACAGGATAAAATCAGGAAAAGCTACTTTTTTTTTTTTTGCATCAAGACTCACATTGAGTTCTGGAGATTGTTGCCTTCCAGATCTTATTTGTACAGATTTGGACAAGGTTTCATGGTGACCGCATATCTCAGGGGCAAGGCTGTAGGTAAGAGGCTCTGGAAAACAAGGCAAAGCACCGAAGTCCTGTTAAGAGGGACCTGACCTCTTCTAATCCTGAAGGATTTACCCACTAAGACGCTGGAGCTACAGCTCCGCCCAAGGCAAACATCAGATGATAAAAAGCAAAAGGATGATGAATCTTGCCTGCAGGTGCATACGAGAGAGTTTGAAAGGGAGCCCTTCACAAGTCTGCTGATGATTTCCTCCTCCGCAACTGCCTGAAAGGAACGGAGCAACCTGAAAAGGTCAGCACTGCAGGCTGGAGAAAAAAGTACAAAGAGTAGGGGCTGTTTGTGGGACACGCTGGTGGAAACAGGCTATAGCAGTCAAAAGGAGAGATAAAAGTCCCTCTGCATCCCACGGTGATGTGCCATGCAGATTCAACGTGGAGAAACTTTGCACCTATGATTTCAAAAGGTTCCAAGCAGCGTGTTGTGCAGAGGGTTCCTGCCTTTGAGGTAGGAGCTGTGATCTTGGACCACAAGAAGCCTCCTGGGTGAAGAAGCAGAAGGGCTGGGAGAACTTATCTGTGGTGGGATGAGAACAAGCTATGAGGACAACCAATACCAGCATTAGCAAGAAACTGCCTACCTCCGGTCCTCCTCAAGCTGACTTCTAGAGAAAGGCTGAGAGCATTGAAAAGAAGAAGCCATCTGGACTTCTCAGGAGAGAAGAAAAGTCAGTGTTTGGGCACAAGGAGACAAAGGAGTAGTCAGCAGGTCCAAAGTGAGGGGGAAACTAAACAGAGGGTTAGTCAAAGGGGTCAATGTAGGAACCATATCAGAGCTGCATCTGAAAAAGAGAGAGAAGGGAAGGTGCAGGGAGAGGAGAGGAGAGGTTCGGAGAGGAGAGGTTCGGAGAGGAGAGGAGAGGTTCGGAGAGGAGAGGTTCGGAGAGGTTCGGAGAGGTTCGGAGAGGAGAGGTTCGGAGAGGTTCGGAGAGGTTCGGAGAGGAGAGGTTTGGAGAGGTTCGGAGAGGAGAGGTTCGGAGAGGTTCGAAGAGGAGAGGAGAAGGAAAGGGAAAGGTTTGCCAGTTAGTTTTTTTTTTTGTTGTTGTTGGAAATAGATATAGAATGAGCAGTTCAAAGGGCCTGGGCAGCACTTCAGCAATGGTTTATAAAATTCATAGAATCAGATTAATTTCACAGCAAAAGGTCAAGGAGAACCTATGTGAGAACATGGTCTGTCAGAGAAAATATACCACTTCCCTTGTTTATCCACTACCTCTTTGATGAAAACCTTCAGAAAAGCTTGTGCAACCTTGATGAGAGTGAGCGGAGTCCTGATGAAGAGGGTTACAAGATGCCCCTTTTGATGGTGCTTGCTGTCGAGCCAGTTGAATTTCCTAACGCATTAGCAGCACCGGTCAGCAACACTGAGCAGCTGATGCTGCTAGGGCTGCACACTGTCACTGGTCAACATCTCCTTGGCCATATAGAGTGGGCAGCTACTGCCCAACACTCAGAGGTCAGGGGGTTGGACAGTCAGAAACTGGTGCAACCTCTTGATTTTGCCCAAAGAAAATGCCCAAGGGAAAGAAAAACTCAGCTGTGCTGAAGCAACACTGATTTTGTGAAGAGGGAACAACCCTTGTCTCATCTCTGTACGTCATTGCAATTCTTCTCTCTGGAGGACAATAGGTACCCTGTAAATCACTTCTCATCATCCTGGTGTACAGCATCGATGAGAAGAAAGCATTGCCCAGCAGCATCTAATCAAATGCTTGGTATTGTCATCTGTCACTCGGGTCTCAACAACATACTTCATGTCCCTTGCGCCTGGTCTGAGTCTGCCCACCCTCCAGCCACTGTGTTTTGCAATGTTTTTTTTAATTTGTACTGGAGACTCCTGGTGTCAGATCCCTTTTTACTACCCCATGGAGGCATTTATAGATTAGGATGGAGCTGCATCTTAAAATCATAGAATCATTTAGGTTGGAAAAGACCCTTAAGATCATCAAGTCCAACCATTAACCTAACACTGCCAAGTCCACCACTAAACCATGTCCCTAAGCACCACATCTACACGTCTTTTAAACCCCTCCTGGGATGGTGACTCCACCACTTCCCTGGGCAGCCTGTTCCAGCGCTTGACAACTCTTTCAGTGAAGGAATTTTTCCTCATATCCAATCTAAACCTCCCCTGGCACAACTTGAGGCCATTTCCTCTGGTCCTATCTCTTGTTACTTGGGAGAAGAGACCAACATCCACCTCGCTACACCCTCCTTTCAGGGAGTTGTGGAGAACAGTGAGGTCTCCCCTCAGACTCCTTTTCTGCAGACTGAACAACCCCAGTTCTCTCAGCTGTTGCTCACAAGACTTGTTCTCTAGACCCTTCACCAGCTTCCTTGCTCATCTTGGGATGGAGGGGCCATTCCCACTGCCTAAATTTAGGAACAACTCTGAAATACCTCAGCTAGGAGGCTTGGACCCTCTACAATCAGCAGAAAAAACAAGGATTGATATGGAATCCACTTAGTGGCCCACATTTGCTGAATGTCTAAAGCACCAAAAGTATGAAAATGCCCTGTTTGTTCATTCAAAGTTGAAATCCTGCAGTATCTGACTGTAAGGCATGTCTCCCTTCCATGAGTCATCCCATGACTCCATCAGACATTTCCAGTTGCCAACGTTTTT
Source organism: Chlamydotis macqueenii (assembly GCF_036417535.1). Lineage (NCBI taxonomy): Eukaryota > Metazoa > Chordata > Aves > Otidiformes > Otididae > Chlamydotis > Chlamydotis macqueenii. The sequence continues at coordinate 82,023,441 of NC_141559.1, forward strand.
CACAAGTAGTGGTTCCCTGAACTGCAGACGACGGTCCTCCAGGGCTGGTTTTGGGAGAAGCACAGTCTTCCCATTCCTACTTTATGTTTCCATGCCTCTTCTGTATGCCAGGGTCACATTGATTCTCTGGTCACAAAACTGCAACGGGAGCCCAAATTCACATGGTTCCCACTGCACTCCCAAATTCCCAAAGCCCATGCCCGTGCATCACTGCTGTCTACCTGCATACTTGGCTGTGTTAAAATGCATCCTCATTGCGTGACAATAAAATAATTTAATTTTTTTTCCTCATTATGTGACAATAAAATAATTTTTTTTTTTTTAATTGCAGAATTCCTTCCATCATCATTTATGACTTCCCCGCTCTTTGGGTCATCTGAAAGGTTTTATCAGTGGCAAATGTATGTTTTCTTCAGGTCATTAATTAAAATACTAAATAGCATGGAAATGCTTTTCTGCCCAACCCTAGTGGAAACACAGCCACTACCTTTATTACTGCATTACAATTACCCTTTGAATCCTATCAATTAACGAGTTTGCAAGATATTTAATGCCTTCAGCACGCATTGTGTACCGTTCTAACTCTAATTCAAACTAAAACCAGGACTAACTTGAAGCACCACTTTCTGTAACTTTTCGACAAAAACCTGTAAGAACAAGCCTGTTACAATTCTGTAAAAATTGGTAATCCTATTTGAAAAAGGTACCAAATTCACTTGACAGTATTACTGCTTGGCCTTAGTTTTATTACCCTCCTTTAATTTCCTTCCTCTATTAATTATCTTCCCTTAATTTATTGCGTCCTGTGTGAGATTCTGTATTATTTTGCCTGGGACTGGTGCCAGACTAACAGACTTACGCTTTCCTAGGATATCCCATTTACGTTTTGAAAAACAGCACGACATTAGCTGAACTCTCTCATCTTTCAGAACCACCCAAAACAAGTGGAAAAACAAAACAAAACTTCATTAATGTTCCAGAGACCTCCTCAGACAGCTATTTTAAAACCCTTGGGTGCAGTTATCTAGACCCAGCCGTGTCAGGAATTAATAGCTGCTGCCCAAGCCCCCCTGAGGGGGTTACTGTTGGAACGGAAAGCATTTCACCGTCGAGGCTGTGATTACGTTATCTGGCTATTCCCTGCTACAGAACAGAAATATTTAGGGAACTTTTCTGCCCTCATCGTTATCAACACTTTTTCTCCATTTCAATCAATGGCTCAATACCATCGTGAAAACTTATTTTGCTTTTAGTGTCATTTTAAGACTCCTCGTTGTCCTCAGCCCACCTGACCACAGGTCTCTCCTCCCATCCTTTCTCTTCATGACCATGGGGCTTCCTTAGTTTACCCTGCACTTGTCAGTCACAAGACTGACGTGCAAGACAGGTAAGTGGCATCAGGCCCACCATGAGGCTGTGCTGGGGTCCATGACAGAGGAGATGATGACTTGGCCCTGCCCTGATGGGCCACATCCTTGCCGTAAGACCAGAAAAGGTTGCTCAAGCTTCCAAAGCAATTGGGCAGCTCAATGGGACAAGCTCCCTTACGCATTATTAAATACAAAAACGTCGTATCTGGATAAAGAAGTTAGTTGCAAATTGTTGGAGGCAGGAGAGCAGTATCTGTCCATGGTGGCCTTGCTCTGGTGGACGCATCTCCCTAAACATCTGCTATGGACTGGTATTACCAGCTGGAGCATCTCGCTTGCTGGGTGCTCGCTTTGATCCCACGGAGCTGGTGTGGGCCTAGACTGTCCAGAGTAAACATCCTCCAGTGATTACTTTTTTGCACTCCAGTTTGGGAAGTGTTTTATCAGAAAGAAATCCAAATGCTGTATTGGAAAAAAAATTGAACTGTTTGCACTCAGTGTTCAACCCTTAAGTAGGAGTGCTATGAGTAAACAAGGTAAGGCTACAGATGTTAAGAGGAAGGGCTTGTTTGTTTTTGAGTAATATTTGATCAAGCCAGCAACCAAATTCACTTCAAAGGCCTTGGAAGTATTTGAAGTAAAAATCTTTTTCATAGGTGGACACTGCTCTCAAATAATAACGGCTGTGAATAAACAGAATAGCTGCGCTTAGTCCATCTCCTTTTTTTAAACAATAAGGTACTGCAGGTGATACGTGGAAAGCCCAGTTCTTCATTCGTGTTAGAACTCCTTAAACCTCTTATTGTAAGTGAAAAACCACTACAGGCTCTTGTTTCAAACACTCTTTCATCTTTGTGGTTTGGGTTTTTTTTTGTTGTTTTTTTTTTTTTTTTTTCCCTTAGCCCTTTAATGCTCAGGTAACGTGGGGAGAGCAACCTCGCCTCTTGCACAACCCTTCAGCGCTCTCCGGCGTGCGTTAAAGCGGTCTAAAGCCTCCCCTTGCAGCATCTCTCACCCAATGCTTTTAATAGCGTAAAGGGAAGAGATGCTGAATAAAAGGAGAACAAAACAATGGCCAAAGACAAAGTCCTGCACCCCACTAAGAGCTCTGGAGAGGTCGCTTGGCCGAAGCGGCTGCCAAAATCTTCTGAGCTGATGGGCACACAGGGAACATCAGCTGGGAGAGAAAATGACCCTGTGCACTTGGGGAAAAAAAAAAAAAAAAAAAGTGATATTTAAGCCCTTTTCTGATTAATTTGGATGTATGTAATGTATTTTAGGTTTTTATCAGATTTTCTCCATTTTGTTGCACTTGCTGCTCTTGCTGTTACTGATGTGCAGTACAGGGCTTCTCAGCCTTGTTTTTTTTTTTTGCCATAGCTTCTTACAAGGAGGACAGCTGTGAAATCAGAACTAAAACAAGGGTGACACTGGGATAAATAGAAACGAGAAGAAATTTCTATTCAGAGTATTTATAGACCTTTGTTTCAGCTAAGTCTTCATTTGCTCAGAAGCCTCCTTCAGGAGAAAAATTGAGTTTTTTGGTAAAATAACATAGCTTTCCTTTCACTTCAGGGGAAAGAAAACTTTTAGTTCGTGAGAAAGCTGGATAATGTGACTGGAAATGTATACAGCTCCTGTTTCGAATGCTAAACAACAAGCAAGGCAACAAGAGGTGCATGACACAAAAACAATAGAGAACATCCATCACAGGGCTAATACAATGCAAATACTGAACAATACAAAATGCAAAATTTTTATCTTTGCCTAAATTAGCAGAAGGGAAGATGTGGAAGGGGAGGGAAGGCTTCAGCTTGCCTCTCTCCAGGTCTTTGCAAGTTACTTTTAGTGTTCTTGAAGAAGCCCTGCACGCAAGAGCAGCCTCGGCAGCTCGGAGCCACGGTCCGTGTAACCCCGTGTCCTCTCTTCTGGCAGCGCCGATAACAGCCGGTGCCTAAGGATGAGCACAAGCAAAGGGGCAGAATGTAGCAACTCTCCCCGACAATACTCGATCAGTCTGCAATTTGCAGCTCAGAGACTTCCTGAGCCAAAAGTGAGGTCTTTGTGTTTAAGTCTTCAATGGAGTTTTTTTCTTCCATTAGCTTGCCCAGTTGTTTTCCCCCCATGAAAAAAAAAAAAGCTACAGGGCAAGTTATGGAGATGGGGCAGCCTGCCAGGACCTCTTGCCGATGGGGAGAAACTGACTGGCAAACAAATGGGAAAGTTTCTCGCTGGGGGAGGTAAGTCAAGGAAAAGATTTCCACTGGCTGGCACAGTTATCGCCGCAAATCCCGTCGGGGTGTTTAGTGGGGAGTCGGCTGAATGTGTCCGGGCCAGCCAGGCAGCAGGGAGGAGAACAGATGGAGAGGGCATCTCCACAAAGAGCAAATCTTGCTTTGTCTGCGGAGCCAGGCTGCAAAATAGATGGTCTGACACAGGGAAAGGCTACCTGATGGACCGGACTGACCCGGTGACTCCTGCCCTCGGCTAGCTCACAGCGTGTGATGTTCACTGCTGGTTAACTAGACTCACATCCGGACCGACATTTGCCAGGGCAGGAAAGCCCAGCAAGGGCAAGGATTCAGGAGTTCAAAGAGTGCATGCAACCATCATGTCTGCTGAGGGTTGTGGAGGAATCTCCGCCTGGTTTAACTCCCTGACCCCAAGCAAGGATGTCTGGAGGACACCGGTGAAGGTGAGCAGTATCCTCCTATGCTTATTTTCCTGACTCTCCTAAAAGGAATGGTCAAAAAATTGCAGATAAAAAGGATGTCTCAGGCAGAATAGTGAGGATTTGGCACTTGGCAAGCACAAGGTCTTTTCACAAATCTTTTCTAATGTAAAAACAAATACCAGGCTGGTAAGAAACCCAGAGTAGAGGGCAAGCCCTTCCTCCTTTTGACCTTCCCACTAGAGATGCTTAAAGAGTAAAACAAAACCACAGGCATGCAGGTATTTGCTCCTTTTTTTTTTAGCATACAAAGATGAAAAAGACAGTGAGGTTGGAAACACAAAGCTCGGCAATGAGCAGGTTGCTTAGAGCAATATACAAAACCGAGAGACCTTACACACACAGCTACCAGCCCAAAGAGCAAACAAAACATACAGACAAAACCCAGCCTCAAAAAATGGAGAGCTGATGTGGTGGGAGGTGTTTTCCATGGCAATTGCACCTTCATATATCACTTATCCACTGCAGAGACAGCTGGCTTGAAATAAATGAGAAGGAAATGAATGATCAAAACACTTTGCAATCTTTGACAGCCACCCTGTCTCCAAATCTCATCATGGGCTGAACTCTGAGACCCCCTCATCAAGCCAAGCAACACTTAAACTGCACCAATTATACATTTGAAGACTGGTCAAGGCCAAAAGAAACTCAGAGGACCTACTTTTTCTCTGCCTCACACCACAAGGATCATTGGTAGGGCTGGAGCTCGCTCCACCTTGGTTGAAGAGAGAGGGCTAGATGGCAGGGCGATTTCTTTGCCTCCATTGAGACTCTAAATCTTGGTTTTTCTGCGCTGTCCTCTCTGGATTTGAAACTCCTTGTGTTTGTGGACTTTCTGGGAAAGTGGCAAAAGACATCTATTCACAATAGGATTGCTGGAGACAGCTGAGGAACTATTTCCTGGAATGATGGAAAAGGCTCCTTTGTGGATATCTGGCTGCACTGTTTCTGTTTGAGTGATGATTTGATTGCTCCCAGGGTTGTGCTGAAATACTGGTTAAGACATGCTGACCCCTGTATGAGCATGTTTTTAGTATTATTTGAATAGAAAGAAGCTGGTGAATACTTGGGCTGAATAAAGGCAGCAATATGTGACTGAAGGCGAGTTTGTTTGGGCTGGGGAAGGGCCCAGATCAGAGGTATCCAGTCATTCCTTTTAATGGCTGAGCTTTGAAGCTACAGCCGAGGGTGTTGCTACGGTGCTGCGTGTTAGAGATTTTGTTTATGGGGTGAGATGGAAAAGGCATCCCAGGCTTCCTTGTGGGATGTGGAGGCAAAGCCGTACCCAGAGGCAGGTGCTCTGCAAGTGTAGGTAGTGACCGTGGCTTGGGCATTGGGGTTTCTTTCATCCTACAGAGAGTTTCAAGTAAGCTGCTCAAAAGAGTAAAACTAAAGCCTTGCTGCATCTGAAATCAGGGAATTTTCCTGCTTGCAGGGAAGAGAGGTGACTCAAGTGTTCAATTGTAGACTTTCCTGAGTCACCTACTCCCTTTCATTCATCTTCCTTTCTTTCCTTACCCCATCTCTTGCTCCTCTCATCTTCAAACTCAAGTGCGTCAAGTCCTCCCTCCCTGCTGCAAGTGGGTCTTGCACCACCCTGTCCTCCACCTCACTTCTCGCTGAGCAGTTCCATCACCAGTTCAGGCCAGGCACAGCCAAATCCAAGCTCAGCAGGGTCACTCACCTCTTTACAGACTGAAGTCATCACCCCAGCATCACCCTAGACCCGATCCTCTTCTCTCAACCACCCACTCAGACTCTGTCTTACCACTTGTACTTCTCACTAAAAAAACCAAAAAAAAAAACCCAAACAACAAAAAAACCACGTACTTCTTTTTCTATTTGCTTGAGGAAGTAGTCAAAGGTCTTGCTGCAACCCTTCTCATCCTGTATCTCAGCTGCTAGGACCGGTCTCTTGTCTGGCCTTGATGGTGACGTCTTGCTCCTCTCCAGCTGGTGTTTCCAGGAATATCCTTCTGGCTCAAGCCTACCACTCTGTGTTTATGGCCCTCCGTGGACCTCCTAAACTCACGCTCCTTGCCTGGGATGACAAGAGCACTGCTGTCTGTGTAACGCTGGCCAAGCTTCAAGCTGTCCAGCTGTCTTCTGCTGAAGATGGTAGATTTGGGTACCGTCCCCTCACTCAACCATCTCTGTCCTCCCCACCCACGCATCCCCTCTTTCTTCCCACATCGTGTCGTCCACCAGGACCTCGCAAACAGAAAAACAACCGCTTTATGAAAGCAAAGAGGGAAAGCCAACAGCAGCTGCTTTAAATCTGTTGTAAGGCTGGCGGCAATTGCATAAGGCAGAGGTTTTGTTGATGTCCCCACCCCATTCCTGAGAAATATTTAATTTATTTTAGTGTCACTGTGCCCACTGCCCATGCCCTCAGCACATTTGCAGCGCGGGAACCACCCGTCCACATTTGGGGCACGCTGCCAGCAAGTGGCAGCATCAAAGACCATCTCTGGATTCACTTCTCCCCCGACACAATCCCACAAGAAAGAGGCAAGATTTAAAACAGCCTCCTCAACCCAACCCAGCCAAGTTCCTTGTCATGCCCTGGACATGCAGAGCTCAGTAAACAGATGGGTCTCACCATGCCCAGGGGATCAGTGGCTTTAGGCCCTGACAGAGCAGCAAGTTTCAAATTAAATGACCCTTCAGCAAGAGGGACCCAGCCCCCAGCAGCTCTCGTCTGCTAGCAAGACGCATCGCTCAGCCCGAGGCATGGCGGAGCATGGACCTCTCCCGCAGCTCTGGTTTGCCTTAAGTATTTCGGAAGAAATACGCCCCGATTCGAAGGTCCTGCCTCGACTGCAAAGTCAGGCCTCACGTCTCCAGCCCTGGCAGCTATCTGCCACCTCAAAGACAAGCTCACGTGTTGGCTTGCTCTTGGTGGGCGGGAGTGGGATCAAGATGCTCTCCCGGATTCGGCGCCGGGGCTCAGCTGTGGCATGCCTCCACGCAGAGCAGGAGCTGGCCATGTTGCAGCGGGAGAGCAGTCAGATTTTCCTTAGCTATCCAATTTGCAGGACAACTTTCTGCCCAAGAATATTTTTCCAATATGAAAAAGCCACCACCAAAAAAAAAATAGTGATAGTATTTAGAGCCCATCTATTTCTGTAGCATGAGCTGCAGGGCTGAGCTTGTACACGCCATCCTTCAACTAAGTGTAACGTCCTCTTTGGTCTGCAAGCCATCTGGGGAGAGGTAGGACTCATATTCCTGAGACGTTAGTGCAAGGAAAATCCTGCCATTGTAAAGAGTAATTTGTAATTTTTTGAACTGGAAGTTGTGATACCTGCAGGAATCACAGAAGGAAGTCAACAAACTCCCCAAAACCTTAAAAAAATCTATTAATCTAAAGCAAAGGGACCACCAAGATTTCTTGTGTTGCAAATTCCATTACAACTGCAGGGCAAAAACATAGATTCATAGAATAGTTTAGGTTGGAAAGGACCTTTAAAGCCCACCCAGCCCAACCCCCCTGCCAGGAGCAGGGACATCTCCAACCAGATCAGGTTGCTCAGAGCCCCGGCCAACCTGGCCTGGAATGTTTCCAGGGATGGGGCATCCACCACCTCTCTGGGCAACCTGTCCACCGTTCCACCACCCGCAGTGTAAAAAATTGTTTCCTAGTGTGTAATCTGAATCTACCTCCCTCTATTTTAGAACCATTACCCCTTGTCCTATTAGCATCTCAATCAACATCTCTCCCAGCATCTCAAATCTCTGTGCACAAACAAATTATACTGATCTTACTGTTCTGCCCTGCTCTGTGCATTGCAAGAGGACTGGAAGGATGATTTCCCCTTTTTTTTTTTTTTTTTTTTTTTTTTTCAGGAAAGGGTTGCCAGCTTAGAACAGATGAGGAATATTGAACAAGAAAATCTGTTATACTCAAAATCTGCTGTTCCCATATGGACGTTTTCCCTGGCGTCCGTTCCCTTCTCTTTGGGGACTTCAGTCCCGTTGCAGACACTAAACATCTCAAAAAGGGGTAATGAAGCGCTCAGGACTCGGATGTTTAAATCTATGGTAGGATTTATTTCCAAATGGCTTGTTCAGAGCTACAGAGTGGATTTGTAACCCTGCCAAGAAATAAATCCACATTCCCTGAGCCCCAATAAGTTTTCTTAACCGCAATATAATTCATCCTATTTCCAGATAGGAACATTTGGAGTCTGAGCTTCCTGGGCAAGAGGGATATTTGTTCCTCAAAAAAATTTTAAAATCTCTATCAAACAAAATGAAGTTTGATATCTCTCTGGATTTTTTTTTCTTAATCTCATCAACTATTGGGATTTTTTTTTAAGATTGATTTTAACTTCACAACATCTTGCTTCATCCTGTTTTGACTTCATTTAGCCCACAAGTCAAAATAAAAAGGGATTATGAAGTCAGAATGCAGCTTCCCTCTCCCTCCTCCCTCTTTCAAAGGAAAAAGCTGAAGAAAACAATTTTGTTTTCTTCCATGGTGAACACGGTCGAACCATGTGCCCCCCTGAAAGCATTCCACTCCTGCAAAACTCCTCCTGGAGCCATGAGCATATATCAGATATTTTCACCAGCTCTTCCCAGTGTTCACAACTCTAATGAGAAAGGCGGCTTTTTTTTTTTTGCCCATGTTTCAAAAGGATTTCAGCTCAAAAAATAGAGGAAGGCTTTCCTCTGCCTTGATGGATTCACAGCTCGTTGAGAGGGAGAAGAGGTGACATGAAAGAAGGGCATGAAATGATGGATGGTTCTGAGACAGCAGGCTGGGAATCCCTTACCTCACTGTTTTCATCGTATCTAGAAAACAAACAAACAAACAAACCCACCCAACTCAGTTAAAAGGCAAACAGAGCACCTCATCAATTTAAAATGTGTGATTACAATGCCTAATTAAGCTGTGGAACTCACAATCAAGAGCCTTTACGCTAGCTAGCTCACGGGTTAGAAAGACTGAAAAAAAAAAAAAAGAAAAAGAAAGGCATTTATCTGGCTATTGGAGCATCTTCAGCTACGTTGGATTGGTCTGAAAAAGGATATCAATTCTCGTTCTGCAGAGCACAAACAAGCTACCAACAGCCCATTAGGATGAAACTTCCCCTGTGGGAAAATTGCATAATTTATCAAGCGTAGCGTTTCTTACATCTTTCTTTGGAACAGCTGGAAATGATTAATGTCCAAAACAAGATCTGGATTAAGGCTGGCCACTGGTTCTGGCACACTCTGGCTGTTTCTATGTCACTGCATAACTAAAGTTTGGAGAACTTCAGCTGACCAGGACAGAGTTAAATCGTTCTCCTATAGTTTAAGGACTTCCCATCTGGTTGGGGAAAGAAAAATTGCCTTCTCCAAAGACTTATCCTTGGATAAGTAGAAGTAGATCGGAGGCAGTTTTACGAAGTGTTTCAGAGCCAAAAGACAAAGCTAAAGCTACGTGCACCTGGATTCTCAAAGTGGATGCTGAGGTTGCCTTGGTGACAACAATGTGGTGATTACAACCCAAGAGGATTTTAACCCAAGGGATCAATCTGACAGCAGAAGAGAGAGGTTGCTCAGTCATAAATATGAGGAACTGTGACGATCTTTGTGTGTTCCAGCCCATAACAGCCCTATAAATTGGATAAAAGAACCTGTGACATCCACCAACAAAGGTAACAGCCCCATTATCAGTGGTAGTGGTCAGGAGCCTTCCTGGAAAATCATTTTAGTGTTGTCTTGCACATCAATTGTAAGCAATTTGGGACAGGGACTGTCTTTCCATCCTATACACAGCACTTAGCGCAGCTCTAGCCGGGTCCACAACTGGTACTTTTGAGTTTCTACACTAATAAAACTGGACAAAAGAAATTAACAACTCTCCCTTTTTTTTTTTTTTTTCCTGGAAAAAGTATTTTATTTCTCATTAAAAGGTCTTCATCTGGCCAAAAGATTCCCTGATGTACCATGGGCACAGAAACTCCTCATGCCCCCTGAGGGGACCTGGCATAGGACGGGAAAAGCTGGGGGCCCTTGCAGTTGAGTGGTGCAGAAGGCCCACAAAGGAACAGCTTTCAGTGAGATTTCCAAAATCTGGGATTGATTCTTTTTTTTTTTTTCTTTTTTTTTTTTTTAATAGGAAAAATCAAGTTTTTGATGGGAAAAAGAATCACACTAAGTCATGAACAAGGTTCTATTGCCTAATCCACACAAAATTGCAGTCCTTAACCATGAACCAGTGTCACCTTATAGATAAGCAGAGAACACCCGGAGACATACTCGATTCTGGGACCACGATGACAAAAGTAAAACAATAAGTACCAAGATCCTTCCAGAAGAAGCATAAGGGCACCCTGGTAGTGGTACAGAAGATCAGTAAGCCTCCTCAAATGACAAGTTGCTGCCAAGAGTCATCCACGCAAGACGGGAAACTGGGCAGATGCTGATTGAATTTTATTCAAAGATGATGAAGGTGCAGTGCCGAGCAGACACAAATGAGTACTATTTTCACATAAAACGTGCTGGTGCCTGGTGGGACTCAATGTCTTGGGTACTGAGGAGGACAAAATCATCAATTTGCTCCTGGGGGGATGGGGCCAGGGTCTGTTTGCTTTCCGTCCTTGTTGCAACCTCCTCCAGACACCAAGTCATTCCTTCCACTTCTCCCCAAAACTTTGATGTAAAGCCAAGTGTCATGAGCCTGCTGAAACCCCTGTTCTCTTCTATTGCCCTCCAGTTCCCCAGAGCTAGCTCTGCTCCTCGAATGAGAAGGCAAACCTACATGAAAGCCTGTGGTGCCTGAGTGGAAATCCACTTACACACGAAATTTTGGACTCCTCAACAAAGAGAAAATAGCTCCAAGGTGCCTTTTCCTGCCTAAAACTCCATGCTCAGAAATACCAAATGCAGCTAACTGCACTAATAATATTAGCACAGGCACCTACTCCAGCTAAATAGGACACTTAATTCCCATTAATGCTGAACTAATTAGAGCATGGTGAACAACAAAAGAGAAAACACAATCTCTCTATCTGTCTAGAAATATTCGTGATCTCCCATACAAAATATAGGCCATCCTTTCCTTCCTCAAGCTCAAAGGAGGGTGTGTAGAACAACCAGCAGCAATCCTCAAGACTTCATCTTTCATCTTTCGTTCAGGGATAAATTTATCTACAAAGAAAAATCTGTAGATGCTAATGAATGCAGGCAAAGACAGCCACATTAGTCAAAAAGCCTGCATTGCTAAATGCAGTATGTGCACCCAGAGTGACCTAAATACCGGTAAAATTACCCTGCCTAATTTCAAGCAAAAAAAACCTACCCAGAATTACTTTAATTAGTTTAAAAGGATGCTGTCAGCCACTTTCTCGAAGCTGATTTAATGTTCTATGTTATTCATTGTACACATAGCATCCTATGGTAGGAAAACAAAATACTTGTCTACTTATTATTGTTAATATCACAGTTATTTATTCGTATCCAAATCTCCTTAGGAAATGCAGTTTGTGCTCCATCTGTTTGCCCCCCAAAGTGTTTCAAAGCCACTTGTCAGTTCTAAGAAACTGGAGAGCTAGCGGTGATTAAATTCCACATTATCTTCCAGAAAAGTCTGGATCCCCTCAACAGCTCAGCACCACGGTGGATTAGACCTCAGCATCCCAAGCTGTGTTCGCCGGAGGCCAGAATCCATGGGGAAAGTTTGGGCTGACTTACCCAGCATCGCTGAGGAAACCTGCGGCAGAGGTAGGGGTGGTAGTTGAGTCTCCAGCTGAATGCTGTCCAATAATACCCAGCTGAATGCTGTTCAAAATGTGACGGGAGAAATTCAGGGTAGAAACATGTGTTGCAGGCTATTAAACACAAAAAGTCCTAGGGTTCAGGAGGACCCTAAACAAATTGCTAGGGGCTGGCAGAGTATCTGGGGAAGGATCACTACAACCTTCCTATATTTTTGCTATTGCCCACTGGCAGAGAATGGGCAATTTTAGTTCAGGAAAATTGACCCTTTTTACGTCCTTATTTTCAAACAGTTCCTTTTTCATGTATTAATAATATTACGCTAGGCTACCGCTGGACCTCACCGGGATAACAACAATTTCAGCAAGATGTGTGTCTGGGATCAAACCCAGCAGCTCTTCCTCAGAGAAATCCTTCAAGGAGGTGGCAGAGGTGTTTCAGCAGCCCTCAGCCTGTGGTCTGCAGCCACGATGATTATGAAGCTCTTGATAACTGTGGGCAAAGAGGTGGAACCTCAATAACCCATCCATGAGTTGTAATTTCTACTTCAAGGGTGCAACAGCTCAGTTAGAAGACTTTTCATTTTTGAATTCTGGAAGGAGAAGGGATGACATGTTCTGCTTTCCCCTCTGGCTAAGGAAAGGATCAGAGAAATTCCTGAAGTGCATTTGGTGGGGGAGAAGGGATGTCACACTGATCAACAGCAAACTAGAAAAGGCTGGAAAAACAAGCCGGCTTCAAAGAGAAACGTAGCCTCCAGCACTCCAGAGATTCAGAGCATCCTTCCTATCTTGGGTCTGTTTCCTGAAGCGCAGAGTGGTGACGAAGGCAGGAAAACTGGACTTGGAGCACACGAGGCAGCACAGAGGCTGAGGAGGTGCAGACGCTGCTGAGAACAGCAGAAGTAATCGAGCCAGAGCCTCCCTCTTCGTCATTGGAGCTGCATTTCAACAGAGAGAACAAGAAAAACCCAGACCACAGTCTCAGCCGACCCGGACAGCCCTGCGGGACTCGGCAGGGGAAGGAGGAGAACGTCGTCTTGTTAATCACTCCCAACTGTGAGAGATGGGCTAAGGGCAGGCACCTAGCCAAGGCATCACTGTGTTTCCCAACCTGATCCTCTTCTCCCTGCTTTTTTTGTGCCCTGTCGCCTCCCTCCTGCTTTGGGTTCAGACACAATGCTCAAATTCAGACCTTGTGAACAGGAGCAGATTTTGACCCTCATAAAAATCCAAACCAGAGGCTGTCCTGGTCAGAACTTGAGCTAATGTCTCCTTCAAGCTTTCTGAAGATGCTCACTGGCAATTAAACCTACCCCAGAGGTGATGTTAGGGGTACACAACCCAATAACAGCTGGGGGCCCGCAGTCATGGTGGGGATATGGGACCGTGGCACTAAACTCATCATGTAACGTGTAGATGGAGGAGAGAGAGTCCCATGGCTTAATCTTGCCATAAATAAATGAAATATCAGGTTGGCATGCGCTGTCTGGGAGGGTACGTGACTCACGTCTCTGAGGGCATACCAGATTGCTGATTTACTATTACAAGGAGGACTGGAGCACAATTAAATGGGAAATAATCAACTTACGTGGCTAAGGACAATGCTGTAACGCAGGGTGGCTTTAAACATTGCATATCCCCATCACCTATTGAGCTCTGGAGCTGCCTCCGTTCCTCTCCCACCCCCAAAATTTGTCTGCTGGCTCAGGAAATGGGAGAGGAGCTGTGAAACACAAGCAGGACCAGAGCTCATCAGAGCCTCTCGGTGCACACAGCACCCCTCCACTTCAGGAGTAAACCTTGTATGGGCTCCTCACAGCAAAATAAGAGTAATAAGTAAAAATCCACACCTGCAAATCAAAGCCCCTCACTCACCAAGACCGACACGTGTTTTTCCTCTCACACCTGGGCCCCCAAGCATCCCTTTGGCTTCGCAGGAGCATCTGGCAGAGCTGGCACACCGCGTAGGTCTGGAGTGTGTCGCCTTCCTTGAGAAACCGAGTTTGCCATAACTCAGGCACAACGCCTCTCTCGGGAGGGTTTCGGGGAACAACTCAACCCTTCGCTTTCCTTGCCATGCCTCCTGTGCCCTCCGGAATTAGGAAACCTTCCAAATGGAAATGTAAGGAATGTAAATTGATGTGTTCTCTCCGACATAAATTATCTGACTCCTGCGGCCGTCTCTCCAAGATTATTTGAGCTGAACTTGACTGTTGCAATAATTAATTTCCAATCAAGCAAATTTGCGTAAATCTTCCCTTTAGAAATCTGCCTTAAATCAAGGGTTTAGGCACCACATTCCAGCTTGGTTTCATTAAAAATAGATTGCTATTGAAAGCTGCCAGCACTGTAAATACAGGCACCATGCCACCCTGCAGGACAGCTTGGATACACGCTTTCCACATAATGAAAACCTGCCTCAAAAACCATCTCTGCAGCAAATGTCCCCTGGAACGAGGTGTTGCTGGGTCCCCATCAGCAGCCCTGACAGCCTTCTCTTGTTGACATATCTAGTCTTGCAAGGATGGCTTTGAAGCAACCAGGATAAGTGGGATGAGGGCTCCAGGAGAAGAAGAGAAGGTCTTGCCAACTTCAGAAATTCGGGAGATATTTTGTATGCAACCCACAAGTCAGAGAGAAGTCTCTGCTGTTTTAGAGAAGAAGAGGAATCATGGAATAGTTTGGGTTGGAAGGGACCTTTAAAGCCCACCCTGTCCAACCCCCCTGAAAGGAGCAGGGACATCTCCAACCAGATCAGGTTGCTCTGAGCTCCGGCCAACCTGGCCTGGAATGTTTCCAGGGATGAGGCATCCACCACATCTCTGGGCAACCTGTTCTAGAGTTTCACTACACTCATTGTAAGAAATTTCATCCTTACATCTAGTCTAAATTTACCTTCTTTTAGTTTCAAAACATTACCCCTTATCCTCTTGCTACAAGTCCTACTAAAAAGTCTGTTCCCATCTTTCTTATAAGCCCCATTTAAGGAAGAGAAACTCCTCTCTGAAGACCAGGAACAGCATCGTGAAGGCCAAGTGAAGAAATAGGTTGCAAGCAACGAGAGAGGCTGAGAGAAGAAAGACAGAATGGTAAAGCTCAGCCCTCCAAAGCGGTGTGATTTGCAGAGAGTAACGTGTAACTGCTGCCCGGTGTTGGGGGGAAAGGAGTGGAAACCAGAGCCCCTGGGACCTGTGTTGAGCTTGCAGCAGCCTCCATCTCAAGAGGGTGCAGGTGGAGGACGCCATGTCCTTAGGAGGGGATGGGTGGAAGCTTTCTCTTTTCTCCTCATGCCTTACCCTTCCTGTCCAAAATGCCCAGCTTTACCTCTATACCCTCCACAGTGTGGAAGGTGCCACCAGCTCTGGTGCTTTTAAGGGACTGTGGACACTCACATCACAGAGAGTCCACCCTAGATATCTCTAGAGACTGAGGCTTGACTCATTAAAAGACCAACCTGATGACATCCCAAGCGAGGTCAACTCCTTTTAGGAGTGCTGAATCCTTCACAGGACAAGGCAGTGTTAGGTGGAAATTCAGAAAAATGCTCTGGAAAATAGAAGTTATTTCTCTTATTGCTGTCCAAGTCTTCACCCATGCTTTAGGGATGAGGTCTCCAGCACACAAGCGCTCCGGCCAACACTGAGGTCCTCATCTCCGATTTGTCTCCAACTAGCTCTGAGGTTCTGAAGAGTTGTTATCTCTGGAGTTGGTGCTTTTTTAAAGGAAGAGATTGCTGCAGGAAAAAAGGAGGAAGATTTGGAGCTGGGCAGAAGAATATCTAGTAATCTTGATTTCCATCTTCCTCAGCCACCAAAACTGCAGGGAGGAACAAAAACTTGACAGTACAAGCCTGTCCGGTGGTTGAAGCATGCCGTATATTCTGGGCCTGTGAATGAATGAGAAATCTCCCAGAGAAACTGGTGTTTCAACATGTTCTTCTGAGACCTACCACTGGCAGGGAAAGAATCTATCATCTTTTATCAACGCTAGGATACAGGAGAGGAACTAGCTTGTTCCTGGAGGGGCCCTTTTTTTCCTTTTATTTTTTTTTTTTAGATCTTGTGCACAGCTTTTCTTTTACTTATTTTAATGAATTGTTCGGTTGTTTCGGTTGGTTTTTTTTTTTTTTAAAAAAAGAAAAAAAAATAATTCAGATATGCCTGTTCCATCCCCTGCTCCCCCTCAAACCCCCAGAGGCAGGAGACAAAAAGCCAACACCTACTTCTCCTTTCTCCTGTGGGGAGATGCTGATTTCACCAATGGAACGAGACACTGAGCATATTCCAGACACATGGGGCTATCAATATCTTGGATAAAGACTAAGTGCTACGGTCAGTATCTTGGATAAGGACTAACTGCATTCCTTCCAGTGTGTTTATGGTCCCCCGCTTAGTCCAGGATATATCCAACTGACACTGGTCTTCTCATCCACAGCGTAGAAGGTGCTAGGATCAGACTTCACTCCAGCCCTGCTGTGAGTCCAGTGACACCTGGGCCTGAGAGGAGACAGACATTCCCCTCACCTCTGCCTTTCTCCAGCTCCCTCCTCCTCCTCCTCCTCCACCCATAGACCAAGAAGGAGGAGGTGCCTACAAACCAAGACCCATCCTACTCCCCTAAAGCACTATGCAGGTGGTCCCCTCTTCTGCTCCTTTGCTGCCGTCACCTCTGATGGTGTGAACTGGTTCCAGTTGGAGGAAAGCAGGTCCCCCCTTTCTTCGGGGTCGGTGTCTGTGAGGGCTTTCTGCTATGCCTAACACCTCCTCATTCATCACAGTCTGAATTTGGGCAGGTGGAGAAGACACTATTTCAGCTGAACTGAGTCTCAGTGGAACATTTTGAAGCCTTTTTTTAATCTTTAAAGTGTATTTACCATTGATAAAAGCTACTGTCTTGAGAAGCTTGGCAGAGCAACTGTAGGGCAGCCGCAGTGTCCCCTCAGTCTGTTGTTACCCACACACCGTGGTGGGAGGTAGCAAACCCAGTGAAGAACAATGGGATACTGAACCCGTACATAGCTTCCTTGCCCAAAGTGAGGACACAGAGAGGTTTCGCTTAAGGGCTCTTGTCTCACCACCCAAGGTACAAGCAGGGACTGCGAGGGTGAAGAACCGCCCACAGTACTCGAAGAGCAGGTTTGGGAACATCTGAGGAACTTGAAGGTGCACAAGTCCATGGGACCTGATGAGATCCATCCGTGGGTCCTGAGGGAACTGGCAGATGAAGTTGCCAAGCCACTGGCCATCATATTTGAAAAATCGTGGCGGTCTGGTGAGGTCCCCGATGACATGCTGGAATGGAGGGATGCCATCCAGAGGGACCTGGACAGGCTGGAGAGGTGGGGTTGTGCCGACCTCATGAAGTTCAACCAGGCCAAGTGTAAGGTCCTGCACCTGGGTCGTGGCAATCCCAGGCACAAATACAGGCTGGGGGGAGAATGGATTGAGAGGAGCCCTGAGGAGAAGGACTTGGGGGTGCTGGTGGATGAGAAGCTCAACATGAGCCGGCAATGTGCACTTGGGGCCCAGAAAGCCAACGGCATCCTGTGCTGCATCAGGAGAAGCATGGCCAACAAGTCAAGGGAGGGGATTCTGTCCCTCTGCTCCGCCCTGGTGAGACCCCACCTGCAGTACTGTGTCCAGTTCTGGAGCCCCCAACATCAGAAGGACATGGACCAGTTGGAGAGGGTCCAGAGGAGGGCCACGAAGGTGATAAGAGAACTGCAGCACCTTTCCTATGAGGACAGGCTGAGAGAGCTGGGGCTGTTCAGCCTGGAGAAGAGGAGGCTCCGGGGAGACCTTAGAGCGGCCTTCCAGTGCCTAAAGGGGGCTGCAGGAAAGATGGGGAGAGGCTGTTCAGCAGGGCCTGGTGTGACAGGACGAGGGGTAATGGTTTCAAAATAGAGGGAGGTAGGTTTAGATTGGACATTAAGAAAAAATTCTTTACAATGCGATTTGTAGAACACTGGTCCAGGTTGCCCAGAGAGACGGTGGATGCCCCATCCCTGGAAACATTCAAGGCCAGGCTGGATGAGGCTCTGAGCAACCTGACCCGGTTGGAGATGTCCCTGCTCCTTGCAGGGGGGTTGGACTGGATGGGCTTTGAAGGTCCCTTCCAACCCTAACCATTCTATGATTCTATGATTCTACGATTAAGGAGAAACAGGACAGCAGTGGCAGAGCAGAGGACAGAGTGCAGCTGTCCTGACCCCTTGTTCAGCAAATTCTACTGGAGATGTCCCTCTTCTCCACTGCAATTGAGGCATCAAGCATCTCCCCTGGGGAGAAGCCTGGGCAAGCACGGACTGATCACACCCCAGGCAAGGGCTGAGTTATGGAGATGTGAAATTGTGTTCTGCCCTGCCACAGAGAGCATAATTTATGCTCCCCAGTCACCACAGGCTGCTGGGAGAAGGGAATGGGGGAGAAGTCAGGGAGAAAGCTTCAGGAAAGGGATGGGGTTCCTGGAGGAGTTTGTTTTCCTAAAGCCATTCACCACATTCAACGCTTCTCCTGAGGCAGCATTGCTCCTTAGGGCTATTTGAATCGCTGCGCTGAGAGCTGGGACTTCTCCTCTGCCACGTGCTGCTCTAAACCCACTGTCAATACTTAATAAATAACGGAGATGTATACTGAAGGCATTCCTGCCATTAATCACCAGCAAACCCACATCCCCACTAACTGCATTGATAGCACATCTGCAATCCAATTTCTGTTTCAAGATACTTAAAAAAAATCACGCTATAAGGTTTCTTATTTTTCTGGCTTGTGCCCGACTGGCTGGGTTAGGGGATGCTTAAGAGACCGCTGCAAAATTACTTACATGAGCTACTGTTCAGTTGGTCTCAGAATCTGTTTTCCAGACTCCAACGCAAAATTACAGTCATTCAGTATTAAAGTATTTGCTGAGTGGCATTAAGCAGGGGTGCTGCTGTATTATTTACCATGGCAACTCAGGATGCTAATTTATCTTCTCCCTAAATGTGGAAGAGCCAAGATACTCAGAAATACTCTGCGCTTAATGTGACAAAATACATTTATGTTGCATAAAGCATTTTACCTAACCAGAGAAGCCTCCCTGTCATGCCAGGACAGACAGAGTTTGTCCACTGATTAGAGGACACAAGATTGCCTGCAGGAATCAGGCCATTTCATCCATTATCCTCCCTCCAGGACTGGGTGGAGAGGCCTTCAGGACGATCTGGACACATGGGTCACTTCTACAGGGAACCTCTCCATGGGTTTTGACTCAAACTAGGTCATTTAGAGTTTTTTGCAGTGTGTATTTTCATACTCATGATGTTTTTATGAGTTCTCCTCAGCTCAGGTATATCCTGAAACAACACGTTCCAATGCCTAAATTTCCTTTCATTTGATTTAGCTCTGCCACTTTCCATTTGCATCAAGTGATCCATTGCTTTCCATGACTGCTGTCATCACTTGTGGTGCACAGCAGGATGTGTACACATAGAAACGCTGACAATCTTGCTGAAGGAGGCAGTAATGTCCCTGTTCTACTGAGATGACACAATGTGAAATGATTTATTCAAATTCTCATGAGGAAACTTTTGCAGAGCCTCTGATTCCCAGCCTGATGGGTGAACCAGCCTTGTGTTGTCTAACTATAATTTACCATTGGTCCATGCACTGTTTTGGACTCAACAAGCTTTCCATTACTTATTCATGCTAAGTAGTCGTTGTATCTCCAGTATCTTCCTGGGATGGGTTTTTCCCTATTCTTGTCATTCTGTCTACGTTACAGGACAGGAGCGTTTCCCAGCCAGGTCCCAAGCATCCTTTAGGGTATGCCCTAGGTCCATCCCCTAATAATCCCCACTGGAGGATGAACCACAGTGCCCTGGATCTCATTCCATACCCAGACACCAAGATCTCCCTTAGAAACTCACCTGGACAAGTCCCTGTCTTGTGACACAGGGTCAAAGCACGGCCAAGACGCACTGAGAAGCCTGAGGACTTTCATGGACCACCTCTGCCTCGTAGAGTTAATTCAGTTTCTGTTCACCCCTCCCAGGGAAGGAGGTCAGGACAGTGTGTTCTGTGGGAAAGAAACACATTTTGCAAAAATGGCATGATAATATGTGATTATTAGCAGAGATCTTGTCCACTCTAAATATTTGGTGTGGTTTGTGTGGTATTCTTCCCTTGGTCGTTGGTGTCTGTGAATTAGGCTGACATGCTATTCTTAGCCTAATTCAACATTTAATTTGGATTTGCATTGTTTATTCAATGCATAGAGATATACACGTCCACAGCCCAGCAGTTCATGGCACTGAACCTTGCATATTCGTCCAACAAAGCCTATGCCAATTTCTCAACTCCCCCTTGCTGGTTCAGTCCAACATCATCTGCTCCTCTATGATCCAACCACCACCAACATCTCGCAGCTTTCTGACCAGAAACAAGACACATAGGAGCTGTCAAAATCACATCAGCTTCATCAATCTTGGGCTTTCCCTTCAGCCAGGACCAACCACAGATCCCTGACTGAAAGGTGGTCCTTTGCCACTCCTGCAAAGTTGGTGGAGTTCCTTGTAGACATGAGTATACTGGGCTCATTACATATCCTTGTGAAACTCAACACCTCTTGTCCATCAACATAAAACTCAGTCTCCTAGAAGTTATTCAACTGATTCCCTATTACCTGTCATTCAGCATTAACCCAAACACCCTGTTCTTTACCCAATGTCTTCAAAATTTTGAGATGTGAGAGGAAAAAAAAAAAAAAAAGAGCCTGTGGTTCACTTGTCTGCAGTTGTGAAACACATACGGGGTCTGGAGGGTGGGTGAGGAAGGGGTTTGGGCAGGTAAGTGCCAAACAATTCAAGAGTCCATTGGCATTCGCCTGGTTTTGGACGAAATCTTCAGGAGAGGGAAGAAGTAGGGTTGGTGTAGCAGCAAGGCCTGCTGTGCACCAGAGCATCTACTGTAGGGACAAGCAGAAAACACAACACCCTGCCCTGACAGTCCAGGACTGCTCTTTCCAGCTGCGTAGGTGGAAGAGTATGGAAGCACCATGCCCACACATTTCTGCAGCATTCAACCCATCCCTTCTCCCTCTATCCCACCTCATGCTGGTCATGTCAAACGCAGTCCCTTCACCAGCTCCATTCTTTCCCCATTCTCCCTTACCACCTCCTGCAACAAACAGCCCTACTGGTTCCTCATCGCTTCTCCAGTCTCCGCACTCATCTCCCATCCAGCCTCTCTCCTCTTCTGTGAGGGCTTTTCCCTCAAGTCCCTTCACTGGTGTCTCTCCTCTTTGCTGTAACATCTCTCACTTTGACACCACGGCCTCTCTCAAACCCTTCTCCTCCCATCCTTTCTGGATCTTGACTCAACTCTTCTCACTCATTCCTCTTCATTTAACAAGCAGCCTTTCTTCTTCTCTACCTTTCACCATTTCACTCAAGAGCTCCTTTGCTCTCCCTCTCCATCTCTGTCAGAGTCCCTCTTGGTCACACTTAGGCATATTAATGACATCTCCCCCACCACACATCTGAGCCCTTGATTCCTTTGACATCCTCAAGCATCACAATCATGTGCTCAGCCGGCCCTAGATCACACCCCGTATCCATCTCTCTGCTATTGCCATCGTGCCACCCATATCACCTTAATCCTGCCACCAGGATGGATTTTTTTTTCTCAGCAAATCCATCTTCTTTTTTCACTAGAGTGCTGTGCTTCCAAAATTTATTTTCCTCAAGTTACACACAAGCCACACGCTTCCTCACCAGCCTCAACAGTGACCACCTTTGAACTGCTCCTTCTCTCCTGCCTCATCTCTGCTGTGCACCCACCTCATCCATGCCCTTTTCAGCCTCAGCTGGAGAGTTCTTGCTGACAGGCAACACAAAGCCCTTTTACATCACTCCATGTGGTGGCCAGGAGGGACTTGCTTGGGAGAAAGGCAACAAAGTCCTTCTTTATGGGATCTACATACACACGGCCCTCACAGCACTGCCAAGCGAGTGATCTGAACGGAGATGCCCCTCGCTGAATTACAACGGCACTACCAACCCCAACCCACAATGTGTAATGTAGTATAAATGTAATCGTCTCTGCAGAATGAAAGGCACGTTGCCAGGCCGCACACGGCTTGGCCTTGGACAATAAAGACATAATTATGGCTTCAGTGGGTTTGCTTTGCTTTGAGGTTTCCACCCGTGGTGAAATGTTGTTCCATCCTAACCTTAGGGAAGCAGATGATCTCATGAGCTGAAACTGCACAGGCCAGGGTTACCAGAGAGCCTATCGAAATGGGAGAGCTGGTAGCTCCGGTCCTCTTCCACTGGGTTGGAGGAAGGCCTTGGCCTCTGGAGGAGACGGCTCTGTCCTGGATTTATTTTGCACAGATTTATTTTCTGTGCAAAATCCGGCACAGAAGGGAAGGAAATACCCTCAGGGTACAGCCATGAATTGATGGCACTAGGAGTCATCTTCACCTCCCAGGATAAACCAAGACGCGCTGCTCAAAGTCAAACTCCGCTAACGAGTGTAAGCTGAGGAACGGCACGGCAAAGCTCTTCTCTTTGGAGGGAGCGGGGGAAAACCAGGTTTTGGTTCATATTCCTTGAACATGGACAGGAGGAAGAAAAAGGAGGAAGCCCAACCTGAGTCCAGTTTCCTGCTGTGATGCAGGGATCCTGAAAAGCAGGAGGGTGAGGCACTCTGCATGACAAAAGTCACGGTTTTGTAACCCAGTCCGGGCAATTCCAGTTTGTTTCCAAGCTCTCTGTTTCATTTTCAACTCTGCCCTAAACGACGCGTTTGGTTGTAAAGCTCTTTTCTTTATATGACACGTGGGGATTTTGAGAGACTACAATTAAACCCAGCTTTTACCAACAACAAGCTATTTCCAACGGCATGTTCATATACTACGGCAAACATTCCCCAGCTCCAGTCGTCCTCTCTGGCTGCTTAAATCTACTCCAAAAACAATGTATTTGTCATGGTAAACCATTCTCAAGCTCTTCTCCTTCCACAGATTTGAGTACTCAAAAAACCCCAAAATAACAGCACCAAAACCCCCAAACACAAAATGGGCTCAACAGAATGTTTTAAGATCATCAGTCTAATGAGTACGTTTCCTAATAAGAAAATACTTTCTGGTTTTCTTTCTTCTACAAACCCAAACTTCACATCTAAACGACCTAGGTTGGTGAGGGTGAAACCATGGTAACTGCACATTTTAATCGGATGTTTGCTGGCTAGAGGGAACGGGAGAGACTGCAAAATTGGTGCTTGGGAATCTACATCAGCATGACATGGTTTGGAGAGCCGAAGGATTCCGCTAAAGGGGAATGTGATACAACACGTCTGGCACTGGGGTGTATTGACCTTGTGTAACGCGAAATCAGAGAGCATCAGGAGCTCCGTACGACTCCTGCAAAACAGCACAATGCCTGATGAGTCAGCTCCATCAACGGCCTGAACCTGGGACAAAACTGGGAAAAAAAAAAAGCAGTGGCTTCTCCCAGGTCCTTCCCTCTCCTCTGAACCCTACGCACTTCCTAGCAGGGAGGGATGGTGCACTGGGCAGCCCCAGCACCCAAAACGCAGCTGTTTGGCAGTTGGACCTAACTGTGGCCAACAGACCTCAAATTTCCTACCTGTGCAAGAGGAATCGAGAAGCTCTGGGTTCTGCCTTTGCTTCCTCTAAGTTTCTTCTTTTCCCTCTGTTTCCATCCCAGATTTCAAGCTTCAGCAACTATTTTTCAGATCTACCCCTTGAATATCTCATTGTCCACTTGGATAAAATACAGCATTTACACGTCACTGGAACACTACTGCTACAACTCTTCAGCTTTTTGTACACCACCACCTCATTTGCAGCTCACATCAATAAACAGGGCATTGCCTCCAGCTTGTCTAAACAGGACATTGCCTTTAGCTTGGTCTTCACCTCTAAGTTGTGTCTAAATCTTGTAGATTAACTATGTGTAAAAGATCTTAACTACTATATCTGCAGTCCCGTAAGTCCCAAGGCACGTACTGAGAAGCTGGTAGCTGTCTGTACCACTGCTGGAGCTCTGCACAGAAGATCTTCCAGCCTAAAAGGGCATCTGGGACTTATTTAGGCTGTGAGCAGGTGAAGTCCAGCAATAACAGCTCCTACTACTCATCATCTGGATGCTATGTCCCTTTTTCCCGTAGCTGATGACAAACCCACAATGAGGTCCCAAGTGGGGCTAAACTACAACATACACCTCTCCAAATAACATACAGCAGGAGATGGCAGCGTGTGTGGCTTATAATGGATGAATGTGACCCATCCAAGCTGATCCTAGACATCTGTGTAGATCTTCTCAGAGCTACAGCCTTTCATCTCCACCTTCGCAACTTGAAGTGCTGTTCGAGCTCTTCAACAACAAATGCAACACTTAAGTTGGACAAATGCAACCCAGTGTTGCTGACATACCCAGAAAAGGTAGAGAGAAGGCCAAAATGAAACAAGAGTTACACAACTCATTGCTGTGTACAATTACCTGAAGGGAGGTTGTAGGGAGGTGGGTGTTCGTCTCTTCGCCCTAGTAACAAGTGATAGGATGAGATGAAATGGCCTCAAGTTGCAGCAGGAAAGGTTTAGGTTGGATATTAGGAAAAATTTCTTTACAGAAAGAGTGATCAGGTACTGGAACAGGCTGCAGAAGGAAGTGGTGGAGTCACCATCCCTGGAGGGGTTCAAAGAATGTGTAGACGTGGTGCTTCAGGACATGGTGGTGTTGGGTTGATCGTTGGACTTGATTATATTGGAGGTCTTTTCCAGCCTTAAAGATTCTGTGATTCTGCGATTCTAAGTCAACAAACATCTCCAGGATCACGAGTAGAACTGAGAAAGGGAAGCTGATCACTCCAGAAAGATGAACTACAGCACATTCCTGACCTTGACTCAAGAATCAAGCCCAGTCTTGTTCCAGGACATCTAACAGGTACTCAACCGTCCTTTAACCCACTTGTGACTCTCCCACGGCACTCGCTGTGCTCAAGGAGCCGTTGGAAATGAGCTGGCATGCTGGTAGCCAAGCTTTGCGTGTTTGGGGAGTGAGCAAACCCTGCTAAGTGGAATCTGGCTGTGCTGTTTGTGTTGCTAAAGAGCAGCACATGGGCATGGATTCACTCGGCTCCGCCAGTTGGTGAGCAAAGGCTGGAACCCAGCTGCATTTCGAAACGCGAGACGTAAACAATGATTTGCCAACGAGAGTAAAAGTAACCGCCTCTCAGCAGATGCTATAAACAGTCTTGCACATTGTATCTGGAACCTAGGGCCATTAGCCTTGCTATCGATACCCCGACAATGTGAACCGGGGAGAAATCGCCGCCAAAATGCTCTCCTCCATGGCTATCCTTGTACATCCTCTTCTTGTAAAGGCTGCTCTTCTCTTCCCTGCCATCAGCAGAAATTGCCTTTTTCTGCTTTCTCTGGTGCCTGGCGTTGGCTTCTCCAGCGCAGTTAAAAACTCATTGCAAGGTCTTATTAGATATAAACTGAAACTAAACTGAGCAGAGGCACCCAATATCTGTCGATGGAGGATCAGTCCCATACTGGAAGAGAGGGCTGAACCCTTCCACAGAACAGGAAATTTTAGGACAAATTCTAGCCTTGCAAGCATGGCCAGGTGCCTCCTGACTTTCCTGCCAGTCGGACTTGAACGCCTACACTGCCGCCTTATTTATCCTTGCACTTGGCGATCCAGGGCAGATGGGCTTCCCAACATTCATAAATCCATCCACGAAGGTGACAGTGAGGGAGGGGATTTCAGTCAGGCGTTCGCCTCCACGCCAAGCCCACCAGATGCGTTCAGGAGACAGAGAGCAAAGACCAAATTTCTAATAAAGCAACTCGGTACAGAGAGACACACAGCAGGAAATCCCTGAGCTCCCAGCAGCTCTGAGAGGGGTGGGTGAAGCTTGCACAGATTTACTTATGGCCAAGCGTGTCCCTTTTTCAATAAAGCTTGCTTTTAATTCTTTGCAGCAGGGCTTCAATTAAAGAAGACGGAAAAGCAAACAGCAAACCAGAAGTGGCTGAGGGTTGTCATCCAAGAAGAGGGAGACCTGCACAAACGTTTCCCCTTACTGCAAGATGCAAAGCTTTCTCTTACCTAGCTTCAAGAACAGAACAGACGACAGAGAGAAGCCACCTATTTCCCATGAGAGTAAGGCACTTGCCCCTCGCTGAAATCCCATGGGTTTTGATGTCTTGGTCCGCTTAAGGCTCCTTTGAAGTCTTGTTTAGCAACACAACATTGATGTAGCATCAACTCTGAAAGCATAGGCCCTGTGTTTGCTTGGAATTAGTAACTCCAAATGAAGCTGACACAACTGTTGCCCTCACAACTGATATCCCAGGGAGACAGGAGCTGCATCTGCATGGGATGAAGAGTTCCCTTGAAGGCCATTTGTGTGCTGAAGTTACTTTCTTCTGTCTACACGGCCTGGTCTATCCTACAGACCTGGCTTGAACCAGCCTTGACATCCCCAGAAAGCTCCTGGGATGCCTGTGGAAGGTGCAGAGAAGGTTGACAGCGAGGACCACATACATGAGAGTGGCCTACAGAGATGGTTCTTCACATCTGAGCCGGGTACCTCCTTGCTAAAGGATTGTGCAGATGCTGAACCACTTATAAAGAGACCAGACAAATTAACAGAGGAGAAATTAACGGAGAATTGCTAAATGCACAGAAGCCACTTTTGTCTAGGGTCTGGGAGGATCTTGCTTGGACTCACACAAAGCACCAGGCTTTGCTGTTCCACTTTTCTATAGGATCCTGCTTTTGGGCATGGGCAGACACAAGGCACGGGGTTAGAGGGATGTTCGGCCTGACCCAGCGCTGCCCCTTTTACCCTCCTGTGTTCACAGTCCTCCCCCTGTCCAGATGGCTCAGGTAGGATAAACGAAGGTACAGATCTGCTTGGGCTTTGCTTCTACAAAGGACTTCAGAGACTATAATGTACATAATGAAGAGCAAGACGAGAGAGAGGGCTTGGGGTGGTGTTTAGCCAGTAGCGCAAACACAGCCCATGGGATTATGGCACTGAGAGGCCTCAGAGACAAAAGACAATGGCAAACGATCGGTCTCAAGCTGCCGGTCAGGAAGCAACGTGTTTGCCCTTCCCCAGCCCACCCCCCTGTCTCTGTCTCGCAGCAGAGCCATGGTGCTGACCATGGTTTCCAGTGGTTTCTGATCTGCAAACCAGGAGAAGCAGCCTTTTTTTTTAAAAAATGGTAATGTATCTGAAAACTGCATTTTCAGAACTCCACTTCTTGAATGATAGCCAGCTTGATCCCACCTTCCTACCTGAGCTGCCCCACCTCACACATACAAAGCCTTACCAGCTTTTTTGGTCATAGCATCACATTGGGCACTGTGACTTAACAGCTCAACCCCCAAGTTCTTTTCAGTTTCCACCATACAATCATAGCTTACCTGATATTTTCTTGGATGTCCAACATCACAACTGATGGTGTGGAAACTAACACGTTTCATCCATAAGCTTGTATTTCAGTGGTTTTCCTGAGGTCTCTGAGGCCAATCTTCCACACAATGTTAACTGCTGCTTTGTAGGACACCAAACTCTTTGCTGAAAAAACTTGTTTCATTCCCTTGGTAGCGTGCACCTTCTTGGGCTGGCACAGGAAGCTGTCGGGAACAGCAGGACCACTACATAGATGCTATGGAAGTTCAGAATGTCTTATGGTTATTGTATATTTCTTCTGATTCTTACCTTCTAGAGTAAAAGTACAGGAGAGAGCAAAGGGTTTTCAGTCCCCAAAACACGAAGCCAGAAAGAGATTTCCCCAAAGCCGCATCTGTTCACAGCGAAGCCCCGTGTCTCCTGCTGACAGCGGGCTTCTATTGCCAAACCCCGGGCAATGCTGCCCATTTCCAGTGAAACTCACCCTGACCCTTGGGCTGAGCCCGTTTCAATTCCCCAGAAGAGTGAAAGGATTGTTCAAGGAATGAGTATGGGGGAAAATACATTCATTTATTTCTCCATCTGAAATATTAAAACCCCTGTGGCAGCCAGAGGT
Organism: Chlamydotis macqueenii; assembly: GCF_036417535.1. Lineage (NCBI taxonomy): Eukaryota > Metazoa > Chordata > Aves > Otidiformes > Otididae > Chlamydotis > Chlamydotis macqueenii. The sequence continues at coordinate 82,051,310 of NC_141559.1, forward strand.
GCAGGACCTCACAGGAAAGGGACAACTTCAAGTTCCCCTTGCTGGAATTTTTAATCGTTTGTTCAGATTATAAAACAATAATAAAAAAAAGAAAATAGAAAATGTTATTTTCTTGCAAGTATTCAGCCTGAAAAATTACGGTTTGGTTATATGCACAAGCCTGTCTCTCCTGGGTGGAGGACATGGGGGCATCCTGCCCTGGATTTTCTTTTTTTTTTTTTTTTAGAAATATCCATTGCTTTGTGATATCTGGGAGCAGCAACACTGCTCGCCTTTGGTGAGGAGGTACGGACCCCAGGGACCGCTTGCTCTGTATCACGGACGTTGCAGAAACTCACTGTCCTCCACCTCCCGTTGACAGCAGGTGCCCAGGAGAGCGCTAACACCCTGCCGATAGTGGCACAAATTCATCAGCGGTCTGTTAATTAACTGACAACCAGCCAAATTAATTCCCTTATCTCACAGCACACAAATGAGGCTGGTGAGGCAATGCTGCCTGGGAGTGGGCTTCGTTAATGCAATGCTGAGAAGCCAGACCCGGAAGGAAAGAATGCAAGGAAACAGAAAATATAAATTCTTCATGGTGTCTGCATCCTTTCCACCTGAGGTGACAAAATGCACCTCAGCCTGTGTCTGAAAGATTTTATAGCACGAGACACCAGACATTTAGGAAAGTTCGTCTGCCCTGGGGACCCTCACAAACATGTCAGCGTGGAGAAAATGCCAATTAAAGAAAATTCAGTGCTCCGAGAAATTTAGCGAGTCTTCCCTACCTCTCCTCTTACCTTTAGCAAAGGGTTTCTGACCCTATAAATTGGCTCGTTCCCCAGCGAACATTTTACTCCCCTTTGACACGCACGCACTCAACATTTTCTTCTCTTTCTGGGGCTACGGAGCCTTGTGGGAAAGTTTGTCTGGGGCCTTAGTGCAAGTCTGGAATTGCAGAGGAAAGACAGAGACAACGTGCGGCTACAAACGTTGAAATGCTGCGGGGATGCTGAAGAACATAGAACTACAGTGCACGTTTTACAGGCTTCGTGTTTATTTATAATGGGCATCAATAAAACCTGCAGAGTTTTTAACTCCCTCGTTCGGGAGAGAGAACGGATGAAGAATCTGAAGAACTGGATGATACGATATAATAATTCTCCTAACCAATAAAATGGGAATGGATTCATGTGAAAAAAATGCTAAGTTACAGAGAAGGCTGAATTTGGGTAAGGATACTGACACTGGATGGGCCGAGCTATGAATTTCTCTTCTTGTAACCTCACAATATTCTGATCCTTGGCTGTTTCAGTCCCACATTTTATTTTCTGAGCCTCCAGTTAGGGCTAACTGGCCACAGAGTCAACCCCGTGGGCTCGTGCCCCATACTTTACAAGATGCAGATGCTGGTCACCTCCCATCTCGTATCCTGCCAATGACTTGCTAGTTCTTGCACAATTTGGGGGTTAGGCTTTTTTTTTGTGAGTTATTAAGTCATCTTTAAAATGCTCACATGCCATGACTTAGCCTGGAGCAGTTCTTCCCAGCAGCTGCAGCTTTAGTACTTACAACACAGGGGATAGATTAATCTCGGGCATCGCATCAATAAAATCAGCAAGCGATACCGTGGGTCCAGACCTGTGACCTCAAAGACTTTCCCTTTGGAAGATCTCTGGAAAGGTGGATATCTTGCTGCCCATTATCACATCTGCTGTGCAGAGGCAGGGTGGAAGTCTGCTGAGGAAGAAGGAGGTTTCCACAGGAGGCTGAGAGATTCACAAGCTAATCAACAAGATTATGGTTTATCATGACATTTCTTTCTTGCATGTGGCTCATCAGACCTTCTGCTGCCCACTGCTACCTGCCCTCCCTCCTGAGCATGAGGGATGCAAGCTGGCTACGTTCGACCTTTTGTCTGCACCGTAGACATCAGAAACAGGGTAGGATGAAGCCTAATTGTTGTGGTAGGAAATCCGTTGCTGCTCAAGACAAGCATGTGTTACCTGATAGCAGGAGCTGCCACCACTGCATTCCTCCTGTATATCCTTCCCTAATTTGTTGCCATAAAAGGGTATTTTCCTAGAAAACTTAAATACGAGGGGTCTTCTGTCTGAGACACTCACTGATCTATTCGCTGACATCATGCCTGGCATCTTATTTATTCAGCAATGTTCTAAAAAAGAGGATTTGTTCGGAATCCGGGAAGATGAATAAGCACCAAGCTGAGGACAGGGTGTAGACATCGCCAGGTTTTGATGGGAGGGGAACCGACTGATGGGAATAAAGTTTCTAATGGAGTTGAAAGGTGAGACATTGGGCCTTTTTTAAAAAAAAAATATATTTTCAGTAGTAGTTTTGACTAAAGGAAGAGCAGAGAGCTGATGGTTGCTGTGGGTACAGAGATAAAGACTCAGCAACGGGAAGAATTGAAAATTATCGTAAAAGACAAAATGCCTGAGCTTGAGAGCTAAAAAGGGTGGAATTTAATAAGGTATGAGAGTGAGTACTGAGGGGATCAAACCAAAAGTTTGACTAAGAGGGAAAAAAATACAGTTTGGAAATGATGGAAGAGGAGAAAATGTGGAGACACAGGATACTTGTAACTTAAGTAGTTGAGGCATCTGTGGAAAAATGCAACCCTAGCACGTACTGGGCAAGGAGTTCAAATGCTGGTGTGGAAAACTTAACGTTACTGTAGCAGACACCTGTGACACCACAACTGGAGCATCCTGAATACTTCTGATTATCTTAAAATGCTGAACCCAGACTGTCATGCTTGGAGGAAAGAGATGCTGGAGTGGTACTAAAGTGAGCAGGAAAAGCTAGGAGACTTGGAGGACCCTAACCACGTCCTGCCTCCATCCCAGGGTGTCTGGCATCCAGGTACGTGCTGCTGGAAGAGACCATGGGTCATCCCAAGCCTCCCAAACACAGACTTAGAAAGGACTGGTTTGTTTGGTGTGGTTTTGTTTGTTTGTTTGTTTGTTTTTCCTCAAAACCACACAGGGAAGCAGTTCTGCATCAGCTAGGGTGAAGGCTTCTTCAGCTGGGGGCGGGTGGGAGTGCAGTGTGTGAGCAGGATGGGATCAACTCAAGAGTAGAATATAGGCAGGAATTCAATTAGCAGGAATTTAACCAAACTCTGTGGTTTAGTGTCGAGGCAGGAAGTTTTTTTCCAGCGCAGGTGTGATCTACTGAAGAGGATGCGTTCTGGGAGAAAGGCACATCACAGCTGGGGAAGGGTCAGCAAGAAGACAGACCACTGAGAAGTGGTTAACACAGCACAAGCTGAGCTTTTGGAGGAGAGGAGCTGCCAGATCATCCCAGCTCACAAAACAGGCAGAAACTAGAGACCACTCAATTTTTTTTCCTCCTGCCATGCCCAAAAGGGGAACCCTGTAAAAACCCTGGAGAAAAAACTAGTCAAAGCTTAAATAATCTGTTTGGGCAGCAGTTCCCACAGGCAGAGCCGGAGCAGAGGACTCCACAGGAAAGGCAACAAGATAGCTCCCTAGGAGGGGCAGGGAAGAGAGATTACAGATATTTCCTCTGTTTGTTACTCGAACAATATAGAGAGACTTGGTTTCGCTCCTAGCAGCGATGCACAACTGCCCTCTCTTTATGTGTGGAGTGCACCCCGCTGTCCTCTGGTCCCTGGCTGTCCCACGGGGCCAACACTGAGCAGGGATGAAGATGACTTTAGCGGCTGCACAGTGACTTATGGCCACTGCTGATTCAGCAGAAAGGGACAAAGAGCCCTCCGGTGATAACCAGCTCTTGTGGGCTCAGCATCCCACAGCAAACCCGTCTACATCTGTCAGATGTGGAAAAGCTATTTAAAGAAAAAAAAAAATCAAAAAACACTCAAGGGAGGTAGGAAAACTCTTCATCTCGCACAGGGGAGAGCTCTCCAGCTGGCATCTGACAACTTCCAGATAACTAAAACACATCTGTGTGCTTCCTCCTACCTTTTTTTCACCCAGTCTGTGGTGCTAAAAACCCTCTGACCGTCCGCTGCCCACATCCCCTGCACAAGCAGGTAGGAAATTTCACAGGTTGGAGTAGATCAGAAATCCCTCAAATAATTTTTGGCAGAAAAACATCAGCTTGTACAGAAAAATTTAGCTGGGAAAGTGGTGCTGAATGGAAAGATTGTCAAGCTGCGGGGGCATTTCTGATCTGTGCCAAATGTCTGTCCTCCCTCTCCCAAATCAACCCATGGCCTCCTGCAATGGCTGGAGCAATCCTTGAACATCAGGGTTCAAGTGCTACCTCCAGAGCAGAGCAGAAGTCCAGGTCCACCTTCTCGGATGCTTTAATCACTGTTTTAACACATTACCTACCTCATTATCCTCTTTTAGACTTTTTTTCCATAGCTATGTCCCGATAAGGATGAGGTCCTGCTTGTCACCTTAGGGATGGCACGCAAGGTCTGGAGATCCACTGGCATACCTAGTTCAGGAATACCCCGAGAGTCTCCATTTATTTGCTTACCCATAGTGCACGGTGTTGCTTTGTACATAAATTTCAGCTGATTTAATCCCTGGCTATGTTTAAACTTGAACTGGGATTATTTTTTTTTTAAAGTAGGGATTGTTCTCTCCGAATGTTCAGAAAGTTCATGCTCCATAACAGGAACTGCAGTTCCTATAAGCCAGTGATTAAACACGGATAAAGATTTGGACCAAGTCACACCTGGCTTGTTTCTTTGTCTGTAAAATGGGCAGAAAATTATGGAAAATTGTCCTGTCCATCTCCTGGGGGTCTGTAGAGAAGCTGCATGTACTCCACTGCAAGAAGAGTCTCCCTCTTGGCTGCAGGTTTAGCAGGCTGCTCAGGAAAATTAAGTTTTGGCAAGACTGAAATTTTCTCTTGGAAATCAATCAATTTGCCAGGGGAAAAAAAAAAAAAAAGAGAGAGAGATTTAAAAATGCACCTGATGGTCTATTTGGGAAGCTGGCTGGGTGCTAATTTAATCTAGGATTTCTCTTGCCTGCCTGCTAGGCCAGCTTTATATTTTTCTGGTTTTATTTTAGCCTGCCATCAGTTTTCTGCAATATTGAAAGCAGCTACTGCTCTAATGAAACATCTTATCTGCTCGTCTGAGGTGCGTCTTGCTGCTGGAAGGGAATTGTTTGACATTTTGAATTAGATGGTGAAAGAAGGTGGTTCACTCAATACTAATTAGAGTAGCAGCTGGTTTGTGGTTTGGGTAGGTTTTTTTTTTTTAATATAACACTAAGAGTAAATTAAAAGAAAAAGAGAGGCTGATATCTCTTAGAGAAGCTCAACATGCAGACAGTTTTTGAATTAGCTGAGGAAAGTATTCTGAACTTTCATTTCAGGATTCCTGTTTTCCTAAGAGTTGGTAATTCTGAATCACTGTTTTCCAGAGAACCGGACTTTCCAGCAAAAAGGAATTTCTGTATTTTGCCCGGTGATAATTTAATGCATAGGCACTGCTATTCATTTTCCTGTACTCCAGGGATCCTACAGATTACAATGGGGTTTGATGGGTCCGTGGAGATCCATGAAGAACAAGAGTTATGGCTACAGCGCTGCTCCTTACACCAGCAACAATAATTAGCCCAATGAAAGTAGTCCTGGGGTGCGTATATTGGATCTCCTACCGATGCCAGCTGGGCTCAGTCTATTGCCTTCAAACACAAAGGACACACGTAGTCCTTCTAAAAGGGGCAAAACCACTGGAAAGACTAAGCAGCATCCATGGGAACACACAAAACCTGCGTAAACCAAGAGGAAAAGAAGAAGACACTACAATAAAACTGAACTTTACATCTGTATGAACAGTAAAAATACCTCTCTGCTCAGCTTGTTGGCCAGGAGTTCTGTGTCCCACATCTCCTGGACACGGGTGGGACCAGGAAGTGGTGGACTCACCATCCCTGGAGGTCTTCAAAGAATGTGTAGATGTGGCACTTTAGGACATAATTTAGTAGGCATGGTGGTTTGATTGACGATTGGACTTGATGATCTTGGAGGTCTCTTCCAACATATGATTCTATGGATCATCAGGAGAACAGTACTTTGGAAACATCGCAGTCCAACATCTCAGTCCCACATCGTCAGTGGTGTGTGTGCTGTCCTCAGTAACCAAACCCAGAGAGGAGCAAGTCTCTGGTTTCAGAGCAAACAGCAGCTCCACAGCTGATCAACAACCCACTTGCTGCTGAGAAATTACTGTTTTGTCAGTCTGTTCCCTGAGAGGGCTTCATTGAAAAGATGTTTACATCGAACATCCCATACCACAGACTGTACATTTGCCTCATTGCTGTACAACAGAGACCAGACACCTTATTAGCCACCTGCTCCAGATGGAAGTGAATTTTTGAGCCAAAACAGCCAGTCTGTTTGCGGTGGTGTATCACCCACGCAGATGAAGCCAAAGCCAGCTTGCCTCTCCCTTCCTACACCTCTCCAATAGATGGCATCCAAGGTCCCTTCTCTGTTATTTTGGGATCACCAGGCCAGGAAGCAAATCGTAAGTCAACATCACAGTCCGAGCACAGACAGCGCCTGCCGTGTTGATGGCCAGGCTTCTGAGGAAGGTGAACCTCTCCTTGTAACTCTTGGAGAAGGGCTGGTTACTTTTCTCAGAGCCCTCTCCTGCCTGGAGGTTGTGCCAGGGGATAAAAACTGTCTATTTTTCTCCCAAAGTCACCTCTGAGCCCAATCATGGCCTAAAATCCAGGCTTGCTGCTTTTAAAGCACAACCTTGCATTAAAATATTGTTTATTTTCTCCCTCCCTTTCAATCTGCAAGGATAGATGGTTTGTTCTTCCCACACACTCCATCCTTGCAAAGCAAGGACAAGTGAAAATAAACACCAGAAGCACAGTTCTGGGAGTGCATCTCTTGTAACAGCCTGCCTTGTCTGGTCTGTGTCAGACATCACCCGCGGCACATGAGGAGGCAGCAAGAACCAGTGCAAAACCAGAGGACACGACACGGTCAACATGGCTAGTGTGTTCTAGGACCTGGTGGCATCATGTGGCCTCTTCTGCTGACAGATCTGCTGGTGATGGTATAGGCTATTTGTTTCGTTGACTGTTACAGCCCAACACCATGTCTGGAAACCTGCTGTGGGGTCTACATAGACCCCATGGGCTCTCTGCCTGTGTCCGGCAAACAGACCTCAAGGACTCGGAGGTTTGGTCCATAATTTTCCCCACATAAGACTCGCATTTGGAAATTTTCCCAGCTACTGAGAAGCTTGCTAGATACCCAGAACATCTAATGTCTTTTGGGATACTGTGCAGTCATGAAGTCTTTCATGATGCACCAGTTCCTGACTGGGACCTGCAACTGGAGATGAAGGACAGTCACCCTCCCCATCAGACCTGCATGCAACCTTAGTGTGTCCCTATGCATCAGCTGAGCCATGGGGACTTTTTACATCACCAAGCGACCAACCACAGCCAAAACTGACCCTACTGCTGTGCGTATTACCAGACCATCAGGAGACCTCACAGGCCATCGCGTGCTCTGTATGGCGAGACGTGTCACGGGGTAGCAAAGCACGGAAACGCACCGGGGAGCACATATGCTGTAATCCTTGGCTGTCCTTACACACCACTCCAGCCTCCTCCAAACAAAAAGGTCACTTACATTGTTCCTTCACTTTGTCTACAGCAGCCTGACAGCTTCAGCACGACGGTACCGGGCCAGCTCAGTGATGTCAATTAAATACTTGTCCGAGCTTCAAAGATTTTGGTGTCAGATTGGTGCCAGGACGCAGGCTTCAAGGGGGGATAGCTCTCCGCAGCGTTATTAGTTGCTCATCAAACACATCGTTGTCAGCGTAGAGATGCCAGTGCCATGAGTTCAGAAAGCAGAATGTGCCCGGTCTCTGCGGGATATTTTGTGCTTTTGATAAAAAAAAAAAAAAAAAAAAAAGAGGAGCTGACTCATTTCTGGTTCGTGTATTCACCTGAAAGAAATAACAAAACAAAACAGAAAAGGAAAGGAAGCAATGACGGAAGGGAACTGTCAAAAGCCCTGTGTTCTTCCTCAATCTGAAAAAAAAAATAACTATTCATTAAAAGAAAGCACTTGAAAAAGGTCGCCAAAGACAGTGATGCGTAAGATGAGGCAACCTGGTGACAGAGGTGGCTGATGCATTATTTCCTGTATTGTTCCTGAAAACGTACCTTTGCGCCTCAGCAGCCCCAGCTCCCCGCCGCGGATGGGTGGGCTCTACCAAACAGGAGCTCGCTCCCTCCCAGAGGCCTTTCCACAACACTGGAAATCTGTTCCCTGCGCTGCAGCAGCGGGGAAAGGTCCCACCCGACGTCAGAGCCCCACATGCCGAGCGGTCAGCCCGAGCCCCTCCAAGGGCGCAGCAAGAGAGGTCGAAAAACATGGACGTTTTCACCGGTGCTCCTCATTTAGTTAGGAGACACCAAGTCTCCGTGGTTTATCTTGCAGTCCCAGATGAGAAAACAGGAATCCCAGGTTTCAATTTCTTTTTCCCCACCTCATAATCATGAATACTTTAAAAAAAAACCCAAAAACCTACAACAACAACAAAAAAAACCAAACAAAAACCTTCTAAATACAATGTTAGCAGAACCTCCAAATCAGAAAACATGCTGAAGCATGACCTGTTTGCCTTTTTTTTTTTTTTTTTTTAAATCTCATCCTTTCAAAGGCCACTGCAGAACACCAATCCTTCCCCAGCCAGGATCATTGTAAACTTCTCAGACGTGAGCAGCATCGCTTCAACACTCACCCCAACCCAGGAGGTGTGGTACCAACAGGACGACAAGGTGGCCCTGACCCATTGCACATTTTGTCCGTTGGCTTTTGAATCAAGCAGATGGACAGCTAACAAGTCACTCTCTCTTGTAGACTTGAACCAGGGTCTTATAGAAGGTGGACTCCACCATGACTTGAAAATTGCAGATTCTAAATAAACCAGGGGTTTTTGACTGCAAGAACAACACGGTGTTGGCTTCTGAGCAGCTGAGCCCCTCCAGGATGCTTTGATTTCAGTTGGGCACCCCTCCCGAAGGACATCGTACCGTTCAAATACAACTCACCGCTGGTTTCAAAGCCAGCTTTGGATTTCCCTGCCTGCTCCAGGCTTGGGATCTGCCAGGTTAGGAAGGCTGCTGGCTTGAAAAGCCAACCCAGACCCACATGAGGTGAAGGTGCTTGTCTGGAGGATTTTAAATTATTGCCTTTGCTTTATTTCCATGTATTTGGCCACTCTTTCCAGGGAAATACACTGGAAAAGTGGCTCGCTGCCAATGTCTGAAGAGTGAGCAATTCTCTCTCGTCTCTTAAATTCTGGATTCCTGCTGAGTGCTTTATAAAAAAAAAAAACTCCAAAAAATAACCCGAAAACTAGCTCCCAGCTTTTGAGCCAAGAGACTCTCCGAGTCTGGAAGGCTTCACAAGCAAAATAAAAGATCACAATGAAATTTACTTTCTCAGCCACGCTCTGCACGATTGCTGCCGCAATCCGTACGCCTCTCGGAGGCACCGCCTTGGGCTCCAGTCCTGCAAACCCCAAGTGTCTTGCGGCTCTGCAGAGATGAAGCAAACAGCGTGAGACCAGCCCCGGTTTGAAGACAGATACTCGTCTGTCTGAAATTTCTCCTTGCTCTGCAACATGAGCAACGCCACTGCTCAAGGATGGGTACGGCCTGGAGGGGTGCATCCAACCCAGCGGAGCGGTTTTATCCGCTGTCCACGAAGCCGTGCAACCAAGGTGGGGACAGCACAACGGTATCTCGCTTGGCCTGATCTGCAAACACCCGCCTGCAGCTACTGCTGAATATATATAAATTGGCCCTTCCTGCCATAGGTGGGTAATTAGGATTGAACCCGTAGCAGCCGTAGTTGGTGTGGGCAGTTTTTTTCTTACACAGCTGGAGCCTGCAGCCCTCCGACCCGGCATTTCAAAGCAATGCCCTCCCCTGCCCATCCACACAGCCCATCAGCTCATCAAGAACCTTGCCTCCGCACAGGGTTACTGCCTGTAACCTCTCCTCTGGGTTCGTCTGGTACAAATTTGACTTCATTGCACGTGCAAAATACCTCTCTGCAAGAGTATTTTTAGCTCCTTGCCTTGGCCAGGTCAGCTCTTTCTGTATCCTGATTCTCTTTGCACCCTTTCCCCCCGTGGAAGGAGGGAATACGCAATGTGCTTTTGTTATCTAAGGCCTCTATGCCCCCTCCTCTCCCACCTCTGATCCCAACTCCATCTCCAGGCTCATCTGGTTCATCCTCTACTAGCTGCTGGATCGCCAACCAAGCAATTCTGTGCTATTCTCCCTGTCTGCCTTCGTACTGAGAAAAGCCCCCAAATACAAATCACAGCGAGGCCTCATCCCTTTGATTCAAACCTTCCCCGTAAGCCTGCCTTTTCCTGCAACGCCTCTGTTAGATGGTCAAGAGAGGAACCAGGGTCTTATTGAAGATGGGCTCCACCATGGCCAGACTGCTATTCACAGGGCTGTCTAGAAATTTGAACTCATACCTTGGCTCCAAAAATTACGTTGTCCAGTGAGGTGTAATGCCTTGCAGAGCCTTTTGCAGTGTTCCAGTAAGTCTCTGGGTTGGGTAGAGACCAGCGGAGGGTCACTAATTGCAAAACAGACCCATTAACGGCCACACGTAACTGGAAACATCTGCAAGCCGTGGCACCTCGCACTCTTTCACCAAAGACCCAAGGCCTTCCCTTGCCAGCCTCCCGCTGCCGAAACCCACTCACTGTGAAAATTTCATTTTGAAACTGTTTTCTGCAAATTAGGAAGGTCTCGTTGGTGGCACCCAGACGACACGGTGTGCTCTCCAGCAACCGGGTGCAGCGTCCGCTGCGCCCAAAGCAGAGCCAGCTCCGCGCCGAGAGGGGAGCCGGGGAGAACCTGCAGCATCAGGAGGCGGAGGGTTCCTAACTCCAGGTAAAGGGAGCGAGCCTGGGGGCTAAGCTTTGGGGGGAGTTTTAATGAAATGTTTTTCTCTTTTCCAAAACAACCATTTTCTCCTTTCTCCCCCCCCCCGACCTCCTTACTTTAAGCCAAAAACTGGGAAAAATTCTTCCAAAAATACATTTCCATTTCATTGACAAATATTTTTCCTCCCTTATTATTTCCTATCTGTTTGACGAAGAAATTTTTCAATATTTGGAAACAGGGTTAAGATAAGCGAACAGAAACAAGGGATATGATGCCACTTAGTGGAACAGAGTTAGACAATAATAAAGAACAATATTCCAACATCTGTGTTTCAAATTTTTTGTGATCTCTATCAGATATTGTTCTTAATCCTAGTCCTGGACTTTCCAGGGTACCAAGCTAAAGACAAGGGCCAAAAAGCAGTCCGTGACATGCAAATAAAAAGTTCCCTTTCCAATCCTGCAGATGCAGCCTGATGGCACAGGGAATTTTGCAGAAAAGTTGGAAAATCAAGGGCGCAAGATGATGAAGATGATTGGGAAGGTGTTGTGAATTGGTCCATGAGCATCTCACAAGACAGTCAGAGCTTGTGGTGTCCAAGCAGCGCTAATGAGTAGAGGAGGAAGAGAGGACCCCCCACCGGCTCGCTGGATAACTCTGCTCTTGCCTTTCCCCACCAGCTCCCTACCAGGGCAAAGCCAGGACGGTGAAATTCAAAGCGCTATGAGAACGCAGCCAAAGGTGCCTAGGAAAAAAAAAAAAATAAGAAAGAAAGAAAACATCACAAGGCAGGAGCAATTCTGCAGAAACACCCAAATTGGTGAGGGGGACAGACACGAGCCAGCCGCTGCTGCCCTGCCAAAGCCTGGCCGCCGATAAGGGGAAGCCTCTTATCTCTCCCCTGTCCCTCCTGTAAATACACCCCAGCCCCTGCGCTCTGAAGAGGTGCCAGGCCTGCGGAGGCTTCGGTTGGCAGAGCAACGTTAGCACGTTCGCCGGCGCTTTACAGTATTTTTAGCTCTCCTGACATTAGCAAGGTGGGAAAAAAAAAATAAAATACAGACAGTCCAGATTTGGCAGGTGTATAAAAGGGATGGTGGCCCTGGGAGTTGTTGCCTGCTTTTTGCAAACAGAGGGGATCCACGGCTGCGTCGTGAGCAGAGTGAGTAGGAACAACCCCCTTTTTTCCAAGGCTTTCCTAGCCCCATGTTAGACCCCGCTCACGCGCTGCTCTGGGTCTCTCCAGGGACACCCACCGCCGTATAGACCCACTGGAGATCATTTCCCAGGGTTTTGTCGTCTCTCTGCATTTATTCCCTCAGCTCCATCCATTTCCATTACCATCGCAGGACAAAGCGCCACGTCCCCACGTGGGGCGGTCGGCGTCCAGCCTGGCTCTGCTTTGGTGACCTCTTTATGGTCCTTGCCCTTATCTCCTGACCATCTACACCTTCTTCACCCCAAAAATTCCACACCCCAACAGCAATTTTGGAAACTCCGTGTTCCCCATGGCATTTCCCTTCCCCTCTCCGCTCTCTGCCAGGCCGGTTACCATGGGAGGAACGCTGCAGAGATGTCAGATGGTGTCTCTCTGCTCATCCTGTGGAGGTTTTCCGTTTGACCCATCACGCCTCTAAGCCGCCGCCGTTACAGCTCGTAGAGGCAAAGCAATTCCCGTGCTCCCAACATTTCCAGCTGTGGAAAAAATTGTCTTAGAGCCCCCCAGTCCCTCTGATGTAGGGTACACACTGCAGGAATAAGCCTGAGCAAAGCAAGAGGAGAAAGGCTGGGGTTCCTGGCATCTGCGGGGATTTTTTTTTCTTTTGAGTTATCATGCGCCGGTTCACGTCAGGTAACGACCGCGTAGGATTCAGAAGTGGCCTCTTGCTGCTCACTTAGGAAGTGGCAGCCAGAATCCCTCTCTGCCTGTGACAGCAGGTGGCTGTGCCTGGGGACGGGAGAGCAGCCCAGCTCACACGCCCAAGCACAACTTCAACCTGTCAACAGCTGGGCGTGAACAATTCATCTCTTCGGGCTGCGATGAGGTCCAGGAGTAAATAAAGGGTGTACGGCCTTGGTGGGCCATGCAGAAACCCCACAGTTCTGGGGTGGTTTGGGCTCTAGTATGGCTCTCCTGCAAAAGAAAACCATCCCACGTGTTCAGGAGCTATCCAGGACACATCCTTCCATTGGGGCATCCTCTGGTTATCTGAGCATCCAACACTGGATTAACTCATCGGTGCTGTTTGCATCTTCTCAATGTCTGTACGTGCGTGTGCATGTTAATGGGAAGAAAAATAATAATTGGCAAGCCTGGAGTGGTCATGACCTCTTATCCCTTCTGGACAAGGCTGTCCTACCTCTGCAAGCCTCAATCCCTTGCAAGGAGGGGAAAAACCAGGGTAGCAGAGAGAGGGATGAGTGACATGATGCTTTCCTGGAAGAGAGGGTCCGGTGCCCCAGTGCAGCTGCTGGAAAACCCAATCCGCCTCCGCACGGGAGAGGCTGGCTGAATACGAAGAGTGACATTTCTGGGCGACGCTAAGTGGCTCACAGCAGGCCCTGCTGTTTGCATTGCACAAATAGTCATTTTCTGATTAAAAACAACAACAGCAAACAGAAGCTAAACCGAGATAAAACCAGCGAGCGCTGCGCAGATGTTGAGGGCACGCAGGAGCTGGCTCTGCCTACAGCTTTGACCCAAAAACCTTGTCAATCCTGGATTGCACCTTTCCTTCCACTTTTTCACATATTTCCTCCTACAGCCTTCCCACTCGACACACCTATGTTTCAAGTGTAAAGCAAGGATATGAAGAATGACATTTTTATGCAGAACTTGAATGGCAGATGTGAATCTGAGCAAAACAGACAGATACTGGGTGGGAGGTGAAGGCCCGCGTAAAGGAAAGATTTTCTAGCAGAGATACCTTTCTGGAGCACCAAAACATTAATTATATTAACTCTTTGTTCTTCTTGATTCTTAGCTCTGGAGGAGAGGAGAAATGCTACGGGATTAGTCCTAATTTCATGTAGGGAAACTGAGGCACCCACTCATTCCCTGCACCGACTTATGGACCCTTCCAACACATAAAAATATTTCTTTGCTCTTTCTTTGCAAATGGAATAACCCTGATTTTTCCGTTCCCTTCCAGCTTGGACAGGTAACTGCTGATAGCCCACCACTGGATCTCCAACTATCCAAAAAAAAAAAAAAAAAAGTAATTGCACTTGGAAAAAAGACCAAGGTCTTCTCTTCAGGATTGCCATCCCATCGTACTTCTGGAAGTATGAAAAAAAATTTACTTTTAGCTAAACTCAGCTGACCAAATCCTGATTTGTTGTAATTAACCACGCAAACAGACAGGCTCTGAAATAATCGGTGCAGCCTACATTCTTCTTTTGAAACAAACCAAAAAATAATCTGTCTTCCCATTGGCAGACCTCCGTGGTTTCTTCACCTCCTTAGCCCCTGCACAGATGAAGAGCAGCTATGACAGAGGCAAGTCATCCAAACTCCAGACTACCAAAGCAAACGAGCCGATTTCCTCCCATCACTCCAGGAACAGCAACCACCGTGAAAAACAAACCACCCAAAGCACATTGAGATGGGCACATCCCAGGAACCATGGAGAAAACACAATGCCATTCCGGGCCAAAAACAACTTGCCTGGATGGAGGGAAGCTCCGATGTCAGATGTCTGTAATGGCAACTTTCCCCTGGGACACGTTTCTGAAGAGACTGGCTGCAAGACCTCAGAGAAACTCCACCATGGAGTCACCAACATGAACAGGAACAAGGAGGGGGTGCTAAAGAAAGTCTCAACTGCACAAAAAGTAAAAGATGGACCTAAGGATTCCCCCTCCAAGGAGGTTTTCACATTTTGGGCAAACAGAGTTAACAGCAGCAGCGAAAGGTCTGCCTTCCAAAAGCCACTGCAGAAGTCACCTGTGACTGAGAGAAGCTGCTCTTCAGCCCCTCTACCCAAGGAAGGGCTTAGCAGCTTGGGAGAAGAGAAGCAGGCTAAAAATCCTCAGAGAAAGACCAGGAGAGATCTCTTCTCTGACTCAAAGGTTTTCAGCCACATAGACACCCACGTCCTACACGTGAGTCAGCAGGTAGGTCTTGGTGTCCTTCGGTAGGAACACAGATGGTGCCATCAGCAGAAGGTGCCATCAGCAGATCCACATCCTCACACTCAACTCTTCTCCGTAGGCTCTGATGACAGCAGTGACAAGGTCGTGCCTTTAGGAGATCTCACAAGGCCCTGGGCTGTGAATTTGCCCTAACCGTGGCAAAGATCTCTGTGCTACCTCTGAAGATCTGCTGCCCATCCAGGGCCCACTGCTACCAGCCAGCACCGGTGTGCAGCTGCAATATGCAGCGCCTGCTGCATCTCATCACACGAAGCTGGGAAGAAGGGTTGGATTCATCGTGGTTCAGGATATTTTCGGGGTCCCAAATGGGATTGCAGTGGTAGAGGGATCCTGGAAACCCTTCTGGGAAGGATGCAAGGGGGAGAGGAAGGGCCTCAGACCACAGTACGCCCCAAGGCAGCACAGGCTGGGACATGCATCCTTCCTGCATAAAATGCAGAGACAGCAATAATCACAGAGCATGGCCACATCCACCAACCCCTTCATATCTGCAGCAGCCCAAGTCCTGCTTTTTCTCAAGCAGGAGGCACCGGTTGTGTCCTCTCTTCCGGCTGTCTGCCGTTATACGATGCTCCCCGTTTCGGGATGCTTGGGAGCCCAGGATGGGAGCGGTGAATTTAATTCCTTCATTTTACCTGCTGCTGGTGTAATTTCTCCCCCAGAGTCAGCACAATTTGTCTAAGCAGCGAGTGCTGAACCGATGCAGCGTTCACCACTTACAGGTTAACTCGTTAGCGAGAGCAAAGAGGCCCAAGGAATAATTGTGCTCTCTGTTACTGTTGCAACCTGTAATTTGTACCTAGCCCGAGGCCAGTCTCCCTCAGGAAGAAGGATGCTTGAGGATTTCAGAGTCTACCTAGCTTATTAAAAAGAGAAGAGAGGAGGAGGGAGTTGGATGAGACAAAAAAAAAAAAAAAAAAAAAAAGAGTAATAAACAACCAAAAATACCTCCGAGGCAGTGGGGAGCCATGGGAACAACTCCTTTCCCTGTTTATCCGAAGTGCAAGCTGCAGTAAAACCTGGTGCACTTCGTCTCTTCCTCTCAGCCATGAATTACTGGTGCCAAGAGCGGCGGCAGACCAGCTTACTGACCACATGTGGGTAGGGTACCGTACCTCTGGGGATGGCTGCTGCTCAGTCAGGTTGTCCCCTCCCCATGTCCCCAGTGAGGAGATGGTTGATGGGACAGCTCCAGGCAGTGCCGGTGAGGAGCCAAACCTCTTCCCTGGCCATTTAGGAGGAGCCTGCAGACTGCTTGTGCTCATCCACCTTAACCACGTGAAAAAAAGTCTTGGCAGGATCATTGCCTGGGGGGTTTTGGAGAAAACAGAGCCATCCGTCAACTCCAAATACTCTGGTGGAGCCAGCAGCTGCTGCAACACAAGATGCTCTATTCTGCCCTGGTGAGACCCCACATGCAGTACTGCATCCAGTTCTGGACCCCCCAACACAAGAAGGATATGGACCAGTTGGAGAGGGTCCAGAGGAGGCCACAAAGATGATCAGAGGGCTGGAGCAGTTCTGCTGTGAGGCCAGGCTGAGAGAGTTGGGGCTGTTCAGCCTGGAGAAGAGGAGGCTCCAGGGAGACCTTAGAGTGGCCTCCCAGTGCCTAAAGGGGGCTGCAGGGAAAATGGGGAGAGACTCTTCAGCAGGGCCTGGTGTGACAGGACGAGGGGTGATGGTTTCAAAATGGATGGAGGGAGATTTAGATTGGATATTAGGAAAAATTTTTTTACAATGAGGGTGGTGGCACACTGGCCCAGGTTGCCCAGAGAGGTGGTGGATGCCCCATCCCTGGAAACATTCCAGGCCAGGTTGGCCGGGGCTCTGAGCAACCTGATCTGGTTGGAGATGTCCCTGCTCCTTGCAGGGGGGTTGGACTGGATGGGCTTTGAAGGTCCCTTCCAACCCAAACCATTCTGTGATTCTATGATTCGTTTCTTCAGGCATAGTCAAGAACAGGTTTACTTGTGAACATTGCAACTCTCAATCTAGGACCTACTTTTTACCATCTCTGATTGAAACAAATAGCAGCAGGGACTTGGGCTGAATTTGCACCATGATGTGCAAATGGTGAAGCAGGTAGCTAGATATTTAATGGCTGAGTATTATTATTTTTTTTTCCTTGGGAATAATTCACATTATTTGTTTGTCTAGAAACCACACACTCATAACAGCCCCAGGACAGAAATGCAGGGGACCAGCAGGAGCACCATCGTTTTGAAATAGATGCTGTCCTGGCTGCGTTGTCATTTTTAAACCCGCATCACAAGGAAAATCTTCGGCCATTACAAAAGCAACCTTTCCCAGAAGCAAAAAAGAAAGAACTGTCCACCTGTGTGAAGCTATCTTACAGATGGTTGGGGCAGGAAAGTCATTGAGGAACGAAATAGCAGGGGCAGGAGTTTGGAGGAACGAGCTGGGCTATATTTAACTCAGTGAAAGAGAGGCCTGCTGCTTAAAATGCTTGTTCTGTCACAAAGAAGGGAAAAGCCCAGAAATGTGAATATGTGAATGGGAGGAAAGGGGCAGAAAAGCTTTCTTAGGGGTCAGGTATGAATTAAAATGTCTGTGAATTTTTGGTGGTAAGGGCAAAAATCTTTCCACCCTTTTTAGTGCATGGATTTGAGTGAGGTCTCACAGCTTTAAGAAGAGCATCTGAGCCACAAGCCTGGTCCTCTTCTGCGTAAATACACTGAGAGGTTAATCATAGAATCATGGAATGGTTTTGGTTGGAAGGGACCTTGAAAGCCCATCCAGTCCAACCCCCCTGCCAGGAGCAGGGACATCTCCAACCACATCAGGTTGCTCAGAGCCCCGGCCAACCTGGCCTGGAATGTTTCCAGGGATGGGGCATCCACCGCCTCTCTGGGCAACCTGGGACAGTGCTCTACAATCAGCACGTGGAAATGTAGCTTTGGGGTTTTCGTGGTGTACATTTTCTTTCCAGTGAGCCAACCACGTGTCACCCGCCCACTCATCAGTGACACCCTGATTCCCTTTAACTCACCCATCCTCTCCATTGCAGCTGAAAGCCAGGCAAAGCGGGGTGTCCATCCAGGTCATCGTTCCCCTGATTACTGCCAAATCCCAGAGCAAGCTGGAGATGGTTCGGGCGATATGGTTCTGGCTCTGCCACAACATTGGTAAGTCTGGTCCCACTGTTTTGCGAAGAAACATAAATAAAAACTGGGCAGAGAACAGGCTGAGAGCAGACCTAAGGAGAAGGACATGGGAGTGCTGGTTGATGAGAAGCTCAACATGAGCCAGCAATGTGCACTCGCAGTGCAGAAGGCCAACCGCATCCTGGGCTGTATCAAGAGAAGCATGACCAGCAGGTCGAGGGAGGGGATTCTGCCCCTCTGCTCTGCCCTGGTGAGACCCCCCCTGCAGCACTGCGTCCAGCTCTGGAGCCCCCAACATCAGAAGGACGTGGAGCTGTTGGAGAGGGTCCAGAGGAGGCCACGCAGATGCTGAGAGGGCTGGAGCAGCTCTGCTGTGAGGCCAGACTGAGAGAGCTGGGGCTGTTCAGCCTGGAGAAGAGGAAAAGGGGGCTGCAGGAAAGATGGGGAGACACTGTTCAGCAGGGCCTGGTGTGAAAGGGCAATGGGTAATGGTTTTAAACTAAAAGAGGGCAGATTCAGACTAGACATAAGGAAGAAATTCTTTATTGTGAGGGTGGTGAGGCCCTGGAGCAGGTTGCCCAGAGAAGCTGTGGATGCCTCATCCCTGGAAGTGTTCAAAGCCAGGATGGACAGGGCTCTGAGCGACCTGGTCTGGTGGAAGGTGTTGCTGCCCAGGGCAGGTGGGTTGGAACGAGACGATCTTTAAGGTCCCTTCCAACCCAAACCATTTTCTGTGTCTATGTGAAAAGTCCTTTCTTCATAGACCAGCTCCCCAATTTAGGCTCATCATGCCCTGCAGAACAGACTCCACAATACTCCTGTTGCAGTCATGAACTGAAATGTCCCCCTCTTGACTTCAGCAAAGTGCCCGGGGTAGGAACTGGTTCCCACCATAGGACCATCCATTCTGGAAATGGACACCTGCCTCACCAGCACTTGAGTGTCAGACCTCCAGAGACACTGGTGAAGCCCACCTGCCTTCGGAGCACTCAGCTTCAATGCATGGGAGGCTTTTTCCCCAGTAATGCAAATTCGATGAGTCTGAGCTATGCCTGGTAGCAGTCATCTGGGGACACAGGAATCTCAGCACAATGCAGCCGCTTCGTGCTACTTTACCCTACTACATCCATGTGTGCGAGACAATACGATTGTCACTGTACCTCGCCCGAATGGCACAGCGGCTGTTTACATGCACTGGGAACCCAGCTCCCCCAAGGCTTTGGCAATTCTTTGCTCATATGGGGAATTGTCAAACTCTGGAATAATGATGGATAAAAGAGCTGTCATGGCTTCCAGGGTGGGTAGGCAGAGAAATAGGGTTGGGCAGGAGAAGGAATGGGATCGGTTTGGAAATAATAAGCCTTTACATTGGCATGAAATTGCATTACATTCTTCCTTTCCTAGAATATGATGTGGATGGCTTCTTGGGGCTGTCTCAGAAGATCCACATGCCAGAGCAGGTCCTGCAAATGGGAAGAGCTGTGTGTTCCGGTTATGCCCATTTATGCCAGGAAATGTGCAGGTAAAACTCACCGTGGTCTTTCTTCTCCTGTTCCCTCAAAGATTTGAGGTGGGGACATACATCTGGCACAGGGCTTGCCACACAACCAGCATCACTCACCGACCGTATCCCCAGGCACAGTAGATGCCTCCCTCTTCTTCTGCTTGGATAGAGGAGTAGATGAGGGATGATTAGATATTAGGAAATTTTTTTTTTTACAATGAGGGTTGTAGAACACTGTCCCAGGTTGCCCAGAGAGGTGGTGGATGCCCATCCCTGGAAACATTCCAGGCCAGGTTGGCCGGGGCTCTGAGCAACCTGATCTGGTTGGAGATGTCCCTGCTTCTTGCAGGGGGTTGGACTGGATGGGCTTTGAAGGTCCCTTCCAACCCTAACCATTCTGTGATTCTATGGTGAGGACTGGGAGTAAATATGGGGAAAGCAGGGACCTGGATAAAAGTTGAATTTGGCCAACAGCTTGCACGAGTAGGGCCCTGACTTTAAGAAGAAAGAGGTTGTACTTACCACTCAGGTTGGGTTGCTCTTCAAGAAAGCAAACACAAAGTGGTGTTTGGTCTGCAGTTATCTCCCCTGATGGCTCTCTCTGGACAGGGAGGCGGGTTTGAGCTGCGTGCAGGTTCCAGGATTTGGCCGGAGCCCAGGCTCCCGTGGAGGCCAGTGGTGCCAGCAGCAGAAGAGCAGCCACATGTGGAACGCGGTGGAGCTGGAAGGACAGTGGTGCCTCCTGGATGCTTGCTGGGGTGCAGGGACTGTGGACACAGACAGCAGGCTGTTCGTGCCCAGGTGAGACATCCCTTCCCCTGCCGTCACTGGAGACATGGTGCTAGACACAAATGAACAAGGCTCAGCCTGACTTTGGAGACACCCCAGAATGGCCACCCCAACCCTTCCAATATACTCCTTAAAGTCTGGGTTCACCAGGCCTTGAGCCCCTTTCTTCAGGTACGACCCCAGCGGCTACTTGCAGAAGGTCCAGAGAGCTCATCCTCAACTATGGTGGGTGCTCAAGGACCTCGTGCAAACATGGACCTTTTACTTGTAAACATCTACCTTAAGTGCCTTATTCCTTGAGCTGGGGCAGTAACTTTTCAGATGATAACTTCACTCCCCAAAATTGTTTTTTTTTGTCTGCAACGAGTGTCACTTACGAAGCAACAAATCCTCATTTTGTTCTCGTGTGGTTCCATATGTAATTACTTGAGATTTCTCAGCTCATGCTATGCAAATAATGACTCTCATGAAAGCTATTTGTACAATTTAATAATTTCCATTAACTGTATTATGGGATTGCGTGTTATTTTTTTTTGTCTAATAATGCATAATGAAATAATTGTGTAATTTCTAATAGGTAATTATCTTGCTGAGAATAGTTTACAACATCAGTGAGTGTGGGTTGTTTTTAGCTGAGCATGGGGAAAAAGAGGACAAGAAGAATGAAACATCACCTAGAACAACAGGCAGAGATAACAGCTTCTTGTGGGTCCAACACAGTGTCCTCAAAACCTCTGAGTCAACAGATGCAACAGGATGACCCCAACACAAGGCTGAGCACGCGTCTGCGTTTTGACCCACTCAGCAAACACCTAAGCAGGGGTGACGTTTGGAAAGTCAGGTTAGGCACGTTCAAACTGGAGACAAGGTGCATTTTTTTTTTTTTTTTTGTTAAATTGTACGTAAATTGTTGGAATAGCTTTAAACCAAGATCAGTTGTCATACTGCAACACAACCTCAATTAACAGGCCTTGGTAAGAGGAGCCACTCAGTGAAATTTTCTCCTCTGCAGCTCATGGGGCCATCTTAACTGGTTGCTGAAAAAGATCTCTTACAAGGCTGGGAACTGCAGTTTCAGCTCTGGACATCTCAGTAGAGTAAAAATGAGAGGGAAAATAAAGGCTGCAGAGAATGAAAAGCCAAACGAGAGCTCGGTCCTCCCTTACTGAAGCTGGTGCAGCTCAGAGGGTGTGCAGGAAGCTCCCTCCCCTTACAGTGGTGCATCATGACCACTCGGGATGCTGAGGGTTTTCTTGCTCCTTCCATGATGTCTTCTCCTCTCACTTTTCAGGCATGATGATTTTTTCTTCCTGACTGACCCGGAGCACTTCATTGAGACCCACTGGCCGGAGGACCCCCAATGGCAGCTACTGAAGCCCCCTGTCTCGTGGGAAGACTTTGAGCAGAGAGTTTTTAAAACTTCAGAGTTTTTCAGACTTCAGCTCTCCCTCCTTTCTCCAAACACTTCGCTCCTGAAAACAGGTAACTGGAAAGCGAGGGCTAAATCCTAGTGATATAAAAGCTCATTTACTCTTGAGAAATAAGTCTGGGTTGAGGAAAACAGCTCTCATTCAAAAATGGTCCATCTGTCTATTTTTAAGCCCATGTTTAACATCCAGTAGAGCAGAAGCACATATTTAAGCAATTTCTGAAATCACGGCCATTGTGTGATACTATGATTAGTAAACTGGGAATTAGGATTCATAAATTACAGTTAATTGAGGTAAATCACTTAAGCCCTTTTGTGCCTGGCTTTTCCCATCCATATTCACCAACGGCAGCAAAATAACTTCAACAAACCTGAGACTCAATCCTCATTGTGTTCATAAACTGGGGAGGGCGACGCCCAGATAAAACATGGCCTGATAGCTTCACATCCCATTTTTTTGACAATGAAAGGAGAGGGGTGAAGTTGGTTTTCTTTGATTGTAGTTTTATGACGTTTTTTCAGATTGGATACAAAACGATCTTTTTACCTGGACACCCTTTGTACATCCATTTCCCTGCATGGTCCCAAGAGCATATGGATTTTTCACGCAATTTATTTTATCAAGACAGCAAGCTAGGAGACAAAGCAATCTTAGATTGAGGGGAGTTGTCAGGCTTACAGAAAATGAATGGACAACAGACAAGGCACGCTGTAAAGCTTTTGATTGAGAGAGGTTATTACTTACCCAGAAATCAAACTCCTCCAGTATTTTCAGGATGCTGGGCTTTGCCGAGATGGGCTATCACACACCTTCTAAGCGGTGAGCGGCCTGTGCAAATCAAATTAAATTTGGAACAGCTGAAAGGTTGTTATTGCCTCTTACGCAACATTACGGGGACTTTGCCACATAAGTGCTTGCGACCTTGCGTAGAGGTAGACAAAGTCCCCTTCCCAGGATGCTCTGAGGTTCTGTGGTGGAGAAAGACCACAAGATCCTTGGAGACTTGGAGAAACCCCTTTCAGGTCCAGGGCACGAGGGAGGCTCCAGGGCATAAAACCAAACAACACGACATTTGCGGTCTCAGAGGAAAAAACAGGAGATCAATGGTCCAACTGGTCCCTTCATCTGTGTGCCAAAGCGATAAATTGCAAAACATAGACTCCTACCAAATATCATTAGCGATGGTACAAAAGCCCAAAGGGAAGAATGAGGAAAAAAATAAGTCTTTCATTATTGTCTCCTCTCTCTCCCTCAGCTTTTGATAGTCAAAAGACAGAGGGATGGAGCCCAGAAACAGCTGAGGGCTTTGGGTCCTTGCTGGACACTAGCTGCCATGAGTCAAACCAGAGCTGGGGGCAGACGTGAGGGAAGGAAACCTGCCTGGCACATTCCAGCTACATCGCTTCTTCACACTCCCTGGGCTGGAGGATCTCCTGTCCCTCAACCACAAAACTCACTGGCTGATCTGGGTTGCAGGCACAGTTTTGTTTTTTCCTCCAAAACTGAGATGAAAGGAGCTATTTCCATCAGAACAGGGGGGAAAAAAAAAAAAAAAAGGTCAACTTTTTTCCCCCTGTGAATATCTCATCTTGTGAGGGAAAAAAAAAAATGGACCTAACCTGAACAGTTTAACTACTGCAATTAGCCTCAACAGCCAGCCCCATATCAGAATTGTGCTTAAAATACCAAATTACAAACCCAGATTGCGAACCAAACCAGCCATTTGCTTTTGTTGATGCAAAATTATGGTTATATAGATCTAGATTGATGGGAGTAAGCTATCAAAACACAGGGTATGCTTAAGCGTCTGCGGCACTCTCAGTGCAAAGACGCTTGAGCCCTTCGGTGCCAAATCTGCTTATTTTCCCTCTTTGGCTACCGCGGATCAATTCCTCCTCTATTATATTTGAGCAGCTCCCATCTACTTAAAATGCTTAAACGCTTTCAGCCAAGATTCCTCCTACAAATCACTTCCTGATGGGAGCTGAAGGTGGGACACGTTGCAAAGGGACCTGATTTTCAGGACATACCTGGCACCCCATCCTCTTAAAACCCAGCCCTTGTCATCACTGATGCTGCCCAGGCGTTAGGGTTAGTAGCCACAGCGATGAAGGATGTTCAGCCCTACGGAATTATAGAATCATGGAATGGTTTGGGGTGGAAGGGACCTTCAAAGGTCATCCAGTCGAACCCCCCTGCAAGGAGCAGGGACATCTCCAACCAGATCAGGTTGCTCAGAGCCCCATCCAACCTGGCCTGGAATGTTTCCAGGGATGGGGCATCCACCACCTCTCTGGGCAACCTGGGCCAGTGCTCCACCACCTTCAGCATCAAAAAAAATTTTCCTAACGTCTAATCTAAATCTATCTCCTTCTATTTTGAAGCCATTACCCCTTGTCCTGTCACACCAGGCCCTGCTGAAGAGTCTCTCCCCACCTTTCCTGCAGCCCCCTTTGGGCACTGGGAGACCACTCTCAGGTCTCCCCGGAGCCTCCTCTTCTCCAGGCTGAACAGCCCCAGTTAGGACTTTATAAGATATATTTTTTCGTATAGAAAAGCGGTCATCGGTGGCATGCTGTAGATACAATAGCTAGGGTGGGAGAGGGGAAGGGAAGCCATTTAAACAAGGCTTTGAGAAATTAGAAACACGCCTGTGCATTAATAGTGGTTTTCCCCCCCAAACAATTAATGCAGCATACATTGACCTCCTGTGGCACTGAGCGTGCTGACGTGGGAACACATCCCCAGCTTCACCTGGCCTCCCTGAAAATCAGGAATCTCTAGCGCCTGGCTCGAATTAACTCAATAAAACAAACGTTTGTTTTAGACGTAGCCATTAATTATCTCCTTGGGTCTCCTTCCCGACGCGGAATGCGTTGCTGGCTTCCCTATCTCATCATCGCTGGCTCCGCTGCATACAATGTTCTGTTCTTTTCTTTCTTCCTAAAGATCCTAATGCGATGCAGCCGGCCAGGCCAGCAGCTTCGGAAACTAGCATAGAGCGAATTTAATAACAAGCAAACCTGCAGTTAATAAAGTCTGTCATCAGTAATGTCTCCACTGAATGCTTGCCAGGAGAGAATTGTTTGCACTTACTGTGTGAGCCAAGTCACAGCTTTAACAGGCAAGGCACAAATAAAACCCAGCCTTCCCATTCTTTTCACATCTCTGTTCTGACCTACCAACAAAAACTGTAGGGCAAACAATGAAAAAATCCAGATTCAAACTTTAAAAAAATAAAAAATAAAAAAAATAAAGTCATCTCCCCCATTATTCATTAGATTACGAAACACATTTCATAATCTAATAATTAGCAAGGGCAAATTTTTTCAGCATGAATCTGGAGTCTTTTGTCATTTCGTGTTAGCACCCAAAACAAATGAGCATTGTGCACAGCACGGTGCCGATACCAGCCGTGGGCTCCCGCCGTGCCGTTGCTCGGTGCTCCCCTCTCTCCAGCGAAAACGTGATGGGGATGGGATGGCGCAGAGCAGCTGCGCTCTGAATGTGAGAGAAGCCATCCTGAGGCACTTAGGGACCCTGGGTAAGGAGCAAGCTTGATTTCTACAGACCTTGAGGATGGTGGGTTCAAACACGTATCTCGGTACATCTGCCAGTGCCGGGCTCTGTGAAGCACTCTGGGATCCTTCAATGGCAAAAGGACTCAAAGTTTTGTTCTCTGTGGCCATTTTTCTCGTGCTTTCATCTATACCTGGAGTAAAAAAAGGTAGATAATACCATTAACCCAGGGGTTTCTAGCCAGACTGCCCCAGTACCTG
This sequence comes from Chlamydotis macqueenii, assembly GCF_036417535.1. NCBI lineage: Eukaryota > Metazoa > Chordata > Aves > Otidiformes > Otididae > Chlamydotis > Chlamydotis macqueenii. The sequence goes on from NC_141559.1 coordinate 82,077,005, forward strand.
TGGCTTCCCACGGGATGATGTAGCTCGCCACGTGCGCAAAGGCACCTGCTGTCTGCTGGTTAGACGGTCCCGTCTTCTTCAGGGCCAAGAGTTCAGGGCTTGTGGAACCTTGCCCTGTCTCCGTTGCAAAATCAACCAACCGCCCCTTCTGCCCAGGAGCAGATGGAAATCCCTTGGGAGGTCTTGCTGCTCTGAGAGGTGCCGTCTCAGACCGCGGTATGGGTTTACAGGCAGCAAGAGGTGGCACACAGAGGGTGGGGGTGAAACCAAGGCCACCAGGACTCTTCTCCTCCATGGCAACCTCCCTTGGAGGTGCTTCATTTCAGGGGGTGAAGGTGCGTTCAGATTGGCGTTAAAGCCATCTGCCATGTTCTGCCTGGGGGAGCAGGCTGGTTTGGTGCTGGGGAGGTGTTGGGTGGTGCACGGTGAGCAAGAGATTGCTATGTCCACCCAAAGAACAAGAGCCCCAGCACTTACCCACCAACCAGGTACCCATACCCATACTCCTTTGGACATGCTCTCCTGCTCTCTTCTCCTCCCTGGTTAGAGCACACTCCAAGCCAGAAGCTTTTGGATTTTTGTGATTTGGTGAGGCCAAAATTTAGAAAAAAAATATTTTAATAATAATAATAATGGGAAAAAAAAATTACATTCATTCCTAAAATGTGGCAGTGATGTGGGATCTGCTACCAGCCAGGTTGGGCTATTTTTACCCTCCCAGCTGCTTTGTTGGTTTCACACCACAGTATAAGACCTGTGGCTTAGAGGAATGACTCCAGCTCAAGAAGCCATGCAAGAATCACCCCAGATGGGACATCATTAGCTTAGTCTTGGGTGTCTCAGGGCCCAAAGGATAGCTATTTGTACCTGCCCCCTTCATCTGCAGATCTAGTGGTGTCACCATTTCTCTTTCAGCAAGGGGTGAAAAATGATAAAAGGTGAAGGTCTTGCTGAGGCTCTTCAACAGGGAGAGAGAAAAAAAAAAAAAAAAAAAAGATGGAGAATCAGGTCTCTCTCCTGTGCAGATGATTTGGGTCAACACTGCAAAACTGAATGTGTTACACCTTTGATGAAAGGGTCATAAACGGTGTTTTGTTTACCCTTCTACAGCCCATGGGGAGGTGTCAGTGATGCTGGGGAGCACCCACCCAACAGAGTTCACCTACCAGCTCTCCAAACTTCAGGGGACCACAAACGGAGAAGATATAGGCGCAGTTCATGGGATGATGACAGTGTCCAAGAACAACATGACTATCAAGGTGACTCCCCCAACCAAGGGCTTGTTCGACCTCATGATCTTTGCACGCCACAGTGACTCTCCGGACCCGTACAACTGGGTATGCTCCTATCAGATCCAATGTCTAGAGCCACACAGTGGAGAGAAACTGCCCGAAAATCCATTTCATTTCTGGGGCCTCCACCAAAAGGTGAGAGATTTTGGCATCAAGGAGAGCAGTCACAAAGACGAGCTGCTTGTTGCTCCACAGGGATCTTTGCTCTTGACTCTCCAAACATCCCAACCCTTGCTTGCCATGTATGAGCTGGTTAATAAAGATTTAGATGCTGCTCTGAGCAAGAAATGCCTGGCTGCTCAAGCTGAGGAAGAGAAACTGAGTTGCCACGTGCTCTGTCCTTTCCAGGGTTACTACCGGCTGTCCGTGTTTGTGAAAGATTCAGGAGGCAGCACCTTCAGGAACGTGGCCAATTTCCTCATTCGTTGTCTGAAGCCTGTCAACCAGAACGAACTCTTCCCCTCAGGGCTGAGCATGCACTGCGGGAGCGGGATCAGCTCCAGCAGCCATGGCCTCTCCAATCCCAGCCACTCTTCACCCATCATCACCACCAAGCTGGGGAAGTGCAACATCACCTTCCACACACCCACTGATGTTGAGGTGACCGCCAGCTTGAGTAAGGACAAAGTCATCTACGCCAAGTACCCCCTGGAGAGGTACATCCTGGTCACCCACCTGAGGACTAAAGTCAGCGTGTGTGTTGTGCTCCCCGAGTCGGGCATCTACAAAGTGGGGCTTTTTGGGAGAAGCAAAGACCACAAGGACTTTGCCCATATTTGTGACTACGTTATACGCTGCTTCACTGATCCCAGCTGGCTTCCCTTCCCCAGGGTCTACAGCCTGTGGAGGAGAGGGTGCGTCTTGCTAGAGCCGCGCACAGGGGTGCTCCAAGAGCAGAGCTGGGTCCGGTTCAGGGTCAAGGTGCCAAAAGCCTACCAGGCTGTCGTCCTCGGTCAAGACAAGACGGTGCTGCAGCAGACCCCGAACATGGTCTGGGAAGGGGATGTATTCACCGGGACTGCGGGGACGCAGGTCAAACTGGCAGCCAAGTTCAGCCAACACTGCTCCTCCCTGGAGGTCATCCTGGCGTTTGAGGTGGAGGGTGGCTCATCTGCTTCCCTGGGGTGTTCGGGGTAAGCCAGAGAGAAGGGCTGGATGTGCCGGGAAGGATTAAAAAAACCAGGGAAGGAAGCAAACGCTCTCAAAACTGGAGGATGTTGAGGAGACACGGACAAAACTCCCAGAACTTTATGGCATGTCGGGGGGAGTCTGGGTGTTACCCGCAGAGCTTTTCTTCCCGCAGGATATCCAGATACTTGCTGGGGCCTCCAGTCCCACTTGGAGATGTTGCCGCCGTCTAAATCAGCACCAACATATGGAAGGCTCCTAATATTTTGCTTCTGTCAGAGGAAACCATTGTTCGGCTTCTCTACAGGAAGGATGTCTCACTGCTTATTACCAGCTTGAATAATTGTTTGGAATGTTTTATTTGACATTTATTCAAGAACTTGGAAACCCACATAGTTTCTTTCTCTTGAGAGGATAACAACAACAACAACAAAAAAAAAAAAAGAAAAAAAGAAAAATACGCGAACTGGAGCCAACAGCTTCAGATATTAGCAAGATTTTTAAAATGTAAATATATAGTAGACCAAGTAAAACTTCCTTGCAGAGAGACTCTGTGCTTGGGCAGAGGAAGGAGGAAAGGAAGTAAAGAGATGCTGTGTTTTATCATGTGTGTTTTTCAAATATTTTCCAGGTCTTCATTATCAAGGATGACACGTAGATACACATTTATGAGCACTGAGGGCTTGAAATGAAGAGACAGAACAGACAAGAAAGCAGCTCTGTAGCCAAAGCATCTAATGGCTGAGCAGAAAGCACGAGCAACTCTGCTCTTAAACTCTGACACATCCTGCAAGGCACCACAAACGCCGACTCACTGAAAGCAAACGCGATGCTCACTCTTAGGCGGGCTGTAAGACACAGTGGAAATACTTCACCACACTGATGTGTTGGAAGATTCCCCTGAAGAAGAACGTACAAGGATGACTCTGAACTAAGGGAAGCACTTGCAATGGTAGACATCGGATAGACTCTTGCCTGTGGTGCTAGGAAACATTTAAGGACAAATCTCCAGATCTTCATCTTCTGACCCATGTTCTGGATGTTCTGTGTTGGGCCATCCACTTGGATGGATAAGGGAAAGAGAACCATAATGTGACTCAGCTTCCTCGTGTGTCTTTCAGAATAACCACAGACAAAAAACATTCTGCTCCTTGTGAGGCTGAGCAGACAATTCAGAGCCCGTAAAGTGGCTGGGGGTTGGTGTTGTCCTCCAAACTCCCGCTACCAGCCGAGTACCTTTGTATGCACCTACCATGACCAACAGTCTTCTGACCATGCTGCGCTCCCTGAGCAATGGGGATGCTCTCCAGACCTCCTCAGTGCTTCCCAACCTGTGCATTGTCCCCAGACAGCACCAGCAGTGAAATTGTATCTGTAGGCAGGCTCCCTAATACTCCGTTTTACTTGGTTTTTGTAAAAGCATTTTGGCTCAGCGAACAAAAATGAACTCTTCATTTCTGGCCAGTTTTGCTGTTAACTTTTCACAGCTGTGCCCCTCTGAGCCTCTTGAGCCACTCTACCTATCTGTGTGTATGTACTTTGTTAGATGAAACTGTCCCATCTTTGCCCAAATTTAAGCAGGCAGACCGTGATCACATGCCTCCAGTGAAAATCCATCTTCCAGCCCGGTGACTAGTTCCTCTTTATCCATCACAATGAGGTCCAGGTTAGAGTTACTTTTAATTGGAGTCCAAACAGGTTGTGTCAGAATATAATTACCTGGAGGTGCTGAGAACTTAATGATACTCCCATAGAATTTTGGGGGTTTTTGGGGGTTTTTTCGGGTTTTTTTTTTTGTGGGTTTTTTTTTTTTTTGAAGGATCTGAGTCAATCTACTCACATTTTCTTTCTGTGCATGCTTGGGTATAGCATGTAACCTATTTTAAATGTCATTCTTATTTAGATTTACATACCTCAAAGCCTGCACCCAGAGCTCTAGGAGCCTTCGCAATAAACACGAGCACTAGCTCTCCAAAAATAACAGCCCAGGGGCAAGCGTCACTCATGAAAAAACAATGATAAGGAAAGAACTAACTCATATGTCTTTCCTCCTCTCACTCCTTCTGCCCTGTAGGATTAAATTAGGTAAAGATGGATTACAACACATTGCTGCAGCTATAAAACACACCTAGTTCTGAACAAACTTAGTTCAAAAAGTCATTAGGAGGCCTCCAGGTATGCATTGAGCCGCAGACGGCCAAAAATTGAACAGGAGGCTGCACCCAACTCTACGAGCCATCTTGGTTGAGAGGTTGCCTTACAACCAAAGTCAAAGCAGGTGAGACCAGGAAGGGCTGAACCAGGAACTCGCATACTGAAAACGCATGCCTTTCCTAAATAAGGTAAGACAGCAGTCACCAACCGCACTGAGCTTTTACCTTCCTCTACAGACCATACACAATAACCATCAGATGGTGTCCAGACTCCATTTCCCTGTATTTATCTTGTCATTAGAGTCAATTATGTTCATACTTGTTTGGGCTCAATTTATCCAACGAGTCACACACGTACACAAACTGTGTTTTCTTTGGCTTCTTCTTGTGCTTCTTCCCTTCAGCACCATTAAAACCTGAGATGACCATCCTTTCCATCCTGTGTTTGGACTTCCTTGAGTTTGCTGGATGGTGATCAAGGGTGTTGGAGTTTGCAGAAACAAACGAGGATGTGTCGTTAGCTGTCAGACGGCAGCAAACAAGCAGTAAGAGCGTAGGACAGGAGTTACGGTCTTCGCGTTTGCACGCTGCAGCTGGGTTGAAATGTATGCTCGGAGTAGAGCCCTGTCCGTACGTGTCCATGGGTTTTCTACACAAGGAGTCATTAAATGCCTGCACATGATCAAATAAGTCCTACAACAAGTATGAGAACAGCACAAAAACTGCTGTACTTTGGTTAATCTGAGAATATGCCGGGAAAAGCAGTCCTTACGTTGCCCAAATATCTTTGAAATACAGAAAGGTGAAAAAAATAAACTGACTCAGGTAGGAAATCAAGTAGATTTCAAACTTTTTGTCTTTGGTCTGACGACTGGGATTTCATGGCAAAGTTGCAAGGAAAAAAAATGGGTACAGATAAGAAGAATATATGTGAGAAGCGCATTTCTCAAAGCAGAGCTCTTTCATACGGTCACAAGAGACATGTAAGTGAGAACAATCTTGTTCAGCAAGTCCCCAGGGGTCTGGCTGGGAAGACAAGTGGGAGGGAGGAAGGGTTAAAAATATTTTTCAGAGAAAGCTTGGCTGTGGCTTGCATCTCCTCAGGCTGGTGTACAAGAAGGACTGGAGACAGACTTCTGCTGGAGGTACCATCCTCCTCTCCAGACTGGCAATGTAGTGATAACGCACAGAAGACGAATCCGGAAGATCCCTGAAGAGGAGTATGACGACAAAGCACGAGCGACTCCGGTCGAGGAAGTCCCACTTTGCACAGCAAAAGGGAGGAAATGATGAGCAAGCACTTCTACACACGGCAGGAGAGAGACCTTCCAGAGCCTAAGGCTGGTGGGAAAGCCGCAAAGGGCATTTCTATAACAACAGAACCGAGAGATTAGCGCCCGGGTAGGCTAAGCGCTGGGCAAACACACCTCCCAAATCCCACATTATTAAGGATTTAAGCTACAAACCCATTTTACAAAGCTATCCAACCATGGACATCTCGTTAGCATTTTCACGATTGCAGCCAAAGATGTTTCATCCCCAGGACCTGCCAAAACAAATCACCATGGGACGTAAGTTGGGCGAGAACAAAAGAGAGAGAAGGAACAACTTCCCCTTGTATCAAAAGCCAACCTCCTTAGGAGAGACTCGCCAAGAGCACTGGAGTGATGAGAAATCTGTGACATCATATTTAGAACATTTTGCTTGCTTTACCAAAGTCTTCCTTGCCCTGGTTCTGCTGTTTTCCATCCATGGGTACACTCTGTACTCAGTACATACGAAAGAAAAGGACTTCTGCCATCAGCCATTCTGTTTACCACGAATGAAAGCGTGGTAACCAAGGTTACTTGGGTTTTGCTCCTGTGATTTTCGTTCCCAGAGAAAGCAATATTCCCCCTCCCTCTTTTGGTGCAGCAACTCCGCAGATGAAACAGGGCTCCGTTGTACTAGGCTCTGAGCACAGAAGGTGGGGCCACCCAACAGACCTTGCAGTCAAGAGATAAGCAGGTAGCCTGGGGTGAGATGCTCCGTGGGTTGGCAGCCTTCACATGGCAGCTATGGAGGCCAGTGCCTCCTGGGCAGAGTTACCTCCAGGACAAGCTAAGCTGTCCCAGCTGTCCCCTAGACCATGATGTGATGTCTCCAGGAACAGTGTCACAGCACTGGAAAAGTCGTCTTAATTCTTCCCAGGACTCACATTTGTAGAAGGACACCTGGACTGTTACGGCCGTATCGCTAAGTCACTTTTTGTCTTGGGTTTTTCATGCAATGGCTGTCCTGGAGCAGATGAAGGGTCCACCAAGGCCAGCCAGAACCAGCGCTAGGGGAAAGACCGTAGCCATACAGTGATGGTCACCTTGCTGCACCCTTCTAGTTTCCAACTATCTGCAGTCCCCACCCCAGCAGACATTGAGTTTGCCTCTCCATTATTCTGCTTAATGGCTCTTGATGGAAAATTTCTTTGCAAAACAGGCAGTATGATCCAGCAGTGAGGACCAAGCACCCATCAACCTCATGGGAAGAGGCTGGTGGATCTCAAGCAGCAGCAAAGGAGCCAATGGTGACCAGACCTCCTCGTTAGGCTGTTCAACCCTATGGACCCTTTCTAAGCTTAGTCTCCAAGGACACACAAGCCTATCTCTGGTTTCACCTTTCCAAGAGCTGAGAGGGGACATGAGGGAACATCCAGCTTCTGCACACAGACCTTTTGTTCGCCTGTGCTTTATAAACGCAGTAGAAAGGACTATTTAAATCATATTTGTTAGGGTTTCCTTCTCCAGAAATACTCCTTTCCTTGGAGAACTTGGTCCCCTGTGCTCAAGGTGGCATCACAAGATGGTACAGCCAGGCCTGGAGACAATGTTCAGGTCACATTATTGTCACAGTCCCAGCTTCTGTGCAATATATAACTTCAGCTTTTATTTCAGTATCTCCTTGCTGGAAATGTGCTTAATCTGTTCCTTTTTTTTCCCCTAAGCCTTCCCCAAGGACAGTCTGAATTGAACATTTCAGGTGTCTCAAAATGAGAACAAAACATAGCTCAGATCCCAAAAATAGCTGCCTTCAGAGGCAACACCGAAGCCGGGAAACAGCTGTGCACTTTGTTTTCTTTCTCCTACCTTCTTTTTATCTTCACTTGGGAGGAGAACAGAGGAGAACCTCTGCATGGGGAAGGGGTCCATGCAGGGATCTGCAGCCCCACATGAACTTCAGGCACGTGCTAGGGTCTCCCAAGTGCTTTGACCTGGGTTTATCACACTGACTCAAGCTTATCCCCCTCCTGACACCATCTGTAGGGTCCACTTGAAAGCGGAGGTTTGATGCTTAGAGTTGTCTTTAGATGAGCTCTTAATTCCAAGCCAGAGAGGAGATTCACTCAACATCCTTTCCCCATTATTTTGTTGGGTTTCTTTTCCTGCTTTCCTCCCTTGGGAGGCAGCTCTCCAACAGCGTTCAGGCTAAGAGCATATTATTTCTAATGCAGAAGTGATCAAAGCCATCTCTGCGTGGCAGGGCTGGCTGAACACATCCATGGGAAGATGGACGAGTCTTCACTTGTGCTGCAATGTGGGGGAAGCAGAGAGAGAAGGATGAACCCAGAAGATGACAAAGCCATGTGAGCCAAGGCTTCAGCAACCCCAGCGGTACCAGGCATGACAGAGCATCAAAAAGCTGATGATGAAGCAAAAGTGCAAACGACTCAGCACCAGGGCTGTACTTGGAGTCAGCAATCATCATTTTGATATCAGGAAAAAGTTTTTCACACTGAGGGTGGTGAGGCACTGTCCCAGGCTGCCCAGAGAGGTGGTGGATGCCCCATCCCTGGAAACATTCCAGGTCAGGTTGGCCGGGGCTCTGAGCAACCTGATCTGGTCGGAGATGTCCCTGCTCCTTGCAGGGGGGTTGGACTGGGTGGGCTTTGAAGGTCCCTTCCAACCCAAACCATTCCATGATTCTATGATTCACTCTAAAACCCAGCAGCTTTTCTTTCTGAACAGGGTTCACCACCTCTCTTTTCTTCCGTTGGAAATGAAAGAGGAAATCTGGCTTGATATGGCATGTAATTAATTGAGAGACTCTGACTTACAGAGACAAAAGGGGAAAAAAAAAAGGATAAAAATTTAAAAAGCCAATTAAATTAAGTTACAAAAATTAATCTGTGGTGTGATGTCCTGGTTAACGAGTTGAGAGCTTTCTGTGAGCTACAGTCTTTTACGGGTGTCAGTTAACCCTTCAGGGGCTGACCGACAGCGGCAGGGCTCGCTGCAACGCCTCGGGGAACGCCTTCCCCAGGCAGACCTGAGAGCATCCTTCACCTTTCCCGAGCTTCCCTTTCACCTTCAAGCATGGCCACTTCCAGCAACACACGTGCTTCATGGCAGGGGATTTCGGGGGCAACAGTTAGGAAGGAAAACATGGGTAGGGCGAGCATTGCACAGACAACTGCACACCCAGAGTAGAAAAACAGGGAATTAAACAATTACCAAACCTCTTAAAACGCCAAGATCTCAAAGAAAGTACTGGTTTGCTCCTCATCATCCTGTAAGAAGGACAAGTGGAGATTTCTAGCTTGGACAGCAACGGAAGAGCTGCCAGAAGACCCAGACAGAAGACCATGAGCCCCACCAGTGACTTCACGGCTCAGCCCTTGAATGTTGCCTACAACAGTGCACAAATTCTGCTTGAAATGCCAGATGGGCAGGGCTACAGAAGGCAGAAGAGGGATGAGAGCACCTCCGTGGCGAGCAAGAGACACTTGGCCATGGCAGACTTGCTGCAGACAACGAGAAACGTTCACTTACAAGAAAGAGGTTGACCCAGGGCGGGGGGAAAACGCCTTCCTGGACCGCTCCAGCGGCTGTCTTCCCCCACAGCGGGCTTTGCCAAAGGAATCCTCGGGGCTGCTTTTTTGTACGCATTAAACTTTGATTGAAAGTGATCGTTATTTTCCTACCCTTACCGGCTGCCAAGAAAGCGGCAGATGGGTGACCTCACTGCTGCCTGCGAGCCAGCTGAACCAGAAGCTCTCTGAGACGTGAACTCCTCCGTGCGTCCCAGAGGGACCGGCGAGTTGAGGACAGAGTTAACACATCCTGGATGATGCTGATGCGTCCCTCCTCCCGTACCACGTCCCACGGCATCGGGTAGTGGGCTGCCACCTAGACCTGTAAAGATGGAAACTTGAAGTTTGAGCCTGGATGAAGCGAGGAGAAAGAAAGCCCGTGGCTCCAGCCACGTGAAAAGACGTTCGCCCTGCTTCCCAATGCCATAATCCCTTCCTGAACATCAGCACCCTGGGCTCGCAACATTTCTGGTTTCTCTTCCTCCAACCGAAGATGAACTGTGCCCTTCACCACTGCTTTGGGACGTCTTGGCCATCCCAAGGCACTGCCAAGGGAGGCTCCCACCAGGCTGAAGCTGCACGTCTTGATGCTGCCTGCACCTCAATCCCAACACCTTTCCTCCCCACAGCCAGTAAAATCCATTGGGTTTCCCTGCAAGGGGAATGAAGATAGAGACTTTTCTTGCATGGGTGCATTGAAACGGTCCATGGCAACATCACCCTTCCAACCCAAAATATTCTTTCATCGATCTGGGCTTGGCCTCATGCTAACACCATTGCAAAGCACTGGGTAGATGAGGACAGTCGTGTCCAGATAAGACCATGAAAACACTGGTTCCCCATCCCATATCTCACATTACTCCAACTAATGCCAGCAGATTAGCCGTACCTGACCCACCGCAGCCCATCTGCCCCACTTCACCCCGGGGATGCTGCACTCATCTTCCATCCACTTTTGGCGGAACTTCACCAATCACCACCTCACATCTGGAGTGTGTTTCCACTTCGTCACTGAATCAAACAATAGTGTGCTTGTTCATGCCAAAGTGGGTGGGAAGCTGCTCAGGGAGCAGTGGGAGCACGGAGCTGCTCAGGCTCCTCAGCAAGGACAGCAAGATATGACAGATGGCCCCATCACTGGGGGCTCAGAGGGATCACACCGCCCTGCCCCAACCCACACAGGTGATACCGCCCCAGCACCGATCTACGAGTGTTTGTCAAGGGGTGGCACAAGGACGGTTGTTAGTTGGCAGGAGCTGTGCTGCTGCTTGCGGTGGGGACTCAGAGTCGAGCTGCTTGGTTGTACCAAAAGGTCCCTTTCCCCCTCCTCCTGGGGTCTCCAACCAGCTCTACCATTCAGGAGGGAGGTGAGTCAGACACAAAGAAAAGTCTTTTACAGGGAGGTATAAGCCAACATCCGGTTCAGGTGGAGAAAACTCCATGGTTGGGTGCCCAAGGAGCAGCAGTGACCTTCTCTTGGGGCAATGGGGATTAAACAAGATGACTTCTCATGGGTCTTCCCATCCTTCTCTTCATCCCTTCTCCTCTCCCTCTGCACTGCTTTAAGCCCTTTAATGAACACTTAGCTTGGGAGGAAAGGTTGAAAGGACTAAAGAGTCAAAGCCATGCCCACTGCTGCCTGCAAGATGGGTAAGAAAACAGAAAATGCCCAGGGACGATGGGAAGGAGCACACCACACTTCTTTCTGCACCCACCTCATTCTCCCATATTCCCCACAACGTCCCATCCCAGGACTGGTGCTGGCTTGTTCCTTTGCTTTGACCTCTCTGCAAGCCATCGTGTTCCCAAGAAAGTTTATTGTTAGAGCTTGCACCCACCTCACCCAAGCAAACAAAGAGCTGCTAGCGGAAGGGACACCCTTCCCAAACCAAGCCAAACCTAAACCGTTTGTGTTTCGTTCGCTTTGCAGCAGCGGTTTTAATCTGCAGCACAGACCAAGCAAGTGCAGAGGGCCCTTCCCTGCTTCTCTCACCCATTTCTAGAGGGGGAATTCAGGGATTTTACTCATTTCTGTGGTCTTGCAGCCAGAGAGAGAAGAAAGCCATAGGCCTTTGCTTTGAGAAGAGAAATCTCTCACCAGTCCCACCCTTATCATGACCACATCCCACTGCCAGGGAGCAGGTCCTTGGCCAGGGGGACAACATGGCTTTTTAGCAGATTTAATTTAGGGGGAAAAAAAATAAAATGCATAATACAAGGAGCTTTTTAACTCCATCTCCTGAAGAAACAAAGCTGCAGTGACCACCAAGAGTGGTCTGTAGTTTTGTCACCCTCCATGAACACTTTCTGAGCTCCTGGCTGACCTGAACTGGGTCTGAAGGAAGAGCTCAAGGCTCATATAGCTGAGTCATTTCTGCCAAGGGAAGAGAGCCAGGCCATGCCCATTACTGGGGACATGTCACTAAACATCAGAAGCCAGAGCCAGCCACCCTCGCAACCTTGCCCCAAGCTGGACCAGCAACTGGTAGGCACAGGAGGACGTGAAGAGGCTTCCCTGTGAGTAGGATGGCTGCTGCCTCCTCTTTCTGCTGTACTCAGAACCAGCCAAGTCCAGGAACAGCAAGAAATTTCTTCATTTTCCTCCTAAAATTTAAAGCAGAAGTCTTCTGTTCTCCCCAAGGCAACTTCTAAGAGTATCTGTAGGCACCAGTGCACATGAAGATGCACGTGAGGCAGACGCCTGTCATCCTGGTGGCACGTTCAGGATGGAAGACACTGAATTGGGGCAGGTCACCTCTGACAGCGTAAGGCATATAAGAGACACTGTAATTTGTAATTCTATCTTTGTGTTGTTCTTTGTCCCAACAAAGGGAGAAGGGATGTGTCTGCTGGTACAGGATGAACTTCAGCCCTTATCTCAAGAGGTTCCACAGGGAAATACACCAGAATTCTCTATTGTTGCACAGGAAACACATCTTTCAACAGTGTTCGGCATCAAACCTGCCTGTGGGACCTTCCCCGTCTGCTGGTGACATCCCTTCTGACCTCGAGTAAAGCGCTGCCTCCCCGTTTCCCCGCGACACGACGAAGCCTGCAGACTGGCTCAGAGCATCGGGAGGGTGGCGAACTCCAGCGCAGTGCCACAGCCGGGAGGGCGCGTGAAACCTCCACATTCTATGCTGAGTTTTAGAGCAGAGAAGGCTGAGGTAGAGGACGGGCACACAGGGCTAGGACCGGCTTTCCTCCCTGCGCTCCCACAGCCCAAGCTCCAGCAGCAGGACCGGAGCACATCCCACGTGCTTGCAACACTTCAACTTCAGAGACGACCTGGACAAACCCACCCAACTTCTGTTTCGATGCACACAAGCCACCTTAGACATTCTGCACCTCTCTCCAGAAGATCCTGTGGTCCATCCTTACCTTATGTCCCTTGGAGCCTCCCCTCTTTGCCAGATCCTCAGTTATTCTTTCTCCGCGGCTTCACAATACAAGCAGAGGCGCAAGGAAAGACCGCGGACAAGACCAGCTCTTCGGCTGACAAGATAAAGAGTTAACGCAGGCAAAGCAAAAGCTTTGGAAGAAAACAGGTTACGTAATAAATCAGATATTAGAAGGCAGGAAGGTGCGCTATATAGAGGAATCAAAGTCCGGAACAGGATGTATATAAAGCAAATATTGAATTAACTTTGATAACACAGAAAAATAGAAGATTTTTGGCGGGGTGAACCGACGGCTCAATTTTAACTATTATAAATTTCCTGTTTCACTCGTGTCGGGCGGTTTTGCAGCGATCTATACAATACATTGTGTGCCTAATGACTTCCTAGCCATGAATGGGTCACTCAGATTTTACTTTCCATGGGTTATTTTTTTTTTTGTCTGTCCTGGAGCAATAAAGCTATTGAAATCCTCCAGGCCTTGCCCATTGGGTGTTTTCTTTCCTACCAAGACATCAAACTACCCTGGAGGTTTATTTTAAGCAAATTCAATAGGAGAGATCACACGAGCACCTTGTTGAAAGCGTACAATGGCAGCCGAACCCAGGGCTATTCAATTAACAAGCGCTCCATTTTCAGGCAATTCCTGTTGTGAATTCATTACTTTAATTAGGCCAGCAATTTATGAAGCTAACGAGGCACCGTTTGTCTGCGGACACGTAGGCGAAGAAATTCCGAATCAATTCACATTGGAGGGCAGAGGAGCTCACGAAAAGCTAAGGAGAACTGGAAACCTCTGCAGATACACCAGACTCACCAGAATGAGAGAGAGAATTGAGAGCAAGGAACAGGATGAGAACCCTGAGTCAAGGGATACGTTCATATTTATCTAGGAAAATTTAACTCGTCTCTCTTCAGAAACACACTGGAAACACCGGCACCATTCACATCCCAGAATCTATTTGTATTTTTCAGAGATGCTTTTGCACCGGCCTCACATCCAGCTTTTCTTCCTCAGTTCTTCCAGTGATATGAGCTCAAATCCCTCTATCAATATCTTCATCATCTGATTTTCAGTGCTACCCCTAGGTCCTCCACTTCATTCTCCACCATTTCTTGACCCTCCTCTGTACATAATACTCCTCTACTTTATACTTTTGGTGAATTTCCTGTGCGAAAACTCTTGTGACCGAGATAATTTACGTAAAATGTTCGCTGTGCATGTTCCTCACAAGCTTCACCAAATAACCTTCCCTCAGCCCAGTTCTCCTTGCAACACTGACCACCATCATCCAGCCTTCAGCCAGTTCCTGGCTGACCTTGTGACTCTTCCACCAACCCCTTGGTCTGTAAATCAACAGCTTCCCATCTTGAAAACACCAAATATACTGCCCATGTCCAGGTAGATGAGATCTTCCAGGCTGCCTTTGCCTAGGAAAGATGTTATTGAAGGAGAAACTCAAGTTCATAGGGAACAGTCTGAATGATAAGGGGGACAAACCAGCCAACATCATCCTTCTGAACCACGGTTTTGCAGCTCCTAGGACACCCATCTGCACATGCCTTCCATCCATGCCTGTAGGCATTGAGAAGTTATTTAGGACCAGAAAAAAAAAAACAAACAACCCCAACCGAACCAAACTTTAAGATTTTTAAGGCAGAAAAGATCTTGAGAGTCTCAGCTTGATCTTGCCTGACTTGCCAAAACAGATTTTTACCTGTTACGTTCCCCATATCAGCACTGAAATATGGGTATAAGACACATCAGATAAATAAACATCCCCCAGTTGGCCAAATTTGGAAGCGGTTGAACCCCAAGAGCTTGGGGCTCAGCTTCTGACACCCACGCTACGGGTTAGACAACCCAAGCTCCACCTTCGCTCCGCCTGCAGATCCCACCAGGTGAGATGACCCATCTTCAGGTTTAAGGGGACTGGAACAAGGGATTTGGGGAGGAATGGGACCCACACCTGTGAAGTTAAATGGTAGTGTGAGAAGAGTAAATAGATATTAGCCGGAAAATTTGATTCTGCACCGCAGTAAGTTTGAGTGAGGGGAGAAAAATAAGCAATGTAAAACAAGTGGAAAAGGATGCACCTGGATCAGAGAAGAGACTTTCTTTGACCTTTATATTTTGTTCCTAAAAAAGGAGACCGTAAAAATGACAAGCTTCTAAGTGCGCGCACAATACTTCAAACACGTTGCACGCGCTCTCTCTGAAGTTCTGGCCGCTAAAAATAAACCGACATTTCAACAGCCTCAGCCCGAAGAGGAGAGCTGTAGGTTAGGGCCCAACGCCAGGGCGACGGGGCCGGGGGGAGTGGAAACTGCAGAGGGTGAGATACAGCTCCGAGCCAGCACCGCCAGCTTTCCCAGAGGATGGCCAAGGGTTTTAAACACGGGAGCAGATGAAACAACCACACCTTGCGCGCTCTCTTGCTCTACGCTTTATTTGCTCTTTGTTTTTTACTAACACACAAATGTACGGATATTTCCTCTGATCCTCTAGCACAGGAATTCTCCCCAAACCATGTTTTCTTGTAAGATTTGTTGACGTAACTTCGTACTCTCACAGACACCTCAAATCCCTCTGGGTTGCAGCAGCTGTGTCAGTAAACGTTCACAAAACCGAGGCCACCAGGAGCAGAATCAAGCTTGAGTCTCACTGCTGGCTCATCGGGAAATTCAAAGTTTATAAATTATGACCGCCACTTTCAGAAAGTTTTAAGCTAAGTATTCTTGGGATGGAAAAAAAAAAAAATATCCTATGGACACACAAGAAAGCTGTAATTTGTGTTCTGTGGAGGAGAGCATCCTAAGTTCAGCCCAAAATGATTGCTTACCACTGCGTCATGTTCATGGAGAGGACCATAATTAAGCCAGCGGTCTCCACCACCAGATGTGCCAGTACATCTGACAATGGATAAGTCTCTTAAAAAAAATAACTCAATACTTCAGTATTGGGATAATTTCTAGAAATTCCTAAATGACAAACAACTCATCACTTGTCATAGATTTTTTTTCTCTTGACACTCAAGCTGAAAGGGCTGCTACAAACAGAGCTCTAGAGATGTGCTCCTCCCGGCCAGAGCTCCAAAGATCTACGTGTACTGAGCCGACAGTCTAATTTCTGCAGCCTTCCTGTAAAAGCAATTCTTCGCAAAGGGTATCTCCTAAAATCCTAATAAGATCATGACTTGGACATTTTAATCATCAAGCACAAACAGATCTCACTTTAAACCCTGAAAATCCAAAGTGAATGGAAGACGCAGAAACCAGGCAGTGAGCAGAGTCACGCACCAGAGAAAAAGAGCAAAATTCTCACTTGAAGGATAATCCAGGCCAGCTTGTAACAGGAATAAAGAAAGTTGCTTTTCTTTCATCGACCTTCAGCAACTCCGTTGCCTTTGAGGAGCATCTAAAGAATAACCACACGGTAAGATGTGAATAAAGCCATGAGCCGTGACCTGAGCACCTGAGGGATGGTGGAAACCCTCCTGGTTCCTCGGCCGGCACCAAGATCTAGCCCAAAGGCTCATACTGAGAACGTGTGCCCACGTGTTCGTAGTAACAGGACCCAAACGCTCTTGGCAAAGCTGAGACATGAGGGATTTTGTGGAGTCTGTAGATACCAAAGAGATAACTGGTTCTTAGCGTTGTGTTGATAGCACGTACCACAAAGCCAAAGGAAATTGCGCGTACTCAGCAGTTCAACAGCAGTGAATGCAGTCCAAGCGCATTTACAAGTGGATGAGTCCGTGCTTTCCAAAACCAGCTGAGTAGCAAGGGAAAACTCCTGGATTTCAGTCAAAAGTCATAGAATCTCAGAAGCTGTTATTTCTTGTGTGCTTACCTGGAGTATGCAAAGCAGGCTGAATTTAGCACGCTGCTTTTACATAAACACTTCATTAAAAAAAAAATAAAAAAAAAATAAATCAAGCGCAAAACCTTCCCACAAAAAAAAAAAAAAGCTAAAGCGTTGTCAAATTGAGACAGAAATCATTTGCAGATTGAGTTTAATCAGCACACCGATCTGACTCACCCACAGCCTCCCGCTCAGCGGGCGAAGCGGGAAAGGAGGGTAAGGTGGGATTGCCCTCTCCATGGCAGCCTGGTTTCAGTTCAGTGGAAGCCGATCTTGAAACTGCAGCCTTGTTTATACGAATACAAGGAGCAGAATTTAGCTCTTGCATTTCAACTATCAACTTACGCTTACATACAGTTGTTGAAAGACAGAGATGGCAAGGGGAAAGCTGATTAACATCCTTCATCCTACTATTTTGAAATTTTACCCAATTACAAGTCCAAGAAAGAAGGTTTAAACTTAAAATGGCAACTTAAAAAAAAAACCCAAACCCTTAAATCTTTGCTTTTTTAGTTTAAATACAAATTACTCACCCTTCTGCCAGTTCATAAAACCAACAAATTTAAAAAGAAAACTGCTAAAAGTTTCAAAATTTAAGTTGAGGAGATGGTGAGTTTATGAAAGAAGTCCAAGACAGGCAGTGGATGGATGGATACTGTTTATTGGTTCTTTCCATCACATCCGAGTTACAGGTGTAAAAGTCACACAAACTGCAGGTATAAACATGTAAAACAATACAAAAATAAATGGAAAGGTAATTTTTATATTTACTGAATCACGTTGTGTAATAAATACGACAGGCAAAAAGCTTCAATCACACAATTCAGTTTAACTGAAGTTACAGTAGTATTTGTAAATACGAGTTTTTAACTTAAAGTTGCAAATATTAAAGCATTGAGAACTAGTATAAAAGTGAATTTTGGCACACTGGAAAGTGAGAAGTGTTAACATTAGAATCTGACTGCTGTGTAAAAACAAAGCAATTTCTCACTAGCTTTCTGAGGTACAGGTTTGAACAATCTAAAATTAGATCAACGATGCGGTTCTAAACTCACAGTTCACAATTCACTATACTAGTTACAATTTTTCCCTTTTAAGAATACCGACGTACTCCAGAGCTTACATCTGTGCAAATTCAGAAAAGTTTCAATTAAAAAATAATAATAATAAAAAAAACTTATTAGGGAACTTTAACGCGCAACTCAAACCCTCCCTGCAATCCGTTTTCTTAATTGCAAAGCGTAAAATCGGACTAATCCCAAATTGCACAGCTTAATATAAAATACGCCAAGATCGCAGCGCAGTTTGAGTTGCAGACGTTCCTCTCCTAAGTTTATCACATTTTTCTCCCTATAACTTCAGTAACTTCTGATCACACTCATTCTCGGTGAGGGGAAAAACCAAACCACCACCACAAGCTGCTAACATGAAGGTCAGCAAAGCACGTAAACCCCTTGAGGACTCTCAGCATTTCTTCACAACATCAGAAATGCCTGGGCACAAAGTTACTGTCAGCAATTTTCAAAATACAGTAAGAGATAAAGGAACAGTGTAATGGCACTTTTTCTGTATCCAAACATCTGCGGTTTAGAAACGGTGCTTTTTCTTTTTTTCTTCTTTCAGTTTTACAGTAGCTAAAAAAAAAAAAAATTTTTCAAAACTAGATCCTTAGAATTATCTCAATCCTCTTGACTTCAAAAGAGTGAGGAAACCAGTTTACCCTCCAGACGGGGTTTGATACAGTATAAACATCTCTGACCAGAGTACAAAAGTTATGCTTTTCTCCTAAAAAAAAAAAAAAAGTGCTGCTGATTGTTAGAAGTAACTCCAAAATAATCAGCAACTGCTATTAAACTATCAGCAGCATCAGGCATTTACACATTTTAGTCCTCAAAGAGTTTTCTTTTAAACAGTTTAACCATTTGTGCTAATATTCTTCACTAGGTTAATCTTAAGTCCTTTCACCAAAACTGTTTTTCCTTTAAAGAAAACAAGAGGGTGCAAGCAATACAACCCATGACATCCATTTATTTTAACGCTTCGTGAATAAACGGTGTCATCTGCAAGGCACTACTATGTTTGAAGGATACCATTGTCACAGTTTCACTATTTCAGTATTTTTTTTTTCCTGTTTGAAAGTCACAGTTAAAAGCGAAACAACAACAAAAAAAAATTGAGGTAATCAAATTATTTCAATACCAAAATATATGAATTGAAATAGTACCAGTATGGTGAAAGGTCTTTATAATACACAGCTATTACCACATGGCATGCAGTACAGGATATAAGTATACTAGGCCTTTGTTTCCCAGCTCTTCTGCTTCAGTTTTTAAGGAATAGCTCAATTTGCGCAGCAGCACGCCAATTTTGAACACTTCTTTCCTTTTTTTTTGTTCACGGGGCATCTCACTTGCGATTCCAACTCGCCGCGTCAACTCCAGGCGAACGAGCCCCATCGACGTTTATTTGAGCGCTGCACAAATTGGAGTTCTTAAAAAGAGTTCAGCAGAGCAAAACAAGCTACGGTATCTTCATCTATTGTTCAATCAATTGCACTTCAGCCTACTCTTACGGACTCACAAGTTGAGAAAGCATCGACAAGGCGCCTGCGGTCCCAACCGCTCGTCTTTCTTCTGCCGTTACAGCTATTCTAGAAATATGGCTTTGCAGATAACTGGTACTGAAAAGGAGCGCGCTGGGTTTACACTAAGTTCGTTAGCAAAGAACTTGAATTTTCTCATTTTCTAATGCCCCTTTTTATTGCAGTGTTACGACCAGAATTTTATACTCTAATAATCCCGGCCTGATAAATAGTTCCATGCAAGCAACTGTACTTAGCTCGTAAACACCCGCTAGCCCCCCCAAATCCACCGCTAGCTACGTTTAACCCTACCAGGCACTACCGTATATTAAGACTAAAGTATAGCCATGCATAGATAAACCCACGAGCCTTACCACGATGCTCTATACCGGTAACACGGCTCACCCCAGAAAGCCTAGAAACACAAACTAATCGCTGGCTTTTACTGTACTTTAACAGGATACATGTAGTTTATAAAGTCTCGTGGTGTGCAAAAACAAAATAGGTAATTCTTAGATTCAGACTTGTAAATCTAGTAAGAAAGCTAAGGAACGAAACCTTATCAACATCTATATCCCGACCTGCAGCACCTGGAATTCCGCCTCTGCACCGAAAAACCATCACAGCGCAGGCACCGGCCAGCTAGTAGCAACGTGTACTGGAAGTCTACCTGAAAGGCGTTTCTTTTTGGACAAACATATTGAAATGTCAGCCATTTCAGATTCCAAAGGTAAAAAATACATATTTCTGAAGGCATGAAAATGTACCAAGCCTCAGGTTCGCTGGCAGGAGTTAAATCTCATTTTCCTGCCACAGAAAGAGACCGTGCGACCGCGTTGTAAGTATTTTAAGTGTACTGTGAGAAATCATTCATTCGATTTCTTACTGCATTACATACCTCTGACCAAAAAGAAAAGTTGCAGTTGTATTCAAAGACTGAGCCGTTCCTAAGGCAAAGGGACACGAAAATAAAAAATTCCTCCTGGACTGTTTTTACTTGACTAAATTCTGAACACACGGCACGCTACAATAATCTGCTTATTCAAATAAGCGTCAGTAATTACGTTTAAGTAGCTGCTAAGGTACCTTATAATCCCTCAGTCAGTGATCTACGAAGTCTCACTTAAAATTGTACTAAACTAAGTTAAAGGACAACTTGCCAGAATTCCTGTTACGATATCACTTAGTAACTGTAAAGGTTTTTTTGCAAGTACTTAAAACCTGATGTATCAGTTTAGTGAAATGTTACGGCGTGCAAATTCTTCTGAAAGCTTCACAAACGAGTTCTTTCATGCTTCAAGTATATTTTTTTATATTTTTTACCTTTGGAAAAAAGTCATGAAAAGGAATTCTTTAGCTAAAGAATATCCTTCTTTTCTTGCTTTGCTTATTTTTTAGCATTGAAATAAGAATCCTTCAGAGATAATATTTTAAGCAACAGCAAGTTGCAGATTACTGCCATTCATGTCGTATATTTTCTAGAACACCAATAACAACATTGGGAAGAAAGTGAGATATCTCCACTTATCTCATTTCACCCTGAAATGTATAAACATCTTTTCTTTAAAAAAGTCAAAATGTCGACTAGAGATTCAAACTGTGCAGAGGTTGAGACACGCTGCCCCGTCAGAAAAACGCAGATGCCTAAGTGTTCCCCCATTTCTCGCTTTGGGAACAGCCTAATGGCCATAGGATTAGGTACTCTTCCCAGTTTTTCAAGTGTTCCCCCATTTCTCGCTTTGGGAACAGCCTAACAGCTGTAGGATTAGGTACTCTTCCCAGTTTTTCAAGTGTTCCCCCATTTCTCGCTTTGGGAACAGCCTAACAGCCGTAGGATTAGGTACTCTTCCCAGTTTTTCAAATGTTCCCCCATTTCTCGCTTTGGGAACACCCTAACGGCTGTAGGATTAGGTACTCTTCCCAGTTTTTCAAGTGTTCCCCCATTTCTCGCTTTGGAAACAGCCTAACAGCCGTAGGATTAGGTACTCTTCCCAGTTTTTCAAGTGTTCCCCCATTTCTCGCTTTGGGAACAGCCTAACAGCCGTAGGATTAGGTACTCTTCCCAGTTTTTCAAATGTTCCCCCATTTCTCGCTTTGGGAACACCCTAACGGCTGTAGGATTAGGTACTCTTCCCAGTTTTTCAAGTGTTCTCCCATTTCTCGCTTTGGGAACACCCTAACGGTCATAGGATTTGCTATTCTTCCCAGTTTTTCAAGTGTTCCCCCATTTCTCGCTTTGGGAACAGCCTAACAGCAGTAGGATTAGGTACTCTTCTGAGTTTTTCAAAAGTTTCCCCCATTTCTCGCTTCGGGAACATCCCCCAATCCCACGTACTGAAGTACACTACTGCTCACCAACGCTCCTGCGCAACAAGTTTCAAGGGACATCCAGAGATTAAAGCGGTTTGATTATCTGCACGATGGACCGATTCCACAATTACATTCTGACCTACTAGGAAATACATTTTTGCTTCTTTTCTTCTTCTTTTAAATAAGTTTCCACTACTAGCCAGAGATTCCAGGTGATGCTTTTTACAGTCTGGAATTAAGGTGAAGTGGAAGCAAACCTGACAGTACAAACAGCTAAGCAGTTACCGTATTAAAATGCCAACCTTACAGGAATGATCTCTTAGTTTTAAAAGGAGTGCTGAGAACTGATATTTCACTGAATTTTCTAGTTAACCAGCAAGGACAACAGCATTTTTGGTTACTGACAGCAGGCGGTTCAGAAACGCACAGAACGCACGTGCTTATGTTTTCTGCTCGAAGAGATCGTGATACTCTTGTTCTTCTAGTTCTCTGTTGTACTTCTCTATTTCCCTGTTGGCTTCTTCCAAGTAATCGTTCATGAATTGGTCCATCACTGATTTTGAAAAAACTAAGGAAAAATATTTGTGTAAATAGCGTTCGTCAGAAAAGAATTTACAGGTTTGAAGGATCTGTCAGTTCAGGGACACTTACTGAGAGCAGAAATTCAATATATCACCTTCCAGGAGTCCTGCAGCCAGACCTAACCACAACTACTCTGTGTTAGAAAGGAGTTGCACAATAGACATTTCCCAACAAAAAGGAAGAATATAAGAACAGCAAAACTACAGCAGGTCTGCAGATGTTCACATCTGTTTTGGTTAAGTGGAAGTCTAAAAAACTCTGCCTAAAATTCCAATCATCCAGAAGGGGTTAACCAGTGCCTGTATCTTTTATTGCCAAACACCACAGTGGCGGTGGAGTAAAGCTCCAGTGATTTTTGAAGTCCAAGTTCACCATCAGGCTATTTTCTGTCCGTATACCGTAACTAGGAGCTTACCCTGCAGGCAGAAGTCTCCTGGTTTAAAATTATAAATTTGTCCCATAGGGCATAGAGAATAACTGTTTGTTCTTATTCCAGAGCAGAATCATAGAATCCACTTGGATTTCTGTAAAATTTGTCAAAATTAAAATGAAAAGTTAACTGGGAATATAAAGTCAAATTTGAAATTTTAGTAATAAAAGAAAGACAACAGCGATAGAAATTTATGAAAACAAGAAAGAACAGGAACACGACACACTGGACCATTAGTATTACTCCGGCATTTCTCACCAAAGACAAAAATATGATCAGGTCTAAATTAAAAAATAAAAGTAATTTCTGGAAAGAAATACAGAGCACTCTACTTCAGCTGTAGTTCTTGTCTTGTAAACCAACACCAACAAGACCAGTGAGGACAGTGCACTCACAATCGTGTGCATGTCACAGTTCAATGAGTCAGTCACACCCCTTGCTAAGCTGAAGTAGTTTTAAAGCAAGATTTTAAGTGCTTCAGTGAATTTTAAAAGTGATTACAAAAGAAGCATCTCTGCGCCTAATTCTGAACACACTGTTCACATTACGACATTGCACCCAGTAAGGTTTTTCTCATACTGAGTTACAAAATGAGAGCGATCATATAACATCAGCTGCACCACAAAGATAAATCACAGAAAAAATGGTATTATGGTAAAACCTAAACCAATCCTGATTGTTTTGACTTGAGCTTTTTTTTTTTTCACTTTATAAGCCATGACCAGGCATTAAGCAACACTACAGCATTATTTGGTTTGAAAAACATTTCTTTGACAAGTTGGGGGCCATAAATTATTGTCCACATGAGCTCACATACAGTTTTGGGATTGTTTGCTTGGTTCTATTCTGCTTTTCGGATCATCTCTCTGAAAAGGTGTTTTAACAGTAAGCTTTAAATGGCAAGTAACCACACACAAATTTAAGGAATAAAACTTTTAACTTCCTGGTGGAACACTGGCCCAGGTTGCCCAGAGAGGTGGTGGATGCCCCATCCCTGGAAACATTCCAGGCCAGGTTGGCCGGGGCTCTGAGCAACCTGATGTGGTTGGAGATGTCCCTGCTCCTTGCAGGGGGGTTGGACTGGGTGGCCTTTGAAGGTCCCTTCCAACCCAAACCATTCTGTGATTCTATTACCACCTGCAAAACAAACTGGCTCTTCACCATATCATCCCCCTTGACAGTCTACATTTCAGATTTGCATAGTCTGTTGCCTACCGAAAACCTTCAGCGAAACCCCCCAGATCTTAAAGGATACATGGATGATAATCCATTTTGTCACCAAAAAAGTTCACAAACTGAGTCCCATTGTAAAAATAACCAGCTGGAAGTGGATCCAAGTGGCGTTTCACCTACATTAAGAAAGAATAAACCGTACATTAAACATTTAAAACTCAAAACTGCTTAGTGACAGTCCTAACAAATGTAAAGAGATAAAAGTAAAATATCTTCTGCTGAACTTAACAGTCAGGGAGAAAGCTATGTCTCCTGGCTATAAAGGAGTGCTCTGAAAAAACAGGATGACCAGCGACTTCCAGGTGCATTAGGGTGGTTAGGTACAGTGACGCTAATCACAGCCACACCAAACTCTCAGGAACCTAACTCCAGAAATAGCCCTTACAGCTAAAGGTAGTTGATGAGGGCAGGATTAGGCATTTGGGACCCTAATTTGCATGTGACAAGCCGCACAGCACCGAAGAAGGGACAAGATGGGGAAAGACCATTACCAGAACCAAAGGTGTATGCTTGGCCAATACCCCACACCTCCTCCTGGTTTTCAGAGCTGACTTGAAGCCCTGAGACAACACCAGGGTTTCTCTCTCAGATCCCTCCTGGACAGCCTCAGTTATGTTTTGTCTATACAAAGAGACCATGGTGCAATACTCCAGCGCTCAGCACACTCGTGGTGGGAGTCGCTCTATCACACAAATGGATATTTAAGAAAATCAGCCAAGAGAAGGACTTGCTATTAATCGCATCTACTTACATGAAT
Organism: Chlamydotis macqueenii; assembly: GCF_036417535.1. NCBI lineage: Eukaryota > Metazoa > Chordata > Aves > Otidiformes > Otididae > Chlamydotis > Chlamydotis macqueenii. The sequence continues at coordinate 82,101,577 of NC_141559.1, forward strand.
GTTTTTTATTTCCTGAAGGGTTAGCATTCCTCTGGTTTTCAGGGCTTTCCTCTGAGGTTTCTACAGGAAAAATTAGACTGAAGTTATATACCTACTGAGTACAAAGTGATACTACAGTTTAGCTACGTTAAGAAAAACAACCAACCAACCAACTCAAACCACAAACCAGAACAATTCTTTCTTGAAAATGTGGATAACGGTAGTGAAATCTATGTTTGTAGTGCTCAAGCCATGCACAGAAACACTCCTTTTAGAAGTATATATTTTAAAAATTAATTTCTAGACAGAATTATTCAATTATAGTAAGGTACTCACAACTATGTTCTGAAAACAAAAGTAAAGATTAAGCGATCTTACATAAGGCACCATTAGAAATGACAAATTCTAAAAGTATTTTAAATAATACAATTTGAATACAGCTCTACTGCAAAAAAAAATGAAGAAAACTGGCACAGGAACAGGAAAACAATCCAGTTCTTAGTCTGAAGTTTTATAATTCCTTTCACGCAGCACGTAGTAACTCTCAGAACTACCTGAAACCCTGAACTAGCCATGACTACTGAGACTGTATAAAGACTATTTGTATTCCTGAACTGCTCAAAGAGGAAGCACTTCACACTTGAGTTAGCTTTTAAGTTCCAAGTTCTCATAAAATTAAAATAGCATTCCACAGAGTGCCTTCTTACACGTTAAAAGCATTTGTCTCCGTGTATTACCCATGAGACACGTACAGAGCATGAGGTATCATCACAGAAAACGTATCCTTGCCTGAAATAACACAACCTGCTAGGAGACCAGAGGAGAGAACCTGTAAATGATTAGGAACAGCTCCAATGGTCTGCAGGAAACTTTTTTTCCCTTCCTACAGAACTTTTTATAGATACTGTGCAAATCCTAAGCCATAAAGAAGTAACCATGAGGTTTTTTTTAATAGACAAATGTTCCAAAATGGGCATCACGAGAGGACACAGTTGGAACTACAGGTTCATGTTCCAACTAGAGTGAGAAAATATGGTATTTGTACAGCTGAACAGTTTCTGTCCAAGTATATTTCTGAATCAGATCTCAAGAACCACTTCCTAAGATCTTAATGTGCAGTCTGGCAAAAGCAAGACCTGCCAGTAGTACTTGGCTGTGTAGCAGCAAACCATCCTGTCCCGCACTCCTCGTCAGGTCATGCCACTCACTCTGTGACGTCAAGAAGACACCACAACTGCCAAATGGGCCTTCTAGGCTTCTAATGATGCGCATATTCCCTCTTCCCTACTCCAATTTCTATTGCACAGGTACACAGCCATGCAGAAGTACGTGAAGTCTTACATAGCTGCACACTTAGAAAATTAAGCGAGACAAAATTAAAAAATCTATACCCTCCATTTCAGCGGACCACTTCCAAGGACGTTTAATGTAGTGAACCAAAACAAGTTTTCAGCTTCGCAGCATTCAGGTACTTCAAGAAGATTTATTTCATACTACACTTCAGCTTTTGGCAATCACATCTCAGCTAAACTATATTGTGTTTATTCTGGACGTACTCCATTTGTTCAAGCATTCAGAAGCAGATCAATCCATGAATGTAGCGTGGCAGACATTAAAACAATACACAAATTGCAATACAGATTTGCAAACTGTTAGTAGTGTGTCTGAAATACATTTACACCCTGCAATGCTAATACCATAGTAGGACAGAAAGGAGATTAAAAAAAATAAATGTTTCATCAAGACAGTCTGACTTATAGAACGGTTTGGGTTGGGACCTTCAAAGCCCACCCAGTCCAACCCCCCTGCCAGGAGCAGGGACATCTCCAACCAGATCAGGTTGCTCAGAGCCTCATCCAACCTGGCCTGGAATGTTTCCAGAACGAATTCCTCCTTTGGTTGTTAAGAAATGCCAAACAGATCACACTGAACAGAAGCAAACATGCCCACGAACCTGTTTTGCAGTTTCTCTGAGCCAGTCTTTTATATCCTCTTCCTTGAGAGAGCAGCCAATGAAGACAAGGAAGAACTCCTGTTGACTGCTGCAATCTCGGTTATCGCTTCTTGAATCAGGAGGAGTTGGCCCCTCCTGAACAGGCACAAGGCTTAGTGAATTAGACGATGTGTTGTGACAGACTTCAACCACTTTATCAGAATCTAACAAGGAGAAGACAGAAGAAAGCAACATCACGATAACTGCTAATCAAATTTAACATCACACATTGGTGTAGACAGAATATAGTACATAAAAAATGTCTTCAAATATATACACATGCAATACAATCACAAAACAAAGCGTAAGCAGTAATTTGCCCTTACCTGAAAACTTAACTTTGCCCATGATGTGATAAATGTTTCCAGAAAAAGGACTTGGCTTGAGCAATGACTTAATCGCTGTTTGAAACAGAAGACAAACACATTATCTCACTTATTGTTCTTATTCTTGGTGTGGTTTCTGGTCACACCTACGCTACAGGTCTCTAATCCACATCCTAGTGCCTCGGGAAAAAGCTGCGGTGGCCCCTGGAGCCCCACTACAAAACGTTTCTATACGTTCTCCGTTCTTTGCTATGGGGTAGGTGGGAAACAACGTGTGTTCGGCATGATGAGCGCTTACAGTGTGTATGGAAAGTAAAATGCTGCTCCTTAACACTGCTTTGCTAAGGAAAGAAGGAAAGGCATGATTATACATCTACTCTAGGAGCCCAACACAGAGTTGAGTCTATTTTCTAGTAACTACAAAGAATTATTTGGCGTAAAAAGTAGAAGCTGATAGTCACTTACAAATTGTATTTCGACACTACTAAATAAAACTAAGCATAAAATAGAAAGCAAACATATGAAGATAAGTGTCTCAGCTTCTAGAAACCAAAAGTTAAATTAGATTTTCATCTGAACAAAATCATGGGTCAATTCTCCAAAGCAGACACTGAAGACAATTTACTGTACTTTAAGGAAGGAAAACTGAATTTTCAATTAAAAGTTTACTTCAGCAGTAATTAAATAACTGTGCTACGTCAGTGCCTTCCTTCCCCTCTATTTCTCAGTATTTCAAACTTGGATTTAAATCAAGTCAGCCAAAGTTCATTTGTACCTTTACACTTGGTCACAAATCGTGTTTTTTCCAGAGGACGATTAAACCATACACAGATCTGAACCATCGGAGGGAAGACAGACCCAGCTCCGTATTTGCCTTCGTACCTTAAGACAAAAACAGAGACACAGCTTCAACATACAGGAAACACAGAGGCTTGTGCTTTTCACCTCACAGACTTCTTAAAAGGAACATCTATTATTTCACCACAGGTAAGTTTTGCTCACAGGAAGAAAAATACCAAGCTTTCTCCTCTAAGACATCCATGTGCTGTTAACAGTATTAGGTAGTTCAAAGAGCTCAGGGCTCCTTTTGATGCTCTTCCTGATGCAATTTTTTTTTTCTTACATAGTATCTACTTACTATTCTTGCATGCTATCATCAAATAGTTGTCCAAAAAGTTTTAAATACTTTATTTTTCTGCCTTCTCTCTCTTCTTTTGGCTCCACGGAATCCAGGAGCAACTCTGACATCCCAACCTTTGTTCCACCTTAATTGAGGATCTTTACTTGTGTCCAATTTAGAGCAGGAATTATGGATAAAAAGATATACACACATACAGCATTGGCAAGGTATGGCAAATAAATCATGCTTCCAACACCATGAAGGTAACTAGAAAACCATCAACCAGGAGTTATAACGGTTGACAGGTTTACGTCTTCTGCCAAAAAACAGATAACTGCAACAAGATGTGTAAAGAACCCTGAACCATGAAAAACATCCCTCAGTATGAAATGGAAAGCTTGGTACCGCGTATTATTTTGCCCTCAGCCTCTGCCAAGACTATCAATAAGGCTGTTGGTTTTTATGAATAATTGTTCTGCTAATAGCTAGACTGACATAGCAAGTTCATTCCAGTAAGGCTGAAGAGCTGTCAGAATGAAATTACTCCGTCGTTATTGACCTCACCCATCCCAATCCTTCCCAGCTTATTCCCAGAGGGTTCTTTTCTATTCTTCTGAAAAACAAGATTAATCTTGCCATTGATTTAAATGGTGTCCAGAAAGTATCCTTTTCCCCATAAAACGATAGTAATCGTGTATCTACTAAGAATATTCATCAGCTCTCTTTTAAAAATGATTTACAAAGCTGTTGCCTGTTCCAAATGAGTAGTCTTGAAAAAAATATATAAATTAAGTCAGTGAAACTTTTTAATCTTCAAGTTAATTAGAAAAATAGTTTTAATATTTCTCAGTCTAGATACTTGCCAGCCAGGATACATTAAATATCGAGCTCTCATCATCTGAGGATTTGAAAAACTGCTTTCCGAGAGAATTAATTCAATATCCTCATTCCTATAAAGAGATAAAGACGAAGATTTTTAATTTTATAAGTTCAATAAAATGGCCACTAGCTGTACGCTGCTTACATAAACCAGAATGTGTTAGTCACAGTAAAATTAAGAGTACTTTTCCCATAGTGCAACAGTAACTAACGTAATTCTTACTCTGTAAACAAAAGCATCCATTTCCTAATTCCTATATTTATATGACCACAAATGTAAAGGGAAGATGCCTTTTGCATGAGAAGTAATTAAGAAAACTTTGCACCTTCTTTGTGTAAGTAGATGTTTTACTATAATAAAACAAGAGAATACAACTCTTCAGCAGGGCCTGTTGTGACAGGACTAGGGGTAATGGTTTCAAAATAGAGGGAGGTAGATTCAGATTAGATATTAGGAAAGAATTTTTTACACTGAGGGTGGTGGAACAGTGGACAGGTTGCCCAGAGAGGTGGTGGATGCCCCATCCCTGGAAACATTCCAGGCCAGGTTGGCCGGGGCTCTGAGCAACCTGATGTGGTTGGAGATGTCCCTGCTCCTTGCAGGGGGGTTGGACTGGGTGGGCTTTGAAGGTCCCTTCCAACCTAAACCATTCTGTGATTCTAAGTGTGTGTGTCTCATCTGCCAAAAGTGACAAATACTGGACAGTGTTAATTAACGTTACCTAGTCACAACTCCATTTTCTGCCAAGATGAACGAAACAGCAGGATTTGCCGCTCGGATGAGGCTCTGCAGTTGCACAAGGAGTGGATGCTTCTGCTCTGTAGCATGACTTGTGAAAACCACGTTACTCACGAGTCCTGGGTAAGGAAATCAGAGGATAGTTTACCAAAGTCAGGTATGGAACAGTGACTAAGAAACAATCAATAGCCCATTCTCTTATTTTCCTTCCAACTCAGTACATTAAAGTTATTACAGAGAGAAAAAGTAACAACACAACAACCTCCTTTCATCTCTTGCCTGCCCAGCAAAACTCCAGAAGCCCATCTAACTTCACACATGAACACTGTGGAAGAACCAAACACAGAATTATCGTTAACTATTAATTTAGCAACTGCATCCAGAAGGCAGCCTGCTCAGAAGCCCATTCTGTCACAACCCATAGACGGGCAGAAACGATACCTCCTGAAGGAGACAACCCTTGTCAGTCACTGGAATGACTGGAGGGGAAAGAGGCAGGATGTTGTAATCTGTGGGTTGTTATGATTCAGTGAAATCAATCTTACAAAAAAAAAAAAAAAAAAAAAAAAAAAATTAAAAACATGAGCCTACCAGTACAGTGCCAATCGCTGAAGATGATTTGACTAATGAGGAAGGCCTGCTTTGCCAAAACACAGTTATAGCAGGTCATGACATTTTTATTTCAATTAGGCCGTGTAACAGAAGTAATTTAGACTCAGTTAATTAAAAGAATCAATTAATTAAAAGGAGAAATTCATAGGAGAATCAAATTGAGAAGGACTGGTTTAATAAAAAAAAAATAATAACCTCTAAAACATCCTGGCAAATTCAATGTGTAGAAAGATAGGCCAAACAGCTAAACATCAGTGTTTTGGACCCTGACACTTCCCACTTCCAAGAACAAGAGAAGGGTTTGGGGTTTTTTTGCTCTCTGTTTTTAAGGAAAGACCCCCAAAATGGTATTCAGACAGCAAGTCTGAACCCACAAGGCATCAAAAAAAGATAATAGAGAAAAATAATGGGATAACTATTTGTCCTGAGTTCCAGTTCCCAAAAAGACTCAGCTGTGTCACCAGAAAAGCAATTCCTTTTTCAGAGCTAACAGCACCCCTTCACTCTGCACCCAGCACAACCTATTTCACTGAAGAAGCGGTTACTCTTCTAAAGCAAAAGCTCCAAACCATTCTGTGATTCTGTGATCTGCTGCCTAGTTATTCTGATCTTTATAGAAGTCTTTAAAGTCCACTAATCCTTGGTCAGCCTTCTTTACACAGATATTTCTATATGTTTCTGGGCTACTTACATTTTACCATGTGCTCCCAGTCACTCTTATTTGCATCACTGACCCTTTCAAGTTAGAATTTTAATAATAGCCCAAGCAAATTTCCATCATTAATATTTCTTTTTTTAATCCCCCACAGAAGTTTCCATTTCAATTTCAGAAACGTTTAAGCTTTCTCCAATACACAGCTGCTCTTGAGAGAGACGGCGGGGAGAACAGCAAGTATGCTGCGAAATTTAAGTCACATGCCTGCTTGAAATTATGTAGATCATGTAATTAAGATGAAGAGAATGAATAAGCTAATCAACAACCACCACATCGTGGGTGTGCTACGCGCAGTGGTTTCAGTTTTTCTTCTTAATATCCCCAAGCTTGATACGGATGTAAAAGTCAAGTTTAATTAAAAACGTGGTTGTACTTTCTGCGAAGTTGGCAGAGAACAATTAAAAGGCTGTATAACAAATGCTATGAAGCACACATTACAGTTAGAAGCACTACACCTTGTAGAGAACCAGTAGTTGTCAAGGACTAAGCTGGCAAAGCTTAACTTTAAGGAAAAGATTCAAGGAATAAAATATCTAGCAAACCAGAAACCTGTGTTTCTTGCCTCACACTCTTTCTCCATCAATCCCTGCTTCATTTGTGCTTGTCTAAGGGGAACAGCTTTCGGGCACTAGCTGTCACTCCTGCTTGTAAACTCCCACGCAACCTCGGAGGTTCGAGAAGACTGCTCAGAGCCTGGGGAATCGGCAAGCTTTGGCTCGATACACGCCTAGGAATAAACCTTGGAGGTGTCAGTATCCCGCAAAAATTGGCCCTGGGTTAGCAGGCAACTGTCCGTGATATGGAACTGACCCACAGGTAGCATAATTTAGAAGAAAAATAGCTTTCTGAGAACTGGAAGTTGCCTACACAGCTTTAGGAAGAAATCATTTTGACCTTTTCTATTTCAATTGCCATTGCCATCTCTGTTTCCATTGCATTTTGGAGACCACTCAGTTTTGTTTAATTCCTTATTAATACATCCATCTAAAGAAAAAACACCTTGCAGCCTGGCTTCAATGGAAGGAGTAGAGAAACAGGAATAGATTAAAAACATGTATGCTTTACAAAAATACTGGATCCTCTTTGCTGCCAAACATACAATGGGCATATTTAACAGTGGGGATGTCAATCTGTAAAACAACTTCAGACACAACACCTGAGATAGCCACGTGCCCTTGGACTACTAACATGTCACCTTACAGCTTCTGTGGAAGAAATCTGCGGAAGGAGTGAGGTAAAAGGAAAACACAGTGCAGAGATAGTGGCAAAATTATTTTTTTTTTAAAAGTTTCAATAAGCATGCAATGCTAGTGTTGGGGATTCTGTGATTCCTTCATGTCTGGTGGCTTTCCAAGCACAAAGCGTAACTCACATAAAATGTCACGTTGATAATAAGCATCGGTACCCTTACATTTCAGAGAAAGTCTCACAACAGAAGAGATCGGGAAAGTAGCAGCAAAAGGCTAACCCTACTCACTCCCCAAATTGGCAAGGTAATTACGTGGGCAAGGTAAGAAGTGATATTAATTCCCAGTTGCCTACATCTGTACTTATCTTTCCTTATACCCTCACTGATGCTACAGTAACACAAACAATAGTACTGCTGTGCATGACAAAGCCAAACAGGACAAATACCTCCCAGCAAAGTGAGTGTCTCATTAAATATCGCTATTGTTCAGTCAGAAATCAATTCTCAATTATGCAGAATTAAATTCTCTACTGTACATGTGACACAATCCCACATTTGTCTGGAAAGTCTAAGGGTGTACCACATCCCAGTTCAAAGCATACTTTTCCTCCCAAAACCTTTTAGATAAAAATTGCCCCTATTAATGTGAAACAACTTGCTTTACTCCAGCAGACCTCTAGGCTATCTAATGTCACGTTTTGCATCTGAAAAGTAAATGTCAAAACCCCGCAACATGCAGAAATAATGCACTGCCAGAAGAACATTTCTCTAATTTCCAGTATTTTTCCCTCTTTCAGTGTTTGGACCACAGGAAAACAGGCTGTGCTTGTCCTCAGTGTTTTCTAGTCCTTAAACAATGACAAATTCTCAGCCAATCAGGCCTGTACAAATGCACTTTGAGTATTTTTTTTTCTTCTGTCATAAAAGAAAAAGGCATGCTCGCACTCTTAACTTCTCAGTAGTTATTAATCTTTCGTTATATTCCTAATTTTGACATTCTCCTGCTCTCCTCAATCTCACCCATGGCTATAATCACAATAGTTACCTATTAGTCAGTTCCCCGGTTTGTAGCACCAACATTTTTCTCCAAATAAGAATGAAATCCTGATTTATATAATAGCACCTACATATTTTCCAGCTTGCTCACAACCTCATTCTTTTGGGCTCTTTCAGATTTCATTCTTTTGGATTCCCTTCAGACATGAGTAAGAGGCATAATTCTGGCAGCAAAGCAGAGTACTATGGTCTAAACAGCCACAATAAAAGTGCACCATCCTACTTTGACAACCACATTTAAGTAATTCAAACACAAAATGACAGTCCTGCAGTTCACTCGGGAAGATACTGATGTAAGATCAGAAAGCCATGCTGCAGTAACTCTCATTTGACAGCAAGTTCAAAAAAAAAAAAAAAAAAAAGAAAAAAAAAATCTCATATATACACAAACCACATGTACTGGTCTCAATGTTGTCAGCTGTTAAAAAAAAAAAACTATAAAGGTGGTATAATCAAATTTCCTTCTGCTCTTGAAATTTAAAGAATTTATTTGGTGATAAGTCAGGAAGGACTGTATCCCATTTACACCAACAGCCGCTCTAAGTTCCAGGCCCGACAAGGACAACGTGGTCAGTGATTCATTTCAGAGTCAGGATGTAAAACTGAATATGCAGGTAAGAAACAGTTCTTTTGCAAGTGAGTTTTTGTCTGCTGCGATGCCAAATGAACCCTGCAAGGATCCTCCACAGCGCATTACAAAGAGGATATGGAGAACAAGGTAAACCAGCTCTTTTCTCCCTTTCTAAAATAGCAGAAGTGAAAGGAGAGCTCCGTTTCCTCACGCCTTCCCAAAAGAGGATGGAACTCAAATTCAAGCCATTTTGCTCCTACGTTAACACCACAGCACGAGTCACAACCGTCCAAAGTAAGCAGTTCAACTCTCGGTCTTAGGAAACCCATCCTCCAGATGAGGACAACCAGAACGCATCACGCTCCAGACTCTTAAATCTCCTCTAGGCACCTATGGTGTTTAATAACGTAGGTGGAGAACGATTGACTGTTCTGCACAGATGGTTCTTACCTCCAGGAATTTATCATCATCCGTTGACGCTATGATTTACAATGTATTTATTTAGCCATACGGCTCAGCTACTTGTTCTGTACAGCTCAAAGTCAAGAAAAGCGACACATACCTTGAGAACACTGGTCCAAGAACTTGGGAAAAAGAAGCCTAAAAAAAAAAAAAAAAAAAAAAAATCACAAGTTTATATATCAAGAATGGATATTATTATTTAAGTAAAGCATTTACATTCATTTGGACACTGGTAGCTAGATTCTTACTATCCAAACCATTTTCATGTTCCATACCACTGAAACATCCCTGTAGGTTACATCTTTCAGTAGTTCGTCCCCAAAAGTTAGTTTTGGAGACTGTTTTAATTCTTTAATGGATTTAAAAGCTAATTCCCACTTTGCAACTCATTCTGTTACTCCAGAAAGTCAGAAAGGCTTCAATACTACTTGAATTCCTATTTAAACAATAACAATTTTAAGCTTGCTCTAAAAAACTGTGCCTTCCAAACATGGTGGGAAGTCTCCACAGAAAGACTGCATGTACAAAGTGCTCTCTGTACATATCGTACTAATTTCTGGTACGGTGTCAGACAAGTCCCAATTATTTTTATGAGCTTTATCACAAACACCAGCACTCCAGAGGCAGTACTTTATCTGTTCCCCTTCAACTACCGCTCCCCTGTCCTGGCTTGCTGTTCAGCACAGGGAAGAGCTTCAGCCCACGCTCATTAAAGATCTAAATCTCTACAGTAATGAACTTTCTGGGACAAGAAATGGTTTTGATTTTCTTGACTGTAGAAGTTTCCAGTCAGACATTAAAAATCACAGTGAAATCGTCAAAGCCTCCCAACGGAAAGATTTGTCACTGGCAGTACACGGCTACTTGGTAAGTTCTTATCAGAAGAAACTCCAAAGCAAGACACAAATAGTCCACACCGTCGGCTAAGCCTCTTCCTCCAATTGCTGCTGCACTTCAGGAGAAAAACAATGTCAGGCAAAGGATTGCAGGCTACTGCTGCTATAAATACCACTCAGTACCAGGACCAGTAACACGTTAGTAAGTCAAAAAACCCCTAGGAATGGAAGTTGTCTTTCCCATAATTATGGAAAGAACAAGTTGAAACAGCACTCCAGCAGCAATTCACCAGTATTTCATGCAGTCTTTATCATTTATTTACAATCTTTGTCACGGAGATAAAAAGAAGCAGGAAGGTAACATCTATCTATTGACTAGCGCAAAGCACAAGAAGCGTATTGGTTAGTGTTTCAAAAATAGCTAGGAAGTTTAAGGAATGCACTTTTATAAAATGATTGGGCAGCTCACCTCTAAAGTGTGATGCACAGAGTTTTATCACAAACAGCAGCAATGCTAAGAACTCTGAAAATTGTAGCTGGTTTAACTTACTTTTATCAGCTACAATGCATAACTGGAAAATTTAAGTATCATAATTTTACGGCTAAGTCTAAGAAATCAGTTCCATGTTTGTTGAAGTGCAGAGCACACACATACGCTATGAAACAGCAACCAAACCAAGCTATTTGAAAACGGCAGCGACTTGGCTTGGCTACCGTTTCCTCCCCACCCTGCCGCTGCAGTAACCCAGGATATCAGATTTTAAGACTCGCAATGTTTTTGCTTCCACGCTTTGTCATTCTCTTCCACTAAATCTGAGACTGTTTCCCCTAAGTTGTGTATGCTAAATCTGCAAAGTCTTCATTTAACATCCAAAAGGAGTGACACAATCGATAATCCGAACTGAGACGCACGTTTCAATTTTCAGTTGCACTTACAAAAAGATCGTAAGAAAAAGAATGATTTAAAAAGCACCATCCAGATTTCACAAAGCCCTTCGCCAAAGTATACGTATTTAAGCAGTATGCTAACAACAACCTTTGTTTATTCCTCCACAAGCTAAACTTTTACGAATATTATATATACTTATACACGTAGTGGAAACCAAGAGTCATAATTATAAACCAAAAAGCGCTTCAAAGTTCATCCAGGATGGATTATCTAGCAGTTTAATGAGATTTAAGACAGTTCAATGGCATTTAACCATCATAGACCTCTAACTACTAGGAAAGTGATCTCAAATTTACATATCTATTTTCAAACTAGTAAAAATATCTTAAAGTATACCTATGTTCCATATAGCAACTCAGTGGCTCTACACAGGTATTAACTGCTCCAATGACAAAAGAAGACTTCACATCTGGGTCAGGATGAGTCTGCAGAGCCTGTACAACATCAATAACGTCAGTGTATCTGTAAAAAAACACAGTGAAATATGGTTTCAGAGAAACAGAACGCCACATTTCAACATCTAGTAAATCAACTGCTTGCAAGAAAGTTAGATGTCTAAAAAAGCCTACCAAAATAGTTATAAAGCAGTTCAAAACTTGACAAACCCAGACATTAAGTACACTGAAAGTAACATTAGAAATAAATTATTTACAACCAGAGAGCAGCAGTATAAACTTTGCACTGAACAGCTGAGAAGTCTGGCTTTCTGGAAACACAAAAAGCATAATGGAAATACAAGCATAGTAAAGCTTGCAAAGCATAGTAAGCACTAAGCTTGCCTCAAGTAAAGAAAAAAATAAAGTAACCCCTCTCACTTTTATCAGGATTCTGATTTAAGCATGCTTCTATAATTAACACTTCCATTTTCTTCTCAGTATTCTACAAACTGCTATATTATGCTTCTGCATGACAGCAAAGTTTAAGTGAAACTGAGCTTTATTCCAGATTTTTATTTCTCAGCCAGTTACAATCTTCTCTCAAAACTCTGATGTCAGTTATCAAGTGAACTGATTATTTAGAGAACTCCAGCTGCTCTAAATCTGTCTATACCAACACTCAACTGCTCAGGAAGAACGGAAAACCCATAATTAGCCATTCCTGAAGCCAGTGCTGCTACCAGAGTATCAGTTATTTTGCACATCACTGCACTTTATACCACTCCTACTAACTTAAAATTAAAAAATCTGACTCAACACAGAAAAAATTATGCCAGAATGGACCATAATGAAGAAAATGCTAAGCTCTGTATATACGCCCTTGGTGAAAAGATGAACGCTTGGTTGCCTGGGAGCCAAAACCACTCCAGCCAGGTTAGGGTTGCCTAGTTTACGTTACCTGCTAACGACTCAGAAACAGAGCGAGCAAACACACTGCATATGATACGACTTGTCCAATGCTACACTGGAGATGGAAATGTCAAACATCGAGATGGCTCCGAGCCTTCACCTTTATTCCACAAGAAAATTGGCATTTATCCAAAACGTATTATTCAGTCGTACTTCAATATCGCCTGCTGTATTAAGGGAATTGCATATTTTTGACGAGCTGCTTTCTGCTGGTAGTTTTAGCGATCATAATCTTTATGGAGCCATTCACTCCGAAGCACAGAGACTCAGAACATACCATACGAGATGTGATGTGCAAAAATTGCACAAATATTTATTTGGATAGCTACTCACGTAACTCACATAACTTTATTTGGATAGCTACTCACGTAACTCACATAACTTTATTTGGATAGCTACTCACGTAACTCACATAACTTCATCTCTTTTATCAGTTTGAACTTTGGAAGTTTGTGTCGCATTTTTGGTAGCTAATACTGCCAAAGAACCAAAGCAAGGACTATCAGAAATGCAAAGACGAAGCAAGCATCTCGGTACAAAAAGATGCTAAAGAACAGGAAAAAAGCAAAGATTGATTCTTATGCTTACTGCAACACACACTCCTCTGTTCAAAAAGTCACAGTAGCTTTGGTTTTTAAGTTTCTATTTGGAAGAAAAAAATATTGCAAACTGAATGGACCGTTTAGTTCTGGCAACTATGAATTTATTCATTAAAGATTCTCTAGCACTCACTGATCTCTCAAAAGTTTAAGGTACTGTAAGCACTGGAGACATATAATTATCATCTTTCTGTCACACCATACCACACTCCCTAAAATCACTTTCTATTCTGAAGCAACTCAAAATAGAATATACCAAACCGCGCTCAGTTACCTCATGCCTTAAAGAGAACAGATCTTCCTCGGAAAGAAATAGGGAGGTGCTCCACCCCCATTTTTCATCAAGACAATTTCACCGTTTTAGCAAACTTTCAAAGAAAATGATACATGAAAGGTGGGGGGAGGAACTCAGCTAGCACGCTTTTCTGCCTTCCGTAATAAGTTGTCTAGGATCTCCAGAGCGGGGAAACAACAACCAAACCAAACCCAAACACAAAACCACAGAGCTGCACCAATAAATAAAGTGCCATTTAACAACAGTCTAAGATGCATCTGGAAAGGGCAAGAAAAGTTTTGAGAAGCTAAAATTCACAATCAATCTCAATAGGGAAGAAGGATGAAATACAGCCTGTCCTTCCTTTTGATTGAAGGAAGACTTTGAACACCATTATTTCAACGGAGTAATGAGGAATAAAACAAACAGGTTGCAGAAAAGTTGAGTTTAGTACATGGGTAAATCAGAATTAACTGAGTACCATACTTTAGCATAGAAATTTGACTGCTGCAGGGTGATGGGAAAGTTAAAAAATGCCTTGAAAAAAAGACGGGAACAGAAAAATCCCTTATTTTGTGCAACAATTCAAAGAGTTTCAAACACCTACCCTTGCAAGACCACTAAGAGCCGCTTGTTCTTTTTAGTGTAAGGGGACTGACGGACACCGTGGTTTTGCTGAGCCTCCAGGACACCAGAGAGGTAACGCTGGAAGTGGGCTGCACTGAAACATTCGGGACTATCCATAGTTTGCCGATAAACCATCCACCTAAACAACAGAACACAAGGAAAGAAGTTAGTGTTCTATGACACAATATTTCTATTTTATTTTTATTTTAAACCAACAGCCAAAAAAAATTTGAGAAGCCTTAAGATTCCACATCTCTCACACCAAGTGGGAAAGAAGAATTTACTTGGCTTTCCATCATCTCCAGCATAAGCACATTCTTTACATTACTGCCAAAAGATGTTGTGGTTTTTTGTTGTTTTTTAATAAAACAACGTTCAATAGCTTCTTCAAAGCAGCACATCATTTGAGTAATTCTGATCTTTGTTAGTGATGCAGTAAACAAAAACTATATGAACCTAATACAAAAGACTCTGGGCACAAAAATATTTCACTGCAAAATAAAATGTAATCATGACATTTGCAGGAAAACATGATGAAAGGTATTACAGAACATTCAGAAGTCACCTTATATGTTTGCCCTAAAAACAGAACCACAAAACTGTTCTGAATCAACCTGCTACTATCAAGACACTGTGTCAAAAGTAATAAAAAAAAAAAAACAAAAACAACTACAACATTACTACGATTGAACGCTAAGGTGCTTGGCTCTAAGATTTAAAAGGATAAGCATTTCCTTTTTTTGATTTTCCAGAAGCTGTATCAACACACAGAATGGCAAATTCCTACACTAGATTTATCTGAATATCATACAATAGATGTCCTGAATGTATCTCCTGCTATTGTAGAATAGAAACCCGATCAGATTAGAAATAATGCTGCAGCAAGGACTGTTAGTGCAGTCTAGTATAGCCTTTTCTCCAAGAAAAAATGCATTTTAGACTCACTACCACAAGTTAATAAATGGAAGCTCTTGACTCATTCCCTTCAAGTTGTGATGACTTACCTGTTTGCTTAAGGCAGGATTCATTTTGCCCTTCTAAGATTATTCTTGTTTGTAGCATCAGTGATTGTTCCAGCCACGTCATAGATCTACAGTGATACCTGGGCTATTCTTAATATGGAATATCAACAAAGAAATCTCCCGTGCTGTTTTTCTTGTCTAAATGTCTAAAATCTAAGGGCAAATCTACCTGGCGTAACACGGTTAAAACTGATAGCACACGTCAGTGTTACTGCAGGTATGTAGAACCAGTTAAGGTGCCTGATAATATTTACTGAATTTATTCTAACGCCGCATCTGGTTCTTTATTTTTCAAATATCCTAGTTTCTACTTCGTAAAGCGAACCATTGATAGTTTCATTTCCCCCATGAAGTAGTTCTTCGGCGGTTAGTACGACCTCTGCTTTGGACTGTAAAATCAGAAGGGTACGAACCTTCCACGCTCCTTGTTAAACGTTACGAGAAAAGCGCACAGATCGCTGCAACGGCATCCTGGGAGACCAGTTATAATGGTGATAACCACCTAAAACACAGGGAATAGGTAAGAAAGGGGGAAATTTGAAGACTGGAAGTGAGCTTCAACAATTGCACACAGAAAAGGCTTCTAATTTGACTAAGTTTTATGTCTAAACACAAAATTAAGTGACACTAACCACAGAAAGAGCAAGATAGTGTAGAATTGCAATTGTGTTTACACAGTTTCTCAGATATGTATCATTTTAGAAAGACGTATTTTCTCTTGGTTTCATACCTTAAATACACTGAAAGGATAATTAACAAATACAGCACATAGTATTATCAAAACTTATACATTAAAATCTAGTCTGCAGTGTGAGTATTAACGCGAATGTCAGACAAAACACGGCAAGGGACACCAAAGAGGTTATGTTTCCTGCGACAAAAAGAGTACATTTAAATACACAGAGCAGTATTTGAGCAAAATGGTTCAAAGAGTGGTGTACACCAGTGCTGCAATGATGTTAGATGATGCTCTCAAACACTGATGTTTGAGAGCAACTCGAGGTTTCCGATACTGAACCGAGCATGCTACACGCAAAATTTACTCCACGTTTTGAGTGGGATTGGTAAGAGGCTGCACAACAGCAGCTCTAACATACCAACATCTTTTCTGCATAAAGCACCTCGATTTCCATTATGTGTATTTCTTGTGGTGTTTAGACAGGGATCACAGCAAAGAAACACTGAAGAGCAGTCAGGGCCTAGTGTGTGTGTGTATTTATTTCTACACTACGTACTGGAGCATGCTACTGAAGTAAATGAGCTCTGGAGGAAACACAACTACAGCAACTCTGTGATGAACTGAAGAAATTATGTCACACTGGCAACCAGTCATCACACTGCATATCATGGTGCTACTAACAGGTAAATTACCTCTTCCAGTTTCTGACTACATGATATCTGAATAGAGGCATCTGCAGACTACTTGTATCCTATCCTCAAATTCACTGTTGAATGCTCACAGAAAGCAAGTGTCCATCATAACAGATATAGAGAAGGAACTCAGAAAAATCAGAGTTTGCATGTTTTATACAATTTGGTATGAACATTATAAAAAGATTTTTTTTTTTTTTAATGATACACAAAGACAGCTAAACCAACCTTAAAATCAGATTTAAAAACATTGATAAGAGTTTATTAGCTAATACTTAGTTTAAGTGTCTATGTGGTCTCTGAACTAGATCCCAGGAAATAAGTCTGCCACCATTTTGCAGTATTCACAGAGAAAGACTATGTTCCTGCTGCTTTGACTTTCTTGCTTACAGCAGATTTCAAATGCTGGAAAGTTCCAAGGAAATATTTTCTCTGAAAATGCTATTTAAAGCACTCCTTAAGTATGACAATTGTTATTGCCCCTATAGAGAACTGAGAGTTCTACAGATAATATCAGTAAATGTTAAATATCATGTGCTACCTCCATGCTATTTAAAGGATTCTTATGTTCCAGAGAACAATTCAGTTAAATTATTCAGCAATTCATAAAAACAAGCTACTGCTTTAGGGCTAACTCTCCCTGGACATTAGAGAAAACTGTTCACTTGAAGATCTACAGCTCATTTTCTGCCTCTATTCTATCAAGCTGAAGGGCCATTAGCTCTTCCAAAAGATTGTTTAAATGAAAAAAAAAAGAAAAATTAAGTAATGTAATCAGGAAAACAGGGCAGAGCAATTTATTCTAATAAAAAGATTTGAAGAAAGTTCAGTGTGAACTGGTGGTACTGGAGAAGGAGGCACAGAGCACGGCTAAATATACCTGAGTCCTTTGCTACATTATCTGCAACAGAACTAATGACAGACAGAATATTTGCTGAATATTCTATAGTAGGGGTGAGAAATGTTGTTGGGTTGCTTCCTTACCTTATCACTTTCTGCTTTGCTATCAGGAATGATTTCTGATTGTTGCAATAAAATAGGAAGATGCGCTCTCATTATTGGCTCGTGACTGACGCTGCTGACTGTAAAATGTTGCACAAACCTTTAAAAAAAAAATAAATAAAGGTTTCATTTCCTTACAATCAAGATCAAAAAATTTAATTCATATAAATAGTTGGGAAGTTACTAAAATAAGATTGTTAAAAAGGTCAAACAGAGGATTCCTAGAGAGGAAATAATCCAACTTAGGATAAAAATACCTAGACTGAAGACAGAGTTATTAAATAAGCAATATTTAGACAAGTATTACATATACCAAAATATTTTTGTATTATTCCTGACAAAACTGATCCCTTGAAAACAAAAATAATTTCTCACCTCTCTAATTCTGGAAGAGCAGC
The DNA here is from genome assembly GCF_036417535.1 of Chlamydotis macqueenii. Classification (NCBI taxonomy): domain Eukaryota; kingdom Metazoa; phylum Chordata; class Aves; order Otidiformes; family Otididae; genus Chlamydotis; species Chlamydotis macqueenii. The sequence goes on from NC_141559.1 coordinate 82,119,642, forward strand.
AGATATTTTCAGCTCCCTGCATCTTTCCCCAGAAGACGACAAGGCATTAAATAGCTTCTGAACACTGGAATGCCTAAAACAAGCAAATTAATTAACTGGTTAGTTGAAGGAGAGACCTGGAAATTTATCTTCTTTAAATCAGATTGCTACATATTAATTAGTATTAAAAAAAAAAAAGGGAGTGTTGGACTAAGAATGCAACAATTCAATTTTGAATCATTATCAAAATCTTCACTAAATGATATTTTTCTGATTGTAACGTATAATTGCACTGAACTAAGCAGCACGAACTTACAGTTTCTTTTGTTCCACAGAAAGGAATTCTTCCTGGACAACCCTTAACGATAATCCTGAGTTTGTCTGGTTTTTCCAGGAAGAGAAAACCTGCAACAAACCAGACCTATGCATAAGTGTCATTATTTTGCAAAATTTGTTTTGAATTTGTTTAGGAATTGGTTTTGTCCACCTAAAAAAAAAAAAAAAAATGCATTTTAACTAGCCATTAAATATTTCACAATACTGATTTTGCTGCAAGAATTCGAAATATGGAAGAAGAAGACTCCACAGATCAGATTTTGTAAGCTTCTCTTTTGCTAGACTGGAACTGCTTTAAGTAGTAACTTCAGTGAAACGGTCCAGATTTCCACTCCATCTTCGTAACCGGGGAAAAAAGACTTAGGAAAAAAAGTTTACCTACCAAAGTAAGAGTACCATTCACATGGATCTGTTAGTCATAGTGTACTCCACTGACAAAAATGCTAGGTATTTATAATCCAACTGCTGTACAGCAAGAACTGAATTAATATAAGTCTCCTTTAAGTGGTATTGTAATTTTCATGAGGTAAGATTGCAGCAATCATTTCTAGAAATTTAAGAAAAACCTCTGTTCCTTTGCAAAAGAAAAGGGAGCCCTTTGTTTCCCCAGGGGACAGCGTTTTGGCTCGTATCCTATTCCTCTAGCCAAGTCACATTAATATGAATGGCACTGTGAACCTAGAAATCAGATTCAGATGAACCACAGACTCATTTAAGTGCTCGGTATTTCCCTTCTTTTAATAAGTTAAGGCAACAGCCATTGTCATTTTTCACAATAATTTGCTGCAAGACAAAACGACTAGGGGGGAAGACTGCTTTCCATTAAGAAATCGACATCCTAAACACAAGGGTACTGAGGTAAAACAACATCAAAACAAAGCAAACTTTTTATATGAACAAAGACAATATTGCTTGTGTAGAAGGATCCATGCGACCAAACAAATAACCACTTCAAAACATGTGTAAAAGACTAAGGAAGAATGCCTACGAGGGATGGAAAGGACTGGTCAACAGAAAATTGTATTTGTTAGAAGGCCAAGGACTAGGGATAAAGTGAAAACTTAGGTCAGACAGACAGACACCAAAGGAAATTAATCAGTTCTTTTTGTATAATTTAATTAACATTTTAAAAAAGAGCTGCTACGGCATTAGAGAAGGTGAAGAAAATCAGATAAATCAATACATCCCAAAGCCTAAGCATGTTTTCCTCCCTTACCAGAGTAAGGACATGAAAGGTACTGTCCTGTCTTTGCAGGATCTGCAAACCAGATTCCAGGTCTGTGTGCTCTCAATCTTGCAACTGTCTCAATTTCAAGGAATTTAATACACCCAACTCTGGAGGAACAGGTAATCGCCATTCCCTATTTGAAGGAGGCTTGGCGTAATTAAAGCATAGGTCCAGTAAGCAAGGTATCACGCCGTATGACCGTAGAAGAGTAAAACTAGTAGCAACATTTTAGTGAATTTTTGTAACTACAGGTCTGTAGAACAACTATGTCTGCGCGACTTCAATGGCACGCAGACTTTTAGAAAACATTTTGGAGGAAATCAATAAATACCTGAAGGTAAATGCTAACAAAATACAATAACGTGCTTCCACGGCTTACACAACCAGGTCCACTTGATCTTATGAATAGTTTTCGTTCATGAGATAACAGCTTCAAGACAAAAGACATGTTTCATCTACTTGAACTCGAGCAAAGCAACTGGTGTGGTGCCAAGTGAGAAACTGTTAAACTGCAGAAGCTGAAACTCAGTACAGAACTGTTCATCAAAAAGCTCCTCAAAGGAGGACCGGAATAAATACCATTGAAAAGAAGCGGCAGAAGTCTGAGGACATCCACCAGCAGAGTCGCTTAGGGAATGCCCCAGGACACCCTTTGCAATGAATTTGGCATAGACTCAAGTGAACTGACAGCATTTTGGGGAACTAAGTTGGGACACAGTCTTCACAGCATTGAGATGCTTCATAGGAAAACAGATCTAACTGTAAGAACGGAAGAAACAGAAAGAAAAATAAGATGAAGGTCAGTATGAAAGCAAGAATGAGCACACCAACGTTTCTAGAATCAACTGGAGTATTGTCGGGTAGCAAAAGAGAAAGGACCCGAAGGAGATTCTCAAAAAATGAGCATAATGTATTAATTCAAGGCAGCAGTGAAAAGTAAAGGCAACGCAAGGGTAGCTCTGAACATTTTCAGAAGAGAGAACTATTATTGCCTCTGCACAAGAAACAAATACCCTCATCTCGGATACTACACACAGTTTGGATATCTACAGACAAAAAATAGATAAAAGGTAAGTATTACAACGATCAGAGGAAAAGAGAACTTTCTGTAAGCATAGATTTAAAAGGATCTGGTTTTATTTTATTTTATTAGGCCAAAGAAGCCAGAAATAATAGGTCTGAAATTTCTAAATACCTCAAGGATGTCTGCTGTACAGCAAGAAAAAAAAAAAAACAGATATAAAAGTAGACCTAATAAAATAGGCTGAAAATTCAAGAACAAATAAACAAAATATTCCCAGCCACTCACACAGTGCGACACTGGGAGGAATTTAAATACTTAAGATAAAAGGAGGAAAACTTTTATGGTAACATTAATACTACCAGTGGGGACTGTACTCACTGAGCTAGGTGGTCTTTTCCAGTCCAGCGTTACGATCGCACACTAAAACCCTTGTGAAGTCCTGAAATCTCCAGGCTCATTTCCTCAAAAGCGCTATTGTTATGAAGTTTTGTTTCTTAAAAGCCTCTGCATTACAATGCATGAAGCCAATCTAGTTAGAGAATAATACAGTGCCATATGGGATACTTAAAGATTTTAACAAAACTTCCCTAAGGATCACGATCCAAATGTGTCTAACCACAAAAAAAATACAATAGAACCTCTGCCACTGCATACAATTGCTGTCACCACTTATACACTAGTGCTACATTTAAAATGCAACTACTAGAAAACAAGCTTTTCAAGCACTCACTGGCTTCAGAAGACAAAATGAAAGCACATGGTGGACATTAAATTTAACGAGCAACACAATTGCTAGAAATTGTATACATAAGTTGAAGTTTCTCACATATGCAAGCTCCTGAGATCAGGAGCAATCACACTCCTTGAAGGTCTTACATGGCAGGGCAGCCCGCGACAATCTCAAGTGTGCAAGGTAGATGCCATAGGTCACAGAGAGAACCAGAGCTTCTGGTTGGAAAAGGGCCTCTGGAGGTCTCAGACCCCTCTCCTGCTCAAAGGAGGACTGCTGCTGCCAGTGCAGATCAGGTCAGCCATCGCTTTGTCCAGCCAGATTTTCAAAAATCTTCAAAGGTGGAGATTCACTGCCCGGGTGACCTGTTCCAGTCACTGCACCGACGTCCTGCTAACACTCAGTCTGAACCTTCAAAGCTGCCATCTATGGTTACTGCCTTTTGCTATGTTACCTGCCACTACTGCAAAAGTTCGCTGTAATGGTCCTTCCTACTGCAACACCCTGATTTTAAGTGACGAGCAGCCTCAAAATCACAGAAGCCGTTTCTCAACACCCTCCAGGAACCCCATCCATCTTCACAGAGGAGGTTTTCAACATGGTTCCTAACTTGTTCCTCCCTCAGCATTAACTGCCCCTCCTCCTTTATAAACTGTGCTTGTTCACCGAGATAAGGAAAAGGTTTTGCTTGTGAGAAGAAGAAAAACCTTGACCTTCAAACTTTCCTGTGTTTACTTACCACATGACAAGCTTTAGCAGCTCAACTAACATGAGAAATAAACACCATCATCTTTCCAAATTTAATTAGACATCAACAAATTGACCCTTGCCTCTCATCTCAAACACAAAGAATAATTGTGTGCTCCCCCTCCCCACCCAAAACAATCTTTTTTTTCATCTTACCTGTGAATAAAAAGCTTTATAAATCTTTGTTTTGGGGAAAAGTGCAATCATCAAAAAGTTGTCTCGGGTATGGAATTCAATTGGTAGATGAGCAAGCAAGGAACTTTTGAAGTCTATAAAGAGAGCAGCAACAACACTTGTTGAATCCTAGAAAAGGAAGAAACAGAACAAGCTATAATCAACAGTCACTGAAAGTGAAAAAAGGTTTAATACATTAAACAGCAGAGAGAGAACTATTACAGTCATAGCTGGCCACGCATAAAGATCCAAACATTCATTCGCTCGCAAAGCGCAGGTATGGAGCAGGAGATCAACTGCAGCCACTTACTGTGCCCCTCAGTTTCTACTTTGCAGCTATTGGGGACACCATAAGCTTTAAAGAAAGCAGAGACTGGTCTAAGCACCTAAACTTTGTCTCCTCTTGAAAGGAAAAGCTTGCACTTGAATATCTACTCTTTTTTCTGTACCAAAAATCAGATCTTCAGTCCTTTCTTCTGCTAACGCTTCACAACAAAGCCACCTTCATCCATACCCACACATCTCCTCTGACACAGATACCCCAGAAAATGAATTAAACATCAGCTATAAAGATGAGAAGGATGGCATGGTGCTATTGCAAGCTTTCTTATACCATGCTCTTGAGTTTGTAACCTGAAAGGAACCATGCTGCAACGAGACACAACTATCAGGCCTGTCATTTGAAGTGTAGGTCACTTGCATGCTGGAAACGTCCCGTTTCTCTCCAATTCTTTAACAGGCACAAATTCTACTAAACCTATTGCTTCTTCATCCGAATTATGTCTTCACCAACAGAAAGCTGAAGCCCTAAAGATCGGTCTCCATCAGAAGCACTGAACTGAGGTTGCCCAATTTTTGTTCTAATAAAACAACACTGACCCTTGGTTTTCTGGAATTCAAGACTGGCATTTAAGTACAACTTTGCAGGATCCTGAAGTGTTTTATGCTCAAGCTTTGCCTTGTAACTCCTTTCATGCCGAAGTGTTAGAAATACAGTACAATTCAGCAGTGTGAAACATCCCCAGAGGATGAGGATCCCACTGCTTAGGGTCCAAATCTGAAATCGAGTAACATCCATCTCCCTTTCAACAGAACTGGGCAAAGAACTCTACTTACAAATTTTCAAGAAAAAGTTCAAGTTGGAGAACGCTTACATAACAACCGTTATCAATTCAGAGACGTTTGCAAACAGAATCTCTACTCTTAGCTGACTGAAGGATTAATTAAAAAAAGTAATCCTCTCAAAGTCATCGATGTTACTGAAGAACATAGAAAAACGCTGTTCAAAAAGAGAACAACTTCCAAAATGGCTTTTGGAACATGGTCCACAGAGCCTGGATTCTGCGGGATAGCTTGCAGGTTTCACGACCAGGGAGTAAAAGGCCAACTCATACATGCTGCAATCTGCACGTGAAGTGTCCAACAGAATGTGCTTCTCCTCCTGGAAAATGTTTAGGGTTCCACAAATTGAAAAAAGCTGAAAACAAGCAGTAATAATCCCCACAGATATAAGGTTAAAAGAATCCACTTCAAAGTTTTAGAAGATATTAATGTTGTTGTGAAATGTAAGTATTAATAATATTTGTTCACTTAATTAATGGCTAAAATGAATGCTGAATTCAGGTACTTACAAGCTGAAATACTTGGTCTTAAACAAGACCTCAAAGCCAAGCATGTAGCATCTTAAGCTCTATACAGTAAAGATGCCTTGATACAGTTTACTGAGACACTGAACAGAAGAAAAAAAAAAACCACAAAAACCTGGGAGTGTGGAGACTGGGTGGCAGTGTAGCATGATGGATTTCCTCTTACTCCCAGGACGGGCGGTACTAAGCTGGAACAGTGCTGCCTCATGAGATGGGAGATGTGTGTTTGACTCTGCTACGACTGAGATGGTTTCTGCTTTAGACCTCCATGGAACAGTTTTGTGAGGAATCACACAATTGTGCCACTCAATGATTAAGAGCCTCAAGGACCTCAGGTGGCAGCTAGGTGCACAGTTCCTCAGAATAGAGAAACCTGCAGCATGGATGGGAGGCAGAAGTGCAGACTTTTTCAAGTTAAGAAGTGGAGCATCTAGCAGGCATGGTGATAGAGCAACTAAGAAGCTGTATTTGGCATCACTTCAAAGTCTTTGTATCTTTTATTTTAATCCGAGCATTAAATTATCCTTTCCTTTCCATCAATATTGTTGTCGCAGTAACTTTCAGAAAAAGCATACTAACAATTACCCTTCTTCTCCTGTCACTTCTTAACATTTTCAGCTCTCCACCCTTGCATTATGCCAAGTCAGTCGAACAATAAAACACTCTCTGTCAAGGTTTAGCTTTACACAAAAATCTGGCGTCAGTTCAAGAATGATAGCCAGGCCCCATAAATAGCTAGTTTTATGAAAGTGAGTGTCTTGAATCAAACAATAGAAGGAAGGTCAGTGTTAAAATAGCTTCTTAAACTACCAAGGGGCAATCAATACGACATGCAAGAAAAGGCAGCTAAGGTAAGATTCTCTTCACTGTTGTGTTTTCATCTCAATTGAATCACAGACTTTTATTGTATTTTACTGGTTTCCTCTATTATGTGATGGAATCATAGCACCACAATGCGTTCTGGAGGTCAGTAAACAAATGTGCAATACTGTACCTGAAAAAAATAGAAACTAAAGGAAACAGAGATTAGGGGTTTTTTTTTTTTCAGTGCTTAGGAAACAATAACCAACCAAAATAATCTCTTTTCCATTCTGAAAAAGTAATAGTTAACCCAGCGTGTCTGCCTTGAAGGAGAAAAAAATGCTGAGATGCAATCATTAACCTAAACTCTTGATCCCCACTAAGCCAGAAGACCAAACTAGTAGCGTGGCAAGTTGGCCAAGTGAAGTGATACAAGCTGATCACAAGAATGGCAGAAGTCTGCACGTAACATAGTGTCTTTTACTGTAAATACTCAGATGATGTGTAATTACATGCAGCATGCCCTTCCTTCTCCCTTCTCAGCCTGGGAAACTGAACCAGTCATTCTCTTCAGCCTGTCAGTTACACAATGCTCTGCGACAGTAGACAGACACTGCTCGTGACCTTTCCAGAGATAAGCACTACCTCGAACATTTGACTGAAGGTTAAATATATTTTGAGTAGAAGGCAGCATTTCACCCTCCAATACACAATACGACTTCACAATACCTTGAACTTTTCTCTATCCATCACTTAAAATCGCTAGATGTTTTATGAATGCTACGTTCTGCAATTTTTCTTTTAACAAAAAGCAATTTTCCACACCAACAGGAACACATTGATAACTAGTCTGGTACAAAATTCTCTTCTCCCTACAGTTTAGCTATCAGTAATTGGTTAATCTAACCAATGCCAAAGAGTAGAGATTTGTAACAGATATTACAGTTTTACACACACTTGTAAAACTGCAATTGAAGTTGAAACTTTGTACTAGTGGCCTACAGAGGCACTGTCAAAAACTGATAAAAGGTTTATGACAGTAGGAAAAAAAAAATACTCACCCCATCATAGAGAGAAATGGAAGTCATATGGTTCTTGGAAATGGAAATGCTGCCATGGTGGGGATCAGAAAAGAGAATGCCATCTGAGAAGAAGTACAATTTGCCTAGAATTTGAAAAAAAAAAAAAAAAAAAAGAAAAAATTACATTAGGTATATATCGATATTTCAGAATCACATGCCAAACGTCTCTTCCTCCTGAGGAAGAAATCAATGTTCTTGCAAAATGTTGTCATATTTAACACACTACATTTGAACAAAGACTTGGGTTAGTATATAGACATCACTCAGAGTACAACCATTTGATTTTTACTGGATCTCGCTATCAAGGGCAGGAATCACGACTATGACCGCATTTGACTTAATCTTATCTCCTGGAGCCCACTTATCATAAATATGCCGTAGCTTTTTCTTTTAAAAGCCAAAATCACATTGAATTGCAAACTTCCAGAAATGCAAAATTGACAAAACAAGAACTTAAGGAAAGCTCAGATCCGAAATAATTGAAAACTTAGACATTGAAACAAGCTGGTGAGATTTTCAGCAAAATGTTGATATACTAACACATACCAGAGAGTTAAAAAAAAATATACATACATAAATACACATACATAGATGACAGTTTTCTTTTCACTTCCTCACCAAGTTTAAAACAGGAAAGTCCTTTATCTGTAGACTTGCATTATCTTTTGCCTATAGAGAGAAACGTTACTGCACTAGGAACTTCCCCAGAGGCTAACAATCTAGTGACAGCCAAGAGAGAAATGGCATTCATTCTACCTCGGTTTTTCTTCCCATCTTACAGACTCCTTGGTTCTTAACAAACCTGCATGACCAGGGAAAGCGGTTGGAAAATGAGAAACAGCAAGGCTATAACGGATAAAACCAAAATTTCACCCAAGCGCTAGTAACCGGCATCAGCAAAAAGCCGATTTCCGGCAGTCGTAAGAAAGGCACGAACAGATGAGTAAGCAGGGGCTGCCAGCTGGACCTCTGCTGCCAGTGCTAGACCATGGATTGAAAGCAGGATAGCATCCCTTACCAGGAAGCACGTGAGTCAGCAAAAGGGAAAGGTTAAATATTTTAAGGAAAAAAAAAAAAAAAAGTGGAAAAAAAAAAATCATTACTCAGAGTTATGCTCCAAAAAGAAAAAAAGCAAAGCCAAGCAGCAGAAAACTAAAAGATACAGCTAACCGTGATCGCACATCTAGCTCAACCTATCAAACAATGCTCAAAAGAATCGAAGACCTACGATACTTTCCTCTTGAAACGGCAACTTAGGGTCAGATCTTCAAAACCGTTCAAGGATTAAGGCTCTGTTTCAACAAAGAAGAGCTTGATATAAATCAAATCTTCGTAACTAGACAGATGATTTCAACAGTTACCTAAAACCACATAGGCTCTGCTAGCTATGAACGTAACTGTTTTAGACTGAAGCTTCTTCTTAGCACTCACACTGTGCTGGAGAGCAGGCTACTATTAAATTGGGAGACACCACAATCACAAATTCAAGGTCCAAATTGAGAGTAACTAGGACGGAGACAAAACCAAACATAATTACACAGATATGGAGGTTTAATAGTTTACATCTACAAGAATTTAATTGCTGATGCTCCCAATGCTCGTAAAACGTCAGCCACAGCGCAGGCGGTGTGTCCTCTATTGAGTGGTCGAGGAAGAAAAATGGAGAATACAACGCTTCGAGTACATTTCTGTCACATCTCACAGAATATGACACTTGAGAGATCGTGCCAACGGGGAAAGAAAGGAAATCAGGGATGTTAATTCTTTTGTAACAGAAAAGGAAGCCAGAAAGAGCAGCAATTAATACAAACTAAACCAGCTGTCTTTAGCATCCAAGTCAGTGAATTATATCAAGAACAACTTAATATACCACTTGTATATTTTCCACAAGTGATTAATCACAAACGAGAGTTTAATTGGCAAGACTGATTGACTCAGTTAAGTTCATCCTACAAAAATCTGTAACACAGCAGATGCATTAGCATACAAAGGTCGAACAGCTCGAACTTTTTTTTGCTGCGTTTTAGTCATGAACGTGTACTTCACTACAATCATTGAGAGTGACAGAGGGAGAAGACGAGTGCCTGTCTGACAGCACCTTTTGCACCCTCATCTTGCCAGACTACGTGGCTGCAGCCTCAGCAGAGCCCAAATTAGAGCGCAGCAAATTTCCTCACAGCGTACATGAAAGGGAGCGACGTCAAGTTCACTTTCACTTGACACCTCAGAAAATATCTCCCTCGTTGAAGCGTTACATAACAGTCCTTATACCACCTACTTAGAACTCTCCATCCCAAGAGTTACCAAAACGTTTAACTTCACAAATCTCCCCAAAAAAGGGAAAAAAAGTAAATTGCTCCATTGGGGGGCACACAGACTGTTTTCACAAACCCAAAAAGAAAAGAAAAAAAAAAAAAAGAAAAAAAAATTCACCCTTCTCTAGTCATTTACTGAGTGAACATGTGCCCAGAGCACTGAATCACAAAATATTTAAATATATTTCTCTGCATTAATCTTCTTTCCTTAAAATCTGTTAAATTAGAGCAAAAGCAAATTCCACTATGTGAATGTTGCTATTTAATTGCCTTCTACATCTTGATTTATCCTCAGTACTCTCTTCACATAACTATAAAAACAATCAAGCTAAAGATTTTCACCTAAATATCATCAGCTTATACTAAGCACTTAGATGTCTTCCGTTGTACACCAGTACTGTGACAACGGTACCTTCTCCGGACAGCAGAATATAAAAAAATATTCTGTTTTGAAAAATATGTTTCGATTCAACAACTTGTATTTATTTTTCTTTGAGTTTTCTCAAGGCAAAGCAAGGCACACTGGCACAAGGCTGTGAGGGAGGGAAACTTCTCCCAACAGTCCTCCCAAATTGTCTTTAGTCATATTGTCATGTCTAAACTAGAGAGACATGGGTTTGATGGACGGACCACTCGGTGGATAAGGAGTTGGCTGGATGGCCGTGCTCAGAGAGTGGTGGTCAACGGCTCGACGTCCAAGTGGAGACCGGTCACGAGTGGTGTCCCTCAGGGGTCCGTGCTGGGCCCGGCCCTGTTCAACATCTTTGTCGGCGACATGGACAGTGGATAGAGTGCACCCTCAGCAAGTTCGCCAATGACACCAAGCTGTGTGGTGCTGTCAACATGCTGGAAGGGAGGGATGCCATCCAGAGGGACCTTGACAGGCTGGAGAGGTGGGCCCGTGCCAACCTCATGGAGTTCAACCAGGCCAAGTGCAAGGTCCTGCACCTGGGTCATGGCAATCCCAGGCACAAATACAGGCTGGGCGGGGAATGGATCGAGAGCAGCCCTGAGGAGAAGGACTTGGGAGTGTTGGTGGACGAGAAGCTCAACATGAGCAGGCAATGCGCCCTTGCGGCCCAGAAGGCCAACCGCATCCTGGGCTGCATCAAGAGGAGCGTGGGCAGCAGGTCGAGGGAGGTGATTCTCCCCCTCTACTCTGCCCTGGTGAGACCCCACCTGGAGTACTGTGTCCAGTTCTGGAGCCCCCAACATAAGAAGGGCATGGACCAGTTGGAGAGGGTCCAGAGGAGGCCACGAAGATGATAAAAGGGCTGGAGCACCTCTCTTATGAGGACAGGCTGAGAGAGTTGGGGCTGTTCAGCCTGCAGAAGAGGAGGCTCCGGAGAGACCTGATAGCGGTCTTCCAGTGCCTCAAGGGGGCCTACAAGAAAGATGGGGAGAGGCTGTTCAGTAGGGCCTGTTGCGATAGGACGAGGGGTAATGGTTTTAAAATAGAGGGAGGTAGATTTAGATTGGAAATTAGGAAAAAATTTTTTACAATGCAAGTTGTAGAACACTGGCACAGGTTGCCCAGAGAGGTGATGGAAGCCCCATCCCTGGAAACGTTCAAGGCCAGGTTGGCCGGGGCTCTGAGCAACCTGATCTGGTTGGAGATGTCCCTGCTCCTTGCAGGGGGGTTGGACTGGGTGGCCTTTGAAGGTCCCTTCCCACTCAAACCATTCTATGATTCTATGAGTCTATGTTATTGGGACAGTCCTGTTACTTAAGTTCTTGAAGGAAAAGGCATCAAAAGAGGAGGAATGACCTAAGACTCTTGCCAGTAATCTCGTGTCAGAAAGCAGTAACTTCACCGAATCTGAAAAGGACCAAGACCAAGCATCTTTCTGTAATACGGTAAGCATCTGTGACAACAAACACTGAAGTTCTTGAGGGAAAAAGAAAAGGGAAAAAAAAACTGGAACAACATGTCACCTCCAGGAAGAGTCTTTGATAGAAGCAAAGAACACAAGGCTGTAAATAAATTAAGAAGCAAATCATTCAAACTCCCTCCTAGATCACAGGCAGCACATCATGTTGTCCAAAAGGAACATATTTGCCTTCACTTTTTGAGCTGGAAGCCCATGGCATACTGTCACTATTGTAAATCCCAATTTTTCCAACCCAGTCTTAGAATCATATAACAGTTTGGGTTGGAAGGGACCTTCAAAGGCCACCCAGCCCAACTCCCCTGCAAGGAGCAGGGACATCTCCAACCACATCAGGTTGCTCAGAGCCCCGGCCAACCTGGCCTGGAATGCTTCCAGGGATGGGGCATCCACCACCTCTCTGGGCAACCTGAAATGTTCATCTAGGTACAGAAAATTAGCAAACATGGCACATCACCCATTAAGGATAGAAGTAGACAGTTTGTGCATGCTTTTGAACTTTGACTATAGGAGAATGCCATCTCCCAGGTCTGCAAAGACCCATTTTCTCAATCATGTGAGGGAAGTCCCATATGCCTCAAAAGCAAGCCTATAGCTCTGACAGGAATCCCCTCTTCTAGGACTAGAGGTTTCAAGCAGAGGTCGAGGACAAAAAAGTAAAGCATGGAAGTTGCAAAGGCAAATGGAAAGAAAGCTTAACACTATGGCAAAGGTAGGATCACCAGATGTGTAAATCCCAGAAACTTCATCTCTCTCATGGTTTTTGGGTTTTTTTTGTTGTTGGTTTTTTGTTTTGTTTTTTTTTTTAAAAAAAAAAGTGGACCATCTCTATAAGTAATTGAAAAAAACCCATCTCACCTTCTGCAGGCATGGCTTGTGGATTGCTAGAACAAATATACACTCCATCACCTCCAGTGAGTAAAGTGCCCAGAAAAGATTTCTCTTCCTAAACAGGAAAAACAAACAGTAAATTCACAGACTGCATCAAGGACGGTAAGCCAGGCAAGAATATTTTCTCATGCTTCAAGAGTAAAGATTTTTTTTTAAACGGCATCTGTCAGAACTTTCAAGAGAGTTTTAAACTGCATTGGTATAGAAGAACTAGTGAAAGACGCAGCATGTCAAGAGCATAATTTTTAAAAGCGCTTCCCCCCCTCTCTGGTTTTGCCAGCAGCTATTAAGTTACAAGTTATTGTCACAACCACAAGGCACAGCTTTTTGTTTTGGGACTGTCAATCTACTGAACTAAAAGTATATTACAGGAAAATAAATCTATTTGTAATGAAGATTTCTGGTAACCACAAATTAAACCACAAATGTGAAACTCATGTGGTTTAAGATGTTCCCAGATCCTAAATTCTTTTCTTTTTCACAGTGCTTAAAGTGTTTTCCTTTAGACATTCAGTGTGCTAATTAAGTTAAAAGAAAGTTGCCTGTAGAGTGGCATTGAGTTTGGGGGTTTTTTTGAAAGACATGAGCTCCATGGGTAATACTTAGTGAGACTTCCATGAAACTGTAGCTTTATTAGAATTATTTTTGCTCTTTGGTTCTGTCATTATTTGAAATAAAGAAAACCTCAAGTATTCACACACAATGTATTCTTTTTGGTAGGTCAAAGTTTGAAAGAGACAGGGTAGAACAGACAAGTCTTTAACAGAAGAAGAGGAACAAAAGCCAGTTTTGCTAGCAGCTAAGATTTTTTGAATACTGGTTCTTGACAGTTTAACAAAAACGTTTAATTTTACCTTCAATATATGCTGTGCCTTTTCAGAGAGTTTCACATCACTGTCTTCAACCTGTAGCCAGAAACATTTGTATTGTCAGTAGATAAAGCAAGCCTAATGTTAAATAAAAAAACATTAAAGAAGATTCAAGGCAAGCGAGGACCTTAGGTACCAGAGACAGACAAAGTATCACTTCAAAGACAGCTTTGTGCTCTTCAAGACTGTTACCATGGGACTGAAATAGTTTCTTGAAACACATTCAAAGGGATACTCCCCATCAAATTGTTTTATAGATTAAAATGATATTGTATAGTCACAAAGCACTGTATCGCACTCAGTCTTTTTTTTTTTAATTACTGTTAAAGTTTTTAAGAAGTATGGATTACCAAAGTGCATAATGTTGCCCAACTTAACAATATTCGTTGGAAGTATACCTCTAACACAGTATAGCACACTAGAGGTCTGGTAGCAGACCTTTCTTTCTGTTGGGGCAGACATTTAAGTGATCTAAAGTGCCTCACAACAAACAGAATTTTCAAAAGTCACACTGCGTACTTAAACGCCCATGCCTTTACAAAACTAGAAAACTGATGTGGTGAAAATGAAATAGTTCCATCAGCCTGTTTCCACTTATTAGTTTTTCACTTCATAACCAAAGTTAAAAATCAGAATAATACATTAAAATTTTGTTTCAGTGCTCAAGTGCCATATTTTTCCCCTCATACATCCATACATTTATAACAAGTTTTTCTTGGCGAATCTATACTTATAGAAAAAACTGAAATAAGTTTCTGTACGAACCAGCCAAGAAGCGTATCTTGGGATAGCTGCAGTCAGTACTACGTGGCTGGTTTCTGAATTAATGCTGCCATCTGCAGGGAGGTAAACAGAACACAAAATAGCATAATATCATCCATAAACTTCAGACTGGCCAATAAGTTACTTTGATGACTTGAAATTTCTTTAGGAAATATGAACATTTCTGTATTATTTTAAGGATTTATTACTGTTTAAGTGAAGCTTTCACAGCAGATCAGCTCCCAGTCTTCTCGTGCTCAGAGCTGCTATACAATACCGAAAGAACCCCAGAGGTAAAAACCCACAGCGTGTCTGTATACAAGAATTCATAAATATTGTTCAGACAACCTCAAAAACTATGTTTCTTTGTCACATGTAAACAACCTGGAAAACACGCACTTGTCTGAAGTTATGGAAATTACTCAGTATCCGTTATTTCAAATTTAAGGCTGTTCCAAAAACCAGCCTTCCAAATATTTTATCCTTTTTTTAGCTTTGCTTTATCTCTTCCAAATAAAGAGCAACTGAAATTAAAATATATTATAGTATAAAAATCAGTGTTACAAGAGTGATTAACGAGAGCTGTTTGAATTTTCTCACATGATAGAAAATACTCACCAAGACTGAAGAAAATTTAGGCAGGGTACTACTTACTACACTTGTATTTTTACACTTCCACCTTGCTGTATCACAAGGCACCCATAAAAACCAAAGTCCTTTCAGTGAAACTAGAGAAACTGTCTTGATCCTTAAAAAATTATTCATTACTAGGCAAGCTAAAACATTTAGGTCTTTTAATTAACGCAAAGGCTTAAAACCATAATGGTAACGGCAGTAAGATCCAGCAGAAGCCCTTTTGCCATTTCATCACAACAAAGTTAACAGAATTACAACCTCAGTGTTAGAATTTAAAAATAAAATTACCTTTTTCTTTCACCTGTATCTGTGATGTTAGAAAGGACTCTGAAAAGACGACAGATCCCAAGCATCCTCTTCCTGTGAGCAAGTCTGGAATGTCGAAAACCATCATAGACGCCTAGAGCAATCAAAGAAGAGAAAGCAGAACTTGAAGTATTTCAACTGAAGCAGCAAACTCCGTACATTTTAAGCCTCCTAAAACACAACACTTCTATACCGCAGTGGAAATTCTGAGATCGTAACTCCATGGTAACATTTTATTCCAAATCCCACTGTCTGACTTGATGTTAAAACTCAATCTCACCTTAGTTTCCGCACCTGAAATTGATCTCACCTCTCCCCTTACATGTGTATTCACAAAGAGAAATCTCAGCATGTCCCGTTAAAAAGCCACTCGCGCTCTGTTTTCTCATAAAACATCTAACCAGAATACTGAACAGCTTGCTTACCGTTTTAATCAAACACAGGCTATCCTCGTTATCCAAGGGAGTAATTCTAGAAACAATAAAGGTAATTTAAATTATTCAAAGGTTAGATCATGTTGAGTGACTTCATAACAGCCAACTAAGCTATTTCATTTAAAAATAAAATCTAACTTTTGTAGGCCATTTCAGTCAATTACACAGCACAAGGATTAAAAAGCACAAGCTTGTGATATCAACTAAGTTAAAAGCACAGCTTTAAAAGTAAACTCTTAATGAGCTCATGGTGCTTCTTCTCATTAACAGTTAATAAAATCCATCTGTCCAGTTGTTTCAGAATTTTTTAAATGTTTTTAAGGTTCCACAGAATTACAGATATGAAATCATTAAACTGTCTCAAACACAAAAGCATTTAGTACATCTTGTACGAAATAATCAAATGCAATGTTTTCTCTGAAGTTCCAAGATGATAAAAATGAAACTTATTACTCTGTTAAAAACATCAATTAATAACAAGAAGTGTAAGACAGCGATACAAACCTTCCATGGTTATTCACAGCCTGAATTTGAAAAACGATTTTGGAGCTGCAGAATAGAAGTTATACTGGTGAATAAATGTGTTTTATACTTCTACCACACACAAAAAATACGGAATAATAGATTTAAAGCTAAATAACTGCTGAAGTGATTATAAAAGCAGGAAAAGATAAATGGAACAATTACCATTATTTTAGAAGTCTGGATGCATTATGAAGTCTTGGAATTTGGCAGTCATGCAAGTTCAGTTTAAAATTAACATTTGATACATTTTTTTCCCCCAAAAGAAACTAATGGATTGACACAATGCATCAATCAATATGTACTTGAAAATACATACCGTAACGCAGTTTTAAGTTGTGTTAAATGAAGGGTATCTAACACAGACATGAGTGTCAGCTCTGCTGCCTCCTTCGCCTGGAAAAAGGAAATGGAGAAGAAAAATCTCTTTTCTGATACGTCAAAAGCCCAGCAACTACAGGAGCACCCGTACGATAAACAAGAGACCATACACTAAACGACAACACACTGATGCACCAGGCTAAAATTTTTTTCTTTCACATCTGGTTTTCCTTACTTTAAGATTAGAAAAACTCATGAATGATGGAAAAACAACTGTAAACGGATAATATTAGATATAATCTGAAACATCTCTTTCTTAAGCAGAATTCAGAGAGATTGCTTGGAGGCTGCGGTATTAACTTCAATGTTATGCAGTTGACTTAAACTTTTTTTTTTTTCAAATTTTGGTTTGCATGTAATCTTATACTGCAAGCAATCCAAATGAACAATTACGAGGTACAGAACGGGTGCTTCATTTACCTTGGATTCAGCGGAAGTTTTAGCATAGCACTCAATGCCAGCAAGCACAGCCTCTACAACAGCAGAATAGATTTGCGACAACAGCGTACTGAAGGGAAATACAAACACAACATTTACTAGACAGATAGAGCTTTGGCCTCCTCTGTTTAATGGAGCAGTTTTGCCCCTCATAACACAACTGCCTCATATGGAAGGGGTCCTTGTTCAAAGAAGCATGGAAATAGCTTTATTCCTAATCTGAAAAAAAAAATTAGTTAGAGCAAGGAAGTTGCTCAAATTACAAAATATCTTAAGGAGAAAAAAAAAAACAAAACAAAACAAACCAACTCTTGGCACAAACATATCCCTACTCTCACCAGTCAAGGAAAAAATGTTTTATTGTTGACTTTCACTGGAGTTGTGTTGAGGATCACGTCCTAAATATTCCAAGAAAAGAATGGTAACCCCATGTTCCGCAAAAGCAAAACTGGAAAACACAGTGAACCAAATTCAGAGATCGACTTGTTCTGGAGCATGTCAAGCAAAAAAATACCAAACCAAACCAGTCACCACAACCTTTTGAGCACATCTTCATCACAGCATAGCCTGATTCCCTTCCTAAAAGGGAATGCAAAATTTGTACAGAAATAAACAAAATTAGGTGAAGCCAGAAGCAACTTACAGCTACTGATGTATTTATAGCTCCAGAACTAGTGAAAAAAAAACACCTGTGCCCAACTAAAAAACATCAGCCTCTGTCTTCCAACTAAATTGGAAGAAAAAGACAAATAGATCGACAAACCAGTCCTACTTCCCCAGGCTTTAACTCCTCTCACTGGTCCTCTGCAACTGCTAGATGCTGAGGGAGGAAAAAGGAGGGAGGAAAGCGAAGGGTAGAGCATTTAAGCAATATGCAAAGCATTCCTGAAGGATGGAAAAAAAGCTCCTGAAGCTCCCCAACACGGTGGAACCTCAAAATGCACCAGCGCTTGTCTGGCCAGACACGAAGCAATTGAACCAAGCCCTATAAATACTACATTCTTTGAAGTTCATCCCCAATAGCAGTTATAAATCTTAAAAATCAAACTTTCTCACTACTTTTTGAGGTTTCTTTGATGTATTTTCATGCACTCCATGTACTAACACAGGCATTAAACTTGTTTTCAGTATGCACTTCTTGCAGGAAATGTGTCTAATTCTTCCCAACTCTGTAACCATTCCTATTTTCACTCAAGTTCACACGTATATTTGCAAGAAAACACCTCACAGTGAGCTGTGATGTACATCAATACATTATAGTTATATCTTGCCCCTCTTCTTATTTTGAAATTTTGACACTACCAATACAAAACAGAACATGGTATTTGTTTAAAAAAAAAAATAATAAAGTAAAATTGCAAGGTTTACCCCAGGGATACTTAGAGTTGTACAGTCAGTTTGTGCACTCCAGCTAATCTGTACTCTAGGTTGCAGTTCTCCTTCCTAAATACAGCCAAATTTGTACTGACTAGTGCTTATGATATATTTTCCACTTTTTCTTTCCTTGGAAAACATTGACAAATATAAGAACCTGTCACAGGACTCAACTGCAAGCTAATTCCAAAATCACAAGGTCAGGTTTGCCAGAGAAGCTAATTGTGGTGTTGTTGAAACTAGATTGTTTGATCCAACACAGGGACTCTCCAAAGAGAAGGATATTCTCATAAAAATACTGCCTCCATCATCAGACCCTTGCTTTGCTTAGAAGCCCTCTAGCCACCTCAGAACTGCATTTTATACAAATTCTTTCAGAAGTAGGACAAAGAATATTCTATATGTTTGAGTAGAACATCATGTAAGCAAAATTACGCGCCAAAGTTAACTTTACTACTAAAAAAAATGAGAAATCTGCTCCTCAGCCTAGTAATCTCTTTCACATCTTTGAGAACCCTACCGCAATCATCAAGAGTCCATCTCCCTCTGACATATCTTTAATATCTTGCTAACCTGCACGCAGGCTTGCGGACTGCTCTGCCTCAGAAGCAAGAAAAGGCTCCTAAACTTATCCTAACTAGGCGGGAAGACAAAAATCTCTAGGGAAAAGTCTGCTTCATCAAGACTGAGAGCAGTACCCAAGTAGATTGCATGTTGCAGATACCTGTCAAGCTTCAAGAACATGGCAGAGTTGGACATCACCAAACAAGTGGTTATTTTGTGAAACTCAAAATGTGTGGAAGCTTTGTAGCTTACTAACAAAAAATTTCAGAAATTAACTTATATCTACTCTTTAACAGAGCGAAATTTCTTGTCAAGTTTGAGTCGGCATTTTCACTAACAATAATAAATCTGACACACTGTTTAACTCGATGAAACTAGTCTAAAATTTACTTTTACTTCTATCTGTGGCACATGCTCCCATTAAGTCACGGCCACTGCTGACTAAAAGCAGTTTCGACCTACTGCCACAAGGTAGAAAGAGCAAAGGGTTAAGGAATAATAAAAAGTCGGCAGCTTACACTTGTTCAGCTTGCTTGTGCATCTCATTGTCATTTCCTGTATTAAAAACAAAAACGTTTGTTTTAAGCACTTTTGGAAGCGTTTATACAGAACTTCTTGGGCATAACATTTCTGCTGCGCACCTTACACGACATTTATCCAGCATTTTACATAACTGTAGTGTGTTTGTAGATTTTTAAAAGTCAAAGAATTTTCTCCATCCCTTTCAAAATCCTCAATTTTTTTTTTCTTTTTAAAAAAAAGCAGCAGGCTTCTTTGACAACTACCACTTTGAATTACTATATATTTGAAGACAGTTTTTCTATCAACCTTTATGCAACATAGACTTAAATGTTCATCTAGTACTTGTGAAAGGCCTGCACGCTCAGGTGCTCTCTACCTTCACG
Organism: Chlamydotis macqueenii; assembly: GCF_036417535.1. Lineage (NCBI taxonomy): Eukaryota > Metazoa > Chordata > Aves > Otidiformes > Otididae > Chlamydotis > Chlamydotis macqueenii. The sequence continues at coordinate 82,139,675 of NC_141559.1, forward strand.
CTGCATTCTGATGCAATCAGAATTTCTTGATCTTTGAATCATTCTTTGCGAACATCTGACAGATTTTTCGCACGTCAATGTAGGATGTGCAACAGAAAAGTGTTCTACTGCGATCTGATGCACTGGCCACAGAATTACTGAGTATCTACCACTCTGTGGCCTAATGCTTATAAAGGAATCAAAAGCCTCTTTTAATCGCTACAAATTTTAAATAATCAAAGAGAACTGCTTTAAATCACTGCTTCGTACTTACCCAGGAAAGGAACGTGAGTGGTTCCAAAAAAATAGGTTCTTGAACAAGCCAGAGGTCCCTTTGGAGATACACACTGCACTACCTAATTGTCAGTATTAATGAGATACAAAAAAACCTCAGTAAAAGGAATTGGTGCGATAATTAACAATAAGCTAAGCTCCCCTTAACTCTTCTAACCACTGACATACTACAGGAAGGACACAACACAGACTTAACTGGATTTTTAAAAAGCGACTTACGTTTTGAAAGGTCTATTTCACTTTTGACTTGACCTGAATGGTTGAAAGGCTTTGGAAAGGAGATGAGCTCTGACTTCCATAAGCGTTAAGCATGTGCTTTCAATTTCCTATGTCAACTGCTCTTTTCATGAAGAGGAAAGTGTGTCAGGGTCCCATAACTATGCTGGCACTTGGTCTTATTTACTATTTTCATGACACCCTATTAAAACCGTATCACCTGTACCTGTAAACAAACCACCTTTTTAAGAACAGTGTCAGAATGTGAGGTCAACAGGTGGAGCAAGTACCACATCAGAAGAAAAACTGTACTTGCAGCATGAAAGATATTGAATGGTCTTAACGGGAATGTTAACAAGGGGAGAAAAAACAAAATTGGAAGTGTTTTTACAGAAATGGGATTAGATAGAGCAGCAAATGAAGGATGAGATTTCACCGGAACGCTAAAACAATCCTTTCTCAGGCTTTTGACTCACATAACATATCCAGAATACCAACGTCCATCCATCCTTAAGGCAACTATGCATGAAATGTTGTCATGACAAGATCATAAAAATCATTCCCTCAATCATACGTTCACTCCACGATGACCTGTACTCAACCACATCCATCTCCTCAACAGCACAGACTTTGGACTCGCACAACTGACGGACACTCCCAGAGCCCATGGAAATCGGCTAGCAGGGAGAACTACACAACGCAATCTGCACGCTACCTCTCCTCCTTCGCTGCGAGTTACCTTCTTGATGCACCCAGCCCAGCCAGCCAGAGGATCTGAATTCCCTGGGGTCGCTTCCCCAGTTACGTCCCCTGCGCGGCGGTGCAACAAGCCATCGACCTCATCATATGTTTTAAAACTAAGCTTTTACTTGAAAATGGAAACAAGTTAATCTTACAACTTGATCTTAAAATTCTTTGAACACCAGAAAGATTTTTCAGTTTCATGAACTGTTCAGTTGCTGAAGCATACACTGAAATTTGGATACACACTAGTAGCCTTTATATTCACAAAGTCATGATTGACAAAAGTGTCTTTCCATTTCTTTTTAAGGAACGGCTAAACAATTCTGATTAAAATAAAATCCATGTGTCAGAGTTAAGTACATCATATGCTACCATCAGGAAGATTTTCACTTTATGGCTAGGCCAAACGTCCTCACAAACAACATTTCCCTCTCCCCCACCCCACACATTTACAGCACCACAAGTGTAAAAAAGGTTGTTTTTTTAAAGGGGAGAAATATTTGAACCCATTCAGCAATTTCTGATTAAGCATCCAGTATAGTTCGACTTGGAAAGAGAGAGAAAATTAAATTTGTTCCTTAAACTGACTGATTGTTAAGGTAACATTTTTTTTTTTATGTTAATAATTGGGTATTTAACTCATCGGAGGTAAGCATTTTCAGGGCCCCCAAAATATACAAAGAAAAACTGCTTAAAAATACCAGATAACTACTTAAAAGCCTTACCATATGCTTAGCAGTGCTTCCACCAAGGCCGGTGTTTCGAACAAGATGTCCTTCTGATGGAAAATTAAAGTTACCAGTGTTCAAGTTTTCCTTAGTTGAGTGGCTCCCAAACAGAACGAAGGGCTGCCGGCTAGGGCTAAAGAGAAATGAGGGTATCACCACCAAAATACTTGAAGGAAACTCACAAACAACGAGGGAAATCGAAGCTTTTAAGTGTGATGGATTAATCATTTAATTTCTTACTAAAAGAGCAGGACAAAAAAAATTACTACAGCTGCAGAAAGCTTCCCAAGTTCCAAAGAAAAAACTGCTCGAATTAACAAGGCTGTAATTTCTTTCATACACAAGAACGTATCTCAAGGCCATTTCCCAAATGCTGTTAGAAAGGGTTTTTTTTTTCTCTTTTAAAGGTAATTGCCTTGAAAAGCTGACTAGTTTAAAATTTACCAAACCCTGAAATGATTATATTAGAATTATAATTATTTTGGTTTCAGTTCTGGCTTTGGGCCCAACCGGAGAGGTCAAGGTTTTTCTTTTCATTATTTAAATGCAAACAATGTAAGATGCTGAAAACAATAAAAGACATTGAACTCCACTGTTTAATTCCAAATAAAGAAACTGCAGAGACATTCAAGTAGCTAAGCAACCTTTGCTTAGCTCAAAACAGTAGAATGCTTGGTTTTGCAACATACGACAAACAACCTTCCTCTCGGTTAAAATTCTATGCCGAAATAAAATAAAGCTGACCCGTATTGCCCAGTTTATACCGGTTAAGATCTGGGTTTTCAACTGCCCTGCTTTAAGCATTGGTCTCATGCATGTTGTCACTCACAGAAGTATAGCAACCTGATCTAGTCAAAGATGGCCCTTCTCGTTGCAGGGTCGTTGGACTAGATGACCTTTGAAGGTCCCTTCCAACCCAAACCATTCTATGACTTCTTCAACCTTCCTATTTTAACTGGTTTTGAGTATCATATAAACAGGACCAAAACTTTCAAACATAGTTGTCCTGTGTATTAAGTTCATGAATGTGTTTAAAAATATCTGACTATGAAGAAATTGATCGTATTAGAATGCACAAGGTGGATGGCTTCTAACATATCGACATCGTATATGTAATTACCATAGCTTTAAATCCCATGAAAATTCAGCTTATCCTTCCCAGAAGCAGTTTTGCACAATTTTTTTTAAATACGCAAAGATGATATGTGATACTGAGATGGTCCCAAAAGGACTTATCAGCGTTACAGCATCAGAGAGATGGAAATAATGTCTCGAGGTAATAGTGACACCACAGTTTCACAGGGAATGAGTATACCTGTTATCCGTTATATGGCTTGAGATCATTCCGTGACTGAAATAACTTCTGAAAGGCTGTGAAGAAATAAAAAAATAATAAAAAAAAACTTGATTAACAAGTAAATGAACAAAAAGTGTGATATATTCTCACTATCATTAAGAACAAATCTGAATTACCCGTCTCAGACAAAACTCCTGAATCCTCAAAAAATACTTCCAACCTCCATAAACAAACCCAAACACCCACCAAAACCAGGTTTCTACTTCTCAAACAAAAAGAAAACAAGAAAAAAAACTACTTCTGCATGGGTGACACTAGCATTTCAAAGGATTACTGAAGCAGGCATACCTCTCCGGCCTGAGATTCTGAGAGTTCCAGAATGAAGGGAATTTCGGTATCAAAATTAGCAAAAAAGTTGGTCCACTGGTGTTCAAAAATCATTAAATCCTAGAAGAAAAATATTCAACGTTATTAATTTATACCAGAGAAAGGAAGTCACAGATTGTACTGAATGAACACAAAATACTTCAGAACAACACAGATTATATTCCACTATGAGTATAGAATACAGCCTGCCCTATGAAATGAGAAGTAAAAGAAAATAAACATCTTTTAAAATATACGGACCTTCTGCTGAATTTTAGAGGTCTTTTTTGTGTGTGCTTTTTTTTTTTTTGGTTGAGGGTTGTGGGTTTTTTGGAGAGAGAAGAGGCAGGAGAGGGAGAAGGACCAGGGCCCTACGCTGCCTGCTTTTAACCCGAGGAAGTACAGTGTTTTGCGATCACTCATAACTCAGATCTCATGTTTCCCATAAGATTTCCAAAATGAATACTTGCCCAGGTTTAATTTTCAAATTTTAAATCTGTATGGTTCTGCAGTAACTTGTATCTGACGTTAAGTAAGCTTAATAGACAGAAAATGAGGAACAGGGTGGGGAAATTGAGAAGCTCATGATATGCAAGTGGCAGACAGTCGTTTTTTTATCTATCTTTGTTAAAAAAAAAAAATCAGAACACCTCACTACAGCAGAATAAAAAAGGAAGATGACTACAGGTAAGTGTTTCATTATTCAAATTAATTTAAAAAAAAATCAGCGAATCAATAAAAAGAAGAGAGTGTGTCATGCTGACAAAGGTGGAACCTTACAGAACCAGGCAATTTTTAAATGCTCTTGAGATTACTTTCAGTTACTTGTCACACACTTGGAAGATGAGAGACTTCCTGATTTTAGAAAGTGTAGTTTTTCAGATACACATATAACAGGCAAAACCTGTGGTATAATTATTATACAGTAGTTTACTTCAGCCACTTCATGAACGCAGTACTGAATGAAATGTAGAGAATGAACGCTGATGAAATACTACAAGTCTTCCAAAATAAGAAAACCTATACTAGAGGTTTAAAATGAAGGTTTATATTTAGAGGGAGAAACTATTGTTGGACAATATTCCAGTCTCAAACAAGCTTTTCAGAGAAGCTAAAAACTAAAAAGTACTGTTGTCAGTTTTTTGGAATGCACCAACATTGTATAGAACATCTTTTTAAATCCTAAGTAGAGTTCACATCAGAACTTTAATTTCAAAGAGCTGTGTGAATAAAAAAAAATAAAAAACAAATATATACCAGCTTCAAATTCTCTTTAAGATCACCTAACTTCATCCTTTCTGAGAAAATCAATCATTTTTACATCACCAAATTCTATGAAACCAGAGTTAGATTAAAATCTCATTAATTTTTTTCTTTTTTTTTTTTTCCCCCCAGAGTATTTGAAGTCAATTTAACAACTTCCAGGTCTAAAACTTCAAGTCTGTTTCAGGGTAGACTTACCGGGTACAAGAAAAGTCCCAAACATTTATCTCACTTGCACAGGGAGAGGGAAGTGAAGTATCAGAGAGTGACTATTTAGACAGACAGCCTTGTAAACTGCATGACATTTTAATTTTCATTACAGCAGTTGATTAATTAACCAAATTGGTGTGAACTACCAATATTTCATTAATAAAGGATACTTACTGCTGAATTTGCTAGATATTAGAAGCCTACTATGCTGCCAAGCTAGAAACTGATAAAAAATGAACAACAAAATAATATATATACTAATGCTCGTATGTTGCTTTGCTCTCTAGCATTGAGACCAGACCATTGCATCGAAATGAGAAATCACTGAAGAGTCTGTATTTCACAAAGCATCAGGGCAGCCACTGTGTGTCACTGTTATCCACTTACAGTAGCTACAAAGCAATCCTGAAAGCTTTTTTTTCCTGAAAGAATGGTTGTATGTTAAAGTAGACTGGTTTTTTCCCCCCTTCCTTGCTGCAAGAGGAGGATTAACACACAAACACACCAACTTTCTGTACTTTGTATATAGTCCTATGACCTGCAGAACAGTCACACCATTTAGAAAAATCTTTAGGAGCATTTTAGGCAAATTAAGAAATTCCAGGAATCTAAGACATGCTATTTTAATGCTTTGTGGACTTCGCAGTAGATTTGAGGAAAGGAAAGAGACCTTGCAAACAACAGTATGCACAGCCAGCCGACCAAGTCCGTTGAAAACAAAATCACAATTTTGCCCTGCAGCTACGCTAAAAGACTAGTAGATTCCAAATATTTCACCTGCATTACCTCAAACAGCAAGTCCTCCAAGGAAACAGGATCCATTTTGCTGTACGTCTTCCACAAATCAACACTGACATCCATCAGCTGAAAAAAAATTTAAACACATTTCCGTCAAAAACACCGAAGAATGCCACAGATTCAGGTGTAAGCCACACTAAAACAGACTTGCAGAACACACTACTCCTGAAGTCTGAATTCAGAAATATTTTTACAGGACTGGTTACCAAAGAGTTGACCAGATGCAAGTGTTCTGGATGCTTCAGAGACACATCTCCTCTACTGAGGGTTGAAAGCACATGCCAAGTTTTGCCTGTGTCTTTCAAATAAATCATTTCAAAGTTTTTCAAATTCAGTTAACAGCAAAGAATAGTATCAGCTGGTGCAAGCAAAAGGGAAAGAGCAGTTTTCTGAGCCAAGCCAGACATAGAAGAAGATTCCAAGGCTATTAATCCTACGCACCAGCCAACTCTTGCTGTAAGCGTTATGTAAACTTAGGCAAAGCTTGCTTAACTTAGCAATACTTTCTTCCAAGTAGAGAAATAATGCATACGAGAATACTATTCAAAAATATATCCTTAAGAGACACTTGCATCTGAATAATGTCTGCATTTACAGGGTTCCCTACCAGCCACTTAATTAAAAATGCAACACTGACTGGAATTTTCTCAAACCACTGCTTTACAGTTATTCCAGTTAGTCGTACAATTAGACATGGCAATAATGATTTCCCAGGCATCCCGTCCATTCATCTATTGGTACAGTAAATTCCCAGGATTACAGCACCTTGAGCAACTCTAACTAAAAAATACTGAAAAAAAAATTAGGACATCATTCAATTATCTTCAAATCTAACAGCACAGAATGCACAGCAGAGGGAAAGCCAGTCAGAACACACAGCAGAGGGAAAGCCAGTTTGAGGAGCTAAAAATGCACCAAGAACGCTCCCTTTTAATAAGGGCAGAAGTATTCATTTATAGATGATTTACAGTGATCCCAAACGTACTTCCTCCCATGGATTGGTTTTCCTTCCCATCTGTGACATAGAGCAGCTGCCTAACGGATAACCACGCACAAACAGTTACATAAAAAGTCAAGAATGCCACTTCCCACTTGAAACCTCCTTACGACTTTAAGGAGGAAGAAAGCAAGAACTTCAGCTGGAACTGGCCGAACCACCAGAGCTAACATGCTTCCTCTGAAAAACAGATACGGAGAATTTTCCTTTTTAAGTCTGCAAGAGTGGTGTAAAGACAGGATCAGCTCCCACAGTGAAATACAGGAAGGTCTGTCTTTACAAAGCCATTGCCACACTGTGTCTACACATTTTGTCAAAGTCTCTATGGATTCATGAAATGAATTGGCAAGGGTAAGTAAAGACCTGAACAACTCCTGAATTCACAGGCAAATTTTCATTGACTCATTTCACAAAGGGCTATTGATACTCAGGTAGACCTCCCCACGGATGTTGATCTATTTGCACTTTGTGTTTAAAGTTTTTGACAGGTTCACACAAAGAGATTATTACAATACCAGTGATGGAGCAAAGAAAAAAAAAGAAAGCATGAGGAAAAGCATCAGTGGAAAGACTACAGTGCTCAGAGAAAGGCACGCTTGAATTCACATAACAGATTTTTGAGCAAGCGTGTACAGTACTACATGTGATGAGACTTTGACAATGGTACAATTAATTCCTTGGGATTTTTCCAGTTGTCAGAAGTCAGACAAAGAACATTCTGGCTGTAAAAATGGAGGAGTGACAAGAAAAATAGGACATCTGCACTTCTGTGGCAAAGGTCCAAGAAAGTTAAATACAAGAAGCTCCAAACAAGTAGACCATACAAAGCTGTCCTCTGAAGATGCTGTTACGAGTATATTTAATAAACAGGCAAATCAAATGACACAAGTTGCTCAGAGTAGAACAGCCAACCATTAATAAAACTAGGAACATCACCCAGTCTTGACTGTTGCCCTATTCAGCAGGCTATAATGACTCAAAAATACATAATGTTGGTGAGAAAAGTGGATATATCTCTTGTGTGAAACGCAGTGACTCAAAAAATACAGTCACTTCTGATTTTCTCTGTTCAAGGCATTTGTCACTAACCAGCCTCTCTTGAACTGCTACAGCCACCTAGCAGAGTTTTTAAAAGTGTTTTCTGTTATTGCTAGAGGATCTAGAAGAGAAGGAAAAAAGTTCTAAATCACAACAGGAAGGCTAGCGTCGGGGAGGACACCAAACAACCACGGTTTATCCAAGACAGAGTGCTGTGTAGCTCATAACAGTCTCTCAACAAGACTGTGGGGTCTCCATCCTCGCACATTCAAAACTCAGGTTCATAAGATCCTGAAAAAGCTTCATCCAACTTCGAAGCTCACGAGCAGTGAGTCAGGATCAGATGATCTCATAAGGTACTTTCCAACTGAAATAATTCCATGAATCAATTTCTGCTTCAGAGTGGGAATGGAAGAAAATGAAAAACATTAACTACTTACTTCATATTTCATTGTAAAGAAGCCATCACCTCCAATTCCTTCCAGTGCAAAAGCCTGTACTATTGGCCACTTTTCAACAATGAACATATCAAATATCTGTAGATGACCTGGAAAAGAAATGTTTTACAGAAACATTCTCTCACAAACACTGGCAGTTTGACCTTCTGTAAGATCTTAGAGTTGTTCTGAGATTCTAATAAAGGATCTCAATTATCCTGTCTTTGTAAAGCTTAAAATCTGCAACTGAAAACTAGTTTTTTTTATGAAGACAGTAGCTTTTAGAAACTCCTTTCTCTGCAACCCAAATTTTGTCCGTTTTTTCCTACTATCAGTCTAGTAAAGGATATTGTCTCCTTGCAAATTTCACTCCAAGACCATTAGCAAAACCACGTCCAATAAAATTCAAGATAATAAACATGGAGCTTTGTTTACTCCAATTTCTTCAAATATTTGGCCTTAAGGAAAACACTATTGACATCATCCCCGTGTTAATCAGAATTTTAAGTCAGGGAAGAGGAAAAGTTATCAGCGAAGGCGTATGCCATCTCAAGTGTGACTACCATCCTTAAGCTACACACCTTCTTTAAATACTTTCTAACAAAGAACCACCCTCGTTCCCTCACGCTCTGACCAATTAATGATTTTTCAGGCACTCGGCATATTATGCTTTCCTCAAGAGGAAGAATTAGGATACAACAAAAAGTAGGAATAACAAAAAAAACATCAAAACTCAATTAGCTTGGTTTGAACTTACACGGTTCAAGAATAGAAAGGAATTTTTTTGTTGTTTGCTTGCCTCTCACCTACAGTACTACAGATCAAAAGCCCCACACGCTCACGCTGCACAGTGAAGCACGTGCACTGCACTGCTTTTGAATTATTCACTGCTGGCGACACTGCAAAGCACACTTCACTGAACAATGCAGGATTACACTGTCCAGGCTGCAAGGCTGGCTGTGGATCATAACAGGAAGTCATGCAGTCCAGTTTTTTGCAGCGTTAAAAAAGGAAACTTGCATAACGAAATGTTTATTCTTCCCTTACATAAAGAAGTATTTATCTGGAGCCCCCATCTGAACAGAGAACTTCTATAGCAGCAGAACACACTACTCTGAATGCAAATTATTTCTTTGCCTCACACTGTGAGCATCCACTTTTCAGATGAAGTCTAAGGGCTTACATTTTTCAGAAAGAAACACGGCTCTTAAGTGAAAAGAGGCTAAAAGGAAGCTATTGACTTATTAATGCTTATTTCTTACCAAAGGCGTGGAAATCTTCATTCCCTGAACTGCATGGCTTGCACACTGCAAAACACTTTTTTCTGTAGGCATAAAAGAAGTGAACGCACCTTGGCAGCTGTACGGAATACCAATGCGGCTGCAGTCGCGAACCATGTCTACAAAGCTGGAGATTTTGAATTCCTCTGCAACTTCTTCATCTTCATACTGAAAAGAAATCATTTTAAATAATCCAATTAGGCAAATCCTAAACAAATTTTGTTAGTTTTGCACTGAAGAGAATATGTATTCTACTGATTTAATTTCATAGCACATGTAATCCACTAAAATATTACCTACAGCTTCCAGAAGCTAAAGAATCTCTTTAGCCTCTGTATTTCAGAAACTCCATCATGGCAGTGATGTGTTTAAGCCAATCTAAGTTGTTCTTTAAAAAAATCAAACTTCAGAGCAAGGTTTTTAATAAGGTTATTTGAGGGCATATTTGTATACTTTATTTTTAGCTTTCAGTGAAGTCTTTCAAAAACAGCTACTAGATTCTGGACAATTTTAAGCAACAAGATATTTTGAGAATACCAATTGATATGCCACAAAAAAATTTTCCACTGATGAAAAAAAAAAAAAACGAAAATATCACCAGTGTCACAACACTAAACTGGGAAAGCCAACCGACAAGATATGCCTCTGGCCACAGAACAAGCAATGAGAACCAACTGCTGTCTGAGGGAGAGGTAGGCGCAGGAAAAGGAGGAGGAAAGATGAGGAGACACCACCACGCAACGCTATCTTGCTGTTTCACACTAGGAGCAGGCTGAAGTTGCCTGAAGACTTCAGCAGAATGAAGAGCAGGAGGGAAGAACAAGTATCATACTTACGGCTCAGAAAAGCATAAAAACTAGACCGAAGAGAAATCACACACAAATCATTTTTATAACAGAATAAAACCCTAAGAAGGCTCTCTGATTTTTATCTGAAAAGGTACAGTTTAGCAGCAAGTCTGAAACCAACAGGCCTAGCTGGGTACTTCAGGAGTCACATTCTGGAGCAAGATCAGAAGGCAATGGTGTTTTGCCTTTTTTTTTTTACATCACAGTGCTCTGAACTTCATATCAAGTTAAATTACATGATTATGAACTTTTTGCATATAGCTCTTGTGAGCTTCAGGGTACACTCGAGAAATTTATTTTAAGAACAAGTTGTTTTAAGACAAGCCTGAATTTAAGATGCAGCCCAAGTTCCTCCATGGTGTGTTCCTTCTTCAGTCCTGGGAAGTCAGATCAAAGTCTGGGTTCAAAGCCAAGCGCCAAACAACTGCCAGTTTCTCAAGACTTAAAATTCCATTTGAATAAGAACTTGGTTTTTGGCAGGGGGCTAAAGGTTTGCTCACTATCTGCTCATGCAGGTATAAATACAGCCCGTTCCGTAAATGACACTCAAAGTTTACGCAGTATGCATCAAATTTCAGTGTCGGATCTTATTTGGCCATTTTAAAAATGCGTATTCTTTAATAATATGTTTTTTCTTCCAATAACTAGGATATTCACTAAAATACCTACGGTCTAGTTAAATGCAAGTAGAAAGGAAGGAGAGGCTATGGGTTTTGCCAGATTCATCAAAAGCTGCACAGAGCCAGGTACGGCATTGCTCTATTCATTTATAAAACTCTTCAGCTTTTTTTGGTTTCATTTTTACAAAAGCAAGCCAAAATTATTTCTACCACTGGAAAAAAAAAAAGCTTAAAAGCCACTACAGGCAACCCTCCGGTAAACAGGATGCACGTAAAGCCTGACACAGCAATGTTGTTTTATTTCTCTTTCGGAAGTAATCTAGGAACCTGTCAATTCTTACACATTAGAAACATGACTGCAAGTGCATCGCTCAGCTCACTCACACAAAACAGTAACCAAGCTAACTTTGCATTTTCAGCTTCAGAAATCAAACTTTCCCATTCATTTCCACAAACAGCGAGGCATATGGTTTACCTTTCCAGTTACACCACTGTTTGAAGCCAGTACTGCGTGACTAAGGTTACCATTTGCCACAGTACATCACAGAAAAGCCCATAAGCAAATGCAGTTTGGAATCCAAGAGCTGAGATCGCAGTTGTGCTAGCAACAGTGTGTTAAGAACTACTCCATTCTTGATTCCAAAATGCACGCGTTTTACCACCGCCAGGAATGCTTCAAGATTTGCCCTTTCAGCAGGGATTTTGGCAACAGAAAAACCTTATGAAGCCAGGCTTTAGATTTTGCTATGGCATGCTTTAACCTGTAAGCTCAGCACTCATGAGACTGGATCTAGAGCTTCTGGGACCTATGTACAAGACAGACATGGACAACCTGGAGCAAGTTCAGTGGAGGGCCACCACGACCATCAGTGGGTTGGAGCACTCGTCCTACAAGGAGAGACCCAGGCTTGTTCTGCCTAGAGCAGGCAACAGCTGGACCTCATAGTTGCCTCCAACACCCACAAAAATGTTCTTGGGATGGTGAAGCCAGGCTCTTTGCAGTGGTCTGCAGTGGCAGGATGCATGGCAAAGGTATCATTTAAAACAAGAGAGGTTCGGATTGGATAAAAGGAAACACTTTTTCACTATTAGGACAGTCAGGTAATGGAGTAGACAGCCAAGAAAATTTCTGCAGTCATCATCCTTGGACGCTTTCAACATCCAACTGCAAAAAAACCTCAAGTAACCTTATCTGATGTCATCACTAACCCTGCCTCTAGCAGGAGGCTGGACAAAGCGATCTCCAGAGGTCCCTTCTAACCGGAATAATTTCCTAATTCTGTGATCTAAACTATCAAACAGCCACATAAAACCACAATCAGTCATAAGCTCTATCACTTTTCAAGCTGGAAATGCAAGGAAATATAAAGGTTTCTCTCCCTGACCTCCCCACTCATTCTTCCACCAGCCTCACCCATTGACATTGCAGGTATTTCCAGTCTCAACTGGAATAAAATTCTAATATTCTACACCTAGACAAACAATACTTTTATTTTGTACTCCTCTAACAGCACTTCACTACGATAAACATAGCTTTTCTAATATCATCTTGACTTTTAAATGCAAGATGAAACTCACATCATTCACATGGTCTTGAAGAGCTGAAAGTTAAAGTGAAAATACATAATCAAGTTGCTTGACTTTAAATGGCTTACTAAGCCGATCTTTTCTAATATTCTAAAACTACTGGCATACAACACATTAAAACACTCCTTTGGCAGCAAATAAGGCTGTCATTGGAAATCTCAGTGCTGACTGGCGTATTTGATTCAGATTCTGCCTTTCTCACAACCCACATGTTTTTCCTCATTAAAGATCACTGACTCATGTCAAACAATAGTAATTAGTGGCAGAGGGGAGTAATTTGTCTTCATGCTCCGACAAATACAAAGTATTAAAAACATACTCTTCTTGCACACCTTCGTAAAATGATTAATACCTAGATATATATGCAGATCACTCCCCGGCTGAGTATGAAAAAGAAAAAAGGCTTCCAGAAGGAATGTTAAAAAAAAAAAAAAAAAAAAAACCGAAGTTCTACTTTGAATATCAGTTCATTAGCAATTCTCATCTGCATTCGTTTCCCACTCACCTCATTTTCAGTCAGACAGTGAAAATGCAAGTTCCTCCAGTACGCCACATATGGCAAAAGATGATTATAATTCACAGGGTTACAGTACAGATGGACACTGTCACGTTTTACTAATATGATTATATCTGCAACAAGCAGAACAAATATTATTTCAGTATCAGGACTCCACACACACAGAAGAATTATATGGACACAACCCCCCCATCCCTAGAAACTGAACAGAAAACACTTTTCCTATAACGTTCCTAACTCCCACAATACAAGAACTGTTTAACTATTTGAACGTAGAATCATTCCCCACTTCTTTAAAAAAAGAAATAGTTGGCAGCCATATACAGTTCCAAGTACAGCAGTACTGAGCAGAACAATTGTGGGTTTATTCTCAAGTCTTGCACAGAACTTGCATCAGCCTGTCCCTTGAAAAGCCAAGAGTGTTGGCGCAGAGTCCTTACAGAGCACTTACAAAACTCTAAACGATGGTTGCTCTTGCCTGGGATTATATCAGAAGGTTGCTCCAACCGAAAACGAGCACTGCAGCCTATGGGGCAGATATTTAAAGTTTCATGCAAATAAGGGAATAACAACCTATGATCACAGTGACCGGTCACCTTTCAAAGACTAAAAAGCGAGTTAAGGAAGAAAAAAAAAAAAAAAAAAAAAAAAAAAAAGTAAAAAAGAGCTCAAGTATTTTAGAACTCTGGAGGTATGATCACACACTAATTAATAACACATGTACATACATACCGTGACTGAGTTAGGACTTCTCATAATGGGATGTTTTTGTCTCGGTTTAGAACACCCAGAGGAATGTATGGAGGGGGCACACGTTTAAAAACAAGAGCTCCTCAGCAGGATTTTTAAGAACAGTTTTTCAGGTGTACATACAAAACTAGAGATTTACTGACTTTTTTTCTTGGGTGTTTTTTTTTTTTTTGAGATACGTCCCTTTTTCTGCTCACTCTCCCTCCAGAAAGACTGAAGAATAGGTAAAAACGCTGAGTACGTTACTCACCATCAAGAACTTCTTCAGGAAACCCGGTTCTTTCAAAGTCGTTGTTATTCTGGTTATACAAGCCAAAAAGCAGGTAATTTGCCAGTTCCCTGCAACCTTCATTGTACCGACTGTCTATTCCTGTGAAAGCAAAACCATATGTGAAGCGTTACGTGTCCTAACATCATACACCTGTAAAGTTTGTTTTCTTATCTAATAAGAGAACTTTAAAACAGGAGTATTAATTCAACTCCTTTTCCATAGTCAGTGGGCACCTATGCCCGTTGAACATTTTGGGAAAACAGAGTAGGGAAAAAGGAGTTTTTGCAAGGTTATTGCCACACACTGACATTCCACTCTTGACCTAAATCCACAGGCATTGCTTCAAAAAAAATCAATAAGTCTAGCTTTCTGCAGTGCTCTGCATCAACAAAATTTCAATTTTATCTGGTAATTCAAACTTTAACATCTGTCTGTATGCTGTATGCGTTCTAATTAATATGTTCTTGATTGAAGCTTCCTAACAAACTAATCCCGTGACCTAAATCTCCTGCTTTAGAATACATGATTAAACATTATCTCATCAGTGTTATAGCGCAATCCCTGAGTCACCAGAAAGCCAGTGTGGGCTCCTCACAAATCATGAAAAGATACTCTGGTAAAACATACGGTATACAAAGAGCTTCCAAGGAAAGCCTTTTCTGGTCTTCGGGAAAATAAAATTAAAACAACTGAAGATCTGAAGCGCGAAGAGATAGAAGATGAATACAAAAAGAAAGGAAACAGGCCACAGATTTAGGAAGTACTTTCATCTCTCTGGAAGGCAGTCACAGCCATAATTCCTAATTGTACTGTAATAAATCAAGTTTTATCCAAAAGCAAAACTATGCATGAAGTTGACAGAGGTCAGTATTGACTGCTACAGAAGTTCCCATAAATACCAATGTCAAGTTTTCCCACCAAGTTGTATCAGGATAGAGTTGGATGGCTGCCAGTAAATCAAGATGTGTCACCACTGTCCCAAGGAGAGATGGGTACACTGATAATGTAGCAACACAGACTGGATGCCTGAGGTTCAGGACCTGCATCGGGAACCGAGCCACCCAAGAGCCACCTGAACTTACCAGAAATTGCAACAAACACTATGTTCTCCTAATTATTTTCCTTTTTTCAAGATTTAAAGTGCTAACCAGATGCCATGTCTACATCCAGCTACTGAATCCCACAACTTAATGAACTCCCCTGTTTGTTTAGCAACTGGCCTTTGGATAGCTCATGTACATTCCAAGATACCAGATACTTGGTCTGAGGCTACAGAGGAGACAAATTCAAGCACTGCAAATGATGATGAACCTTCATAGGACTGTTCCTCGCTCACAGCTTCATGGTTAATGGTACCAGTGCATTGCAATCCTTCAACTGTGCTGGGAAAGGGCAAAACTGCGTCACATCTGCCCCAGCCTCCCCAGCCCTCAAAAATCTTCCCCACCACAACTCTTGAATCCTCATTCCGCTGCTATCTAGCTTCTAGCACTGATCTCCCATTCATACAAATACATCCTTGGAGCACGCTCTTTTTAAAACACGTCACAACTCTGCGTGTTCGGAGGCATCCCTTGGCAAAGGGAGTATGAAGAGCCTTAGCAGTCAATCTAACTCAGGTCATGGTATCGGTAAGACTCAGGTAAGTAATGCTCAGACCCTGTCACTCATTTTTGCCCCACTGCTACAACGTTCTGTCTTCGCTATTCCAATAATTTTCTGCATAACCAGACTGCCCTGGATCTGGGAACTCAAGAGAGACAGGGCGCAAAAGAAGGAGAACACGCTGTCTCCATTTTATTTACATTTTCAGCCCCACGAAAGCAGGCACATCAATGTAATCTAGAATTCAACTCAACACACTAATATTGGTGCCAAAGTCTTTAGGCGGGATTTTAGTTACAATCAAGTGTGGA
Organism: Chlamydotis macqueenii; assembly: GCF_036417535.1. Classification (NCBI taxonomy): domain Eukaryota; kingdom Metazoa; phylum Chordata; class Aves; order Otidiformes; family Otididae; genus Chlamydotis; species Chlamydotis macqueenii. Next base: position 82,155,831 of record NC_141559.1, read on the forward strand.
GACTCTATTCTTCCAGGCAGCAACCACTCCATTGTTCTGGGGAACTCCATTTAAACACAGGCTCCTTGAAATCAGCTACAGCCTTGGAAAGCTAGCACACACAAGGTCCTGAAGACAATCTGTTTTACTGATTACTTGCCTAACTTAGGCAACTTTTGAAACCAATCGGATGGGCAATAATCTAGCACAAAGCAGGAGTTAGGACAGTCCCTTTCAGTGGCAGCAAGCTGTTAGACCAGTTGATCTGCAAGCAGCATGACTGGTGTTTCACAAGCAAACATCACCTCTCATATCCAGTGTTCATCTACCAAGACACCTTCAACTACGGGCCAAACGGCACGGATGAAAGCAGCCATGACATTTGCACTTTTTCCTTTCATGCTCTTTGCGAGGGTCTCCAAAGCTTGAACAGACAAGGCGGTGTGCTCAGGGACAGGCTACAGAATAACACCCAGTGAAGCAGAAAATGGAACAGATTATTTTCAAGTCTGGAAGTGCAGAACAAAAATGAGAAAAGAAAAAATATGTCACCATCACTATGAGTTTGAGGTTTTATCTGGGTGCACTAGCTCTTCTCCAAGCTTGAAGCTGAAAAGATCTCCAAAGCTAACGACCAAAACTTCACTTGTTCAGTTACTGACAGAAGGAGGGGGAAGAGAAGACAAAAAGAAGATTCTAACAAAGGGGGCAGCTGATAAGCTTAACTCTTATAACAGAGGACACGGGTGAATTTATTGCTTGCAGAGCACTGACAGGCATTAGCCGACCATAAAACTATTAACTCTGTAGAATACTTGGTTTCTGTGTTATTTGGGGTGGGTTTTTTTAGTATCCAGTACAGACAGGAGCTTACATAGTGAGGCTTTAATATTATTCTACAGAAACATATGGAGTTAAGTGAATAGATATAGTTAGCGGAAAATAAACAGGAAAGGAAACAATGACAGAGATAAGATACCTCCAGAAACCCTATCAGGACTCCTCAGCAGAACAATGGGGAAAGCTATTAATTAGGAAACCCCCACGCCTGTCTCCAGCTGAGCTGGGAGTTCAGTAACTCCCTGTCTGTTCCCAGCTCATCGCAAGGGTGTAGTTAGACAATGAGCCAGTCTAGCAGCTCACTGGGAGCCATTCCTGCTCCTTCGCCTGCACGCACCGCTTATCTGACCTTGCAAGAAGCTCATTCAGTTTGCTAAATTGGCAGAAAGCTAGTTTGGCCAAGTACGGGGAAAAATTAAAAAAAAAAAAATGTCTGCTTAGTGCAAGATATCAAACAAGCACCAGCAATGATGCAAAATGCACGTGGGGAGGAAACGGAGTTTGCAAGAAGTATTCAGCTCAGCCACCTCTCACATCCGGGACTTTACAGTTGCTAAGCTGACATAAACATAGCCTACAGGTAAAAAAAGTCCTGCTTTTTGTCCCAGCCACGCACTTCTGACACACCCTTGAGTATCAAAACAAAGAATAGTTGTTTCCTAACACATTAAACAGGCATGGGAGGTCCAGGGACACCAGGGAGGCAGCAGGAAGGGGAGGCTGGAGAGAACGGCCAGATCACCATTAGACAGCTGCCCAAAACCAACATGCACTTGTGGAACTGCCATCTAAAAGAAGGAGCACAATAATAACTAAAATACTCTCCGTTGGGAAAGGGAACGGGATGAACGATCAGTCCAATGTACCAAATGTAGGTGAGGTTGCTTCCATATCCTCAGAGCAAGAGCTCTGTGTAGGATGGATATAAAAAGCAAGGCAAAATACACGTAAAGATTCACCGGCACAGCCTCTGAAGCATTCCTATCTTCTTCAGTAAATACCAAGATCTGTAAAAAATTAGCTTAGCCATGCTGAACTGTGAAACAGTTTGAGCTACAATCAGATTTATAGATATAACCTACTGAAACTAAACACACACCCTCAGAAATCAGATCCACTTAACTCTGAGCTGAAAGTCTCTGTTGAAAGGTAAGATGCAAGAAACACCACTGTTAAAAAAAAATAGTTTAGAGTATAATTGAAGTAGTTTGCTATACTGTTTCCTTAGCAACTCCAGCTGAGACATCATAGCTTTTTAGAGACACTTGACATGCCAACCTCCAAATTTCTTTTTCCTGCCAGCTGTGATGTCTTTTCTCCCCAGCAAAGAATGCAGGAATGGTACCATTCATCCACTTCAAAACAAGATTATAGGATTCTTTTAAAAAATCAGCTGTAACTACATTTAAATAATTTTATTAATAACTGCTCAGTTCTCACGTCTCTCTGGAATCTTACGATGTTTTTAATTTCAGTATAAGCATTAACCTACTTGAAGCGAAGCTATGGAAGTTTACATTGTTTTTACCTCACAGTGCAGTACGTAAAATTAAAGTTGGAGTGAGGGAAAAGCATTAAAGACATTAATTAAAGACATTAAAGACAGCCGAGTGAAATATAACATGCACTGACTGTAAAAAACGTAGTTGTAAGACTCCATATTTTTGGTCAGCCCAACCTTGTATCTGAAGACAGATTTAATGCATTTATAAGAGTGACGTGCCAGCTTAATCCGAAGTTACGTGAGCAATTCGGCAGGCTACGTTAGACAGGTCAGATTAGACAACAGTCCCATTGTGGGTGCTGAAAGAGATTAGGGCAAAGCACAAGCCTAACAACAAAACACGCTTCCTATATTTCCGTAACAGAAATGCTTAATTATGGAGAGGTATGGTCTTGTGCATGGACTTACATACTCCACATTACACTGAGGATTACACAAAGCAATTCCTTTTGCCTGCAATGCCTTCCCTAAAGCTGTAAGATGTTTTGAGTGACTCTTCTTTGCTTGGGACTTACTGCAGCCTCAGAATTAATAACGATAAAAAAATATTACAGTGACAATGGTGAGATGGCCCACCTTGACATATTTTATTAAATTAGACTAGCATCAAATGCAAAAAAAAACCAAGTACTTAATCCTGTATGATTACGTTTCCTTGGAAGGTTGACACAGTGAGCTCACAGACCTTCTAGCTGTGAAGTTACTACTTAGCCAAAGACTTCTGAAACTCCTACCCTAGAGAACGCGGGATAGGAAGAGTCATGTCATACAGCAGGCATCGACCAAAAGAGAACTAAGTTATAAACATTTACAACTGTTTTGTATTTCAGTAAACAAGCTTCACATTCTCTTGTTACATCATTAAAAAAAAAAAAAAAAAGAAAAAAAAAAACCAGAAAAAACCCCAAACCCAGGCTGTTCTATCACTTCTTAATGCAAGCTCATTACTACACACAGCTCCTTTAGGGCTACATTAAACTTCTCCATCTTTAACTGTAATACATTATTTAAACAATCACTCCTCAGTGCTATTCTCTAAGGAATTTCCATCATCATTCCTGACTTTTTCCTTTAATATCTTGATGCTGATTATATCATTAGAAACAAGAGTCAATGTTACCTGCAAAAATGATATTAAAGCAGTACAAAAAAAAAAAATCTGTTACTTTCCTGCAGCATACTTGCACACGTAGCTCTATTTCATACCCCCCTTTTCTCCCAATCCCAGAGGAAATAAAGCACAAAACCACATGCTGCTTATACGCCACCATTTGGCTTGCAACTGCCTACTGAGTTTCTCACGCGACTCTTTAAATGCATTTTTAATTACTTCTCCTGAGGAAACACCTCCCTCCCTCCTCTTAAACTCAGGTTTTATTAATTCTGTCAGTTTTCTGATTATTCCCCGACTCCCAACATCTCTTACAAGCCAAGCCTGCTCTCAACCACCACCCCCCATAGCTCTGCATCTCATGATCCCCAACCTTGGTGCTCCTCTGCTTTTCTCGACTCCCTTAACCTCAGCACCTTCTAATCCCTTCCACTTCCCTGCCTCCATGGGGAAACCAGCTGCAACGCATCTGCCTTCATCCTTGAGCTTTCAGGTCAAGCACCAGCTAGAAAGCAAACACTGCCCAGACAGCTGAATGTGTACTCCAAACAGATATGGATCGAATGCTCCCCATCTTTCCTTCAATTTGGATGTTAACAAAGATTCTCCCTTCCCTCTAGCCACTTAATTTCGATGAGGCTTGGAAGAACGTTGGTATCCCTATCACTGTTGTAGCAAGTTTGCCTCAAATCACTAAATAGGCCTAAAAATTATTCAGAGAGAAAAAGAGCGTAACAACCAGGTAGTCCTGAGAAGCAGGGCTGGGGCTTGGGGTAGGAAGGAGGAGATGACCTTCATCATTCTGAAACTCATGGTATCTTTGTCAGTACAGCGAGAACAAAAAGGAGGCGAGGGAGGGGAAGTAAAACCAACCTAAAATGCAAAGGATTCCATCGGGTTGAGATTTGCTGCTCTGTGTCAGGATACTCTGAATGTTTCGAAGGCGGCTGCAGCTGCAAAAAAAAGAGAATTGATCTTTAAGGTCAGTGTTTTGAAGTGCACAAACTAAGCAGGCTAAAGAGTTGACCCAGCTTTTTACCTTTATTATATAAACTACGTGAACACAGTTCAACTTGGGTATCTGTTATCTGAAATACACTTAAATCCCATCTCAAACCACCCCCAGATTATTTATTTTTGTCAACTAAAAGTACATAGCCCTGAAAGAGGACTAGCACACGTAACTACCCCTTCTAACCAAGTGCCCTATTAATCTCTAATAACCTCTAGCAAAGATTTCTGTTCAACTTTCCTCTCATCAAGCCAGCAACACTCCTTTCTCTACCAGAGAAGCAGATCGCAAAGCAACGTGGGGCAGAAAGCTGACAAGGGAAGAGGCTGCAGCATCTCCTACACCCCAGAGGAGTTTGCAAAAGATGATTTTCAGCACACCCAGCACCTTCAGACTGCTCCCACCCTGTGTAACTCCATAACACAGACACATCCCAGACCCCCTACAAGCTCAAAGGGATCTTTGTAGGGGAGAAGGGGGAGAAGAGGGCTCCATCCCCCCTTGCAAACCTGCAGGGTCTCATCCTTGTCCTCAGTCAATAAAGCACCAGTGTCACGCTATCTGCGGTGTCCCAGTGATGCTTTTGCTCACCAGTACGGTGAGGACTCAAATGGGTCGCCCTGTCATTATTACAAGTACATACACAAGCAGAAATGCAGAACCAAGGGAACTTCCAGAAAAAAAATAAAGCAATTTGAGTGAGCACTCTGAGATAGACAGCTCTTGACCAGGAGATCTCTTATAATTTCAGTTCCAGGTACTCCAGTTTTCCCTTGCACGTGGCATTACTCTCTAGAATTTTACTTAAACTAGCGAGTGCCCAGTCAGGAAGTAAAACACAGCCCAGAACAACTCTAAATGAGTTACTTAGTGCAAATTATAAAAGTAGGAACTTCTGCCCCTCCACGCCCAAAGAAACACCCAGATCATTTTCCTAAGGCACACGTTACCTTTCTCATAACTTTCGTATTACAACCATGATTTTTTTTCTAAAATGAACAGTTAGGGAGAATTTTAAATTTAAAGTATAATCTTTGATAATCTGCCTTAAAAAGAAATGAAACAATACCAAGTCTTGCCAAGATTTTCATAATTAAAAGGAATTATTTATTATGTGCAGTTTAATTTAGTTGTCCAATACGTATCTTTAAACCAGGGAAAAAAATTCAGCTACAACAGACACAGAGAGCAACATAATTCATGCTTCTAGGCAATATTTTGTGAGCTTGTTTTAGTACAGACAGAAGGCAAGAATTTCACTGCTGATATTACTCAATGTGCTTTCTTGTTTATAGTCTTGTTTACATAACTAGGAGCTGATCAGCTCTAGGAAACAAATGTCTCTTACAGCAACACTGCAACGGAGCTAAATTTATGATCTGGTCAGATAAACAAGAATTCCTATTTGCATTGTTACTTAAGCCAAGTAAAAAGCGAATAGATCTTTTCAGTAATATCACAATTATCACGCTCTGCTTTCTCCGAGAGACAGAGTGAGCACAAAAGCCTTACGTTATAGCTAATCTAAGTGCAATTCAAACATCCACAGTAAAGGACAGACAACTTTTGAAGATACTTTCATAGCAAGTACAAAATCAGTGCAAACCACTCCATTGTTTCCCCCCCCCCCCCATTTTAGGTTGGCTACTTGAGTTCTGAATCCCTCAATTCTTCTATTTGCCACAAACTTTCCAACTCATATTACATGCTGGACTGTACCACAGCCCACTGTATGTATGAATGGATGTTTTGATCCAGTCTGAGATATAGAAACAGAAATTAAAGCCACCGATGACAGCAAAAAGACACCTAATCAGGTTCTACCAGATGTTGGTGCCCATGCTATGAAAGAAACACTGAATTTCATGCCGCACATTTTAGTAACTTCTAATTATTAGTTCTTTAAGACCTAACCTAAAACTGTAGCTCGCAGCCATCCACATTTAAGGTTTTGTATCTTATTCTGGAAGATATCATCCCACCACTAAACAGGACCCCAGACTAGCTAGGTGAGAGACGATCCACTACGGCAAGCTCCTATTTTTATACTTCTCATGTCAAAAGACCAAGAGGAGAAAAAAAATGCTAGACTCTTCATTGTAGGTACGAGCAAATTTGACTTATTTCATTTGATAGATGCAAACAAGCCTACGGTTGTTTAAGGACCAGCTCCAGACAAGCAGAATGTCTAGAGTCTCTGTAAAACACAAGAGAATGGAAGCAACTTTTCGTACACACAAAGTCCACATAACAACAAAAATGCTTTTCAGCCTATGTGCAAAGGGTCGTTCAAGAGAAATCCACGCGTCCCGAAACTCCGAAGGACAGACTGAAGGGACTGCGAGAAGGGATTTCTGCGATGACACGAGCAGCGGCTTCCAGACTGACTTTATGAAAGCATTTACCGTATCAGAGCATGCACCTTCCCGCTTCTGCTCAGAGTGAGAAAAGAAACTGTCATTAGAAAAAAAATATTAGGAATGCTTCCAAACTGAAGGCACAAGAGGTAGATTTTTTAATCAACTCCTGTCAGAAACAAGACGTAAAAATCCTGCTACTACTGGTGTTCAACTTCTGCTCTCAAGGCAAATTTAAGTAATTCTCCCGCCAAAGACGGGTTTGTCTGGATTGTAAAACATTTTTAAAACCTCTTACGCATTATAAGCACAGCACAAATACATATATTGATTTTGCTATCAATTTTTTTCCCCTTCTACTGATCACTTTTAAAAGAAAGGAACGGTTCGAACTCAGACACAGAACATGCACGGAAACTCCTTGTAACAAACTCACGGGGAAGATACTCTCATGTACTAAAAAATATTATTATGTGATACAACTTAAGTTATTCCTAAGATCTTGAAATTTAAACTTCACACTAACAACTCTGACAAAAGGGAGATCTGATCAAATACATTTAGCACCTGAAAATGAGCGTAACAAGCCTGTGCAACGGGACCAGAGCAGAGCAAAGCAAAATTCAGAATTTTTTTATCTTCTTGAGCCCCATGAAAGCATTTTTTTAAAATCTGTTCAAATAATGTGTGGTGGAGGGAAAAGAGGAAGAGGAACCGAAGGAGAAAAGTTCTTGCATGTTTGTTCTGGATTTTCAAGTTGTGATTTAAGGTTTGGAATTTTACTCTCCTAGAATGACTTTCAGTATCTTTCACAGATAACTGTAACTTTGGTGCACCCCTTAAAAAAAAAAAAATTCAGATTGAGCTGCTAAGAAATATCTGCCAAGCGCAGCTGAATGGCAGTGCCACACTTCCTTCAGGAGACTGTCCTGACATAAAAGGAAAAAGCCCAGGGCAAATTATATGTTCAATATTTCTTAGTGACCATAAAGATGTTTATTTCAATCATAATATTAAACAGCCTTCAGCAGAATATTATTCTTTGCCTCATTTAAAAAAAGTTGTTTCTACGAACGAAATCTTTGGAAAAGCTTCTTCACAGGAACATTTCCAACATCATTTTGAGTGTGTATAAATCATTATATTCAAAGGTTGACATTAAAAACAGATGACTTCTGTGTCTGAAGAAAGAGGTTATTCAGAAATGGTGAAGAGGATAATTAGAATTCTTACTACATGCTTTTAAACAATGCCGGGTAAACCGTGTATAAAGTCAGAGAAAAAAAGACGGCATTTTCTTGCATTTCGCATTAAACAGTCATCTGCCAAAAACAAAGAAACCATCCTGGGAACAAAATTCCATGACTTTTCCCGTCTCCAAAGCAAGTGCTCTAGCAAGGGTACTGACTTTTACTCCTTTTCATTTTACCACAGTAATCCAATTTCAAACAGAAACCAAGAAGAACGACTTCCCCACAACTGCGTAACCCTTTGGGCTTCGGAACGCTTCGCTGGAAGATGTGGCTCTGGATCCACCCACGTACGCAACCGCCTCTAAATTTTACAGTAGCTTGGTGCTGAAAAATCAGCATTAGGTGGTTCGACAACACAATCACATGAAGCCTTCCTATGGAAACCCCAAATTCCTGGACTTCAGTGAGAGGTTGGACAGGACACGAGCTGCAAGCTCCTTAAACTAGGTCTATTCCAACCACATCCAATGAGACCAGCACAGACAACCAGACTGGTTTAGAAGTGCGTAAGGAGCTGAAGTAGGCGAAATGAGAATTTTTCCAGCGCCCACGTTTGAACAGAAGACGCGATTTCTACATCGGCTTAAGGCGGGACAAGAGCCCACGGTGCTGCAAGGGTCGGTCTCGCCCTTCTCGTTGCCTTTGTATCTGCACTACCAACCTCAAAGCCATGCGTCAGGTCAGACCAGCTGACGGATCCAAACAAACTCTAGCCTAGGAACGAAAAAAAAAAATACTGTTTCCAAACACCAGCAAGCTGATCTGACTGCTGATGAGGGCAGGTCAAAGGGCAAAGCCACATTTTGGGGTGACATCTGGCAATGAAGTGTGCGTGGGCCAATTAAGAAACTATACATCGAGGTACTTGAAATTCTGCTAATCTTGGACTAGATCCAAAAAAAGGGGAAGATAATTGACAGTCATTAACTTCTAAGAATTAGCGCTCATCTGTTCTCATGTCTTCATACTAATTATGCAAAGTACCTTGCTGTACAACAGTCCGGCCTGTCACAACTTCGTCACAGGCACGGCGCTGCATGTTGGCAAATAAAGAGAATATTAACAACTGTCCCTTCCTCAATCAGAGGGGACAAATGCATTTTTTAAATAATGCCACACAGTATTTAAATTTTCATTTTATTTGTTTCCACAACGCATTATTTTCTTCTGCATCCCTTTCTGATAGCTGAATTTATTCTGTGCACAAGCTTCCTTTTCTTGACATTGTAATCCAGCAGTACTAAAGCAGCAACGATTGATCCCTGATTGATTCCCGATTGATTCCCACAGGCTGGCTTACCATAAGTCTGGAATGGCCGCTGCTGCGGTTCACATGCGACTCAGCTGACAAAGGATGCGATTTCCCTGCGTTCAGTATGTTGTGCTTCATATTGGCAGATGTTACGCTCCTCCCCCACAAAGGCTAGGCAGCCTTAAAAACCCACACGTGGTAAAGCTTTGATAGATAGCAGAGAACAAGGGGAAAAAAAAATCTGAGACATCCCTGGCAAGCTTGTGCAAATCCTCACATTAACAAGGCTCATCTTCAGGGAATGACTTGAATAGATTCATCCTGTCTGCCCAAGACAGACACTGGTTTTAACATTATGTACTTGATTTAAAAATAAATTAATATAATGGAAAGATAAAATAGTTCATTTTTTTTCCAGATCTCACTTCTCGTTAACCCGCTGCTACCACCATCTATTTCCACTCTACCCTCAAAAAAATCAAGTTTATTTTTCACGGGCCTTTCCTTGACCTCACAATTTCTACCAGAAACATTGTTATCGTCTGCTTTTATTAGAGAACAGGATTTCCCTGGATTTCCCACATTGTGACGTTATCACCGTCTTAATACATTCCTGAAAACAGAAACCAGACATCAGACTGGGTTAAAGACACTCAGAATTTCAAAAGCAGTTTATTTGACATTTACTATCTAGCTTGAACAATAACATGCTTTCTCAGTTTCATTTTTTTTTCTAGGCTCACCAAAATAACTGGTTTACTGCTTGGCACTCACAAAAGAATGGCATTCACCCACCTTAAAATACATGACAATTTTCCAGCTATTTTCTAAATTTCTCTACAAACGTAGGGAACTTGACTGCAAATAGGAAATCTAGCAATTTCAAAAACACTTAGGTTTAGGAACAGTAAGTAGCAAATACTAAAACTGGATGTAAAGGAAGAAATTTCAACTCTGTGAGCATTTTACAGGACCAAATTTCTTGCTTATTGACTTTAAACGGAGAGTAATATTCAATTTCTTAATTCAGAGACCCCAAAGAGCACAGGAACAAGCATGAATCTCTCCTCACTAAAAATTTAAGACTACCTGGTGCGAATTACAAGCTTTTTCAGGATCTTCAGGACTTCGGCACGTCTGAACAGCAGCACTATTTATTAAGAATGCACATCCATATTCACACTGGTATTTTCTGTAACCACGCTGGATAGTGCAGCCCTTCGGCGTACTGGTTTACTGTAAGCAGCTCACAGACTGGGCCTCAACATCAGCTAACGGGCTGGAAACGAACTTCTTCCATGGGTGCAATCAAATGACAGGTTGCCCATCACCTACCCAGGCATACTGGCCAGTCAGCCCTGCAGCCTCAACGCATTCGTCGTTTAACAGACTGATTTACAAACACCAGCTCTGCATTTTCACTTTCTTAAATCGCAGCATGCTAGAAGGCACCAACTACTCCTCAAAAAAAAAAAAAAAAAAAAATCATTTTTTTTACACTGAGGGTGGTGGAACACTGGCCCAGGTTGCCCAGAGAGGTGGTGGATGCCCCAACCCTGGAAACATTCCAGGCCAGGTTGGCCGGGGCTCTGAGCAACCTGATCTGGTTGGAGATGTCCCTGCTCCGTGCAGGGGGGTTGGACTGGCTGGGCTTTGAAGGTCCCTTCCCACCCAAACCCTTCTGTGATTCTATTACCACCTGAGAAAAGGACAACATTTGAGGAAGCCGGAAAGACTAGCAGCTGGAGTTTCATTATTCTGCCACCAGTCAGTCTCTGACCAGCAAGACAAGGCGAGCGTCTGGCACTTCAGCAGAAATCAGAAGCGAAGCCACAGCGCCTTAAGACCAAATTTACTTTCAGAGCCCATTACCGGGCCACAGCCACTGCAGCCACAAAGCACGAAGCCAGATGCTTTGCCCTCAGTTCAAGCTGAACGACCGCGAAGGGGAAACTTTGGCCGAAGCTCCAAAGGCTGCTGCGTTAATGCAATAGCTCTGCTCCTCTCCTCGGCAACTCTTCCTTCCCAAGCACTTTTTCTACCTTTCTATTCCTATCAACTGTATAGTCCCACGTCCCTCTCAACTTTGGCTGCAGCCTAGCTCTCATTAGACCCGCTGCCATCTTCCCTAACATGGCAGAAACCCATCCACATTCACGGCTTGTTTCTCTTTTTTTTTTTTTCCCCCCCTCCTGTACTTCAGCGAGCTAAATTAGCTCCCTCTTTACATAGCTAAAATACAGCACATTCCTTTAAGACATTTCAGTGAAACCACGCTATTACAAAATCCTGAACCCCAGCATCATTACGTAAGGAACACATGGATACAAACTGTTAATCTTTCAACGCAGACGTGCCCCCTGTTAAAACTGCTTGGGAAACCACAACAATTCTTCCATCCCTGCACCACCATGCTCCCAAACGCCCCACCGACTGCTCCTCTGAAGCCGTAGGGAAAAAGCCACGTACTTAACCGCTACGTGATTACAACCAGAACGGTTTAGAGGATGAGAATATTAGGCATACAGGCAGAGACAACAGAAAAATTAACCCAAGTACTCATTTTCCATCTCTCCACAGACACATGGTGAGAACTAATCTGTATTACATTACCAACGTGAGTAATTAATCATGAGGATTTGCCTACTCTATTTTACACAAAGGTAACGCAAAATTGGGTGGGTCCAGAGCCCTCCCAAACAGAACAAATTCACACTGATGTTAGATGGTGGCATTTAACAAAAGCACGTCACAGAAATTTTGTTCAGAAATGCCTGTATTCTTAAGGAAAACACTCGTTCACCACTAAACACAAGACACATGAAACATGACATCACTTTCTAAAAAGGCATATCCTTCTTTGGGCAACACTCATCTCTTAGCTAAGGGGTTTGTTTGGTTTTTTTTTTCCCTTTTTTATTTATAAACCCATTCTTTACTTGCTTTTGTTGTTACAGTGCTGAGGGTCGCCGTGGTAAGTGCCAGCTCCCAACACACCAAACGGCAGACCAAAGCTCTGAAGTATGTGGAAGAACTCCAAGAATTATCTCCGGCCGTTTCTCTATTCTTTATATAGTCTTAAGAATTTTTCCATTCCTGTTTGGGACTTGGGGGTAGGAGGAGGAGGAGGAGGGTAACGGATTGTTTTGTTTTAAGTTATTTTTATTAACTGCCTGCTATCTCCTGACCGCTTGGGAAATTTATTGCAAACACTGGCCTCCCTGCCTCCATCTGGCTTGGAAAAAAAAACCAAAAAAAAAAAAAAAAACTGCACAAGAACGAATGTTGAGGAGGAAAAAAAATTAACGGATGGCATGCCTCCTACAAACATGCCAAATTACAGACGCTGTCTGGATCTCCCAGTGGAGCCAAAAAGCTTGCAGATGTTCACAGAGAGTCTGAGTGTTCTCATGACAACTCTAAAACAAGATCTCTGATTACCAAAATCACTCATAAAGAGAGAGGCGTGAGTGGAAACCATTTTCTCTTTCAGCCTTTTTTCACCATCTTGGTACTGAGCATGCATTTTTAAATACTTTCCAGCTATAAACAAATACTAAGCTCGTTCTAAGCAAGTAAGATTAATTTATTCAGTGAAAAAAATGATTTGAAAAGGTCACTTTTCTTTCCCTTTTACGATCATTCCGTTTCTAACGGCGGGCAGGGAAGGAACATAACCATCACAGAACAGCCATGTTCGTGTATTTCAAGCAAACAGAACGACCTCCATTTCTCTGTCACAGCGCAGAATTCCTCAGTTCACAGGCATATTGTCTGAAAAGTAAAAAAGCTTTTCTTCCCTCCCTGAACAAAATACCAAAACCTTTTTTTATTTTTTTTTTTAAGTAAAAGCTACAGCAAACATATAACCACTTCAATGCTCAGGTAGCTTGGCCAACTGTTTGTGATTCACACACAGTTCTGCAATCGACGTGCAATGTCCCTGTTACTCTATTATCTGCCTTCACACTGGTGAACACTTCCACGTATTGTGCGGCAACTATCGAAAGCATCAAGCGCTGCAGTTCCTGGGTTGTTCTTTGTGATATTCAGGCACTTCAGATAACACACAGTAGCCTAATACACAAAGATGGGTGCACCTTAAGTCTTTAGAAGGAAATAAAGCTTCAGCAACCCAAGGATACCTGAGCTGACACCTGAGCTCCCATAGAGCCAACGCTATTCTCTGACACGTCTCCACGCCCCATCTCACGTTCCATCCTCCACACTTCCGAAGCTCTAAGGATGTTATCGCCTTCATACCCTCAAGCAGTTCTCCACAAGCCACCCAGTAGGTGCCCACACAAACACAGAAACTCCTCTCCCAAGTACCTACCCCTACCCTAATTCAGCTTTCCTACCTTTCCCCAAGCCTTTTTTCCCAACTTCCAAGGTAGCCCCGCGCTCGTCCCCTCCCAAACCAGACCCAGGCTTTGCTCCCTGCAATAACGCTATTCCAAGGCCGCTCTCTCCAGACCAGCCCCTCTCCAAGGCCCCCAAAGCTCTCTTTTTCACCCCCCAGTCCATCACAGCCTCCAGCATGCCCTCCTCCAGTGGGATTCAGGATTTGCCAACCCCTACACCTGCAAAGCCGAGTCAGGCCCCTGCCCGCCATCCTGGCACGGCCATCACCGCTTCTCTCCCAGTAGCCACCTACAAAATCAGCCACCCCCCAGCGACGGCCCATCCCTTGGCCCCATAGCCCCAGCCCTTCACATGCCACTCCTAATGCTCCAGCCCCCCACAACCACCCCAACCTCCTTAATGACTCCAAATCCCCCTGCAATACCCCCCAAAAATCCTTAATGCCCCCTGCACACAACACCTCTCCTTATCGCCCCCAACCCCCCATTTTAGCCTGCATCAGCCCCCCCAAAACCCTTAACAACCTTCCCGCCCCAACACCCCATTTTCCCCCCAGTCACCACTTCCACTGCCCACAGCTCTCCGAACACCCCAATTTCTCCCCCGCCAAACCTCTTGACGCCCCCAACCTCCTCCCCATCAACTCCCCCCAAAACCTCCGCACCCTCCCTCCTCCTCCTTTCACACCCCTGCCCCGCTCCATACAGCCCCTTCAACACCCCCCGGCCCCTCAGTGCCCCCCAACACCCGGCCCCACCCCACCAGCACCCCCAGTGCAGCCCAAAGCCCGGCCCTTCCCTCTCAGCTCCCTCCCCCCTCCCCGCACTCTCAACGGTCCCCGCTCCCCGTTACCTGACGAAGGCCTCGGCGGCCCGGGGCCGGCGCGGAGAGGGGCGCGGGGCCGGCGGGAGGAGCGCGGAGCGGCCGCACAGCGCCATGGCGACGGCGATGCGGGGAACGGGAGCGGGCAGCCGGCACCACCGCGGCCGCTGCGCCCCGCCCCGCACGCACCAACGCGCTGCCCGCCGCAGGGAGGAGGGGGGGGGGAGCAGCGGCAGGGCAGCGCCGCCGCCCCCTGTCTTCGCTTTTCAGGCCGCGCAGGATTGAGCCCGAACTTCTCTCCGTCGCCTACGGAGCGGGGCCGGGAAGTTTGCTACAACCGACAAGAGCTGGGAGGAAAAAAAAGCGGAGGAGACAGCTGGTTCCCCCCCTCCGGAATGCATGGGCTCGCCCAACTCATGGCCCCCGGCGCAGCGCTCACCCCCCCGCAACCCGCCGCTCATGGGCGCGTCCAACGCGCACGATAGCCCCCCCCTCCCCCCGCCCGCTGTGGGTTCGCCCGGACCCGGAGCCCCCCGAAATACTGCCCGGCCCCCCAAACGCCCTAGGGCACAGGGGCCGTGCTCCAGCCCCGCATCACCCGCCAGCCCTGCATCCCACCGCGCAAACCCCTCCCCAATTACCGTTCCCCCCACGCCACCGTGGCGGCACCACCCTCCGAGGGGAGCCCCCAGCACCACCAGTACATCCCACGGTCCATCTCTCGTTACCCCCCCAAAAATACCCCCCCTTTCCCATCAGCACAAGTCCTGCTACCAGCACAACCGCCCTCACGGGCTCCTTTTATTCCCTTTACACCCTAAATTTGGAGTTTTGCCTCCTGTCCTGCCCGGTTTGCGGGTGGCAGCCTCCCCACAGGCTCAGGCCTTCAACCCCCTCTTCCCTGATCTTCCCCATTTTACCCTTATTCCATCTTTCCGCCATCCCCTCTGGCCTATGTGTTGCATCATCGCCAAAAAATAAATTTTAAAAAATGAGCCAACACGTCCAGCTTCCTGTACTGTGCCAGAGCAAGGGTTTCCGATCCTGCACGTGAACACTTCCAGTGGAAGATGTCCCTGCTCCTGGCAGGGGGGTTGGACTGGATGGGCTTTGAAGGTCCCTTCCCACCCAAACCATTCTGTGATTCTATAAGTGTCCGTAATTAAAAGACTAAGGGTCAACATGATGTGTGGAAGGATCTGGAGCCAGGGTTTCATGAACCACGCAGGGGAACATGGCTTGAAACCTATTAATCATGGGGAACACATCCTCCTCCTCCATCCTCTCGCCTTGTCGTAGCCCAGGAGGAAAGGGAAGCTGTCCCGTGGCACAACAAGAGGTTGAGCAAGCGTCAAGGAAAACCGAATTTGCTGTCGCCACTCTCAACCCCCCATGTGGTGTTTCCCCCCCTCTGCAGAAAGCCCAACGTTAATCTGCGATGGCGCCGGGTCCCCGTTAATCACCCTGGCTCCTCGCCCTTGGTGGAGAGCGAGATAAGACCACTCGTCTTATTTTAATTACACCAGTATTTACCCAGAGCAGCATAAAACCCTAAATCT
The DNA here is from genome assembly GCF_036417535.1 of Chlamydotis macqueenii. Classification (NCBI taxonomy): domain Eukaryota; kingdom Metazoa; phylum Chordata; class Aves; order Otidiformes; family Otididae; genus Chlamydotis; species Chlamydotis macqueenii. Next base: position 82,171,885 of record NC_141559.1, read on the forward strand.
TCAGCCTTTGGGTGTGATGGAGACAGGGGCCGCTACGAGCAAACTCCTTTTTGCTTTGCAATGAACCCCAATGCAAACATGGAGCAGGTCCAAGGGCTCTCATGCACACCTTGCTTTTAACTCCATGCAGGCGAGAACACGTTCCGAAGCATTATTTCTTTTTTTTTTTCCCCAAAACCAAATTGGACTTTGCTCACTGCTGCAGAGCAGAGGAGACAAGATAAATATGCTGGGCCGTGACCCAGCTGTCCTGGGGCAACCGGGACGCATTTTAGCTGGCCTCTACCGATAAAGCTCAGATGGGTTCGATGTGCCGATGTCCCTAAGCCACGGGTTACACCACCCAGCCCCGTCTCACCTGCCAATGGGGAGTTGGCACCGTGTCCATCCCGAGCTCTCCCTGGTTTTTGAGCCCCTGGATGTGCTTTGAAAGAAGTTTGCTAAGGCAACATCAGCAGTGGGAACTGAAGCACCGAAAGGGAAAGCAGACACATTTGGTGTGTTGGTCAGCATTGCTAAAAACCCTTGGCTTCCCTCCAGAAAGCCCCTAAAACCTGTCCCTCTTGCCTCTCTTGTTGTATGCTGAACGGGACAGTGTCCTGCAGAGCTCCTGTTGGTTGCCCCATCATAGCCCATGGACCTCCAGCCTCCGAAAGGCTTTCCCATGCTCCCTCCACGTCCAGCACTCATGTAGGGAAGGAGTCATGTCCTAACAATGCGTCTCTGCTGTCCCTTCCCTGCAGCAAGAATCGTCCTTAACATTTGGGTGCTGTGTGGGCTCCTTCCGTCTTCTCCTTGCCATGCAACCAAGACCCTGATGGCCATGACACACCACCGTAGGGCTGTTCATGTGCCTGCCCAGGGGTGTGCAGAGCTCCAGAGCCCCAGAAACACAGCAAGACCATGGTGAGAGAGAAGAGGGGACAGTCATCTTCTCAGGACAGGGGTTAGTGCGATTTTGCTCCCAAGGCTCTTCTTTCATCCAACAAGGGAAGACATTTTGCACCACAGGCACACTGTTACCTGGAGTCTTGCATTTCCCCGGCTGCAGGGTGATGCAAAAGCAGATCAACAGCCTGGAAAAAACCCAATAGAGAGGTCAGACTTCCTGGAGAAGGAGGGAAGGGGAAGGGGTGTCTGGCTGCACGGCTGGGAAAGGACGCAACGTCAACTGTTGTTCCTGCTCCCCGGCTTCCTGAGCTTCACTGTCCCACTATTGTTCCACATTTTGAAGACTACAAAAGCTGAATGAAACCTGTAACAATTGCCAAAGAAAGGAAGAGGAAAGCAGAGTGGTTTGGAAAAGGTGGAAAGCTGCTGCTGATATTCCTTGGTGGGTCCTCCTGACCTAGATCTTGCCCAACAGTAAAGCACCAAATCTGGGTTAAGTGTCTGTTCGCTTGACCTGATAGAGCTCTTCTCTCGCGCTGTGCTTTCAGTACCTCGATGTTGGCATCTGCCTATGGAAACAGCTGCCTTAACACCCTCTCCCATGAATACCTTTTTATTTTTAGCAAATCCCTGCTGCACCGATGGAGACAACAATGTTGGAGGACGCAGAGGCCAAAAATAGCCATCGTTCGCCCCGAGACGTGCACCTGGAGAGTCGGTTCCCTCACTCATGAGGGACACTAAAACTTCTCACCCTGGGCTGGCAACTGCTCAAGCGACTGCGTTTTATTTAAAAATTAACTGCTGCATCCCGTGATACCGTGCCACGTGCATGACCTTCCCTGCAGAAGGCATGGGCTGCTGGGTTTGTTGGCTACAGAGGGACTTTGATGTCCTGGTGCATGCCAAGGAGCCATGCACGAGCCATCCTAGAGGACTTTTCAGGGTGGTTGAACCTCAGTTTACCAGCAGGTAGATCTCCATCCCTTGTGTTCGACCAGGCAGAGGGAACTCCAGAAATAAAACCAGAGGTCACAGCTCCAGCTCTGGCTCTCGTGATGGTGCCAGGCACAGCTGAGATGAAGCTGGTAACTGGTTGAAGTGACAGCACAACGGCTACAAATAAAAACAAACAGAAAAGCTTTACGGCTTACAGAAATCCCCCTGTCAGCTTCCAGCTTGCTGTGAGCCAAGAATTCACCTTCTGGGGCTTTCAAATTTATTTTTTTTCTTATCCTTACATAGCATCAAGAATACAACAAGCCATTTTCCAACAGCACTTTTAAGGAAATAATTCAGACTTCTCAGAAAGAAAAAGATGAAGCGTGCCATGCTTGTGCGGTTAAACAAACAAGGAAGGTAGTCCCCTGCTGTGTTTTGTAAGAATTGTTTTTCCTCCTTTCCGTTCAGATTTATGGGATCCCATTGCGTTTATGGGATCCCATAAATGTTTCAGCCGAGTCCACCCTCCAGGCAGAGTCCTGCGAGCGGTGGGTGTTCGTACCAAGAACAGACTTGCTGCCTACAGAGCTTTCCATGAAAAATTTATGAATAGCACCAGACAGGGATAAAACAAGACTGGAACAAAAGTTTCCCACTTTTTACCTCAGGAGGGAAAAGTAAATAATAAACTAGGATAGTGATAAAAGCCTCCTACTCCATTTATCCAAGTTCTTCAGGCTAAAAGATCTTCGTTCTTCTCAAGTGCTATTTTGGAAGGAGAGATAGTACGATTTCCTCTACCCTTAAATTATTGTTTTGTCCTCATTGCAAAAGGCAGCCCCCAAGTCAAAGAAAATAAAAAGCCAGCTTAGTTCTCCAGCCAGCTGAGGTCTACATGTTTATACCACCATGAAACATAGGGTGGAGATGCAGGAGGTGATGGACACCCGGCACACCAAGATCCTGCAAGCACAGGAAACGTATCGCAAAAATAGCAGTGCTGACCCAGAGTTACCCAGACTTTCTTTTTCCTAACAGTCTCTTCTCTTTGTAAATGAAGAGTTTGGCTAAGAGAGAGATGAGGCTGGAGGTGACTATGGACTTCAAGAGACTTCCTAGATGTTTTCTTTGCAATAGCTAACCCCATGCAGGTCGGGAAATCTGAATTTGGGGCTGTTGGTGGTCATTGCTGAAGTTGCCTGTGACTTCTTCAATGGTGGTTTGCTGCCAGATGGGAGAGTAATTTAGTGTCATGGCTTCTCAGTCCCAACATAGTCTGGGACATCTCCAGGTGCTACAGTATGACACTCCTTGAAGAAAAAAAAAAAAAAAAATATTATTATTTTTTAATTTCTGTCCAGGATCATTTCCATGTTATTACTCTGGCTCCATGGACTCAAACTCAGAGCTCATCTACCCACTCACCGTGTGACCCTGGAGGTTAAAAGCAGCGTTTTCTAAAGCTGTTTGGCAATGTCAGATTTACCAGTGTGGGATTTTTCCTCATGTAAGACAGGAAATAATTGTCTGGAGTGACATGCTGGCTTGTCCCCTAACCCCCTGGATGCTCTGGAAAGGCTCTGTAAAAGGGGAACAGTCTGGATGTGTCTTATAGGATCATAGGAACATAGGGAAGTTCATGTTGGAAGGGACCTCAGGAGGTCTCTACTCCAGCCTCCTGCTCAAAGCAGGGTCAGCCGTGAGGTCAGACCAGGTTGCTCAGGGCTATATTCAGTCTGCTCTTGAAAACCTCCAAGGATGGAGACAGTGCAGCCTCCAACCTCCCTGGGCCCTGTACGCTAAACCTCAAAGATTTCCCTAGGACCTGCTCCTCTCCAAGTGCTTGCCCACAGCCATACCTATCCACCCTTGGCACTACAGCTGTCCTCCTGTTGGGTGGCCACCAGCTTTTGGAGGCAACCAGCTCTACACCCATCTTCTTCCTCTCCCTTTGGTATAGTTGTTTCAGCCTGAGACGAACGGAGGAAGCCAAGACCTACAGCGCTCGCTGTGTGGCCTCCTCTGCATCTTGTTATCTCCAGGAACAGCTTCCCACCTCTCCCATCTCATTTCTCCAGGGCTCAAATCCCTCCCCTCACTGTGCTTCAGTCTTCCAGAAGCCTCCTCTCAACGCTGCCTGGGGATACACTTCTGAGAACAGGATTTAAGCCAGCAGCACTCAATTTTACAGCTCTCCAGCTCGCTCTCAAGTCTCTACCTGCCGACCTCGACCATCAGGCTGGGGAGAGGCTGCAACTTCAGGCAATGCAACGTCTTCAAAGGCTGGATGTGTAGGCGATGAGCATCTCTGAGCCTCTCCACGGTCGGCACGGCTCCTCAGCCGGTGGTCCTGGAGAGCTCTGGGCTCCTCCTAAGGGGCCCACAGAAGGTGACTAAGAAAGCAAAGTTGTCAGCATGCTTATGTTCACTTTAACTCTATTGTGTCATACTGGAAAATTTGTAGAGGCTCTACAGAGATATGAACGAGCTGTGCTGTGCTGGATGACCTCTCAATTTTCCTCACCTAAATAGACTCCCAGAAGATGTTTCTCTCTCTCTGAGACCGTTTCCCTCCATCTTTCACCCACCACTTCTCCCAGAAAGCAGCCAGAATTTCTCCTTATCTGGAGTTTGGCACTCCTGGACTCCCTGTTTCCAGCTTGCAGTTGTTTCTGGCTCAGAAAGGTTGCAAGCTGACAAGGCCAGGGATGTCAGGACAGGAAAGTCCACCTAAGCTTTTCATCTCCTTTTGCCAACATTTCATCTAAGTGAGATATTCATGCTGCCGATGCCAACACCTTCAACGGCTTCCCACCCACCTCCACGCTCAGCCCAGTGCTGTCCATGTCCACCTCCTTTGCAAGAGGAGGGAACCCCCAATGGTGCAGTGGCAACGGGGACCTAACTCATCTGAACCCCTTTCTCTCCTTTTTCCCCAAAGAAGGACATGTATGTCCTCAGACTCCATCACTAATTTCCATCCCTGCTGCCTTTCCATCTCCTTTCGAACTTCTTTCATGGCAAAATGCAGCTCCTGACCGGGTTCCTTGCAGTTTCTCAGCTCTTTGGTGAAGCAGCACCTTGCTGACTGCTTCACCGTGCGCTCTGCTTGTTGGATCCAGGGGAAGGAAACAGCGATGAGATCATCTGGAAAGCTGTTTTTTTTCTGATCTGGCTTGCCCAGCGGAGAGCCAGGAGTGTGATCAGCAAACACCAAACGGCAATTGCCTTCACCCTCTGTAATAACTTAAATTAAACTCATTTTTGTTCATCCGTTAAAACAAAGGTCATAATTAATGCCAGCAGCGCTCCATCCTCCTCTTCCATCCTGCCTTGATCTGAAGGGAGGAAGGCTGAGCTCGCAGGCGCAGCCCCGTTTGGCGGAGGGGCCGCGGGGACTGGCAGGGACGCGCGGGTGGGACAAAGCCAGCAGCCAAAGCACCACTCTGGGCTCAGCTCCCAGGATTGATTCAGAACGGATGAGGACAAGCCCATTGTCCCCCCCTGCGAGCTGTTTCTTCATGGATCTGATGTTCAACGTGGATCCTGGTGCTGTACCAGGTGGGTGCTGTAGGCAGGCTGGGATGCGCTCAGCAAGCATCTCTGCGTGGCAGCATCCAGGGCTCACGAGCCGCCACGTTCCTCTGTTACCAAGACAAATTAGAGGAATACAGTTCCATTTTATGGCTTGCCTTAACCAGATCACCTTTCAAGCTGCTAGGAAAAGGATCCTTTGCAAATCAAACACGTGAGTACGGAGACGTGGAAGGGAACATGCAGGGAAAAATATATTTGGTCAGTTCGTTGCCTTTCGATGTGCAGCATTTTCACATCTGCAAGCAAGAAAAACAAGACTGCTCATTTACAAAAAAACAAGCAGAGCCTAAACCCCCGCTCTGGGAAGGAAAGCTGCCGAGAGCTTCCCCGTTCCCAAATATTCCTGTGAAATACACGGCTTGGGAAAGCGCACAGGCATAACCCGCCGTAAATCTTGGTTTGCTAATAAATTCCTCTCTCCCTACCTGTAGGACAGTTATGGCCGGAAAGTGAAATGCTACAGCCTGTTGCTTAACATGCTGGGGAAAATCAGAACTGGCTTCAGAGAAACTCTATTCCAGCACCGGCGAGCAACCTTTATTGTGTTCCATGAGCTAAAGAGCCTTAAGAGATTTAAGGGAAAGCATCTAGAAGTAAGACCCAGCCGTGAAGAGCTTACGGGGAAGAGACAGCATTGACGTTACGCACAGCCAGCTGCTGAGGCTCCCCGTAAGCTGTGCTTTGGCCCCACGTCTTAGGAAATCGTGGCCCAAAATCTGCTTTTTGGCTGTTCTCCGCTGCAGGACTGAACGCTAAGCGTTGGCGGGGTTGGGCTTTGCTGGAGCCGACTTCTTCATGACTCAAGAAGTTTCAGATCTTGCATCACCCCAGCTTCTTTCAGCAGCTCCATCAGTTCTCTTCCCAAATTACTGCAGGAAGAGCCGCTGGTCCATGCTGCAGGACAAGAGTGAAGCACTTGGCAGGGGATTATTTCAGATTATTTCACCTTTGCCAACCTCACCATGTTGTCGCACACACCATGGGCCACGTTCAAAGCTCAAGCCCATGTCTTTCACAAGAAAATAACCCTGATTTGATAGGGAGAGCAGCCCCGATTTCTCATCCCTGGAGTACGGGCAGGAATTATGTCACTTCAACCAGGAGCACAAAACCCTTTGTGGGCTCTTTATCCCTCGCACTAAACCAGCACCGGCATCTACAAGACCATGATTTACAACTTTCTGTCTACCCCGAGGGCTGTCCCAGCTGGCGCGGCACCAGTTTGAGCAGGAACGGTTTTCTCAGCGGGTGTTTGTAAAGCGCTAGGCGCAACGGAGCGATATCTCGGCAGGGAATCCCATAGGCCTTAATTTATTGATTATCATTAGTAGTAATAATACTAATACAGCAGCAGAGAGATTAAAATACCAGGTGCACAGACACAGAAAGCTTCCCAGAGCTCGGTTGGCTGGCAAATGTGTAACGGGCTTGCTGGGAAGTGGTGCCACCAGTTCTTTAACCACACAGTGATATTATTTTTTTGTATTTCACCCCAAAGACGATGTCCATCTCATCATCCACATGCCATCCGAAGGGGACGGCTAAATCCCATGGAGCGCATACGCTTGTGGCTGTCACCTAAAGTCACTCGGTTTGACGGGCAGCGTGGAAAGGAGGCGGCTGGTTTTCCCGTTCCCCGAGAAACGCAGCGCCGAGCCAGCTGGGCAGCCTCTTCCCAAGGGGTTTTCCCACCGCTTCGGTTCACATTTGCCAGCTTTCCTTCGGGAAGGGGCATTGTCAGCCCTTTCCTGGAAGCCATGCGTGACAGCCGGTAGCAGCAGCTGGGTTATTTGTGTAGCTCTGCTTGCCGGCTGGAAATACAATGCGCAGAACGGTCTCTGGTAGCTACTCGCACAGGGATGCAGGGCACGCGAGCAAAACTGGAATCCCAGCTCGCATTTAAGCAAAGGCTCTGCGTGCCTCTGAATACCAGGAGAGAAAAAAAAAAACACCTCTTTGAAAAAATCACATGCTTTTCTACTCAGTGTCTTATGAGCCTCCTTCATGGGAGAGTGTAGGGAGCCAACTGAGGCTGTTATAACCTTTTATCATGTAAAAGCTTTCATTCCAGCGGATATTTTAAGTGAAAATACAAAATTAATCTACAAATCTTTTTTTCCCCCACCATCCGGTGCAACCGTACCTGAGATGAAACATGCCAGCATGTGTCCACCAGTTAAAAGTCCCTCAAAACACAGAATGCAGCCTTTATTTGCTATTTTAGGCTTGGAGCTGCCTGTGCAAGACCGGAACATACAAGGGAGATTTGTGATGTCAAAGCATCTATTCGGGGTCACCCTGCACCAACCCTGCGGAAAAACCTGGCCAAGATTATGTAGGCAGATTAAAGTCAGGCTGGAAGGACAGAAAGGAAGAGAAGGTCGGTGTGCCAGATCGCAGATACACCATGAGGTGGGTCAGGAAGCAAAATCCGTCATCGCAGGCTTGCGAGAGCACCGTGGGGAAGCTCAAGAGGAGCCAGCAGTGCGCACTTGCAGTCCAGAAAGCCAACCACATCCTGGGCTGCACCCCCAGCAGTGTGGCCAGCAGGTCAAGGGAGGTGATTCTGCCCCTCTGCTCCGCTCTGGTGAGACCCCACCTGGAGTACTGTGTCCAGCCCTGGAGCCCCCAACATCAGAAGGACGTGGACCAGTTGGAGAGGGTCCAGAGGAGGCCGCGAAGATGATAAGAGGGCTGGAGCAGCTCTGCTGTGAGGCCAGGCTGAGAGAGCTGGGGCTGTTCAGCCTGGAGAAGAGGAGGCTCTGGGGAGACCTGAGAGCGGCTCCCAGTGCCCAAAGGGGGCTGCAGGGAAGATGGGGAGAAACTTTTCAGTAGGGCTTGTTGTGACAGGACGAGGGGTAATGGTTTCAAAATAGAGGGAGGTAGATTCAGATTGGATATTAGGAAAAATTTTTTTTACACTGAGGGTGGTGGAGCACTGGCCCAGGCTGCCCAGAGAGGTGGTGGATGCCCCATCCCTGGAAACATTCCAGGCCAGGTTGGCCGGGGCTCTGAGCAACCTGATCTGGTTGGAGATGTCCCTTCTCCTTGCAGGGGGGTTGGACTGGATGGCCTTTGAAGGTCCCTCCCACCCAAACCCTTCTGTGATTCTATGCGAGAGTCCCAATGCTTTTGTTCAAAAGGCTCTGAAGCAGAGGGGCTGGTAACGGATCTTAGGTGGAGAACAGCACCCCACACGCAACATTTCCATTGGTGGACCTCTATGGTTTGCTTCCTTGAGTCAAAATCAGCTTTTTGCAGCTCCTGTCTTTCCAGAGGCAGTTCTGCTGCCAGTTCCCCCAGCGACAAAGCTTCCTGCCGATAGCCCTCAGCAGGTAGCGCAAGAGAGATGTTCAGTCCATAATCCTGTTAGATATCTGTTGAAATTTCTTAGTCTTGCTGTACAGTAGTTTTTCTCCTTCCTCACTCCCAAGAGGCAGAGCACGAGCCCTTTGCAAATGTCTGTTGGCTCCAAGACTCACGGGGAGGTTGGCCAGCAGCCGTAAGCCGTTAGCAACCGATGTCCCTGTTCCCTCTTCACCCTAAAGTGGACACCTTCCTTCAACACTCACCACGAAACATGAATCGCAACCATGCAAACTGGCTGAGTCCCGGCGGTTTAGGAAGAGACGATAACCAAAGCAGCAGGTCTCTCGGTCCACAAAGAGCAACAGGGGAAAAAAACCCATGTTTGGTTTGTCCAAGAAACCAATGGCCCATCTTAGCTGTTGCTGGCACCGTGGTGGCACCTAGAAGCCACGGGAGAGATGTGGGTCCCTGACGGATGGATAAATATCTTTGCCCGTCGCGGTCGGCATGACGATGCTGCTCCCCGTATCCCCAGCAATGAGCACAACGATGGGGCTCAGCCGGGCTGGGATCTCCCTTTGAAAGGCAGGAGCTGGGAACCGGAGAGGTGATTTGACACCGAGCCGTGGCAAATTCCTGAAAAAAGGCATGAATTTGCGTGAACCGTCCCGTCTTGCCTTACGTGAGCCCCCAGCGCTTTGCTGTGAGCCGCAAGCGCGCGGCACAGGCTGCGTGAAACGTATGGGGACCGAAAGGCAACCTCAAGTGTCATTAACTGGGAAAATAAATACAGGCTAGGTGTCTCGCCTCTGTTGTCTGGTTTTATATCTGGAACTAATTTTGTCGTCGTTCTGATGAGTGACGAGATAATTGCTGCAGCTGGGCTATTCAGCCCGTTCCAAAGAAACCCTTTTTTCATTAATTCAGGCAGTGATTACACACTCCGAGCCAAATTTCTTCTGCATGTAACCCCATTAAGGCAGCCCCTTTACCCTGGGGATGGGCTTAGCTCCCCCCCACCCCATTTAAATAGCATGTTTGCATTTCTTTGTTCCATGGGAGACAAAGGAAAAGCTTTTTTTCCTAAACGGAAAAAAAAAATAAGGAAATCTGATGTCTTCCTGTGCAAAGCGGGACACTCAAAATACAATCACAGATAATTAGGAATCATTCATTCTTGCCCCAAAGTCAGGAAAATGGCCAAAATGCTGTCTACAAAATACCTTCAGAATATTCTCTGTTTTCTAGCGAGCGCTGGGTGAGGGGAAGGAGGAGCGTGCTGCTCGCTGAGAGACGCTGCGTTCGCATGACGGGTTTGGGGACAATGATCAGAAACTATTTCCCAACCAGCCGGGAGAGATTTCGAACCAAGGAGCGCTTTACACGGAGGAGGGGAACGCGTAAAAGCTGAAAAGGGAGGAAGGGGGAAGCTGCCAGGGATGATCGCTGCGATAGCATCCGTAGAAACTTCCGCAAATCCCTTCGTGTCGATGGTCTCTGCTTTTTTTTACACAAACAGCGTGATGCTCCTCCGTGCTGTGCTGGCAGTATAATAAAACAAGAGAAGATCTGAGGTCCGGTGATACAGAATGAGATTTCAATGCTGCTTGTTTTTCCTAACTGGAAAATAATAACATGAGGATGTAGGATTGTGCATCGCATAGGAAGTATCTGCAAAATTTTTATTAAAAAGTGTGGTTTGTGTGAACGCAATTCCTATTTAGCCAGCACAATGATATTCCCTGTTTACTAGCTAAAAGGAAGCTAAAATGAGGATAGAAAACAGCATCCTCCACCAAGAGCACAGAAATAAAATTGCCCTATTGTCAAGAGAAGGGCGTGGGGAATCTCCCGTCTTTGCCCTTGACTTTGACCTTGTCTGCCTTCTCCCTTGTGCCATCCCGCGCTTTTTATCTAGCGCTTTACCTTGCTTGATCTTTCAACGGGGAACAATAGGAACCCAGCTGTCAAGTTAAATGGCAATTTATAGCTGTCGCCCACAACGGGAACAAAGGAGTTGGGCTTCTACGTGACGGCCTCCTGGCAACGCTAATTTCAAGCATGGCCCTTCAGCGCAGTGCTCGCTTGCAGCCCATCAAATGCAAACGTACCACTGAGCTCATTAGCAACCGCGCTCGTCAGGCACGGCCCTTCGCTGCCGTTGGGTTCCTCCGAAGGTAAATGCTATGAAATCTAGCAAAGGCCAAAAATCTTTTTTTTTTCTTTTTTTTTTTTGGTCAAAATAGATGTTTTTACAATCTGATGGCTCATTGGAGATAGCATTTGTCATCACAGAGCTCTGCGTAGCCCGGTGGGTGAGGAAGGACTGATATTCGGTGCAGAGGTACCCGCCTCTGCCCTCTCTCCATCAGGACTTTACGTCTACTTTCCGTGCAAATCATAGCATTTGTTTTCCCTTCCGTTAAAACTGTGACAACATCTTGGAAACACGTGTTGAAATTCTCGATTGCTAGAAAACCCCAGCAGCTCGAAACGTGCTATGAAACCAAAAGCCCACAGAACGTACCTTGAGATAACAGCTTGAGAGAGAGGGCATTTCATGGAACTCATTTCGTTTTGAACACATACGTTACTGACCTCTGCAGCATCTCCACAGGCAGTAGGAGTGAGCTATGTGTCACCTCAAGTCTCCTTGTGACAACTAGAGCCAAGCAGGCTTTACTTCAGCCATGTCATTGCAACTGACCTTGTCCATGAAGGAGAAGACACGGAGTCCATGTCTCCATGAGAGCTTTAGGATGAGCTAGGCCGAGCAAGTGAGGTCACTTGGTGTAGAAGCATCCACTGGCTTAGAAAACCATTTGAGTTTTTAAAGCCTGGAACTTTGCCTTTGCTGTGCCATCCTGGAAGAAGCCTTTGCTAGAGTTGGTCAAGATAACTTTGCTGTCATGGGTTTCAGAGATGAACCAGACATAAAAAAATTAATGATTTCACAGAATCATTGAATCATAGAATCACAGAATGGTTTGGGTTGGAAGGGACCTTCAAAGCCCACCCAGTCCAACCCCCCTGCAAGAAGCAGGGACATCTCCAACCAGATCAGGTTCCTCAGAGCCCCGGCCAACCTGGCCTGGAATGTTTCCAGGGATGGGGCATCCACCGCCTCTCTGGGCAACCTGTGAAAGATTTCCTCCTGGTCTTTCATATTTGAAGATCTCACTGCTGTTGCTGAATTCAGGTGGAGGAGCAGGGCTGAGGGGCTGGGATTTCACTCCTAGCGTCTCATTTCAGGAAAAAGTGATGAAATGGTCACATCTCACTTATCCCATTATAAAATGCAAAGAAGATGCGTCAGCCTTTGTAAAGCTCTTGATCCAGATGAGTTAAAACTATCCGAGGGCACATTGCTAGCATTGCAACTGGGGATGCGCCTTTTAAATATCAGGAGTTTTGAAGCTGGTGACCAGTCATTTCTTGACCATGTTTATGATCTGAAGAAGATTCAGCCAAAGCATAGGAAAGGGCAGAAAATGAGTCAGAAGGATGAGACTCCGGTGCCCATTGCATGTGCAAAACCCCGCACTGGAGCTGGGTATAGTTTCTCCCTAGGTGGGCTACAAAAGGCTTGTGGAGTTAACATTCTTATTAACTAACTATATCACATGGTTATTAACTTAAATAACGCCTCAGAAATATTTACACACCTGAGAAAACTTTGCTCAGGTAGGAAATTCTCTGCACTAGGAAGGTTTTACCTCCCATTTTCCGAATTTATTAAAAAAAATCCTTTTTCTGAAGGTGCACCTCTATGTGCATAGGTGCGTACGCTCCCAGTTTCCAAGAGCATCAGCAGCTCCAAATTTGCTGCTCCAAATTTGCTGTCAAATAGCATAAAATACTTGAGGCTGGATGTGCATTGGGTCATGAGGTGATGTTTCCATATCTCCAGCGGCTTTGTGCCTCTCGCCTTTGCTGCCGTGATGCCAGAACTCCCCGCGCAAGGAAGTGCTGCTCCAGCTCCTTGCTTTGCAGGCACCAGGAGGCAGCAAATACACAATAAAGGTGCAAAGACGAAGAGAAAATACAGCCTGGCTGTTGCTTTGCCTCCTGTGGCTGTTTCTTTGCTTTCTATGCCTGGTTCTTAGCTGGGTAAGCAGCGAAATACACCACCATGTTCCTCTTTTTAATTGCAGCAGCTTCTTCCTTCTGAGTCTGCAGAGTTTTGCTGGCCTTCGCCATCCCTTTCCTTCACCTCCAGGCAAAACCTGACATTTGCTTTCACCCGCGTCACGAGACGCAGACGGATCCTGAAAGGAGCCCTACGGCATGGTGCTAGCCTTGGAAAATCTGCAGGAAAGTAGTTGCCTTCCTGGCTTCTGCGTGGACACGGAGCTTGCTTCTGGGGGTGGAAAATACAGTGGCTGTTGTGTCACTCGGTGCCTTTACAATTTGGCAATTTGGTGAAACGTGGGGTCTGTGATTTACCCCTAGGAATCTGAGAACGGCTGCACTGGACCAGGGGAGATCTTGTTAGCTGGTGCCCACCTCTGCAATGGGCACGCAAGTGCCTCTTCTCCAAAGCATCCCACGAGCTGGTGCTTGGAAACTGGCTGAAGAGCTCTTTCTGGACTGAGCAGACAAATATCGGTGCCATCTTTAAAAATATCAGAGGGGGCAATCGTAGATGGGAAGCTCCCAAATTAAGTCAACAGATAAGGAATCTGTGCGAAGGAATCACCACGGCCAGCAAAATACGGGTGCAGCATGTCCCTGCGCCAAAATCACCCTCCTGCCCTGCTTATATCCTTGATGCAACACATAGACATTTCTGGAGGACGGCAACACTGGGGCTTTGCAGCAAAGTGTGAGCACTCACTGATTAATTCTCCTACTACAGGCAAAAAGCAGTTTTCCTGCTTCCTCCCCATGCCAAAAAAATCACCCGGTTACGGTGAAAAGCCAAAAGGGTGAGTCTAACCCCGGAGGGCAAAACGGGACTCTCAAGACATTGCCATGGAGCAGAGCATGCCCATTGACAGCAGAATGGACTCACTTACACCACCAGATTATTTTCTTCAAAACTTCCTCTGAAGCGATAGAAATTTTAGTGCGGCAGACATAGTCCCTGCAGAAATACTGCGGCGGATTTGATGTATGAATTACCCGCACAGCGGATCTTTGATATCACTGAGCTCTTCTGTATGCCAGAGGAAGATATAGCCAACACCCGACTGTCAGAAGTTCATGAAGCAATAATTATATGGGAAATAAAAAGGGCTTTTAACATGTTTTTACAATGGAAAAGGAAATTCATTACCTGAATGGGTGGGTGGGGTTATTGCAGCACTGGTTCTCCTCATTGAGATGCCTCCAACCGTAGGTGGTCCGGTTCCACTGTCAGTCACTGCACTTAGTGGAGGGCTGTCACCCGCGGGTCTGGTGCAGAAGGTCACCGAGATGTGCACTGTGTTTCCAGCCTTGCAGCCTCTTCCTTCATTGTCCAAGAAAACCCGCTGTGGGTATTTTGTGGCTTGGCTGCGTTTGAAAGCAATGCAGCAAAGCAGCAATGCCCTCTGAAATTTCACAATAAATCAGCTTAGAATCATAGAATCATAGAATGGTTTGGGTGGGAAGGGACCATAAACGGCCATCCAACCCCCTTGGATGAAGCAGGGGACAACCCCCTTAAAGGCCAACCCTCCTGCCAGGAGCAGGGACATCTCCAACCAGATCAGGTTGCTCAGAGCCCCGGCCAACCTGGCCTGGAATGTTTCCAGGGATGGGGCATCCACCACCTCTCTGGGCAGCCTGGGACAGTGCTCCACCACCCTCAGTGTGAAAAATTTCTTCCTTACATCTGTTCTGAATCTACCTCCTTCTAGTTTAAAAACATTACTCCTTGTCCCATAGCTTATCTTTTTTTTTTTTTGTTGCTTCTCCAATGTCCCTGTATTGTGCCATACCCTTTTGGACAGATCTCAGAGGTGTCAGGGCTGACAAGGTTGAGGCAGGTTCTCTAGGGCACTTGTCTGGCACACAGTTGGACTACATCCTAAAATGTGGTACAGGAACAGATAGAACTAAGCCATTCCACTTGCACAGCAAAATTCAGCATCGTAACGTGGTGACCGTCCTTGCCAGAAATGGTGGCAGTGGCTTGATAATCAGTGAGCAGACCATCTAGAGGAATGCAGACATACGCGTTTCAGCTAGATGTCTAGAAATGTGGTACAGGATGGACATGGCCTGATGCTTGCCATATTTCTGGGTAGGAAACAGCTTGTCATTGGTAAGGCAAAGAAACAAATGTGAAAGCCAAGTGGCTGACCTCCCTAAATTTGTAGACAGACAACACTGTAAGTTCAGCTTGACCTTCAAGGTTGTTTTGGAACCGCTGGTGAAATCTAGGACTAAAAAAAGGAGGTGGCTGCACTGAGTTTGATTCTTGTATTTACGTTCAGGTGCATATTTTAGGAGGTTTTCTCTTTTGGAAGGGCTGACCGTGCAGCAGAAGCCTTGTGCCATGTGTTGCCTGCAACACAAACTCTTGTGCTCCAGGTCCAGGCAGTGGGCTGGGATCCCTGAGGAGTGATCATGACGTTTGTGAGGGGAGTCTCCACCTGCATGGAGAAAAGGCATTTCCAGCTAAGACGGGGAGCCACCAACCTGGAGGAGAAGCTGCAAGTGCAGTTTCTAGTGAGAAGAAACCGTAGTGGCCCATGGGACCACTCCTTCACATGGTCTAAGTGAAAAAAAACCTGGTGATCCAAAGGGCATCGACCTGGCCGTTTCTTTTTCCTGCAGGAGACCCTGGCTGAGGCCCTGGGCTCCTCTCTGAAATGCGTACACACCTGAGAGCTCTGGGTATTTGCCGTTCACAGTGCTGGGAGCTCTGCTCTGAGCAGAGGATCAAGCGCTGCCTCCATCTCTCTCTCCAGGGAGGTACCTTGACAGCTATCGACTCGGTAAAGCACAAAATTAACTACGCGGCAGTGCTGTGACATTGGTTATTCCCCGTTTGCTGTTTGGTCTCACTGTGGACCTTGAGCGATGCCAACTGCAAACAGCAGGATTGAAATAACGTTTGCTCGCTCCCCTAAGCTCCCTGCAGCATCTGCAAAAGCCCCGAGGACCCAATCCTATTTTTTCCCCCCTAATTTATATTAGGAAAGAAATATATTTTCTCCTCCTTATGAAAATTATTATCTTTCCTGAGCACAGCTCTAGGGATCCCATCAGGATGAGTGAATCCATGGCCAGAGTTAAGTGGGATGGAAATGTGCAAAGTCTTTAGGATTCTGGCCAAATTCTCCTGCTGAGTAATTCAGCTTGTCGGCATGGGATAATACAAGTTTCACCAACAAGATGAATGGCTTAGATCATCTGCAGACTAAACAGATGCTGTGCTGAATAAATGCACCTATAACTTATTCATTGTAGTGTGCAGGATGGCATCCTTAGTGCAGCCAGGGAGGAGGGAATCATAGAATCATGGAACAGTTTGGGTGGGAAGGGAGCATTAAAGCCCATCCAGTCCAACCCCCCTGCAAGGAGCAGGGACATCTCCAACCAGATCAGGTTGCTCAGAGCCCCGGCCAACCTGGCCTGGAATGTTTCCAGGGATGGGGCATCCACCGCCTCTTTAGCCAACCTGGGCCAGTGTTCCACCACCCTCAGTGTAAAAAATTTTTTCCTGATGTCTAATCTGAGTCTGCCTTCTTCTATTTTGAAACCACTACCGAAACCATTACCCCTTGTCCAGTCACAACAGGTCCTGCTGAAGAGTTTCTCCCTGTCTTTTCAGGTCCTTGCAATGCACTGGATTTGTATTCCCAACACAGATGTGGAAGAGATGCTGTCCCCCCCACCTTACTGAGTTGGCTCAAAGGTGTTTGAAACAAATACCAGACGTATTTAAGCTTCAACCTCTCATGGATTCCCTTAGAAATTTGGTACCCAAATGCTTTAAAGGATTAACGCTAAGTGACCTGCTGCAGCTGAGTGGGAACTGAGCTGGCACTGCTTGACTCATTGGAGGCTAAAATCATCTGTGCTGGAGCCATACCTCTGTAGGAGCTTTGCAGGGATTGAAAATCCAATTTCAAGTTATTCAACCGCTGTGAAGCCTCTAATGCTTGCAAAATTCAAGGTTAAAAAAAATAAAGAAAGAAAAAGAAACAAGAATAACACACCATCAGCTTCTCTACTGACGTGACAGGATGAACAAATCCTCCAAGGTAAGGTAATTGGGTATGTGCCCGACAGGGCACAGGGCAGAGCGCGTCAAAAAGTCTCCGACACTCACTTTTGGCATTGATCTCCTACAATTCCCTCGGGATTAGAGAAGCTTTTCCCCATCCTTGAATCGCAAGCAGCAGCCCAGACACGTTTGCAGGACACAGAGGAGGTGGGAATGCATGTAGGTCCAGGACAGAACAGCCGATGCTGTAGGAATGGACACAGATTTCCATTTTGAGGGGTAGATTTTCAGCAAAGGAGAGCTGTTGCTGCTTATCATGCCCGACTGTTGCTGTGAACACTGTGGGCTCGGCCAGAAGAAGACAGGACCCGGGGGAGTCAGTTTGGGCTACCCAACCAGTGAGCGGCTGGGCTGGTTGGCGATATCATGGCCTTGCTTTTGAAAAGCACTGGTTCACCTGGACGTTTTGTTCAGCCTTGCCTCTGACACCCACAGGGAGTCCACCTTGAAGCTAAGGACTAGGTTTCTGCAGAGCAAGACCAGCTTTTTGGGAGAGTTCATGAGCAGTTGCCAAGTTTAGGGGCTTCTAGATTTCCAAGGGAGAGGAAAGAGGAAGCAGTTTCTGGTTTGGAATGAAAACTCAAAAAAAAAAATTCTCTGCTTCCCAAAAAGCATCGACATTAC
Source organism: Chlamydotis macqueenii (assembly GCF_036417535.1). Taxonomy (NCBI): domain Eukaryota; kingdom Metazoa; phylum Chordata; class Aves; order Otidiformes; family Otididae; genus Chlamydotis; species Chlamydotis macqueenii. The sequence goes on from NC_141559.1 coordinate 82,189,469, forward strand.
AGCCAGCCCAATTAAATGATGTCAGCCTGGATTTTGGCTCTGCTTGGCCCTTCTTACATTGAAACGGCTCTGCTGTTGCTGGATGACAGGCAGAAGGTAAAAATTGACCTTTACATCTCCTCTCTGCCACGTCGGACTGGACCTCCGTGGTGGCTGATCTGAGCTACCTCGGTGACTCCCTCACATCCATCTCCAGACCAAATCAAGAGGGACACCATTCTCTTGAAGCAGGAGAGTCTGGGCTGCATCCCTCCAGCTGGGAACGAATTTCCGATGGGTTGTACCATACAGCAGAAGGACAACGCAGAAGACAGTTGTTCTCCGCTTTGATTCGTTGCTACAGTTTGAAGACTATTTGTTATCGCTATTCCTGCCTAACAGCGTGCAGGCACCTTGTCCATGCCCTCAGCTCCCCAGCCAGGAAGGAGAACCTTGGCTGTGCCTTGTCCCACAGCATCCCAAAGACTGCGATGAACCCTTTCATTCCCACCAGGCCTTGTTCAGCCTGGAATGACAGGGTTAATTGCTTTTACATACAGATCAAGTAATTTGGGATTTGGTTCTCTCTGCTTTTAACGGGAGGTTGGATTCTTGCCTCATTTGCACTGGAGTTAGCAGTGTCAGCGTGGGTAATTCAGCATCCTGCTGCGTTGGCTGGTTATCATGTCTACACATTGCTCACAGACATTTTCCTTTCCTCTCTAGTCCATTGCACTGTCTGGCTGTGAAAAATAATGTTGGTTTCGGGTTCAAATCACCTGATCCTAAGGATACCTCAAAAGTTTGAGGTTTATTCTCTCTCCTTGAGTTCAGCTTCCTTCGGGACCGTCTTTCTGCAGGGATTTGCTGGCTCTCAGCCCTGAACTACCCTACAACCATGGTCCCTGGGCTGATGGCAAAGGTAGAGATAACGTGGAGTGGCCAAGTTCAGACCTGAGCTTCTGAGATTTGGATCTGCTCCTGTCTCTGCTAACTGCACTAAGCAAGACTTTGCCAGGAAGCATCAGCACCCGAGCGGCAAGCGGTCCACCACCGCGTGGCAACATGCTCAGCTAGGATCTTCAGTTTGATTTTAGATACCTGAGGGTAGAAACCAACACCACCCTCCGCACAACGTGATATCCATCAAGCCCACCTCGCGTTGCCGCGAGCCGGGTCCATGTCCCAACCTGCGAGTCTTTTTAGCCTCCTCATGGTGTTTATGAAGAGAACCGTCTTGGCTAGGTTGCCTCTTGTACACTCCTCAGGCATCTCTGATTCCTATCTCACCCCCTGGGTGCTTGACAAATCCTTGTGCGCTCTTTGAAGTTTGATGGTAGGCTTGTGCAGAAGAAATCTCAGCCGTATCTTCAGCTTCTACTGTCGATACCTGGATCCTGAGGAAAGGTTTGGTCTCCGCTGGACCTGCAGAGAAGGGATTCACCGTAACCTTTTCCTCCTGCAGGCTCAGACAATTTTTCTGCTCGACTTGTGTCATCTGTCCAGGCATTTCCCCTCTCCTCTGCTGCCAGGATCTGCACAGCAATTACACCCAGGCTTCTGTAAGCAGTGTTCAGAGCTGCCAAAACCAAAGCAGGCTTCCTCTAGGAAAACAAAAGTCATTAAAATTAATAATAACCTGCCAGGAACTCATGATACCGTGAATCAGCATTTAAACTCGGATCTCGCCAGGCTCTCTGCAGCCTGGCCTCGTAGAGCTTGGGAGCTGGAAGAAACAAGTTTCAAATAATTGTGTGTTCATGTTTGGATTTTAATTATATCCACATGCAGACACCATTTGACATTTTATGTGCATTTCTCTTAAAGGCACGAGCTTGGGATAACCGCAAAATCCAAGGGAGGCAGCAAGTGAATTACACACGTTACTCCAGCGCGACGTAGTTCCACCTATTTATTCCACATGTGCATGTGTTTAATGCTCTCTGTCCATCCACCCTTCCGGATATAAATGATGTTTGAACGTGATTTCAAGACCCTGTCTCTATTAGCTCAGCCCAGCCTAATAAATCCTGCGTAAAAGCAACGGGAGGAAAGCCAGCCCTGAGCGGCAGGGTCTGCACCGAGCTCCCAGACAGCTGCTCTGTAAATCAGGGGACTTGTGCGATCCTGTAAATCACGACCCCGATTCGGGTCAGAGGCTGCACGTGCTGCACAACCCAATGCCCAGGACTGCTCGGATCGCCGGGCTCCCGCGGGAATAAAGCCAGCGCGTCTCTCCGCAGAAAATTGCAAATTACTGGGCTCTGCAAAGTCCTTGTCTCAGAGGAGTCCGGCACCAGACGAAATAAATCCTGGTCTTTTAGGGATTCTGCTCTCACCTGATCTAGACGTCTGTCTCTAGAGAAGGAAGAAAAAGAGCTGTGTTGCCAGATTTAATATTTTATAATGGCTCCACTTGGAAACTGCTGGGAGCGTGGCGATACAACAAGCAAGGCTGGCGGAGATGGATGAGCAGTCGGAGTGCAGGTGGAGGGGGTCAGCCATGCAAAAGAACAGCAGTTTATCTGCATTTCCAAGGCCCAGTAACCACACAGAGCCATAAACCATAATAGCTTCCATGCTAGTATCAGCCACCCGAGAGTCTCAGCATGCTTGACTCGCAGCAGGTCACCGACACTTGGCCTCTCGTCTGTCAGATCAAAATCACTTGGTTCGTTAGAAGCCAAGGAAATGGGAAGAATGCAAGATTCAGCCAACTTCAGGCACGCTCAGCAGATAAACGCGGCATTGTTTTCACGTCCCGTGAGGCACCAAACACATCTGTGAGCATCGCCCGTCTGAAGGCACAGGGTGGGCGCCAGCCACAACCCAGGAGGACGCAGACGACCGGAGGTGCTGACGTTCCGGCAGAGAAGGGAATATGCAGCTCAACTTGATTTATTTGCACAAACCCTGAGCAGGCACAGCCGGCGCAGGTGTGTTTCTGGTTACACTCGTCCACGGGGTTATCCTTGGGCCAGGCTCCGTGGGTTAGACGGGAACCAGCAACGTGCTGCCTGTCTAATATCTTTATTTTCTTGTTTGTTCAATGCTCTACCGGGAAGAGCTGCAATAGCCTACGTTTAATGTTGGGCAGGTCACATCCTGCAGCCTGATTTCATTAGCTTCTCTGGGTACATGGAGCACGAATTTGATCGGTTCAAAGCCGCACCGTGTTCACCAGCCACGTAAACAAGGAGGGAAAAATCGATCCGTGAAGGTAGCACTATGAATTTGCTGCGGCTGAATGCAAACTGACACAAACAGCCTCTTAATTAGCTACAGAGATAATGAGATCGCTTGGTCATGGCAGCATGCATGCATACACACAGACAGACACAAAAGTCCTCTTCGAGAAGGTCTACCCAGGGTCACCGGTGAAAAACATGGGGTATCCTACAGATCTGCTCTATAGAGAGCTAATAATTTTGGAGGAGGGAAGATTCACAGGGGCCCCAGATGGAGTTTAACCACTTCCAGTCCCTCCTAGGAGCAGTCACTGATGCTCTGATCTTTACTGAGCGTGTAAGACCAAGCTGGATATTTGCAGAGGACCTGAGCACAGCAGAAACCTCATCCAGATTATCAGGAGCTGCCTTGCTTGCATGCTACCCTCCCTCCCCGGGCTTTCATTTTTTTCTGCTTGTAGTTTAGGATCTGCAGCCTCAGGAGACAGCACCGTATCCTTCTACATCTGAGCTGTAACGTAGTTGGTCCCATCTTGCCGTCTGTCTCTCCTCTCAACCAGTCTTTCCCAGCCATGCCCATCTGGCAGCGCTGGAAGCTCTGCCCCATGCCCTCTAACCACCGCCCAGCAGCTTTTCTGTTGACACATATGACCATATACTGATGTGTCAACTCTAAAATGAAGGCCGAAATACCCTACAACCGCATGGGCCAATCCCACAGCTCTGGCTTTCGCCCTTTTCAAGCTCAGCCCGTGTAAAACACGCTCCGCAGCCCCAGCGGCGCAGCTCAGGGCAGCGGTGCGTGAACAGTGCAGACGATGACCTGAGCAGATGTTTCGCTTCAGAAAAGCTTCGCAAAGCCAGCCGGTATTTTACATGGCTCCACATCCGCAGGATTGGGCTGGGAAAAGCTGGGATGCTCCATCTGGGAACGGGCACATCCCACGCCAGGTCCTGCTGGCACAGAGGCTGTCCCAGAGCGATGCACAGCTCTTGGGTCTGCTTCTTGGGGGAGGCCGTTGAACCCTGCAAATATAATCAGAGTCCTGGAGAACAAGGAGAAATCCCTAATGTTTTGCCATGGACAATATATTAATTTTCTAATTAAGCATTGAAAAAATGGGCTCATGGACATATGTTCACCTGGCAGCTGAGAAGGCAGTGCAGAGGCAGTGACAGGGATGTCATTCTTAATTTAACCTGTTGCATAAAGAGTTACCACACGTGACAACATAGCGGCACCACTCAGCAGCGATCTCTTGAGATAGACGTTGCAGGGGGTGATATCGTGACATTAGGAGGGGACTGGGTGACTCAAAAGAAGAGACAACGGGGCTTTCAGCTCTGTTTTGGCACTTCAGAGCTCACTGGTGGTGAGAAAATGAGGAAAGCAATGGTTGCACACAGCTTTAAAAGCAGGGAATCATCTAGCCAAGCTCATCACCCCCTGTAAGTCCTGGGAGGAAACTCCTACTGTAGCACCAAGCTTGTCCAGTTGGTCCATCACCTCCTGCACAGCTCACTGTCTATCTGCTCTGTTCTGGCCCATTCAAATGTCCTGTTCCGGGAAGTTAAAGTCATCACACTTTTAATTTTCTACCGCAAATCTCGAGAAACTCTTGACCTGGGTGCTGGTTCTTTGAGGGCAATGAAGACTCCCCATTTATGATCACCATGAGCTCAGATGTTCTCAGCTGCAACACGACATCTGCCTATGGCCAGAAAAAAATCAAGGGGTAGAGGAGCCGCTGGAGCCCAGGTCCACGGTTGTCGCTGCCAGTACTCTCTGTCAGATGCTTCACAAGAAGGGGCAAGGTGCTTGTTTGGTTGTAAGCCAGGAGTTTTCACATCATCTTCCTACTTGCTCAGCTTTGTGGAGCACCTAACCACTGGCCATCACTGAGAGGGAGAACAAATCCTGGAACGACAGATTGGTGATGATGACAAGCTGAGCCTAAAAGCCCTTCTTGTCATAAGGGACTTCAGCAACGTTCCTCCTGGCATTTCATCAGGAGGGGATCCCAAGTGCTGTGGAAATGACCACTGTGTAGGACTCTGCTCCATCACCCATGTTTTCAAAACTGCCTCTCTAAGTCATGAAAATGCAACCTCCTCCTGAGAAAGGCAGAATGTGATAACCAGTCAAAAAGCTGTTACATGGTCATTCATGGTGACGGTGAAGAGTACCGTGTCCAAATGAAGCCACATGTGCAATTTACATCAAAGGTTTTGAGGATCTGAAGTCTAAATTTAACATCTTGAATCAGTCAATTGGAGTCCCTGTGGTTTTCCAGGCTGAGATGTGACGTTTCTCACCAACCTCAGCCAGACTCGGGTTACTCCAACGTGGACAGCGCTAATTGCGAGGGCTGGCTTGCAAGGGGATGCACAATCTACATGTCCCAAGCAGCGTGTGGTCCAGAACGTTTGGAGGTGGCCAGCTATTAAAAAAAAATCAGTAGTTTCCAAGGTTTCAGATGATGAGAAGCCTTCAGATCCTTCTGAAGCCCAGGTTTTGGTGTCCCACAGCTACTTGCTTCTTTGGGCAGAAAGGGAGCAAACTGTGATGGGCTGCACTTCATCACTGCCGGTGGGAACAGTTGTTAGATCTGATCTAATGGGGGATGGAGGAGAAGAACAGATGAGGAGGGATTTTTGGAGGACCTGCCTCTTTGCCCAAAGCACCACAAGACCACAGAAGAAATAAAATTAATCAAAATCTCTCTGCAAGGCTGGAGAGTTTTTAAAACTTAGCATTTGGAGAGGGGAAAGACAAAGATGGTTTGGTCTGACTCACAGCGGGACCATCTGGGATCTGAGCACACCTCCCTGAATCATCACCCACTTCCCTTCGCCAGTGCCTCCGGCTTTGCGAGATGCTCCGGTAACTTTGGAGACAGGTCGTTCCCTGAAGAACTGGTAAACTGGGACAGCAGCTGAGCAGTCTGCACCTGTGCTTCATCAAAAAAAAAAAAAAAAAATCCAAAACAGGCACGGTCATAACGTGGGATGAGAGGAAAATGAAAAGGAAAAATGGTTTTTCCAGGCACAGGAAGCAAATGGAGGTGGGCAGCACACATCCCAAAGGATGCTTGAAAAGGTCTTGCATACGACACGCACTCTCCTGCAGGGTTATTCCGTATCAATTTTAAAGAAAAACTCCTCTCCAACACCTTTTTTTCTTCCCCTTTCCTCCTTCCCATCCCTCAAAGCCCCGGTGCAATTTTGCTGGATTTGCAGCATCTTGTTCACCGCGGTTCGAGGAGGTTTGAGCGAGTGTGCAGTTCCTGGGCAAGATTCAGCCAGGACCAGCTATTTATCCTGCTCCTGGCTCTTACGACACGCAGACCAATCCGCCCTCCCGACAGGTTTATTTGTGGCTTTTAATGTTGCATTTTGGATCGCGTCACTCTGTGTATTTTTGCAGGAACAAGAGTAATCTTAAAGAAGCATTGAATAATTAATTGCCTTAAATAATAGCCCTGCTGATGCGACTAATGACTAGAAATCCTGTCGTCTTTGGTTGGAAGCACCATAAGTCGTGGTTTCCTCGTGGGTATTTTGAGCGTGCATCAGCAAAACATCTGGAGGTTTAAGTTAGTGATTAAACAAACTGCTGCGTGTCTCTTAGGGTGATAGTTTCAGAGAGCTTTGGTAAATAACCCACAGACACAAAGTAATGTCACATAAATAAAAATACTTAATCTTTCATCTATTTTTTATGCCTCTTCACTAGCTGGCATCGGCAGAAGTGCATTTTTTCATTCTCTCATTAATAACAGAGCAGAAAACATAAAGGAAAAATAACTCCAGTAGCAGCTGGGTACGGAGGGACTGATGCCAGTGTGGAATCTGGGTCGGTGTGCGTATGCTGACATTTTCAAGCGACAGATTAATTGGCTTGATAATAATTGAGTGAAAGCCGGGAGAACTGGAGATGTCACACTCCCCATGCCCCTCCCTCTACGTGTGAGAACCAAGGGCTGTTGTGCTCACTTTGCTGGGATGTTTTTGGGGTTGCCCCACCAGCTTTGGAGAAATGAGGGGGTTTCATGTCACTTTTTGAGCACACACTGCCCGGATTCTCCTTGAGCCATTTTGATTCAGGGGTGCTGGTGCCTTCCACAGCAAGCCCCCTTCCCAGTTGCAGAGAATAAATGCTGGTTGCAATTATTACAGGAAAATTGCGCAGGAAACCAGTGAAGGAACTGTGAAAGGAAAGTCAATGGGTTTTGTTTGTTTATTTATTTATTTATTTACATTCACATGGGCCAAAAAATAATTGTGTCTGGTTAAGAACGTGTAAGCGAAGATCCATCACAGAGCCACTGTCATTAACTTGTGATGTCGAAACGCGTTTCGGATGATGACAGTAGCAAGACAAGTGGAACATAAATAATGATGTGCCCTATAAATAATCTGCAGGAAGCCCTGCTTCCCCACCTCCGCAGAAGCTGCAGAGAGGAGATTTGTGCTGTCAGCATTAATCAAACCAATGAAGCAGGGAGACTGGTCTGGCTGGTGGAGACAATGGCTTGTAGACCAGTGGATACCAACCCTGGCCGTTGTCCAGCGGCAGAGGTGGATGCAGGGTGGATTTGGGCGAGTAGGGCATGCACAAGAGGTATGGGGGCGAGGTCAACAGCCCTTGTGGCTCCTCTTCCCCATCCTGAGTAAATCATGATGTGTCCCACGGGAACAGTCTGGTGGATCTTATGGAAAACAAGCGTTGGCAACTTCCCAGCATAGTGTGACTTGCAACCACATTAATGGGGAACCACAGGAAAAATGAAACAAATCAGGAGTCTCTGGACTCCCAAGATGGTGTCTGAGATTGTCAACTAATTCAGGTGAAACGCGATGGGTTTTCCTTCAGGTGTCTAGATTTTGGCTGAGTGTCCGAATTCTTCTAATGGTGGAGTTCTACCACATTTGCCCTCTACTTCCCCAAGGGTGCTGGAGGACAGGGTTGTGAGGACTGGTCCCAGAAGATCTTAGTGGTGAGCCCTTAGCCGGGCGCTCCGAGGAGTCCAAGGAGGGGAGGCAGAAAGGTGCACACAAGACATGGGGACTGCTTCTTCCGCAATGACCGTAGTTATTAGCCTTTAGGCACCACTCAGCTGGAGATGCATTGCCTACAACTTATTAATTCCTTACTGCATGGGGATTTTTGTCCACATAGAGCAACATCAGTTCCCTCCTTTGACCTTTAGATACCAGAGATCCCTGACCACCTCCCCAGCCCCATTTCTGAGGTGCCTCCCCACAACTGATTTTCTCATGACCATCACAATGAAAGATGCCTGGCCTTCTTCCCCATGCCATCATGCCTCCAAAAAAAAAAAAAAATCAACCCATCTTTTTAATTTCCTTTGGTGCCAGCTCCACAGATTCGGTTTTCTCCGAGAGATCAATATCCAAATGTCTGTGTGATTATTGCAGCTTCGCACGTCTACAGCTGGAGGTCACCTCCAGGCTTGTTCATAAATAAATCATAAAATGTTATTATTTATATAGTGTCAACAGTGTGATAAGTGCAACATAAGGCAAATTCACTGTGGCAGCCAACTTCCAATCTGTTTTCTTCCTGCAGATTTCTGATCCAGCTAAATGGAGCGCTCTCTGTGCGATTGCTCAGCTCCACCAAGAAGAAAGATTTAACCCCTTAGCAGTCAGCGCAGTCTTGCTGTTGATTTCCAGCCCATCTGACAGTCACCATTGCAGTCTCGTTTTCCCCGCTTCAGCCATCCAGCCCCAGTACCGATGTCTACAATCGTGGCGTCAGCTGATGACCAACCTGCCTGGCTCACGGACCACCACGCAGTGGCCATGAGGACGTCTCGGCGATAGGACAGAGGGTTACGAGTTTAGTAGACATGGTGGTGTTGGGTTGATGGTTGGACTTGATGGTCTTGGAGGTCTTTTCCAACCTTAAAGATTCTGTGATTCTATGAAATACCTTGAGACAGGGAGAGGCTTTCAATTTCTCCCCAATCTGCTATGAAATGAAGGCTGCAGGCAGCTTCTTGCCTCTAGCATCATAAGGGAATGCCCAAACTCTCTGAGCTTGCACAGGCAATGGAGCAACTCCGGAGAGCTAGGGTTCAAACGAGCATTTTGCTCCCCCTGCAACACAAATGTCGAGGCAAACAGAGGCTCCAATTGGGCAGAGCCTCAGCTGACCAATTAAACAGACACTTCCAAGGAGTTTTTCCCACTGAATAAGTTTTTTCCGCTGCTGGGACAGTCTCCTGCGAGAGATAACGGCAGCAGATTGGTTACTTTAATTGTTTCACTTAGTCTGTGTAAATATTATCAGAAAGTGACCTTTAGCATCTACCAGAATGCTATGAAATCCTTCCCTGCCCAAAAAAACTCCTCTTTCGCAGAGCCTCTGAACCATTTACCTTACATTTAAATCAGCCAGGAGATATTTCACTCTGAAAGGGCAAACTGGGCGCTTTGAAATTACTCGCAAGCAAACGTGCAATTTAGCTGGAGAGCCGGCCGTGCTTCTCCTCCACGATGGGTTTGCAGCGAGAAAGGATGGACCCAAAGAGTGGCTGCAGCCTGGGTTTCACGGCTCCGGCCTCTCCCTTTGCTGAATAGCCCCATGGACCACACATTTCAAGTTCCAGTTGACCAATTTTGAGAGCTGCTCTTCCTCGGTGGCCGTTTGCACTTAGCTCTGCTTGCCCCCTGACATCTGAAGGCAGCAAGCTCCCATCTGAAGGCACCAGGACTTGCAAGCTCCAGCGAGGTGAGAGCATCTCCAGATGCTCTCGGTCTTGTTGGCTTTGGAGGAAGGACGGGTCTGTGCAGGGAACCTCTGCCTGCAGCGGCCTTGCTCACAATTCAGAGAAATAAAAAAGCTGCCTATATCTGGAGGATATAAGGCAAATCCTTCAGAACCGTATTTTCTGCAGCTACTAGCTCTTATTGGACCAGACTGAAAAATTTGCCGATGCAAATCAAGGAGGTAAGTCTCCCTAGACCAAAGATTTAATTAAAATCCAGCTTGAAAAAAAAATATATAAATATCTTACAAGTGTTTTAAAGGTAAAAAACAGAACATTTTAACATTTGAGAGTGAAGGCTTTTCATTTTTCATTTCAGAAGGGCTTTGTATTTCAGTGCCTTACATGCTGAAAAGAGTAAAAATAGGAACAGAACATTTTGATTGACCAGAAGGTTTGGGGGATTTTCAGTGGTACTCTCTAGGAGAGGTTGCAATGTTTTCTCTGACTCAGAGCAAGAACCTGATTTGGAAGTGTGGCATTTTTTCGTGCTGAAATTGTACCCTCCCTGTAACCCACCAGTGATTAGAGATGGTTTGCATACTGGGCTTGAGTGGAACGTGGTGGAGGAACACCACCCAGTCATTTAGGGCAGGAAACAAAAAATGATTTGTCTAATTGAGACAATGATGGGCTGGGAAGTGGGCTGGAAAATTGGGCTTCTCATCTCCAGCTTTCGGAAACAACACGGAGATCTGTCAGCGCTGTCGAGCCATCAGGTCCTCGTAGAATCACAGAATCATGGAATGGTTTGGGTTGGAAGGGACCTTCAAAGCCCATCCAGTCCAACCCCCCTGCAAGGAGCAGGGACATCTCCAACCAGATCAGGTTGCTCAGAGCCTCATCCAGCCTGGCCTTGAACGTTTCCAGGGATGGGGCATCCACCGCCTCTCTGGGCAACCTGGAACAGTGCCCCACTACCCTCAGTGTAAAAAAATTTTTTCCTTATATCTATTCTGAATCTGCTTCCTTCTATTTTAAAACCATGACCCCTCATCCTGTCACAGCAGGCCCTGCTGAACAGTCTCTCCCCACCTTCCCTGCAGCCCCCTTTGGGCACTGGGAGCCGCTCTCAGCTCTCCCCGGAGCCTCCTCTTCTCCAGGCTGAACAGCCCCAGCTCTCTCAGCCTGGCCTCACAGCAGAGCTGCTCCAGCCCTCTCAGCATCTGCGTGGCTTCCTCTGGACCCTCTCCAACAGCTCCACGTCCTTCTGATGTTGGGGGCTCCAGAGCTGGATGCAGTGCTGCAGGTGGGGTCTCACCAGAGCAGAGCAGAGGGGCAGAATCCCCTCCCTCGACCTGCTGGCCACGCTGCTGGTGATGCAGCCCAGGATGCGGTTGGCTTTCTGGGCCGCAAGGGCACATTGCTGGCTCCTGTTGAGCTTCTCATCCATCAGCACCCCCAAGTCCTCCTTAGGGCTGCTCTCAGCTTCATCTAGAAGCAGTGCATCCCACCATGTCCCCTAACATGACACCGAAGCGATGGTCCCATACAGGCTCAGGGGACACAGAGCAAAAAATCTGGTATTCCAAAGTGGGTTAATGGGGACACAATTTGAGCAGGTTCCTCCCCTCTAGGTCCCTTCCAACCCAAACTGTTCTAATTCTGTGACTCTATGCTCCTAGAGCTCTTGGCAGCCACGAGATGGTCCCTATATATTTTCTCCCTATAAGGCTGAGTTGGAAATAAAAACAATTCCACAGGCTCAACATTTTTTTTGGAACCATCTCGATGCTACCTGCATTGCAGTTCTGCAAATTAATCTCGTGGATGCTCGCGCACACGCACAGAGTCAGTAACGGCACAGCCTGCACACGAGAACAAACCCTCCGCGCAGACGGCCTGAGTCGCTGCCGGGAGGGAGGGGAAAATATCCAGCCGGAGTGATCGATATCCTCGAGTCGGTGTATCAAAGGCACTGGAGAGAATCCCGTCAATAAGATACAAATTGACCCACAGAACACCTCTACCTCCCTCCCTCCCTGCTCAAACATTTGGTTGGGGAATATAAACGTACACAGAGGTCACGGGAAGGAATGCAGCTGGGAAAGGTGGTTGGCATCTCGGCGTGGTTGTTAACAGGATAGAGAAGCAGAGAAAGCAGCAATGGGGGAAGGAAACAGGGGTGTCAAAGGAGTTTTGAATAAAAGGGAACCTCGTCGGCATCCGCGATAACGAAGGATTACAGCTCAGGCTTGCAGCGACCCATACGTATGGACGTGAGCAGGCACCTTCAGCACTTGTGCTTCAGCTTTGTGTCTCCGGCTCACCAGTGACATGACCTTTGCAAAACGTTGGGTGCCACAAAGGGGACACAAACCTGGGGGTTGTGAACTGCGAGGAGGGCAGGGAAGGAAAAAGTAAGAGGTCTGTTTTCCGGGCTAAAGGAGAGTCAGCGAGCGGTTTTGCAACCTCATCATCTCGATCACCCAAGAAAGAATGGTCAGGTTGAAATCTGCCTGTCGAATCTGCCCTGCCTACGGAGAAGATCACAGCCAATACAAATTAAAATTCAATTCCTTTCCGTCGTCGATGCTGCTCGGCACGTTGTTCAGCAGGAACAGCAAGAAGACACGAGAGTTTTTGAGCCCCATGGCCTCTTCATCAGTGCTACCAGGAGGCTTTCAGCCGTGGACATGAATCTGTTTGGATTAGATTTAACATGGAGGACAGCCCTTGGATGTTGCAGAGAATATTCACGTCAACCGAGACTGGAAGAGAAATGATCTGAGGAGTCACAGGCGGCAAAGAAGGAGTCCTGAAAGATTTGGTCCTGAAAGATGAGGAGGAAATATCAAAAGTGATAAACAAAGCAGGAAAAAGCTGATGAGCTGGGTGACATATTTGGGTGAAAACCACAGCAACAATCCCTGCCTGTATGTCAGGCATCAGACACTCTCTAGGTGAGAAAAAAGGGATGGAAATGGAATTTGAACCAAGTAATTGCATATTTTATCTCCTGTTTTCAGTCTTGTTAGTTCAAAAAGAAAAAAAAAACACACAAAAAAAAAGCAAGAAGAACCTATTTTGTCTTACTGTGCTAAATATTTCAGCTTCCCAAATCCATGAAAACTAAATTCCTTTCTCCTTCAGTCCTCTACCAGCTATTTTGTCCCCTATGCAAAGGGCTGTGAATACATTAACATACAGATTCACCTGATCACCGCCTGGGTTAACGACGAGGAGCTTTCTGGGGAGTCGACTGCATGGTGCAGCTGGAGCAATTATCACTTCACCACTCTTGGAGACAGTAAAATTGGTCTGGGATGTAAAAGAAGGAGAAGGAAAGAGAAAGATTCTTGTCTTCGATGTAACTGGCTCTCGATTAACACAAAATAAAGGTTTCTTGCGATTTCAGCTTTATCCTCCATGCCTCTCTAACGCAGAGAGTGAGAAGATCAGAAGAGAGAAACCCAAGACACACACTTGTTGTTGTCCAGCTGGTTTTTGTTCCTCTTCAATGCTTGGGACTGGGATATTTTTTTTACCCAGGTCGTTAAACGGGAACATCTCAGGTTTGGTTGCGTTTTATACAAAGATGTCTCTTATCCCTGGTAGCTTGCTCTTTTCCTCACCAGGCTGCCCTGGTAGGACCATGGTTACACCGGTATCACAGGTGCTACACTCAGAGGTATGGATGCTATGAGGGCGTGGGCACTGCTCCAGCAGCCGCTGGGAGCCAGTAGCCCATAAAGCAGATTTAATGAAGATCTAATGATCTCCTACGCAAAGGAATGGACTTGGGCTGCAAAGTCAAGCAGACAGGAATGAAACCATCTTTGGCATCATCCCCTTGTGCATCCTGCCTGGACATTGAACATTGAATGAGAACATTACCAGGTGGAACAGGGTTTTTTGGAAGATTTCTGTGCATTTTCTGCTTGATTCTTTTTGTTGATTGTTTGTTTGTTTTGAATGAATACAGGGAGCTATACCAGCTAAGAAAAACCCATTGCTTTCTTGCAGCCCCTGACGCCTGTAGGCTGCATGGTTGCCTTAGCATTGGGTCGAGACCAGGGTCTCTGGTCCACCGTGGATGCTCATCCCTAATGCAGGCACCAGCCCAGCTGGATAAAGGCAGCATGGACGAAGCTCCCTCCCTTCCCCTCTCCGGAGGAATTTGACAATCCGAGTGAGATGCTAACAGCAGTATCTGTCACTGACTCATTGTTTGTAATGCTTAAAAGCCAATAAAGCTGCTACACCAAGGGAAACTGTCAGTGCCACGCGGCTCCTTAGCCGCATCCAGTTCCACAGCTGACCGTGCATCCCAGCTGCCGGGGTCGATGCCAGAGAGGCCATGGGGACCTCATCCTGTCCCCCTGTACCTGCTGCATCCCTTCCTCTCCGTGGGCCAGGAGGGCTTCTTCCACGGCCAATGGCCCTGAGATGCTCCAGCATCCTTCTCATGTCCTTGCTGGATGGAGCATTCGGCTTGCAGCCTTCAGTAGGGGTTTTCAAGAGAGGAAAATCAGGAGAACCGTGAAAATAAGCAAGCAATGGCATTTTAACCCTTCCTATACCAGCACAGGTGATGCTAAGGGAGTTTGGAGGTCTGGACAAACAGAGGGAGGTTAAAAGACTGAGCAGGAACAACCTCTGTTTTAATGAAAACCTCTGTTTTAAGGAAAAGGCTTCAGACTCTTTGGGCAAACCCTTCTTGAAGATTCAAGCTTTATTTTTAATCAGCGTTTGAAGGCAGGCCGGAGAGATATCACCCTGACTTTTCCCTTCCCTTGTGGAAACAAGGAAGGCAGTGTGTCATAAATGAGTTCATTTTCCTTCACAAAGAGGACATTTACTATTAACTGTCCCTGTTAATATCTTGCACTGCCTGGTAATGAAATATTTAATGCCAAAGTCTTTCAGCTGCCTTCCAACCTGCCAAGACCACGAGGATGTCAATGAGGATATTAATTGTGGCAGAAGAAAGAAAAGGCCTGGAGAGGTCAGGGAAGCGTCTCAGGAGGAGACCAGGAGCAGCAATAGCGAAACATTTGTGATGAACATGTTATTTCCATGGAAATGAGGCAGCCCACTGGAATGGTGAGCAGTTTCAAAGCCTGGATTTACTGGCAAGCACTCGCCTCGCCGGGCAGGGGTGATGTGCTGAGACGTGGGGAGCCCGTTCATCCCTGAGGGACATGGGGCAGCCACCTCCGCAACCACCTCAACTGTGCCAGTGGATGCTCGATGGCAATTTGGTCATTTAATTTTTTTTTTTCTCAAAATCCCTCCACGTGGCAGTGTGAGGCTCCAAGGCAGTTTTTCTTGGCTCTGAAGGTGGAGCGGCCAAGGAAAGGATGACATTTTCATCTTGCTTTGCCCCCCAGCACTAAAAGCATTGGCTTGGACAAGGCTACGCTTAAACAGGTTGATATGTAGGTGCAAAGTCTGAGGATCGCGTTTCTTATAGGTTTCTGCCCATGGAAGGAATGCTATTAATTTTTTTTTCCGTTGATCTAATCCATCTGGTTTTCCCCTCAGTCAGCTGAGCGTCTGAGTCACTTGTAACTCGGCAGTCACAGCAAGTCACGCCAACCCCAGCCCGGCTTCGAAACGAACACGGCCGACCTGAGCCTCCTCCCAGAGACTTCAATCTCCCTTCATTAAGAGAAGCCTTGCTCTTTGTCTCTTCCACTGTCAAGTAGGATTGGGGGGGAAAAAAAAGTCATCTTCTTTTTTTCCTTCTGTGTCCTGTCTAGTTTCATAAATTATTCATATAATTTCTGACTTCTCTGAGGTGAAGCAGGGTCAGTTTAAAGTAGTTGTTATTCTCTGTGGGCCAGATCTTCGACAGAGAAAAGAATGGTTCTTGTTGGCTTTGTTCACTGATTTGGAGGCTGAAAGGGACCATTGTGTTTGTGTAATTGGCCCCCCAGAATAATTCAAGCCATGGGATTTGGCTGAGTTAATTCGCATTTCAAATATGGAGGTTTCAGAGTGGGAGATCCTACAAATGACCATACTGGATCAACACAAAGCTCCCCTCAGCCCTGAATCCTGGCTGCCCCTGGCTAACAGTGGAATATTACAGCAAATACCAAGCCATCCTTCCCTGGACACCCCCCAGCCTGCGGCTCTCCCTGGTTCAGCAGATGCTGGCAAACTGGTCAGGTACAAACTGGATGGTCCTGTGTTTAACAGAGTTGACTGATTGCTTTCTGGACCAACTTCTACCCCATCAGTGGTGAGAGGAGTTCCTGGTGCACCTTGTGTGTGCCAGCTGCCATCCCCCTCCCCACTGCCTCCAGGATGTCCCTTCAAGTCCCTCTGGGTCAGTGGACCTCCTCACCCCTCAGCTTTGATCAACCTGGATAAAATGTGGTGGTGTGACTTGAGGGTCAGCATGGAGTCTGCTCCCATCTACAGGAGTGGTGCACTCAACGAGCCCTTGGCCTTCACACTCCTTCCTGCTTCTCACTAGTTTTAATTTTATTAAATTTCTCCTAAAATGAGAAGGACAACAGATTCCTTTTCCCTGGCCAGACCCGCTCTGCGCCCAGTGCTCCTGAGCGCAATCACAGACATTGAACAGGACTTCACCAAACCACCGGTGTCCCAACAAAACCCCATCTGCAGATCCCCTGTACGACAAGCGCTGTTCCAGCATCACTAGGAAAGCCAGGATGACTGCTTGTCCCAGGCACATTGGGGTTGACTTCATTTCTTCACAGCAACATCCTCTCCACAACAGGATAATATTTTTGAAGGAAATGCCTCCAAAACATAACAAAACACAAAACGCAGATGGAAGGTGCTCTAAACGGCCTTGTAGGATACTTCTGTTTTTCTCCTCACCTTTTCAACCCAGTATCTTCCCCTTCCACTCCTCCATCCTTCTAGAAAAGCTTTTCTCGGCTTTTTATGGCTGATCACTGTATTTATGGCTGTAAGTGAACAGGATTGCACTGAAGAAACCTGATTCCCCATTGCAGGAATTCCCCGTAAGGCACTGATGTCCCAAGAGATAACTCCAGGCAGACACCCATCCTTCTCCATGCCAAAGGACATGAGGCTCTGTAGCAAAGGAGAGTCCTGAAGCGCTGCACCACGCATCATTTTGGGCTCTGTTTCAGGAAATCACTTAGGTACATGCTCAATTTTCAAGACGTGCTTAACTCCTTCCCCTGAGCAGGTTTTTCCTTCCCCAGCAAGAGCCGAGGCAAACACCATCTTCGATTTCCAGAGTATTCATCTGGAATGTTTCACGAGCCCTGGACTCGGTAAAAGTGCTTTTAATTTCTTACCAGCAAACAAGTTTCTTTGGTTAATAAAATATGACTCGACCTAGAAGGATTCAAGGCATCCTTTGATTTGCGCTCTTTGAGCAGGAATCGAGATGCCTTGAGTCGTCCTTGAAGAGGAGCAGTGGAAGGGGACAGAATAACTTCATACAGCTGCTGGCAATAAAATATTAAAACCTTTATGAATACAACATATTATCTGTCCCAGTGCCCTCAGGCATTTTCTGTTCCTTTTGTGCTTTCAAAGCAATTAATCTTGCAACTGCTCATCACTTTCAGAGCCAGTCTTACAAGTCTGGAGAACGTGTGAAAATCGGAGAAATTGCAGACAGCACGCGGCGGATGAGCTCCAGCGGCTGCCCTGCCCACCGGCGTGGGATGCAGGATGGGCCTGTCCTCAGCGGGATTCTTTCTGGGGTTGTGTCTGTTGGAAATTGCAATTTCTCCATGCTGGGACTCTAATCCCTTTCTTGGCTGTTGGAAAATGCATCTTCCTCACCAGCCTGCTCTTCCTTCTTGTGTTAATCACGTTGCACCCAGCTCTCTCATCTGTGTGACCCCTCAATCACTTATTTCTTGTTGGCAGTGCTCGTCTGCTTCCCAGGTGTCAAAGAGAAAAATGCACTGGTTTTGTTTTTTTTTTTTATTTATTTCTTGTCATAACCCCAAAAAAAAAAAAATCAAAATCTTCATTTATTTCTGCGCTTGTCAGGAATGTTTCACTTGATGTAAAACCACAGGGGTCTCTCTCCAGCAGGCGAAGAGCTCAGTTCTTTGTGGCCTCCCTGCTTATGCAGGATCTCCTGGTGGGAGACAGGGAGCAGGGTGATGCTCTAGAGATCCCAGGCAGAGCTAAGGGATGCTCTTCTCCATCTCTCTGCTGACATCAGGCAATTTTGTCTGAGTAACAAAAGAGAAAAGAGAAGGATGCTTCAATTTTCTCTTTTTCTGGGAGAATGTCCTGCACCATCAGCCAGAGCTGTTCCCAGCATCGCCTTGGTGAATGCTTCACACTCGGTTGGACGGCTCGATCAGGACAGACCACGAGAGAGCCCTGATCCATGTCAAGATACCAGCCAGCTTTGTTGTTATAGGGTGAAGTGGTTTAAATTTAAGCACTGCTGCATGGATTGTAGGGACCCTAAGACCTTTAGATTGTAGTGTGGGGCTGAAGGTGTCCTATAGACCCGCAAGATCAGTCCCAGGGGCAGGTGGGTGCAGCCACCGCTGACTTCACCAGTAAAACAGAGCTTCACCAGTCATTCCAGCAACCTCTCTGCCCAGATTCCACAGCCTGTCAAAATAATTCAGCTTGAATTTGTAGATAGTCTGAGATGAAAATTTTGGCAAATTTATCCCGGCTGAGAAAGCTTCTCCTGGCTACAGCACAGCTTGTGGAAGCTGGGCTTCTCCAAATGCTGTCGTGGTGGGTTGTGAAGCCTTCCTCCAGCAGCATGGGAGAAGTTGGGCAGGACTTCCCACCACAGGGAGGTTGGAACCATCAGCCAAATTCCCTGGAAAACTGAAGATCAGCTCAGCTGGAAGGTGCTACAGATCCATGTGATGGGTGAAGTACGGGGCGATCATATCCAGCTCTGAAAGGACAATCAGAAGGGGATGTGATGGACCTGCTCGGTTTGCAACAGGAGCACATCCTGGGGAAACCCTTGGCAACTGGGATGTGATTCAACAGCTCTTTAGGAGAAGGACAGGCTGCAAAGCACGGCTGCATGGAGAAGTGTCCAGGAGGGAGCAGAGAAGGCAGCGGTGGCAGTGCCTGGCCAGCTGGTCCTGTCCTTGCTGGGAGGAGGACTTTGCGTGGCAGCAGGAAGGGGGGCAGTGGGGTTTGCAGAGCAGCCAGGAGATGGAGCCCATATACAAGGCACCAGGGATGGAGCCTGATCTCACCCCAGTCAGACTACATTGAACGGAGACCAGCAGCTGGGTCTGGGAGTGCTCTGGTGGGAGGTGGCCCTGTGATTCCTCACACAAGGAGGTTTGCAGAATGGCTCATGCCACCTGCCCGTCTTCTTACAGGTTCCTCCAGACACAAGCAAAGAGCCACTCACGGCCTCTTCTTGTTGAGGTCTCAAAGCCCCTGACTGTCGCGCGCACCAGGTGACCCAAACGTAGCCCCCTCGCACGGTGTCACAGGCACACGCCGCGTCACGGATGGGCTCAGCCTGCACATCGGAGTGCAAGGACAGAGGTGCAGCTCTCGTGTGCCAAAATAGAGTCCCCTGTCGTGCGGCCATGTCCTGCTCATCTTGTGACAAGAGGACTGCCATTGGGGTAGTTTCATGACTGCCTTGTCATGAAATCAAGAGGAGGAGGAGGAAAAGCAGCATTCCCCAGAGCCCCTGTGGGCTTTGTGGCCTCACTCTGCTGGGTTTGTGGTCCAGCACAGCTGGAAGGTTCCCCACTGTGGTCGCCTCCATCATATATACCCAGGGTTGGCATTAGCCTAATTTTTCTTCCTGGTGGCTAAGCAGAAGGAATGCCTCTGCCTCTGCTCTGCGTCTGTCTGTAGAAGGAGCAGTTCTGGCTGTGGCTGCCACGTAAACCAATCTCCTCCTCCTGCAAGTCTTGTTTGCTTGCACCACTGACCAGGTGATGCGTCCTTCTGGTGTGACAACCACACGGACAGGATTTGGGAGCTCTGACGTCATTACCTCCTGTCTGCTGTTGCTGGCTCAACGAGATACCCTGAGATATGGAGACAAAAAACCAGCCCTGACCTTTAGAAGATCCTTCCTGAAGAAAGATGTAGATGCCTTGGTCCCTTCCAACTTGAGATATTCTATGTCTCTTATCATGGCTGGGTGCACAGCAGCCCTGTGTCAGCATTTCAAGGCAGCTGGTCCTTCAGACAGAGCCCCAAAAATGGGAGACCTATCCTCATGGGAGACCTATCCTCATGGGACACGTCTATAACACGCTCATCCCTCCCTCCAGAGTGCAATACTTCCTACCTATTACACCTTACTCATGGTGTCAAATGACCAAAGATAAGAGAAATCTTTTTCAGAGCCCATGGACCTGATTTAGGGTTGGGATACAAGCACTAATATCCCATTAAGCAACAAGGACTGGATTTCACCGGGTCATCTTTTACCATTTTCACAGGAAAGTGGGATTTTCTTGGTCCGGGATATCTGACCAGTGCTGCTCAGACGTTCTGCAGTGGAGCAGTCCAGGACCCAAACCCCGTCACCCCCATCTCAGCCAGTACACGGTTGTGTGTGGTGGGTTTCAGCGAAGCGGTGCAAGTTGGGTTACCCACATTGACTGCTCAGCTTCAAGACAGCTCCTCTATTGACCAGGAGCAACGGTCCCATCCCCATCACGTGGGAGCCTGGGTCCAGACTGGCTCCAGTAAAAACATCTCCTGGTGATTCCTGCTTCCCGCAGCTCCCTCTAGGGAGGACCGCCACGGCACATCCCGTCCGTGGGGCCCCCCGCTCATAATGCCCTTTTATAAGGCTTCACAAAGCCCTTCTTGGTTCACATCCAGGCTGTGAAGAAAGGTTGCCAAGGGTGTCTCTGCAAACAATAAGGGGCCTCTGTTTGTAAGGCGGCTGCAGTCACAAATGCTTTTTTTTGTGACCTCCGAACGAAAATAGCTTCTTCTTTCCCAGCAGATCTCCTTCTTCTGTGCCTTCAAGTCACATCTGATTGCTGAAGCACACAAGAACCTTTTTGCTAGCAGCGTGGCATCAACGACGCTCTCCGGGGAAGCAAGCCCTCGCCCTTTGCGAACATCCTCGCCAGCTGAATCCTTGCTGCAAGCTTTTTTACTGCTTGTGGAGCCCAAGAGCCCCAAAGCACAGCTGCCATCACCTGGCAATGCTCTTCACAACGTAATTCTGCCAAGTGATCCAGTGAGCTAGACGGAAATTCTCCTGGACTCCTCACGGTGTGGATCCTCCCCGAGCACGCCAGCTGACCAGGTTGCGCTTGGCCTCGTGTGCCAGGAGAGCTCCCAGTTAAAGGCTCCCAGAGGGTGCTCGAATAAATCTCCCAGTTGAGGCCAGTGCTGCACAGGCACACGTGGCACACGGCGTTTCTGCTGGGTGCAGCTCCTGAAACCAATCAAGCGCTCAGCTGCAGCAAACTGGTGCCACCAGAAGGATACTGGGCCTCCAAGCTTTTGGGAGTGCTGGGAGGAGTCAGAAGGGCCTTGCATGGAGAGAATTTACTATGCAAATGAATTTAAATTGTATTCAATAAATTAAAATATTTACTATGGAATTCTTTACTGTGGGTGTGATGAGACACTGGCCCAGGCTGCCCAGAGAAGCTGTGGATGCCCCATCCCTGGAAGTGTTCCCAGGTTGGACGGGGCTCTGAGCTACCTGGTCTGGTGGAAGTCGTCCCTGCCCAGAGCGAGGGGGTTGCACTGGATGATCCTTGAGGGTCCCTAACAACCCAAACTGTGCTCTGCTTTTCTGATTTCATAAGCTCTGTCTCCCCAAGGCCAGTAGAAGAAGGGTCTTATGAAAGTCGCATTTCTCCTTCCAACTCAAGCAGTTACATGTGAAGCAAATTCTGAAAACTCACCGTTATTTTTTTTTTTAATCTTAAAAAGCCCAGAGACACTTTTGGGGTGGGGCAGGAGGAGACTTGGTGCTGCACTAGACTTAAAAATCCTCACCATGACAGACAGACCACCTTAAAAGCACAGAGAGCCAGGGCGAAGCCTGTACAGATGCAGATTCCTCTCTAACCACAGCCTGGACGGAGACAGGAGACTTCTGTGCGTAATCGCCGCCCTGCTTTGAAGGCGGTGGTTAGCATTTATTAAGCACCTTCACGAAAGCAGGTAGCTGAAACAATAGCTCTTTGCAAAGCTCAAAACACATAGGCATGTGTGGCTTCAAAGTGAAGATCTACATGTGAACAAGGAGGTGGACACAAAAGGTGGTGTCCCCAAAGGACATGGACCTGTTGGAGCAAGTCCAGAGGAAGCCACGCAGATGCTGAGAGGGCTGGAGCAGCTCTGCTGTGAGGCCAGGCTGAGAGAGCTGGGGCTGTTCAGCCTGGAGAAGAGGAGGCTCCGGGGAGAGCTGAGAGCGGCCTTCCAGTGCCTAAAGGGGGCTGCAGGAAAGATGGGGAGAGACTTTTGACAAGGGCATGTAGGGATAGGACAAGGGGTAATGGGTTTAAACTGGACGAGGGTAGGTTTACATTAGATCCTAGGAAGAAACTCTTTACTTCGAGAGTGGTGAGGCCTTGGCCCAGGTTGCCCAGAGAGGTGGTGGATGCCCCATCCCTGGAAGTGTTCAAGGCCGGGTTGCTTGGAGCAGGAGTTGGACTAAAGACCTCAGAGGTCCCTTCCAGCCTCAGATATTTTATGATTCCGTGTAAAACACTGATCAGCGGTTTCAGAGCAGGTGCAGTGAAGGCTTGACCCACCCTACTCAATAGCCTGTCTTTAGTTGTTATTTGTACTGCATACGTGGCCAGAATCCGACCATATTCCAAGCTGTCTGATGATCAAACCAGCAGATAAAAGCTTGACCGGTTTCTCTGCAGCCTTAGAATCATAGAATCTTAAAGTTGGAAAATACCTCCAAGATCATCAAGTCCAACCACCAACCCAACACCACCACGCCTACTAAACCATGTCCTTCTTGAAGCCACCTACAGCTAGTGCAGCACTTTTTGTTAATTTGCTAAATGGTCCCCCAAAACCTGTCTAGATAAGGCTGTCATTTCCTGCCCGGCTGGAGAGGACCTTCCATCAGGGTCTCTTCTCTGCTTGCTGTTGCCCTCTGGTCCATCAGAGGCCATTTCAGAGGACAGCACCACAACCCCTGGTGTGTGAGGAAGCATGGAGACGGCAGATAGTCCCCCAGCCCCACCAGATGAATCATGCTGTTGAAACCCCAGCTCTGCAGAAGGGATGGGTTTCCTGGGAAGAGGGAAGAGCTTCTCCCTTGGGCTTTGAGGGAAGGGTATGGGGGCTGCTCCGATGTGGAAAAGGTACCGCTTGGAGCGAGGAGATGTGCGGCTCTCTGCTACTCCGCAGCACACAGACTCACATGGTGGATTTGAGATAATCTCAGGCTTGTGTTTTCTCGGCTGAACTGCGACAGCCCGGGAGAGCTGAGAACACCACTCTGCAGTCAGAGAGATCCGGGGATGTAAAATTTATGAGCACATGTTACAGCAGACTCGTCTGACCGAAACTTCTCAACCCGGTATGTGTTTTCCCTATCTCGCTCCCTGAAGAGCAACATCATCTATTAATTAGCCTAAATGGCTGAACACATGCTTTCCTCTTAGTGAACGATAAACAAAACCAGATGACCCGTGAATGAAAAATAAAGTGGCAACACTCTGTAAGCAACATTGTTCCGTGATAAAGAGATACTGTCACAGCAGGATGGATTGCACTACGATAAAAAAATTAGGCCCAGGAGTGATGGACTTGGCTTGCAGACCTGGCTCTTCAGCAACCCTGGTATGGGCTTAAATAAATCACTGCAAGGAATCATCAGGGCCAAGAAAGGATCAGAATCCACAACGGCTGGGCAGTGACCGAGCATCACTCCCACCAAGAGACTATTAGCTTTGTGTGACAAGTTTAGGGACCTTCCTAAACTGGACAGGCCGCTTCAGTGAAGCTATCATGAGTAATTGTTGCTGTTCCTGCTAATATTGGCAGGATTTGGTGAAAGAGACCGAAGCCTTCCCTCCCCATAAAGTGCGG
Organism: Chlamydotis macqueenii; assembly: GCF_036417535.1. NCBI lineage: Eukaryota > Metazoa > Chordata > Aves > Otidiformes > Otididae > Chlamydotis > Chlamydotis macqueenii. The sequence goes on from NC_141559.1 coordinate 82,213,395, forward strand.
AGCTACATTAAGTGTGGGATGAACTGCTCAGACAGAGACTTGTTCTGCTGGCGAGTCACAAAATCATAGAATGGTTTGGATGAGAAGGGACCTTTAAAGCCCACCCAGTCCAACCCCCCTGCAAGGAGCAGGGACATCTCCAACCGGATCAGGTTGCTCAGAGCCCCGGCCAACCTGGCCTGGAATGTTTCCAGGGACGGGGCATCCACCACCTCTCTGGGCAACCTGGAACAGTGTCCCACCACCCTTAGCGCAAAAAATTTCTTCCTAATATCTGATCTGAATCTACCTCCCTCTATTTTGAAACCATTACCCCTTGTCCTGTCACACCAGGCCCTGCTGAAGAGTCTCTCCCCACCTTTCCTGCAGCCCCCTTTAGGCACTGGGAGCCGCTCTCAGGTCTCCCCGGAGCCTCCTCTTCTCCAGGCTGAACAGCCCCAGCTCTCTCAGCCTGGCCTCACAGCAGAGCTGCTCCAGCCCTCTCAGCATCTGCGTGGCCTCCTCTGGACCCTCTCCAACTGGTCCACGTCCTTCTGATTTTGAGAGCTCCCAACATAAGTTCTTCAGGGACTCTTCTATATATAATATAAACTCACTAATATTGGGACTATTCCCTCCTGACCCACAGCAAGGGGTAACTGGTTTTTGGCATGGAGAAGAAGAGCGCTGAGGAACAGCCGCCCATGGCAGTCTGTGCAAACCCTGGAAGCTCAGATGTGCCACAAATTCACAACCTCCTACCTTGAGCTGGTCTGGCATGGAGAACTTGCAGAGGAACTGGAAAGATTTGTCTTCTGACCGTGCTGAATTCATCGTTTTTCTCTCATTCCTTTGTTGATTGCTATACCTGGAAATTATGGAGGAATAAGGAGCTCCAGCACAAGAATTTATACTCCAGTGCTACTTGCAGACATGCCAGCCCTTTCCTCCCTGCTCTCCATAGTTGCCTGAGATACAAATATTTCGCTCAGGGTTCATGGTATGCCTTTGATGGATAATCAGCAGGAGAGAGATCGGGATGATGTGATTGCTGATCCTGAACTGTGAGCCATCTCTGACCCAGGCTGGGAGGTCGTGGCTGAGCATAGCGACCAAAAATCTGCAGCTTGCCTTATCAGCCCCGCGGGAGGGATTGCCCTCTTCAGAGCGACATGGCCAGCATTATTCTTTGCAGCCATGTCCTAAATCTGGGCTCATCAGCTAGAGCCCTGAGGGTCTGCGCATCTCCAGCTGGGAGGTAGGATAAATACCCCATCATTTCTATCACATTTCAGAGCCCCCAGGGCTGAGACTGGGCTGTTAGGAGAGACAACGCTCGGAGATGGAAAACAAGAGGAAAAATTGCTGCCACAGGGAGATACAGAGAATAATGAGGGAAAATAGTGATATGACTGAGATGTCTGCGGCACAGGGTCCTGCTGGCATTGTCAAACTAAATGTAGGCACAGAAAATAGCCCTGTGCATGCTGGAGATAAATCCCCATCCCTGGGCTGTGCAGATGTGAGACTGGATGTGGGACACGGGTGTAAGGGCAGGAGTGAGGAACCGTGCCCCTTCATCTGGGCCAGGACATTGGGCTAAACCCAACGTGCAAGAACATTTCCACTGAGAGGTCGTAGGAGGTCCCTCATTGGGACAATCCCTGGTATCATCTACCACCACCTGCTTGCAAACCAAAAGTCTGGGTTTTGTGCTTAGATAGGTCTATCAAGATTTGCTCCCAGACACCAGGAAGGATGCTTACGGGTTCTGGGCAGCTGGGCGGGGCATAGGTGCCATCATCTCTGTGTCTTCATCGTGAGCCACTGCACAGAATCACTTCTGGGCATTTCAGGCCCCGCCATCACTGGTGACGCCCACCAGGGACATCTTGACACTTCCCCTTGCAGGACCTCCAGAACAATTTTGCGACACCCCCGCGGTAACCACTCCTGTTCCATGGAGAAGACTCTCTGCCTCTGCTTTCCTTGGGACAAATATCCCAGAAATCCATGACATTCCCATCAGGTTTTTTTGGCCAAATGCATGTGAAATACACTCAACCCTGATGCTCAAGGGTGCCAAGGGCGATGTGGCTGCAGGAGATGGGGAGGAGGATGGAGCCACCAGCACCTGCAGACACTCAGGGGGGGAGAAATAAATGAAGGACCTCCAAGATAAAGAATTAAAAAAACAAATGCACAGAACTTGTATAAATTCTGCAGTTAAACTTTGGAAATTCCTGACTTTGGGGTAGGAGAGGGTTAAGAGAAAGCTCTAAGCTTGGCCTGTGCTCTGACTACATGGGATGCTCCCAAGGATGAGCTGAAATCTCCCCAAAAGGCCTCCAACCCTTTTGATCAGGCTCAAAAGAGAATGTCTCTCATCATTAAAGTCAATTCTTCCAGGATGGCAAGGAGGGGCATTTTCATGGCTGATTAGCTTTGTAAAGCTCAGGCCAATTCAGCTGTTACCGGGAGATATATTGTGCTCCTGCCTTGCAGTAGCCGGCCCGTTTGCCCGAGCAAGCAATCAGTGTGATGCATGGAGCAGGAGCCACTGCACCAAAAATAGATCCAGCTGGGGACTGAAGGACGTAACAAAGCTTCAAAGCCAGATTTGAAGCCCTGAAGTCTCCTGCTTGTTGTCCTGTTGCAAGTTAGATATCTATGTCCAGCCAAAGCTGAGGGCAGAGCCGGGCAAATGCTATGAGAGTGGGGCAGAGAAGTGAGGTATGAAGAAAATATGCTCTGGAAAGCAAACTATTATTTCAATGAGCTTTTCCTTCTCATTCTCTTCCTTTCCTCTTCCTTCCGGCTATGCCAGAAGGGAATCAAATCCCATATGGCAAATGAACGGCGCTTTGGGGGAGACAAGGGCTCTGCCAGGTGCTGGGAGGCTGCGAAGGCGATGGGAGCTGATGCCTTCTTGAGGGCATTTCCTGCTGCAAAAGCCTTTGTTCCTGGTTCCTCACGCCCTTGATTTAAAGGCGGCACGAAAATCCCCTCCTCTGGCCAATGTAACAAGACACTGCCCAAATTTGCCCGCGGCTGGGGTCAGCTGGGGAATGTTAAGCGCAAGCCATGGAGGGACAGTCTGCTGTGTGCAAAATGGGGATTTCTGGCTACCTGAGATCATAGACTCATAGAATCTTAAGCTTGGAAGAGACCTCCAAGACCATCAAGTCCAACCGTCAACCCAACACCACCATGCTTCACCCTTGCTTTAGCAAGCTGGAAAGGAGAGGTGGTCGCTGGGGCTGTAGGCAGCCAGTGCAAGCTGGGGTGGACTTCAGCGTGGTCCCCCTGGCATCAGGGAGCTGGACTGCATTGAGAGAAGTCGGGAGGAGATGGGAAAGCAGAGGGCTTTATCCTGTCTCTGCAACATCTCTTTCGTCTTAGAGTCAGGCACCAGAAGTAGATTGATAAAAAAAGCCATGGGAGTCCGACGCACAATGTGCTGTGCCAAGGGCAGGTGAGCTGTGGTATTCCTGGGAAAGCTTCTTGTGGGATTGATCCAGGCACTTGGAACAGAAACAGAGCAATGCTGGTGGGATGGACAAGTCCTCTGGGTAGTTGCAGAAGATGTGAAGGACACAGACGATGCCAGGGGGTGGTTTGTGAATGCTGGGTGCTGGCAGAGCCCCTGGGATGCTCTCTGTGCATCGGCTCATGTGTAGCTTTGTTTAACTCAGAGTGAAGAAGCCGGAAAGCAGAGAAGTTCACAGGCCAATCCCTGGACATCTGCATGTTCTTGGTCCCGATTCTGTCACCCTGTAGTGGGGGCAGGCCAAAGTGGTGGCAACCTGAACTGTGTTTTGGCTCAGCTACCCCAGCTCAGTGGCCTGTGTGCAATGGCTTAAGGCAGCAAACACACAACTCGGGCATCCCACGCTGAGGGTCTCAAGACTCACGTATGAGAAACAAGTCCTCTGCTCCAGCACTGGTTTACAGACCCAGTGAGGAAGACCACAGGCACTGTGAAGAGCTTTTCCAGTTCATATTTTGAGGCTTCCCAACAAGTGGTTGTCAGCCCTGTGCCTGGTCATCTCCAGTGACGTTGCTTGGGTGGCTTCTCCACCCATCTGATATCAGAGCTTCATTATCGTGACCATGCCCTAAGAAATACTCCTCCACTGACTAACTCAAATCGCATTTGTTTCAATTTAAATCTATCTCTGTCCTGTCGACTGGGGCATGGAGGACAGTTTCCCTCTGGGGACAAGAGGTGGCCAATGATCCACGAAATCCCATGGCTTCCCACCTCAGGGACCTTGTCCCCCACAGTCTCCTAAGTGGAGTTTGGGCTCACGTAACAGAACTAAGCCCTGGATGACAGAGATTAAAATAAGTTCATTATCTCCATGTCTACAAAGAGAGTTCATTTCCCTGAGAGCACCTGGCTCCTGAGTCACCCTCATCCAACCTCCCGCCTTGCCCCTTTATCAGCCATCAGCACTTTCTAGGTAGACGGGTGACTTTGACAGCGTCATCTCTCACAAGGCAAATCTTCTAAAAACAATCAACGGAGCATTTAATCACCGTCTCCAGTGATGCTCATCCAAACACAAGCCGAGCTCCCCTCCCTAAGCCTTTTTAATCCTTCTGTGAGATACCAGGCTGAGGAGAATAACATCAGCAGTCCCAATTCTTGGATTAGGTGTCCCCCAGCAGCTTCTGAAACTTTTCTACCCATCAGCCAGGAGTTCGTCATGCTCTGTGGGCTTAATGCAGAAGAAGAAGGTATTTTCACACCAGGAGAAAAAGAATATAGACATGGGAACAACATATTAACATCCCTCACAGAACAGCTCTTGCAGAAACAGCCACTCTTCAGGGCAGAGGACTCCCTAAACTGATGTCCGACACCCGTTCATCATGGCATTGTGGGCAAATGAAGGAGTTTGGGGTGCTAAAGCTACGGCAAAAGATGTGGAAAAGAGGTTTGCACCTGGATATTTGCTGTAAAATACTTGCCCTTCACCTCTATTCAGACATTTTTATAGGACAACGTAAAAATTTTTATATCCAACAATGCCATTCGCTGTTTACTTAAGTAGTAACCACCGAGCTCGCAGGCATTTCCTGGAGAAAACCTTCTGGCGAGGAGCTGTCGTGTTTTAACTGCTCATTAATCCCCTGGTGCACATCCTGGTTTGACACCATTATCGAGGCTGCTATACGATCGCTGTCGAGACCATAACGCAATCACTTAATGGCAGGCTGTTATTTTTCTAGTGCTCAGTTATAGCGGGGCGCTTGTTGTGTGTCGTTAAAATTACTCCACCGTAAAAAGCCCCGTTCTTTAACCCCACCTTCCCACTTGTAACTCCCCGTGTTGCCGGCTGAGTTATTTCCCCCTCGTGCTCCTCACTCTGTCGCTTGAGATCTGCGTACAGGCAAACCAGCTATTTTTTGCTATTTTTGACCCAAAGGTAATCCATTCATTTCAGAGCAAAGGGAGAGTGAAGAAGATAATAAAAACAAAAAATAATTCATGAGCCTTTTTATGGGAAAGAGCCACTTTACATGGTCATGAGGTTCTGTGCTGCCCTGAGGGGTAGGGTTATTTATGGCACTTCTCCAAGAGCACGTTGGGACTCCTCCGTAAAGCATTGCTGCTGGGATCGTCTTCCCAGCTCATCCCTCAAGCACGTTGCCCTTGTGACTCTATCCTCCCACTGCCTCACAGTCCGAGTTGGGATCGAACAACGGCTCCTTCTTTTTGACTTTAACTCCTTTCTCTGTCTAGCTGCACTCTTTTGCAACCCTCAGAGTCTAACTTTTTTTCATAGAATCATAGAATCATGGAATGGTTTGTGTTGGAAGGGACCTTCAAAGCCCATCCAGTCCAACCCCCCTGCAAGGAGCAGGGACATCTCCAACCAGATCAGGTTGCTCAGAGCCTCGGCCAACCTGGCCTGGAATGTTTCCAGGGATGGGGCATCCACCACCTCTCTGGGCAACCTGGGCCAGTGCTCTACAATCCTCATTGCAAAAAATTTTTTCCTAATATCTAATTTGAATCTACCTCCCTCTATTTTAAAACCATGACCCTTCGTCCTATCACAACAGGCCCTCCTGTTCATAAGCACATGGAGCACGTGGTAATTGTATCATTCATGTACGTAATCCTGCAACATGCTGAATCAATCATAGAATCATGTCATGGTTTGGGTTGGAAGGGACCTTAAGATCATCTTGTTCCAACTCCCCTGCCCTGGGCAAGGACACCTTCCACCAGGTCACCCAAAGTCCCGTCCAATCTGGCCTTGAACACTTCCAGGGATGGGGCATCCACAGCTTCTCTGGGCAACCTGGGCCAGGGCCTTACCACCCTCACAGTGAAAAATTTCTTCCTTATATCCAATCTAAACCTACTCTCTTCCAGTTTAAACCCATTACCCCTTGTCCTATCCCTACATGCCCTGGTCAAGAGTCCCTCTCCAGTTCCCTGTAGGCCCCCTTTAGGCACTGGGAGGCCACTCTAAGGTTTCCCCGGAGCCTCCTCTTCTCCAGGCTGAACAGCCCCAACTCAGCCTGTCCTCACAGCAGAGGTGCTCCAGCCCTCTCATCATCTGCGTGGCCTCCTCTGGACCCTCTCCAACAGCTCCACGTCCTTCTGATGTTGGGGGCTCCAGGGCTGGACGCAGTGCTGCAGGTGGGGTCTCACCAGAGCGCAGCAGAAGGGCAGAATCCCCTCCCTCGACCTTCTGGCCATGCTGCTGGGGATGCAGCCCAGGATGCCGTTGGCTTTTTGGGTGCAAGGGCACATTGCTGGTTCATGTTGAGCTTCTCATCCACCAGCACTCCCAAGTCCTCCTCAGAGCTGTTCACAGTCCATTCACAGAAGTACTGAAGTGCGACAGTAGGCTCCAGGCCTGAGAGACCACCACCACTGCATGCTGGTGTGGCTGCTCTACATCTCCCAGACATTCTTCTCAGAAGCAGCAGTTGAGTCCCCTTCCCCAGCTCCACGCAGGCATGTGCAGGCTATCACGAGCTACCTCTGGCTTCTGTATCACCAGTATGGGCTGCCCTCCAGCTCACAGAGTGGGCAATGTTTGCTTTCAGTGACCGGTAACTGAGCAGACTGAAGTGCTCCAGGTTTGTAACAGTGCAACAGCTTTGTCATGGGACAGAGGATGGGCTAGGTACCTCCCAAGGCCACTCACCACCACACAATTTTAAGATTGCGTCTTGGAATTGCTTAGGAGCGTATGCAGATCTAGAGCAATGATTGTGCTTTAAGGGTAGAAGCCTGTAGACGAGACAGCATGCTCGAGAAAGCGTTCCCCAGGGTCTTCCCCAGGAGCTCTGGAGCCCGAGCTGTGCCACCGGGCAGAGGTAACAGGTTGCCCTGACATAGGAATGAGTGTTCCCGTACGGAAGCAAAACTTGGCCGTGCTTCGGAATGCAGATGACTGTGAGCGGGCTCTGGGTATCCGCCTTTACAGTCCCGGGAGAGAGTCCATGCCACGGGCCTGCAATGTCGACATCTGCGTAAAGCAGCTCAGGAGGATCCCATGCTGGAACATCTACAGTTCTCTATTGACTACAGAAAAAACTGGGGCCGGCTGCGATGGAGACATCTGTGCTGTCAATGTCTCGGGCCAGCCGAGATGAGTCCCACCCTTGGAGACAGAAGCAGCGCTATTGAAAAAATATCAAACAAACTGGAGCCGAAGCAGCGCTTCTGGGCCGGAACGAGGACGGCCTTCGTGGCTTCGCACAGGCCATCACCACCTCCTCATTGCTGGAACGCAGCTCAGCCAAGGAATGCATTTTCTTGGCTCTCCCTGACGGCTCAGGGCTTAAGCACAACAACTTCTTAGCGCTGATCTCTGCACGCCGTTGGCGAACGTGCTGGTCATATCGATTGCCGGAGTCTTGAAGCTGTTCCTTCGAGACGACTATTATTCTATGTGCTTAAACAGCGTATTTATCTCCCAGTGCCCAGCGTGAGGTGACTCACCGATCCCCAGATAACGCCGCTATCCGATGTTGTTTCTAAAACACACAATGCTGTTATAAAGACACCTCCTGGGAGCGTCTTGTTGCTGAAGAGCCCGCTCTGTTCTCCATCTGCATTCTCAATCGCAGCTGCCGCAGCAGCTACCGTTGCGTGAGCGGAGTAGATCCTTTTAGCAAACAGTTGCACACAAGACCGTTCCACTCTTCCCAGACCAACGTTTCTTGTTTGGGCAGGTGTCTCCTCACCTCCCGAGGGTCTTCAACCCGCACTTGCACGTCACGGGGAACGGAGTGCCCATAAGCCACCGCCGAGCCTGCCGCCTTAGCCGGCGGAGCATCCCCGCAGCATCTCTGCTCAGGGATGTGCAACAAGTCACGTGCTGAACGCGGGCTGCTTTTTCCCCACTCTTTTGCTCCCCCTCACCTTTCCTCCTCTGCTGCCTTTGCTCAGACTGGACACTCGCAAAATAATGCAGTGGAGGAGAGCTCGAAGCAGTAGAAGACAAGCAGAAAAGCCTTTTTATATTTCTTTTATAAATCACAACACATTTTACACTTCAGTAATACTAATTTAAACTGGAAAAAAAAAGAAAACTAAACCCAACCTCGCAGACCTTTTTGGATTATAATGAGACACTGTTTCCTTCCAAGAAGCCCAAGGGATTACACAGCAATATTCTCCTTGAGCCAAGTGTTACGCTTCCTTGAACAGCTGCACGGGGCTCAAATTGCAGCGGCAATCACCCCGATTCGTGCCGCAGAGCTGAGCTTTCACAGCAGCAGCCGGCAGCTGAGAGCTGTGAGACCCTCTGGGGCTGCAGATGGGGTGGGAGTACAATTGGGGGGCAACAGGATGGAGCCAAAGAGCTGTGGATGCAGGAATCCCCCCTCCATGATCTAACAGTCGCCCCTCGGCCCCGGCTCCACAAACCGCATCCCGTAAATCCTCCACAAAACAGATCCCTGCTGTCCCATCTGTTCCCTTTTCTTTTCGCCTTCCCTCTCCCTTCCCACGCAACCCCTCTACCCTGGCACCCGAGATTTTACGACGGCTCACCCCACCAAGCAAAGGCTGCTGCGGGTCTGCTCCCAGCAGTTTGTTACCCCTCCCCGTGCATCCCCAAAACCATGCCCTGCTGATACTCCTCTTGATGGAGTTCCACCCATTAAACAAGTGAGGAGCGAGGAGCGAGGAGCTCTTCCTTCCAAGTTTCTTTCACTCCTAAAATTGGTTTAATCCTTTGTTAAGCCCTATGATCCGTAGGTATCTGCGGCCGTACTGAAGTTAAGCAGCACGAAACTATTAATCTTGCTTTGGTGGTCAGAGATGTTGACTAGCCATTCATTTTCAAACCCCGAATTTTGCTCTGAGGTGGTTTGAGCTGCTTGGAGGAAGAGGGAAGGGTTGGAGCGGGAGATTTCTTCCAACCTAAATTTTTGGGTGATTCCACGTTTCTGCTCACTCTGTCCCTAAGACACGACATCCCCGTATTTTGCGTGTGCTCTGTCTGTCACCGTGCATCCTCCTCTTTTCAGCATTTCCTACTCTACGCAACCTCTAGCAAAACACCTGCTCAGACGCTGTCATTATCCTGGGCTTCATCATCCCAATTACACTTTGCACAACGAGGTGCAAGAGGCATTTGGAGAACTGGTTTCAATTTAAAATCAGTAAGTCCTTACTGGTTTGGCCTGTCACAATAAGAGGAAGCAGAACGTGTTGATGTAATCTAGAAATCAAGTTCCTTACGCGGTGTTTCAACAGGGCACGGGCGAGCCCATGGGGAAGTTTCACTCTTGTTAAGCCCCAGGCAGAAGTTTAACGACACGACCAGCCACTCCCACGGAAGTCAGCCGGACAATTCACCCTCCTAATTACAAGTCCACGTGCAAAAGTTTGGATGAAGTGTAGCTTAATAAACTTTGTGTAAATGCTAGGCTCCAGATCCCAGAGGACCTATGTCTGCGGAAACCAAATGAGGCTGAGGTGGTTGAACAACAGGGTTTGAATCTGTTCTGCAGAGCCCATCCCATTATGGAGTTGATTTAAACCAGTATAATTTCACCCAGGGAAGCCAGCAGCCTAGCCTGTGTGTCGTAGTTTAGCAAGGCATCTCAAGGATGAGACCCATGAAACCCAGGACAACATAATTTGGCACGTGGTTTAGCTCCATTCCTCAGTCATGAACATAAAGATTCAGAGCAGCTGTGCTACGACAGCCTCCAGTGTAAATCTGGCTGAGAATAAGCAAGGTGCAAGAGGTGGAAAATAAACTTCAGGGGCATTATCACTCTTTTTGCCGGCGTGAAGCCAAGTTCCTCATAGCTGCTACCAGCCCCGCATGAGAGCTAATGGAGAGCTTGCGGACCTGCAGCCCAGCGTGCCACAGAAAGGTCACCAGATGGAGCATGGGGGAGACAGAGAAGTGGAGACCCAAGGTTGTTTTTGTGGGGAATACCAAGGATTCAGCTGCGGAAATAACTTTGCACAGGCTGGCTTTTTAGCAGGGTGTTTTTGTGTACGGCCACATCAGGTCTTCAGCAGGAGTGACTCTCCTGAGAGCTACTAACGAACATGCCGCATCGTTAGCCTCAGCCAAGGGACAGGTCCCTAAACAACCTCAGCCAGCCCTGCTCCGTGCCCTGAGGAGCTCCGGCAGGGAGAAGTCAGCGTGTAAGAGGTGTGAACTTGAGCTGTGATTTTTTGACAGAGGGTCACCAAATCAGCCCCGAAGCCCAAGGCTGGTGCCTCCTGCTGCTGGTGGTCATAGCCAGGGAAGGTGCTCAAGGCTTCGAGCAATTGAGAAAATGGAGATCAGCATCTTCTCTCTGATGCTGAATAACCTACAGGCATCTTTCCCAAGAGCTAGAGAGGGGCAGCTTGATGTGTGAGCTAGGGGAACAGGGAGAACTGGTAGCAGAGCTAAGAGACAGAAATAAAGCTAACCGGTCTCTACGGGTATGTTTATGCTTAAATCCCTCAGTTAACTGCTGCTCGTCGGTGGAACTGCACCCAGAGAGGTTGGGTACCGCACAGGGTCTGTCTGTGCAGCAGCCAGAAACGCACCTGCATCCCTGGAGCGGTGCCTGACCTCCCTGTAATCCCTCTGACGGGGTGACTCCGGTTCCTGGGCGGTGTAAACTGCCGGGGACGGCGGTGCCAGGGGCTGATTAGAGAAGGTGTTTCCATCCCGAGCACATGAGTCAGCCAGAGGCAGGCTGCACATCAAGGGCAGCTATTGCATTTCCTCGTAGCAGCGTCGATGAGGGTTGCGTGGCACAGTTCAACTCCCTCCAGAAAGGGCAAAGGCAAAGAGGTGGTGTGCTTGCAAGAGCCTCTACAAATGAGCCGGAGAAAAGGAGAGGATGAAGCCCTGAGGAGAAGGACTTGGGAGTGCTGGTGGATGAGAAGCTCAACATGAGCCAGCAATGTGCGCTTGCAGCCCAGAAAGCCAACCACATCCTGGGCTGCACCCCCAGCAGCGTGGGCAGCAGGTCGAGGGAGGGGATTCTGCCCCTCTGCTCCGCTCTGGTGAGACCCCACCTGCAGCACTGCGTCCAGTTGTGGAGCCCCCAACATCAGAAGGACGCGGAGCTGTTGGAGAGGGTCCAGAGGAGGCCACGAAGATGATGAGAGGGCTGGAGCTCCTCCGCTGTGAGGCCAGGCTGAGAGCTGGGGCTGTTCAGCCTGGAGAAGAGGAGGCTCCGGGGAGACCTTAGAGTGGCCTCCCAGTGCCTAAAGGGGGCTGCAGGAAAGATGGGGAGAGACTGTTCAGCAGGACCTGTTGTGACAGGACAAGGGGTAATGATTTCAAAATAGAGGGAGGTAGATTCAGATTAGACATTGGGAAAATTTTTTTTACACTAAGGGTGGTAGAACACTGGCCCAGGTTGCCCAGAGAGGTGGTGGATGCCCCATCCCTGGAAACATTGCAGGCCAGGTTGGCCAGGGCTCTGAGCAACCTGATCTGGTTGGAGATGTCCCTGCTCCTGGCAGGGGGGTTGGACTGGATGGGCTTTGAAGGTCCATTCCCACCCAAACCATTCTGTGATTCTATGGGGAGAAGCATCTCCTTCCCTTTGCCCTCATCCTTGCCAATCTGATCTCTCCACAGGAGGTGAGACCTCAAACACACCCAGCACCGTCTGCCTGCCTGTCTGCCGATGCGCCCTTGGGATGGTGCTGCTAGCAGGGTAAGAGTCTGGCACCCATCACGGGGCTGCCGAGGCTCTCACTTTCCCAAGCCACCACGGGCACAAGCTGCTTCCCCAACCCTGACATCGGCGGAGAGAGTCACCAAGGTCAGACATAGCAGGGATGCTTCTCCGCGAGAAACGCGGAACGTCTGGCATGGTCCCATACAATGTGTCTTTGCCGTTTTGTTTGGGTTTTTGTTTTGAACGTACAAAACTGCCTCGCCTGCCTTTATTCCTCCCAAGAATACCCCGCATAATGACGGCAGCTCCCCTCTTTTCAGCCCCTGCCCTGCAGCTGAACGCGCGGAGGGCCGCATTGTACCGGGCTTCGGCAGCGGCTCTGAGCGGCTCTGAATGCCTTTCGTTATCCTCCCGTTGGGCTCCGTTTCGGAAGGAAGGAGGGAAGACAGAGCTATTTTTATAGCATCTAGGCTCTCCCCAGACTGCAGCTAACTTGCTATTGTTGGTCAATGATCTTTCAATTACTTGCTAGACTCGGGACTTTGCTCTGTTCTTGCAAAAAAAAGGGCTGATGTATTCAACGCGCTCTTTCCAAAGAGCAGGCTGGAATCGGACAATTAGGCTACGCAGAAGGGCTGCTCACAAACAAAGCCTTTCTTTTTATAAATATCAGACTTTCAAAGTGCAGTTGGCTTTTTTTTTTTTTCTGCAGTAAATTTACCATTCTGTGGTAGTTTTCAAAAATCTCTGTCAGAGATGGCATGCTGAAGTGATTTTTCTGTTCCCAAGAAGTGCAAGTTACTTTCCTTTCACTTTTTTTCCTTTTTCCTCCTTACTCTTTATACAAGACTCTGATTTTCATTATGAAGCTGGAGGTTATCTCAAAATACACCAGGATTTCAGAGGAAATTATGGCTCTGGGCTGAGAGCCACACTTTCCAGGTTTGGACCTAACTTTAGTCCCCGGTCTATAGAAATCAACATTTTCCCAAACAGACGCTCTGTTTTCAGAGTTACCCCACCTGAGGCGATCAGGTGCTGGTCTTCAAAGCCTGCACATCTTCCCACTAAAACCAGATGGAGGTATATGGGTCAAATCTTTCCACAAAGCTCTTTCAAGACATGACCTGAAAACAGAAAATCTACAAGAAAGGCAGAAGCAGAGCAGATATTCTGCGAGTAACTCGGCCGCTGCGATGCTTTTTGCTGAATTGGGATTGATCCAGCAGCCTTTGGACCTGCACAGAGACCGGCGATACAACGCAGGTCCGTGTGAGGTTGTTACCGTCCCATTAACCACCGTTTCCACAAACAGCTTTGGAAGGACGCAACGTTCTTCATTTTCTCTCCTAATTTCTGCAGTTCAGTAAAGTGTTATTACTAGTTTCCCCCTACCCTAAAAACGAAAGATCTAAAGCAACCGTGCAGGTGAAGGTATTTCTCAGTTCCTCATCACTACCGTGCCTGCAAATCCATCAGACCTTTGTTCCCGGCAGCACCTTAGTTAATATATTTCATTCCTTATTAAGCATATTTTTGAAGGACCTTTGCTCATTACATCCACATCTAAACAAAAGAAAAAGAGAGGTCAAACTAGGCACCCAGCAAACACCAACTTGATGCCTAAAATGTGCTTAATAATTGGATGTGTTGCCAAACGTGCTCACGGCAGGATTTCCAGGTGGGTGGGCAGAAAATAGAGGGTTTCTGGGCTTACTCCTGCTGTTCTGACTCTTGTATCAGCTGGGGAACTTTGGTGGAAAAGCTCCTGATTCGTGTGAGAGAAGGAGGACTTGTGCTAGCATGAGGTCTGGGACATGATCACAGGAACTAAAAGAAAATAAGGGTGAGTTGTTTGCAGGAAGTCTTAATTCTGGAGAGGAAAAAAAAAAAAAAAAGCAGGTCCTTCAAACGACTCAGAGAGCGTTTTGAAGGAAGATCACGTGGCAGTCATTAAGCGTTGGGTTGGCTCACACACCTCCACAGACAGTGACGGAGCATCTCCAGTGAGTAGATTTTGGTCTGGGCCCGATTCTGGTCAGGCTCAGACTTCACTGGCGCTGCAGAAGCGAAGCACCGAGGGAAGAGGAGCTTTGGGGAAAATGGGTTTTCGTTTTGAATCATCTCAGTTGCTTGGCCTGAAGCTGCAATTAATGAGAATGTGTGAGCTGCTTTTTTTGCAATCGCAGGAATTTTTTTTCTTGCTGTTTTCTTCCGCCTAGGAAGGTGAGGAATTTGTGGTGGGGTGCAAGGGATGATCTCAGTGCTGGATGGCAGGATATCCTTTTCCTTTCTCCCGCTGTTTGTAGAGCAAGGAGGATGTTTTGGGCAGAGAGCAAGGACACGCTGCTGGAGCTAGACTGCCCCATGTCATCCGGATAGAAGCAGGGCAGCTGGGAGGACCTTCAACAGAAGGGACGGGGCAAGGAGATGCTGAGGGTTTGGGAATGTGGGCAGAGGTTGCAATGGGTGGAAACAGCAGGTCAAGTGAGGAACAGGAAAAGTGGCGACGCTGGGTTATGAGCTAATTGGAAATAGCTGGCTCCAGGCCCTTGGGAAGGGAGTTATTTCTGGAGTTAAGGGCTCCTGTGAAACAGCTCATCTCAACGGAAGGAAAAAAGCGCGTATAATGCAGCATTATGGTTACGGTTTCATGTGATTTTTGACCCAATATCACCATGACTTGATCCCTTTTGAGTCACCCAGAGAAACAGCCTAAGCAACCAGCTTCCCAGGGCAGCTCCATCATTTACACATCTGCGATATCCAGCTCAGCCGTGACTCAGCCATCAGCAATGATGTTCTGACCTTATTACTATCACTGGGAATCTTCTTAACGAGGACATAATTTCACCCCAGAGGCCAATTCATTAATTAGCATCTCCGGCTATCCTGTCATTGGGCATATGAAGAGGGCAGAGACTTGACTTATATACTAAGCAAATATGTGCTGAGTAAATATGCATTCAATTGCACGTATAACAACATACAAGGTCATAAAAGTTTGGCAGCAAGAGTGGAAAGACGCAGCTGCAGCTCCGGTCTCCAGATATAATTCAGCGCTCGTGGTTCTTGCTCACGGTAGAGCCTTGTCCGAAATCAATGTCCAAGGAAACGCTTGCTTAAAAATTAGTTGTTGACTTCACGTGCTGCATGAAGTTGTGTGAGAGTCACTCAAGAGCTGTTCTGATGGCATATTTTTTTTTTGAGCTGTGACACCAGGGACTTCTCCATCCCTCAGTGCAACACCCTCGCTGGGCGTGCTTTGCAAAAACACCATTGTCCTGCTGCGCCCATTGCCAGGAAAGGGTGTTTTAATCTATTATTAAATATTTCTGTTTTCTGAAATAAAAATAGCCTAGCCTGCACTCTGCGCTAGCCGAACTCCTCCCCTTCCAAACTATCTTTTCATGTTGGAAAGTTGCCTGCTAATTAAAAAAAAAAAAAAAAGAAAAAGCATTTTTGAACATTCTTTGCACGTTAAAATTGAACAGATTAAACTGAATGCAACAATAATGATCTCCCACGGTTAATGTTTCATGCAGACAGCGACAGGGCACAGCGCGATCACTAACAAGGTCAGGAAAGGATTTCTTCTGTTGTGCAACGCTCACGGATGTTAGTCTTCTCCAAAATATTCGGGATTGGCCACTGTCAGCTGCTGAATGCTCTGTTCGCTGGACTATTGGTTTGCCATGATGTGAGAACTTTCTCTCCCTACTGTCGTTTGCTGGATGATCTTTCTTAACTCTTCATTTAAGAGAGTTCAAGTTTGCTTGATAAAAGC
The DNA here is from genome assembly GCF_036417535.1 of Chlamydotis macqueenii. NCBI lineage: Eukaryota > Metazoa > Chordata > Aves > Otidiformes > Otididae > Chlamydotis > Chlamydotis macqueenii. Next base: position 82,229,293 of record NC_141559.1, read on the forward strand.
CGACCATCAACCTCTGCACAGATTATTTTAGTTAACTGGTAGAAAACCTTTCGATTTACCAATGTTATGGAAAAGCTATCGGAAAAAGGGCGGGGAGGGATATAAGGAGAGATGGCATCTTGTGATTTTCCACCTAGCTGGAAAAAAAAAAAACAAACCAAACCCACAAATTGTTGAGCACACAAGAAATTCTTTAAGCCTGACGCTGACGCAGAGAAGTTCAACTGAAGTCCAGGATGGCAACAATTTCTCCAAGCCTGTTCTTACCATGTTGACCAATGTTTTTACTTTCAATCCCTTGTGCAACAACCAGCTGCGCTTGGCAAGAAAGAGGGGAGCAGGTGTTGTGAAAATAAAAGTATTGTTATCTCTGATAACTGCAAACAAATACAGATGTGGGGAGAGACCAAGTAGAGGATGGAGGAGATATCTGACAGCAGATGCCAACCCCTGGCCTGAACTGGTAACACCTGATTAACACACGCGGCACAGAAGCTGTGCCAGGGATGCTTCCACTGCTTGAAACCCTCTGGACACCAGGTCAGCCCAGCACAGCATTCTAAAACTGAACCCAAGATTTCGTTCTCCTTCTTGGGATCTCAAGCAGAAAGGAAAAATATATGAACAATGTTTTTTTTTTTTTAGACAGATTCCTGACTGACAAGAAGACACAAAGTGGTCTTTAGACTATTTTCTTTCCTGTCTGCTCAACACCCCTCGTTATCTGTGGTAACTCACTTAGAAATCAGCAAGGCTCCCACTGAAGACCCTCCGTCAGCTCAGATAGGTTACTATTATTTTTATTTCTAAATACAAGTTCTAAATTTCTAAATTTCAATACAATTTATCTCTATTTAAACATGGTGAGTTGGCTGTACCCACCTAGTCTGTTGTCTGTCTCTGCATTACTTTACCTAAACTCCAGTCACCCTTTTTCATAGGGAAAAATGTGAATAGTATCTTTTTTTTTTTTTTGCCTTTAATTTAAAAAAAAATAAATTCTCAGATGTTGACATCTTTCCACATTTGAAACAAGGTACAGAAATTAACTACTTGAACAACTCCAGGTACAACCAGATGAATGGCGACCGACCAGAGGCAACATTTAGGCAAGAACTCCAACATCGTCAACTTTCTCACTCCTTCACCCCACTGAAAATGAAGGTCTGAAAATTTTGAAGAGCATCCGTGTTTCTGCTCCACCCTTCCTACAAAAATGGCATCCTTGCCAGTGTGTATAGAAAAGTCTGCTGCTTTGCCCCTGAACTCAGGAGAGGACCAGAGATTTAACTGCTTTACTTCTTCTCCCTCAGTCCTCTGCTGTTACAAATTAAGGTCTAGAAATTCTTGGAGAGGATTAGCTTAACTTGTTTTCCAGAGTGGGAAGTTATCCATTTTTGGAGATCCCCATTTTCTTGCTTACACAATTGTTGTGGTTTAACGCCAGCTAGTAACTATGTACCAGGCAGCCGCTTGCTCACCCTCTCCGCTGTCAGGTGGGACTGGGGAGAGAATCGGAAAGAAATGAGAACTCATGGGTTGAGATAAAGACAATTTAATAGGTAAAGCAAAAGCCACACATGTAAGCAAAGCAAAACAAGGAATTCATTCACTGCTTCCCATCAGTGAAGGTGTTCCCAGGTGTTCAACCATCTCCAGGAAAGCAGGGCTCCATCACGTGTAATAGTTACTCGGGAAGATAAAACGCCGTAACTCCGAACGTTGTCCCCTCCTCCCTTTCCTTCATCTTCCCCCAGCTTTGTACGCTGAGCGTGACAGCGTGTGGTCTGGAATATCCCTTTGGTCAGCTGTGGTCTGCTGCCCCCGCTGTGTCCCATCCCAATTTCCTGCGCGCCCCCAGCCTCCTCGCTGGTGGGGTGATGCGAGAAGCAGAAAAGGCCTCAACTCTGTGTAACCACTGCTCGGCAACAATGAAAACCACTCGGTATTATCGACACTGTTTCCAGCACAAATCCAAAATGTAGCCCCACAGTAGCTGCTAAGAAGAATATTAACTCTATCCCAGCCAAAACCAGCACAATAATTAAATAATAGCCTGGATGCACCTTCCCAATTTTAAAAGGGAAACCTTTATTACCAAGCGATGACAAACATCCCACGCTGGCGAGCTTGGCATTTTGTGCCACTCTTGCGCGATCAGCACACCGCTTATTTTTCTTAAGCCGGACCCGATGACGGCGGATCTCAGCACCGACCAAACCCTCGCTTGGGAAACCCCAAAGCCCAACCTGAGCCCCACTCCAGCTTTACCTGCTCCCACCCCCAGTCCGGCGGCCCGGAGCGGACCAAGCCGCGCCGTCCCGGGAATTTGGCGGGCCCTATGTCCGCTGGGCCGCCTCAGCCCTGCGTGGAGACCCTCCTGGATGTTCAGGGGTGGGGTGGGGTGTGCAGAGCCGCACAGCCATGAGCGGAAGGCCCTGCAGCAAAAAACGCAAGAGTGGTAATTAAAATAAACCCTTGAAATGTGGATATTTTTTTTTTTGGTTGTGTTTTGTTTTTTTCTTCTTTTATTCACTTTCAGCCTTGAGGCCTTCCACGCGCCACCCTCGCCAGGCCTCCCCGCTGCTTGAGGGGCTGAGTTTTGCGGGGTGGATGGAGAAGCGGGGCCCGGGGGGGGTGCGGAGGAGGTGTGTGTGGGGGGGTGTGTGTGCGGAGGAGATGAGGGGGGGGTGCGGAGGAGGTTGGGGGGGGCGGCAACCCCCCCTCTGAGGGGCCTTTTCCCGGGGGAACACCCCCAGCGCGGGAGGGGGGCCCGCTCCCCGGGCGCCAGACGTGCCCGGCGCGGGTGCCGCTCTTCCCGCTCCTCCCTCGCGCCGCCCCACTCGTTGGCGGGGGGGGGGGCGGGGGAAAACCCCGCTGCCAGTGGCCGGCGTGCGCGTGACGTCACCGGCGGCGCGGCGCCGCCCGCCCGCTGCGCCTTCCCGCCCCTTCTCCGCGCCTCGCGGCCACCGTAGCGGGAGCGGCGGAAGCCTCCCCCCCCCTCCCCCGCCCCCCCCCCCTCCCCTCCCCTCACCGGGAGAGCGCGGCGGCGGATGGTCCGCCTTGTCCCGCCCGCCCCTCCCGGAATCGGCGGTGGCAAATGGCGGGGGAGAGGGCGGCGTGGCGAGGCGGGAGGTGGCTGCTGCTGCTGCTGTTGGCGTTGCTGTCGTTGTTGACGCCGGGGTTGGGGCCCGCCGCCGCCGCCGCCACCGAGGAGGCGGCGGGGGTGAAGGAATGCGACAAGCCCTGCGCTAACGGCGGGCGGTGCCAACCGGCCAGCGGGCAGTGCGAGTGCCAGCCCGGCTGGGTGGGCGACCAGTGCCAGCACTGCGGGGGACGGTTCAGGTGAGTGTCCCCCCTCCGGAAGGCCCCGGGGCTGGGGGGTGTCCCCCGGGTTGGGGACGTTTAGGGACAATACCGGGAGGGTGAGGGGCAGCTGCGGGAGGGGAGTGGGCGGGAGCGGCTGTGGGGGCACCGGTTGGGGGAGTGGGGATGAGCGGTGGCTGCGAGGGGTTGGGGAGGCGGGGGGGCAGCAGGGACCTGGTGGCCCTGGTTCAGGCCGCGCAAAGGGACGCGGAGGGGGGGGGGGATTGTGAGAAGGTTTGGGGTTCAGGGTGCTTTTTGGGGTTTCGAAAGGGATGGGAGCCCCCAGGGCTTGAGGGGGCCCGGTCTGAGGGCGGCAGGGCCGCGGGTGCGAGGGAGAGATCCGGGTGCAGGTGTAGGAGCGTGTTGAGGGGACAACAAACCCCAGACCCCTTTGGGTGTCCCTGCTCGAGTTTGGGCAGGGACCGTGCTGAGGGCAGTGGGGGTGATCCAGGGGGGGATGTGGGTGCAAAGGGCTGAATGGGGGACAACAGGGGTTTGGGTGCAGAAGGGGAGGTTTAGGGGCATGTGGCTGTGAGGGGGGCAGGCTTGAGGGGTGACAGAGGGTGGCGGGACCATGGGTGTGATGGGCTGAGGGTGCACAAGACCAGGTTTGGAGGGGTAAGCAGTTGGGCTGCATGGGTGGGGGGGGGGTCTGGGAGTAAGGGAATGTGGGTGTCGGGTGCCCCCACCGAGCAGCAGTTGGCGTGTAAGCAGCGGTTGGTGAGTGCAGGGTGTTTGTGCTGCAGAGGCACCTGCGAGGGGACAGCGTTTTGGGTGCTGGGTGCACAGGGGTAACTGGGGGTCGCTGATGGGTCTGAGGGGCTGTGGGCGCAGCGGGTGCTCGGACTGGAGGACAGCCCGGGTGTGGGGGACCAGTTCCTGGGCGGGGGCAGATACAGGACAAACACTGAAGTGCGGACGGGGGACTGGATCTGGCTGGGAGCAGGTTGGAGTGGGAGAGGAAGGGCACGCAAGCGGGTGTTAGGGCTGGGTGGAGGAAAAGGGGTGTTTGGGGGGTATAAGCAAGCTCAGGGGGGCAGATGGCATAAGCAGGTTAAGGGTGAATTTGGGAGAGATGTGCACTGGGGAGAAAAGCAGCCTCTTAAAGAGGGTAGCTGGCACGTGGGGAGGCTCAGCTCCTGGGGCAAAGGAGCATGGGCAGGAGTGGTGCTGGCTTTTGGGGCGGGACAGTGGGAATAAGAGCTCCTGGGTTTGCTGGGGGACAAGAGCAGAGCTGGGCAGCTGGAGTTCGAACAGGACGGGGGGTGGTGTGGGGGTCCTGTCTCTGCGCTTGTCCAGTCCGGGTGCGTATGTGTCTGTGCGGGGGTGAGGGGTGTCTGCGCAGGAGGAAGGGTGATCTTTGGGCTGCGCGACACTGGAAAATGCGTTGCGTGCAGTGCTGAGGCCAGTTCTGGTGGTGATGGGATACTCAGTTGGGTTATGAGTCTGAAGTCTATCCCATGGGATGAGAAATAGGAAATCTTCGTGGGAGTAGCCTGGAAATGCACCTGGCTTCTCTGCATGAACTTCTGTTTTCAGTGGAAGAGGGGATTCTGTAAGATGGTTACCTGCTTTGGTTTTATCAGCCCTGGCAACCGGAGAGCCGGCGTGTGCGTCTGCGTGCGTTAGGTGAATTCCCTGGGCAGAGCTGACTCTTGGAAAAGAAGGAAATGAAAAAAGGATGATTATTCTAGGCAGCGCTTGCTTTCTTGGGGAGCCCCCTGAGGAAAGTACCAGCCACCCTTGGCCAGCGTTCCCTGTAGGTCTGGGGGAAGGGGAGCTGTTCCTTTGCGTGCTTCAGGAGTTGAGGCTTCTATTTTTTTATTTGTGTTTTTTGACAGTCTGGATGTGTGCTGCAGCCACTTTGAAAGGCGTTTTGTGTGGAAACCATGCCAGGCTAGGCAAGCCGTGGAAGTCAAAAGCTTCCTTTTGAATGTTTTTTGCCACTGTCGTGATAAGAATTCTCTTCCAGTTGAGAGAGGGCATTGTGAAATAGCCACTGATCTGTTAATTTCCTCGAGTGGTTTAGGGTGTTGGGCATTTTAAGGGGACTAGATGAGAATAAAGGCAGAGGCTTCTTTCCTGAATGGCAAAACTGGTGCTGCTGAGTAAAAAAAGAATTGGTATATATCCAATGCTTATGGGCTTTTTTTTTTTTTTTTTTTTTTTGAGCCTCTTACCTGTTTTGATAAAACTTTTGGTTTCTTTTTCACATATAATTCTGCTCTAAAACTTTTAACTGAAAATACAATGCATGTTTTTCTCTCTAGGTGTTTTATTTAGCTGTTTGTTTATTTATTTATCAGTGAGTTGAAGTTTCCAGGAACGTTTTCAAACTTTGAGCTCTGAGAAAAGTGCAAACAAGTGTTTTCAGTAATGTTCAGAGCTTTGCAGTCACAACTTCCACATGCTTTGAGTCTACTCTGTCTCTTGTCAGAAATGGCATTGCAGGGTTTGGTGATTTTTTTGTTTGTTTGTTTGTTTTTTTTTTGGTGCGTGACTGTCAAGAGCTTCACTGTAAAAGGCTCGACGTGTTATTAGACGCTGTAGGTACAACTGGGAAGTGGAAAGGCAGGTGAAAATTATTTTCTAAGTGTGGTATATTCCACATGCTTATCTGCTTGACCGAGAGATGTAATTAAACTTGGCATGTTAATCTTCCTGTCCTTATCTCCGTGTATATGATGACTGTATTTGTGGCCTTGACTTTTTTGTTTACGTTGAGCGCTGGGCTTGCCGTGATCCAACTTGTGCTTCGCTGATCTACTAATCCCCAGCAGCTTCCTGGTGCGATCCGCTCGCCTTCTCCACAGGGGGTGGGGGGGAGGTCTGTTTATTCAGGCTGTGGTTAGAAACACAGGTGACAAACCCAGGGTGGACCGTCTCCTGCCTTGTTTCGCCCAACCTGTGAAAGGGGAGGCGATACGCGGTGTGTTACCGCGTCATGCGGATGTGTGGGGGTTTTTTGAAGACGCGTGGTGTGCTGTGTGTCCTTAAGAAGAAAGAGGCAGAGCAGGAGTGTACCTGCGTGTGGTTTCGCTAGTGATTGTTATTGGTTGTAGGAATGGCTTCTGAGAAAACACTGACCTCTGCATGGATCAGTCATGCTCTTCGAGGGGTAGAAGATTGACTTATGGAGGACTTCAAGTGACTTTTTACAGATGTGGAACCAGCCACTTGAGTTCTTTAAAGATAAAGACTGAAATCTTGGTGTGTTGGGAAGCTGAAATAGAAAATAGAGGACATGCCTGATGCGCTTCTGTTCTCTCTTTCTGTATAAACCTCCAGCGGGCTTCTGTGCTGGCTGGAGTCTGCAGGCCAGTGGCTTCCAGCCGCCGTAGCCTGGGCAAGAGAGGACCACTGCTGGGAGGGATGAGAAATCTCCCAGTCGCAGAGCTGGAGATAACGCTTTCGAGCAGTGGGAGCTCAGGAGCACCAAACTCTAAGTGAACTTTCCAGATGCTGCGAGCTTTGAGACCGCGGATTCTTTAAAACGCTTTCGTAGCTCCGTGGCACAACCCCTTCTCCTGCTGGGATTGAGTTGTTTCAGCCAGCTGCCTGATCGGCAGATAGACAGGGACCGCTGAGGGAGGTAAAGCAGAGATTAAGAAATGACTGCTACTTTACATGGATTTATTGGGCAGAGATGGTAGAGGATGGGATTACCAAATTCAGGATAGCGCTTGGCTTCTGGAACGGTAATTGCGTGCGAGTTGTGTATAGGCCCGCTGAAGGGTGACTTGGTGTGTGATTGTAGCTGAAAATATGAACAGAGGATGTTTTCACTATATAATGAAATACCAAATGGTTCCAGAAAACTGGTTTTTGATGTAAAGGCACTGGTCTTCCTTTCATGTAATACTTTTTTTTTTTTTTTTTTTTCCCCTGGGGTGGGAGATGGAATATGCTGTGCAGCACTTAGCAATGCAACGTGACACTTGGAGGGGAAGAAGAAATATCAGAGTGTATCTTTTAAACTACCTCTTTATTAATTTAATGGAGGCAGTTATGCGCTGCCGATTGAACATTATTAAGGAGCCAGTGGTGAGGCAGTGTCCTTGGCCAAAGAGTATTACAGTGAAGTGGGATTTTATCTCTGGTGGATTTGGGTAATTCAGAACTTGAGAGAGTTGCTAGCTGGCAAAGAACTGTCACAGTTTCCAGTCTTAAACAAATGGGAACTTCTGGTCAAAAGCTAGCATACAAAACCTTTGTCTTCAGAAAGCTACCTGGTGCAGTTTAAAGCTTTAGGAAAGTCAGGAAACTACTTAATGTATCTAAGGATATTGGCAATTTGAATCGAATCAGTTTAAGTGCTCAAATTAGATTTGGGTGCTGCCTTTGTGCCTGATCCCCGTTCTGTTTCTCTCTTTTCATTAGTACATTATCGTGCTTTAAAATGATTTTCTCAGCCATGTTGCTGCGTGAAAGACTTGGCGCAGATGTTGTGCGCCGGTAGTAAAAGAATAAGCTATTCAAGTAGGAAGCATTAAAGCATTATCAATTTTAAAGAATACATGGGGGGGAAAAGAACCTTTGTGTGCTTTATGTCATTCTTGGAGGCATTATTTCCAACTCTGGTTTTATAATTTTGCTATCTGTATGTCTGTATTTCTGTCTATATATACATGTATTTAAATGATCTCTTCATGGAGAGAGAAACTCATGGCTAGTATTTAATCTGAATTCTCACTGTTTTCTCGTTACTCTCACTGTTTTATTGGACAGCCTGACATTTTATTAGGGCTGTTGTAAGAACAAGAATTCATCTGTAAAATAAATCAGTATTTTTGAAATATTTGAAATGTTCCACACTTTTTGCCTTGCACTGAACGACGAGCATAAATAATTGACTTGCTGAGGTTTTGTTGGTATTTACAATAAGCTCACTCCTTATCATTACTTTTCAGTCTGCTTTATAGCAAGGAGTCAGTAGCAGAAAACTCAGACCAGTAAGGCAACACAGTGCACGCTAGGTCCTTCCTGTCATCCCTGCTTCATGCACATGAAATCTCTTCACCCTTGGAGCATGAGTTATTGGAATTATTGAACAGCTCGTGGGTGCAACCTGTGAGTGAGAGGAGTAAGTAGCATCCAGCTGCTGGGCACGTCTGAGCGCTGAGACCTCCGGGAGCAGCGCAGGTAGAGGATAACCTTCCTCTGCCTGTCAATTCCAGGAAGGTATCGCTGCCTCAGACTTGATGGCAAATGCTTCCTTTTCTGCAGTGGTCAACACGAAAGGCACTTCTGTCTCATTTCTCTGTCTGTTTGAATGTCAGGGGATAGCTGCCTGAGTCACTTCAGCAGAAGTCTGACACTGCTCTGGATTTTTCCATTATTTCACAGCCTCAGTTGCTTTTTTCATTATGGATCCGAAATAAGCTCATGTCCAACTGGGTGTTTGTAACCGTCTTAGTCAATTTACATGTAACATAAATGGCGTCTGTTGAAATATCAACAAATGACTGAGGTTAGCACTGTTCTCACTGAAACAACTTGCTTATTTTCTTTTTTTAAGCTTTCAAAAGAGCTAGAACCATCTATGCTTTTATCATGCCTCCTGCTAAAGTTAAATAGCGTTTGGAATGCGTGTGAGGGATTTCACTTTCCTGGCTTGTTCCTCTGAAGCTTTCGTGAGCAATCAAATTTAAAACCATGAGCTTATTGCGCCTAACGTAAGTGTCTATGAGGATCCTTGCTGAAAATGCTCTATATATTGAGATAACGCTGCTGCTGACCAAACTGTTGTATTATTGCATTAATGTATGATACCTTTGGGTCCTCTTTTCTTAAACAGCTGCTTTCCTTGAAGATTTTTTTTTCCAATTTTAAGTTCCAAGCACAGCGCTTGGAATTAGCTTCTTGATCTGGTAGAGCTTTGCTTTTTTTTTTGCTGCGCTCAAAATGTCCTCAGCAAGCAGTTCTTTGGGAGCTCTTAAATCCCGTCTTCTAGAGCGCGGTGAAAAAGTAGAGTGAAAAGTGCAGAAGATGAGATTGAGAATTTTGTGATTTCGTAGGTAAAGAGGTTTTGGTGGAGGAGGAGTGAGCTGCTGCAAACTGGAATTCACCGTAAGGAGGACTGCAAGGGTTTATTACAGTAGTTTCTTCTTGTATAGCCATGTGCTAACATCTGCCTGTGTAAACACTGCCATTTCTTGAAAGCGGGGCTGGAAAATTTGATAATCAATTTTACAGCACAGAGCAGAGATGATCATTTGCTTTTGTGCGTGGCTTTGAGTCAAATACTCATTTAGTCACTGCAATACCGAACCAGTAATGATGTTTGCTTTTTGTTTCCTGCTTTTGTTCGCGTGCTTTGTTTGTGGCTGATCCACATGGAGTTCCTGTAGAGTCTACTTGAGACTGTCACTAATGCCCTTCCCTCTCTTTGCTTAAAATAAATATTTGTTTAATAGAGACGCAGGTTGCTGCAAGGATTTTGGTGGATGTGCTGCACGTGTACGGTTCAGGGCACGATTTTCACTTGCAGAGCTTGAAATCTTTGGGATTCGCAAAACGGAAGGGCTCTGTCCTGATTGCGGAGTGGTGGAATCGTTAGGGATGGCCAGAGACCTTAATTGCGTACTGCACAATCTCCGTGTGAAAATCTGATAAGCTCAATTTGGTACATGGGAATAGTGGACGATGTTTAGAATGGTATTTTAAAGAAAACAACTCAGTATTTTGGATTGTCAATAGCCGTAGCGCATCTTGTGTGACAGAGAAGGGTTTCAACGTTTTGCTGACTGGCTGAGCAATATTCCTGCTAAAGAAGGGCAGCTGATCTCTACATCAAATTGGATGAAATACTTCTAGGACGCCCCAGGATCTAGTTAACAATCTTGGTACTGGTTGCGGCTCGATTTGGTAAAACATATTTCCTGCAGCGTGGTCAGATGCAGAATGTTCAGTTCTCTGAAAATGCAGAAGTGGATTTGAGCTGGTTTAGAGGAGATCACGGTAGCGGAGGCGGTCTACGGGCATTTGAACCAAGGGTTTTCCACCGTATAAACTACCTTTTTTTTTTCCTTGCCATGCCTGTTGAGCTCATAGCTGCAGAAAAAATAATGTCGCTGTGCACAACACTCATCTCAGACGTGCTTATTGTGTGTGGTAAAAATTCGAATAGGGGCTGTGGCTTCCTGTAGCTAGAGTGTTACATGTCCTGTTAGGGGTGAAAATTATCTGTAATGCCTTCTGCCATCATCCAGTGCCACTCAGCTTTCTGCAGAGACTAATATGTACGAGCTCCACTGTGAAAATCCCAGTTTTTCTATTATTTGTCTCCTCTCTCTATTTCCTGTTTTTCAGAAACCCTGTGTTTTTTCTTTACTGGTTTCTGTAATCTGAAAGGACACAAAATAAGGAAGGCCACGTTAGGAAAACACCCTTTTGAAGACTTTATTAGTCAGTGTTTGCATTGCATGAAAATTTAACACCCGTCGCCAAGGTGGTGCTTGTCTACTCAAAAGTCTAAGAAGCTTGACACAGAGGAATTAGCATTTTTTGTAAACTCCTTTTATGAGCTCAGAAACAGAAGCTGGGAGGTATTTTTCCATTCAGAAAATTTAGGTTGGATTTAAAGTTATTTCATTGTGAAGCGAAGGAATAGCTATGCCTTCAGAGACTCTACTTTTAAAGCTGTGGTAGTTTTCATCCCTGCTGTTTTTCAGTTTTTAGTATTGCTGTGAAAAAAAAAAAAAATTGCATCGCCAGGGCATTTAGCTTTGGTGAATTGCTGCTGGTATAATGTGTAGCTGTGTATTGAGGGATTTTTTATTTTATTTTATTTTATTTTTTCCCCCACTGTCTTTGTGCATGTATCATTATACCCTTCCTTTCACAGTTTTGTGATGCTCAGAGTGTTGGTGCTGTGGCAGCGTTGGCAGATACTTTGAATGTAATTGCCTTATCTAGAGAAAATCTACGATTGAGGTTCACCCTGTGCACAATTTTCAGATTTCATTGCTTGTAACGATTGAGAATATGGTTGAATTCTTCTAAAATAAACTGCCCAAGATGGCTTTGTGAAGGTTTTTTTGTAGCAATGTGCATTATATTTCCTGCCAAAGTTGTGCACCTGCCTGTTTAATGATTAATTTACACAACTGACACCTTATTAATACAGAGGGAAGAGCATCACGTAAGTTTTATTGCTGTTTCAGGGCTCAGTGTCTCCACTGTCTGCCTTCGTTACCTACTTTGATCTTGTGTGGAATCAGCAAAGGCGATGCCAAGAAAAACATTTCTGGCCATTGCAAGACCTGAGATGCAAAGTAATAAGGGGCTGAAATGCTGATTGTGCAGGTTAATGTTACAAGAAAAAAAAATCAGAGAAAAATCCTGCATTGTTTCCTGTCGAGGACTTCTGTGCTGCTAGAAAAAAATATTCTACTGTAGCTGAGTTGTGAGCAGACGTCGAAATTGCCGGTCTGCTGGAAGGAAATGATAGAATTCAAAATAATATATTGGGAAATAATTGCTGTTGAGCTCACTGATGGTTCTGTGGTTGTTATTTTTTTCAAATGGAGATTAGGAACAGGCATAACTGTGCAGTTACTTTTATTTTTGTTGAAAAATTTGGAACAAAATTTATTGTTGTACAAGATAACTCCTTATTTCCAGATGCATTTATTTGTCGTTGCTCTCTGCTTGCCTGACAGTGTGTAGGTGCAGTTTTGTTAACTGATTGATTGATTGCCTTCAAACACAGAGCAGGCAGATCTTTAAATGTGGGTCAGTCGGTGTCTGTTTCTCACAAGCCCCGGTTGCAGTGATTCTTTCAAGTCAGTGTTTTTCATTTTGGGGATGGTAATGGGTGTTTAAGTATGCCCTCGTTCAACTTTAGGAGGATGAATCATTTTGAGGAGGTGTTGAAATGGTTCAAAGTCAAAAACAGAGCTTGACGTCCCGCCTATGCACATTTTTTCTCAAACATCCATTCTAATGTTGCTGGAAATAGTTTTAATTTTTTTTTTCCTAGTGAATATCACTGATATTCAATTAACTTGTTTTATTTGAATTTATATGGTGAGCCCAAAGAAAGCTTGGAGCTCTGTAAAACATCATCAGTGATTTTTGGATCATTTGTGGCTCTTCCCAGTAACTTGGGCTGGTGCAGATTTCTGGGACAGCAGGCAAATGTCTCTGTACGTGCATCATTGCGAGCGCGAATGGCGCAATAACAATTTCTGTGGAGGTTTGGAGTCTGAAAGGATGGGGATTCGGATTTCTGGTGGATAACAGGAATGTGTGATCCAGCTGGAAAAGCTGTAGTGACTTTATAGCCTGTAACTTCTCTAACGGCACCGAAGGGAGAATAAAAAGGGTGCGAGGGGACTTCGGTCCCGAACAGGCGAAGGGAATGAATAAACGAAGAACCGCCCAAGGTTGGCATGCTGGTTGGCTTTATAAAGTGCGCACGTCGTTTCTTCTGAAACGGGTCTGAAGTTGAGACTGGAGCGGGTTGATTGCTGTCCCCCGGTTCTCCTTTTGAGCTGTACATCCTTGACTGGTGGTGTTGGGACGCAGGGACTGAACCAGAGCTGAAGGGAGAGGGAGAGCTGTAACGGTGGGCTTGTGGCAGCCCGGGGGTTGAGGAAGGGTGGATGGCTGCATGGATTGAATTCTCTGCCGGGCTTTGGTTTCTGTGAGCTGTAACGAGGCTTATGATGAGAAAATGTGAGTTTCCCTTGCTTAATACGAGCTGGAAAAGAGGTGTAATGTGTTCTGTTCGCTTTTCTTCTTTGTCCATGCTTCCTGGTAATGTCTTTTCAAGCAAAGAACTCACATTTTACATTGCTGTAAGTTGTGGGAGTGTCTCCTGAATGGAAAGAACGCTGGAACAGATTGCCCAGAGAGGCGGTGGATGCCCCATCCCTGGAACCATTCCAGGCCAGGTTGGCCGGGGCTCTGAGCAACCTGATCTGGTTGGAGATGTCCCTGCTCCTTGCAGGGGGGTTGGACTGGATGGGCTTTGAAGGTCCCTTCCAACACAAACCGTTCTGTGATTCTATGAAAGGATGGTATCACAGCCAGTGTTGGTTTTCTTTTTGTATCCCCTTCTTCAGTTCTGCCAAAACTCTTGAGTACCGCCGTATCGGTTTATCTGCATTTTACTTTGAAAAAGTTTGCGATGTAGCCGTAGCATTCGTAGAGTGCGATTCCCTTGGGAATAGATGACCGGGCAACTTCAGGAATCAAACAGGAACACAGTTCATCATCTGATCTTCTTGGTTTGATTTGCCTGTCTATGGAACAAGGACAAGTTATTTATATGTTTTAAAGATGTTCCGATGATGACGCTAGTTACATAGGCATTTGGGGGTTTAGAAGCCGTACTTTAATGGCAATTTTGCATGGCAACTGATATCCTACTTGTCTATTCTGAGAATAATACTGTCCTACAGAAGAAATGCGGTTAATGTTACTATAAATATGCCTAAATCATCTCCGCTGAGGGTTATGAAAAAGGATATTGTGTGTTGAAAGTGCTGAAGTTTAAATGTGATCTTAATTTCTCTATTGAGTGATGGCAGGAATTTGTCATGTGGAAATAAAAGAAAGAAAAAAAAAAAAAACCCACTGTGTGAAAATCGTGTTATCTGATCAAAGCTGGTCAAGGCATCAGAATATCTTTAGCGCCTGAGATTTGCTTGTTTTCGATACAAGATGTGTGTGTATGAGAGTACACGTGAGGCGAGACATCGTGCTGAAGAAGACATCCCTTGCCGTACTCCCAGCCTCCTAAAACCCGCTGATCTTTCACCATCTCAAAGCAGCGAGGACAGAAACATGGTGAAGCGTGAGTGAGGACATGAAGGTATAGTGGCTTACCCTGTAAGATTGTGTACCTGGCCTCCTCAAGCAGTGAACCGTGATGAGCTGTATTTTGCCATGAGATTCACCAAAGCTGGTGAGATCCCGCAGGAGCGGGACTGCTGGTGACGCTGGCCTGGAGAGCTGCTGTGGTGGAGAACCAGGAGTTTCCTCCAGAGCGAGTCACTATGGCTGGGCTGGAGGTTGTCCCAGGGAAGGTGGAGGGAGGTTTTCCTTTTTCTGTACGTTGGTGTAACGTCATGCATCTTGTCCTGGGTTAAAAACATAGGCTGTGCCATGGGACTTAGGGCATGCACAACTGCCGTGATCCAAATACTTCAGCCGTTTCCATCTTCTAACCTTTGTGTTCCTCCTCAGTCCCCAGATCTCTCTCTACGTGTAGGCTTCATGCAGCCTTCAGGAAGCAGCTGTCTTTCTGTGATCCCTTGAGGAAGGATTTGAGAGCTTCTCTTTACGCCGTGCGTGAGGAGGAGGGAAGGACTTTCTGCCCTGTTGCTTTGCAGACCCGCTGCAGTTTGGAAACAGCTGTATGGAGGGAGCTTCCCCTTCTCTGATTCTGTAGCATTCTGTTGACCCTGATTCTGTAGCATTACCTGAAAAAGATGTATTTTTTCCTCAATTGAGGCTGGAGAAAAGGAGAAGGCAGCTCTTAGAAAAGGATTCCTTGCTTTTACCTATGGATTTGAAGAAGAAATTCCATAGGAGACAGCTGTGTATGTGTCCATTGATTTCTTTTTTCACTTTTATTTCTACATTTCCTGTCGATCTAAAGTTATGATGGAGTCATGGACATCAGCAAATTTGCAAAAACCTGAACACTTCATGGCTAGGCTTCGCAGGGTCCTCTTCGGGCATCAAGGCTGTCTTGCTTTTCTGTAGCAAGGTCAGTAAATAAGTGAACTCCTGGCGTCCAGTGAAGGAAATCTTACTGTTTGGGTTTAGGAAGACTTACAGGATGCTGTAGATGGAACTGGAATTGCTGATTCCTGTAGTGTCTTGTAGCATAATGGTTTTGTGACTGGTGTGGCCAGAAGCAACAAATTCACAGAGAAAAATGAAGAGTAGCTGGGTGAATGCCACTCTCCGTTGATACTGGAGGAGATAAACCACAGCAAATGATTTCTGTGGTATCTTTGTATCTGGAAAAAAAAAACCCCAACATTCATTTTGAGGGCAGAAAGTGTTGCGGAGACAGAAGTTCTCCTGATTTACACATTTTAATGTATGGTATGGGTGCTGTGCCTAATGAACAGACTGCAGTGCTCTTTGGGAATCTGGGCTCTTGATGGGCTTGTGATGGGCTAAAGATTTAAGGCAGGTCGGGACTCTGACTTGGCAGAAGTTGCTTTCCCTTTAATTTCCAATTAAATAAAAACCTCTGATAGCTATAATTTCAATGGGGTTGAATATATACACACATATCTGTCTATCTGCAGCGGCTGTCTGGCGTTTTGACAGAGGTTTTCCTCTCTCCTAATGACTTAGAGTGGAAATCACTCTGTAGCTAAGAGTCTCTTGATAAGCTTTTTCCTGTGGTTGTATATATTCATCGTTAGCTATTGAATATGTTGACAAAGTCTTTAAAAACAAACTCTAGAAAAATTTGACCCTAACTAGTCTTATGTAACCTCTGTGTGGAGCGAAAATATTAGGAGTGGTAAGTTTCTAAACTTTGTTGTTGAGATGTTCTTCTTTTGGTAGTTACCTCTGCGCCTCTTACACGTACAGCGCTTGTAGCGTAGATAAAGCTGTGCAATTACATAGGTGTGGAATTGAAATAATTATTGCCACGTAATGTGCCTTAATATCTAATATCCTGTTTAAGTGATGGAGCTAAGGAGGAAAGAAGACCAGGTCAACTGTATGAAATAATGTGGCCCAGGTAGTTGTGATACGTAATGCACTTCACATTATGTGTATCTTCTTACCCAAATCTTGTTAGCAAGGGTCTTATGGGTTATATACTAAAATACCTAAAAGACACATTTGCACTGATACTGTTTCAGACAATGGCTTTAATGTACTGTAAACTAAACTGAAACTTTTCACATGCGGTATTGTGAAATTAAGCCCTGCTTGGGATCTAAAAATGTAAATAACCTGTTGTTACGAGTTGCCTTTTGAGGAACACTATTCATGGACTGTACAGGAGATGACACTGCCGACATAGACACTGAGTATTTTAGGTGACTAAAGTTAGATGATGTCCGTTGGAGAATGCATCGAGAGCAGCCCTGAGGAGAAGGACTTGGGGGTGCTGGTGGATGAGAAGCTCAACGTGAGCCGGCAATGTGCGCTTGCAGCCCAGAAACCAACGGCATCCTGGGCCGCATCAAGAGGAGTGTGGGCAGCAGGTCGAGGGAGGGGATTCTCCCCCTCTACTCTGCCCTGGTGAGACCCCACCTGGAGTACTGCATCCAGGTCTGGAGCCCCCAACATCAGAAGGACATGGACCAGTTGGAGAGGGTCCGGAGGAGGCCACACAGATCATGAAAGGGCTGGAGCAGCTCTGCTGTGAGGCCAGGCTGAGAGAGTTGGGGCTGTTCAGCCTGGAGAAGAGGAGGCTCCGGGAAGACCTGAGAGCGGCCTCCCAGTGCCCAAAGGGGGCTGCAGGAAAGGTGGGGAGAAATTGTTCAGTAGGGTCTGTTGTGATAGGATGAGGGGTAACAGTTTTAAAATACAGGGAGGTAGACTCAGATTAGATATTAGGAAGCAACTTTTTACGCTGAGGGTGATGGAACACTGGCCCAAGTTACTCACAGGTGGTGGATGCCCTATCCCTGGAAACATTCCAGGCCAGGTTGGCCGGGGCTCTGAGCAACCTGATCTGGTTGGAGATGTCCCTGCTCCTTGCAGGGGGATTGGACTGGGTGGGCTTTGAAGGTCTCTTCCCACCCAAACCATTCTGTGATTCTATGGTTCTGTATGCCACCTTCAGCCTTGTTTCAGGTCATCTTCAGAAATATTTCTGCAGGAGCCTAGGATGTGCAGATGAAGCCAAAGAGAGTACAGCATGGCTTCTCTGCCACCTTTGCTTCCCGATGATGTTGGTAGTAAACTCATGGCAGTGAATTGCGACAAGACTGAAAATGTGGAAGGGAAATCGCTGTGCATCACTTGGTTTGTTTGGGGTTTTTTTTTTTTTGGTGGTTGTTTTTTTTTTTTTCTTTTTTCTTTCCTACACAGTCATGGTTTGTACCTTGACTTCTTCCTCGTGTTTTCAGTGAAGCTCCAATTGAGAAGGGCGTAGCATGCTTCCCTCTCCAAGTGAATTAATGCGAGATGGAATTACAGGATTGATTTATAAACTGGTTAACTGCGTTGATGCCTAATTGATTCACTGCAAGTAGGTACTTTACAGCCCTTGTAGACAGAGACTGGGGTGTTGCCAGACTTCCGATGCAAATGGGTGTTTTAGCTGTCAATCTAAAACTGGTCTTAGAAAGCTCTTTGCGTTCTCCGCAACACTGGTGTGGAAGAGTCCTTTCCCAAGCCGGCTGTTGGGCTGCAGAGCTCATCGTAAGCACTGGAAATAAGAACGTGGTACGTATGGATACATATCGTATTGCTTATTTGTACTGAGGGAGTGTGTAGGAGTCCTAGTCATAACATTTGGATTATGTCCCCCGTAGAATCACAGAATCACAGAATGGTTTGGGTGGGAAGGGACCTTCAAAGCCCACCCAGTCCAACCCCCCTGCAAGGAGCAGGGACATCTCCAACCAGATCAGGTTGCTCAGAGCCCCGGCCAACCTGGCCTGGAATGTTTCCAGGGACGGGGCACCCACCGCCTCTCTGGGCAACCTCGGCCAGGTCTCCACCACCCGCAGTGTAAAAAATTTTTCCCTAATATCTAATCTAAATCTAAATAGTCCAAGTTTTATGTTGTCTTGATTGTTTATACAAACGGGATTCATGTTCATGGGTTCAAATGGAATTTTCTGCCTTTTTCTTGGCTACTCTTTCTATCTTAATGCTTTGGGTAGGTTTTGGAAGCTGTGTTATATCTTCTGTATGCGTAATTCACTATTAAAATCTTTCCTTCCTGTGATTATAATGGAATTTTGCCCTTGAGTAAGTGTACTCATCATCTTTTGAGCGCAGTTTTAAAAATGGGGTGAAAGTCTGGTCACAGAAAGTAACATTAGTTGAGTCTTTGGACTGCGGAATAGTGATACGCGGTGTCCGTTTAAAAAATGAAGTTGTGGGAAAGATGAGCTGTGTACCTGCAGAGCCATCAACCTGACTCTGCCAGCAGAGCTTTAGAGCACGCTGCGGGAAAGAACGAGTGGAGACAGCCGGAAATCGCCAGGTGTGTCTGCTGTTTGTAAGCGATGCTATTTTCAACAAAACAGATCTTTGGCAAGAGTGCTGATGATGTATGTGCCTGGTTTTTAAGCGTCTTTTGGGATGAAGGCATCTGTAACGGATAAATGCTGTCTGGACTTTGGAAGCCTGTTTGATTCAATGTCACCTGGAGTATTATTGAAGGAGAGAAGGATTACGCTGCGTGGTGTATGAAAAACTTCTCAGCTTTGGTGCGGTAGCCAGGAAGACTGGAGTAAGCCAGCAACCAAGTTTATCTTCCATTCTGTCGTTTTCTATTGACGTAAAATTAATCAGGCTCCTTCTCAAATGATAGACATCGAAAGGCGGCAGTTAATGAGGTGTTAAACAGATGGGGTTGAAAAAGGGAGTATTTGTTTGCTACGAAGTTGGAGCTGGGACCTCATTTGATATTTCCTTTCATTCCTGACCTGGGCAGAGCGCGCAGATGTGCGCTGGTTGCATCACTTCCGACGTCACCGGAGAGCCTGGCCGCAGAGATCACGCTGGCAGCCTGGAAAAGCAGGGCGAGTGGCGTGACAGAAGGGGGATGAACAGCACTGCGCAGCGCCGTGTTACGCTCGCAGTGATTTACAGACAAAGCCTGTTGAGATGAAGTTATACGAAAAAAAAGACCCAGGAGCAGTAATTGGTCTTTGAATGGTTGTTATTTGTCAGCGTGGTGCATTTTGAAAGACAAAGGAAGGCAGTGAGAAGAAGGAGGGAAAATGATATTAAGGTTCAAAGCACTGCTAAGAGCATCTCCTGAGTAATAGCGTCACCTCCTGATCAGATGGTTTTGCTTTTAATCACCTGTTAACAAAGAGGATTCTTCTGCCCTTGTTTTTAGGGGGTCTGGTTGTCATTTATGCTGAAATTCTTGATGTCTATTGATTAGCGAATGCTCTTGCCTGCAGCTGTTTCTTATCAGCCTAAGAAGCAGGTAGTATCCGTTCAGCGGTGCTTCACGAGTGCTGAACATAAACTATTATTTCAATTACTGAAGGTGCACTTTGCCAAGCAGGGAACTCATCTTGCGGTGTGGAAAAATAGAACAAATAATGTTTTTTTTTTTTTTTTTTTTTTTAAAAAAAAATGATCTGACGTTTAATCCAACAAGTCCTGACGTTTAATCCAGAGAGGTGATGATTCACTTTGGCACCAGTCATTCCATGATCCTGTGCATCGCTTGCTGTCCAGCCCAGCGACGCTGCCATCTACTCCGTTATAAGCTGGAAACCAGTAATTGCAGAACTTTTTGTCCTAATCGTTGCTACGTCAGTATTATCCCAAGTGGAAAAAGTATTTTTATATTAATATTTAACTAAGAGAAAAGTTATATAAAGGTCTGTAGGAGCTGACCTTAACCCCAAACCCGCTGTTTGAGGAAGCCTGACCTTTCAAGGGCTTTTTTCAAGAGATCTCAAGTGCTCTCCTGTATATAAAATTAATTTGCAGGGAATATAGTTTTTTCCATTGCTTGCAATGTTGTAATATGTGGGTGTTTTTTTTTTTTTTTTTTTTTGAAGTGCAAGCTTTTATATTTCCAGCTTTCTACTGGAAATTGTGTTCTCCCGGTTCTGGTTGCTTGTGTGACGGACCCACCAGTACGTGTAGTTGCTGTTCTTACCATGAAGTTTATGTACTTAAACACTTGTAGAATTGAAACATTAATTTCCACCATTTTAACTTTTAATGGTTTGGAAGAGTCAAACAAAATCTCGCGTCGGAGGTGATGTTGGTGAGGAAGGGTGGAACCTGTGCAACACCAATTATATATATGATAATTTTTACGTGAAATTTCGATAAGGTGTATTTGCGAATCTCTTTTTTTTTTTTTTTCTTTTTTCTTTTTTTTCCCCTTTTCCCCTGGATTTATTTACATAAATGATTTTGTGTTCGTAGCAACCTTCCTCTTTGGATCAAGCAATTATTATTTTCAATACAATTCTGAAATGATGTGCGTAACCTTGCAATGGTTTTACACTAACGTGTAATTTATATGTAACGCTTCGCTATGCTGAGACTTTTATAAAATCCTCCTCTTGCCAATGCCCCTGTGTTTGGTAAATGTGGAAATGTGACTGGGGTAGGCAGAATACTCAGTGCTCCGCAGCAAATTAGCGGCCGGACGAGGTTTTGGAGTATCGAGGCTCGTTTGGCAGAGCAACACATGCTTGTTGACGAGTCACAGCGCTGCTCATGTAGAAATAATTCTGTCTCCAGAGAAAAGAGGACCAAGAGCCATGGGAAAACGTCTGCTTTTCAGTTCGTGGAGAGGTGAGGATCGCAGGCAAAAGACAGCTCAGAACCAAACCCGTAATAAATGAATTTTACTGCCCACTCTCTACGTGGGAATTAGTTATTGATTGTTATGCCAACCAGCGTTAACAGTGTGAAATCCTCTGTCTCACGGAGTGGGTAAACCCATCATGCAAATAGTAACTAAATTCATTTGGGTTCGTAAGCAGCAGCAAGCCGTGCTACGTTTAACTTGCAGATTTTGTACGAACTCTGTAAAAAAGTCCTGTTTGGTCTCCAATATTTAAATGAGACTATTGAGAAAGGTTGCGCCCTGCGTTGGCCGGGCTAGTTTAATGATTGGCTTTGGCCAGAGCCCTGTCTGCCTTCAAGGATTTTGTGTGTTTGCTGTTCATGAAACACTCTTGGGTTCTGTGTTAAAGCTGTTGACCACGCGTAGCAGAAAATGGTGGCTCAAGTTCAGCTTTTAAATTTTGAGTGTTCACTATTTACCAGTTCTGGCTTTTTCTGCCTTTAAAATACACACCCTTTCAGATAGTCATTCAGGAAGGGAAAGAAAGAAAATAATTATTTAATTTGTTATGTAGTTGGTGGCAAGGGTTTAAGCGTTTCTGATCCTTACTGGTTTTGTGGTGTCATTCCCCATTAAGCTCCATTTGAAACTGGTGGCAGTGCTAGGACGTGCTGTACCTGGGGCAGCTGCTGCTTTCTCACCTCTAATGTTTAACTAATGGCGAGCAGTTCCCGTGCTTTGATTTTACAGCTGAAATGGAAATCCACTTATTTCCTGGGGAATGCCCTTTCGTGGTGTGGGAACATCGGATGCTTCGAACTCTGCTTGTTAAACTCGCTGAGATGAGAAACACAACCCCGTAAGTGATAAGTTGCAGAGCTGGAGAATCCAGCTGAATACTTCCACTTTCTCTAAAATAGGGATTGTAATCAGTGGAACAATTTGACTACGAGCCAGTTTGAACAGTCTGGCTTAATCTAAATAAAACTCAAAGGCTTTGAGCAGGTTTTATCTCCCTTTTCCTGAATCAGGCCCTAATAAATAAATTAACGAGATGCAAAAAAGCTCAAAATAGTACCGCAGAGCTCTTGGCAGGCAAGAAAGCATCTGTTTCTGCAGGTGGGATGATGGGGAAAACCAAGTTGGGTCTCATCCTCGTCTTGCTTGGCTTTCTGATGGTCTGCTATAACAGTTCTCCTTCATCCTGGAGCTCATCCTGGCTGGTGATGCTCCTAAGAGCTGGGCAGTGCCTTCCTCTCTGCTTTTCTGTGATTCATGTTTGCTTTTTGAGATTACAGCTCTGTGTATTCACGTATAAAAGGGCTCTGACATGACCTGGGCTATGGGAACCCCATCCAGACAAGCGCTCTGTGGTCCTAACACTTGGGATGCTCGGAGAGGCTCCGAAATTGGATATGAGAGTTTTAATTTCCAAGGAAGCGTTGTGCAGCCATAATTTTTATGGATTTTTTTTTTTTTTTTGTCTTTAAAACCACTGCGCGTTAATCTTTGGAAGCTCATAGTCAAAAGAAGTCTGTAGAGCCCACTATGAAACTTCTCCACTTGTCAGCAGTGGTTGCGAGTCTATGAAATGTGCCTGGATGCCCTGAAGAAGACACCAGCTGCACGAGTTTTTATTTGTACCTTTGCGTGGATAATTTTAGCATAAGAACAAAATGGTTCCTGAAAACTGTTGTCTCGTGATTGGTACCTTTTGTCTTTTTCGTGTGTCAGAGGAATTTATTACTGTGATTAGTTCCCTTCTTATTCCTTGTTCTATAAATTATCTCTGACAGATTAATTTAAAGCACAGTAGATAAGAGGAAGTTACTGACATCGTGATGCATTGATACGTCTGTGGTTAGGTCTGGAAAGCATGCAGCTTGAAATTTCCTCCTCTGAATAACCTGAAGTTTGGTATTTATTGTGTTAAATAGCAGAAATGAGTACTGAGACGCCAAGATCGCGTGCGGACATAGCGTTGAGGGTGTTCATCAGCCTGACAGCAGGAATAATAGTATAGTCAAGAGGAGAACAGCCTTGTAGACGCACAAGTTGCATCAACACCTTCCCATGAACGCAGAGCACGGCCGGGTGGACAATGCAGCAGTGTTTGAGCGTGCCGGAGGGAAGCACTCGACGTGAAGTGGGTTATTGCTTTCTGCTCCGGAGGACTCCACACAAGTGGTTCTCCTAATCCTTCCTGGTAGGGTACATCCAAGTAGCACGTCTTGGTTTCAGCAATTTTAAGGCAGGAATGAACTTTTTCTCACAGGGCTTAAGGGTGCTTACCATAGACGGCTGGTGTTTCTCTTACAAATAATGTTTCAAGACATCTTGGTTATGAATAGAGAGAACTAGATGACAATGTAAGAAGCTAACTGGGGAAACTGGGACGAGGCAAAATCTTTTCCTTTCCTGTTTTTCTTAATGAAATGAAAGTTTTTCTAATTTTCTTAATGTGAACAGAGCAATATTTTTGTGCAAAACTCCTTGTTAGTGCAAACATGCTTTTCCTATGGATGTTACCAGAGTGAGAACGGAGTATGTGGTGGCTGAATCCTAAGTAAGGAGGTGGGATTTTTTTTTTTAGAGATGGTTAGCTGAGGGGTGGTGGCCTTGACATCACGCTCGGTTTGGTTGCCAAGCGAGGGGTTACATCAAAACTTTGCATAAGTAGCGTTGAGCCACCGTCTTTGTTTTTGCTGTTCCAAATCTGTTGGGAGCAGATGGAATTGCGTTTTATCCCACTGCTGTCCAAGAATAACTCCTTTCTAAGTCATTTCAGAGGTGATGGGAAAGGTGCAGATGGCAGACGCGGAGATGGAAGCAATGATTTTTGCAGCTACGCCTTCCCTCGAGGAGTTTGGCTCTTCGCTGGCTGGCTGCGAACTTTCCAGACCTGCTCCTCTGGAGCACCCGCCCCGAGTCCTGCGCTCGAAGGACGCTCGCAATCGTCTGCATTGACCCCGGTGTTCGTTAAATACTTTGTCAGTTCGACTTGTGGTGGGGTTTTTGGTGTTTTATTTTTATTTTTAACAATAGAGAGAGTTTCTTTGCTCTGTGGTGATTATCAAGAGAGCTGTGCATTAGGCACTGCCTTACTACAAGAAAAGAGGGGGGGGGGGGGAAAGAAAACACGTATGCATGTCCGCCTCCGCGACCGCCAGCTTACTGATTTTGTGGTTGTGACCTTCGCTGCACCGCCGAGCTATTTCATAGACAAACACTCAAGAGCTACTTATCCTGTAAAGAGATGCGAACAGATCTTGGATGAGAAAGATATTGTAGTGCGTCTGTTGCTAAGGCTGCCTTGACACAAGCCGTAAATTCTGCATGATGTGCCAATGAGTGCATTGTTTACAAATTGTCAAGATTTATTCCAAAAATAAGAGTTTCTCATGGTCTGCGGTTGATTAAAATGCACTTTAAAAGTTTATTCTTTGGAGGGTTTTTTTATTTTTAAAATGGGTTTTCCTGCTGTTTCCTACGTCTCAATAAGGAGGCAAGGCTCAGTGTTCTGTTAGATCTGTCTCAGTGGGTCAGGAAATATCCGATACGGATTGTACAATCTATTGTACAAGGGGCTGAAGCCGCCCCTTTTCCTAAGGGATTTATCCTTGCTGGTCACAGCGTGGCTGCCAAACACACTCCAGTCTTCGAAAAATACTCCAGCTCTTCACCTCCTTGAGCTCAGAGCTGTTGAGCTACTGGATGTCTTCAACATTTGCTTGATTTTCTCAACAAACATGGCCGTGGTTTCAGTGACGTGGGTTTACTTCATCCTTGCGAGAAGCTGGTGGAAAAGCTTAGGCTGGCTCCTGGAATTAGCTGAGCGGGGTTGAACCAGTCTGTGCTAGAAAGTTTTCATTTGGGGGTGAAGAGGATTTAAGTCTGGCCTCTATTCACTGAGCCGGGATATCGGCTCCGTATTTGGGTGTAAACCGGTACAGGTGACTTCTGACCTTGTAGGTGTGAACAGCATCGTATCAAAACCTCTACTACAGCAGCAGCTAAGTGAGGGATTCATAGAGTTGATCAAATTTAATTTATAGATGGGATTTTGGTTTACCATCGTAACATCAGATTTTTTCGCGTTGGTACCTGACCTGTTCTGGCAGCAGCGTGACCGTGCGGAGGAGCCCGGCGTGCTGCTGCAGCAGAAGCACAAGAGGAGTGAGAACACGTAGCTGTGCGAGCGCTCGTCGTTGCATTTTTAGTATGTAAATACAGTCCTGTCTAAATTCAAATCATCTGGATTTGTCTTTATTTTTGAGTTTTGTTCTACTTAACAAAGGGGAACTTGTCAAGGAAACTAGCTGTGTACATCTGCCTTGATTAAATACTTGAATTATTCAATATTTATCTCCTTTTTTTTTTCCTACTTAGTGTGAAATTGCTTTCATTAAAAAATGAGTCATTTGGGGAAAATGCCGCTCGTGCGTTTCTGCAAGGGGTTACAGATCATTCTGCTTCTCGCTGCCGTTAAGAATTTAGCACAGCAGTCCATGGGATAGAGGAACAGCTGGCTTGAACTGGGAAATGTAAAGGGGAGAAGCACTGGTATACGAAGTATTTATGGAAGTTGATTATAATTCTGTAGAAATATGTACGTGGAAATGAGAAATCCCCATAAAATGAGAAGTTAGAAGAGAGAACTTTTTGTTCCCATCCTTCTTTCTCCTGGATATTGACCATGTTAAGATAAATGTTGCTTATTCATGCTAGGAAGGTAGGTGCTGGAAGATGTTCAGTGGGAGGGGAACAGAGCTGGAAAGAAAACCGGGCTCTGCGGTCGAGGATCAGCTGTGAGCTGGGTTCACCTCTGTGCACCAGCGGTCGTAGTCCCCGGTTGAACGACCGTTCATTGTCTTTGAGGCGTGTGTTGGGAAAGAGAGCTCGTGTGGCTGGGGAGAATGTGTCTGGGAGCAGAATTCACTGAAATGAGGTGCAAAATGGAATATTTAAATCAGATAGTAGAAGATTGTATTGATCGAAAAGTTGGGTTATTTTTATTATTGGTGCTCCATGGACTTCTCAGTCTCTCCTCAGTTGATTTCTTATGTGTCCCCTCTGTAAAGTCAAATAATATTTACACGCTTCCAATTCTTTAAGGTAATACAGGTGAGAACAACATTTTGGGGGCAGACAATATATCCTTTGACGATATGAACGTATACGCTTTATTTCTAGGGAGTTTTGTTGCTCAAGTTTAGGTTTAATGGTCAGTGCTTACGAGGACTCCTGTGGATGTTGCGTTGTTCATACTGCGCGTGACATCCTTGAGAACAGTTTCCTCATAAGCGTCTTTCTCGGGAGATAATTAGATTTCTCGCTTATCTGAAAATCTCTTTCTTTAATGAATACAATATTTTCTTCAAGTTTGTTTTTGGATGCTTAGTTGGCAAGTGCCGCTGGTGTCGAGAAGCAGAATCAAAAGCTGTGCCACTTGTTGTGTTTCATTGGGTGCAGGAGCTCTGGTGAATATCCAGTGAAAACTGTTGCAGCAACAAATTGATGTCAACAAACACATGTTCCAGCCTGGATTCCGCTGTGAATATTGATTCCCTGCTCTTTGCATGACCTTCTCCGCGTTCCTTCAGCCAGAATCCTGCTTTAACGCGTTGGAGAGCGTCACTCTGTAGGGTCACAAAACCCCATCTGGATTTTGGGACGTTATTATTTTCATGATCTACGCCTGAAGATCTGTGTCAAAATCCTTTTTTTCAGGTTGGGACCAAATGGAAGTTAGCCTTCATACCAGGCTTCTTTTGTATTTTTCTTTTAATTTTTTTTTTTTTTTTTTAGGGAACGATTTCCCCAGCAGGTAACACTGGTACATAGGAGCCTAGAAGTTTTTGAACGTCAGACAGGAAATAAAAGGAATTATTTCTATCCCTTTTAGGAAAGTGGGTCAGGCTATGATACTTATTTATAGGATGTCTCGGTATTTTCATTTTCCTTTTTTTTTTTTTTTTTTTTTTTCTCTGCAGAACTGACTGATCTTTGGCTTGAGCTTTCCTGTCGATGCTGCTGCCAGGTCGTGTGCTCTGCGTTTGGCCTAGAAATCAGTGGTAGTGGAGGGGGGCAACCTTGCAGCTAAAACAGACTCTAAATATGCTTGTTGAGGGGTCAAGTGGAGTATTTTGGGGTGCAGTGGTGAGACCTGGGCAGCGGTTTCACGCGTAGCTTTGGAAAGAGAAGACCTGGGTTTTTGCATATATCTTAATAAAGTGCGGCATCATGATGGTCTTCTGCTCCGTGGGGATGGCCTTAAACTCCATTTATCTCCAGTTCGTGCTGGTTGGAAGGTTAAGTTGACACCTCAACGCCATTTCCTTCGCAACACAACGCCTGTCCCACCAATGAATGCTTTTTCCCTGGGTTTAAATGTAGGACTGGTAGCTTGGAAGCCCTTCAACCGGAGGAGAACGTTGACGCGTCTGTCAGTGCTGAGCGTGTGCTTCAGAAATTTTAATTGCGACGCCTTGCTTACAAGGTACACAGGTGTGGTGTACAGCAATTTAAATGCTTGTTCGTGTACTTAAGACACTTTTTTGACTAATTGAATGTTTCTAATTTTGGGAAAGTGCTAGAAAATCATCCGCCAAACCTCGCGCGCTATTTGCGACTGAGCGTGAATGACAATTAACTCTTGAAACAGAAGGGAGGGCAGAATAACGAGGGGAAAGATGCTGACTGCTGGAAAAATGGATTCAAGTTAGTAGAACCCAAAGTGCAAACTGCATCTTGAAAAATGATCTGAAATAGCTCACTTGTAAAAAATATTGGGTTTTTTGGTGGGTTATTAAGCCTTTGAACTTGCCAGATCTTGAAAAAATTTATCTAGATGTGCGTTAAGTTCTTTTTAAGGTTCTGCATAAACTGAATGTATGTAGACGGTATTGTGGAAACCTTGTACCTATAAATACAGATGATACAAGCAGAAATTATTAAACTGAAATCTTACATATAATTTTTTTATATATATTTAATTTCTAACCAGAATTTAAGTAGTGCAACATGTTATTTTTAAAAAAAATGACTCTGTAACCTTCCAGAATGGGATGGTGAATTCAAATATAACAGGATTTTGCCCTCACCCGCCTCTAGAAAAGTAAACAAAAACTTCATGATTGGAGCTAAGGATTGATAAATGCAAACTGCGACTTGGACATAGATTAAGAAAAAAAAATAATGACACATTTGGGTTTTTTTTTTTTTTTAATCCTTCTGAGTATATTTAGAACCATTATTTTTTCCTAGAAGATACACTTCATTTAAGCATAGGTTAATAGTATTTGTTTTCTATATTACCTAGAGTCAGACTGGATCATCTAATGCAATGATTTTTTTTTTTTTTTTGATCTGCCAGTGGTAAACCTTGATAGGACCTGTCTGGCTCTGGAGATCTTTAATCATTAGCCTTTCACGATTCTCTTTGACCATCGTAATAACGTGCTTTCTCCTTACTTTGGTCATGCAGGCTGTTGAGTTTTGGGTGACGCGGAGGCAATTTGTGTGGCGGGAGAGTCTTTGCAAAACCAAAGGTTGTAAGGATTCATGGTGTGCAACACTTCTGCTGCAAAGTTAGATGGTTTATGACATGTGAGCTTTATTTGCTTCTGCCTTGCACTGTTGTTGTCTCCTGCCTGACATGAAGCAGATAACTTGATGCTCTAAACTCAAGGAACACGTCAGGACGACCAGCGAAGGATGAGAGGCGACTTTTCCTAGGCATTACAAACCCTTGCAGCTAAATTATCTTTATTTCAAAGCACTAGGTCAAGATCCAATAAATGGATTTGTGAACAGATGGGAAAGTGTAGCGCAACTGTGAGATCAACTTCCTAGACAACTGTTGTAGCGCGCACCATCTGCGCGGCCCATGTCTCAGGTACGGGTGTTGGATGAAGGTGGGCTTCAGGGGGACGTCGTGAAGTGGTCTTTTGTCATGGTAACGTTTCTGCGTATAATACAGACACCGAGGAATGTGTTTTGAAGAAAACAAGACTCATAATCAAGCTTTGCGTTGTTGCGGTATGGAGGCAGAGATCAATGATTATATGGAGACTGTAGAGCAAAACCACAGAAATCTGCACGTACAAAGTACTGCTTGTGTGGAGAGGTGGCTCCTGCAGTGCAATGATAATAACCATTTCTTTTATTCTTTGTTTTCCCCAGTGTATTTGAATAGGGGGAAGAATTTGCAGTGGTCAAGGTACACAATGAGGTTTGTATTTACCCTGCAGCTTTTGGGTAAAACAGAGATAAAGCTGAGGTTTTGCAGCGAGCAATGTTGTTTGTGGCCTCTCAGATGGTGCTGGACATCGAGATATAAGAGGGTAGGCAGGCATCTAAATTTGGGATATTTTCCGTTTGAATGTGATAGCTGGAGAAACTTGAAAGCAAGAACATCAGGTGGAGCTACAGTGCGTTTCTGGTGCGTCCAAATGTGGATGGTGTTACAAGGCAGCGTCTCTGACCGGTGGTTGTGAAACAGTGGGGAAATGCTAGGGTGTTCTGGGATCCAGCACAGGGGTTTTTTCCGTGCTTCTGACATGGGGAAATGGAGTTGGAAGAGAGAAATCAGCTTTTCCTTCATTGTTTCCATTGTCTGAGTGTTGAGATGTAATTTGGTGTCTTACCAAATGATTTCTCCCTGGATGTAATTCACTTATAATAATAACTTCTGTATTTGTTGAGTAAGAGAGAAAGCAAGCCTCTTCCATACAGAGGAGCTCAACTGCGTTTCTAGATAAAATTTGAAATTCCTCTCCTTCTGCAGCAAGTAGATCTGGTTGGGTGAGTGAGACTTTAAAGGACTAGCTAGACGACCAGGAGGAGCTCCAGGTGTGGCTCAGCTTATGGAAGCTGAGGAGAGGACGCGTTTCAAGATCAGCGCTGATGGTGATGCTGAAAGCAGCTGGCAGCTCCAGTGGGATAACAGCAGAGACACCAGCCAGCCCCAGAAGAGACGACTTCGATGCGATTTGGTTTTGGAAACAGCAGAAGAGCAGGAGCTGGGACAGCGTGTCAAGATCAAGAACCCGATGGAGATACTGGTGGCCAACTGGAGAGGGGCAATGTTTGGAAATATTTGGTTTCTAGCTTGTTAACATAATGATTTTTAAGACTGCAGCAGCATTTGTTCCTTCTGATCTCTCTCAGGCTGTCAACGGTCACTCAGTCGTCTCTGGAGCGAGGCAGCCTGTCAGATCGAGGCGTATCTTCCAGGAGCAGAGAGGGATTGAACAGGTTTGCGAGCGTCAGTGCTGCGGGTTGTGTCTCAGACAGGAGAGGCTGCGTTGATACGTTTTACCTGCTGCAGTTGCTTTGAGCATCCTTTCTCAGACCTCGAAGGGCTTTCCAGGCTCTGCTCTTATCTCTGATCGGCAGCCAGGAAATAACTTTTCATATTTTTACATATCTCGCACAGAAGGGCAAAGCTTTTCTCTTCCTTTGAAGAAAGTATCTCCCATATCAAATTAACTGTGACAGTCATTCTTTTTTTTCTCCTGAAGCAAGACAGCTCTTTAGCATCAATTAAATTGTACTGTAGAAGGAGGGGTGAAAACAGAAGCTATTAAACATAGAGGGTGATCTTCACTCCTCTCTGACCTCTTTGCCGTAGTGAGATTGGCAGAGTGGTGCCGAGTCACCTTGAAACACCTGAATCTCTTTGGGAGGTGAACCCTGATGAAGGCCATGCAGAGGATGGTTCTGCAAGTGCCGGAATAGCGGCGTAAGAGACCTCATAGCGGCCTTCCAGTACCTCAAGGGGGCCTACAGGAAAGATGGGGAGAAATTGTTCAGTAGGGCCTGTTGTGCCAGGACGAGGGGTGATGGTTTTAAAATAGAGGGAGGTAAATTCAGATTAGATATTAGGAAAAAAATTTTTACACTGAGGGTGGTGGAACACTGGCCCAGGTTGCCCAGAGAGGTGGTGGATGCCCCGTCCCTGGAAACATTCCAGGCCAGGTTGGCCGGGGCTCTGAGCAACCTGATCTGGTTGGAGATGTCCCTGCTCCTGGCAGGGGGGTTGGGCTGGATGGGCTTTAAAAGGTCCCTTCCAACCTGAACCATTGTATGATTCTATGATATTCTCTTTCATACTCTTGATGAAAATAAATCTTTTCAACCCCTCATTGCCAGCACATAGTGTGCCTTTAATGTTGCGATGCTTTGGAAATAAGCGCACAAAGTGATTGAACCCTAAGTTACAAGCTACTCTTGAGTTTATGACTTCTTGCACTCAGCTATTAGCGAGAGGGTTGCTTCATATTTAGTAGCTGGTAATTAGATAACAGCTTCGAGTCTTTGCCCCGTTGCGCAGTTCATGTCTCTGTAGGAACTTTGTCAATGTGTGCTAATTTGTATTTGAAAAATACGCGCTGCTGGTATTGCTCCTGTTATTAAAAACGCGTGAGTTTATCTGGTGTGCGCCAGATTTGGCTTTTTACCCAGGAGACACCATCGCGCGCTGTCTGATCGTCTCGTGTTAGCGTTGCGCTTTGCGGAGGGGAGCGGCTGAATACACAGAATTCTTCTGCAAAAAATATTTCTCTTTGCAGCAGGCTCTCTTTTGTGAGATCTTCATTCTTTTCTTTGCTTCCCTTTTGCCTTTCTCTTACAAAAAGCTGACGTAGGCAGCACAGAAGGCTGGAGCCTTTTGAATACATTCGCTGTAGATCCAGCTCCCTAATAACTTTTTTACACTGTAATTCTTAAACATTTCAAGTATATAACTTCAAATCTCAGTCTTGTAGACAGATCCTTGCAATTGTTTTTCCGCCCTGGAGGTGTTAAAGTCAATATCGTAGCTCTGTAGGTGCTGAATGCCTTACCTGTACTTTGTCCATGTTTTTCCACCCACGTGTATGTGCGTGTTCATCACAGAAAATTCTGAAAGGACCTTGCTTTTTTAATTTTCTTAGGGCGTAGCAAGTGCTCCTTGCAGAGCAGTAGATACAACATTCAAGCCGTGCAGAATTGCTTCTTGCAGAGTAGCATCGTGTACTACCGAGTCAGCAAAGACGGAGGGAAGTCAGTACCGTTCCATGCTTTATGGAATCTGATTTTTGCATCTGAGTGATAGTTTACATCTTCTAGTTTGCATCTAGTTTGCATAGATGCATAGTTTGCATCTTCTAGTTTACATTGTGAGAGTGGTTCTGGTGCATAGCCGAGCGTGTTGTGAAAATGTCCCATGTTGAAGTACAATCATAGGGTTGTAGAATGTTTTGGGTTGGAAGGGACCTTAAAGATCATCCAGTCCAACCCCCCTGCCCTGGCCAGGGACACTTTCCACCAGGCCAGGTTGCTCAAAGCCCCATCCAACCTGGCCTTGAACACTTGCAGGGATGGGGCATCAACCACCTCTCTGGGCCACCTGGTCCAGGGTCTCACCACCCTCACAGTAAAGAATTTCTTCCTCATATCTGATCTAAATCTACCCTTTTTCAGTTTAAAGCCATTACTCCTTGTCCTATCCCTACACACCCTTGTGAACAGTCTCTCCCCATCTTTCCTGTAGGCCACCTTAGGTGCTGGGAGGGTGCTCTAAGGTCTCCCCGGAGCCTCCTCTTCTCCAGGCTGAACAGCCCCAGCTCTCTCAGCCTGGCCTCACAGGAGAATTATTTCATTCCTGGAGTGGTTTTCCTCCTCAAGTTACTCATGTATTCCCTTTACTCACTGAAAAAAGCCAAAACATTGTGTACGACATGTCCTAGGTACCAGTGCCCACCAGTGCTGAATGAGGGACCATCATGTATAGTGCAAACAGGACCAAGTTGGGGGGGGACACGGGATTGTGGTTTGGTTTTTTTTTTGTTTGGTTTTTTTTTTTTCCTTTGAGATTGTGACATGGCTGGGGCTACAGCACTAACAAGCTTATTAATTTTTTTTTGTTAATCGCTCCTGATAGCATTTCTGTGGTGAATGATTTAGTATTGCTTCCAGAGAAAAGTGTTCCAAGAGTTTTCTGAGTGGAGGCTCTGTGAGAGCTTGGCAGATTGCGTACTGTTGTTTTTCTCCTGCAAGGCTTGCTCAGGTTTCCAGAGCCGGTTTGCTCTTGGTCGCGTGCAAAGTGCTGTCAGTGTTGAAGCGCGGATACAGTTTGATTCCTCGCTTTTCCACAGTTATTGCTTTCAAAAGGATGAATTTTGAGACAAAAAGTCTAGATGTTATTGCCTATGACTTGGAATTTGCATCTGTTTTCGCAAATTCCTGGTCAGGAGATGAGTAATTTTAATTTTCAAATATGTTGAAGCCTTAAAATACATATATATATGTATTTTTATTTATCTGCATTTATATCTACGTTTACATCTGTCTCTGTCTCCATAGAAGGTGCAGATGCTTCCTGTGCTCTTGGAAACTGGAGTTGTTTCTTGCTTAAATGTTGATCTCCTGCAGAACTTCTGCAACTGGCTTTTAAAAATCTTAAGCTGTATTTCTGAGGCTGAAAAGTATTATAATAAATTATTATGGAGGAAGAGGAAGGTGGTTTTCAAGTATCTGTAGGGTTTGCCTCTTTAATTTGAACCAGAGATGAACCTTAAGAGTGCTCTATGGAAAAGATTCTGGAAAACCACTTTGACTCAGTCGAAATATTTAAAATAGATGATGACATGAACAGATCGCTAGGAAAAGACACAGCAAAAGGTTCCAAGATACCAGTGTTGGGAACTTCTGATCTTACTTCCTTCTCTTTTCTGCCAAATTTGATTTTGCAGAGTGTTTTTGTTTTACTGAAACTAAGTAGGACAATTTGAATTTTGCCAGGAGGCTGTGATTTGCTCCCGCCATGCGCCGACGCTGGAGTTCATAACCAGGTGGGAATCCTGTTGCAGGTGCCAGTATGCGCTCTGCCAGAACGTGGTGCTTGGGCATCTTCAGATGCTGATCCATCTGATGCCACCCTTCCCTGGCCACGTATTTTCAACCCTTTCTGCTATACTTCCGCTGTTTGCTAAAACCAATCTGGAACATTTTAACTAAGGCGTGTGAGATGGGAGCGTGTATCCCCACGGTCTGGTTCTTGGTTTTGTCTTCAGCCCCTGCGTGCTCCTTCCAGCCTCTGTGCTAAGGCAGCAGGTGCAGAATCTCAGTGCCTGTTTTTTGGGATCCCAAGTGATGTATTGGACCTAATCTGGACCTAATGGACTTAATCTGGACCTAATTGGACCTGTGGCCCCAATCTCCTGCTAGATCCATCTCCCTCAGCTTTGAAGAAGCGTGATTGTCTCCTCAGTTGTCCATGGCTGTTGGAGAAAAAATACCAAATACCAATTTCGTACCACAACAAAGGGTTAAGCAAAGTTCGGGAATCTGTTGCAGACTTTACATCAAATCACCCTTCTGAGCTGTTTGTTTGGACATCTCTGCAAGCAGTGTCTGGACATATGCAGTTGTCTAGAGTTTGCACTGTACAGTGTTCTGCAGATGTTGACAAAAACGAGCCCTTTGCTGGCTTTGTTCCCTTCCCTCTTTCAGTGGCATCTTGAATTTTTAATGGTTTTAAGCACTGGCATTCATGGAGTGTCCTGGGATGAATGATTCCAGCTGTGCTTTCTGTTCCTGCACCCTTTTCCAGAGTTCACTGCTGCTGTTAAGCTGCCAGCGCTATTTTTGTAGGCACGTAGTGATGTTCGTAGGGTGGTCCTGGCACAGTCCCAGCACTGGGGACAACTCAGCTCTTTGATTTCCGTTGTTCCTGTGGGATGACATGGGGATGGGAACATGCTACAGAAGGCGGAGGATGCCTGGAACTGCTGTGCTCTGGAGTTGTCCTGAGTTGATAGAGGAGGACTTAAGGTCTTATTTTGTACTAGAGGGTTGTGGGGATCAGACCTCTGTTCAGGAGGTGATCAAGGACTCCATGCAGAGCCAGATATGGAATGGGTGAGGGTTTGCACCATGGGCTTCATCTGAACTTCTTGCAGGAACTGTGTAGTTTGCATAAATACGTAGTTGAGGAATAACTTCACTTCTGTGTTAGGGAATTCCTTTCGCTGGCTGCGTGGTGTTAGTCTGTGTATTAGTTGTTGTGGAGCAAGGTCTTTTTTTTTTTTCCCTAGGGTGCAGATTTGAAGCAGTACCACCAATCTGATAGAGAAACCATCGCTCTCAGCTGTCGTTCTTTAAGGACAATCACCAGAAACCACATACAGGGAGGTTAACAGGAGAATCCCAGTTGACCTACTGTTTTGTGTTGCCTTGTTGTTGGTTTGTGGTTGCTCTTAAGTAAATAAAAATCAAGTGATGGATCTGCTAAATTTAGAAAATCCTTTGTGAATGTTTAATACCATTGGAGACTAATGCTTGGCTTTGTTTTTTATTTACAGACTCACTGAGCCTTCAGGGTATGTCACGGATGGACCTGGAAATTACAAGTACAAAACAAAATGCACCTGGCTCATTGAAGGAAGGTGAGTGTAGTAAACATCTTGGGGTTTAGTGGTGCTTATTGTGACTTTTAGGTAGATCTCATTCTGTTTTTTTGTTATTCTTAAAACTAGATAGGCCAGCACTGAGGTATTCTTGGTGAATAAGATATTTTTTAAATGCAACTGAGCCCTCCAAACTGACTTCTGAATTTTAGGTTTGCTGTGTAAAATACCCTTTGCGTTGAAACTACGTGTGGAAAAGAAGAATAAATAAAGAACTAAAAATTGTTTAACTCTTACTGTAGCAGGCCGTTCAGATACTTGGGATTCACTGTGTGTGGGACTTCTTGGCAGTGTGGAAAACACAGAGCAAACTCTGTTGAAGCTCTTGTTCGTGAAGAATCAGTTCCTGTAATGATGTGCTTCAGATGCTTATTTACCCACTAGGCCGTAAGGACTTCAGAGGGACTGTTGACCCTTTCGGCAAAGGTCTTCGAAAGTGTGACGAGTCCCTTGGACCTCTTCCCCTCATTTCTCTGCCCTTCCTGTATTCGATCTTTGTCTTGCTTACAGTGATTTCTTGCAAAGATTTTAAGAGCAGCCTGTTTAGTTCTTATCCTCTGGCTGTCATCTGATGGATGCTTCTCTGAAGTTCAGAGCATCTGATGTGGTGAAATAGGTTTCTCATAGCACCAGTCTGACACCAGGACTGTGAGATCAATTTGTGTAGTCTCTAGAACTTTGCGTGGTGCGTTGCGATGCTGCGTGTTAACAGCTATGTGTTAAGTCACGTTCCGGACTATTCCCTGAATCTTTAAGTAGAGAGATTTGTGGGTAGGAGCAAGTCATGTGAGAGCATGAATGGTTTCACTTACGTTGAACGGCTGTGAGCAGAAGTCTTTCGGCACCTTGGAGGATCAGAAGTTATTAAAAGCCCAGGGTACACTTTGTTTCTTCAGTCTTCTCTCTCTGTTTGGGGGGTCTGATGGGTGGCGGGAACTAATATTCGCTTCATGTACTTCAAACATTTATTTTGGATCAGTAACTGAAATACCTAAGCTCCCAGGATATTCAGAGGTAGAGGTTAAGCTGTTCTGGAGAGCCATCCAGAACACTGAAATTGGGAGCCTACCACGCACTGGTAACTATATAAGGCGCCCAGTTCTTTAATGTGGTTAAGATCAAAAGTTAGATGCTATGAGTGGCAACACCTCTTAGGTTTTGTAGGTAATAAACCTACAACTGCAGACAGTTTGGAATTGCAAATAATTAAAAAATGTTTTGCAAGGATGTTATTACAGACAAGCCAACCTCAGCAAGTCCAGTACAGCCAGCTTCACCTTCATAACTTCTTTTTCTAAAGGGTGACGTGACTCATGGTTTTATCAGAAGTGAAGTGCTGCTCATGGGTGCCTGATAATGTAACTACCGCTTCAGCCTTTGTTTGCTGGTACCAAGAGCTTCCTAGAGAACTATCGCTTCGTGGGGTTTGAAGTGAGATCTTACTCGATGTAAAGATGGGTACAAAAATGTTCCACCTGCTTTCATAGCCAGGCATTTGAGTCGGTGTCCTTTTCCTGCTTCTGATTGTACCCTGCTGTCAGAGGATGGTGGTAAACAGAAAAGAGTCACGCTGGTTAAAACAGCTGAAATATGCACCCTTGTGAAAAGAGCCCAAGCTCTCTGCCAATTCTGAAATTCCCAGAGAGATCTGGATTTGGAAAACAGCATCTGCGAAGCTGTTGAATTCTGCTGAGTGCCCTTGCCTCGGTGCTCGCGTACCGGTATGTGAGGGCTTTTGAGGTGAGCAAGTAAAGGTACAATCCAAATGTGCAACTGAAGATAAATTCAGATGTAAAATAAGCCATGTGTTCCTTACGGTACTCATTTCCTTTTTGCATCGTTCCTGCCTGGTGTCTGTGCTGTGTCCTCCTCCTGGGGTTGTCCCTTTCGTTTTTCCCCAGGAGCATGAGACAATGCAGATGGGATCCAGCCAGCCTGGGGATCCCGTCTGAGGCAGCACCGGTAGCGATGTGCCTTGTGATTCTGCAAATGACTGCTGTCTCTTAATGAGTTGTTAGCTGTAGCAAAGAGCATCTCTTTCTTTTTCTTCTTGGTCTAACACTTTTATTGATTAAATATCTCTCTCTGCTCTGCAGCTCTCTGACCGTTAAAATAGAAGCAAACCCCCTACAATTTCATAGGCCACCCCATTTTGAAACGATGACGGCTCTCTGTACCTTTTCTTCAAGCAATACGTTATTCTTGAGTTACACCTGCTGCTCTTTTTCCAAAGGCTTGCGGTAGGGTGTTGTGCCTACCCAAAAATATTCTTTGCAGAATAACTCCCTAAAAAATTCCCCTTCTGTGGGAAGGCAGGACTCTATGGCAAGCTGATGCTTTATTAATCTATTTGATTAGGATGAACAAGGATTTCACCTGAACCCAAGGGCAATGCTGTTGAAGAGATCCTGATCACTTACATCTCTCCTTCCAACAGCTGCAGCTGTGGGTAGGACAAAGCAGTGCTGCTATAGATTCACTTTCTTTTTATCTCAGGGTCCAAGCACGATGTTAGTGGTGTTTTCGCCCTCCTTGAGCTGAGCCCTAGATTAGATGTCTGCTGTGGCTTCTATGTGATTCTCTTTAGATGTGTCTTTGCAGATTAGCCATGAAATTAAAGATACCTAAACGTACTTCATGTGGTTATGGCTTAGTGGACATCTTTTGTGCATGGAGTGAAAGAAATGCTGACCAGCTTTGGTGTCTGAACTAGTTTCCATCTCCACATCAAGGCAATAAACCCTTTTTCTTGCTAATATGTCTCTGAAGATCAGGCCTCTTGATGAGTAAGAGACTTCAACAGAGTAGATGCTTCTTGAAGGGTGACGTTAACATCGGGGTGTGCTGGGCCAGCCTTGTTCAGCTGGAGGGTAGCAAGTCTCTTCCCAGAACTTCCCATTCTTTTGTTCTTAAGTGGTCCTAATATTTTTTTTTGTAACGCATCTCCAGAAGAAAACCAAGCAACCTCATTAGCGTTGGTAAAGAATGGGCAGTGAGCAGTTAGTCCATCTTGACAGTCCAAGTAATAACCAAAGTATCTCCTTTTTGCAAAAATTAATGTTCCGGGGCTTCCCATCCTGTAGAAGATGGGTCTCCTTTGCGTTCTCTTGACCTGTTTATTCCAACTCCTAGAAGGCAGAGAGCAAGACAGATCATTTCTTTAGTTAGCATCCGCTGAGGCACATTTCTGATTTCCAGTTTGGAGGGGCTTCCATCAGCAGGGCCTGTACTGTGCAAGTAATAAAGGATTGGAAGAAGGATTTCTGCCAGCAAATAAATAATCTCAGGCCATTGTAATCATTTCAGTCTGCAGAAAATCCTGTGAACAAGAAAAAGCTCTGCTTAGTTCCCTGAGGGTGGCTGTGATTCCTCAAACATATTGTCCACGTAGATTTTCCTTCTTACCCCTGCAAAGCCCTACCATCAGAGGAGTCAGTCTTGGTGAGGAGCAGAGGGCTGGCTCTTCAGGCTTTTCAATTTCTGCCTTTGGTGGTGGGGAAAGGTCTAAGGACGCAGTTTAAGGACACAGCACACCAAAAAAGAAAGCCACAGCATGTCTGAGGCATCTACAGTTGCACTGAGTCACTGAGTTTTGGTCTTGTTCACAGGGGAGCTTCACACCGGAGGAGACTGTTGGAGGGACTTTGCTGTGTGTGACAAGTGGCTAATTACAAATCTTCTATTATTATTATTATTTTTTTTTTACAGGCCAAACACAATCCTCAGGCTTCGATTCAGTCACTTTGCCACAGAGTGCAGTTGGGACCACTTGTATGTGTACGACGGAGATTCGATTTACGCTCCCTTACTGGCAGCTTTTAGGTGAGTTCCCCATGGTAAGAACCTCCCCGTACACAGTGATATTTCTCTAACTCGGAGCCTGAATCCAGTGTGGCCTCTGGCAGTGTAACTGTCTTCCAGTAATCGAAAGATATGAGACCGCAAATACAGCGCATACAGCAAGCGTCCTTTTGTGCAGTCGTCGTCAGCATAAACAATTAAGGAGTTGTTTTTGCTTTTACAATGAACAGATCGTGTTACTACACTGTAGCGTGTAAGTATAATGTTTTCATTTCCAAATCCTGATTATTTGAGAGACAAAAAATTACTGTCATCCCATTGAGCTTGAGAGGATTCGGTATACAGGCTCCTTCTGAAGTAGAAAACTGCCCCTTTTATCATTTTTGCACAACTGACGTTTAACTCCTTGTGTGTCAACGCTGACAGAAGGCAAAGGCCAAGAAATCAACATTCTACAGGTCTTGTAGAACTATGTACATCCTTCTGTACTTTAAATTTTTAAACTTTCTGGAACGTGTTCAGAAGCAACAACGATGGGTCAGGCAACTTTGTAAAAACGTGTAAAAATATCTCTTCTTTTGATGGATGACTGGGATTTGGCTCATCTGGCTGTGGTGAGAGACTCATTTGTGGGTGCTGGTTAACAGTCAACGTTTCAGAGACCTAAATATAACTTCGGCATTTCTGTACTTTAGCCCTGCAGTGACAAGCACCACCTTATGTTTTCTGTTCTTTTTAGCTGAAATTAAAGAAATAATCCCAAGTGGTGGATGGAAAATCTCATGGTTCCCCTTGGACTCTGCTTGTTCCAAGTGGCTGATTAACTATTTCCAGAATTAACTTCTGCTGTGCTTTCATTTGCGAAATGAAGTTCTAAAAATACTTCATGTTTGTTCTAAAAAATCCTTATAATCTCTGTGAGAGAAGATCAGCCTAGGAACGGGAAGCTGGTAAAAAATTAAAACCCCCAGGTGTATTTTTTGGTCTTCAACTGAAAAAGCAGAGTTGTTTTGTAGTGAAAGAATGCTTCCTGTAAATCTTCCTGTGCTCAAAGCAGGACACACACATGAATTACTGTCTTATTCTTACCCCATCTGAGGCAGAAGAAACCTTCCCTCTTCTAAAAAAACTCCTCCAAAAACCTGGAAGCACGACCTGGAAGCTCTCTCCGTGCTGAATTGACATGCAGGAGGGAAGCAATGGCATCTTGACTTGTCGTCGTTTTGCTCTAATCAAGCTAATTTTTAATACGCTGTTGAAAAGGCGAAACGATCATGATTTCTGCCTGCAGTTCCTTGTGTGTTTTCCAAAAATTAATAGGCTTTTAAAATTGAGGTTAGAAGTAGTTCACAGCATTAACAATTATGGTTCAGACTTAAAAATCATCTGTAAATCACTAGGAAGTCTGTGCCTGGGGACAGGCAAGCGTGAGCTTAACACAATCACATTTTTGAGGTAGGAAAAAAAAATCAATTATTTTTTTTAATTGCTTCTTTAGATGACATTTGATTTTCATCTTCATTAGCAGTGAGTTCTGTTGTTCAGTAAACCAAGTTCAGGAAACAGCAGATGCTTCTAATTTTGATGAAGTGCAAAAAAAGCATCTTTTGAAAAATATCTTTCTCTGATACAAAAATAAATGCACTAGGATTTTTTTTTTTTCAAGAGCAGTGTTCATATTTTATCTCATTTCTTGGCTTCTGTTAAATTGTAATATTAACCATAACCATATTTCACCCTTCATTATTTTGCCACCGTGCCAAGGGATTTGCGAGGTTGAGCTTTGTGCAGCTGGACAAACTTGCAGAGTTTGTTGATAAACGCTGTAAATTCCTCCTTCTCTAAAGCTCAGGTTTTGTGACCTCCCAGGCTTTTTACAGCAGTTGCCTGAGCCCTCACTTCCTTCACCTCTTTTTTTTTGTGACCTTCTGATGCTGGCTTATGTTTGTTCCCAATGTGGTGTTTACCCTGAATATGAAACGATCTTGGAAATCCTCAGCCCTGGACTATGGAGAAACTTGAAATTGGTTTTATCAATTTTTAACCGTGATAAATATTTGCATAACACAAACA
The DNA here is from genome assembly GCF_036417535.1 of Chlamydotis macqueenii. Lineage (NCBI taxonomy): Eukaryota > Metazoa > Chordata > Aves > Otidiformes > Otididae > Chlamydotis > Chlamydotis macqueenii. Next base: position 82,270,426 of record NC_141559.1, read on the forward strand.
TTTACACAGTGCAAGTGTCTGCAAAACCTGTTTACTAAGCTGCTCCTAGTCTGAGTGCCCCCAGGGCAGTCCGGTCCTGTACATGAAGCTTTTTTTTTTTTTCTATGAAAGGGGGTCAAAAAGCAGGGTCAAAAATATCTTTACTGATTTATATGTGTGATCATAGGCAACGCGAGACTATGTACGTGTGCTGCCTCAAAAATGCAATGAAAGAATGGGGAAGAAACAGAAATCCAGCGTGTTTGCACAGAAAGAAGACATCTGAAGCGCATAAACTGCACTCATCATCTGTGAACTTTGTTGGTTGTGTTTTTAGCTTTCCTCCACGTTAAACATTTATTGGAGCTGCGTTTGCACCTTTATTTTCGTTTTGCGCTGGTCGGCAGGGGAAGGGTGTGGTGTTTTTTGTTTTTCTGGGTGGTTTGTTTTTTTTTTTTTGTTTTTTTTTTTTTTGTTTTTTTTTTTTTTTTGCAAGACCTTTGGCCATGGCTCTGCCCTTGGCGCTCGGAAGTTCGTGGCAGTTGCTGTCAGGGTGCCCGATGGATGGTCATGGTGGCAGCGGCTGCCCCGCGGTCACTTGGTGAGCTGGCCGCTCTGCCGTGCCTCAACGTGAGCTCTTGTACCCTCAGCAAACAGGAGCAGCTCACCTTCCTTTCATTACTTGCAGGCGAATATGGCGCATACACACCCAACTTTGAGTCTAGGTGCAGAATGTGGGGTGAGTTGTGTTGGAGGGACCATGGTCTGATCCCTCACTCAGAGCAAGGCCAGCTTCAAAGTGGGATCAGGCCCTTGTTCAAGACCTTGCCCAGTCAAGTTGTGAATATCTCCTAAGGATGGAGACCTTGCTGATCCTCAGGGCCAGTGGGCCAAGGCTTGACCACTCTCATGGCTTAAAAAATAATAAAGTAAAAATCTTCTACTAATATTTAATCAGAACTTGTTTGTTGCAGCTTGCGTCTGTAGTTTCATGTCCTCTTCCTGTGAATGTGTCTGGTGCTGTCTCCTCTGTAAGGTAGTTGAAGGCAGCAGTTAGATTTCTCCCCATCTTCAGCCGTCTCTCCTCCAGGCTAAACAAACCTCTCCTTCTGCCTCATACGTTGTATGGTTTTCTCCCTTCTGTTTTTTTCCATCTATTCCCCCAATTCTTTGCTAGAAGTCGTAACCCACGTTGCTGCCGTGGGCGCAGGCAAAGGCGCTCTCTTTCTTCTGCGTTGTCCTCAATGCCCTTCTTGAACTCACCTGCAAACCCCACTTACCGCTGACGATCGACTTGTCGTGTATTGCTTGGAGCAAATGATCTGCTGATAACAGCAGGAGGGCTGCTAACGAAGATTAATTATCGGGGAAAGGTACAAGCCACGTTGAGTCAGTTCTATTTGTGTTACAAGAGTATCCAGAGGAGCTAATCAACTTAGAGCAGACTTAGAGGAAGAAGTGGTCCTCGTCTCGGGCACGTATAGGCAGAGAACGAACTGCAGGTATACGTGCTCTGCGTAAAGATGAAGTTTAACGCTTCAGTTTTATTGCTCCAACCCAAACCATTCTATGATTCTATTTGCTTCAAAGCATGAGTCGGGTGTCCTTCACTCATGTGCATAACCAGGTTTTCCCTATTGATATTCTTGTCCTCCTCTGATGGAGCTGGCGCTCAGCATGCAACCAACCATCATCGCCCAAATCAATTTTTGTTCTACCTCCCTGGGTGGGGGATATATAATATTACCCCTGTGCTGGACTGTTGAGGTATTGTCATCATGCACACACTTGGGTCATGGAGCGGTCCAGTAGACTTTCTGTCATAGCAGCCTGTCCTTGAAATATTTATTATTTTGCTCTATTTATTTTCTCTGCATGCATGACAACTTTGAGTATTACAGCTTAAAAGAAGGACATGGACCAGTTGGAGAAGGTCCAGAGGAGGCCATGCAGATGCTGAGAGGGCTGGAGCAGCTCTGCTGTGAGGCCAGGCTGGGAGAGCTGGGGCTGTTCAGCCTGGAGAAGAGGAGGCTCCGGGGAGACCTGAGAGCGGCTCCCAGTGCCCAAAGGGGGCTGCAGGAAAGGTGGGGAGAGACTCTTCAGCAGGGCCTGCTGTGACAGGGCGAGGGGTAATGGTTTCAAGATAGAGGGAGGTAGATTTAGATTGGATATTAGGAAAAAAAAAAATTTATTCTAGGGGTGGTGGAGCACTGGCCCAGGTTGCCCAGAGAGGTGGTGGATGCCCCATCCCTGGAAACATTCCAGGCCAGGTTGGCCAGGGCTCTGAGCAACCTGATCTGGTTGGAGATGTCCCTGCTCCTGGCAGGGGGGTTGGACTGGGTGGCCTTTGAAGGTCCCTTCCAACCCAAACCCATCTGTGATTCTATGACTGTAAAAAAAAAAAAATATATATATATATATAAGGTGAGGAACAAACGTATGTGGGATTTTGCTAGAAATGTACCTGCTGAGTGACGTTCCCTTATTTACATTTACTCCGTGAGCCCGTCGTGACCAACTGATCCTTTGATTGTGTGAGGATTGATTAATCGAAATGTCTTTGTGGGAGACAGTCAGATTTAATGGAGAAATGTAAATGCGTTGTATGAAAATTGCTTTTGTTCACTCAACCTGTAACCCCCTCCAGAACCACCAGGTCTGTTTGACAAGGTGATCAAAGGGAGTTTCTATTTTAGGGTTTTGAAACGATAAATTCGCTGAGTTAAATCAAGGCCTATAAAGGAAGTTTAGAGCAGAAAGTTTCTCTGGTTCTTCAGTTTCTTGGATCTTTTATCTTAAACTATTTCTGATGGACTGGAGATTGGAATTTTTTTGCATTGATTCAAGTATCCTGTACCGAGCTTCACAGATATTGGATGATGATGAAAGTCCTTGTTCTGTCTCGGGGAGGAAGAGCATCCTGTAAGAACTGAAGGGGTTTTTGGGCCAAGCCCTCTTGGTCCGCAGCGCTCTGCGGGCGGGCTCTAGGTCTGGCTGCGGTGCAACGAGAGAAAATGGTTTCAAGAAAAATTGCGCATTGAGTCGTTTCCAACTCTCAACAGCGAGTCGTCTTTAAATTTTTATAAGCATCATTGTTTCCTTAAAAGTCTGTGTTTGGGAGTCATCTTGCTGCGCAAGAATCTTAACTTTTCCTTGAAGAAAATCAGTTTGAGATGTCTCCTTATTTTCACTACTCCTTTTGTATATCTTGGCATTGATTTATTTTTAATCTCTTGTAATTTCTATTTCTGGTTTGTTTACCTTTTTGTCTATTTTTACTCTTGGTGATGTGCACGGGTTGTTTTTTAAACGGGGAGAAATGGTGTCATTTTATGTGTGTCCAGATGGGTCGAAGTATTTAAAAATTAGGAGAAGGGAATGGTTTCATAGTGCATTTCGGTAGATTGAGCATAAAATATACTACCAAAGTTCTCACAGCACCTCTATCCCTTCATTATCTGTGAGCTGTGCTCTTTATTTTCACCCTTGCCTTCATGGCTCCCATCTTCCTCCTTTTTGACTCTTTCCTGCCGAAATTCCTGCCAGATCTCCTTGATATTGTTTTTCCCTCTGCCACTGGCTCTACAAATCCAGCGCACGGAAAGTAGAAGTTGTTTTGGGGCAGAGCAGAGGTTTGCCTTTCAACGCCTAAGAAATCCCGTCCCCGGCCAGCGCAGCCGAGTAGGAGTGTTTGTTTGCTTTGGAGTAGCGACGATTGCGAAATGTTTTGAAACCTTATAAAAAGAAATAGAAGCGGCACATTGTGAAATAGGTTCATCCCGGCCAGAGCCGAGTCTCTGAGAGATTCGGCGTTGTAGTTTAAAGGAAGTTCTACGTAATCCTTTATCATTTTAACTCTGCTTATTGGGTTTTTTTTTCTTTTTCTCATGGCAGACAATGTAAATTCTGTTTGTGCTGGTTTATCCAGAACGATGCTGTGCGCACACCGTATTTATTCACGGGTTTTGAGGTTTGACCTTTCAGGGACCCGATCGTTATCATCGTGTTGCGTTGTGTTCTCTCCACGGCTTTCTCTGCACGAAGTTCCAATCTGCCTATGAAGTTTCATCAGGCTGTTTTAAACTTGTGTAGGTGGGATAACCTCCTTTTTAGTGTATTTACGTACAAGGCATCCAAAAAAGACAGAAAGGAGCAAGCAGGAGATGTGGTGAGAGCGTCCACTATGGAGGTACCTGTGTTCTTCCCCAAAAAATCCCCAAATCGAGATTTTTAAGAGAAAATAAATAATTATCCTGTGCTAGTCCTTTTATTAGGAATGGTTATTGGGGGGGATTGTTGTCTTGTCTCACTATTCACTCTGTATTTTTATTCTTTGCTGCCATTATCCTCCCCTCTCCAGGCCTTTCCAGTTAGGTTGCGCTGTAATATCGCTGGGGAGTGCTGCAAGGATAAGACCAAAGAGGAATAAACCAGAACAAAGGACTTTTCTCTTCTCCCTGAGCTGTAGTTTGCCTTACCCTGAGTTATATTCGGATGTCTGTTTTCCTGGGGTGGAGACGTACCATCCTACGGTTTGCATTACAAAGGAAAAGCGTGAACCAAAGAGCAAGGAGAAGTTTGTTAGACTTTGTTCTTTGATGTTTTGTGAGATGGTCTTTTGGGAGACAAAAGAATGAAACAGGCACGTTTTACGCAGTGAATTTTGCCTTTTAATCCTATATCCTTGAGATCTGAAAGAGGGAAAAATAATTGACTTTCTCACAAGGAAATATTTATTGAGCTACGTATTGTGCTGGAGTTGTTCAGCTAAAACATGGGATCAGGTTACTGTGTTTGGTAAAATTAAGGATTTTTTTTTTTTGTCCACAATCAGCTTTGTTGGGCAGGAAGGGCTGATGTAGAGTTTGCAGGTTTACTCCGCTGCTGGTCACACCTTGGTGCAAACACCTCTGACATTGATAGCAACAGCTTTTGGAAAGCATCCCTGGGTGTCTGTGTTGTTCTTGGAGCACACCGTTGTGTTGTATCATGGGGACAGAAAAATCCAGGTCACAGAGAAGCGCTCTCCAGGCAATGTGAATGTGGATAGCTGTGAGTGTTTTCCTCGGGTGTAGAAAACCCATTTACCCCATCCTAGGAACTGTCTTCAAATGCATGCGCTTTCTGTTCCTGAATAGATCTGAGAAGAGGAAACGTAAGTTCTTTTCAGGGGAAAAATTCTTTTTGTCATTGCTGGTTAGTCGACGATGCCCTCGGATATTCAGAAGTCGGGGCACGGGACCAGGCTCGGCTGCTTTCCCAGGAGAGCTGCACCCCGGAGCCGCCACGGGTTCCCTGCCCGCCACGCTCAGCTCTGGGCTTTGGGGTCTCTGCTCTGCCAAATCCTTCGACTTTGCGTCTGAAAATAGGGCTGAGGCTGGGGGAAAGACGGTTCTCGACAGGAAAATAGCAGCTGACTGTGAATAGGTGGTGGGAGACAACACACTTCGCTTCAAGGCTTTAAAAAAAATAATTTCAATACACATCAAATTTATTTCTGCTCTTATCTTTTGTGTAAAGGAGGAATTGATTTCTTTGTTTTGTTGTTGTCAGGCTTCTGTTAAAAGAAAAATAAACATTTCCTTTCAGATACTGTTCTGTGCATTAGGTAAAGCAGTAGTTTTTACTCTTTTCAAGAGACTTTCAGTCTCCTTTTCAGCTTACCAGGTATTTTGGCGTGTCGGTATATAAATCCGCGTTGTGTCCAGTCTCAAATACTGTAAATTGTCTTGCCCACCATCCTCCCTCCTCTCCACCACCCCTGGAAAGCTGAAGGGCTGGAGGATCTAACAGAACCTGGAAGGGTTTAGAGAAGCAGCCAGAGACAACCAGAGGTGTGAAGCAATGAGTGAGGTGGGAATAGTGAGCCTGGCCGCCTTTTAGGACAGAAAATAGGACAAATGTGGGTGCGATGAGTTGGACGGAGCTTTGTAAAAGAGTGGGTGGCTGGAAGATGGTGAGTAAGGGTGATTGTACTTATTTCTCATAGAGGAAAAGCCAAAGAGACGGCGGTGGGTGATCAGGTAGCAGATGGAAAGCAAGCGTAAGAAGTCCTGTACCATTGCAGAGTTAAATTGTCCACCTCCCCGCTGCAGATCTTCCAGGTGAAAAGGGTAGGGAGGGTTGAGAAAGGAATTAGAAGCGTGGATGAATGGTTTATTTAAATGTGCTGACTTGGGTGCCTCCTCCAGGTCAAAGCACCTGAGCTGTGGGTTTCTGGAAGCTGGATAATGCATCACCAAAACGCTCTGTACTTGCTTTATTTGTCACTGTCTTCCCCAAGCATTTGCTAGGTTCCAGAGACCTTTAGATTGGCTTGATACAGCAGGTTTTGTGCTTTTGGGACAAGTAGGGTTTTGGTAAGAATAGCTGGAATTCTAGACAGCTTCAGGTTTGCCCAGGTTAAATACTTCTGAAAGATAAATGTATATTAGAAGGGCCAAGTTGATTACTTCAGGATTTTCTGTTTTCATTCCTTCCTTCAATCGTTCCTTCTCGTAAACTGGAGTCACGTGTGTTGAGGGCAGCAGTAGTGCTACACTTGATAGCCTCAACATTTTAATTTCTCTGCACTCCTTGGTCAGTATCATGGTCACTATGTTGCAGATGATAAAACCAAGCAAGAGGGCGTACTGAACTGGTCGCTGAAGAATGTGGTTTTATCTTTCAGAGGGGCTTTGAGGGTTCCTACACCTTTGAGAGTGGGATTGTTTTGGGGGTTGATTGACTATACATTCTCACCTTGTTGAGACATTTTATTCTGAATTCTTAAGGAGTTCTGTTGAAGAAAAATAATCTGATAACACTGCTCTGCAAAAATGATGGTTCCTTCACATATATTCACTGTACTTCAAATAAATGCAAATAAATACCTTGAGTTTCAATTGTTGTATTAATACTGATGCACTTACTGTTGTTGCTTTGCTCCTTTTTATTTCAATTCTAACATTGTTGTTTTTTTTTTCTTTTTTTTCTTCTCCAGTGGTCTCATTGTTCCTGAGAAAGACAGCAATGAAACAGTCCCAGAAGTTGTAGCTACTTCTGGGTATGCCCTTCTGCATTTCTTCAGTGACGCTGCCTATAATTTAACAGGGTTCAACATCACATATAAGTAAGTAGTGCCACTCCAAAATGATGTTGCAAGTTGAACAGAAGGAGACTTCCTCTTTTCTCAGTTTTGTCTTGAAATAAGCAGTTTCTATTGAAGCCTGTAATTATGAGTGGATGCTTGAATTTAGATTTTTATCTTTATTATACCCTTGCGACGGCTAATAACTGTGATGTGCTCAGCATTAACTTCAGTTGTCAATTGTAAGCGTGGGCAAATGTTTGCTCGAAAAGCCATCCCGTTATTTATTTAACGTTATTAGATTTATTTGATCGTATTCAGTCAACCAGAATGGATGTATTTTGTGCACGTGTGTGCTCTTACGCGTCCTGCAGAGATACTTCATAACAAACGCGCTGTCGCGTAAGCGCACAGGTTTCACCAGGGATGCTGGACTGTGCCTGCTGTTGAGGTTCCTCAAGCAGTTTTCTTTGGGATGCTCTTTCTTACTCAGTCCTTGGTCTGGAATGATTTTGTTACGTTCCTTGGTTCACACTTTAAATATTATAGATGGATGCTTTCTATCCACTAATATATATTTAGTCCTCGTTGATAGGCTTTTTAAAAATAACTTTAGGGTACTCCCTAATTGATCGACTGCTTTTACAAAGGTTTTGTTATGAAGGAAATTATCGCAGTGTGGACATACTAGCAGAGGTGGAATTTTTTGCTTCTGATGGGGATCACTGGCTTTGAATTTTTTACTCCTACAGCTACAAATTGTGTTTCTGCTACACTGGGAGATTTTAATTGGAGTGTTACTTGCGGAAGTTCTTGCTCGCCTCTCTGTAAAAAAAAAAAAAACTTAGTTGCAAAATCCTTGGTCCCAACAGACTTTTTACAAAAATGGAAAGTTTCCTTAAAATGAGGTGCTTAGTGTTTTTGAATACCACTCTTGGTGCTTTCATCCTTATTCAGCACTTAAGTATACAGTGGATTCTTTGAAAAATGCAGAACACTCAGCACCCCTTGAAAGCTCCAGAAGAAAACGAGGAGCCTTTGCAAAGCCGAACCGCAGCAGCGGAAGCAGTAGCACGTGGAAAGCCTGGCTGATGCTGTAAACCATGGCACCATCTCCTGCCAGCTGTTAGCATTGCACTGCAGAGGAGAAATTAACCTCTTCCAGAACAACCTGCCTTCTCAAAGTTCCTTTAAGATATTTTAATATTTTTTCAACTCTTCACTTTCTTGATAATTTCAAACAATTTTCATGTGCAGTCCTGTGTTTTGTTTCTTCCACGTGTTCTGGTCGTTAGGTTTTCTCCTCACATTTTTGCAGAGAGTAGGTAAAAGGCTGTTTTTCTTTTTTTTTTTCAGTTTAACAGCCTTTATAGTTACTACTGGACGTAGGTACTCAATAAACACTTGTGAAGTTACGATCTTGGAGCCAGTGACTCCACCTGTCCCACAACAGCGAGAATATTGGGTAGTAATCCCCATCTGTGAGTTTTACTGGTTGATACACCAGCAAAAACCGGAATTCGGAAATTAATAGGGTTTCTGAATTTGGATCTTCACCAAGGATGTGTCTGCCTTTGCCTCGGCTACGTTGCAGATGTTATAAAATCAGAAACGATTCAACGCAGGCACATCTTTGGCTTGGGATTCATCTCCAGCGTATTCCCTTGGTAGGCAGATCCCAGAATAGCACTTAATTGTGAGGAGTTTAAGTATAAATTGCACAGACACCACAAAAGCCTTAAGCGCTGATTAAATTCTTCACTTGCTGTTGGAGCATTTTAAAGCAATTCATTTGCATTACAAATGGCTAAAAGCCATATTGGTAGTTTTTCAGAGGAGGTGTAAGTTTAAGTCATTAAGTGAGGCAGCTCTGTGGATGACAGACAGAGAACAAATCTCCACAGGTCCCTCACGTCAGGCTCCAGATGAGCAGCTCTTGTTGGTTCTTGTGTTAACGAACGGCTGCGTTAATGTTTATTCAGCATCGCTCTGTGTTCGTTAGTAACAGGTACGGCTTGGGAGTCTGTTTCATTACTGACAAACTTTCTTTCCCTGCCGTTCACAGTTTCAATATGTGTCCCAATAATTGCTCCGGCCGAGGGGAGTGCAGGCTCAATAACAGCAGCGACGCTCTGGAATGCGAATGTGCCAAGTACTGGAAGGGAGAAGCTTGTGATATTCCCTACTGCGCCGATGACTGCGGGGCGCCTGAGAGAGGGCATTGCGACTTTAACGACACAAAGGCGTGTTTGTGCTCTGCGGGCTGGCAAGGTAAGGCTGATTGATAGGGAGAAGGTTGCCTTTTCTATGTATGAAGATGTCCCAGCTCCTTGCAGGGGGGTTGGGCTAGATGACTCTTGAAGGTCCCTTCCAACCCAAACCATTCTGTGATTCTGTGTATGGCTCTTGCAGCTTAATTGGGAGTATTTAAGAATGTTGACAAGTATTAGCATTTTGATTGGGAACAGAGTAGCTTTTCATATCAAAAGATTGTACTTCGTTTGTAACACTTTTAAAAGCAGCTGTGCTACCATACAGAGCATAGAATCATGGAATGGTTTGGGTGGGAAGGGACCTTGAAAGCCCACCAGTCCAACCCCCCTGCCAGGAGCAGGGACATCTCCAACCAGATCAGGTTGCTCAGAGCCCCGGCCAACCTGGCCTGGAATGTTTCCAGGGATGGGGCATCCACTGCCTCTCTGGGCAGCCTGTTCCAGTGTTCTACCACCCTCATGACTGCCTAAAGGCTGTCCTGATAAACTTATTCCCTTTCCAAGACTTGAGCCTCTTCAGCAGGTTCTGTCCTCTGTTGTCTGTAGTAACCCTGTGCTTGTGGGTGGGTGTCACTGAGAAGAAGGGATAGCATCCATGCGGCTTTTTACTTTGTCACTTGCTGCTCCTCTTCTTCCACGTCATGGGAAACTGTGAAGGGAAGCCTGGCAGTTGAAAAGTTGGTTTAAGAGAAGCAGAAATATAGGAGGGGAAAAAAAAAAATAGGTGAACAATTCACAAAAATGTGTTGCTGAGAAGAAGAGGAATGAAGAGAAGGAGAAGAATGAAGAGAGGGAAAGGCAGCCATAGACCCTTGGGGATTTATAGCATGCTGCTGAGCTGGTCTCCTGAAGCTTTCATGGGTTGTGTTTGGGGATTTTGTAAGAACATGGTGACTGGGTAAGTGCTGGAAGATACCCTCGCAGTGTGGAGTGGGAAGGGGTCTGCACCATGCTCCCCTAGAATGACAGCAAGGGAGAACAGAGCGGAGTGTCTTCTTTGCTGCGTCACCGATTCATCTAGTCTGGAACTACTTCTTAGTTCTGAAGAGAACTTTAAATTTGCAGTATGTGGTTATGGTTGGGAGATCGCACAGGAGATCCATCACAGATTGCTGATGTGGGCAAGGAAATGAGGATCACGGCTCTCACTTGTTACCTGGCCATGCACCGTCTTTGTCACTTGTGGGTTGACCTCTAGGTGAAATATAGGCTTTGGAAAAAAATCAACTTAATTTTTAAACCTTATTTTCCCAGGTCCTGGCTGTTCAATTCCTGTTCCCACAAACCAGTCGTTTTGGACCCGGGAGGAATACTCTCTTCCAAAACTTCCTAGAGCATCTCACAAAACCGTAATCCATGACAATAAAATGTGGATTGTTGGAGGCTACGTGTTCAATCATTCTGACTCTCAGAGGGTTTTAGCGTGAGTATAAACCTAGATATTAAACTAAGCAGAGGAACTTAGATTTGAGAATTCTTTTTAGAAAATGCCACCTTATGTGCTGTGTTTTGGCCTACGCTTTGTCTCCAGGGGAAAAAAGTAGTAATGAAAACTTAGGCTCATGTTTGAGATGTGGGAAAATGCTGCTGAGGGGTGCTAATTTTGGAAAAGAAAAGGGTAAGGTTCCTGATGTTCAGTGAATTTTTGATTCATCTGCTTCTATTCACTGTATATTTCTAGGTGAGCTTCTAAGCTGTATCTGGCTTCATATTCAAAGAGGGTCCTTCTGCTTCAGTGTTATTAGCCCTTCCTTATATCATATCTGTGTGACTGGAGGTGTTTGGTTCCTTAATTAATCCATACTGATTAACATTCATGTTTGTGCATAGCGGACGGCACACCAAACAGAGAGTGGTGTTTAGGACGGTGACATTTATGCAATTACCTGAGGAGATTTCAGGAGATTTGACAGTAACTAAGATATCGGATAATAATTACGTGCCTCACAGAAATCACCTGTAAAAAAAAAAAAACAACATTTCAGGCTTCCTCTTAAGCTTGATAGTATTTGGGCAGATGTAGGCAAAAGCTGGATTTTTTTCCTGGAGACACCCACATACCTTGCTTTCACAGACCTCAGTGAGAGCTGTGTTCAGCACTCGTGCTCAGAGGTAATGGTTCTTGTAGGGGAAGGTAAAGAGGAGCTGAAAATGCAGACTTTGTTGTAGAATAACTGCTGATTACTTCCCCAGTTTACTCTTTCAAAGTCATGCCTGATTTTTCAACAGATACCCTGTGGCTCCCTTGAACACTTTAACAGAGGTGATTTTATCTTCTAAGGCTGTAAGCCTGGCCAGCGTAGTTCATGCTTTTATCTAAAAAGCCACATGCCATTTTCAGGGCACAGGGTTTATCTTGTTTCAAGGTCAAGGAAAAAATACGCTTGAGTGACAAAGATATAATTAAAAAATGCCTTTTTTTTTTTATCAAGCAGTTGGAACTTAGCTTAGTGTAAATTTTTCTGCTCTTTTGGGGGGTTCACGTGGTGTAAGTTGTCATAGCTTAATAGACAATGAATTAGCTCTTGGTTTTCCATGGGGAAGAAAGCTCAGGGTAAAACAAATCAATACGTGGACATCAAATAACAGAGCAGGCTTGACTGGGTTTTTTAATCCGTAAGTACTCTGTGTGTGCTCTGTGCATGCTGAAATCTTGGTGTCGAGGGCTTCTGCTAAATAAAATAATTTTCCACAAATCCTGGAAAGAATGAGCAATAATTTTCTTGACTTTAATATCTACTTCTTGAGAAATTAATTGAATTTTTACTGTGCAGGTATGATCTTATTTCTGAAGAGTGGCTTCCGTTGAACAACACTGTGAACTCGGTAGAGATGAGATATGGTCATTCCTTGGCATTACATAAGGTAAATTCAATGCTCCAGACTCGCTTCCCGGCTCGTTTCTCCCTCTTCTCCCACTACAGTCACCTCTTTTCACAGATCAGTTCAGCTTTGGGGGAAGCATTTCTCTTTCAGAGCCTTCTCCATGGACATCCCAGTCTGTGTAACTGTTCTCCAGGGAGTCCTTGGACTGGGATCCTAGGTGGTCTGCAGTTCTTCTGCTTGTGTGTTCCTTCTTTGCCCTTTTCTCAGAGATTTTAAGGCTGACTGAGGTCACTGAGTCCATTATTTCCTTTTTACTGTCTGTCCTTGCAAGACATGCCCGACTGCTAGCATTTCCTAATGTAGGAAATGTAGACCACATAAATATTTTTAAGAGCTCCATTGTTTAAAGCACCAAAGCAGAGTTGGTGAATTTGGAAATTTTGGAGCTTGCTCTGCTTCTGTAGTAGACCCATGAATCTATTCTTCCAGCATCTGAAATGGCAAGTGGATTTGACTGTTTCTTACCTCATTTGTCACCTGCATACTTTGCTGGGGTGCAGGCCGCGTGAGAGCAGAACAGCAAAGCCTTTGGAAAGAAATAGAATACCCTTTGTCGTGTGATAGGATGAGGGGTGATGGTTTTAAAATAGAGGGAGGTAGATGCAGATTAGATATTAGGAAAAAACTTTTTACACTGAGGGTGGTGGAACACTGGCCCAGGTTGCCCAGAGAGGCGGTGGATGCCCCATCCCTGGAAACATTCCAGGCCAGGTTGGCCGGGGCTCTGAGCAACCTGATGTGGTTGGAGATGTCCCTGCTCCTGGCAGGGGGGTTGGGCTGGGTGGGCTTTGAAGGTCCCTTCCAACCCAAACCACTCTGTGGTTCTATGAAACGAGCTAATCCTTTACTGACCTTTGGTTTTGGGATGTTAATTAGCTCATTGCAGTGCAAGCCTATATAAAGCATAATTATAAACACTTGAAAAACTCCACACAGCACCATTCACAAACAGAACACTTGAAGAACCTGAGAAGGATGGAAATTCCTACCTGAAGTGGCTTGATGCACATTCTGCAAATAGCTGTTCAAAAGTAGGGTACGACCCAAAACAAGGGTCGTGTCCAAAGAAGGGCGACAAGGCTGGTGAAGGGTCTGGAGCACCAGTCTGTGAGGAGCGGCTGAGGGAACTGGGGTTGTTCTGTCTGGAGAAGAGGAGGCTGAGAGGAGACCTTATCCCTCTCTACAACTACCTGAGAGCAGGTTGTAGTGAGGTGGGGATTGATCTCTTCTCCCAAGTAACTGGTGATAGGATGAGAGGAAATAACTTCACATTGCATCAGGGGAGGTTTAGATTGGATATTAGAATTTATTCACCAAAAGGGTTATCAAGCACTGGAACAGGCTGCCCACGGAGGTGGTGGAGTCTCCATCCCTGGAGGGATTTAAGATGTGTAGATGTGGTGCTTAGGGACACGGTTTAGTGGTGGACTTGGCAGTGTTAGGTTAATGGTTGGACGCAATGATTTTAAAGGTCTTTTCCCACCTAAATGATTGTATGATTCTATAATAAGTTGGTTTACCATCAGTGACAGGCAGTGGTTCTCGGCAGTTTCCCAAGAAACACCAGCTATAGTAGAGAACTTTCCTTCCCAAGGTTATTGCCTCGTCAGTAGGGAAACAGGGCTCCACTACACACTTTGGTGGCTTCATGGCTGACTCTGAGATGCCTGCAGAAACACACAAAGCAAACTGGATAGTTTTGGAACTTACGGGATGATTAATAAAACCTTGTCAAGCTATCCTGGCTCCCTTCTTTCCAAAGAGTACTTTTTTTTTTTTTTTTTTTTTTTTATCAGTGCATAAACTTGGAAGACAAAGCTTTTAGTGTACAGACACAGAGGAGTTTCCATCGTAACAGCCTTTCTTACCAGCTGTCTTCTGCTGTTTCCTAAATGTCAAACTTCTTGGCCTCATTTTAAATCTAACTTCTTTCAGGATGATATATACATGTATGGTGGAAAAATCGATGCGACGGGGAACGTGACCAGCCAGCTGTGGGTGTTCCACATTCCTACCCAGACCTGGACTCAAGCGACGCTGAAAGCCAAGGAGCAGTACGCTGTCGTTGGCCACTCGGCGCACATCGTCACCCTGCAAGACGGTAGCGCCGTCATGCTCGTCATCTTTGGGCACTGCCCTCTTTACGGGTATATCAGCAATGTCCAGGAGTACAACCTGGGTGAGTGGGGCCCTGCCTACCGTTCGCTTCAGTTGGTTTGAAAATTATTTAAATAATTTATATTTGTATAGTAAAACAAAGACAAGTATGATGCCCCATCCCTGGAAACATTCCAGGCCAGGTTGGCCGGGGCTCTGAGCAACCTGATCTGGTTGGAGATGTCCCTGCTCCTTGCAGGGGGGTTGGACTGGGTGGCCTTTGAAGGTCCCTTCCAACCCAAACCATTCTGTGATTCTGTGATCTTCTCCTTCTATTTGTATTTATGAGAAGTTAGATTGAACTTCCAGCGTTTGTGTAACACAGTGAGCAGGCAGCCATGGGCCTCCAGCTCTGTATGGCTTGTTAGCTCCCAAAGACAACAAAGCTGTAATTGAGGGACAAAGCAGGATAACTGTGGGACAATTTAAGGTAGTTTTCCTCTCTCCCTCTGGCAGAGCAAACACTTCTGAAATTATTTTTTGTATCCTGTGAATAGAAGAATGGCTGTAATGATTCAGGCCAAGAATCCACTTAACCTGTGTCGTAGTTCAGCCCCGATCAGGACCAGACTACACAGTTTCTCTCTCGCTCCCCCCACCCTCTGAGAGAACAGGGGGAGATGATATAAGGAAAAACGGCTCGAGGTTTGAGATAAGGACGGGGAGAAATCCTTAAAGGTACCATTACGGGCAAAACAGACTCGACTTGGGGAAAAGTATTGATTTATTTCTAAAACTAGCAGGAGAATGAGACAGGGAACAAGATAAACCTCCCCCCACCCCTCCCTCTTCCCAGGCTTAACATTATCTCTACCACCTTCCCTCCCCCAAGTGGCACAGGGGAAAAAAGGGAATGAGGGTTGTGGTCAGTTCATCATGCGTTGTTTTACACAGCTGCTTCATTGTCGGGGGAAGAACTCCTCGCATTCCTCCCCTGCTCCAGCGTGGGGTCCCTCCCACGGGCCACAGTCCTTCGTGAAACTGCTCCGGCGTGGGTCATCTCTTCCACGGGGTGCAGTCCCTCCAGAACGGCTGCCCCAGCGGGCCCTCCACGGGCCACAGCCTCCTTCAGGCCTCCACCTGCTCCAGCGTGGGGTCCTCCACGGGCTCCAAGTGGATCTCTGCTCCTCTGTGGACCTCCATGGGCTGCAGGGGGACAACCTGCTCCACCATGGTCATCACCGTGGGCTGCAGGGGAATCTTGGGCAGGAGCCGCGTTACTCCTCCCCCTCCTTCTGCACTGACCTTGGCGTCTGCAGCCGTTCCTCACAACAGGCTGGCAGACGCCTCTCAGGATCCTTTTTACATCTTATTCACTTCTCATCTCCTCTCCACTTCTTGCAGCCAGGCCAGGGCAAGTTGGGCCCAGTCGGCTGCCCGGCGGGAGGCCAGAGGGTGAGGCCTGCAAGGCCCATGAGGCTCGCGCCTCCCCCTCTCTGCTCCCGCTCAGCTGCTTCACATCTTCTTCTCTTTTTTTTCCCTGTTTTTTCCTTCTTCAATACGTTATCGCAGAGGCGTTATCACGGAACATTCTGCTACCAATCGGCTTGGCCTTGGTCAGCAGCAGATCCGCCCTAGGCCCAGCCGAGTCCACTGGACAAAGGAGAGCAACTTCCAGCAGTTTCCTACAGAAGCTGCTGTAGGGCCTACCTTAGGCCCCCCCTCACTAACAAAACCAGAACAACCTGATACCCCTGTCTCCGGTAGCAGTGATTACCAGATGCTATGAAGAACAGAGCATGACTTTCTGGGCTTCCATTTGCCCCATATCCTGGGAATAGTCTGCACTCTGACTTTAGGATCCAGAGATTTCCAGTATCATCGGTGGAGAGGTGTAGAAAGCTCTCCAGATGAACTGAACTCCTGCCTAATTTAGCTGCTCTGAAATGATGTTCTGGAGCCACGTCCCTTGCTGTACTGACCAGGCAGAAAGCGTAGTTAACACGGGGAGTTCACAACGTGATGTGCTTGTTATTGTCACAAATAGTGGTCCTGTCAGCACTTTTTGAACTGTTACCCTTGTCCTTCAGTCATCCTGATCCAGGGGATCTGCTGGAGCCTGCTCTGCTTCACTGGTGTCCACGTGAGCCAGCTTTCTTCCTCTAGGAGAAAGCTGGAGAAAAGCAGGATGTGTGGGGCAGTGGTTTGTTTTTCTACTATTCTGCTTTTCCCATGTGTGATCTTGCCAACGGTTTTTTTTTTTTTTTTTTGCCTTTTTTTGTGCCTGATCTGCCCTGGAGTTAGGAAGCCTGTGTAGGGTTGCATTCTGCACTCGCTACAGAGAATGGGTGTGTAATTTGGCATTTTTGTTTCAGTTGCCATTATATTATATCTAGAGTACTTCAGCGTTATTTTAGTGAGTGAGATACAGGACCATTGATCACAGATTAGTGTTTAACTGCAGTGATCTTCGCAGTCACACTTACCCTGGCTTCAGTGCTGTCTGCCTTTATGTATAAAAAATCAAAGCGCTTTTGGGTTCCGTTCCAAATCAAGCCACGGTGCTGGCGTTTTCATGTCACTGAAATGCAGTATATTATTTCTGTACTTTTTATTTCTCGTTTACGTAGCTTGTCTGCAAAGTGTAATAAATGAGTGTAGAAGAGATATTTCTGGTCTGGGTAAAAATACTTGACAATACTTCTTGACAACAAACTCCTTGCAGGAGAATATTTTTGGATATGAAGTGGTGGAGACGGTGTCTAGATCTGAGTCAAGGGAAACCCGATTTGTTTCACTATGAGATTTGTTGGTAAATTATTAATGGGGAGAAGTTAATCATGTTTCATCGCTCACATTTTGTTTCTCAGCCACGAATACTTGGAACATCTTACAGACGAGCGGAGCTTTGGTGCAAGGAGGGTACGGGCACAGCAGCGTTTATGATCCAAATACAAGATCCATTTATATCCATGGAGGTTACAAAGCGTTCAGCGCCAACAAATACAGGCTAGCAGATGACTTGTACAAATATGAAGTCGATTCCCGTATGTGGTGAGTAGTTTTTCCTGTGTACCACCCCCTAATTTTTGTTTGGAGTGGACGAGAGGATGGGGTATTTGGTAAGGGTACAGTAGTACATAGTTACCTACGTTCAGGATAAAGTCTGTGCTCTTGTGTGTGTTATTTTTGTGTCCCTTTATGAATAGAGAACCATATAATCAAGGCTGTGAATGAGCCAAGAAATCCATTCTAACCTATTGTTGTGTTAAAGCTGAAAAGAAAAATATTGGAGGGGATTTTCCTGCCAGCAGTACAGGCTGTGCGTATGAGTGCAGTTACTGCAGGCAAGGGAGCGATAATTCATTCCGCAGTTAAGACCGCAAAAGTATTTCTATTATAACCCCATTTTCTTCTGGCTTTGTAACTGCTTGAAATGTTCACTTCTTAAGCTGAAATCTTCTGTGACTTGTTTCTGTCCAAAGGTGAGTGTTATTAAAAAGCTATAGCAAAACGTCACAATTTTGAGCTATAGAGGTGAAATACGTTCTCCTCAAATTTTGTGTTTTTCTTAAAGTTGTTTTTAAAGGCTCCTGACAAAAAGGAGACTACATTTTGAATTAACACATGTAAATTTGAGTCACTATATCCCCTGTTTTGAGTGTTTAAAATAGCTTATACTTCTGCAACAACTGTTTGTGAGTCTGTACTGATGAGGGAAGTAACTGCCGAGTAATTTCCAAAACCTTTCCCTCCTGCTCTGTTGTACGTGCAGTCATAACCACACTCCTTTCTTGGTTCATTTGGTCCCTCCACTTCAGCCATGGAGGGGGCAAATCTGACTGAAGAGGCAGAATATGTCACAAGTGTGATGATCTTCTTCCAAACTGCTGCAGCACCGACTTCCTTTCATTGCATTTATTGTGTCAGCCTCGAGAGGGCTGGCAGTAAGGCGCGTAGGAGTGCCTGCTCATCTTTATCTGTACTTTTTTTGGTGTCGTTGGCTTGTTTTTTCATTTTTTTTATAATATAAGCCCTCTCTTCCTCTTGTGATTTCATGGAAGGGCAAAAAAAGCAGTCCCCCGGCTTTATTTTGGCAAACGTCTTTCTCCCCGTGTTCCCTCAGATGTTTTGAGTGGCAACGTCACAGTCCAGCGCTGTCAGCCTGGCAGGGACAGAGCGATGCTCAAAAAGCCCCGTGTGTTCGGAACCGGTCGCTGGACCGGGTCGTTGATATTATTTGCTGATTAATTCGTTTTGAAATTCTGGGCTTCGTGCAAGCTGCTGTCGGGATGCTGCTGGTGTGACAGCCCGCGGTGACACCGCTGCCTGCGAGACTGGTGTCAGGGGTTTGCTGCAATCCCACCCTCTCCAAGTAGCAGGGAAATTCTCCCAAGGGTGAGCCTTTGTGTTCAGTGCCGTTAATCGTGCTGATTAAACCTGAGTGGTGAGTACGATTAATGCTTCCCATGACTTAGTCATGGATGAGGTGTTGAGTTTTGTAGGTATTAAGCTGCGGGGCTCCGTGATTTGCAGCTGGATAAATTACCTTAAAACAAATTTGTTCGTTTTGAGCAAGAGATGATGCCCTATTTGAAATAATTCCTTAGGTTACTATAAACTTAGAGTTACTATAAAATATTGGAGTCCTCCCAGGCAGCATCCATATCAGCAGGTTCAGCTGACTCCGCTCAAAAGCCCGGTTAGTGTGAGAACTTGATAATGCCTAGGGAAGGAACGGATGATTTTAAGGTCCATCGCTTTGGAAAGAGACTTTTGTAGATATTTCTCCTATAAATTGGGAAGATGAGAGAATGAAATTACAAGGGGGAATTGAACAGTTTGGAAAGGAAGTTGTTAAATATCTCATTAAGAAAAGTAGTTAAATACTCTCCCCTCTCCTCTTCCCCACACCCATGAAACCTCCTTCAACTTGAATTTATGGATGATTTTGTCTTTGCCAGGTACTAATCAGTTTCATTAATCCATATATTTCTATTTCTGAAGGACTATTCTTAAAGACAGTAGGTTTTTTCGCTACTTGCACACGGCTGTGATAATGAGCGGAACCATGCTGGTGTTTGGAGGAAACACGCACAACGACACCTCCATGAGCCACGGCGCAAAGTGCTTTTCTTCGGATTTTATGGCGTATGATATCGGTAAGTTCTCACAGAAATAATAATAAAAATATTCTTGGGTATTCGAAAAGAACTGTCTTCAGAATGACTAATTTACACGCCGGATGTGTTATACCAAATGCTACTTACTAAGCGTACTGCAGGAGAAAGCGTAATGAGGAGAGGCTCATTTAGCTTGCTGCTAAACGAGGAAATGAGCTGCTGCAGTGATTTCTCGGCAAATACAGCAGCGGTTATTTGGCCAACAGTTTATATACACAACCTCAGCCATTAAAAATTATTTCTTAAACAGAGAGCTTGTTGTTTTACTGTCTCAGCCATAACGCTCTCCTGGTTTTTTGAGTGTATTTCAATCTATTTTTGGTCTATTAGGACAGTTACAAGCACTGGCCGCTGCCGAAGCTCAGCTTGTGTGTTGCACGCTCTCGTTTTAACTGCAGGCTGGCTGACTCCTTTGGCTGGGCTGTTTGTAATGTCAGTTTGCTTATATGTTCGCTTTATAAGCATAAATGTCCCCATAAGCACTATTTAACAGTAAAGCCAAACAATTTGATTTTATTTGGAATGATGAGGTTTTGATCAGTTTGAGTGCCAGAAGAGGGCAGCATTTATTTGTGAAAGTGAAGTCCAGAGATGATGCATTTAAGAAGAAAAGAAGAGAAGAAATTATATTAAAAAAAAAAAAAGGTGCGTGCACATCCAGATAATTTACACTGGAGAAAAACACCGTTCTATACTCGTATCACATTCTGCCTTCCGCTCTCAAAATCCCTTAACTGTGGGCTCTCGTGATTGATTGCCTGAAATAATCATGCAAACCTGAATTTGCAGAGTGGCTGTCCACTGAGATGTTGCTCCTGGTTTCTGAAAGGAATATGCAAGCGAATGGATTGCTTTCAGCAGCAGATTTGGCATCGTTGAGCCATTTTGCTGTCCGTTGGAAATCGTTGCCTTCTGCTTCTTGTGATTTCAAGTCATATCCCTGTGGAATGTATTGTATGCTCCTAGCTAGCTTGATTTTGAGTTTGGTGTTTTTTTGGGTTTTTTTTGTTTTTTTTTTCCCCCTTGAAGAACATTTAAAACAATGTATTTTGACAGTCGGGGGCAGAGGAAATTTTTAAACTTGGATAGCAATAGTGACAGATTTTTCTTCCTTTTCTACCGTTTGTGGTCTTCCCTGACCCGTTGAACTATTAGGTGTAAAACAGAAAATGGGATTAATTTGGCAAAATATGTCAATAATGATGTTCATTTTGATTCAGTTTAGTTAACAGGCAGATTCTTGTTACATGAAGTGTCGTAGTTGAGTTGCCCAATCCTTACTGGCTTTACACAGAATTGGAGCTTGCATTGGTTGCACTTCACGTGACACGCATGGGATGTGTTCTTATGGTCTTGGGTACCCTCATTCCTTAGGACAGAGACTCTCAGGCTTAGAAAGGACAGCTTTGTTTCAGAAAAAAACACCACTTTTTAAATTCTTTCCATGACAGCATACCTTATATGATTTACCTTATCCCATTGGACCAGGGACGCTACCAGGAACGTGTTAGCATGTTGGCTATTGGTCGTGTCACAGCAGAAACACCTACTTGGTGGTTCTTCATACATCATCTCTGCAGTGATTATATTCATCTTATTAACGTTGGTCTGCCTGGGAATAAGCCTGTATGTTCTGGGGAAGCACTGCAAATATCCAAGACCGTTAGGACCATGCCGCTGTAGATGATTATGGCTATCACATCTTTATTATTAACGTACTTACGTGTTTAGCTATTCATTGGTGCTCCCAAGGCTCAAGCTACCCAGGAGAAAACAAGGCAGCAGGTCAATTGATATTGAGGACCTTTGCAGGAGAGGCTTAGTGATTTGTTATCTTAGCATAGTACAAAAGTAAGGAGTATTTGGCTGATTTGCTGACTTTAACATCTCATTGATGAAGGTGATACCATAATGATGATTGGAGGACTGGAGTAAACCTAAATTGAAACACAGTCTAAAATAACGGCTTCAAAGACAGACCTCCTTTACGTTTGCCATTAAAATTTATTTCTGCGGTAACTCATTTTATTTACCTCAGCAAATTTCTCTGGTTTGCTCTCCTCAAATTTCTAAGTAATCAGACCACATGCGTTGAGTGTTGTGAGGACATGCTGTCTTTTTTCTGTGTAAGTGTAGGATGCAAACAGATGTCGCCGAGATGTGCGCAGAGATCCTCTGGAGGTACAGCAGATTAGGTAGATCTGAGAACGCGTTAATGCTTCTTATTCTTTTATCCTCCAGTTGACCAGATTGGGGCTTATTCAGTCCAAATTGTCCAGGTAATGCCCAGTTTTGGAAGGTTTGAGGATAACAGCGCAGCCATCTGCGTGCGTGTGCACTTCTTGTTGCTTCGCAGGACAAACTTTTGGATTGTGTTGACGTTGAGGTTGAGCAAACACTTAAGCAGAGCAGTCACATGGTATTTTTCCTACATTCTGCACGCTACAGTGACTAGTTAGCACTTCCTAGCCCAAAATTGATCTCTCTGGCCTCTATAGAAGAGTTTCCTGCTCTACAGCAGTTTTGTCTCTGGGTGGACAGATGCCTTGTTTAATCCTTTGCCTCCTCCTGTCAACAATTCATAGCAGAGAAGGACCCGAGTGAGAGTTGCAGCCCTTCCATCGCTGCACGTCCCTCTCTGGGAGAGAAAAGGCGAGGGTTGGACTTTTAGAAAGGTCGTGTCTAAAACAAGAATAGAAACTTCCCAGGCAGATTGTCTCAAAATGCAGTTACTGGGGTTTAGGTAACCGTTCATTTTCATTTCTAAAGAAGTTCTAACTTCATGTTCTTCTAAAACTCGGCATGAAATATTCATATAAAGCCTATACTCGTATAGTGAAGTTTTCTCTCCACAGGAGAGAAATTAAAACTTCTATTTACCCCATCAAAATTCTGTTTTGATGACAAACATAGAAAGAGGCTGGATGTTTTCATAGCATGTGTCTTCTATTTGAAGCGTAAATTTAATAAATCCTGAGCATTTTAAGTTTTAGGCTTGTCTTAACTCATAAGTCAGGAAGGACAGGATTCTACGTCCTGTAGTTTCAGAATAATTCATTTTTTCCAATACTCGGTCTTCAGTTAAAGATGGCAAAGAAGCTTAGAAAGCAAAACATTCCAGACCTTCTATTAATCTAGAAAAATATGTTTCTTGGCCTCACATAACTCACAACTTGGTGGATAAAAAATTGCAAATTGCTCTCCAATTTTACTGAAGTCTCCTGTTAAAAATTGGAACCATACATGCTCGTTTCAGGAGTGATGCTGGGCTGGCTTAAATTCTTTGAAGAGCGAGCAAATGACATCTAAAAAAAACCCCTTCAAAATCACAATTTAGCGAATTATTAAATCGATTAACTGGGTCTTAGGTCTTTTATCAGCACTCGTGAACAAAAGTTTCTGCTGGAGCAGAGGTTAGGATCAGTTGTTTTAGAATCATAGAATCACAGAAGGATTTGGGATGGAAGGGACCTTCAAAGCCCATCCAGCCCAACCCCCCTGCAAGGAGCAGGGACATCTCCAACCGGATCAGGTTGCTCACAGCCCCGGCCAACCTGGCCTGGAATGTTTCCAGGGACGGGGCATCCACCACTTCTCTGGGCAACCTGGGCCAGTGCTCCACCACCCTCAGCGTAAAAAATTTCTTCCTAATATCTAATCTGAATCTACCTCCCTCTGTTTTAAAGCCATTACCCCTCGTCCTGTCCCAGCAGGCCCTGCTGAAGAGTCTCTCCCCACCTTTCCTGCAGCCCCCTTTGGGCACTGGGAGCCGCTCTCGGGTCTCCCCGGAGCCTCCTCTTCTCCAGGCTGAACAGCCCCAGCTTTCTCAGCCTGGCCTCACAGCAGGGCTGCTCCAGCCTGCTCATCATCTTCATGGCCCTACAATTTTACCCAACAATTGTCCAATTAAGTTCAGTTAAAAAAAAAAATTATTATTTTTATCAACCTACTAGTTTGGGTTTGTCATCTTTTTTTTTTTGTTTTTTTCCCAGAAGTTCAGTTCACAGCACAACAGTTTTATCTTGTATGAAAGAATCTGCGAGCGTTTGAGGGCTCTGTAGATCTTTACAGCTGATTGACTTTTCTCTCTTAATTGCCTAAATTGCCTGAACTGCTGCTGGGACCTTAGCCCCCAGGGTGACCCCATTCCCTTGGGGAAGTTTAAGTGACATGAATTGGACAAACTTTTCCTGCTTTTGTTCCTTTGATTGCTCAGTGGGTTATATGTTTCTTAAGTTGGTTTTTGTTTTTTTTCTTTTCATGCTGCCTAAAGGAAGAAATTACCTGAGAAATGGAGTAAAAAAATGCAGCAGAATTTATAAATGTTATGCTAATAGAAAAAGATGGAATAATCTCATGTTATATTAAAAGAGAAAAACAACCACAAATCCTTGAGCTATGATGAGTGAAAAATATTTTTAAAAACATCCATATCTACCCTCTAGGAACATAATTGCAATGAGGAAAGAAAAAGAAAGATAAGTCTCTGTTCTCAGTGATACTGGTTTGGGGCAAAACTACAAATAATTCACATATAAACAGATAAAAACTGAACTTGTTATGCAATGAAAAATTCCCCTAGTAAAGGAGAAAATGCAACTCAAGCTGCTGCTGTTTAATTACACGTGATTCCCAAAAAGCTGCTAACCCCTTCCACACAATGCCCTGAAGCTTTCCTTTTTCATGGACTGTGTAGATGATGGAGCAGAGCCGTAACATCCTTCCCTTCCCTTTTTGTCGTACAATGGTAGCTGGGGTGAAGACTGGGTCTTAAGTCTTGCAAAAGAAGATAATACAGCGCTTTCCTAAACTGTTCCACTCAAGATTTGAGTTTTGCTGGTGGGTGGAATGGTCTCTCTATAGGAATTAAGGTGCTTTGGGATCTTTCAGGAGGAAACGTGCTAGGTAAGTCGAGTCGTTAATTATCCTGAGAAACTTCTCTGAACTGAGCTTTCCTTAATCCTAGCTTGCGATCGGTGGTCTGTTCTTCCTCGCCCGGGTCTCCATCACGATGTGAACAGGTTTGGACATTCTGCTGTGCTGTACAACGGGTAAGCTTACAATCGAGCTGGGGGGTGCTGGTGTTTTTCACACCTCAGTAAATGCGTTTCTTATTCATCTGCAGTGGAACTTTTTATCTCCAAATTGTACTTTCCCTCATGGTTTCTAGATCTGTCCATGTTTCAGTTTCCATAGCTTGTCCTGCGTGTCTTCTCTTTACCAGTCACTGATGCACAATATTTAGGTAAAATCGTAGGTGAAATTTCTGCTGTTAAGCATTTTTTCCACAATAATAATGTCCGAGTTCTCAGGTGAACATCTGGCTATTACATTTGAGTTTGTGGAACCCAGTTTGAGAAACGATACTTAAGAATCATTCTGATTCCTTTATCCTTTTGAGGATTCTTCCTGTTAATCAGTAACATTATTTAAAGCCCAGTTTAAGCTGGACAGATAATTATCACTGCCTTGAAGAGGAAGCTGTGCTTCTAGATACTCGTTTTGTCTAAAAACCTCACTATTGGTTTCAATGTACACTGAACATCAGCTGTGCATTTCATAGAATCACGAAATGGTTTGGGTTGGAACAGACCTTCAAAGCCCACCCAGTCCAACCCCTCTGCAAGGAGCAGGGACATCTCCAACCAGATCAGGTTGCTCAGAGCCCCGGCCAACCTGGCCTGGAATGTTTCCAGGGGTGGGGCATCCACCGCCTCTCTGGGCAACCTGGGCCAGTGTTCCACCACCCTCAGTGTAAAAAATTTCTTCCTGATATCCAGTCTGAATCTGCCTCCCTCTATTTTAAAGCCATTACCCCTCGTCCTGTCACAACAGGCCCTGCTGTGCACTTTCCCCCCATCTTTCCTGCAGCCCCCTTTAGGCACTGGAAGGCCGCTCTCAGGTCTCCCCGGAGCCTCCTCTTCTCCAGGCTGAACAGCCCCAGCTCTCTCAGCCTGGCCTCACAGCAGAGCTGCTCCAGCACTCTTATCATCTTCGTGGCCTCCTCTGGACCTTTATCAACTGCTCCCAGTTTGCTCCCATTAAGCCTGTGTTTTCTCTCTTCCCTAATATAGGATTAAAAGAGTATCAAAAGTCCTGATTATTCAACCAAAACTTTTATTTAGTTGCATTGACTCTTCTTCACTCTCTTTTTAAATATGCATTTACAAACAGGGATACACAGGGTTTTTTGGGTGAT
Organism: Chlamydotis macqueenii; assembly: GCF_036417535.1. Classification (NCBI taxonomy): domain Eukaryota; kingdom Metazoa; phylum Chordata; class Aves; order Otidiformes; family Otididae; genus Chlamydotis; species Chlamydotis macqueenii. The sequence goes on from NC_141559.1 coordinate 82,296,112, forward strand.
GTGTTTGTGTAACTAATTAAATTTGGTGTTTTGCCTGAAGCAGTTTTCATGCTGCAGGAGGTTTAAAAAACCCACCTTTCTACCTCCCTCCCCTCTCAAAATAATACAAAAGTATTATTTTGTTTTAGAGTTTTGGTTGTTTGTTTTTTTTTTTTTTTTAGTTATCACCATGACTTTTTGCTCAGTTGCTAACTACCATGAAAATAACTGGTTTTGTCACAGCCGTGTAGCTGTCACAGTTTCTGAATGCTGGTTTCATGGTGTGATATCGTCTCCCCAGTTTTTAGCCTTCCTCTGTCTCTTCCCATTGTTCTTCATGGGAAGATCCCACATTTCTGCAGCATTTTGCGTATAGTCGCGTTGATCAGGTGTCACCAGAGTTTTGGCTGAAGGAGGTCGATCCATGACCTTGGGATGGTTTGACTCTGTCTCAACACCCGTGTGTTGAGATTCTCTTGGTTCTCTGAAACGGTGGAACCTGACTGACCTTTCCATTAGTGCCTTCCTTAACCAAGAGCTATTTATTTGGGTTTATACCTGCTGGAATGTCTTAAAACTCTTTGCTCAGACCTTGAATCACGTTGACCTTCAGCAGTGTGTGGTCTGTAAGCACAGGTGGAAATGTTGATATCTTTGCTTCCATTTTGTCTAGCACCATGTATGTGTTTGGGGGCTTCAACAGCCTCCTCCTGAGTGACATACTGAAGTACACGCCGGAGAGATGTGAAGCTTTTGACAATGAAACGGCCTGCTTGCGAGCAGGTCCTGGCATCAGGTGCGTGTGGGCTGCCACCTCTTCCCTCTGCGTCCCCTGGGAAATGGCGACGGTAGAGCAGCAGCAGAAGGTCTTTGAAGACTGTCCTCCCAAGCCAGGTACGTGTCACGTTCTTTCTGTTTCCTTTTCCAAAAGGCTTGTAGTGTCTTTTTCTTTTCCAAATTCTGTCTTGCCTTAGTTGTCTGCTGTTATCAGATCAAGTTTAAGATGGGGGGGCTGTAGTTGTGCTTCCATACGTGCCATGGGAGACCTTCCTCTGACCAAGTGGCTGCAGCGACGTGGAGATGTTTCCATCTCTCACTCCTCCTGAAGCTGCTTGCTCATTAGTTTATTTTTTTTTTCCTACTGTACAACTTTCCTATCCTAAACAGACGTCAGCAGTCAGGAATCAGGCCTGAACCATTGCTCTGTAGATGTTTGCTCCAAGAACTGACCTTGCGAGAGCCAGCAATTCGCTGGTGAGCACCACGGGGCAAGGGAGGGGGATCTGGGTCCTGTGACGTTATCCTGTGCTCTTCAAGAGAGACACCAGGAAGAGTGTTTTAAGAAAAGTTACGTTAATTCTCCTTCTACAGTGTTGTATGGATAGAGGCAAAGAAAAAGAACACTTATTTTAAGGTCTGATTCCTGTCTTCTCCCTTACTATAATTTTTCAACAACTTTTCAACGCTTTGTCCCGATGCATTCGTTGCTCTGAATTAAATTATACGAACCTTGATTCTGTAATAGATGGCAGCCTTTAATTATTTAAAAGAAATTGATGTGAAGGGACATTGCTTTCACGGGCTCTCAATGTACAATAAATTTTCACAAAACACAGGCGATAAGCACTCGGAAAGATGAAGTGGAAAGTTCAAGCTTTGCATGAAAATGCTCCGCGTAATCGAAGGCCAGGCTTGCGGCAAAAGGGGCCTGCGGTGCGAGATGTTCGCCGTCCTTGGGAGATGTCCTCTGGCATCGTTTTGCGCGGGCGTTGCCTGAACGTGCACGCCGGGTCTTAGTTCACGCGCTTCCACGTCTCGGTGCATTTTCCGGCGTTGTGTTTTACGGCTCCTCGGGCGCTAAAAATGATTGACGCTGCAAATGAATGCAATGTTCTATCAGTTCAGTATCTGATTTACTAAGTAGTCGATAAAAGGAAATCTGCCGGCACAACTGTTTGGTTAGATCTTTTGCTGTATATAATCAAGCTCTTAGAGCTCTGTCAGGAAATGCCTGTTTTTGGTCATGCAGGTTTTTTTCTTTAATAGCTGTAGACAATGAGAAATGTGATCAGATTACAGACTGCTACAGCTGTACAGCAAACACAAACAGCTGTCAATGGTGCACTGACCAGTGTATCTCCATGCATAACAACTGCACGGAGGAACAGGTAAACTCTCTCTCATTCTTCCATAGTTTAAATTTAACCTTTAAAATATCCCGTGACCAATGCCTTCGCCTGTTGGTGTTATGACCCCTGTTGTTTCCTTATTTCCAGTGCTTGTGTAGCTCTGAGCTGCTAACGTGTTGGAATTTTTGTCAAGTTGATCCTCCAAGGGCTTTTTGTGGGAGTTTCCATTTAGGAGGATGGAGAAGGGCAGGGGGAGAGGTGGCGTGATAATTCACTAAGACGCATCACCGTTTGGGTTTGCCATCAAAACCTGACCCTTTTGTCAAAGCTTTAGTAGGGAAAATGTGTCAGATGGTGGCGTGGGGGAATATTCTGAATATAGAGGCTGTGGCCAGTGTCACAACTTTGGAGGACGGGGGTTGCTTTGTAGGTCTGAGCGGTGAAGTTCAGCGTGGTAGTTGTGGCTGTTAGGAACCGACGTTCGTTTTATGGGAAAAAAGCCTCATCTGTGCTGTTTCTTGTAGGTTCCTGTTACTCTGTATGAGAATTGTCCTAAGGATAACCCTGCCTATTACTGTAACAAAAAGACGAGTTGTAAAAGCTGTGCCATGGATCAAAACTGTCAGTGGGAACCTAGGAATCAGGAGTGCATCGCTCTGCCAGGTGGGTATTGCTTGTATTTGTGTGAGGAAAACCACCAACTTCACCCAGTCCAAAAATCATGTTGGTTTTTCTTCTTTTTTTTTTTTTTTTTGTTCACTTTTGTTTTTTTTTGAACTCCAAATCTGTGATTTTCAGTGCTAAGCTGGAGTAAATAATGTTTAATCATACCAGCTTTGGTATGAAACCTTATTTCTAGTAAATTCAGCAAGCGCGATGGAATATTTTTCGGTCCCAACTGTCTGAAGAGGAGGATGATCATTTGTATAATTATTAGGCTGTATTTCATCTCTCTTCTCGTTTGATAAAAGCAGCACTGTAGATATAATAGGCTTTTGCAAGATATTAGATTTAATAATGCATGCTGTTTAATTTTAGAAACTAGAATTGTGCAAAAGCCTAATGGCACGTACTGGACGAATTAGGCAAATAACACCTACAGTGTGTAAGGAAAATTCTCGTATTGGAGTGTTTCCAGTGGAGCTCACAGGAGCTGAGGAAGTAGTAAGTTGGGCTGTCTTTTTTTTTTTTTTCCTCCCAGTGACTGGGAGAGAAATATAGCATCTTCAGTGATTAACATTTACAGCTAATAAGGCAAAAAACTAACACAGAGAGGACCTTTTAATGGTTAGATGAAGCTAAACCACGAGGTTGGAGCGAGACATCAGCTCTACAGAAATTCACACTGAAAATGTCCAGCAGGTTTTTTTGCAAGAGTGGTTATGAGCGGGGGAAATAGTTCCTGTGAAGTAGAAGGAGTTCTTTGATAGCGGGCATGGCTGTGCTCAGGGTGAAAGAGGAATTCATCCTGGAAGTTTGATAGTGTGGACAGGATTAGCACAGCAACCCTCTTCTGTCGGAAGGTGTCCTAACAAGGACGATTGAATAAAGGGCTTTAAGCCATTAGCAAAATACTCATTTGCTTGCCTTTACTCTTTCTTCCACAATGATTTTGCTATTTGACTCCAGCTCCCTTTTCCTCCAGTGTTTTCACACATGGATACCTCTGATCCTGCTGGTTTGGCATCAGGCTGTGGGTTTTATTGTGGTGGAAGAGCTCTTTCACTACTTAGAACATTGTGAAGGTCGCTTGCATCTGCTGGTTTACTTTCTTTTTCTCCCCCTAGAAAATATCTGCGGAACCAACTGGCATTTGGTTGGCAATTCCTGCTTGAAAATTACAAACGCCAAGGAGAACTACGATCACGCCAAGCTCTCCTGCAGGTCCAACGGTGCTTTGCTGGCTTCTCTCACGACCCAGAAAAAGGTAGAATTTGTTCTGAAGGAGCTGCAGAAGATGCAGTCTTTGGTGAGTGCTTCTTTTTTATGTCCCCTGAGTAATTAAGCTCCGACTGTAGCAAAGTCCTTGCTGTGGTATTGTATGCTCTGTACAGAATAGACATGCCTCTTAACTGAAAAGAACTGGTTTTTCTTTTGAAATTCAACATACCCTATGGGTGCTTTTGAGCTGAAATTGTAGAGAATGTAAATGGGAAAGATAAATATAAACATACACAGTGCCTCAAAGGTATCGCTTGCTGTAATGAAATCAGCCGCGCGTTTCTCTTGTGGGATACATGACTGCAGCAGGAGTCCTCTCGTGACTTGTACACGATATTTTATAAATCAAGGTCCCTTTAGGGCACCGGAGGTGTTTCATGTACAGCATTTCAAGTTATTTATTCCGCTCAGAAAAGCGGCTCTTTAAAATGTTGGTTTCTTACTCCGCAGAGCCGCTTGGCTTATTTGGAGTTATTTGTGTTTGATTTAGTGGCAGGTGCTTTTCTGTCAGAGCCAGTGAGAAGTGACTTGGAATCTGTCCCTCTTCATGCATCAATAAAATAAATATATATTTTTATTTCCCGGTCTCTGGCAGAAGCACGGAGGTATTCAGGGCAGGTGGTATAGGTGGTGCTAAAGCTCCAACAAAGACCGATGCTGTGCAGCGTCGCTGAAATCCTCGTTTGGGCTGCTGAGCTGCTTGATGGCACATTAGAATAACTCCTCTTGGGTCCCAGAGGCCACGGTGGGCAGGGCTGCCAATCAGGAAGGGGTTTATATGGAAGAAATGAAACTGGAGGCAGTAGGATTGCTGTTTTTCAGAGGAGGATTTCAGTACTGAAGAGAAATATTCCCCTGTTGACATGAGAACATTCCCTGCTTTGATTCCCTCTGTAATTTTCAAGTGGCATTTCAGCAATGACAGGGTTTTAGAGGGGATTCAGTTTAGCCAAGAAAAGGTAAGGTGCAATTCAGACGAGATTGTTTGTTAAATCTTCTGTAAAGAGAGGAAGCCAAGCGTGAGATACTGTAGTAAAAGTACGAGGTTCGAACATCTCCAGGTGTTCCTGAGCATCCCAGTGGTTAAATGTGGTGTAAATTCCTAAAGACACATGGCAACGCTTCCCTAATAGTGCTTGAACCCCTACGCTGGGGAGAAACAAATTGTTAATATACAGGGGCTTTTATTTTTTGTCTAAATGATCCTTTCAAAAATAATCTGTGTATAGATATTTTGTAATAGTAGGAAAACGTGTTGGTTTTGGCACACAGTGCTGTGTAACCCTGTTGCTGTTCGAAGCTGCAGTTCTAAGGTTTAAGAGTGCAGAATATGAGTTTCGGGTAGGTTTCAGATTAGTGAGTTTTAGATGAGATAATAGGAAAAATTTTTTACACTGAGGGTGGTGGAGCACTGGCCCAGGTTGCCCAGAGAGGTGGTGGATGCCCCATCCCTGGAAACATTCCAGGCCAGGTTGGCCAGGGCTCTGAGCAACCTGATGTGGTTGGAGATGTCCCTGCTCCTAGCAGGGGGGTTGGACTGGGTGGGCTTTAAAGGTCCCTTCCCACCCAAACCATTCCATGATTCTATAAGTAGGTGATGGTTATGTGTAGCGGTGAGGAAAGACGTCTGCTCTAAAGCTTTCCTGGGACAGCCATGCCACCAAAGCGCTTTGATGGAGAAAAGACTTCAACAGTAAAATATCATACTGTACCAACACAGTTCAAATGCCTCTCCCCAAAATAAGTCAACCAAAAAATAAATTGCCGGTAGAAATCATTGTGTTATGGGTTCTTCATATTGAGAATTTGGTTGAAGCACCACTAATTTTTTAGCACCACTAATTTGGATTTCATCTGCTCCGGATCTGCTCTGGATTTGATGTGCTTGAGTCTCTCCACCTCTCTTGAAGAGCAGGAGATCTTCTACCCAGACTGCAGAGTAGGTAGATCCTGTCCTTTAAATTGTATAGGGGACTGCTGGTTTTTTCCTCATGCCAAACTGTAGCTCCAGAATTATTTTTTTTTTTCCTATGTCTAGCGATTTATAGGAGCCACAAACATATAATGAGCAGCTTGGAGTTAATTTCATAGTCAGCCAGTGTGAATGTTTGATTTGTTCTCCACGTAGTTTAGATAACTGGAAATGTAGTTTGGAACAAAGAAAGTGTTTTCTGAAGGATTTCTCAATCTGTGTGGCATTTATTTCTGATAACACCGAGAAACAAATATTTCCCTTATTCTAGTTTTGCAACATGTAACCTGGAAAAGTTGTTATGAGCATTATATAGTGTGTATTTTCTTTTAATACATAAGGTAACAAAACTGGGTATGAAATCTACCATTTTCCTTTCTTTCTAGCCCAAAACTTTGACTCCGTGGGTTGGACTGAGGAAAATCAACGTGTCGTACTGGTGCTGGGAAGACATGTCTCCCTTCACCAACACCCTGCTCCAGTGGCTCCCCGACGAACCGAGCGATGCTGGATTTTGTGGTTATTTAGCCGAGCCTTTCCAGCAGGGGCTGAAGGCAGCGACGTGCATCAACGAAGTCAACGGCAGCGTCTGCGAGAGGCCAGGTAATGATATCTAACTTGTGTGTCTTGTGACTAATACATCACACGCCATCAACACGCTGAAAGGGAGGGATGCCATTCAGAAGGACCCTGACAGGCTGGAGAGGTGGGCCCGTGCCAACCTCATGAAGTTCAACCAGGTCAAGTGCACCTTGGTCGTGGCAATCCCAGGCACAAATCCAGGCTAGGCAGAGAATGGAGGGAGAGCAGCCCTGAGGAGAAGGACTTGGGAGTGCTGGTGGGTGAGAAGCTCAACATGAGCAGGCAATGCGCCCTTGCGGCCCAGAAGGCCAACCGCATCCTGGGCTGCATCAAGAGGAGTGTGGGCAGCAGGTCGAGGGAGGTGATTCTCCCCCTCTACTCTGCCCTGGTGAGACCCCACCTGGAGTACTGTGTCCAGTTCTGGAGCCCCCAACATCAGAAGGACATGGACCAGTTGGAGAAGGTCCAGAGGAGGCCACAAAGATGATGAAAGGGCTGGAGCAGCTCTGCTGTGAGGCCAGGCTGAGAGAGCTGGGGCTGTTCAGCCTGGAGAAGAGGAGGTTCTGGGGAGACCTTAGAGCGGCCTCCCAGTACCTCAAGGGGCCTACAGGAAAGATGGGAGAGACTCTTCAGTAGGGCCTGGTGTGACAGGACAAGGGATAGTGGTTTCAAAATAGAGGGAGGGAGATTCAGATTAGGTATCAGGAAGAAACTTTTTCCACTGAGGGTGTTGGAGCACTGTCCCAGGTTGCCCAGAGAGGTGGTGGATGCCCCATCCCTGGAAACATTCCAGGCCAGGTTGGCCGGGGCTCTGAGCAACCTGATCTGGTTGGAGATGTCCCTGCTCCTGGCAGGGGGGTTGGCCTGGATGGGCTTTGAAGGTCTCTTTCAGCCCAAACCATTCTGTGATTCTATGATTCTAATGTGTTTTTATATTTCCTAGAGAGTAAAAAGCATCCCGTTCATTACACTTAAAACGAGCTGCATCATGACTTCGCCAAAGAAAAATGGTTCTGAAAAAGTGTCATCTGTAGTTACTTCATTCAGGAATTGGAGATTTTAAAAATAGCTCCACATTTAGACTGTTAACTGTCAAATGCTTCAAGTACATTATAGTTTAATTATTTTTCTCTAAATTGCATACCTGAATGTGACATTTAGGTTAATTATGGTATGGAGCTATCTCCTGCTTTAAAAAAAAAAAAATAAATGAAATAAAAGCTCCTTCCAATTTAACTCCCTTTTCCTCCCCTCCCCTGCTCCGTAGCCAGAGGAGGATTTTATCAAAGTTTGAAATTAATTGGGCAAGACACTTTGGAGATAGGAGAACTTTGAAAAGGAAACTATTTGCTTTTGGGAAAACTCTCCTAGCTTTGTTGGAACTGCGTATCTTCTGAAATGGCTCGGTGTGTTAGCACTCCATGATAGCTGATTATTTCTGCATACTAATTAGTGCCTCTCTGAGTTTTAAGAAAGTTGGAAGTGCAGGATGCAGATCAGGAAATGTGGAACCTGAACTCCGACTTGTGTACATTTGAACTTGCAGCACTTTGTATTGATTTAAGCTTTATCCGTTTTATTTTATGGTCTGAGAAAAATCACTTGAAACGGGTGATAAAGCGCTGGCTCGCACCACAAACTCCTGAGTTAGCCCTGCTTTCAGTACTCATTTTCTGTCTGGAACTGATCAAACAACTTAAGACAAGTCCCAGCGTGCTCACGTAAAACGTGGGATTTCTTCCCGACACTTCGGTTGGGAGAATGTCTAAGGAACACGCCAACAGGGAGATAAAGACCACATTCTTAACACTATTTATTTAAATTGGTTTTAAGGTGGCTACCTTTAAAAAGCATTAACGTTCATGAGGGATAGCTAATATGATAAATGATTTTTTTTTTTTTCAGTATTACTTTATTTCTCATATTCTCCAGCTCCATCCAGCATCGCCACACCGCAAATGAAGTGTTACCAGTCTGTGATATCCAAGTGTTTCTCAGCCTGAATAATAGTCAGGGCTTTTCATCTTCTGTCCTTCTATCTTGGGGCTGGGTACCTGTTTCTTTTTGGGAGAAAGCTGACTGTCCTTCTCCTGCCCGCAGCCAACCACAGCGCCAAGCAGTGCCGCACGCCCTGCGCCCTGCGGACCGTGTGCGGGGAGTGCACGAGCGGCAGCTCCGAGTGCATGTGGTGCAGCAACATGAAGCAGTGCGTGGACTCCAACGCCTACGTGGCCTCCTTCCCCTACGGGCAGTGCATGGAGTGGTACACCATGAGCAGTTGTCCGCGTGAGTAATTGCTTCTGCGTCCCGCCGAGCGGGCTGGAGTCTGGTGTTTGCTGATGTTTGCTAGCAAACGTCGTCAGACTCTGCCCGTCGGTCGTTCTGTCCAGGGGATTTTCAAAAATCAGAAGTGCCTGACCCCAGGAGCTCGGCGTGTGCGGCTCCGTCCTGCGTCACGTAAAGTTTTGAACAGAAGCAGGTCCTGGTTACGGGAGCTATCAATTAAACTGAACGGCAGATAGTCAAGGCTTTCGAGTGCGATGATGAAATCTCCACTCTCTTTTCAGATGGGGAAGTACTTGTTTCATCATTTGAATCCCTGCCCTTCAAAGTAATTGTTACATGATTTCATGTGATTAGCTTCTTTTTATATTTCTTCTGTGTCTCTTTTATTCATACATAGAGCCGTGTAATTTAGCATTAGATTATCTGTATCAAGTACAAATTAGGGTTTACATGAGTGTTTTATTCTGAAGTATTGTCTACACATAGCCCACAGTAGGAATTTATAACTTATTTTAAATACATGATTTATTTTTTTTTCCCCCTTTTAGGTAGATGTGAGCAAACTGCATAAGCTTTATGGTGCTTTGGAATATTGCTTTTTGTTTTCAAACTGGGGTGCAATAGCCTAGAAATTTAAAAACTGGTGGGACAGTTTTAGAAATTATTTTTATTTCTGGTGAATTCTTTAGGAGCCGTGTGTAGGCAGGGGAGTCAGGAAAGCCCAGAGCTCTTGGGGTAGCAGAGGGAGGGGAGCTGGGCAGTTTGAGATGCTCCATGAGCTTTTGGAAGCTGTTGAGAACGAACCTGGGTAGCTCAGTGTTGCAAACTTAAGAGCTGGAGAAAATGAGTTTCAGGGATCTTCCAAACATGAGGGTGGGAACTTCTCGTATTGCCAGAGGTGCAAAGTTGGAGGAAGCATCAGGCGGGAGATGAATAGGCTGAAATAATGGAAAACAATGGTTTTTTACTACTTTTTTTTCCTTTTTTGAGGCAAATATTGCTAATTTAAATGTCAAGATAGAAAGTCTGCTCATCTTGGAACAGCAAGGATCTACAAAATATTTTTTAAGATGGTATGGGGAAAGGAATCGAAAATTTTTTCCATATTTAATTTTTCCATAATAAAAATTATTCTATATTTCACCCCTGGAATATGATCCCATTTGAGAAAGGAACACTTAAAGGGTGGTGATGGTTTTTCCCCAATTTAGTTGATTGCTGGGCCTGGGGCATCTGCATGTGGCACTCTGAGCATCCTGAGACAAATTCTGTTCTGTATTTGTGTTCTGTGCGTTTTGCTTGGTTTAAAAACTTGAAGTAGTCGTGTGTGGTAGTAAAACATGTGGTGAGAAGAGACAGAAAGCAAGTAAACAGTTTTGTAGCCGTTGCTTCCGGATGGCTCGTTTTATAATCTGATGTGTTGTAAATCAATCGTAGATCTTTTGTAGGTGGGAACCTTCACCTCTGGTTTTGGTGGGTGGTGGTTAACGGTTAGAAGAACTTTACGTGTCTTGCGTTGTTTCATAATTCACTGATTAATTCAACCTTTGTGTTAGTAATTATCTTAGCTTCTAGAATAAATATATATATATACACACACATCATTTATTGTGAATATCGGAATAAATATTTACAGGTTTGGTGGGATAAATACCTAAGATCGCAAAAGACATACAAGAGTTTCTGCTTTCACTGTTGCCTGTGTTTTGGGGCAGTGATTTGTTCCACAGTTTGATGTTTGTTTGGTTTTTTAATAGCCGAAAACTGCTCAGGCTACTGCACGTGTGCTCACTGTTTGGAGCAGCCCGGCTGCGGCTGGTGCACCGATCCGAGCAACACCGGCAAGGGGAAGTGCATCGAAGGCTCTTACAGGGGACCCGTCAAGATGCCAACCCCTTCCGCAACGGCGAAACACAGCTTGGAGCCTGTCCTTAACGTCAGCATGTGTCCTGTGGAGAACAGCTACAACTGGTCCTTCATTCAGTGTCCAGGTAAACGAGCAGTGTTTAATTGTTCAAACATTTCCTGTTGGAGCGAGTCCAGAGGAGGCCACTTCTCCTGTGAGGCCAGGCTGAGAGAGCTGGGGCTGTTCAGCCTGGAGAAGAGGAGGCTCCGGGGAGACCTGAGAGCGGCCTCCCAGTGCCTCAAGGGGGCTGCAGGAAAGATGGGGAGGGACTTTTGACAAGGACGTGTAAGGATAGGACAAGGGGTAATGGGTTTATACTGGAAGAGGGTAGATTCAGATTAGATCTTAGGAAGAAATTCTTTACACTGAGGGTGGTGGGACACTGGCCCAGGTTGCCCAGAGAGGTGGTGGATGCCCCATCCCTGGAAACATTCCAGGCCAGGTTGGCCGGGGCTCTGAGCAACCTGATCTGGTTGGAGATGTCCCTGCTTCTGGCAGGGGGGTTGGACTGGGTGATATTTAAGGTCCCTTCCAACCCAAACCATTCTGTGATTTCAACGGCAGCAACAGTTAAATGCAAAGGGAGAGATTTTTGAAGACTGTAGTGGTGTCTGTGTTCCCTCCTGTTAACAGAAGGAGGAAAAGAGTTTGGAAGGCAAAAAAGAAATAACACATTTGGAGGTGGAAGGAGTTGTGCAGGTATCTGAAGGTGAGCTGCAGAGATTTGCTACATGAAGAATTATCTATTTGCTACATGAAGACATTCCTCCAGTGAATTTTTTTCTTTTCCTACAAACCTTTACCAAGTTTATAACTTTTGTTTATTTATTTGTTTTTGGGTTCTTTGAAGGAAAGTCAGTTCTCTTCTTGAAGGATGATTTAACTGTTAGTGATGCTCAGGGTGATTCTGAAATAATATTTTTGACACCAAATATGTAGAATAAAATTACTTGGACTTGTGCTGAACCCTTTATTCCCCGTTCCTCCTTGTAAATCCATCCCACGAGCTGCCTCCAGTCCTGTCTGTCCAGTACACATGTAAAGTTCCGTTTTCCGTGTCTTTTCAATACACGCGTCTCTTTGAGTTCACGTATCGCTAGCGAGACTGTAAGAACATGTTTGGAAGGTGCATGAAATGGTTTCATTCAGCTTCTGCAGAACGTGGACTTCTGAGGTCTCCTCATTCCTCATCCTTTTCTGTTTTCTTCAGCCTGCCAGTGTAACGGGCACAGTAAGTGTGTCAATGAAAGCATCTGTGAGAAGTGTGAAAACCTGACGACTGGCAAGCACTGCGAAACGTGTATCTCGGGCTACTACGGTGATCCTACTAATGGAGGGACCTGTCAGCGTAAGTGATGCCTTAAATCTTCCTGCACTGAAGTCTTTGATGTTTTTCGCTTTTTGCTTATTCCTCTGCTGTCTTAACTGAAATTATATCCTGATAATACATTTTTTTTCTTTCCTGTGAGCAGGACATAATCCTTCTTTCTTCAAATCAAAGATATGGAAACTGCTTGATGAAATTCTCTGACTTTCATTGCACATGATAAAGATTATTTTTTCCCTTCCTTTGTAAACTTTAAATGACCACAGTGAAAACTGTGTGTGTTTTAGTGTTTGACAATCGTGTTTTGAAAAGAAACTGTTAATCCCAATGTCTTGAACAAATTTCTGCTTATCTAAATTCCTCCTTCTATTGCATTTGGTTAACGCGTTGTATGTTTATTGTTATAATTGTCTACTTCATAAAAGACTTGCCATATTTCGCTGAGGAGTTGGCTGGGTTTCAGTTGAGGATTAGGTAATCCCTCTTAAAATTGCATTTTAAGTTTATAAAGTGCTTTGGGACTCTCCGGCACAAAGAACATTTTTGGTTGTACAAGATCCAGTTAACAAACTGGGGAGAAAAAAAAAATAATCTTTCTTGAAGGACCACGACAGGTAATACTGAGACATGAACACGAAGGTTTGAAATTTTGACCTTGAACCTTGCAACATTATTCTGAATTCTGGCAACTTTTGTAGTGTAGCGTGGGGACCAATAGTAAACCAGAATCCAGCTGTGGTGGGTGCTATGCAGATGTAAGGGAAGATACTTCTTGCTCCCAAGAGCTTGGATGGGATAGGTTTAGGTGGAGTGATACAATGAGAGACACTGATAGAAAAAGTAGGACATAATTAACATTGGCTTGCGTCGGAGTAGTATCCATACTTCCATGGAATGAGTGTGGGTGGTTTGTATGAGTCCTGGAAGCAATAAGTGAAGGTGATTAATGAGGAGACATTCAAGACTTTGAGTTGCTCCTTTCAAGTGTGAAGAGCATCCAGTAGAAAATACCTGGGAATTCATTTAGGACGTTTACTGGAAGTAGCATCGACCTTTCGGATGAAGTTGGAAGTCCGTAGCTGGAGCGTGAATGTCCTGTTTCCTAAAGCAAGAGCAAGTAGGTGATGTTTGAGGCTAGGAAGAAGAACCTCCCAGTGGACAGATGGAAGGAAGAGGGTGAAAAGATCACAGACAGGGACGAGGCTGCCTCACTTAGAGAAAAGGGTGTTGCAGGAGCTGTGATAGGAAATTACGGCAGCAGAACGGCACGGGCACAAAGGGAAAGGTGCATCTCTGACACTTTATTTCAGAACATTATCTGCGAGATTTAATACCGCTGGTATTCATAAACTCATTTCGTGTGAAAGATAATTTGAAGTGCAGGAATGAGTAAATTGAGTCTGAGTTGGCCTGAGAAAATGTTTAATTCTGCTCTGCGCGTTCAGGTTTAATCACTGGATCACAACGTGCCGTTTGGTATTTATGGCTTTTCTATGCGCGTGGAAATGGAGAGTAAGTTACTTTGGACTCTTTCGCGTGAGGATTGTCCAAAAATAATTTGTTGTTGAGATAATGAATGATAGACTAAAGTCATCTGGATGCCTGGAAAAGAAATTAGAAAGTGTGTTGAGAGACTGGAGCAGCATTCAGTCGTTATCTGATGAAACTGGTAGCTCATGTCAGAAGTGCTTTGCTCTCGAGTGCTTTGGGCCCAGGTTTTTAATTTGCTGTGACTTAGCGCTGTTTACTGTGAAGGCAGGGGAATGAGGGAAGCGGGAAGCTGGGCAGAAAGACCGAGCTGGATCAGGAGAGGGGAAGTGAGAGGAAATCGTCCTATCTGATGCAGCCAGAGCGAGTGCTGGCCGTCAGTAATTTTTCCTCAGTGAAAAGGTTTCCAGAGGGGAATTCTGCAGATAAGGATTGGCCGACGGGTAGCAGAGCCAACTCCTGCTTCTCCCCTCCTCTGAGCCATGGTCTCCTTCCTTCCCATTAACGATGTGCTGATTCCGCTCTTTTTGTGCATTTGTGTGCAATGGTGTGTGCCGCTCCGTTTTTGGAGCCCGCGGTCACATCCGTGCTGGTGATGGCTGGTCTGCTCCATCCTGATGCACAAGCATCCGTGCGTTTGCACGCTTCGTGTGAGTCCTGGTACCTTGATGTGCAGGTCTGCAGCGTTAGCCCAGTGGCTCCAGCATCTTCAGAACCATAAATATCGAAATAGCAAATATCCAGTGCTGGAAAAAGCGTTAGTGTTTGGTATTTTGCATTCTGCTGAGCCATCAGGAGGTTGAGCGACGCTGTTGGGGTAGCAGGAGGTCTTCAAACAGGGAAGGCTATGCAGAGCTGGAAGCGGTAGCGATGGGGTTCAAAAGCCAGGGAGGAATAAGAAGAGCAGATGGAATAAGATGCCTTCTCCTCCTGCTCTGTGCCACCAGGGCAGGTGAACGTCACTACATCGCTTGTGTCAAAAAAAAAAATTACAAACTTTCTCTGAAAGAATCGTTTGCATATCATCACAGGCATTGGGGTTTGTGGAGCTGGGCAGATAATAACTAAACGGTAGGTAAATCACTCCTCAGCGGCCGCTTTTAGGAAGCGGCCAACGTAGAGAAGTGTTATTTGGGAAGGGCAGGAAACGCAGCACATCAAATGGAAAAATAGCTGCAAGGTGCTTTCTCTGCATTCAGGATTTTTTGAATTTTCTGATTAAAGTTTCACATGAAAATATGCTAGCGGTAGATAAGAAAGGTATTTGCAAGAGAACGGAAAGCGCTATTATGCCTGAAATCAGATTGCTGCTGCGGCAGCGCTTCCAAACGCCTCCGTGGAATGCTTGCTGGTGGCCCACAATGAGGTGCTGGCGCCGTGGTCCTGCCAGCTCCCCGCTCCCAGGGCTGCGTGAGGGCCTTGGGGGACGACTAAAGCCCTCGACGTGGAAAAATGGCGTTGGGCGGGTGGGTGACGCAGTTACCGTTGGGAAGCTGGGCTGTCACAAACGTAGGAAGAGGAGTGGAGATCCCCCATAACCGTCTCTGAATGAGTCTGTGACCCATGGCTTGCGAAGAAGATGGAGGGGGACTTGCTGTGAGGTGGTTCATCATCAGCCTGTTACCGTGCTTCACTGACAAAAAGCCGTTGCCAATAATTTTGGCTTTCTGCTCTAGCATCAGACTCTGAAGGGAGACTCTAGACTCCAGCGAGGACATCCAGTACATGTTGTCAATAGTTTGTTTCCAAACTTCGTAGTTGTCTGAAAAGCCGTGAAAAAATTTCTCTTCTTTGTGCTTGTTCCAGTCCTTTAGTGAATGATCTCCAGTATGGGGCTCATGGAAAAACAGATAAATAAGTAACTTTTATTTTAAATAAAGATGTTTGAGTGTTCAGTCTTCTTGATAAGCACATGGCTGAAGAGCAAGGTGAGGAAGTGTTAATGTTAGCGCCCAAGATACCGTGATCTGCATCTAAACAACGTGAAATTGGAAATTTCTCCTAATTTTATGTACGTTAGTGATGAATATTGATAGGATTTCACTTGGCTTACCTTTTGCAAAGCATAAGGAAGGCAGTACAAGGCATTCTCAATAGTATTAAGAATTATATATT
Source organism: Chlamydotis macqueenii (assembly GCF_036417535.1). Taxonomy (NCBI): domain Eukaryota; kingdom Metazoa; phylum Chordata; class Aves; order Otidiformes; family Otididae; genus Chlamydotis; species Chlamydotis macqueenii. Next base: position 82,311,837 of record NC_141559.1, read on the forward strand.
TTTTTTAAGTGTCGCTAATGAGAAGTGTATTTGCTTCACAGAATACAATTATTTTGTCAAATCTTCACTCAGTCTACTTGTTCCCACAATAGGCCTTTACGCGTCTTCATATTTTGTTCCGTGTTGCTGCTAGGAAACCACTCATCCACATCTGAGAAGCACAATTAAGTGTCTCTGATACGTTATAGCTTCAATTACATGCCAATATAAAGAAGACATCAAAAGGATTCATAAAATAAGGTCCGCGGTTGGCAAGGATAGCCAGGATGGGGACTTCATGGCTGTGAATCTCCTGGTACATTGAGTGGCACGTGTCTTCTTAAAGGCTGGTTCCTCCTCGTTAAAGGATACTATTTCCAGCAAGTTCAGATGAGGGGTCTTCTCTTTGTGTACTTTTTTCCTTCTTACATTATACGCTTTTCCGTGTGATGCATCTTCCAGTTCATTGGTAGAACAACTTCTACGAGGCACCTGCCTTCTGGGAAAAGATTACAGCCGTTCTTCTAGTTATAGTCAACGTTATATCAAAGACAACTGCTTGTGTTGGTTTTTTTATTGCTTGGTGGTTTGGTTTTGGGTTTTCTTTGCATCTGCTCTTTCTTTCTCTACTTCTTTATGAATAAAGGTCTCAAGGTGTGTCAACATTAGCATTTCAATTTGAATGGGGAACAATCTTCTGAAGCAAATCTCCCGTACGTACCCACTGTCGTACCTTGGTTTGCATCTCAAGCAGGCTCGGAGTTTGAGCTGGTCTATTTTTGGCTTGCCACAAACGTGATGTAGTCTAGGGACATGGCTGATTTGCTTCAACCATGACTTCAGCTCCTGAGACCAGGGCGAAGCTATTCTAAAATATACTGGGACACGAACCCCAAACCAGTTACAGCATGGACATCGTATTCTTAGCGCCAGCCATTTTACACTACAGGTACACTGACGTTGTTGATAATGACATTATTTTCTCAAAGGTTGATTTATTTCTAGAAAAAAGCCCTAAAAGCACCACGAGCTTCGCTTTATCTGCAAAAATAGTTTTTTCTTAAAGAGTTTTGAGTTTGACTGAAATGTGTTAGCAAGCCCAAAACTATTCCAAATATTGTCTTATTCTTACCAGTTACGATATCCCTCGTGCTATCTAACAACAAGAGAGTAAGTTAAATAAATTTTTGAGGCTAAAAAGCACAGTCTGATCATGATTTCGTACCAAACGTCAGTCCTGGAGCCCACACTCCCTCCGTTTAGATGCAGGGTTCTATTTTTGGCTGCCTTCTGCAGCAAAGAAGTACCAAATGGGTTTTCATCTGCACTTTAGCTGTTGATGTGTCTCAGTTTGGCAACTAAAGGACTTAATTGCTGTGAAATCTGTTTCTCTTGATTCATTCAACATTGCATCTTTCCCCCCGCCCCGCCTCTACTCAACAGCTTGCAAGTGCAACGGCCACGCGTCTGTCTGCAACACGAATTCAGGGAAATGTTTCTGCACCACCAAGGGAATAAAAGGAGACGAGTGTCAACTGTGAGTGCGTTTCGCTTTGTTACTTGAAATCAAAAGTCTGCCCGCGTACCGGCGTGGAACCCCGGCATTTTTAAATGATTGTATTTCTGATGTCTCTGCTCATCTCTTCCTGCTGACAGCTGACTAACTCCACTGACGGTGCAGCCAGCCGTGCTTCCCCTGAGGGGATAACATAAGCAAAATAATTCCCTGAAGATTTCAATTTTTAAAAGAACATTTCAACTGGGAATGTCATGCCGAAGGGATGGGGTGAAAAAATAATGCCCTCACCTCCCAAATTATGTGTACTGCTTAGCTTTATCGCTCAATAGTTTCTCTTTAATTGGCAGATTTTTACTCTCTGTGCCCTCTGATGTTCTTCTGGGGGAGTGTAAATATTTCTGAAATAAGACTTTGACATTCAAGTGTTATAATGGAGCAGTGTCAGAGCAACAAATTTGCTGGAGGTCTCTCTGTAACATAACAGAAGTGCTTTTAGTGTACTGTTAGTGGAAATAATTTCATTCCGAATAATTTCCTTGCCAAGTTTATTTTTAAAATGTTGCTCACATGAGTAAACATTTATAGGAACAGATCCTGGAATAGCTGTAAATGGAAATTTTAGTTTTTTTACTGTAGTAATCCAGTTCTGTGCCTTGTAAAGAGCTAATAGATACATTCCAAGTGGATGCAAAGGTTAATATCCAGAAAATTATGTTTCATTTTTTACTGCATACTAGTTTGACTTGCAGGGATCGTGGAACTTCTTCAGCAGCCCAGCGTAGCTCAGACATGGATCTTGTATTTTTAGTTGTGTACCATTATCAGCACAAGTGGTATTTTCTGATTTTTAGTGACTGGGAATAAGTAGAAATGAAAAAAAAAAAAAATCCGTTTATTAAAAAATATGTGTTCTTTCTAGGTGTGAAGTCGAAAATAGATATCAGGGAAACCCACTTAAAGGAACATGTTACTGTGAGTACTCTTGGGATTTTGTTTGGAGATAAAAAATGTGTTTGAAGTTTAAATTACGTTATTTAAAACTAGTTTCAGTTGCCTTAGCATCTGTTTAAAATACAGGGGATTATGTATTTAAAATACAAGCAAAGGACTAAAAAATAGTTTTAAAAAACTTCCATTTTCACAAAGCTATTGCTTAAAGAGAAGCAAAATACACTTCCTGACAAGGTCTGTGTGATGACTGGATCTTTCAGAACAAACTCTGCAATGTCTTTCACGTGACTTTGAACGGAAATCCAGTCTTCTGGAGAATACTCTAAAATATATACCTAATAAGTAAAAAACAAAGCATGCCTTTAGAATTTTTGTAAGTGCAAAATGAATTTTTTATTTTTATTTTTATTTCCAAATTCTATTCCGTATCAGAATGGGTAAGGGTTCAAAATGGCCACATTTCCTTTAAAATAAACAGTTGGGTTCCGGTGCAGTTCGAGAAGGTCCTTTGCCAAGATTCCGATTACTTAACGGAAGCTCTCCAGCTTGTATTTGCAAATATTAGCAATCAGCAAACTGGCAGGGATGGATAGATGCAATCTTAAATTACATAAAGATGCAAGTCGCAAATAGGATTTTTGTGCAAACAGAAATTATCGACACGCTGTATTTAGCAAATGTGTATTCTGCTTGCGTAGCCAAACAAGGGCACTCATGGCTTCTCGTGGCAGTCTCTTTGCAAGGATGAACTAATTCATTGCTGCCAGTGGCAGGGGTGCTAAAGCGGGCAAAAATGGGGAGAAAAACAACTTCGCAATCATAGAACGGTTTGGGTTGGAAGGGGCCTTCAAAGCCCATCCAGTCCAACCCCCTGCAAGGAGCAGGGACATCTCCAACCAGATCAGGTTGCTCACAGCCCCGGCCAACCTGGCCTGGAATGTTTCCAGGGATGGGGCATCCACCGCCTCTCTGGGCAACCTGGGCCACTGTTCCACCACCCTCAGTGTAAAAAATTTTTTTGAGTTCTTACAGGATCAACCTCATGCTGTACAGATTCAGTTTCAGTTGGTTTTCTTCCTTGAAATTTTCTTAGTGATTTGTAGGAGTTGTAGGTTTTCTAGCTCGTGTCTACCCAACAAGGGGTCTCCAGGAGGCAAGAAGAAAAAAATAACACCTAGTGTATACCTTCGTACTTATCGCTTGAAATATCTCTGCTTGGGTTTGGGAATAAGTACGAGTCATTCCACTGCTTTTTAGTAAAAAGATACTGAGAGTGGTGGGTGTATCCTCAAAACTGACTGTGTGATGTTGAGTAGCAGGGAGGGGATACCACAGCCCGAAGCAGAGATGAGCATAGGAGGGCATACAGGGAGGCCAAAAACTGGTCCTGGTGTGACTGGACATGGTGTGACCCAGAGCAGGATGACAGCTGGGGCCATTAATAAGTAGCTGCTCCGTGGAAATCCTCCCTGTACAGCCCGCCGACGTACGCTGGAGGCTATTGCTGGGAAAATGTCAGCAAACTCCTTTTTTTCCCTTCTAGCCTCAACGTAAAAAATATTTTTGTCCCTTTTGCGTGGAATCATACATAGGTTGGAGTCATTTGTAACAGCGCGGTGACTCCTAGTTGTGCAAGAAACACTTGGGCGACATCACGCCTTGTTTTGCAGGAGTCTGATATGTTCCAAGGCGTGGGATAACTTTCTCCGTGCATTCCTTGCAGATACTCTTCTCATTGACTATCAGTTCACCTTCAGCCTTTCTCAAGAGGATGATCGCTATTACACAGCAATCAACTTTGTAGCAACGCCCGAAGAGGTAAATTTTTTTCTACTTAATCCTTTGGGTCTCTGTGTGTTGTCTCTTGGCCGTGGAGGCGATGAGTTGTTACAGTTCTGTGCGTCTCCAGATGTAGTTTCTTAACACGGCACGTATGTCCAGCTCCACAGAGCAACCAGAACTTTTTGAGCTTGGCTTGGCCGCGCAGTTTCAAGTCTTCATGGTAAAATTTCCTAAGGAACAACGGTTGATTCTTTACGGTTGTCTAAACAACTGCTGAGGAACTCGATTTTTCTGTTGTTCACCCCATACCTTGTGTCTCTGACATTCTGTGCGTGTGACTTGTTTTGCTCTTTATTACGCTTTCCTTGGGGAGGAGAACGCTGCTTTCAGAAAATGTAAATAATTTTTTACTTGATGTATTTGCTTCATGTAAATAACAAATTCCAATATTTTATTTTTTTTCAGTGAAGATTTGCAGGGAAACAGTGTAGTAAAATTGTTATCCTAAAAATGTTGTTTGTTTTTTTTTTTTTTTTCTTCCCTAGCAAAACAGAGACCTGGACATGTTTATCAATGCATCTAAAAACTTCAACCTCAACATTACTTGGTCCACAAGTTTTGCAGGTAAAAGGAGCATGGTCTGAGTTTCTTGGTAGCTTGTTTCAGCTAACAGTTTTCAACAAATGCAGATTTAATTGGGGAAACTTTTTTTTTTACCCTATAAACTTGTTCTATAATGGTTTTAAATGTTAGGCTTGGGGGGCAGAAGTAAAATACTAAAAATAATGATGTTTTCTATCTTAATGGTGTATTTTGGCAACATCAGAGTTGCAAATTTGATTTTAAGTAGTGCAATATTTTGGCGTACAGTGATTTTGATAATGCAATGTGGCTTAAAGTGGCAGCATTCAGATGAGTAGTTAATTTTGTAACATTAAAATTCAGGATGCTTTGCCCTTTTTGTTTGCCACTTAAAATGTGCGTGGAAACATATTTTCTTGCTACTCTTTAACATTTGAAAACAGCTGGCACGCAGGCTGGGGAGGAAATTCCTGTTGTTTCGAGAACCAACATAAAGGAGTACAAGGACAGTTTCTCCAATGAGAAATTTGATTTCCGCAACAATCCCAACATCACTTTCTTCGTTTACGTCAGCAATTTCACCTGGCCCATAAAAATACAGGTAGGAACTCTTAAAGTAATTATTTAAAAGTACTTTTTTTCTGTCTCTCAAGCGGTGTGGCAAGTCAGTGTGCTTTGTTTTGCCCACGCTGAACCTGCTCTCAGTGTAATCTTGCAGCAGACGGAGGGTTTTGATGTTCCTAATTAAGAGCAAAAAGGTGCGTCAGCTTCTGATGTTGCCTCAGCCCGGCGGATCTCAAAATGCGCTGTGAAATCAAGTGAGATGCTCGCTTGTTAGCAGGGCTTAGGTACTAATGAGATCTCTGACTTTAGGTGTGTATATTGATGTTGAAGAAAACAAAGACTTGTATAGACAAAAACCAAAAGAAAACAGAGGAAATGTTCTTCCTGTCTCTTCTTTTTAAAAAAGAGGCACAGCTGGAGGGCCATCCCCCTTTCTCCTTGTGCTCCCCAAGACTGGTGGTACCTGCAGAATGAGACTAAAGCTCATTCTTTCCCTTAATTTGGTGCAGTCAATTAACACAGGCATTGCCTCAGGTGTGAGACTGCCTGTGATGATGAGGCTGGTGCTGAGGAAGCAGTGAATGAAGCTTAGTGGATCTGAAAACACTCGTAGATCACAGCCTGCAGTCACGGAGACTCTGCAGCCGCTGCGGCAGCTGATAATTCAGAGAGGCCTTGGCCAGCTTCTCGTTCTGGGTGAGGTCAAGTACCAACCCGCAGCGTACTGGAGTGGTACAGGCGCCTTTTGAAGGACCAGGTCTGGAACAGGAATCTCAAACAAGGCTCTGTATATTTGAATACCGCCTTTCAGAAGCTTGGTCAAATGTGAGAACCCGAATTCTTCCATCTTCACCCTTCTTCAAGCAGTTACTGTGTGAAAGCTGACAACTTCACATTAATTTACTTGGTATTTTAGGGATCACTTCCAACAAAGCTAATGCACATGATAATATTGAACAAGGGAATGAGGTCCACCTGGAAAAAAACATTCTGTTAATAAAAATATTAGGCATACGTGTGAAGTGTCTGCATCACCTTCTGGTAAAGATGATGGGTTTTAAGTACTCGGGAAACTTTGTCTCGTTGATTGCAGACATTTGGTAGGCTGACTTTGAACTGCATTTTGCTTCTTCTTAATACCACATAAAATATTGGTCGTCACTTTCCAGCTGGAGAGTTTTTACTTTACAAGTTGCTCCAGTCTTAGTTCAGCATCCAGTCCTAAGTTTTAGACACGGAGGAGTCCGCAAGAACTGCGAGGTAAAATCTTTGTGACATAGGATACGCAAGCAGCAGGTACTAAGCCTCGTTGTTTTTGCTTAGGATAAGTACTGCTTTCCGTAGAGAAAGTAACATCCTGTGTACAAAGGTAGGCACTGATGTAATTTATATATTCAGGCTTCTCTCTTACAGGAGTCAGGAAAAAAAACCCCATACTTTATTTAACTTGTGTTTGCTTTCCATGGTCAGTGCTGGACTGTACCTTACCCTGATTTATTTATTTGCTATTTCTGGATGCAGACCTGTACGTTAGGGCTTTGTGGATGTTTAAGAACAGTGCTGTCTCCTGTCCCTTAAGCTCTCCTGTGTTTACTCCATTCTCCACCCTGCCTGTACTTCCAGTGAATTTCTGCTAGCTTTCCCTGCGCCTGTGTTGTCATTGGGCTTAACCGTCCCCTCCATCTTCTTGCTTGGCAGCGGAGTCTCCCGCTTTCCGTGGATGAGTTTGGCCAGGTCATATCCTCTTTCAGCCTTTAGTGTTTGCTTGTTGTATCATCATCTTGTCCTGTGAAAGAGGTTATTTAGGTTCAGTTTTTCCTCATTTGTTTTTCCTCTGCGCTCGCTTGTATTAACCTCGCCCGTACGGTTTTGATCAGCCGCGTATAAGGTCAGGCGATCAGGTCTCACCATTGCTTTGTCCAGCACTATCTCTAGGTTCTTTATGGACTTTCCCAGATCTTTTTGTGGCAGTGTTTTGCTTTGTTCATTCTCACGGCTGCGGCAATGAGTAGTCCTTAGTAATTTTAATATAGACATGGTTTCCAACTGATGAACTCGCAGGCTTGATAGCAAACGTTCTTCTCAGTCCCTGATAGCATCGTAAAATGGTATCCCACTGCTGTTACTGAGTAATACTGCCAGTCCTGAAGATCATCTAGTTGTTCTTCTGTGTGGTTCTTTTCCGTATTTTTATTGATGATCTCCTTTGACTTTGTCGGCAGGTTGTGCAGTTAGCGCACTTTGTTTTTGAATCTGCGTCGTTAATGAAGGTATCAGTCAAAGTCTGTCCAAATGCCAATCCTTGAACTAATTTCTGTCCCTCTTAACCGCTGCGACTCTCGAAATAATCCTCACCACCTTTATCTCGCCCAGGAACTTCCACTGTATTGAAATCCACAATGAACTCTGGGTTAGCTCAGCTGTACTTCCTAGGTCTGTACAATTCATTGTTTTCACAGAGAGAAAATAACGGACTGGCCCATCACAGTTTACTGTTGTCAGCTCTATCGCTTGTTGAATTCAGTTTCTCATTTACTGCTTCAGTTCGTTTATTCAAAACTTGCCCTGAAACTTTGCGTGCTATTGAGGTCTTGGGAGTGTGAATATCTAGATTCTCCCTCCTCTAAGTTTTACATTTTCCGTAGTGCCACACTCGGCTGGTAGATTGCCTATCCTTTCAGCGTACTCTCTTCCCTCTCCCTTTTTGGTCTCCTTTACTTCTGTGGCTGAAACATCTCTTGCTGTTTTGTTGACCGTTGGCTGAGGTCTAGCACAGGTTGGCATTTGGCCGCTCTTATTTGATCTCTGTACTACTTGCTGGCTTCTAAGACATCGCTGATGAATCTTTCCTCTCCATAACGCTTAGACTCTTTAGTTGTTCCTAGGGTCCTTCTTGAGATAGTTCTGAGGATATAGCTTTGAAATAGTTTTGCTCCTTTGACCTAAGAAAAATACTTAGATGGCCACTTTCCCGTTCCTTATCTCCTTAGTCCCCTTGATTTTACTGCCTTATTTAATTTCTCATGATTACAAAGAGTGAACTTGGATTCTTTTACATTTACCTCGTTTTATCCTTAATTTAATATGAATGTGCTTGTGTGCACTCAGTCGAAGGTAATTTTATGTCACCAGCTCTTCTTAATGTCCTTGTTACTTGCCGAAGCAAAGTCTGAAATGGCTTCAGCTTGTATTGGTTGAGAGACTCTTTCTGAAGAAGTCTGGCAGCAATACTGCATCCAGGAATGTGATCCCTACGATTTCTATTAGGAAGCTCTTTGGTTCATATCTAAGAAACTTTTTTTCCCCAAAATTGGTGTTTTTCTGTCATCTTTCTCCAAATACCAGTTGGTGTTGGGTATCACAGTCCATGTTTGCAGTAACAATTCTTCGTTACTTTGCTGGGGCTTCGTCGTTGTTCTCCAGGAAGCCCGTCTGCACCTCCTTTTGCTGGAGATCCTATCATAGCTCAACATAGCATTCCTCCTTCCTTTCTTACAGCAACCCAACAGCATTTCTCAATTCAGTGCAAGATAAAACCAGCTTTCTTCTACACCCTTTAATAACTGTTGGAGATTCAAGTGTGCATTTTGCATTCTTTAATTTGACAAACGGCACAGTCTTCTTCACAGAATCCCAGAGTGGTTGAGGTTGGAAGGAACCTCTGGAGATCATGTGGTCAAATCTTCTGCTCAAACAGGGCCACCCAGAGCCAGTTGCCAAGGATCGTGAGCAGGCCAGCTTTTGAACATCTCCAAGGATGGAGACTCCACAACCTCCCTGGGCAACCTGTGCCAGCGCTTGGTCACCCTCGCAGTAAAGTATTTCCTGATGTTCGGAGGGACCCTCCTGTATCTCAGTTTGTGCCCATCGCCTCTTGTCCCATCACTGGGCACCACTAGAAAGAGCTTGGCTCTGTCCTCTTTGCACCCTCCCTTCAGGTGTTTATATAGATTGAGATCCACCCTGAGCCTTGTCTTCTCCAGGCCGAGCAGCGCCAGCTCTCTCAGCCTTTCCTCACAGGGAGAGATGCTCCAGTCCCTTCATAATCTTTGTGCCCCTTTATTGGACACTGGGCTGCGTGTCCGTGTCTTTCTAGTACTGGGGAGCCCAGGACTGGACGTGTGGCCTTGCCAGTGCTGAGCAGATGGGAAAGGATCGCCTACCTCAGCCGGCTGGCAATGCTCTACCTAATGCAGCTGTTGCACGCTCAGCAAATGTCATTGGCCGTCTTTGTGGCAGGGGCACGTTGCTGGCTCATGTTCAACTTGAGTTCACCAGGACCCCCTGATCCTGTACCGCCAAGTTGTTTTCCAGTGGCTCCCAGCACATATTGGTGCCTGAAGTTGTTCCTCCTCAGGGGCAGGACTTTGCACTTCCCCTTGTTGAAGATGAGATTCTGTCGGCCCATTTCTCCAGCCTGTTGAGGTGTTTCTGGATGACGGCACAACCCTCTGATGTATCAACCATTCCTCCCAGTTTGGTGTCACCTGTAGGCTTACCGGGGGTACACTCTGCTGCATCATCCAGATCATCAATGAAGATGCTAAATAGGACCAGACCCAGTATGACCCCTGGGGTTCCTGGGTAGTTACTGGCCTCCAACTAAACTTCATGCCGATGGTCATCATCCTGTGGGCCCAACTGTTTGGCCAGTTGTCAATCCACCTCACTGTCTTCTCATCTTAGCCCCTCTTTGCTAGGTCTGTCCTCGTGAGGGTTGTCATGGCTCCTCCACAAAGAGCCTCTAGCCATGAAGATCTGCTTTTGGCTTTACTCTCAGTCCGTTCTCCATCTGGTGTAACCGTGCTCTCAGGCTTGATGCCACGTGAACGCTTTTCTACACAGGATGCTAAAACACTCCACAGTTTGACACTGTGCTTCTCACACCACGCAGGGGCGTTGCTTTCCTCTAACATTTCTCACCATCCTGATAATTTTTTTTCAGAGCAATTGATGAGTGGGAGATGGTATTCTGAAAAGTAATGGTTCCATAGAGAAAAAATAGAGAAAAATCAGTGAAAAAGTGTGATTTGTCTCCAGGACTCACCATGTCCTTTCAGGTCTTGTGCGGTCATCATGCTGGATTGAGCTGCCCTCAATTCTCCTTAATCGCAAGCTGTGTTCCCACCTGTCCTTCCTGTACCTCTTTCCTATTTGCTTTCCCTATTTTTTCCTTTTTGGGGAACTCTTGGTTCTCTGCAAGCATTTATCTTCAATAAGATAAAAGAGAAGATAACTTAACCTATGGATTTCTGGGACAAAGATCTTCCAGCGATCGATCCTTGTCTGGGATTCACTACAAGAATTAAAGCAGAGCTGTGGGGTGACCTCTCTGCTTTCCTGACTTCCCGTTCAGCGCTTACCCCCTGCTTTCTTTTCTTCTCAGGAATAGTTTTTACTCGGACCTTTCCCGTCCTTCCTCTCTTATTTCTTTTTCTAAGTGGTCGTCCCTTGTTTCACTGCATAGAGGTCGCTGTGAAGTTGGGTTGCGTCCTTCAGGGCGAGCTGGCTCGTTAATTCAAACTAGATGTCGCAGCACGGCCGGGATGCAAACCGGTTTCCTTATCTCAGAGGCTGTCTCCTGCAGTTACACCGTTAAACTTTTTTTTTGCAGCTACAGAACGTGTTTCCATTTCCCTTTTGAGTGTTTTTAATAGAAGTGTGATGAAGTCAGGGAAACTCCGCTGCTGCCAGCCTGCTGGAAAATATCCCGTCCTTCTGCGCGTGTGTCGCCTCGCAGCTTTACGCCTGTGTTTGCTCTGTTTCTCTGCGGTGCAGCATGTCCAGCTGGTCTTTTGGGTTTTTTTTTTTTCCTTTGTTTGAATATCATAATAAACAATCATTGTGTGTACACTCTCTTATCTTGGCTTATTTTCAATTTAGATACAGGAGATGTATCTAAACAGAAGAGAGAACTTCAGAAATGTACGGTCTTCAGTGCAGAGCAATTAGTCTCCAATCCGCATTTGAATTTTTTTTTTAATATTAGAAACTTTATTCTGAAGTTCTTGATTGAAATCTGTATCTCCTTCCCTCTCCTCGCCTGTTAAAATCTGGCCTCGGAGAGTATAAATGCTTTTTTGTGTTGGAGATAGCTGTGTCCTTGCCAATGCTGAATTCTGGCTTTTTTCCCCTTCTTGCTCCACCTCTCTTCAAAACCACTCCGGTTTGGAGGGTTTTTTCTTTAAGTATATTGGTTTGGAGTGCCTTTCCCTGCCTGCTTTAATGACTTGCTTATTTTGTAAAAGAACTAAAGCTGCAAAATGCAGAAAGCCTTCAAAAGGCACCAAGCTGGTTCCTAAAACCTCCCGCCCGGGTGTGTTTCTGAGGATGAGAGCTACGCCGCGGAGTTTGCTTAAAACTTTTTCCTTGCCAGACTTTCTTGAACACCCAGGTAAGGTCGAAAATGCCTCGGGATTTCCATTCTCTGCACTTTGCGGCTCCTCTCTGCTAACAGACTTTGGCACGGCCGTGGGGACTTTGGTAGAAAGCATCATGCAAACCCCAGCCGTTCACTTTTCTCTCTTTTGCTCGGAAAGCACTGCCCTAAAAATTCCTTCTTTTCCACCAATCTTCCCCCCCCTCCTCCCTATTTTTTCTGTTTTCTTTATATTTGCTTTGTTATTCGCTCAAACCGTATCTCAGATTAGAAAAGAATTATAGAATGCAAACAATCAGCTATACAATATTGCCATAAGAAGCAAGAAAATTCGGCGGGGAAATTTTCAGAGGATTTCTTTTCACGGGTTTCAACCCAGACAAAAGAGGTGAGACGTCAGTTTTGGAGCTAAGTAGTTAACAGGGAGAATTTTCAGCTCTCTTTTGATACTCGGGTAAATATCAGCAGTTTTTAACAACATTTAAATCAGCTTGTGTTTACCTGGAGCAGATGGCAGTGAGTCAGTCCCTCTCCTGAACGCACAGGGGGTGAAAATCAGAGTCGCTAATTTAGCTGACTCCAACCCCTTTTTAATGGCTGGAAGCTTTCTGCTCCCTTACAGCTTACTGTTGATGGTTTTTTCCACCACTCACTAAATATAAACTCGTGTTCTTGTCTTGTTTGGTACCCAAACTATTGTTTTCATTAACATTCTGTCCCATTTGATTTTAGATTTCATTTTCCCAGATTGAGCCCTCGCCGCGAAGCCTTTTACTATTGATCTCTGCTTTTCTGAGTAAGACGCCTAGGAGCTGATTAAGGAAAAAACACAGTTTGTAATTGTATCATTAACTGGCAATTGCCTCCCCTCTTTCCCTCGCGTTGGTTGAAGTATTTTAATTCGAACGCGCTTAAACGTTAATTATGAGCCAAATGCTTCAAGGAACAAAAAGAGGCAAATGGATTTTGCAGCCTCTTGCATACAAAATGTACCATTTGCGCAGTCTCGCTGGTTATTCCCTGTACATTGTTTGCTCGGCGATTCGTGATCGTGTTGGGCTTCAAAAGAGCGTCACCGTGACGACGTAGCATCGCTGTACGTGCTGCTTGGTGGAGTGGTGCGGCGGCGTTAGACAGCTTTCGCTGTTGGAGGATTGAAAGCATTTGATAACCGGTGGGAAATTTTCAAGTCGCTTAAAGGCTGTAGTAGAAAAATAGGTAAAATTGCCTCTGCTGTTCACATATTTTAGCTTCTCAACTCTCTGCATGGGCTTGGTGAAGCTTTTTTTCTGGCTTTTCCCAGTTGATTTATTTCAGGACCGTGGGTCTATATAGCCTTTTCTAAAGCTTTATTCCTTTCTACACAGAAAGTTAATGCGCCGTGCAGAGCTTAATTCAGTCACATAATGTGTTGTCATAATTACTCTCGATATTTCAAAATATGCTGTTTTACCAAGATAGGAAAATATTTGGGAACCCAGTCAAAACGTCGAGTTGCTGTCTAGTTCATCTGCCGAAACTGTGAATGGTGAACCGAAAGGCGGGAACAATTCATCTCCCTTAAATCAATCGCTGTTTTCCGAGGAGCTGCCAAAAGTTGAAGCGCGGGAACCTGTAACAAATGGGAGACCTGCAAATTGAGGACAGCCTCCAATGTAATTAAATCGGCCTTTCGTTTGCGACGCTTGCGTTCGGTGATGGACCGGCCGACTGGCGCTACCCTGCGCGTAGACGCTCGCGCGTCAGTGGGTTACGCTGCGTGCCGAGGAATGAGGTGTGAACTGTTACGTGCAAACCCCTTGGATGGTGTTCTCTTTAATGAACAGCCTTGCTTTGGGGCCCTCTCGCCGCTGCCTTGTGTCGCTTTCCTTAACTTACCCTCGGCGCGGACATTGCCGGGATGACCGCGGCTGAGTTTTGAAGCGAAATCCGCATTTTAGTGCCTCAGTAAAGAGCCGCGCCGCTGCGATTGAATGAGATTTCAGATAGACGGGGGAGTCCGATTCTGCTCTGAATAAAGCTTTCAGAAATGATGCTTTCTTGGATTCGAGTGCTTTGTGTATCAGACCTGTGACTGCTGATTTGGGTACGTTTTTACGACCTTTTCTTCTTTCCTCAGTTGCGAGTCGAAGGAAACAGCCTAAGTGCTGTTTATTCCCATGCATCAAAAGATTTCTGCTCTGCCTCTCCTTGCAACCAAAGGGTTTGCTCTGGGATTGCGTTATTTTCCTTAGCGGCTTCCTTTGACCTGCAAAACTTTCCCGCTGATTTACAACGATACGCTCAAAATGTACGCGGGAACGTCGTCCTCCAGATTCTCCTCACATCTCTTTGGCTTTGCAGAGCCGGCAGTAACGGCGTCAATGTGCCTTTTTCTTAAGCCCGTAGATATTTCCTGCGTTAGGATGGAGGCAAAGTTCACGTGGAGCCGTCTGCTGCTGGTGTCAGCTGGATCTCGGCGTAGAGGTGAATTATAAACGAGACCGAGACTCTTCTGAGGAATGGCTCTCTGGCTGATTAAAGCAGGCTCGTTTTCCTTTACGCGGAACGTGGCTGTTCAGGCGGGAAATAGTAGCCAAGTGCCAGGAATTACATTCCTAAAAAGCCTTCCCAGTCCTCAGACAAAGCTCTTGCTCTGATCTTTATCATCGTTATTTCAGTGTTTTCGTGGTTCTTGTGTCCAGCAGTACGCAAATACTGACGTCTTCCCAAGTTCTCGTTTTTCAAAGGAAATCTCCCTCATTAAAGCACTTCTGGATTAAATTTCTTCTTCTGATGCTCTTTCCCCATCTTGCTCTTTTTATTGGCAGTATTACCCATAAAACAGGTGCTCTCCATTAGCCTGAATTTTAATACCAGTTTCAATTAAGCTGTAATTTTACTTGCCATTCAGCGTTTAATGTGGTTCGGGACGCGTTTTGTTTTCTTGCAGACCTTTGCTTTGATGCTTTGCTCCAGCCAAGGAAAGCTTTGGGGTGCCCTTAGCTCCTGCCAGGTGAGGAAGACTGCGCTCCTCGGCTTAAAAACGGAGCTGGAGGAACGTCACATCCCACCTTCCGCCTTCTTTTTATTTTAGGCTTTCGACCTCTTGAAGGTGACACGCGCGTTGCCGGCAGCGGTGCTCTCTAGGGTTCCCTCTTTGACCTTTACAGCCAAACTAAAAGGCTTTGATAACGCATAAAATGAGAAGGACTGAAGAAATCCTACGCCAGTTCAAAAGCAGAGTCCGTAACTGACTCTGACACCCTGATTCATCTCTGGAGGAAACACCAGATATTTGATACAGGGCATAAATATCCCTCAGGACGCGATACGGCCCGTGGAGCTTTCCCGCTTTTCTCTGAATTAATCTCGTCCTGTAATCAAAAGCCACAGCCTAATTGAATGAAAGCTCTCAGTCAGGGCAAGGGGAAAGAAAAAATGTCTTTGTTGCTGGCTGAAGAGAATAAAATACATACAGACAGGTAGTGATTGCTTTGATAAAATAATTACGTAGGCTTGAAACCATCCTGGGGATGGTGATCTCGATAGCTTTGCTGCTGGTCCGTGGCGTGCCTCATGCACCTTTAATTAGGAATACAACCTTCCTTACCTCTCCGGGACCCTTCTGTTCCAAAAATGTCCTTTTTCTTCCGCTGCTGAAAGCACCGGAATGCCAAAGTTGTTTGCTAATGATCTCCCTTGCCTTTATTTAGCTGTAGCTGCAGGTGCTTTTGAGCCCCTCGCGCCGCATCTCTCTCGCTGCGGTAAGAGGCTTGCTTGAAACCGAACAATGAAACGTAAATCAATTTGTTAATCTGATGAAATTTGCCGTTGAATGTAATTACTTTTGCAGGCACGCAATTACATGCTGGTTTTTCAGAACAGGCAAACTGACATCTTCTGCTGGGGCCAGAAAAAATTTGAAACAGAACGGTTAAATGATACTTTTAAACACGAAACAGCTGCTTCCTTTTTATCTGCTCCTGCCTTCTTATTTTTGGCCTAAACCAATGACATTCTTCTCCTTTTAGATGTTGTTCCCGTTCGTATGAAGCAGTATTTTTGTTAGCAGCTTCTCAAATCCTTAAAAACCGAGGTTTCTCTCAGGGGCAGTTAACCCTTGCTGGGATGCGTTGCACCTTTTTACGGGATGTGGTGAATTCAGCGGCCTTGAAAAGTGCTCGCGCTACATTTTTCCCAAGTGCTGTATAATCGCATGGGATTTTTATCCTTTTACCAGGATGCTGGGAGATCAGGATACCGGGATGCTTTGGAATCGTGGGGTTTTATATCTGCAAGTTGAGCTATACTGGGGATGAGCAGTAGCAACTGGCGTATCGCGGTTTGGGAGGTTCGTTAGAAGATGTTCATATAGCATTGGAAGTCTGCTCGTGTGGCCCTTCCAAAACTTTCGCTGCATAAATCAGGAAAGTTCTAGGAGAAGGGAGAGACATAGAATGAGATACAGATTTAATAATACCAGGAGGATTTCTTAGGATGAGGGGTTTTTCGGATATGAGGGTGAGACATGTACGGATTGTCTGAATTTTAAGGAAGCTGGTTTTTTGTTGGTTTTTTTTGGTTTTTTTTTTTTTTTTTAAGATGCAGGGCTGGAAAGCATAATACCAAAAAAAAAAAAAAAAGCAGAATTAATTTTCTATGGAAGCAAAGTCTGCATTAGGTAATTAATTTCTCCGGGGTGAGGCCCGGGGTGATGATGTGCTGGTTGCTTGCGGTTGCTGTGCTTCTGGGCTGAATAACTCCGGAAAATACAGCCTGCCACCGCTGAATGTAAATGTAAACCTCACGTTCAAATATATTTCAGAAAACGAGCGATGTGAGCCGTTGCTGGGAAGCTTTTACAGCTACCAAAAGAGCTAGATATATTTTCTTCTCCGAAAGCTTATTTAAAGAGTCAAAGAATAGCAAGCAGAGTTAATGAAGAGGAGAAAAGCGCGCCGCCAATAAAATATAAGGCGGCAGCGTACTCAAACGCAGCGGTAGAGAGAGCAGGGCTAAACCACGGGGGAAAAATACATCCTGTGCTAACACGGGGCGACAAAACCCAGCGCCTCCGGCTTGTTCAGCGAGCCGGCGCGAAGGCAGCGCCGGAGTCCCGGCTCTCAGATGGCTCTGTGGGTCTGCTTGGGTTAGAAACGAACCGTTCCGGGAACATACCTAAAACTTCTTTTTCTCTCGCTTAGCTTCCTGATCTCATATTATTAAGAATGTTGGTTTTTTTTCATTATTCTTTTTTTTTTTTTACCATCTTGGCAGATCTTGCTCACAGCAGTGTCGGCAAGCGGCGGGGAGAGGTTGGGTCGGGGCGGTGTAATCCTATCGCAGCCCTGTGTAATAATACACTTCTGGGACAATTGATGCTTTTGGGTTGTTTTTTCTTTTTCTAAACCATTCCTTTTTTTTTTTTTTCCTTAACTGTGAGTGTCATGTGTAATTATTTCTTAAAACAATCAGTTCTACGTGCAAGACTAGCATGGTTTCTCTACTTGGACCCAAAGTATCTTTAAATTCCATGAATATTTTTACTGTGGGGATCAAAATAAATTGTGATAAATTGATTTGTCGGATCAGTTTTTTACTGGGAAGTTCGTAATGACAAAATAGTGAAATACATCACCTACAAGGTCTTACAGATAGTAACCACCTGTCCTTTTTAAAATGCTTGTATCAGACCTTATATACATAGCTTGTTCATTTTTCCCTACGCAGCAGTGAGCTTTTTTCCATGTTAAGCTTTCTTTAACACAAAATCATCGCCGAGGCTCTCGACAAATAAAACCTTGATGAGTAAAACGGCCCGGCCTGGGATTTCTGCCTTCAGAGCTCTTTCGGAGCTGTTACCCGTGCTGTGTCAGGAGCTTTGATCAGCCCATCCCTGCGCTCCACAGCATAAGGTTTCCTTCCAAGGTACCCGACGTTTTTCCTCTGGTTTTGTTAGAAACACAGATCAGGCTGCCAGCTCCTGGATATGCAGTGGAGAAAAATACATTTGTTAAAGTTCCCAGCACTTTATTTCATAACTACGCGTGTGCATCATTTAAAAAAATCCTAAAACGCATTGACCTTTGTATTATTGCCCAAGTTTTTGGTTATGCTATCTTCTTTTTTGTTTTATTTTTCTTCTTCAGTTTGTTGAAAGTAAGCTTGTGGGGTTTTTTTTTATTACTGGCACTTCACATAGCAATGTGACTTCAGGTTTGAAACACCGTGAGGCTTCGGTGTTGTGTGATAATGTGGGAAATGTTGCCACTAAAAAGTATTTTTATTGGGTTATTTATATAAATTTATACTTAGTTTACTTTGAACTGTATGCAGGGTTTATATATTATGCATATATACTTATTTTACTACTTTATTTTATTAAGGATGTAAAATCCTCAGAATTTCTGTGGAGACTTCTGCGGCTGGCATATTGCAAACCTTTTGTGATACAGATTGAGAAACATTTTAAATCTTCCATCCCGTATAATCCGTAGCAATCAGAGCTTCCTCAAAGAGGCAGACAGAGCTTTTTCTCCGCTAACAGCGGTGCGACACCAAGCTCTGCCTTGCGTGCATTTCCAGTGGTTGGCTGGTCAGAAGTGATGCAAGACGTGAGGTTTTGCCCATTTCCATCTGTCAGCTATTTTGCTGCTTTAAAAAAAAAAAAAAAGTACTAATACATATTTAGCTGCTTTACATTGCAAGCTCTTGGGGAAAACAACTTTTATTCCTTTCAAGCTGTTGGCACACAAGCAGTTAGAGGCTGCGCAGCTCATCTTTTGCCTGGATTTTCGGGGTGCGAGAGAGCGTTTGAGCTGTGGTGTGCGCAAGTTTTCATTTTTTCCGTGCTGAAACTCTCTGTAAAGAGTTGGTGTGCTGAGGGATGTAATTTATCCTACACACAGATGGTGTCAGAGCTCTGCTCGGCGCGAAGCCAAGGGATGGGATCCTTCGCAAACCCGTCCACGCAGCAGCGGCTGATGCTGGAGGGAGGGACTTGAGCAACTGGGAAGAGTGGAGCAGAACATTTTGTTTACAGAGTGA
The DNA here is from genome assembly GCF_036417535.1 of Chlamydotis macqueenii. NCBI lineage: Eukaryota > Metazoa > Chordata > Aves > Otidiformes > Otididae > Chlamydotis > Chlamydotis macqueenii. The sequence goes on from NC_141559.1 coordinate 82,330,622, forward strand.
CTCGTCTCCGCTGCAGCTCGTTACCTTTTTCCCTCTTTCTGAGGCGTGAGCAAACTGCTCGGCGCTTTGTGAGCGAGCCCAGCTTTGCTGCTGGGACTGGTCTTGGGGTACCGGGCTCGACCCGTGTCCCCCGCGAGCCGCCTGCCAGCTGATGGGCGAACGCACGAGCGCGGTGTCCCTGCTGCCAAGTTCAAGGTAACTCGGAACAGCTTTGCAGCGTGAACACCTCTGAGGTCCAGCGTAAGGGTTGATTATTTTATGTAGGTTTTCAAGACATCTCCTACTTCTGAACTTGTTGCTTTTAAACCGAGCAGTGGAAAATGTGCTTTATTTTTTTTTTTTTTAAATGAGAGAGTTTATTGCATTGTTTTTCTCAGCTGAATTCCTCTTAAAGGAGTGAGTTCCTTACCTACATTTCATTTGAGAAGTTTTTTCCTCTAGTTAAACATTGAGAGTAGAAGTGGCGTGAAGTCTTTCTGCTGTGCCTGCGAAGGTACTGTTGCTTACAGGCCGTAAAATTAAAACGGGCAACATACAGGATTGCTCCAAAAATCCCTTTTCAGGTGACTTCTACCAAGCCTGCAGGTCAGTCCTCAAGCTTAGATGTGGACAAGAGATTGTAAGCAACAAGAAATCTCTTCTTGGACAAAAATAAGCCGTTTGGAAGCGAGTTGTTTGAGGGCAGGAGCTATGTGACACCATCTCATCTATATTTTGGGGGTTTTTTATAGAATCATAGCATCATGTCATGGTTTGGGTTGGAAGGGACCTTCAAAGGCCACCCAGCCCAACCCCCCTGCAAGAAGCAGGGACATCTCCAACCGGATCAGGTTGCTCAGAGCCCCGGCCAACCTGGCCTGGAATGTTTCCAGGGATGGGGCACCCACCACCTCTCTGGGAAACCTGGGACAGTGCTCCACCACCCTCAGCATAAAAAATTTTTTCCCAATGTCCAATCTGAATCTACCTCCCTCTGTTTTGAAACCATTACCCCTCATCCTGTCACACCAGGCCCTGCTGAAGAGTCTCTCCCCATCTTTCCTGCAGCCCCCTTTAGGCACTGGGAGCCGCTCTCAGGTCTCCCCGGAGCCTCCTCTTCTCCAGGCTGAACAGCCCCAGCTCTCTCAGCCTGGCCTCACAGCAGAGCTGCTCCAGCCCTCTGGTCATCTTCGTGGCCTCCTCTGCACCCTCTCCAACTGGTCCATTTCCTTCTGATCTTGGGGGCTCAAACCCTTTTTACCCTTTATCTTTTGAATTCCAAGCATAAAATTTGCCTTCCAAGGTATGCAGCTGGACACCTTACCAATACCTCGATTTTGAGAGGCCAACAGTTAGTGAAGACTTTTATCTGCAAGGAGTGTGAGAGGTTGGGAGAGTCTTGACCGTTCGATTCTGTTTCCAAACCGTCTGAAATAGTTTAAAGGAGTTTCCTTTGTACAACTGAAAGCTGTGGTGCTGTTTACTGCTAGAAGTGATTAATGTTGTTAGTCTTTGTCTCCTGCTGATGACAGTAATTTGCCTGAACTTAATTGCCGTTACCATGAAATACACTATTTTTAACTTTACTCCTAAGAGTGAGTTCTTATATAAAAAGTCACCAGAATTCACCAACAAGAAGTTGAAACAACTGTAAAACCAGTTCAGTCGTTTACAAGAACATAAAGCTTGGAAGAGGTCCTCTTCCCATGGAAATCCACCTTAGCGAGTTTCTAATTATTACTTGGCCACCTCAGCTTGTTGGGTCTACTCCTCACCCTTCTTCACTGAATGTTCTCTCAAGCTTTACAAAACCAACAGGGATTTTTGCTGAGGTTAGTTTAGAATTTTCAGTTTCACCTTGGCTGCTGGGCCTGTGGAGTCACCTGCAAGGACGGCCTCGTTGCTGCAATGCAAAACATGGGACTTTGGTGGAAAGCTGCCATCTTGGAGATCTGAGGAGCTGCACTTGGCATTTCTCAAGCAGAATTTATGATTTCTTCTCTAAGATTCCTTCTCTAGCCCTCCTTGGAGGCTACTTAACTCCAGGTTGAGGAGTTGCACTTTGCACTTCTGAGGCAGAATCATGGAATCGTAGAATGGTTTGGGTTGGAAGGCACCCTCAAGGGTCATCTAGTCCAACCCCCCTGCAAGGAGCAGGGACATCTTTATAGTTCCTTCTCTAAGATTCCTTCTCGAACCCTCCTTGGATGTCTGGATTCCTTCTCTAATCCTCCTTGGATGCTACTTAAGTCCTAGGTGAGAGAAGAGTTGGGACAGTACCTCTTAACCCATTGCAGCAAGGTCTATCAAATCCGCTCTCACAATTCTTTAGTGACAACCACAAGCGTGCCGCCTTTGTTCACAGCAGGCACAGAGCAAGAGCTCTTGGGAAGGAGCATCCAGCACCTGACTCCAAACTCCAGTTCCCAAAAAGAGATTACAAGGCTGTGCGGGCCTACAGGAAAAACGGGGAGAGACTCTTCGGCAGGGCCTGTTGTGACAGGACAAGGGGTAATGGTTTCAAAACAGAGGGAGGTATTTTTAGACTAGATATTAGGAAAAAATTTTTTACACTGAGGGTGGTGGGACACTGGCCCAGGCTGCCCAGAGAGGTGGTGGATGCCCCATCCCTGGAAACATTCCAGGCCAGGTTGGCCGGGGCTCTGAGCAACCTGATCTGGTTGGAGATGTCCCTGCTCCTTGCAGGGGGGTTGGACTGGGTGGGCTTTGAAGGTCCAATCTCACCCAAACCGTTCTGTGATTCTATGATTTCTCACCTGTATTCTCCTACAGCCTGGCACCACCACCAGTGCCTACACAACCCGTGAGATTCACCACCACTGCAGTGCTACCTTTGCTCTTACGTCACCTTCTCCCTCTTACTGCCATAGCTCTGAAAGCAAGAGCTGGGGTCATTTGATTTGGGTTTTACATTTATTTTTGGGTTTTGCATTTATTTCTGGGTTTTTCTCTCCTGCAAAATTGCTACAATAGCCCCAAATTACCTTACCACTCTTTTCTTGCGTGACCGTTGCCACCTTCAGCGTGCGGACAGCATAGGGAGCGCACGCAGCAGAGGTCTAGGAACGGCTGATCTTCAGTTTTAAGGTATTTGAGTTTTTTTCTGACCCTGCCTCAGGTTTCTCGTGGCATTTGGTAGTGCGTTATGGCAACGAGTAGGTGCGTGGGGTCTGATCAGAGATTGCCGTTCCAATTACGGGACGTGCCAGACCGTTGTTTGCTAGCGCGCTTCAAATTCAGATGAGCATCGCTATTCAACACCTGGCTGTTTATTGAGCAAATACTTCCCGTTCGTCAGATTTGTGCGGTAATTTTCCGAACGCAGGGAAATGGGGGACTGAACCTTAAGCGCTAGTTTTAATTTAGAGGCGGCTATGCCCGTGTTTGCTCGGCACGGCGATCCCAGAGCGCGCACGGGGCGACAACGCGGATGTAATTGGCGTTTCTGAGCCAACTGCTGCCTGCAGCCAATTAGCTGAAAAGTGACAATTTGTGGCTGCTGCACTAAGGATTGGAATATAAATCGATTTCCATCTCGGTGTAAGTTCAGAAGTGAGCTAGTTTTTGTATTTGCACGGTATCAAGTGTTTGTGCCGTAAAGCTGGATGGCTTAGTGTTGCAGTGAGCGAGGAGTGAGTAATTTCTCTCTTTCATTGGCCCTTCACACAGGAGCAGCGTGGCTCGTAGTCATAGGTGTGAAAATCAAATTTTAGTAGAGATTTTATTTTCACTTGCTGTAGAATGTAAATCTGAGCATGTGAACCTCTTTCGCTGCACCAAGTTGGCCGGAAGTTTTTCTTCTACGAAATATAAAGCAGCATTCTGTTGAGTGCGCTTGGATATAAATTGTTTTTGAGCTTCTGATGATTAATGAGTAATTATTTTGATGCAAGCAGGAGTAGACCAATCTGGTTTTATGTCTGGGACTTCTCTGTGATCCACTCTCCTGGCCCTTCAGCTGTCAGATCAGCTGGTGGTGCAGCTCTGGATGGTTTTCCTCTACTCAAATCTGTCAGCTGTTAATTGAGCATCACAGCTCTTCCTCCTGATGTTCACACCTACACCATCTCACGTATTGCAGACTCTCCGGGATCTCCCACCTCCAAATCACACTCTACTTCAAGTTGTTGTGTGTCAGAGTTTTTCAAGTTCCAATTAATTGCTGTATGACCCTTCCTTGTCTCAAACTTCTGGTTTAATTTTTCTATCTAGTGCTTTTGAAGGCTTGCAGGGATCAAGTCAGCTTAAATTTTCTTCCTAGCTTCAAAATGTAGGATATAGTTTTGCTGTTCATTTAAAAGAATTCCATGGTGCCTCTTGCAGGGACTGTCCTACTGCCACTGTCACTGTGACCAGGGTGTGGATCCACCTGAACGCTGGCTCAGCAAAGATCGGTTTTCAGCTGCAGTGGGTTGTGTGGTCTGATCCAGCTGCAAATGCGCTCTACACTCTTGCTGGGTAATGGGAAGTACGGGAACAAGTGGCTGAAGGAAGGGCACGGATGCAGGCTTGGGCACCAACATCGCTTACGGAAGGGTCAAAATGATGGTGTAGTCACAGTCTGTAACAAACTTTGCTTCCTTCCCTTGGAGATGCAAATATCTCTTATTTTTTCAGTGTAGGTGTCTTGTTCCGCACGTAACCGAACATTAATCCTGCACAGAGGGAAGGAGTTATAATGCTTCTCCCAGGTGCAAGACCTTGTATTTAGCCTTATTGAGCTCCATGAGTTTCTCATTGGCCCACCTCTCCAGCCTGTTAAGGTCCCTCCGGACAGCATCCCTTCCCTGCAGCATGTTGACCGCACCACGCAGCTTGGTGTCGCCGGTGAACTTGCTGAGGGTGCACTCTATCCCACTGTCCATGTTGCTGACAAAGGTGTTGAACAGGGCCAGGCCCAACACGGACCCCTGAGGGACACCACTCGTGACCGGTCTCCACTCGGACATCAAGCTGTTGACCACAACTCTTTCAGTGCAGCCATCCAGCCAATTACTTGTCCACTGAGTGGTCCGTCCATCAAACCCATGTCTCTCCAGTTTAGAGACAAGGACGTAGTTGTGCAGGGCAGCGTCAAAAGCTTTTCACAAGTCCATGTAAATGGCATCAGTTGCTTGTCCCTTGTCCACCGATGCTGTAACCCCATCATAGAAGGCCACCAAATTGGTAAGGCATGGTTTACCCTTAGTGAAGCCATCCTGGCTGTCACCAATCGGCTCCTTATATCCCATGTGCCTTAGCATGGTTTCCAGGAGAATCTGCTCCATGACCTTGCCAGGCACAGAGGTAATCTGTGACTGAATCCCATAAATCTCCTCTGCAGAAGTAAACAGATGCTTCCTTCTGAAAAGTTGTCCTGGGAGCTAACATAGCCAAGACAATTTGAGAGGCATCTGCCCAAAAAAAAGGTCATCTAGCGGTGCTCCTCCCTTGGGTTGCTGCTGAGTTTGCCTCATCCCTTGGTGAGCTGGGTCAGCTCAGAAATACCAGCTAACAGCCCTGCATTCCTACCGTTGGCTCTCTGCTGGCTTAACAACTTCCCTTGGCTCGTTGGAGATGTTCACAGAACATGTGAAACAGCAGCAGCGGCATGTGGCAGAGCCGGCGCCGCCTTTTAGGTGGTGGAGCTGGATTGCTAGATTGGCTTGGTTTTCCCTGAAACCTCGCCACCGAGGCTGTTAGAGTTGGCTTGCTCCTCCTGTTGAGTGAAGAGCACCAAGAACAATCCGTGTTTTCTGCCGTGTGTTTCGCTAGGGCATGTTGTGTCTGTGTTTAAAGGAGAACTGCGACTGGGAATGATGTCTCTCTTGAGCAGAAGAGCGGTCTTTCCCGCCATCGCTATCATAGAGTGCAAAATGAATGTTTTGATAACTTTGGCATCGCTCAAGAATACTTAAAACCTGTTTGTTTTTCAGCTGGTCCTTTGACGGAAGCGCAGGCACTCAGCATTCAGGCCACGGCATCCTATTACTGTTGTCTGTATTCTCCAAGGTCAGATTGAATCCTTGCCTCTAACCATAAAAAAGAAAAAGAGAAAGTGGCGGTGCTGCGGAGGAAACAGGAAGATGTACATCAATGTCCTCTGCAGCTCGTCTGGCTGTTGGCTTGGTCTCTTTGGAAGCCCTTGGAGCTCCCAGCCTTTTGGTCTCACGTGCTGCTTTTTTGTTCGTTAGTTTTGGTGCCGGGGCTGCGTTTAAATAAAAAGCAAAGCAGCCTGAAATCTCTGAATTTCCATGGTTTTTCCAGTGCTGTGTGGTCCCGTAGACTTACGAAACGTGAGGGCTCGTGGCGTTCTCCCACCTGCTAGGCGACGTTAATGGATCCAGCAGTAGGCACCCTTCTCGTATCTTCTGAATTCACAGCAAGCGCCAAACTCCAGTAGCCCGCTTCGCGTCGCATCTTCTCTGTTGGACTTCTTCGGTTTCATAAGTTAATTAGGCTTTTCTTCTTCTCTCCTTTACAATTCTATTACGGGAGCGTGTGCTGTCCAAAATACCAATTCCAATTGCACTTTTCCTCATCCCTCGTGTGAAGTAGGGTTGAAAAGAAAGGCAGCGCTCATGTGAATTGAGTCATTTTATAGAGTCATGGAGAAAGGCAAAAATACGACCTGTAAATAATCCAGAATTCTTAGCAGGGAAAGAAAATTTGAAGAAACAATGTTTTTTTGTGTTTGTTCATAGTTTTCTTGAACATTTAGATACTCAAAATGCCCCAAACTCTGATATGAAAATACCATACTTGAAATGTTCATCAGTACATTAGCAAGTTTAGAGTAGGGCTACTAATATTATCTATAATCTTAGAAATTATTTGGATTTGGACAGAGATTTGCCTCATGTCCGTTGTGGCTAACCGCTTGGCTTCTGTTTCTCTAAAATAACAGTAACTTCCAGCACACGTGGAAAGAGTTATGTTCTGATAGTTTACCGCATCATGGGCTGCATCAAGAGGAGCGTGGCCAGCAGGTCGAGGGAGGTGATTCTCCCCCTCTGCTCTGCCCTGGTGAGACCCCAACCTGGAGTACTGTGTCTAGCTCTGGAGCCCCCAACATCAGAAGGACATGGACCAGTTGGAGAAGGTCCAGAGGAGGGCACGAAGATGATAAAAGGCCTGGAGCACCTCTCTTATGAGGACAGGCTGAGAGAGTTGGGGCTGTTCAGCCTGGAGAAGAGGAGGCTCCGGGGAGACCTGATAGCGGTCTTCCAGTACCTCAAGGGGGCCTACAAGAAAGATGAGGAGAGGCTGTTCAGTAGGGCCCATTGTGGCAGGATGAGGGGTAATGGTTTTAAGATAGAGGGAGGTAGATTTAGATTGGATATTAGGAAAAAATTTTTTACACTGAGGGCGGTGGCACACTGTCCCAGGTTGCCCAGAGAGGCGGTGGATGCTCCATCCCTGGAAACATTCCAGGCCAGGTTGGCCGGGGCTCTGAGCAACCTGATCTGGTTGGAGATGTCCCTTCTCCTTGCAGGGGGGTTGGACTGGATGGGCTTTGAAGGTCCTTTCGAACCCAAACCGTTCCATGATTCTATGAAAATGGCAATTTGACTTTGCAGCTGAGCTGAAGTTCTGCTCAGTACCTGGAGGAGGCTCTGCCGGTCCCCATTGCGAGACACGCGGTGTTTTCCTGCAGTTACACTGCTTATTCCTGTGCTACAAAATGAGTTTTTTTGAGAATGGAAAAATGAATCTTCTACTGTCACTTCAACTTAATTAAAAATCCATGCCGCTAAGAAATTTGTGCCATATTTTTCCTCTCTCCAGAATGAACAGTCTACTTTGAACAGCTATTTCTAACCAAACTTTCTATGTAACTGAATTAATTAAGTCCTCGGAATAGATTATATTAAGAAATTAAGCTCTAAGTAAGCAAACCATTAGCAATTATGATACTAAATTGCCTGTGACACGGATTGGTCAGGTTTAATAGCATAAAGTGTTTTCAGCTTGTGAGAAGGAAATTGCAGAAGCCAACCTAGACTTTTTTTTATTCCATAAATGAGGTACAGATCCTCAGGTGGTCTTTGCAAGAGAAGAGTTCCAACAGGCGGGGAGAAGGACCACCACCACCAAAGCATTTATGATGCTTCTGTGTGAATCCTTCTGTGTTTTATTTCTTTCCTACAAAAAAATGAGAAGCCCTTCCCTGGTAACAGTTTAGAGATGAGTTCTCGGTCTCGCGAATCTTTCATGGGATCTCTCCTTTTGTAAAATCAGCAGCTACTTGTTCCTCCTTCTAATTGGCACAAGCTTTGGTTTCCACCACAGAAACTGGTCTTAATAATCATCTGGAGAGGATTGGCCCGTTGATGATTTCTTTGTGCTTTTAATTTTCTTTTTCTGCAAGAAGATTTTTAAATATAAGCTGTTGATACATAATAAGGTCTTTGTTTTGAAATGTGTATTTCATAGTCAGCATCATAATTATTCTCAGATCGTGTTTCTAAATACTGGATATATTAGGTGTTTGTATTCTGGGATGTGATATTTTAGTACGAAAAGCCTTAAAGAAATGCCAGAATGGTTATGCGTATATAAAACCACCTCCGTTACCATGCGCTGAGTTTTAAAATAAAAAGTGAAATCACACTCACTCTCTTTTTCTAATCAGAAAGCTATTAGGAAGCGCTTTGTAAGGGAAAAATCAGCAAGAAACTCTGTGTTTTCTTGTCTTTTGTAGGCGGTGATATTGAGGTCACGAGCATCTGGGCTGCAGGTTTCGCATTCGCTTTCCAGCGAAACAGAAGTTCCGCGCTGTAAAGGAGCTTTCAGCTTAAGAGCATTTCCATATATTTACAGGAAAACTGTTTTGGTCAGCTTCTGTACCGAGTGACAATGGATATTTAAAGCAAATATGGCGATAGAAGGTGTTCTAGAGCAACAGAAATCCAAGGAATAACTCGTTTTGCAAATATTCGTGATTTTGGGGATGTGGCTTACTGGGGGGAGAGATTTCTGTTTGTGCTAATGATGCCACAACATGCAGGTTATTAAGGGGAAAAAAACCAACAAACGATGCCGTAAGTGAATTTAATATCCATGGAAAGCTTTTGTAAGCGCAGAGCTCAGTTTAGTTTGGAAATGAAGTCGGTTACTTCATGAAAGAGTTAACATCCTGCTGTGGTGCCGAGATTGATAGTCGGAGGAAATAGGAGGTACCTGGAACGAACTTCTGGTTCCTAACAGCGCACAAGTTGCCTTGCTCTTGGCTTCCCTCCCCTCCGCTTTGTTATTTTTCACCAGGCTCCCTAATCTTGCCTTTTGCCTCCAACCACCTCCCACTTTCCCCTTCGCTTCTTCCCTCTGTATTTTGGTTTTTTGTTTGGTTTGGTTTTTTTTGTTTTTTTGTTTTTTTTTTTTTTGTCCAAAAAACCCCGCTTGTTTTCCGCGTTGCTTGGCGGTGTGAGCGGATCGCAGGGCAGCGAGCTGAGATGAACGCCGTAGCTGTTTTTACAGTTTCTATTCTCTTCTGCGTCTCGTGCCTTTTCGCTGCTCTGGGTGTAAGTTCCGTATTCCAGGAGATTTCCCTGTACGAATGTAGTTTGAATAGGAGCGTGAGTTTGGAACTTTGAAATATTGTACGTTGGGTCGCTGTGTATGCAGTAATTAAAGATGCTCTAATTATCTCTGTGAAGCTTTTTGGTTCTAATTTTTGAACTGGTGTTTCCTCCAAGGCAGTTAACATGCACTGAAGACTATTCCTTGAACATTGTTGGGAGAGAGAGATGTTATTTATATTAATTTTTTGGATATATTACTTCAAAATAATGTGAAGTGACAGTTCGTTTCCTTTTCCCTCAGAATATTTCAGCGCTGCTTCAAAACAGCGTTCAAAAGTGTTAACGAACTGAAGTAAAGATGTATTTCGTTGTAATTTTTTCATCCCTGCAACAATGCATCTCGAGTATGAATTTTCTTTTCAGGAAATAATAGAAAGCGTTTGTTTTTCTTTTGCAGATTGCATTCTCACAACACAGCAACTTTATGGACCTGGTGCAGTTCTTTGTGACGTTTTTCAGGTACTTTTCATTTAAGACAGCTAAATATTTCTTCTTTAGGAAAAATCTTTGGGTTTTGTTTTTCAGTATACTGTTTGTTGTTTTGTTGTTTGTTTTTTTCTTTAATTAAACATCCTGCTTACATCACAGCCTAGAAAAGGGAAATCTTTATTACGTTTAAAGTATTTAATCTGGGAATATGTTAAGAAAATTCTGCCTGTCTTTGCGAATGCATCTCGTCCTCTGCATGCAGGGAGAGGGAGGTTGCGGGTGGGGGAGGCTTTTTGAAATGGAGAAGTTACTTTTGAAGTGATCTAGAGGACCTCATCTGAGTTACCACATCATACAAATAATGTATGGCCTACAGAAATTGCAGATGTTCACACATCGTCAGACACAAATTATAAATGAAGGAAGTGGTTTTGCAGAGTTAAGCGTGGCCTAATTTCACTCCTGAGGTAGCACCTTTGGATTTTAAACTGAACTCTGAAAATATGTCAAGTTAAATACAAAAGTACATTTCAACACTGTTGAAGCCAAATACTCCTCTGTCCGTCATGAACTGCTTGGTGAAGTTTGTTTCTTAGTGTGAAGTGAACTGGTGATTCCCCAGCAGTGGGAACCAACAGAAGCAGTTTCAATGCTTGTTTCCTCTTCCATCCGTCAAAAAAATAAAGCCCTAACAAAGAGTTTAAATGTCTCCCAAAACATAGCAGGCCATCTCTTTAGATTTCAAAATCTAATGTATTGGCCTCTCTTTTAGGAACTGTTAATGCTCCACAAACATAAAGCAATACTTGATCAATCAAGAGAACTTTAATACAATCCAGGTAAACACCAGACTTGAACCACCACCTGGCTTCCGTTGATAGAGAGTCGGTGTTTACTCCTGGGTCAGACAAGCATTTGTCCTGCTGGATCCGTCGTAGTCCAAGCCTTTCATAAGAGTCTTTGTGGCAGGGTAGTTACTAATAAAGAGAACAAACAGAGAAGCATTTGGTTCCTTAGCTCCTTCTTAATGGCATAAGGTCAATCCGCAGGATCCATTGGTTCTTTAGACCAGCATCCACCTGCATACGAGAGTTTGAAGCTCTTCGATATTCCATTATGGGAAGAGAACGACAATTTGAGGCAGAAGACAGGAGAGTTAAGTATTTCAGTGAGCACATGCAGTTGAAAATACGTGTCCAGAGTTAGGCAGGTTGAAGATAGTCAGCAGTGATTTTTCCTTCCCTCCCTCGCCACTATCGCGTGGATCTCCTTGAGAAGCAATGTTGCAATATTATTTATTGCAAAAGCCTAAAGAGAGTTCCCGAAACCACCTTTGAGGTATAGGCCACCTCTAGCTCAAAAACTGAGATACATCTCAATTCTTTCAGTGTAATGAACACAAAAAGGGACTTTGTTCTGGAGAATGTGTGTTTAGAATGAGTCTGTTATCACATTCAAGGGTGTTGCTTAATTTTGCTGTTCTGTGGGAAATTTTGGAAAATTCTCTGTGCTGGTGATCTTGTAGCACATCTCCATCTTCTAGAAGTTACTCTTTCCACTTCATTGTAACCCCATCCTAAACATGGTCTTCTGTCGTGCTACTGGAAGAAACAACTGTGTATTGAGGTGCATGGGGAACCCTACAGAGAAACGGGAGGTTTAGGTTCTCAGTTTCGTTGCTGACGTTTGTGATTATTTAAGTCGGTTTGGTCCCACCAGTGAGCACTGGAGTGCAAGCTGGATTGCCAGACTCCAGCACTGCTTGATTTATGGAGAATCACAGGCACCGACTGGACGGACTCTGTGCGGCACGCAGAGTTACAGAGAACAACATCAGGCAGTGATGAAACATGACTGCTAGATTTTATTTCCGTTTAATTTAAGAGCCAGGCCGTTGTGGGTGAGCACCGGTGTGCCTCACATCTAGAGGTGCTGTTCGACTCATGGAGCTCCTTCTGGAGCTGGTGTTCAGCACGAGGTGTGTGGCTGTGTTACCATCGTGTTATTTTGCAGCACGTTAACATTTTATTTTAAGCTAAGAAAATGTCAGTGGATAAAGGTTGGGTAGAACGGTGAAGTTACGGGGTCATTAATACTGCATCGTAATTGGAGCCGCAGGAGAAATGATATTCTAACCACTGTTAACCTTTGCAGAGCTCAATTAATTGCAAGCAAACTGGTTTTTCTGTTTCCTCCTCTCTGCTTTTTGTAACACAGCTCTTCATTTACAGATCTTGCTGATAGTTTGAGCTGTTTTGACAGTCTCTAGTAAACATTTTTCTTAGTATCTGTGCTTCCTTGTCTTCCAAAAAAAATCTGTGTGCTACCATGCCTATCTATACTATGTATTTCTCACCGGTGTACTTTTACATACAGAAGATGTGAAAATATTTGTTATTTTGGATATTTGGCCTTCTAAGCTCGTATTACTCATCAATGATCCTTTTTATTCCTTTTATTAAAAAAAAAAAAGTGCATCTGTATTTCTGCTGTACTTCTCTACTTTATTGGCCAGTTCTGAGGAGATTTGTAAGAGGAATATTAAGAAGGATGTGTAAGCACCACAAGAAGTAGCAGAACAAGAGCTGAAAGCATGGCTTGTATTCTAACACAGCTGGCTGTAAAGAAGTAGAGGGTCATGCTCGTAACCCTACAACTTGTCAGGAGAAGACCTCTTGCTCCAGAACTGTGGGAGTGACAGGAATGTCACAGCACGTCACTGCTGCCGTTCCTTTTCCTAGTGTAGAAGCCCTAAGAAACTCAAAATGAGGAGATGGAGGTGTTGACCAACAGGCTTGTCTAAAAGGTCAGAAGTGTGAAGGGAACAAAGCCAAAGGGTCCTGCCAAAGAAGCTGTTGAGCCCTGCAGGGTATAGAAGACCTGTAAGCCCTATAAACCAGGTTTGCTGTCTCCTGGAAAGAAGCCAGCAGATGTGACGAGGACCTGACAGCCGGCATCCCTTATCCTCTGTGTGGGACACAAGTGATGTTGGCCAGACCAGCCAGCCGGTACATTTGACATTTGTGAGAGTGTGAATGGGTACAATTGTTTTTTCTCTGGGGTTTTGTTAAATAACATCATCTTCAGCCTGGAGGAGAGAAGGCTCGGAGGGACCGTATTCTGGCCTTCCAGTACCTAAAGAGGGCTGATAAGAAAGAGTGGGACAGACTTTTTAGCAGGGCCTGTTGCAATAGGACAAAGGGTAATGATTTTAAAATAAAAGAGGGTAGATTTAGATCAGACATAACGAAGAAATTTTTTATGATGAAGGTGGTAGCACACTGGCCTAGGATGCCCAGAGAGGCGGTGGATGCCCCATCCCTGGAAACATTCCAGGCCAGGTTGGCCGGGGCTCTGAGCAACCTGATCTGGTTGGAGATGTCCCTGCTCCTGGCAGGGGGGTTGGACTGGGTGGGCTTTAAAGGTCCTTTCCCACCCAAACCATTCTGTGATTCTATTCTATGATTTCATCCGGAGCTTTGTTACATTGGTTTACCGTAGACCTCTGATGTCTAACACGGCATTTCTGTTCTGTGTCCTCACATGCACAGTTCATCTCATTTCTTGACTGCTGCCTGTCATCTTTCATATCTGCCCTTGAAAGGTTCTTTTAGGGGTGTTCACCACTGACTCTCTTTAGTCCCATCATAGTCTTGCAGTGATTATTAAAAATGTTTGTTTTTTTTTTTTTCATGAATGGAACAAAAGTTGCAAGTTTTTGGTTTCTATGGTGGCACGTGAAACCTTGTTTGCATCTACTAAGGTCTGAATATCAGGTAGTGTAATTTTATTTTGGTGCAAATAATTGGACTTGTTCCTCAGAAAAACTTCAGAGGAAGCGATGTTTGTCTCCGTAAAACAGTCAGGCAGATGGTTTAATATGCTGTATATTGTTTTTCCTGGCTGTAAACGTTTGCCCGGTGTTTTCAATAAGTGGGAATGGCCAGTTGCAATAATTCAAACCTGGAATTGTGCTTATTAAATAATTTCTCACTGCAGCAGAAATGGCATTACTAACTATGTGCCTAAAATGCCATCTGAATCAGTTTTCTTTTTGAGGAAAAGGGAGAGTTTGGGAATATCTTTGCATTATTTCTGGCAAGATGAAGAAATTTAACAGTTCAGCATCCAGGACTGACTTCTTTCCATGTTGTCCTCATCACTTTTTACTTTGTCCTCCACAATGGTCACACACAGACCAGAGCAATTAGACTGTTTGGTCTTTCCTCTGTTAATTAGCCCCATTATTATCTAAGCCCATTTACGTTTTCGGCCTCTCAAGTCTCCTGTGACAATGTTGTGGTTTGGGATTTTTAAACCTTTATTGAGTGGGATTCAGTTTATAGCTTTGACACCTTCATTTAGGTTTTTGCATGTGTTTTGTCGAAGCTGCTTTTCTAGTCGGTGCAGGTGATGGACACCAAAGTTCAGTTACCATAGGTGTCCACTTCAGGGTGAGCCACTTAGCTCTCCACGGACCACTGGCTGTAATTCATTTGGATGTTTCTAAGGAGTTGAGTTGACGAGATGACTGGGTTAGTGCAGGGACTATGGAAGAGAAGAACTGAGAATGGAAGGAGTCTACAAGGCCAACGCTATGCTTGATTCCCGATCCCACTCATAGCTGCAGCCTGCTCAGACACCCCCGCCTTCGGAGTAGCTTGTTCTCATGCCTGAAAACAGTACGAGGGAAAAGCCTTCAAAGCACAGGTCAAAATAACACTGATTTCCACTCCAGTTTCAGCATGTGTCCCATGATTTTTGGTGTATGTACTTGAAGCTCCATCTTCTAGACCTGCAAGATGACTTTTTCCCTTTATTTGATGTTAGGCTCTTCATGATATCATAGAAGGACTTGTAAATCTGAACCCTAAAAAGCAAAACAAAACCAAATTAAAAACCCCAAACAAGCAGAAAACCAGACAAATATATTAATACCTACTTTCCCAAAAGACCTCAAACTTCCAGTTAGACTGATCTTGTGTTTATGGAAGCTGCCATGGTTTTACAGGGCGTCATTGGTTGTGCTAGCAAATAAGTCGATTTTTAAAACAGATAGAAAAGAAAAATAACATCACCTGCCACAAATGAGGTGGGTTGTGGCTTGTTAAACCTTGGTGCCATCCTTAGAGGGAAGATAGGGTCGTTAATCCGTAGATCAGATCTGTTTGCTGTCGGCTGCGGATAGTTGTTTGGCAAAAGCCAAGTGTGGAACCATGTGCATTATGTACTCGTTCCAATTATTTCAAGTTTTAATGCATCGAGTACTTAAATATGTGTCCTGTAACCCTCCAGCATATTAAAATTTGCTTTTAAATAGCACTTAAATAGCTGCCAATTCATCAAAATAATTTGGGATGTGTTTCTAGCAATCATTGCAGTGCTTTCTGGAATTATTGAGTGACCTATATATGTTAAAGCGCATTAGTATGGAGGCTGCTGTATATTCTGGCATTTCAAACTGCCGTTTTTATTAGCAATTCTGATGTTGATAAACATTGCAGGAGAGTTTAATAATTGGGCCCTAATAAGCCAGATGGATTTTCTTCTTTCCTCATGAGAATGCGTCGTATCCAAGTGCTGATGACGTTTTCCGGCCATTTAAAAATTTAAGTGTAGCTGTTTGAAGAGCTTTAAGGATACCTGGAGTGGAGAGAATGTCCTCTGTGCTATGAAAAGGAGCTTGGAGTACAGGATAAAACCAGACAGGGTGTTAAGCTCGGATTTTTGTGTCAGCATGGGAATACAAAGAGCGCTGAAGGCTTATCAGTTAACGATTAATGCACATGTTGAGGGCAACTGAGGGGAGATTACTTATAACTATGTTGCTGATTTATTGTACTTAAATAATCTAATAAATAATTAAGAATTACTTAATTAAGCTATTTATCAAATAGAATATTGTCCATAAAATGTAAATGTATCTTCTCCCGCTATTGCAATATTGGTGCTGCATAAGCAGAAACTTTTATAACTTGCGTAGGCCGATGGAAGCTGCATCTGGTAGAACCTGACCCAAATGAGGAGTGATGTTCAAATTTCCACGGGATGATAAACTCTCCAGGGGTGTTGGATGTCTCCAAAGAGAGAGAGAGAGGTGGCTCTTTGTCCTTCCAGTCTGATTTCACATCTGAGTTTTCTGGTTTGCTCTTTTTCTCTTGGAAAATTGAAGTGCTCTCAAACTGGACTCATCACTGGCCTGAGGAAAGTGGAAACCCAACAGCTGATAGTTCCGGTATGGCTACTGGATGTGCTGCCTGTAGAGACATTTGCAGGACTGCGTGCAGACCATGCTAGGACGTTACGAGCCTGAGAACATTTCTGTCCCCTTTACCTTCTTTTCGGAGAGACCGATGAGGAGAAGCGTTGTTTGAGATGGGAAGAAGCGTAGAGGGAAGACTTGAATGAACAGTGGATTTCAGGGATGAAGGAGGCTCTTGGTAGGCTGTTATTTTTGGAAGAGAAAGAAACAGAAGGTGAAGCAAGTCCTGCAGCAAAGGTTTATTTTTAAAGCCATTTGGAAGTGGGTGGATATTTGTAGCTGGCAGAGCAAGACATTTGGCCAGGACTCTGCCACCCGTAGGCTTTCACTCCAAATCAGTTTCCAACATGGCTCTCGTTCCACGCAGCTGTTTCTTTCCGCTGCTTCCATGTTTGCACAGTTGCCTTCCAACAGAAAGTAGGAGGAAAAAAAGCTTCTTTAAAGCCACTGATGTGAAGACAGGTCTTTTTAACTTATTTCAGGATGGTTTAGGCTGAGTAAACCCAGCAGATAGATCTTGACTTTGCTCTACGCCTGGGGCTCTTCCAACAAATGATGAACTGCAGCCCAGCGTGCAGACGCTGCCTTTTATTCCCAAATGCTGCCAAGAGGAGGTAGCAGAAGGGGGAAAATGTATTTCCTTAGTGATTTTATAGCTTTTGTGGGTATTTGCTGCCTCCTTGTGATGGTACAAAGATGTATGGTGCCGTTCCTCTGAAATACAGGGTACTGTGGTGAGCGTTTTAGAGTTTTTATTAGTCTTTAATTGTTAATTTATCTCTGTGCTTTCTTCAGAAAGTCTTGGCTGTGGTGCCAGAAGTGAGGCAGGAAAGAAAGCCATGAAAGACTCTGGCACGTACAAGCTTGTGCAACCTTGCGTTTTGGGTTTAATATATGAATAAAGGTGATCCTCTTAGTTCTCCACTCTAGATTTCTTCTCCAAGGGAGTAAATAAATATGTAGGGAGATCTTGGTTTTGGTCAGCTTGAACACAATAAGTCCGTAACTCATTGAGGTGGCGTTTTTCCTAAGGAGCCGTCCTCACAGGAACTGGCATGTTTTGAAGTGTGTCCTCAGTTCGATGTGTATGTTCCTGGCGCTCTCTGAAAGATGCGTATGAATGGAGCACAGACATCTTATAAGGGTCACCTACCGAAAGGTGGAGATCTCACGCACTTTACTGGTTATGCACGGCACAAAGCAGCTTCATCTGTATGCTTGACCTCTTGAGAACTTCCTCCTGAAGGTAAATTTCCCTAGATGTGTCTTTATAACACAGAGATGCTGGAGATTGATGAAGCATCTGGCCTTTTTCCTTTGCCCTTTGGACTTCCACCTCCTTTCCCCAGGACCGGTTAGATTTGGATAAGCCATGGCAGTAGATGTTGCCCGTAAGCTGGCTCTAAAATGCTTTCTCTTGAGATGAAACTTCTCGCTGGAGTGATGACGTGAATGTGATCGCCTGGCAGGCGTTGCGCTTTGGCAGCATGTCCTGGGGACTCCTGCAGATGTTTGGAATATACTTGTTTTCATGGTCAAATTAAATGTGGGGCCAGGAACAGTTTTGCCTGCTGCGTTGAAGATTTTGTTTTATTTCCACCTTTAATTTGTACATTGATGGTAAAACGTTGCTGAAAAGAAAGCAGACCAAAGATTTAGCTCATGGTGCTAGCTGTGCTGGTTTTCCATAGACACAGTTTAGATTTTTGCTCTTCAGGGAGCACTGTCCTCTTTGGACCTTGGAGATAAAGCAAACATTGCATCTTAGAAAAAAAATTAGGTTTCTTTGAGGAAAAGGAAGCCTAAAGAGGACAAAAAGCTTAACCAAACCATTGAATAAGTGTGGTGGCATTCACGCCGTGGGGATCTAACAGGAGTCCCAAGATAAATGAGGGCACTCAAAAATTTTGCTAGTCCATCGTTCACTTCTGCCTCTTCAGGTGTGGCAAAAGTGAAAATCCATCTAGTCCAAACATGACCTTGTTCAGGAGAGGAAATATTGTTTCCAGGTGGTGTGGATAGTCTGCTGTTGTGCTTAATACAGTGGCAGGGAGCTTCGGGAAACAAAGGGAGAGCTGAAGGTGTGAAATTCTCAGTCGTCAATAATGCACGTTAGCTTCTTTACCAAAATAGCAATTAAAGATTTAATGCGTGCGCTTTGCTAGTTAATTGGGGCACATTGTTTTTTACTGCAAAAGTCAGTAGTAATCCAGTACCTCTCAAAAAGGAAAATAAAATAGCTATTAAAAGTGCTTGTTGAAACTGTTTGTGTTTGCAGAAAAAAAAATGGCCGGGCTTTTACAGCGAAATAATGTCAGATTTTAATATTTAGAGAAAATGTGGGGGAAGTGATTTGGAATGCATTCCTCTTAAAATGAGAAAGGCCAAACAAATCTCTATGTGATCCTGCTTAAATTTATAAAGAAGGAGACACTGTAGGAGTCTTTAAAAGCCGTGCAGACGTTTTACTGCTGAAGGTGCCAATTTTTTAATATCGTGTACTATAGGATAGTAAAACATAGTTCTGTGCATATCTCAGCCTGAAAAATAGAGAAGGAGATGTGCTGTCCTTCGCAGTTCGTGTAAGGCAGACAGCACGGCGTTTATGAGGAGAGGGGACAGCAGGAAACTGGTGGGATGGGATGCCATCCATCATCATGAGCTTTGCTTTTGTGGTCAGCAGTGCAACAGTGGCTTCGTGTCAAGTAGAAGAAGTCATCATTGGGGTCATGGACATTTGTATGAGTTGGGTGGGAGAGCACAGCGAAAGCGACAGCGTTTGGAAGTGGGAGGTTTGGGGATGTTCTGGTTTTGGTTAGGGAAGGGGGGCTGCCGTGGCAGCTGTAAGAAGCTTCTAGAAGTTTCCCCTTTATCTGGTGGACTTGGCTGGGCCCAGGGTGGACCCGCTGCTGGCCAGGGCCGAGCCAATTGGTAGCAGAATGTTCCCGGATAACGCCTCTGCAATAACATATTTAAGAAGGGGAAAAATAAAAAAAAAAAAAGGAAGACATGAAGAAGTGGAAGTGGGGGCAGAGAGGGGGAGGTGCGAGCCTTCTAGGCCTTGCGGCCCTCACCCGCTGGCTTCCCTCCGGGTGGCCGACTGGGCCTCTGCAAAAAGGATTGATTTTTTGGAAGCAGAGCTGAGTTTGCTTTTGAATGCAGGGAGTATCGAGCGGTTGTGGTCTTTCTCCCACCGTAGTCTTTCCTGCGCGGCTGTGGGTCTCCGTTGGGAGCCCCGGAACGGCGAGAAAGGAGCTGTGCCCAGAGGCAGGGAGAGGGCCGCGCCGGTTCCTCCTTTGGCAGAAATCCCCGGTCAGACATACAGAGCACAGCGTTCGGCATAAATAATGTGCTTTAGGAAGTCCTATGTGCTGGTTAATCTTCCTTTAAGCACTCTAAATATGCGCTCTAGCAAGGGGAAGGAGGTTTGGAGGCATTTTTTCTTACCCATCAGTGCGGTACTTGAGAAGAGAGGCGTTGACTGGGGTTCAGATATACAAAAGGAAAAATTTTCATCTTGGAAAGCTCGTGTGCCTTGAAGTTGCTCGTTAAGTATTCATTGTGATAAGATCATAACTGCCAATAAAGTCAGCTTTTATAATTATTATTATTATAACTGCTTTTTGTTATATCTACTTCTTTGTATTTTCCCTAGAAGTTGATAAATTTATTCATCCTTTTCTCCTCTTTAGATTTAAGAAAAGCAGTATAGATTTGGGGAAATCAATAAATGCCTGTAGTTCTGCAACAGCCAGTTAAAAAGAATCTACCTACTATACACTTTATTTTTGTGATTTGGAAAAGGAAAACAAAATAGCAATCATTTTCTCCTTCTTTCAAGACTTTTCTTTTTTGGGTTATCCTCTCACTTTTAAATAGCACCAAAGGTATTCAATACTGGCGTTTCCAGTTTGCGTAAATCTCTCAGCCTTACTGTTCTGATTTCCTGGTAAAAATTGGAGGATGTTTTATAAGGAGGTCAAATAGGTAACTCTGGAACAACAGTTTTCTCTGAAAATAGATGTACATCCTTCCTCACCGGGTGTCGCGAGCACTGAGCTGTGCAAACCACTCTGCACTGCTCTATTATCTTTCATCAAAGTACCTCTAAGTATTATATGAACTTTTAGTCTAGTTTTTTTGATTTGCTAGAGTTTTTCAGCTGCTATTATGTTATGAACGGGGATAATAATTTGGTTTTTTTTCCCTTTGCAGTTGTTTCCTGTCTTTGCTCCTGGTGGCAGCTGTGGTTTGGAAGATTAAACAAAGTTGCTGGGCATCGCGACGAAGAGAGGTTAAAATGACAAAATTGAATGCTATCTCTTAAATGACTTTTTTATAGTTCTTCTCTCTTGTATTTATTCACATATGCATACCATTAACCTTCAGTTGAGGATAAGCTCCACTAATCTATAAATGCTTCTGTTTAGGGATTTGTAATAGTGTACTTTCGATTACAGTTTCAGTGACAAACGATTTTATTTTAGTATCCTGATGCTGCAGTTTCTGTGAAGAACAAAAAAAACAGGGATGAATGTCCTACGATCCCAGAACTTGGGTTCTAGACAGCATAATACAAACCCACCGCCAATTAGGAGATTCTTTGCATGTTTTGAAAGAGGAAGTTTCTGCACTGAAGCTCTGAACCACATTAGCTCCCACTTTAATCTGTTAAAAAAAAAAAAAAAGGTTAATCCCCTTTTTCAGATTAAAAGCTTATCTAAATGTTTTGGGGTTGTTTTTTGTTTTTTCACGGGAACATAGTAGCGTAAAAGAAAGGTGGGAGAAACCATCCATGATTTGGAAAGCTCTAGTGTGCTACTTAAAAAGGCAATTTGCAGTGCTAGAGCTTTCTCCTCTTCCCAACTTTTTATTGTTTGCAGCATGTAAAAAAGTTTGTGCTTTACACCCCCCAAAATACAGTTCCTGCTTGTTTATCCCTGATGCATTTGGTGATTATTTTTTTTTTCACCACCTTTTTTTCCTACTTCTCAATTGAAGCTAATTTGATGATGCACCCGAAGCGCTCAGGGTGACCGAGACAGGACGGCCAACATGTCGCTCAGTAGCATACAGAATGTGTCCTTATTTCTCATTTTTTGTCTTGTGCAATCTATTTACTTGTGTGCAAAATGGGAGAAGCCAGACTTTATTCAAATGAGTCCGTGTGCGCTTTCTATATGTAAGTGTGTGTACGGCATCATTCGAGACTAGATCTCGTTTCCTGAGCAGTGAGATGTTTCTCCCCTGCTTTTGGATTTTTGGGTGCAATCTGCCCATACCCACAGATTTTCCTCTCAGCTGTTCTGCTGGGATGAAGCTCTTGGCAGCTGCAGACGCCTTATAACTGTTCTGTTCGAGGGTGTTTTATTAATACGTAGTAGTTGATCAAGAGAATCCTGGTTTTACAGTGCTGAAATTCTGTGCAAGTACCCATTTCTTGAATATCTTAAAAAAAAAAAAAATAAAATCTGTGTCTGGTTATACTTTCCAGTGCAGTAGCAGGAATAGTATAAATTTATTCCATCTGAGGATCTCCTTTCTAACGATAAAGCAGGATGATGTCTGATAACTCTCTTCCTCTATTCTCTCTTTCTGCTTCCGATGTTTGTGCTCTTACTAGTGAACTCAAATGCATAATATAACCAGAGGTTTTAAAACAGATAACCCTTAATCTTTGAAATAATTTAAGTCTTTGTGCTTTTCTGTATTCTCTGAAGAAAGATAAATTTTGAGTAGGGCAGCTGGTTTTTTCCTTCTGACTTTCTTGGTAAGAAAGCGAGCTGGAGTCGGCATAACATTCCCTGTTGGCTCGTGAGGTTAAATGTTATCTAGGAATGTATAAGGAATATAGACTGAGAAGTAAATACTGTGCTTTGGAGCTCAGTTGAAGTATTTCAGCAGCAGCCTAAATGAAAAATGTCTCTGTAAATTAAGTTATTTCATACTGATGCATGTTTTAAGGAAAAAAAAGCTGGAGCACTAGCAAAGTGTTGGCGTATTTTAGTCTTAATTTCAGTTGGCATGCGTGGCTATTTGACAGGCAGTTCATCAGTGTGGGGTTTTTTTCCTGGCAAATTCCTGTCTTGTGCTGTTATTTGTCTTGCTCCTTTACATCTAGTGACTCTGTCTTGTGGTTCATTGAGCTCTGCTGTTCCGTTCCTCTTTTGTTAGAAATACTTGTAAAACTTGAGGAAACCTTTTTAAATCTGTACTGTGCCCTTATTAGATGTAATAACACAGACTGTCTCCAGACACAAAAGTCTGCCCCAAAATTCTTTGACTTTTTTCATTATCTAAGATTATTTTACAGCTTGCAGGGTTTGGTTTTTTTTTTTGTTTTAAATGTGGACTCTCAATAAATCCTAACAAGGCTCTATTTAAACATTCCTAGTTAAAATAATGATTAACAGCGGTTTGCTGCACTGCAGGTTTTAAGTGTGCACAAGTTTTACCCCTCTGTTTTGAGGATGTTTCTGGAGCATCTGATTTTTAGATTTGCCATTCTTCCTTCCTTCGGAAGTGGCTGCTCTCTTTGGTTTTCTCCATCACCCTTCCAGGAGGCTTTGGTCACAGGGTTTACAGACTGGACTGGGAAAACCAGATTTTCTTTTATCACTTTTTTTTTTTCTCTATAAACTGCTGACACAGTTGAGGAAGGCTACCTCCTCCACCTCCTCCACCATATTACAGTTTAGAGGCTGGGTGAAATGAGAGGTGGTTAAGCAGCAGCGGCAGGACACCCGATTCAGCCAGCAGATCGTAAGCTTTAAGTTAATATATGCTGCAGCCCCGGAGGAAGATATTTCTCTGATTTGGGCTGTATTTTTAGAAGTAATCAAGTTACAGTCGCCTGTCTCCCATGGGTTGTGCCGTAGTAATTCTGCACGTGTTCTCTAATCTTCACCCAAAAGTAAGTAAAATATAATGCAATCTGCAGGTAATTCCTAGCTATCAATCACTTCTGCTTCCAGTATAAGCATGGCAAGTGCCCGACTTCTTATCGCAGTGCAGGGGGAGAAGGAGATAGCTGAAGCTTAATCTGAGATATATATAGGACAGAAAAGGGAGTGTGTTGAAAGGTCTGGTAGTCAAAATGATTCAGACAATATTTCTTGGAAAATGTGCTGGGAGAAGTTGTACGACTGTGCTTGGTGTGTCAGGTTAATGGAACAGAGCAGCGTCATTTGATTGAAACTCAATTTGCATTACTCCTTACTGAGAAAGCAGTGTACTGCAAATCCAGAATCTACATCAGGATCTTGTAAAATAGATAAGATTCCTCTGACTTTTTTTTTTATTTCTACAGCTAATCCTCTTTGACCAGCTGCCTGCACATCTCAGTGCTGATGTTCCTCAGCCTTAAGGCTAAAGGGTCTTCTGGGTGTGCAAACACGGCGTAGCAAATGTATAGTTGGAGGAGAATGAGTTTGGAGCACTGAGCGAAAGTTCAGGCCTTCAGAGTATAAAACTTGACCTGAAATAAAAATGGGAACAATTTGTGTCATATCAGGCATGGAGGAGATGAGATTGTAAATTGTGTGTTTATTCCTTCTTCAGTGAGCACCAAGTTTAAGTATCTTCAGACATCTTAAAGAGGGAAAATGGAAATAAAAAGGCAACTTTTACGGAAGACTTAGGATGAGGTGAATGACATGAGGAAATAGGGGTAGGAAACCTTTCTATCTTCTCTCTAGAAAACAGCACGTTAAATGTGTCAAGGCAATAATAGAGAATAATGCACTAAATAAGAGAGTGGCATTAGAAATGTAACATGCTCATCTGCTGTCATAAATTTCCTGTCCTGTTGTTTTATTTTAGCATCCAGATCCTATTTTCTTCACCCTCAGCCTGCTTCATCTCCTCCACTTTGAGCAAGAAATAGCTCCTCTTAATGTTTCCAGCCAATGGAGCGTGGGTAGCGATTTGGCCATCCCGGTGTAACTGTCTGCGTGAGGGTCAGCTGCATCGCTCTCCGTGCCCCGTCGGGGTGCGTTGGGAGCATCAACGCCAAGCGTGTAGAGATAATTGAATTGGGGTGTCTAGAGCTCAGCTGCACCCTTAACCTGCATAAAATTGTCTACATTTTTTCTCACCAAGACTATCCAGGAGTGAACATTTTTACTCTGTGCACTGCCCAGCTTATTCAGGATGGGTTTTGTGTATTGATTTCCTGCAGGGATTATCCTTCTCCTTTCCGACCTCATTGCTGAAACCTTTTTCTCTCCCAAGTGTACTCAAAGTGTAGCAGCGCTTCTTTTTGCACTGCCATCCTCTTCTCTAGTGTCCATGAACACTGAACACAAGTTAGGCAGGCGGTTTTCTGTGTTCATTTTTTCAGCAAAGACTTTCCGAGGGATGTGTGCTGCGTACTATTTATTGCCCTGCTTTTGTTTTCTTCCCCTTTTTTCTCTCACCTGTATTTCATTCACTTCTTATATCTTATATACAGTAAATCAGTATCTTCATCACTGCCTAGAGTCTCCAGTGACGTCTTGGAAGGATCTGATCTTGACCTTATGCAAGAACATTAAAAGGTCAGGTTACAAATGTCCCTAGATTTGGGCAGTCCTAGGTGCTTTGGAAGCCTCCTAAAAAAACGAGATGTGCCGGTGCTGAACTTTCCTGCAGTTTCTCCAAGCTCACAGCAGTCGTTTGGTATGTAGACCACCTTGTTCGATGGCACCAACAGTGCTTTTCAGGGTCTGTCAGCTGAGAAGAAAATTTTAACTTCTTGTTGGTGTAGTTTGTAGAAGACACACGAATTGGAGGAGTGAGAGATCACGGCAAACAGAGAACGTATGCAGAGGTCTGGATTACGTGGTCAGCGCACTTGGTTGTCTCATTACAGGGTGAAATGTAAACCTGTGTATGTATTTGTTTAAACAGTTGGGGTGAGTTTAGTTCCCAGAATACCTATTCCCTGGAAAACAGACTGACATGATGGTGGCTGTGGTTATTTAATAGCTGTGTGTAAGTTCCCAGTTCCTATGTTTGTAAGTAGAGTAATAAAAAAAGAGCAGAGGGTTACTACTGTGTGTAACCGGTTATTGGAGTCTTGTGTCCACTCTGGTCTCAGCAGTGCCTTGGGTGTTGCAGATGGTACAGAACAACCCTGCAGGATTAATTTGTTATCTGGAAGATAAGCGAGAGACTAAAGCATCACAAATTACTCATTTTATCCAAGGAAGAACATGTTCAGATTTGATGATGTGAGTCAGTGTCTGCAAAAAGGAATCGTAGAAGATCCATGATGGGTTGAGGGTCTTCTAAATGATCAGCCAAAGGCGTAACACCCAGTGTCTGCAAGCCAGAGTAAAAAAGTCAAAAGCTGTTCTGTTTTTTCCCTCTTTAATGGCCACGGTAGCAATGCCAACAACTTTTTTTAGAAATGTGGCTCTCGGATCAAAATTTAAGTGCTTTTGGAAGGATCTTTTCTAGGTCAGTCCAAGTCACATGCTTCTGGAAGTCACATGGTGCAGTTCAGTGACTCGTACTATGCAAGAGGTCAGATCAAATAATTGTCACTTTTTCCGCTACCCCGAAATTTAAAATCTATGAATGGGAACCAACTCATAGTGCCTGTAGGCTTTTTCCAAAATACAGATTCTGCAGTGATGTATGTGGCTTTGGTCACCAACTGGAGGAAATTATAGCAGAAATAAGAGATGCTCTGAAGAGGAAAAAACATCCCAAAATGTTAATGTTGACAAGAGATTCCAGCTCAGGGGGAAATTGATGGTCCGGTTTTGTTTGAACATGCTACTGTCACTTCCGTGCCTAATTGAGCTCGTCTCTGGTTGAACTTGCAGATGGCCAGTTACAGCCGACCATTTGCAGCTTTAATATGTCCGCGTAGGACACCGTCCTATCAGGTTGGCAGTCCCATACACAACGTTGGCATCCAAATGAGCTCTTCTCACGTGTTCTTTAGTGGTTTGCCGCTAGAGAACGAAGCTGGTTGTAGTATATCCCAAAAAAGGAACTGTTGGCCAGTATTTGCGATGATGATGCTAGACTATCAAGTCTAGGTCTAGGAGAGTTCGTAGAATCATAGAATCATGGAATGGTTTGGGTGGGAAGGGACCTTCAAAGCCCATCCAGTCCAACCCCCCTGCCAGGAGCAGGGGCATCTCCAACCAGATCAGGTTGCTCAGAGCCCCGGCCAACCTGGCCTGCAGTGTTTCCAGGGGTGGGGCATCCACCACCTCTCTGGGCAACCTGGGCCAGCGTTCTAATTCATCCTCGTTTAAAAAAAAAAGAGCCCCACAACTGTGTGTATAGTGAAGCCGTTCTCATTTCAGACTCCCAGGTCTGCCCCTGATGATAGGAATCGGTGGCGCAGGTATCTAATTTAGCTGTTTGGAACGATCAGGGAGAGAAGCAGCGTTGTGTAATTATGCTAGGAGAGCTTCAGTCAATCAAAGCGGTGCTCCGCTATTGTGTAATTATCTGATATTGGCATATATTTTAGTCTGCGTGTACTCTATACTTCTAGCCTTTTAAAAAAGAAATGATATCTTATTCTTCTTATTAAAGGTCAGGTTTTCTGTGCCCTCCTACTGGGCATGATTATGATGAATAACTTACTTATCTTAATCAGCCCTGAATTAAATATCTTCTGTCATTTCAGCATGAGGCAGCTTCCCAGCAGCTTTGCTTTCTGGTTTCTTATAGTTTTGAAGCGTGGAAATGCCTGTTGAGAAGCATTTGAACGTTAATTCTCCTCCTCTCTCTTTCAACGTTGCCTGCAAAGTCAGTTGCAAAACTAATTAGCTAACATTAATATATGCACTGCTCTAGGGGCTTAAAAACTTAATTTTCAGTGATGATGATGGAAGTGTCAAAGAAAATTGTTTGTTTGTTGACTTAGATGGTAATTAATGTAATTGTAGCTAAACGCTTTAAATCACTTATTTCTGGGACAATGTGTTTCATCTTTGTGGAATTAGTTTATTTTATAGGTTTGTTTCTTTGCCGATGCCCCTTTTTATTTTGGAGTAGGTAATTCCATTGACTTCTCCCCTTTCCCCCAAGGTCACCAAGTAACTAGAATGTAAAGCAAAGGTTCCCACACCAGAATATTTATGTTGCTTCGAAGTAATACGCGGTGATGCCTGAGCACCCATCATTGCTGGCTACGCAGACGTGCAGCTCCGTCTCACTGCTGGTGGCACCGCCACCAGGAAGCCCTCGGGAACCCCAGGAGCGTGGCGTCCCCTTCCCACGCTGGCTGTCACCAGCCTCCAAGTTGCAATTTTGGCAGATGTCAGTACAGGAGAGCTCGGGGGCAAGTCCTCCAGACAAGGTTTTGTAAGTCAGTCATGCCTGGAAGTAGGTAGTTGATAGTTCATGTGCATACGCAAATTTTATTTGCGCGCAAATGGGACAAGCCGCCTTCTGAATTAAAATGAAGCTCTTGGAGCAATCCAGGATGTGCAGGATGCCTGCCTACCGTTGCAGCCACTCTGCCCAGTCTGTTTTGGAATGGCAAGAGTGCTCTTCGTCCTGTGACTGTGTTCGGCAAGTGGACAAGTCGGAGCGGATACGCCTTGCTGGGGGAGCTTTGTTACCCTTAGCTTGGTCAATGGAACAAGACCTGTAGATATTTGATAGGATTGCATGTTTCATACATTGTGCAGAGCCTTGGAGGGTACATGTAACAGGACTGACACACTTTCATAACTTTGCAGAAATGATGCTACTGTTTCCTTCTCGCGCTCTGTTTAGTCTCAGTCGGGAGGGGATGACGAGGATTTCTGATTCCAAATCTTTACGCTCTGCGTGACAGAGGCGCGCACTTCAGCTTGATACAGGAAAATCCCAAATACTCTGTTCTGTCCCAATTTTTTTTTTTTAATTTTCCTAAATGTCTTAATGGTTTCAAAATAGAGGGAGATAGATTTAGATTAGATATTAGGAAGAAATTTTCTGTGCTGAGGGTGGTGAAACACTGGCACAGGTTGCCCAGAGAGGCGGTGGATGCCCCATCCCTGGAACCATTCCAGGCCAGGTTGGCCGGGGCTGTGAGCAACCTGATCTGGTTGGAGATGTCCCTGCTCCTGGCAGGGGGTTGGATTAGATGACCTTTGAAGGGTGCCTTCCAACCCAAACCATTCTATGATTCTATCTTCAGCAAAAGTAGCCTCTCCTGAGGATAGAACAACAAGCTATAGGTCCAGGAGGATCTGAATTTCAGAAATACGTTTTGAAGGATTTACAAATTTCCTGGGGAAAAAAAAACCCAAACTGGTAAGACTATTGCTCTTTTCTGGCTCCTCCTTTTAAAATTCATCTCCTTCAACTGTAGACTGGTGTAATGGTACCAGATGTCCCTGCTGATGGATCCTGCATCCCGACCTCTGGAAATATTTTACTGCCTTTCCTGTGGGATCCTCCTTGCTTTGCTTTTACTCTTCCTTAAAACAAAAGCTCATCCATGCTCGTTGTGCTCTTAGCACACCCATGGTTTTTTTCCTCCTTGAGTTTCTATTTTTTTCCTTCTCTCTGTTGAAATTTGAGATGAAATACTCGTGGTAAAACTTGACTTCATTACAAGTTCTTGATAGCGGTTTTGGTTCACTTTTTTCCAAGCCGTTCTTTATAAGGAACAAATAAAATGCAAAACATGCGACTTTCTTCTGGAAAAATCTACATCCTTTCATGGCTGAAAAATATCAGAGCCCCATCCCGAAAGGAACCGTAGCCCTATGCTCGTAAAAGAGGCTCTGGAGGGGGCAATTGCTGAGATGGATGGCAGCGGGATGGTTATACGGAGACCGGTGACTGCTTTATTATCGTGAATAAAATGTTCCGGCTTTTCTTGTCAGAAAACACAGCATAGGTTATATTAGTCAATTAACCTGCTAACCTGAAGAGCTGTTTTTCTTCTGCGGGAGAGCCTCCGCTACTGCACGGAGAGGTTTTCCTCAGTTCCTCCAGCGGTTTTTCCTCCCATCAGTAACGCACTCTTCATTTTGGGTTATCCATTACTCAGCACTTATGAACGGAAAGAATCGCTGGTGTGAAACGCTGCGTTTCTGCGCCGTTCGCTCCTGGGTCTGCACCTCTAGTCCTGGGCGCGATGAGATGAGCAACCTTGGTGGTCCCCCATCCTCCCTGCTTTTTTTCTCCTCCACTGTACACCGGCTGTTGAATTTGTTTATTGTCAGATTCTCTCGGTGTCTGGTTGCACCAAAACCTTCAGACATTTTTTCAACACTTCCCCTTCTGCGATTCCTTTAACTTGTGATTTTTTTTTTTTTTTTTTGGAAGGAATTCTTCTACTCACAGTAAGGGGAAAAAAAAAAATTATAAAAAAAAATCAATGCAAATGGATGTTGTGGAGGTTCTCACAGTTTGCAGTTCCTTTAATATTAAAGGGCAGCGCTGTGTTTGGTGTGTTCCGATACGCGCTTTTTGATGTGGTTTTATTGTAAGCCTGTCAAACGTTTTGCCTTTAAAATCCTCTTCAGGCCGAAGTGATTTAAAATATTCCCAGGCTGTCCTATTAGTTGTGTCATCTCGAAACCAAAGGTTTGCTGGAAAGAGTGCTGAGGTTCGTTATTTTAAATCTCAGAAAGGCAATCGTTAGGAGTGAGGGTAAGCCAGGTTCTGCAGTATCCTGATGTCAACTGCTGCTGGTTTCCAATGACGCGCTCAACGTCTTGGCTGGGGAAATGCCACAATTTCCCCCTTACAACATAAAATATTTAATTACAATCTTGACACAGCAAGCAAATATTGAAGGATATACACGTGCACAGGTTAAACATGCGCGGTGCATGCCTTGAGGGAAAGAGTGACATTTTAGTTACAGAACAGTTATTTCCCAAGTTTATTCTTCATTTGGGGGGGGGAATTGGTTTTCTGACATGACCTGTGCTACACCAGAAACTGATAGGAAAAGGATATTGTCCCTTAGGAATTTGCTGCTTTGGTTGCAGCTTGGACCTTTGGTTTTACCTGGTTTGGCCAATGTTGTGCTCAGAGAGACAACTGGCTTCGGGACAACCCCGAAAACGATGCTTTTCTGTGGCCAGCTCAGAAAACGAAGGCAAGAACATTGCTGTCAGCATTGCTTTTCCCACCTCTCGTGTTGTAGCACTCGGAGGCATCCCTGCCTCCGCAGCGCCGCTCGGGGTTTTGTTTCTTGAAGCTGCTATTGACTTCAGCAGGAGTCACGTTGCCAAATTGCACGTTTTCTTTCGCGAACTGAGCTTCCTTCGAAGCGCTAATAGCTTTCAGTTCGTAAGTCTCTTGGACATCTTCATCAGGACAGCTTGTTCTTGGATTTTAGAGCCATTAAACAAAGCGCTTTATGATAGCTGAAGGGGACAATTGCAGGAACAACAACCCAGCAATCTGTTTCGCACTTGCTTTAGTCTGCAATCTGCTGGTGTGCTTTAAATATTCGAAAACTCCTCGCCTTCTTTTACTCAAGCGTGAGTTACACACGAGTTTGCTTGCAAACGCATAGTACGGCTCCGTTTGTGTGAATTTGTTGGGTTTTTTTCCTTTGTGACAGTATCTACAATCTGCTGTGAGATGCTTTTTGGTTTTTTTTTGTTTGTTTGTGGTTTTGGTTTTTTGTTTTTTTCAGAAATTAAGGAAAACTTTGCCACTTGCATGGTGTGGCAGTGAAATTTAATTTTTTTTATTATTTTTATTGAACTGAGAAGCATACAGGCTTATCTACTGCTCCAAGCCTAGTTGCATCGTCCTTCGTGCTTTCCTGCCACCTTGCCTGAACCCCAGGCTTACTGAGACAGTCTTCCAGATTTCTACACACACAAAAAAAAAACCCCTAAAACTAAAAGATGCCTTGACAGAGAAAAGACCACAGAAGGTTTGTGAGTTGAGGCTAGTTTTGTCCAAACGAGTTGCACGCTGGATAGCAGCATCTTCCTTGCATCCCCCTCTGCTCTGCTGGCTGCGGGTTATCTGGGGCACGATGCGTTTTGTGGTGGTTTTTTTAGCACTTTTTGAGTGCTGTAAATGAGCACTTAGGGCTTGGAGTGTCAAATTGCCCGGAATTAAATGGGGAGACGTGGGTGGTGATGGTGGGAAGTATAGAGGGCATTGGGTGTGGCTCAACCGTGCTTAAAAATAAGAGTATAACCCATATTGCTGCAGTGAGTAGTCATGTTAAATGTGTATAGCAGCATACAAGTGGTTTAGGGGGTTCCTGCACTTAAGGATAATAAGGCTACTAGGTTGGTTTTTTTCTTACATGCCGTACAAAGTGGATGCCCCTTCCCTTATTAAACCGGGGCACCGATCACGTTGGACCCATTGCATCTGGGACTAAGGGCTACGGCTTCTGCGTCCACTTCCAGGTTGCGTAGCTTGCCGTTAGCGTTCAAGATTCGGCGCTGAAGCCAAAAAGAAGCGTGTCCACAGCTCAGCTAAAATTGAAATGATCTTTCCAGCCCAACTGTATAGGAAGTGTCTTTTGGTGTGTTAAAAAAGGGACCTGCGTCGTAACGCTTAAAGAGTACAATAAAAAGATGTCTTGTGGCAGGAAGGCTGGCAGAGATTTACCCGGGAAAATGTTTTCTGTTTTAAAAAAACATATTGCAACAAGGGCATACTTGCCACTTGATACATTTGCTGCGTTCAGAAAGGAACCAAACAATAAAAAAGCTGATTATTCAATAGACGCCTGACAGCATTTTGCTAGTGCTGTTATAAAAAATCTCAAGTTCCTTCTTACGGTAGTTACGTACTGCTGCTAGCTTGATTTTCCAATGGTTCCCACAAATCCCATGGAGTCCTGTCATGCCCCGGACAGGTGATGACAAACAGCTAGGATATCACAGCTTAAAAAGTAAATAACTGCTTTCTGAAGACTTAAGCAGATGCATTGTACCTCACACAGGAGTCAGGCTGGGACTGTGCGGTGCAGCTTTATTTGCAATAACTTGTTAAGTTGTAGTGATGTGAATATTTAAAATTATCTGTCGATACCATTAAGCCTGTTAAAACACCAGGAGGTTATTTTTCCATATTCATTTATATCCCTTTCTATTGGGTAAAACCTCTTAGATAGATATTTTTTTTTCCATCTTCGAGTTGGAACACAACGATAATAATATTTTTCTGTTTATTAAATTAGCAACTACTCCGTGAGATGCAACAGATGGCCAGTCGCCCCTTCGCCTCCATCAACGTTGCCTTAGAAACAGATGAAGAGCCGCCAGATCTCATTGGGGGAAGCATAAAGGTGAGAGCTGGTGCTTTAGGACGGTCCTTACCGCAATTCATCATGGATGCTTGTTTGCAAGTGTGATTAACGCCGTAATCCCAAATCCTCTGTTTGTTATATACCTGCACGAAACCCTAAGTCCGGGAGGGCCAACAGATATCGATTTAATTTGCTTTTATCCCTTCAGGTATGCATTTACAACTTTTGGGCTGCTTTAGGTAAAAGATACAGTTTGTAGGGTGCGAGATTTTGTATTTGCCTTGTTAGTTTTTATATCTTGTAATAGGGAAGAATGCAGCTTTACACGGTAGAACATTTGGCTGAAAATAGCTATAGGTGCTGCAAATAGAAGCCATTTTTCTGTCGGATCTGAAAGCAAACAGGAATATAATCGTGTCTGTGTACTGTAACGGTACGAACATATTTCTGATTATAAATATGGGTTCAAATACATCTTGTGATGGGCAAATAGGAGCGTGGAGAAATCATTGTCGTGCACCAAGTTATTTGCTGTGTTCCCTCCAAACCTTTAGTCCCAAGCTTGAATGATTCCTGTGATTGCCCCACATTTGAGCGCTTCGTGAATTAATTGTTACCTTTGCCTGAAATCGGGGATTATCGTCACTGTTTTGCAGAGGGGAACCTTGGAGTGTACTGAAAATAAAGTCAAATTTGCAGAGGCACCCAGTAATTTGGGGTAATGAGTGACTGGGCAGCTAAGCCTGCCTGTCTCTGGGACCACTCCTTGGAGGCTCTGAGTGGTTCTTCTCCCCACTGGCTTTCGTTTGACTCAAAATAATTCAATTTTTCTGAGTTTTTACAGTTTCTGTACTTGCATTATGAGGATGGTAGGCACTGGGAGTCATTAGCCGCTAATAGCTCGCGAAGGCTTTGAAATACATGCTTGTAAAATTGGATTGTCACTCTGCAAATTGGAACGAGCCTTTTTTCATTGCTTCATCGAAGAAACCGTGGGATATGTATGGATGTTCCCATCGGGCTGGAGGCGGATTTGAGAGGCTGTAGGCTGGCTGCTGATGTT
Organism: Chlamydotis macqueenii; assembly: GCF_036417535.1. Taxonomy (NCBI): domain Eukaryota; kingdom Metazoa; phylum Chordata; class Aves; order Otidiformes; family Otididae; genus Chlamydotis; species Chlamydotis macqueenii. The sequence continues at coordinate 82,364,125 of NC_141559.1, forward strand.
TTTGGGTTACAGTCTGTATGTCTCGGGACTCTTCCCTTCCCCTCTTCCCATTTTCTGGAAGTAAGCTGATTAAGTGCACCTCATCTGTAGGATCAGACCAGAACAAAGCTGTCCTGAACTTTCTGATCTCTGACAAATTTGTCTACACTCATAAACCACAGAGGAGGTAGTAAACTTTGGCTCTCTTATGTTCTGATTAGTTTGTTATTTCTCCCCTTGTTCAGCTGGCAGTGCTTTTTCCTTTTTTATTTGTGCTTTGTTCTGCAATTTCTCCTCCATACCTCTCTGCTTTTTTCTTTTTTTTTTGCCTCAGTTGCTTCTTTGATTACAGGAGTGGTGAACTCTTCTCTTTTGAAGTGCTTCCAGTGCACTCTTTCCAGTGCACTGCAGCCAGGATTTCATCTTTCTCTTCCTGGCAGCTAAGCTTCCTTGCTTTCCCGTGTCTGCCGTCATCTTCCACATCTCACTTGCCTGACCTGCTCGAGTTACTCGGGAACGGATGAAGAAGCCGGTTTTAAGCGTGATAAGTAAGACTGTGGACAGATGTCCTTTCTTAGACCCAGAAATTGTTACCAACTGCTAATTGCCCTCTGTTCTGGTAACTCGTACAAATGTTTCTTAATCCACTTCAAGCATAAATGAGAGAGTCTGATTCAGGCAAACAGCACAAACCTTGTACCGTAGCCTGAAGCCAAGTGGGGAATGTGGACATGGATGGTTGTGCCAGCAGGTAACTTCATCTGCTGGAGGATCTGGGTGCAGAACAAGGATGCCTTTCCATGACAAGGAGGGTCACTGAATTTTGGGAGAAGGTTATGTAGGTTTTTTTTAATCATCTTGGAGAATTTGGAAAGAGGAAAAAAGTATCTATAAACATCTGGAGTGTTTCAGCAAAGTTCAAATCACGTGGAGAGGAGGCTCAGGAAGCTTGTGGGTTGTGAGCAACTTAGGGAATGACCCTTCTGAGATAGTCTGGCCTGTTGGATGCTGCACAGAAATGAATTTAAATAGAAGTGAAAAAGCAGTCTCTGTATCCATGGGGTCAGCTTCGGTTTTTCTCCTCATCCGTTTTGCACCTGCATGGGAAAAAAATCTCTTAGCAGGAGGGAGCTGCAGGAAGACGGAGTGGGACGATTCAGATTTGTAGAGCTGCATTTTTCTTTGGTTTTTGTGTCTTCTTTAATTATTAGCCAAGAAAAGAGGGAAGTGCGGCTACGTTGTTGGACTGTAAGCTGTTCTCCAGTTGCTCTGCCATTCGCTGTGTCAAAATTTGAGACCCTTCCTTTTAATGCGAGAAATGCAGACTCTCGTTATCATAAACGCATTGACGTTTTTCTTTCCCCGTGTGAATCAAAGCCTTTGGTTAATAACGAGTTTATTGGAGGGTTACAAAGGAGAAGTGGAAAATGGGACGTCTTGTCTGCAAGAGATTTATTTCCTTTTCCATTGTGCTTGGCCAATTGGCAGCCAGTGTCAAGCCAGTTCCATCCTAAGCTAATGTTTTCCAGCTGGACGGTATTAGAACCGTGTTTTCAATTAGTATTTTTCCTGGGGTGCTTAGAAGTAATAGAAAGTGATTTACCTGCAGGGAAACTATTCATATTACAGTCTGCAGCTAGGCAACACGTAACTAGCTGCTTTGGTTTATTTCCCACTCAACAAATACCCGCTGGATCACAAATCTACCACTAAATTTGCTGAGTTATTACAAAATCCGTTGGCTTTTCTCGGCAGCTTTTTGTGCGTTTGGAGATGCTGCGTATCGCAATTTTTTTCTAAGAGTATTTAACATCCCTAGGCATCTGGGACTCATCCAAGTGTCTAAACTGGTATTACCGTAACTCAGGCTTTTTTAGGTCTTGTTATCTAATTAGTCTAAGTCCTGTAGCCCTATGCAGCCATTCTTAGAAGAAGCTTTCCCGAAGGAATTTGGAAAGTTTATAATTTTGACATTGATTTCCAGGTATCTTGAAGCTGGTAAAGGCATGAAGCTAAGGCTTGTCGATTCTTGGGAAAAACACGTAGACGGCGTAGCAAGGAAGCGCTTAGCTTGAGCAAAACACCTAGAGGATCAACAAGAAAATTGTTACATTAGAAAAATTTATCCTTAAGTTGGAAAAAAATCGTCTTGGAAGCTTTTAGAGGATTTGAAACACGCTCTTGTAAAACGGAGCGTTTGCCTAGTAGAGCTGGTCCGTAGAGCAGCCTTTGCTGTGCTGCGTTTAGGGATCCGACGTGCGAAGCCAGTGCTAAGAGGTGAATATTTTTGTATCCGTGATGCTGTCCACATCTGTAGTTGCCTGCATGGAGTGAGAGAAGTTTTTGGTGAGCAAAACCCTTGTGACGTTCATTTAGCGTGTTCTGTACCTTCATGCCGACGTGCATTTAATTCTGCTGCGTTAAGCTTCTGAGGGCAAAATAGCTTCACTGCAAATCTTTAATCAGACATCAGCTCGACCAAGCTGGCTGATTCCTTAAAAATAGCAGAAAAATTGATGGAAAACAGCATCTCGCTCTAGTAATTAGTTTGCTTTGTTATGGAAGAAAGTGCTGTTGAGTGGTTTAAAGGCTGCCAGAAGGTCCCATCTGTTCAAGAAGTACAGAGATGAAGTGGTGGGCTGATTTAGGAGCGGGCAAGGGATACCACAGGTTGATATTTTCAGTCTGCTTATATTTCGCATCTGAGTGGTGCCCTTGTGAAATTCCTTTTCCATTGCAATGAAGTTGCAACCATCGGTAAGGAGGTGAGAAGTCAGAAGTGCTGTGCCGGAGGGCAATGGGCTTGGGGAAGCTGCAGGGGTGCTGGGATGCTGCGGTGAGGAGTGATTTGAAATGAAGCGTCGTCCAGCTCCGTCGCTTCTACGGGACAACTTTGTCTTAATTTTCACGTGTAGCTCTGAGCCCTGCTAAGTCGGGCTGTGTCATGCAATGAGAGCAGTTCAGTGAAGAACAGCTTAGGGCCGAGGAACTGATCATTTTTAGGGCTGTTATCCTATTCTGGTTGTCACTCTGGTGACTCATTTCCCCCTTTAGTTCACATTTTACTGACCCATCATTAGTCCATCAAATTTATTGTGTGACCCCTTCCCAACCCACTTCGCTGCCAATGGGCCGGGTTAACGTAAGCGCGGTGAGCACGCCGTGCCACCGAGGTGAGGCTGGGAGTCCTCATGCAGGCAGGCAGATTTGGAAGGATGGCAGGCTTGAGCTGTGATAGACAAAAATAGAAATAAAATAAAAGTAGAAATGACCAGGCTATCGAGAGGGAAGCGGAACAGGTTGGGGTTTTTCAGAGATGGTATAAATAAGCTGAAAGAGAGAGTCGCTCATTATCCTTAAAAGGATGATGGTTGGAAGAAGGGGATGAAATTGAGAAGGGAAAACATAAACTGAATAATCTTAATCTGATGTGGCAGTTGCTGGAGATGGCTCACACGCAGCCTTCCAGGCCGGAAAGGCTGGGTTTGTTTCGCTTCATCTGTCTGACGCGGGCTGCTCGGGACGTGCGCTTGCCTTTCGAAAGGCAATTTGATTTCTAATGTATTATTTCTGGGCTTTCTAGCATTTGCTGGTTCTGGGAGCTTTTCCTCGCACTAACGCTAAGGCGTTGGAAGCGTGTCAGCGCGTAGCTGTCTCCTCTCATCGTTAGCAAAAGCATTTCTGCTCATTAGGCTCGGTCCCTGTGCGCGCGAGCGGATAGCAGGAGCCCTCCCGTTGCATCGGGATGACGAGGGACATGCGACGAGAAGCGACGTATATTGTATTTTATATTTGGTGGTAATTCTGCCCGTTCTGGCTCACTTTCTAATCCATGGAGAAGTGTTTGACCCCTTGGAAGGAGCACCGTGCCAGACGGAGTTGCCGGTGGTAGGAAGGGAGCGTTACCTGGGCAGCCGAGGTGCGTAAAACAAATTAGCTGCTCTGGAATTGCATGTGGTCCAGCTGTGATCCCTACTGCGAAAGCAACAACGAAAATACCTGATAAAACCTTCACCTAATGAATTATTTCCGGTTAACTAGTGCTGAGTACCTTGTTTTGATTTCTGCTGCAAAATTAGGGACTTGGGGGAAACTTTTGCCGCGTCCATAATATCATATGGAATAGAAATATTTGGAAGGGAGCTATCATGAAATCAACAGGGAGCCTGCCTTGTATTTAGGGAATATTTGGCTGATAATTGAGGTTTAACTAGTTTTAGATTTGAAGACCTAAGTTTTGCAGCAGGGTGGACCCTGATTTTAGCTGATAAGGAGGAGGTTGCTGGAGGGAGAGGAAGGAGCGCGAAGCTTCCCACAGGAGATGGTTTTTCTAAGCCCTTTTTTCCCCTCTGGTGCAGTGTCTCTTCTGACTGAAGTACTAATAACACCAGCAGCTTCTCAGAAACGCTATCAGGGACCTGTTTGCATTCCTTTGTGCCAAGTACTTGTTTTGTGTGCCTTGTGTTTGCAGTCTTCATCCAACTCTCCTATTTCAATGCTTTTTTTACTGATACTTTTTCATGTGCCAAAGCCACCCAAGTGGTCAAAAAGAACCAGAATTGTCCTGTCTCTTCACCCATACAAAATCAAAATAAATATCCACTGTGGACCATGTATATTTTGCCCAGATTTGCCACCCTCCATCCGTCCCATCCCCTCCCCAGGGCATCAGCAGGGAATTGAAAAAGACGGGCGAGCGTTGGCTTACGTGAGCGGCGATGCTCAAAGCTGTGACATGAGATTTTTGTCGTTTCAGGGTGACTGCTTTTGAAATACAAACTTGCCTAGCGAAATCCTTTCTTTCACCGAGGCCTGGTGTCTGTGTTTTGCTGGATTGACAACGTGCATTTTAAAATAGAAAGCAGTGTGGGAGCAAACTCAGTGCCCCGTGAGGCCGGTTTGCGTGTGTGCTCCCAGTTAACGGTAACTCAGGTTGCTCACGTCTGTATTTTCCATTTCAGACCGTTACCATTCATCTAAGGGCTTGGATACGGTTTTTATTTAGTTCCTCACATACAGGACCCCAACGTTGGGACCAAGTCACGAGCAATGCGTTCCCCAGCCCATGTCAGTTCCAAGGTAGATATCAGGGACAAGGTAAATGTAAATTGTTAATCTAGGCTCGTTTACTGCAAATTAATGCTAAAAGTTCATTCATCTCTGTCTTAGAGGACATACATATTACCCTGAGAATATGATTTTTAAAACTTAATGCTCTATTTTTTATAGAAAATTGCTTGTAACTTATTTTAAAAATGTTCAGTCAGCTTTTAATGGCACAATTTAAAAACTTGCAAATGGAATTTGACCCTTTTTCTAGAGAGTGCAATCATCTGAAGAAGTGGAATCAAATAATAAAGTTGAACTGTTTCAGTAATGTTCTTCTTCCCTTCTCCCCCATCATCAGATTTTTCCTTTATTTGAATTTCCTTACTGGAAATTGAAAACCATGTAAGTGTTATTTGATCAAGCCACAGAAATATGTTTTCTTGTTAAGGAAAAAAAATTCTCTACAGTATTTTTTTAATACATTTTGAAAAGCAGTATGCCTGCAGTGTATTACAGAACCTAAATAAAATTGATGCTGTGTTTTTTAAATTGCACAAAGTATTTATTGTTCTAGCCATTAGTTTTATGTGACAGATTATTAACCTTTAGAATTTGTCGAATATAAGCAGCGTAAATAGAAATAATGAGAGGAAATTAAAAAAAAGAAACGTTTAGGTTGAACATCACGCAGTTCAGCTTGATTTAGCTGTGAAATTGTCTCCCAAGGGAGCTCGTGGTGCACTCCACACCTGGGTCACCTAAAAATAGCCTGAAGTCCAGGAAAATCCCGTTTTTGTGTAGAAAATCCTGCTGGAGAAGGCAGACTAATTAGATGACCCAATAGATCTCGTACTGCTTTAAACATCTTTGACATTTACATTTATTCCTAGTTGTGAGGACTTTTCTCAACATTTCCGTTGAATGGTGGTCTTCGTCCACCCGCTCCAGCAACGGGGCTCTGCTCTCCCCGCTGCGTCCCCATCCCAGTGTGAGACTCCGCTGTCCAGGCGCCGCGCGTAGCAGTCGTCGAGTGTCTGAGGGATGCACCTGATTTGCATAGATTTGAATAATGTCTACTTTATTGTGCCGTTGAGCCTTCAGTAAAAAGGAATTGCTTCTATAATTTAACAATGGCTTTATCAAAACACGCTAAATGGAAGTCTCTGGCAGAGGCTGGTTTTAACCATCTGATGCAAGGTGTTACGAAGTTTGGAGATCTGCGTATTTTATGGTTTTTTTTAAGTGGGCCGTTAAAAGCCACCTGTCAGACTGAAGCACGAGCATTTAGAATGACCTGATCTCTGGTTCCCAAGTCTGCTCCAAGCTTTCTTGCAGAAAAGCAACTTGGATCCACAACAGGAGTGCTCAGAAGCCACGGAGGAGGTGCTGCAGAGATGGGGAAGGAAAGGAGACGTCAGGTCTTCTTAAGACTCCCCATGAAAATTCAACTTGATGAAACCAACCAGCTTCTCCTTAGCTGCTTTGCACCATGGTAGCACCTGCACAGAATCATAGAATGGTTAGAGTTGGAAGGGACCTTCAAGGGTCATCCAGACCAGCCCCCCTGCAAGGAGCAGGGACATCTCCAACCAGATCAGGTTGCTGTAGTCAAAACACTCTCATGTCAAAACATGAGCAGGCTCACGTCAAGGTCAACTTGCAATCAGGATAGCCCTTAAATCTTAAATTGCTGGTTGAATTACCCATGTGTTTCCTCCCTGGCTGCAGAATACGGTCCCCGGGCTCCACCGCCGGCTTGCTCCGTGTCTCGCAGAGGGCACGGTGTGCCCTTCACTCCCACTTGACCTCTTGCTTGCATCAAATTCATAATGCCCGTCACTCGGCATGTGAGTCATTTCATCAGGCTGCGCGTTTGTCTCTTGGCCTGGCGAGCGCGCGCCTGGAGATGAGATGCAGTGTGAGTCACAGTTCAAAAAGCAGGTGCCTGAACTGCTGCTGTCAAAAAATAAATTTGCAGGACTTGATTCTTCATGCTGGTTTTTTGCTGTTATTAACTGCAGCGTGTCGCAGGAGAACGGCTGGTTTTGATGGACAATAGGCCGTTTTTTCCCCTTTTGGATTTAAGATTGAGATTAGCTGCAGCAAGATGATCTTGTGCTTAATGTGTTCCTTCCAAATTAGCTTGCAACTGCCTGACAGATTTTGGATGCATCATTATCGGAAGTCTGCCTCCTTGTTTTGCATAGTTCATAGAAACAAAGTTCCCCATGCAGTGAAATTTTAACAATTTTTTACCAACGTTCAGCTTTTCTAAGCAGGTTGACAAGGGAAGGAGGGAGGCTCAGAGGTATGTCTTCTGCTCTCAGCTCTCTCTGGTACATCAGATAGATTAAAAATTCCTGTGGCGCTGAGGATCAGACTCATCTCCATGAAATAACACTGAATTTTAGGTGTTTGTGTGGCTGGGATCTGCTGTCACTCGCTGAGGGACAGCACTGGCTGCCTCTTCGGGGCTCTTTCAGCACCGGTGACACCTGAGTAGGAGCTCCTCATGGTTCAGAGTGGGATCAGGAAGGCAGAGAGGAGAAAGACATGTGACCTTGAGGAGCTAAATAAAAATCCCATGGAAAGGGAAAGATGGTGCCCACAGGGATTCATAATGAGGGTTCCTGCTGCACGCTCAGAGTTTGTGAGTTGGAAAGGGCAGAGGAGGAGAAAAGGTCCTTTTTGGGGCTGAGAGATGAGATCAATTACCCTCAAAGTTCCTTCAGCTCTGTGACTGAGAGCTGTATAATGAACCTCAATTCCTTACCATTTTATGATGTGCAGGAGGATCGAGGTGGGTTTGAATCCATTACAGAGGCCCTGTCAAGGCCTGAAATGCCTCTCAGGTCACCCGTGGTCCAGAGCAGCAGACGAGGCGGAGAGGGAGTGCTGGGAGAGCTGGAGAAGGAGTGTTTGTGTTCAGAGAAGGAATTCAGAGCGTTGCTCATTCAGATGAGCCAAACAAAGGCCGAGATGTACAGCAGGGTAAAGGCCAGGGAGGGGGTTAAGGCACAGAAGATGGATGAATAAAGTTAGGTGAGAGCTGAGGTTAGAAGAAGGTTTCTGGAGCAGAGTGCCTCTGGAAAGGTCTTGCAGAGGTGATGGCACAGGCTGAAGGTCTAACTGCTTTTAAAGCAGAGCAGTGCACTTTTATGTGCAGTCACCTGCATTAGCGAGGGGCTGGGTGCCATGACTGCGAGGAGTATTTTCCAGCTCTCCGTTCTATATATTGACGGGAGGATGATGAGTGTGCTGCTGAGCATCGCCATGACATTACGAAGCATGTTGATGTCGAGTTGCACTGAACACGTTACCCTGGGGAAGGGAGAGAGTTGTGGAGGCATTTTCATTAGAATCGCAGCATGGTTTGGGTTGGAAGGGACCGTCAAAGCCCACCCAGTCCAATCCCTCTGACAGGAGCAGGGACATCTCCAACCAGATCAGGTTGCTCAGAGCCCCGGCCAACCTGGCCTGGAATGTTTCCAGGGATGGGGCATCCACCACCTCTTTGGGCAACTTGGGCCAGGTCTCCACCACCCTGAGTGTAAAAAATTTCTTCCTTATGTCCAGTCTGAATCTACCCTCTTTTAGTTTAAAACCATTACGCTTTGTCGTATCGCAACAGGCCTTACGAAGAAGCCTATACCATGTTCCTTGTAGACTCCCTTTAGCTACTGGAAGGCTGCTCTAAGGTCTCCCCGGAGCCTCCTCTTCTCCAGGCTGAACAGCCCCAGCTCTCTCAGCCTGGCCTCCCAGGAGAAGTGCTCCAGCCCTCTCATCATCTTTGTGGCCATTAATCCCATAGGTGTTAAAAGCAAATACATTAAAATAGATTAGAAAAAATATTTTTATCTTGACTTGTTCGGTTGCTCCTTCATCCTTCTCTTCCCCCACCTCCTTCTCTACTTGGTCTTTGCTCCTCATTCTACTCAACACTGAGGATGAGCACGAGTGCTCGCTGTAACACCCGAGCACGGCGTTCCAACCTCTGGGATTGGGCAGAACTGTTCTATTAACAGTGGAATAAGTAAGGTGCTTTGCTTTCCTCAACCGAAAATAAATTGTCCTCGGTGCGTGCCCCCACTCACAGCCAGAAGTCCGTGGGCTGCATTTCTGCAGTTGCCTTCTCTGCGCTCTCCCCCTTACCTCCGGTAACCGAGTCGCCCGTGGGATATAGCGCCAGGGTGTGCTTGGTTGCTTTGTGGGAAAAGCATTATTTGGAGTTGGATCTCTTTGTTGGGGGCGGGGAGGAGATGAAGAAATCTGCAGCCATAAAGCAGGCGGACAGCAGCGTACGATGTTACGGTCTGTAGAATGTGCATTTATCTACCTTGCACAGCCTAACAAATTGTTGTTGCAATCATTACGGTAAATATGAGATATGAAAACAGTTTAAAGTTTCATTTTGCTTGCTGTCATCTCTTTTTTTTTCCTTTTATTGAGCAGCAGTAATTTAATAGCATTGTTTGACTCCTGATCATTTTTTTCAGCCTCGCGTCGTATTGAGTTTCTGTTGGACGTTTAAGTACAGTAGTACAATTTTCCTCCTAATGGAAAAAGCAATAATTATTTCATTAATACCAGGGTAGAATTTGTCCATACTAAACAAGAAATCAGAAAGCACTGAGCGTGTTGGGTAAAATATTGTTTCTCAGCTTTTTTTGCTTATGTGGAACAAAAGAAGATGCTCTCTAATAGCTGCACTTGCATCCTCGTTTACTGTTGCACCGTCTCCCAATGACGCTGGTCGCCTATAATTGTGTGTGAGCTCAGGGCCCAGCTCGGGTAAGAATATATTTTAGTTTCTGGGCTGTGCTGTTGCATTTTGTCTTTCTCCTGACACATTGAAATTAGCTGTGGATCACTCAAATAAAATCTTTACGGAAGTGCAGCGGGAAGGTGATGTTGGAAGACACTGGGGGTCAGCAAGGGATCCAGTTCCCTGCTCTTCTAGGGTGGGAGAAAGCTGGCTGCCCATTATATCTCCGTAGTTATCGATTCATATTTTATCTGAAAACTTTATTTCATGCCCATGTTTGTGATGTAAGTGTGAAATATTCGTGTTCGAAGTAAACAGGCTTCACTAATGCGTGTTAAGAGTAGTCCATCTCGGGGTACGACAGGTCACTGGAACCAGATCCAGGATCACAAACTGGTCCTCTGCTTTGCTAAAACCTCTGCTTTTCCATTTAAAAAAGGACAGTACCACCCAGTAGACTTTCTAAAGCACTTTCAGCTCCCAAAGCAAGCAGAACGTGGTCCAGATGGGTCTTGAAGACCGCTGGAAAATGAAGACAACCCCTTGGGAAAGAACAGAAGTGAAAGACAAAATTGGGGGAACGCAGCTTAAAGCAAACAATGGTGAAACAAAGCATGGTTTGGGGATAAATGTTCTTTACCGTGTTACTGCGTACAGTGCTGTGAAGGTTGTCATGCGGAGTTAAACTCTGGAAATGAAAGTTGAGCTTCCAAATCGCAGCAGGCTGATGTGCCGATATTTGTGATGCGCCGCAGCTGGGCTCGAAGGGAAAAAAAAAACCTCAGTCCTGTTGTTTTGCTAAGCTGCTCCTTTGTTAGTGGATTTAGGGAGAAATACAAACCTTGCGCAGTGCTTGACTTTTTAATAGCTAGATTTTTATTAAGTAAATGTGGTCTTTTGCGCTGACTGGGGTTTTGATTGTTACTAACGTTGGTTTTCACTTTGCTAGCTATGTGCTGGAAGTTTGCCAGGCGCAGAAGCGTGGTTCGTGCCCTGAAGCTTGTATGATCAGAGAGAGACGACGCTGGGGGAAGAGGGAGGGTGTACCACCCCGTATAACATTTGTTTTTTCCTCTTCCTTCCCTCGCTGCAGACTGTGCCCAAGCCAATCGCGCTGGAGCCCTGCTTTGGGAACAAAGCAGCCGTTCTCTCGGTATTTGTGAGATTGCCTCGTGGACTTGGGGGTATACCACCACCAGGACAGTCAGGTGAGGAATATCCTCGTCTCTGCTGGGTTGGTATTAACTCCGTGCCCCTTCTCCAACCTTACAGAGTCACCTTACGATTTCAGACTTCATCCAGTAGTAGCTGCTGTATCCTCACGGCAGCAGAGGACGTGCTCGGGTTATTTTCACCTAGCTAGCTTGTGCCCTGCTAGCTTCCCACCTGAGGGTTGATTCAATTTCTTGGCTCAGTTGACGGATGAACATTTGATACTTGGATTACACTTTAATTTGTGGCTGGGGAAAAAGAGACATCTGGTACAGATACTTTCCTAAGTAACTACTGTGAGCCTAACTTGTGTCCCAGTATATTCCCCTTCATTCCCAGCTCCATTTGTACAGAGACATCAGTCCTTTCAAAGCATCCATGCCCTCCTCTCGGCAGCTGCGGACAAAGCCATTTTCTCCATTCAGCTTAAGTTTTCCCTGTTCCCAGCCCTTTCTCCCTTAAACGTGCTTGCAGGGCACCAAGACACAATCTCCTGGGCAGTTTGTGGGTTTCTCCAGTGCCCGGTGAGCGTGCTGCAGCAGAGCATTAACAGAAGAGTATCGGCTGGGTTTGAGATGGGGTGGTTTGGCTGTGGGCTGTACCCAACTCAGTCCCAGTTGGCCAACGGTGGTTTGACTGTGGATGCGCTGGGAGGTTACAGAGATGATGGATGTCCGGGAAGTGCAGTGGAACCTCCATGCATGTGTGCTTTCAGGATTCATTCTCGCACATCTACTGGTGTAGAAGACACCTTCCTTTAATATTATGGGTTTCACGGCCACTTATTTCCAGCTTTTTCTACTACAGTAGCTTTCAATAAAACATGCAGTATTTAAAAGCTTATTTCAGAATAGCCGCTAGAGTTTAATCTCTTAAGCCAAAATGCTTTTCTAGTTTGCTTTTTTTAAAAAAAACTCAAAGAATTATATTCATTTTGTGGCTTGGAGGGTTTTTCCCAGCTGTGGCAGAAGGATTTGTTTCCGTGACTATTTTCTTCCGTGACTGTTTTGTCTTGTTGCCTCCAGGTCTCGCAGTGGCCAGCGCACTGGTGGACATTTCACAACAGATGCCAATTGCCTACAAAGAGAAATCGGGTGCGATACGAAATCGGAAACAGCAGCCCCCTGCACAGCCAGGAACCTGTATTTGATGCATGGACATCAGAAACTGTATAAGGTTTTAAACAAAATGGAAAAGTAATACCTAGGAGGAGGAGAAGGATTTCCAAGTTGTGTCACGAGAGACTAGAAGCACTCAGAAAAACACAACTTCCTTGAACCCAACTTTTTCTCTCATCTACGTGATAGTTGGCTTGATTTGACAACTGCTCCACTTAAGTTTTACTGACATGTGGCTTCAGATTGCTCCTTTGTTTTCTTTGAGTTGAAAGTAAAATGATTTTATTGCAGGTCCAGTAACATCCGATCGCCGCCATTCACGGTCAGTGTAAATAGAACAGTAGTCCGATATGAATGACACTCAGGTTTATACATGGAAAGTGCTTTGTAGTTCCTGTATTTATCAAACTGTACAAAAAGAACAAGATGCAGTGTTTACAGGTGTCAGCTCTCAACACATAAACACTACTATTAATCTTCAAAGCATCTTCATCCTTTGTTTTCATTTAATATTATATGTTTATTCCCTCATTATTTAAGTGGAACTCTCTTCCAGAAATAGCATTTTCGTAGTCATCGTGGTCCAGGACGTCAGGAACGCGAAGGCTGGGATGGTTTAAAGGCTGATGTCGCATGTTGCTCACACCGCGTGCAATACCTGGAGGAGTTGAACGTTGCTTTTGAAGGACTTAGTGTTTACATAGTCTTAACCTGCTTGGAGTACACCACACACAAGTGCCTAGACTTGAACAGATCTAGGGAGTGAGGAGACTGCTACACACATTTCTTTCTAACATAATTCTATTTCTTTTAAATATGTGTCTACACACACATACATATAGTCACCCAAGGCAATCTGTGTTCTTTGTAATATATCACGTCCAGTCAGGGGAAAATGACATTTTCCTGACCAACAAACCACTCAACCAGATGGAAATATCTAGAGGGAAAGTGGAGTTTCAATATCTCACAAGAAAACTTTTGGTTTCACCAGCGCTTTTAATAGAAGCAATTTGTGTTCCAGGTCAGATACATTATATTTCTTCTGATTTTCTCTCCCCATTTGGCCTCTTTCCCTCTCCCTTCCCTCCTGCCATTCTTCTGGACGAGAGCTGAGCTGTGCCGGGGCTTAGAGGCATCACTCCTCAGCAGTAGGATTTGCTCCATCTCCTTACAGGGGGTAAAAAGCAACACTCCGGGTGCTAGATCATTTGAGGATGAAGTGAAACTTCAAAGAAAAAGCAAGCAGAGCAGCTTTGGCCACAGGTTTGAGTTCTGCGTGATCAGTTACAGGTATTTCCCGTTGGGGTTGAACTCTCTTAGATGTTGAAGAAGGTGACTCATTGGTGAAAGGAAGGGACTCGCGAGCAGCAAAGAGAAGGCTTGGAATTTAGGGGAATGTATCAGACCGTCTGAAGTACTCTGACTGGTTGGGGTTGTGTTTTGAGGCTTATGGTGTTTTGAGGACGTAACCCGTCAGGCTGCGCGTGCTGGTGCCCGCTGTCCCCCTTGGTTCTGGAATGCGGCGCGGTGCCGGGGCCAGGCAAAGTGGTGATGTTGAAGCCGGTAGGCAGGTGGTACGGGAAGGTGCCAAACAAGGCATGTGATCGTTGCTTAATCACAGTGTGGTTTCATTCAGGTCACTGGTTTCTGATGAGGACATCTAGTCTTCATGGAACGGAGAAGTCGCAAATCGAGGGGAGCGAAGGAAAGTGCTCTTGAATCTTCTGGCCAGGTAGCACCCTTTTCCAAAATGAAACCCAAGTAACTGTGTCTTTTTTTTTTTTTTGTGCACGTTTTGATGATCAGTCACATATCAGCCACTCGTTTTGGGTTTTTTTTGTTTTTTAACCATATGTTTTGAAGAAGCTCTTTGGAGTGCAGCGGCATCACAATAAAGACATGAATTGCTGTGCGTGTCCCAACGGCGGTGATGGGGGACAGCCTCCTGGTTTAAAGACCGCGGTGGATTATAATTCTGATTTAATGCGTCGTTTAACAAATACAACAGGACTGCAGAAAAAATATTGAGGGGAAAAAATGCATTTTATATATATGTGTGTGTGTGTTTGTGTGTATGTGTGTGTATATATATATAAAATGCATCTCTTTCTAAACTAGAAATTTAAATGTCCTCTGGGGAAAAGAAATTATGGGAGGGAAAGGGTTGAGCTTTGCCTTTTAGAATGAAGGGGTTTAGGCAATTGAAGTTTTAGCCGATGCACAGATTACCTCAGACAGATTCATCTCCTGGAAATATTTTCTAACTTCCTATGTGTGTAGGGCTAACCTGAACTAGAGCAATTATACTGGACTAAAATCCCTCCCCTGTTATTACTTAATGAGTTTTCCATCGTGATGCGCATCCTCATGTCCAGAGATGTCTTCTTGCTTCTCCAAGACTTTTTTGGGGAGGAAAACTGCCAACCCAAATTGAGAAAGCTCTTGTGCTTTAGTCTCGATATTCAGGACAGTGCTTAAGCAGGTGCTTAAAGTTGTTGCTTAGGTTTTCCTGAACAGCTTTCGGCCTGGAGGGGTGATGTGTTTTTACATCAACAAAAAGATATAAATGTTTTTTTCCGCCCCTAGAGAGCTGGGTTGTCTGATCTCAAAAGCTTATGGTAGAGCGTGCCCAGAGGCGTAGCCACCAAGTTAGGTGTCGGAGATTGGAAGGACGAGCAAAAAAGGATCAAACTTTTGAGATTTAGCAGAACCAAAAAATGTAAATAGAGGAATGAGACTTATTTATATAAATAAAATGAAACGGCTCCTTTAGGATGTAGCTCTGCTCTGCATCTTATCTCCATACTGATGAGGGAAAAAGAGAACTCTCATACATAAATCTGCTGCAAACAGTTTCATCCCAACCTGAAGGTAAAATAGAGACGAAGGTGGGAATGGATGGGGGGAAGAAGAGTTGCTGGTGGTTTATCACCAGACCAATATCAAAAGTGAAGGATTTGTGGGTTTCTTTCTTTTGGAGGTGAGGGTGGGGGGGAAAAAGCAACGTGATTTCATGGGAGAATCTGTAAATACATGAAAAATAACACACCGATTTTGCACTTGTACATAAACTATACTGTAGCGTGCAGAACATGGAGAGATTTAATGTGTATATAAACCAGAAAAAAAAATATTGAATGTATTTTTGATGCATTTTAAACGATGTATGAGTTTTGTCTTAATAACTTCTTCATATGACGAGTATCCGATAACTTTCCAGAGCTTTAAAGAAACATCAAATTATAATTGTGGTGTCTTGCAGTATAAAGCAGGGAGGCATAACTTGACTTTTATGTGTTCAAACGCATTTCACTTAAATGTATAAGCCAAGTAAGACAGGGCTCTTCCATTTGAAAGAGGGAAAAACCCAACGCTTGAAGACAGGCACTAAACGGACTTAAAGCAGTCGTTACTTGAAGGATTAAGTCAGCAGTTTAAGGCTCTGTCATTAAGATTCTGCCAGTGATTTCCATTCAAAATCACTATTTTCAAGCGTTTATTACTGGCTGAAATTCAGCATGCAAGGTCTCAACCCTCCGAACGCTTTTATTCTTTGAGAGTAGCTTTTAAAAAAAAAAAATGAACAAAAAATCAGAAATGTTGTAGCCGTTTTATTCTAGAAAACAACGGTGCCATTGGATCTCCAAATAACCTCCATTTTTTTTTTTAGTTCACCTTTTTCCGTTCTTTTTAGCCCAGAATTTTCTCTGGACTGTTGTAGCATGAGTAGTGACAGGAGACCCTGCCACGGTGTGGATGTCGAATACGGGAAGATTCATGGGACACCACTTTTGAGTTACTGCCACTCTCCCCGGGCTTAAGACACGCTGTATTGAAATTGCCAAAATGAAGCTGTACGCGATGGGGTGATGCCTGTGAGTGGCGTAAAGTCGTAGCCCGTAACGTACCAAAATTTGATGGTGTGGCGCCGTAAAAGCGCGACAGCCCCGTAACCTGCGGAAAATCCAGCGCAACAAAGACGAGGGTGATCCTCCATCCTTAACAGCTCCCATGTTAGCGGCCGCTTTTTCGTCTCCGCAAGACCCCCAGTTAGAACCAGTAAAACCCTTTTCCCTCCAAAGAGGGATTTCCCGGCACTGAGCTTACAGGAAAGCCGAGAACGGAGCCTCCGTGCCAGGAGCGACTTTTAAACTCATCCATCCGACTCGCAGCGAGCTGCGGACGTCTCTTCTTTTCCCATTTTCATCTTCATTTGGGAATGCCCCAGGGGAAGGGGAGGGAGGGGGCTTGGGGTTTCGGATGAGCTAAGCTGCAAGAGCAGGTTGGGAGAGAGATTTGTGCATCTTCCATTTAAACCACGCACACGCGAGCGTTTGGGGACGTGGGAGCCAAGGGAAGGGAGGGCTAGGTGTGCGTTTCTCATTTTTGGAAGCAGTCTTGGCAATTTTAGTCAAATTCACGCTCTTTCTGTTGATAGCTGCTTGAATTAGATGAGTTTCCCACGGTAGGAATGCTGCCGTGATGTGCATATGCTGGTTTTTTTCTGCTTCGGAATCGGGTTTTGTTCAGTTTATCACTTTGTTCTAACACTACACATCGACTGTTTTTGTGCGTCTTCCAGGTACTGTAGTTCTTTAGACATTTCCTCTACGTTTATCCTTGACTCCACAAACCTCACTAGAAGAAAGAAGGAAAAAAAAAAAAAAAAAAAAAGTTGTGGAGGAGTGTAACATATGTCAGTCCATTTTTTTTTTTAAAAAAAAAAAAAGCAAAAAGAAAATAAGAGTTTTCTATTACTCTGAAATTTGTGCGCAATAAATGTTCTTTACACTAGGATCCTTTAATTAATTGTATTCTGGATTTTTTTTTCTTTGTTCTGTAATTATTTACGATTCTTATCTGTGTTCAGACTTGAGCGTAGTTTGTTAATATGTATAATTCAGCAGTTATTGCATTCATGTGTAAATATGAGCGAGTATTGTAAACTATTTCATTGCTGGGGTTTGTGGGTGTTATACATACACACATTTAGGACTGCAGTTTTTGGTATAATTTTTTGTATTGTAAAATAACAGCTAATTTAAAGCCGGAACGAGAAAATTATTGGGAGATCTGTGCATTTTAAATACAAATGTGAAGTACATGTATATAAATAAAAGGTAAATAATGCAAATCTTTCCTCTGAAATAAAAAGTAGATGATCTGGTTAAAATTTTTCCTCCTGCTTTTTCTTCTTCTTTTTTCCCTTCGTTTATTAAAATAGGGGGAGGAAAGAACTCAAGTTATTTGAAGAGACTTGTGGCTCTGGTGAGGGTGAGTTTCTGCCACGGTGGTGGCAGATCTCGGGGTGTTCCTGTGTCCCTGAGCAGGTTGCGTTCACCCTGTGCCGGGTACCAAATCTGGGAGAAGGTCGGAGGGCCGTGTCCTCCACCAAAGCACGGCGGTAGGCTGCTGTGTCCGCGTACCGCCCTGCAATCCCCCCAAACCATCACCCTCACCTCCATCTTCCCTAAGGTGTCTTTGGGAAGCTCTTGTCCCTGATCTTCGCCACAGCTGTCTCTGAAGGGTGGTGGAAAGGTGGAGCATCCTCACGAGGTGTCGGACTCTTCACTGTGGAGGAAAAGGGGTTCGTCCTCCACGCAGGTCACCTGGGATGGTGAGGGCTGAAGAGGGGATTTATTTGCTCCAGCCTCCTCGGCGCTGGGGTCGTGAGTCCTTGCTGTCGTGATCCAGTTGGTTTTTATTTGCTTCGGCAACTGTCTTGCTGTCCCAAAGCTCAGGACTTCTACATCTGGGGTTTTAATAAGCCCAACAGAAAATCTCAGCCTCTTCCCTTTCTTACTCTCACTGCTAATTTTTCCACTGAACCGCTCCTTCCTTTGAATCAGAAGAGAAAAAAATCTGACATCCCTGGAGCCTGTATCATCCAAAGTGTTTCGCTAATAATTTTGCAAACCTTATCAAGTCTTGGTGCCAGCTTCAGATGCACACAGAAGCTAGGAGAGCCAAGTCAGAGGTGACCTCTCCTCTCCCACCCCTTGGAAGCCGGCGTCCAACACACCCAGCATCCAGAAACAGATTCCTGCCGAGACGCAATCCGTCGTTCTCCATTTATTTTTATGTCGCTCCTCAGCTTTGAAATTAAGCACCGCTGAGTTGAGGCAGAGTTGAACCTGGCGTTGATGAGCCATGAAGGTTTCAGTCACCGCCCTCTCCCAAGACCGTTGTGCTGCTTCATCCCATGGCATTAAACTTGGCTGCAGAAGCCCAATTCTCCGAAATTGCCGCCGAGCGGAGCAGAGCGGAGCATGCCAGCCTGAAAGCACAGCGTGGTGCGTCCAGACTCGGAATGAAGTGGGCAGGGGCTGGTGGTTTTAAAGCTGGTTTGAGCTCGTTTTGGACAGCGGGATTTTTTTAGGAAAAAATTTTTTACAATGAGGGTTGTGGAACACTGGCCCAGTTGCCCAGAGAGGCGGTGGATGCCCCATCCCTGGAAACATTCCAGGCCAGGTTGGCCGGGGCTCTGAGCAACCTGATCTGGTTGGAGATGTCCCTGCTCCTTGCAGGGGGGTTGGACTGGGTGGGCTTTGAAGGTCCCTTCCAACTCAAACCATTCTGGGATTCTATGATTCTATAAAACGTAGAGGCATGGGGCTCTATTTCATCCCTGCTCTGATTTTTCCTCGTGTTGTCGCAAAGAAAAGAGATTTGCAGGGAAGGAACGGAGGAGGGCGTGGAGGCTCCCCAAGGCTCCGTGTACATCAGGACGATGCTCTTTGCTCTCACCTGTCATCAATGAGCGCAGGTGGGTAAGGAGCCAGAGAGGTATTTGCCATGCAGCTTTTCTTTCCACAAGACTTAATCATCTACGGAAAGAGGGGAGGCAATTTTTAGTCTTTACAAAGCAACAAATTTAATTCAACCAACCTCCGGAAAGCCTGGACTTTGGGTTAGACTGGGTGTTTTCTCCTTATCCAAGTAAAAGTTGGGGTTTGGAGCAACTCTTGGATGGGTTACACATCACTGGTTCGTAGTAAAATCGTCTATTGCTGTGGTGGGAGCACAAACATTTGCTTTTTTTCCCCATTAATTGGAAGAGGGGTGGAAAGAGAGATGTGCAAATGAGCCAGAGCTCCACAGCTAGCATGCTTACCGTTCTGGTGAAAGCAGTTTGCAGAAGTTTCCGTGTTTCTCCATGGGGGTTTTGGTTACTAAACTAATTAAGCAGCAACAAGGCAGAAACTGGGGTGGCAGAATGAAAACTCGGAGACATTTTCAAAGGTGTAAGAACAAGTAAGTAGGGGGAGATCTTCTAAGATGACCCATGGAACCTGCTGAGGGGTTTACAGGCTGGTGGTGGTGCTTCAGGACCCGAGTGTTACCATCGGTTAGAGGTGGGCTGAGCTCCCAGTGTTCCCTCCTGCAAGGAGCAGGGACATCTCCAACCAGATCAGGTTGCTCACAGCCCCGGCCAACCTGGCCTGGAATGTTTCCAGGGACGGGGCATCCACCACCTCTCTGGGCAACCCGGGCCGGTGTTCCATCACCCTCAGTGTAAAAGATTTCTTCCTTATATCTAGCCTAAATCTGCCCTCTTTCGGTTTAAATCCGTTAGCTCTTGTCCTATTGCTACAGGCCCTGCTAAGAAGTTTGTCCCCGTAACCATTGGTGTTTCCCTGATGGCTCCTGTTGCCTCAGGAGCCCCTGGCTCATCTCCGTAAGACTTCAAGTGCCCTGCTGCGTACCCAGCACATCTCAGAGCAGCAGGCTGAGGGCCCTCGCTGTTACCCTGTCCCTCCGACCTTGGCAAGCCATCCCACAGCTTGTCACAGGCAAGCCTGATATCTCCTCCCCCTTTGAGCCTGGTTTAAAGCTCTGTCGATGACCCCCGCTAGCTCACGTGTGAAGACTCTCCTCCTGGTTTGAGAAAGGTGAATCCCATCCGACGCCAGCAAGCCTGGTGCCGTGTAGCTCATCCCGTTATCAAAAACCACAAAATTGCCGTGGTGACACCAGCCACAGAGCCATGTGCTCGTTGGGTGCTCCTGTTCGTTCCGGCGTTGCTGCCCACAACTGGAAGGAGAGAGGAAAAGATGACCTACAGCCCAGATTCCCTTACCACCCATCCTAAGGCCCTGAAGTCTCTTTTGATCACCCTTGGACTACGCGTTGGAGCCTCATCACCACCCACATGGAAGAGCAGTAATGAGTAGTAGCCTGAGGGCCGTACCAAGCTAGAAGCACGATCTGACCCTTCCTTCCCCCTCTCTCCACTCAGAGACCTTCTCGTGCATCTCCCAGAAGCCACATCTGCAGGGAACTGAGCCAAAACACGCTGCCGAAAGTGCTTCTGGCTGCTCTGGCGTCTGACAGGGAGAGAAACAACCTGCTCCTCTTCATCGCCCTGGTGAGGAGCCGGGGACAGAGCTCCACAAGCCCACAGCCTTCAGGACCAGGGCTGTTTCTGATCTCACCCCTCCGATGGCCAGCGATGCCGTGGGAGGGTGGGATTTAATATCTCCTGGTTCTCCGACACTTGAATTTAGTTTGGAAGCAGAGGTTTAACGGCGAGGTCTGGATTGTGACAGCTGATCACAAAGCCTCGTCGTGATGGGGAAGGAAAAGCAGAGCGTGGAGATAACTCCGCTGTCCGTGTTTCTCCATCCGTCCCACCGGCAGCTCGCTGGCTGTTTTATCACCAGCGCTGCTTTCCAGTCCGCAGCTGCAACGTGCCTCCGACAGCATGACTGGCAGTATTTCCACTGACACGCTCTCTGGGATCCCCGCTCCCACCAGAAATCATTTCCACTTCTCCTTAGGGAAAAAAAAAAAAAAAAAAGAGAAAGAAACAAAAAAGTGCTTTGAACATTTTTCGTGTCAGAGCTAATTCTGCAGCGCTTCCCTTTGGCTACCATCCGCTGTGTCCGCACTCGACGCAGAAAGCTGACGTTTTAATAACCGCAGCGAGATGCATCCACCCCGTCAGCACGTTAGCACCGCTGGTGTGGAGATAACAGGCGGTGGATTCTTGTTTCTGCCTCAAACTTCCTCTCGCAGCGGTCGTACATCGGCTGCAGGATTTCACTTGCGCTGCGTCTGCGGTCTCGGCGTGATGGGACACCCTTGGTCCCCACCGGGTCCTGCCTGCCGGTCTCTCCTCCGATCTCCAGAGATGCCCCAGGCTCTGCCCTGGGGGCTCCGGAGGTTGTAGGACCTTTTCTCTGGGAACTGGGGAAAATCACTTCGCCCACTCTTGCCTCTTCCTTCGGTGTTTGTCCGTATCTGATGTCCCTGGTTGGAGGAGGGAGTAGGGCTCAGTTTTGTTGTATGTGCCCCAAAAAACCATACCCAGACTTAGAGATGTGGGTCAGGCAAAGCTCCCTCTAGGTATTAGAGATTCTTCTGCTCCAAAATCTCTTCACCCTAAATTTGTAGTGATTTTCAGGCTTGAAGCCAGGTTCTACGACTCGGAGCAGGGATGCCCTAACCAGCCCCGTGCTTCACCCCGTATCGACCAAACCAGCACGCGCTGTCCCGACGCGTGGACAGACCCTGCCACCATGGGAGTCCCGAGGTCTCCTTCAAGGCCAAGTCTCCTCTGAAACCCATGGCCATCTGGCCCTGGACTGCCCCCCCCACCAACTTTTTGGGTGCTGGCCTTGGTTGAGCGGCCAAGCAGCAGGGAAAATGCATCAAACCTGCAAGGTTTTCACAGCACTTTTCGGCTTCAACCGGCTGGAACTCTCCCAGGAAATTTTCTTTGTGTCGGCAAAACCCCAGCTGCCGAAAGCGCCCGCGCAGTGCGGGGAAGGAAACGGTTTTGACAAGGGTCTTCAGTGTGGCCCTAACCCTCAGGCCTCGCTCCCCCTCAGCATCCTCAGCTGCTTCGTGCACGCGTGAAAACAAATGGGATTTTTGAGAGGAAAAGATGGAACATTTCTGGGTTTGACCTTGGACTTGCTTTGTTTTTAGGAACCAACTTGAATTTCACTCGCTACTTTTATATAGATTTTGTATACCTTTGTTTTCTAGATATTTTTTTCCACCCAAAATTGGCAAGAAAACATTCAATTTGCCTCTAATCCATTTTCCTGTGATTTCTGGTTTGGTTTTTTTTGTTTGTTTTTGGTTTTTTTAAGTTGCCAAAAATAACTCACAGATGTTCATGGCATGAACAGAAGTCTGAACCGCCGCCCTCCCTCCTCCTCCATCTCCCCTCCTCCTGTGCCCTGTGGGATGGGGCAGCACCAGCTGCCCCATGGTTATTTCCACCCACCCGGGTTACGCACTGGCCTCTCGGCATTAGCGGCTCCACGTGCCACTAATTGCGGGTCCAATTATTCCCATCCCTGCTACATCTTGCCATGCCTCCCTCCTCCTGTGCTGGCACCAGCTTGGAGCTAAATCTTCCCCAAATTTATAGAATCTCAGAATCACGGAATGGTTTGGGTTCAAGGGACCTTTAAAGGCCACCCAGCCCAACCTCCCTGCCAGGAGCAGGGACATCTCCAACCAGATCAGGTTGCTCAGAGCTCCATCCAACCTGGCCTTGCTCCCAAAGCTTTGCATGCGTCACCCCCGCGCGCGGCACAATCAGCCCCAGGGCTTGCGTGGGTCTGTGTCCCCTTCCCGCACGGCATCGATGTCCCTCTGCCAGGCTACGTCTCAGCAGAGTTGGTTTCTCACTCGCTAACCCTCCTTGCTAGGCAGCACATAAAAGATGGGTTTCTAGCCAAGCAGAGGGCATCTGAGTCCCACCGGCTCTGCCAAACTCCCCGAAACATCCCCCCGTTTCTTCCAGCTGCGACATGGGACCAGTGAGCTGGGGAGATGCACCGGCATGGACATGTGGGCACGGATGGCCCGGTGTGGCAGACAGGAGCAAGGGCATCAGGAAAATGTGTGTGTGCTTTATTCATGGATATGTTTGACCATTGACATGTACAGAAGAGATAAGTACAGGTTAGACCCCAGTTGTAAAGCCAGGTACCAACCGTCCTCCCCTACGCGCGCACCACGCAGACGCGCGCCCGCGCGGTATTTAGCGTCACCCGTGGCGTTATTGCTCCAGCACCCGCTCCCCGCCGTGGCGTCTCCCTCCCTGCTCGCGCTCTGGCTTTCACGATGATGTGGTATGTGTCCAAACACAATATTTCCCGGGCTTTCAGGGCCACCAAAGCACTGGGAACGATGCTGAGCAGCCAAAAAATAGAGGTTGGTGGCTACAGAATATTTGGCTGGTTCTTCTTTTTCTTTTTTTTCCCCCATGGCTCTTTTTTGTGCTTATGAAAGTCCCCAGGCAGGGAGTAACTCCTAAAAAAATATTCTCCCTGTCTTTCTCTTGGCTCGCTCAGTCTTTTGCCTTCACAAGCAGCTGCTATGACTTTGGTGGTTGGTCAAGAGGCTCAGAAATGAAGATCCAGGGTTCACGTCACAAAGTTCAACGGAGATGAAATGTCGTTAAAAAAAAAAAAAATTTACTGACTTTTCACAAGGGAAGAGACATGGCCTGCGCACGCACGGGTTAGTGAGCGCATGGGAATGTAATCGAGCGTCCTGCTTCCAAAAGGGCTGCTCAAAAGCCATCCTTTTTTCACAAAATTTGATTTGTGAATGGGCTTGGAGGGAGAATTGATATTAAGTATTGGCAAAAAAGGTGAAATGATCGGGAAAAGTCATGCAGATATGGCAATTATTATTTTTTTTTTAATTCTGGGAAATATGACCACGCATCCCAACCCTGTGGCTCTTTCCTGCTGGGTGAGAGGATCATTGCTCTGTGCCTTGCTCACTTCATTTCGAAGCACCCCCTGACCATGGGGAACCCGCCCCAGGGGGGCAGGACCTGGTCTGGAACAGTGCTTGAAGGATGCTGTGTCGAAACTCATAGCGCAGGACGCAGACTGAGGACAGGGAGTGCGTTTTCAGACCTGCAACCTCAACTCTACAGATGCTTTGAGGTTCCTCAACCAAGGGCACAAGGTGGAACCCCTCTTTCCATTAACTCACTGCGCGATTTTTGCAGGGATGCCAACAGACCGTTGCCATGGGTTTTGACCTTCTCACGCAATGGCTCTGTGATATGACCCATCACCTTCTGCAGCCTCGAGGCACTTTTGGCTGTTGCTCTGCCATCCTCCCAAAACTGAGGACTTGAGAAGACACCACAATCGAAAATCTCTTTGGCCTGTGGTGCTTGGAAACAATTAGCGTCCCAAGGAGTCTTTAAAGCAAGATGAAAATCCAGGGGAGATGATGGTGTCTACCATTGAAATTGTTAAAAATCATTTAAGATAAATCTGCCAGAAAGCGTAAACAGGTCATTGGTCCTGCTGTGGGACATGACAATGGACTATGTAACCTCTGGAAGTCTCCTCCATCCCCTCTAGTAGGAGGAGTAGGAGTAGGAATCTCCACATCTGTTTCTCACACCATACTGAGGGAGAGCTGAAGTGGGGTTGCCAGTCATCCTGACCACCTAGGAAAAGTCTATCATCTCTGTTGGCCATCAGTCAGAGAAGGAAACGGCAAAGTGGCATTTCAGCAACACCACCCATGAGTTGTGAGAGATGCGGGAGTGGGTACTCATGGAAAGCAGCTGACACTTGCATGCCCATCCTACCCAGAGACTCAGCCCAGGCAAGAAGATCAAAGGCTGGTGGAGTCAGGCTCGCCGGGGCCAGATGTGTAGAAGAGCAGAGCATGACTACAGGACTTGAAGGAAGGCAGCAATTCACAGCATGACCTCATGAAGTTGAGGTAGTTCCTTGCCTTTGAAGGGCTGAGCATCAGGGTTGGATCCCTTTCTCACCTGTGGCTCAGAGGACACAGGTTTTGCAGAGCTGCAGCTAGTTGTGGTGCACAAATGGCTCCACGGTCTCTCAGAGGACACCGATGCCTTGGATAAAGGTGAGATGTTCACAGCAACTCAGTGCATGGCCACGGGAGGTGAGGGGGACTTCCCTACCTGTAGCGCTACCTCCCTGCCTGCTTTTCTGATCTGGGTGAGCCTCTTGGCAGTGAAGGGTTCACGTGCAAGTTTCAGTTCAGAGCTTGACCTGGCCCCCTGCACACAAGACTTGGATCTTGGCGTGTTCCTGTGGATTAGGACAACGAGGTGCTACAGCCCTGAGGACCTCAAGGAGAGAAATTTGAGTGGGAGGCAGCCAGGAGGATTTCTGTGCATGTCTGTTTTACATATCCACAGGTGTTCATTTGAAAACAAAGAGTGGTTTCATATTCGACCAAAACCCAGGAAAGTTGCTGCAGTTTCTCAGCAACATCTGAAGCAACAAAGCGATGAAAGGTGTTCTGCAGGGAATGTGAATGAAGAGCCCTGGACTTTGCTGCATCAGCTGCTGCTCAGCCTTTCTATGCAGCCAGGTGCTAAGGAATTAAAAATGTTCCTTGAAGGAGCACAAACCAGGGAATAAATGGGCTGCCGCAAAGCCTAGGCCTAAATACTGGGGGAGAATCTGGAGCTACTCCTGTGCCTCCTGTGATAGTCCACAGCGTTTATCCTGGGAAACCTTCTCACCCTTCCTTCCCATCTTCTTTCTTGGCTTGCTCTAATGAGTGTTCAGACTGGCAGCCATCAGCTCACCTCCCTGAGGGTAGACCCCTGAATGCTCAGGTAGCCCAAGGTCACGCATCTGCCTCCTTCTCCCCTGAGAGACCAGAGAGGCATTTGTCCTCACCCTCCAGCTGGGCTCTGGTTGCAGCTCAGTAGAGTGGCTCACCTCATCAGCTTTCACTTAAACCACGTCTTGGCTGAGTAATTAGCACTCGGCAGGGAGCAACGTCCTTCACATGCTAACCTGGATGCAAGCAATTGCCTCCACCAGCTCTTCAAGGAGGGGAACCGTAGCAATCCACTCCCAACCCAAGACGTGATTCATGACTTGGTCTTTCCACAAACTGGCTGGATATTTATGTCCCAAGATGGTATCTAGCAAACCTTTTCTATCCTTGCATATATTCCTTGCGTAACTACTGAAACCTTCTGACTGTCTTCAGACCCTCTACCTCTCTGCGAGACCAGCGGATACACGAGTAGCACGTGGGAATGGGTTGCATGGGGTTGGCATCAAGTCCTGCGCATGGGCTCACGCGTTCGTCCTGCACGGAGGAAGGTTAGCTAGGGGTGGGATAACATGGGCCTCTGATTGTTTGGACGTGACAAAAAAATACCTACCCCAAATGCTTTACAGGACCGGTGAACAGAGATGCTAGGGTTGGGACACGAAGAAAGCCAGCCATAAACAAAACGCAACACACGTGTTTCTTCCTGAACACCATCAATACATGACACATGTTTCTCTAAAAAGGAGAGTCCAAGGGGTAGGTGACAGTTTGGAGATGCATGCTGGTTGCATGCTGGCCATGGTTTCAAGGGGGTGGATTATTCCTGCCAACCAGTTCACAGCATGGTCACTTGGTCCCCCCTAGAGGTGCTTCAGGTTCCTCTCTGGTGAACAAAACCAACCGCCTTCTCACTGAAGCTCTTGTTTCTTCACTCTGAACCAGGTGGGCTGCCCTTTGGGTCCTGAGGAACCCTGGAGACAGCCTGAACTCCGCATTGCTTGCCGTGACCTGTCAAGAGCCCTCCCAACATGAGTCAGAGCTTCAGGAAACCTCCTGACAGCTTCTCCATCGAAAGTCTTTCCCCTTTTGGCTGGAGCAGGCAAAAGCATTTCCTTTGCAGCTCTAATTTCCTGGGTCAACTCTCTCCTTCAGCTTTTCCAAGGGAATTGTCCATGGCTTTGACCCATCCGCAGAGAGCTGGAGAGACAACAACCAAGCTACGGGGTAGAAAGGTGGCCAGGACCGAGAATGAGCTGGTTGTCGACAATGCTGATTGTATAAAATCAAATAAATTGGCAGACGGATGAGCAGGAGGAAGGGATGCCCACATGTTCACCTCTCCTTCCCATCCCCTCCATCCTTCCCTCCCTCCCCCCAAAAAAGTTATTGGTCTGGTGGTTTTGTAAAGAAACCAACACAAAGAGAGTCTCTGCCTGGAGTGTGCCCGCCCTGCTTCACAGCATGAAGAGGCTCAGCACGGCAAGAGCGGTGAGAAGCCACATCTGCAGCGGAGAGGCCGCCCAGCGGGAGGAAGCTGCTGGGCTGGAGGTCCCTGATGACAAACGAGTGGAGCCCCGCAGGAGCCTCTCCTCTCCGGCCACCTGCAAGAGAAAGGAGGCAGCACAGGGTGAGTGGTGTGGTTGTTCTCCAGCTTGGTCCTTCTGAGGCTTTAGGACTTGGGGGTTGTGCAGCCTTCCTACGTGTGTGCACGTGCAGAGGGAGCCAGGGCCAGGCTCAAGACCTCAACTCTAGTCTGGAGATCAGCTTAGCTCTGGTGGAGGTGGTGGTGGAGGTGGTGGTAGCGCCATGGCAGGGTCACCTCATGGGCACTGCACCGGGTGTGCAGCCCACAGGTTTGGACACTGGTTGGAGGTGTCTTTGTGTGAAGCGGGTGCCTGAAGGTCCTCTCTGGTCAATGGAGATCCCTGCAGCTTGTGGAACCACTGCTGGCCAACAGCTTGACCTGGTGGAGATGTCCCCTGGATGTTGAATACATCTCCACGGGGCTGGTAGACATTTCACCAAGCAGCAGCTGGGAACCAGGTGGCTTACTCCAAAGCACAGCGCATGTGTTTACGTGACTGACTCCCACCCTGGGTGCCTACCCCCTGTAGACAAACCGTGCCGTTGTCCTTTTACAGTGCGTTGATATCTGTGGCTGATAATTCGCTTTACTCGCGACCTCTATTTGCGTTAGTTGATAACTGAGACAATGTAGAGCCAAGGCTCCGCACTGCTGTGAAGACAGAAAGCAGATGGACTAAATGGTCCATCATAGCTTTCCTCCTCAGGTCCGGCACACCAACCTCACTAAACATTGAACAGGATCTGGATTTGAAGTTGACTCCAAAGTCAAGACCCAACTCCCCGGTTTCTCTTGCATTGTCAGTGGGGACCACGCTCCAGTAGCACTCACGTCTCAGCAGAGGGATGTGCTGCTGTCACATGGAGGTTGGCGATCTGGTAGGGCCATCCCTGACTACAGTTGCTCCCTCCAGCTTCCCACTTTCTGGTGGCAGCAGCAGTTGGCTATCTGGGCTGGAACTGTCAGTGATGAGGGATGTTCACAGCTTCTCCGTCACTTCCAGGTGATGGCCTGAATAAAGCTCTCAGGGCAAGGTCTGGACCTCAGGCCACCACCTGGGTTGCACCAAGGTCTGAGGAGCACCGTCCGGAAGCAACTCGTCCTGGGTGCAAAGTTTATGGCCTGATGAAAGTATGTCTGTGCTGTGCATGGCCACCAATACCCCGAAAGGCAGTGAGGGGGGCTGAGACCACATTTCTGCACCTCTCAACCTGCTCCTCTGTGAAAACAGAATGGAGGGACATGAATCAGGTGTTTTCTCAGCAAAAGAAACGGGGAAGAAGCTTAAAAAAAACCTCTGTGTGGAAGCTCCCTGAAGGGATCGGCCTGCCCAGCGCAAAGCCCACGCGCAGTCCTTGGGGTCTGTTAACTGGCAGCTTCTGTTACCTGAAGGTTCAGCAAATCAAGGTCCCTGTTAATTATTCAACACAAAAATAATTCAATCTGAAAATTACTCTGGTGGGTGAGAAATCAAGGTCATTGCTCTTTATTTAAAAATAAAATATTTAATGCCTTCTACTGCCATCATCAGTAAATTCATCTGTTATTTGTTTTAAAATAATTTCAGTTTAATATTACTTTGGTACTAACGATTTTCTAATGACTAGAACCTTTCAGATGAAATTTGCCAATGCTTAGCAAACCTTAGCGGTTAAGCCTCAATGTTATCACCTCCAGGATCTTCATCTAACAAGGGGCTGTTAGGTGGCTAACCTGTGTCCCGGGCGCTGAAATGCTCGTCTGAAGGCATGCGACTGCCCTGCAGGAGGGTGAGGAGCCAAACCTGTGGTCCTGGCTCCCCTTCCACACTCCTGAAAAGCCCATGGATGTTCCCAGTACCTCTGAAAAAAAACCCCACATCTCTCCGTAGCACCCATGATAGAAAAGCTACGGTGACCAACGGGCAGGAGGGCAGAGTCATGGATAGGAATGTCTAGCCCTGTGCTTGATGCGGATGAAGAATATGTCCGGGCATGAAGAAGAAGGTGAATCAGAGACTCCAGGACATGGAGGGGAGGTTGGATGTCCACACATAGCGGAAATGACACAGATGGAAGAGGGAGATGAGGTGAGGAGGGCTGGAGGGCGTGGAGGAGGTATAGACACGGCCAACCAACTCTTAGGGCCAGGTCAGCCCTCTCCTACCTTGGTGGGCTGGAGGTGCTCGAAGATGTTCTCTCTGAGGGTCGCCACAGCTCTGTTGGCGTTTCGTTCCTGCTTGTACATCTGTGTGGTGGGGGGGATGGATGGGGCCACGGCTGCGTTCAGGTGGGTCCCATTGCCAAAAGCCAGAATGGCGTTTTCTTTGTGAGGGAAAGAGATGGAGAAAAGTGTTGTCAGGGGAACATTTCCAAGGGAAAGCACATACATCCCTTCTCCAGCTTCCTTTGGCTGCATCACCCAAATGTATGCCCAAGGGTCTTCAGAGCTCCTTTGTGGAAAGTACAGGGAGACGAACACCTACAGACTCTTGAGGACCAGGGCATCTTCATACCCTCACTTAGAGAAAGCCTCACTGGCTTGTGGGCAATGCTGGAGCAACAATGTGCCGGGCAATACTTACGGAGACAGATATTGTCGGTGAAGAGGTGCAGAAAGCTCTCACACTCTTCCTGCCGGTTGCCGCTAGCGTTGCACGTGCACCAGGGAGCTATGCTGGAAGTTGAGTTGTCGATGTAGTTGGGTGTGATGGGGCTGCCTGCCGGGGGGGAAAGATGGAGAAGTGTTACCACGAGGTTATAACACAGCCCCACAGGTCCCAGGGAGGAGAAGGCGGGCAGCCACAACCCTTTTGTTCACCCCATCACCGACAAAGCCTTCAGTCAATTAAATCGTGCTATTGGTTCAAGGAATGGGCAGCCCCTAGGAGCTCAGGTTCCCTAAAAACATTCAAAAATTGCATGTGAATGTGCGTGAAGGTTTCCACGCCGTCACTGAAAAAGTCAAACTCAATCTCTCCAGAATGGTCACAGACAAAAACAAGGATTAAATCAGAATGAAATCTTGACCCAAAGCTGTCAATCTATTCCATCCATCAGGATGGACTAAGTCCAATGGCCACTGGCACTTCTCTTTGGACTCTGTATGTGCTTGTGCTAACAGCTGCCAGCTGGGTCTCTGCACCATCTGGAAACCCAATTTGACATCCTCTGAAGTCAGCAAGATGGCAATGGATGGTGATTTCCACAGTGGAATCACTGGTGATGCCATCAGGCAACCACTGGTGGAGCAGATGCCCTGGGATGGCCCATCTATTTCCACCTGAGAGAGAAGCTGAGATCTTGCAGCAGCCCATGGTGTACGGTTTTTCTGTTACCCCATGCTCACGGCTTAGGCTCCTTCTCCAGCATCTCCCCGAGATCCCAGCTCAGCTCTCCACCTTGCTGTCCTCATAGCTTTTAGCTGGCCAAATTAAGAGATGTTTCCTACCCAGTAGAGGTGTTTCCCACCCAGAAGAGATGTTTCCTACACAGAGAGCGGGAGAGACGCCAGCCCAAGGACGTGGCCTCTTACCGATGATCCCCGTATAGGCCAGCAGACAGGCAGCGTAGCTCTCCCGCCGGCAGCCACTCACAGCCTGGAGGGATGGCTGGCAGTTGAACTGGAACTCTGCGTAGCGGGACCTGACGGAGAGAGAGCGCGGAATGGCAAATATTAGTAGATATTTGGCTCAAAAAGAGACACTGGCAGTGTTTGCAGAAGAGTTTGCAAAATCCTTCGCTGCTGAAGTGGTTGGAATGAATGCCATTTTACACTCTCCAGCCCCCCACAACAAACCCAGAAGTGGGTTTTGTCCCGCTGAGAGGAGACATGAAATAGGTGCTGTAGGCGATGTTTTACAGGCTTCCTCTGGGACAGCAAGAAAGGTCCAGTCTTGGAAGAAATGTTTGTTTTCTGATGTGTGGAGCTGGTTTTCAAGGGAAGAGCTGTTGCAGACAGCAAGGGAATTCATTCTCTATCACCATTATCCGACTCTTGGGTAAGAACTTCCCCTAGAGACCTAAGCCTTCACTTTGGGGATGATTTGCTGGAAGGGAGAATCTCTCTGGGCCAGCTCCTTTGTCTACAAAGATTATGCTCTAAATGTAGCCGAGGTCATCTTCAGATTAAGGGAAATGCCCAAAGGCTCAGATACAGAATGCTTTAATCATCATTGGGCTGCTGCCACATCAGGCACCCGTTCTTAGAAGAAGGTTGGACTCTGGAGCTTGCAGAGCAAGAGGTGTGTGAGGTACGGCTCTGACCACAGACCATTATGCCTTGGTTTTCACGTTGTTTAGGTCAAAACACCAAATGAAACTGCTTGGTGCAAAGCAGCTCTGAGTCATGCACTGGGCTTCTTGGGACTGTCTTGGATAAACTCTGTAAACCATGCTGCCACCAGGTTATTTGCCACCTAATTCTTTAGGAATGAGTCAGTTTTTGGCACATAGGCATCTAGTGATGTTTGGACATTGTAGGGTATCTACGACAACCACATGAGGCTTTCAGGTAGGACATGGGACCTACTGGAGATTCAGATCCATCTGAACAGGCATCCTATGGCCATCCTATGGCATCTCACATGGTGCTTGAGCGGCTTTGGAAACTCAAACAAGCCCTAGCACTGCTGACACTTGAAGGCACGGCCCTTTAGATGACAACCTACAGCGTCCGAACTGTGAACTGGGTACCTCAAAAGTTTGCTGTGCCTGGGCAATCTCAGCAAACCTGAGCATGTTGCTCCTCCCAGACAACCTCAGGACATTTTGTCGGTGCCCCTGGTCAGCGTCAGCAGTTTGACTTGTGCTTTCCTGCCCACTTCTCTCCTCCTCCCCAGTCTTCTCCTTCTTTCTCTTCTTTGTTCCCATGTTTGCCCCATATAAACCCCTTTGTCCAGCGCCATGGTGAGGCAAACTCTTCTTGCCCAAAATTTTTACTGTATTATTTAGGGACTGCAAATTTTTATTCGATTGCAAATTTTGTATTTGATTTGATGGCAAATTTTTTATTTGATTGCAAATTTTGTATTACTCCTGTTGGTAGAGCCCACCCCTCCAAGCTGGGACATCTGTGTGGTTACAGCTGTGGAGAAGCTGCGGGAGGACGAAGCAGTGCAGGCAGCGTTAGCCCTGGAGTATTTTCCTCTGTTTCTTTAAAGTGCCGTGATTTGTTACTGGCTCTCCTCGTGGTTTCTGCACTGCTGGCTTTGACCGGGTCACACGTCAACCCCTTGCTCCCGCCGTGTCTCTAGAGGATGTTTTATATTATATATTCAGAGACCAAGGAACCGGATAATTAACAGCTGTGCTGCTTGCAGGAAACCCTTTCCAGCCTCCTGGGAAGCAACACTCTCCTCTTTGAACCTCTTCTTCCCCACTGGACCCACTTGTCTTGTAAGGGAGAAGGCGGTACCCCTCCGTTTCGGGTTCTCTGAGTGGCTGGGGGGGAATCTGAGCAAGAGCTGGTGGGGCAGAGGGGCTTTGCATCTTTCAGGCTGAGCTTCAGGTGTGTAGCTCAGTTGTTCTCCTTCATCCACGTTTCTGGGGTGCAGAGGGGTGAGGGTGTTAGTACCAGCCTGACCTTCCTCTCACCTGCCTTTGTCAAAACATATAATGTATTTCATTTTAATTTAAAGATGATGTGCTGGTAGGAGATGGCTGCTGGAAGTTCAGCTCAGGAAGTCCCAAACCCCACAATAATCAGCGTCTGGGACCACACTGGAAGATGTGTCCTACACTTGCTTTTGTGCTCTTCTCCAAGTGTCTCCTTACGGCCACAGCTGGAGGAAGGACCTTGGGCTGGGACAACCATGTTTGGTGTGGTATGGCTCCTGTTGGGTTCTGACATCTCTTACTGACAGATGGGCTCCACACCTGGGAGCTGTATGTGGATAACCTTCTGGAATAGCAAAGACTTTTTGAGAAATAGAGTGGTGAAAACAGCACAGCTGAGGGAAAAAAAACCACGTAAGAGGTACGCCTCTGAGCGTGCACATTGAGATGTGTCTCTGCATGCATGGGGCTTAAATGGAAACAGGAGCAAACCACCCTGGCCGCATACTACGCGGTGAATCTGGAGTGAGGACCATGACTCTGAGACTCCTATTGCAGTCACTAGGACATCCAGCTTTGCAGCAGAAGGGCATGTTTTATATATAGATGTATGGTTAATTTTTCTAATGAAATAAAAGAAAACCATGGATTTGAGGTATCTACAGGTGCCTGTGACTGTTAGGATAGTTTGGGTGCTCCTGCAGTATGCTCTGGGCTAGGGGAGATAGATGGTGGGGAGACAAATCAGTGAAAGTGGCTGCAAGCACGCCACACCACACGTCCCTCCTTAGCTTGCACCTTCTTGGAACTATTTCCATGTCTTTCTCTGGGCCCAAAGCCAAAAACGCATAGAAAAGGTCTAAAAAAGCTCCAGCACAAACTTCTCAAATCTTCTCCTGTCTGTCAACATCTTCTGTATAGAGTGTGAGACAAGGACGTGGGTCATGGGAAGGAGCCGCTCAGGCAATGCCCTGTGTTGGTGGGTTGTGGTGGGATGGGTGCCTCCAAACAGGGTCTCTCAGGTGGGTGCATTGGCTCTGGTCACCGGGCTGTCACCGGTGGATGAACCCCAGGCTCATCCAAGGGACAGCTCTCCATGTCGGCTGCCCCGGAGTGTGAACCTTACCTGCAGACGTAGTTTTCCCGGCAGGCGTCCAGAGGCGCCAGGCAGTTGGGCTTCTCCTTGGACTCGTAGGAGCAGGCAGGAACGATGGTCTGCCGCCGGCGTTCGGCACAGGCTGTGTCGTCGCAGGGGCAGAAGAGCAGCTCGTGGGTGTACTCTGGCGGCACACGGTCGAAGAACTTGCGCAGAGCCTTGTGGCACTTGGAGCGGTTGCAGGTGTCGGCCCGGGCCAGGCGCCGGATGCAGAAGGAGACGTACTCCGTCCGCAGACGTTGGCACATCTCGTCCACGTTGCAGGCTTTGGCGGCATCCAGACACCGATTCACCTGGGTCACCTCGTTCTCAGATCCTGTGGGGTGGTGGGAGATGGTGATGAGGTTTTTGCTGACCAACCCACCAGCACCACCACCCCTTGCTGAGACCTTCATCCCCATCCTGCTCCCATCCATGGCCACCTTGGTGAGAACACTGTCCACTCCAGGAAGGCAGTAGCCAGGGTGAAGTCCACATTAGCTCACTGTGTTCCAGCTGGGCCAAATCCCTTCCCCACTCAACTTTCCCAAGAGGTGCCACAGACACAAAATGAACCTCACAGAAAGTGCATCTACTTATGGCCATGGCTGGATTCACCAGTGCGATGAGATCTCTTCTAATGAACCTTCTTCTTCGGAAATATTGCTCAAGATCAAACACTGAGTCAGCGGCAAAGCTGGGTCTCCTGATGCATGGGTGGTCTGCACTAATTCTTGTACCGCAGACTCTCTACCCTGTGCAATGAATTTCCTCAGGCTTCTGGACGGTCAAGTCTGTCATCCCAGGACCTTCCCAGCTAAGTGAGAGCTCTCTGGTTCTCAAAGCCCCATACAATGCTTTGGCTTCCTTCATCCGGGCCAGTCCTGCCCCATATGCCCATGTTCTAAGCAGTGACAATGCCTTCACGGGATGGGGATCAGAGCCACAATCCAACCTGATGCCCTGGGACCTTGATGCTCCCTGCACGTGAGCTCATGAGGACCTCTCCCCACACCCTTTGCAAGGTGACTCCTTTCACTGACTTTGGCTCTGCATTTCCACCCTCTTAAAGAAGAGAGGAACGAAAGTCCAGGGTTAGGAGGCTGGGTGGGAGAGCAGGGCTGTGCTGTGGGGACACAAGGAAGGTGGAGGAAAACCCACAGCAGGGGCAAAAATCAGGAAAGTAAAGCAAAAATGTTGACGATGAGTGAGAAACACACTGTCTTCAGTGGGCAAATGGAGGTCTCGTGAGTTTGTACGCCAACAACCTGCTCTGCAAATGCAGATAATAGGTGAGAGGGAACGGTATTTGTATGACACTGGGTTTAGGACTCATTCAAGGATGGATGCGGCTCTGTTTTACAGAGGGAGAAAACGCTACAGAGCCCCTGGTAGGAGTCAGCCGAAACATTAGACTCTGTCTGATGAGAGAGGTGAGATGAGGGACCTCCAAGCATGAGGAAGAATACAGATTTGAAGCACATTTTTCACCTCTCTGAATTAAGCCCATGACCTGAAGCACACCAGAAGGACTTTCTCCCCAGTGGAGAAGGATTTTTTCACAGAGGAAAAATCCCCAGAATGATG
Organism: Chlamydotis macqueenii; assembly: GCF_036417535.1. Classification (NCBI taxonomy): domain Eukaryota; kingdom Metazoa; phylum Chordata; class Aves; order Otidiformes; family Otididae; genus Chlamydotis; species Chlamydotis macqueenii. The sequence goes on from NC_141559.1 coordinate 82,399,637, forward strand.
AATTTCCAACGCAGAATCAAGCCCTACCTTTGGCCGGGAGTTAAAACCAGCCAGTCACTGCTGACAAGTGTTAAAACATTGACAGTCTCTCCGACCACTTCAAAACTGGCTGCCCGCCGTCATTTTCACTGACGTTATTGGATTTTTCCTTCTCCGAGCATTTTCTTTTTCCCTTCCTGTTGTCCCCGCTGCTTACGGTGAGCTGGAAGTCAAATTCCAAGTTTTGCAGCTATTTTATGATGGGTGAAATTTCTGCGTGGTATGTTCCTATCACATAGATGATTCCCTTTAAAAATGCCCAGGGATTAATATTGTCAGAGCACCGGTTTACGCTGGGGAGCTGTCAGCAAATGTGTAGGAAACAGTTACTTGGAAGGATTTCATTAGCCACTCAGCTAATGAATCACAGGGAACACGCTAGTTTTTCTCCTCTTCCCACGCAACAACGGAGGATGTGCTTTTAAAAATCACCGCTACAATTAGAGTGGAGGGATACAATTCCATTTGTACAGTTTTAATAGTGGCTACATGTTATTTATGTAAAATTAGGTTAAAAACAGTTGTTGCTCTGACTTGGCATATGGTCACAGGGATGTTTTATATTTCAACAAGTTCTTGGGATTTTTGGTTTTTTGGTAGATTTGAAAGAGGGTCCTGTGGCAGTGCTGACCGGATGATGGTGGGCACTGGACAGACACAAGGCAGCAGGTCATAAGTTACGTTGTAGAAGGTGTTGATGAGTATAAATAGGGGAAAAAAAGGTTAAATCAAAAAACTTCATGTCCCTGGATAGGTCCTGAGTCCTTTGGTACATACCCCTGCTGCTCTGGCCCATTCATTTTGCTGCCCAACCAGTTTCGGTCTGCTTTAAAAACCTCATAATGCATTAACTGTGCATAAAAATCCCCCTCCCCAGATTTCGCCGTGCTCTGAAGAGCCCTCTAGGACTTTCAGTGAAAGGGGAAAAACTCTACTAGAGAAGGCCGTGACCCGGCAAACAGCTTTGTGCACGCTTCACCTTCCACGCTCAGATCAGTCAAGTGGAGGCAATAAGATGTGAGGTCAGGGAGTACCCCCCCCCTTCCCCTCACCACTCAGATTGTCGAGGGCAGATGGGTTAATTTGCTCCTGGACACTTTCACCTAACGAGTGCCTCGCTGTCGCAGGGACTGCAGACCCATCGGCTGCAGGGACGCGCTGCTCCCTGCTCGCTTGGGTGCACTCCAGCTGTGGATGCCACCCCAGAATCAGGTGGATGTTTGGGAAGAGCTGTATAAAGTATGAGAGAAGGACATGGGTCCTTGAAGAGCTGCAACAGGACTGCTGTTCTGGCACATCTGCCAGAGACACACAAGGAGGGTATTACCTGCTCCTGGACGCTTATTTTGGTAACAAAAACCGCTGTCCGTAAAGCTTGCCCGTGGCAGCGGTGCATAAGCAGAGCCGAACGCTGGTTGTGGTGGCAGCTGTGACGTTGGTGATGGATGGCTTAATAGCTACTGCACCGACCTTTTAACTGCTGAGCTGAGGGTTCACGCCCTCGAGGGGGTTAAAAGGTGTTGGGCAGCTCTGCTCATGTTATTAAGTGGATTACGTGACGCAGAGCAGAACATGGGTCTGGGTCCTGAGGTTGCCCTCAGGGCATGGGGTTAAAGGCTGCGGCTGGGATCAACCAGTAGGTTGGGTTGTCAACCTTTTTGATAGTTTGACCCTGTGACTGATGTGTGATCTAACCTAACGATACCCAAGCAGCCCCTGCTCGGCAGGGTGTCTGCATGGCACAGGTCATCCACCTGCTATGGAGAATCAGCCCGCCAGCTCATTGGAAGAAGCCTTCCTACTATGTCCCTCACTACCGGGCCTTCACAATGCGGACGTGAAAAAGCCAAAGAACAAAGATGACAAGTGCTTCTTCCTAGGACATGTTCTTCTACCAACAGCTCAGCACAGCAATCATAAGCTCCTTGGAAAAATGATTTCAAGATCACAGAATCACAGAACGGTTTGGATTGGAAGGGACCTTCAAAAGCCATCCAGTCCAACCCCCCTGCAAGGAGCAGGGACATCTCCAACCAGATCAGGTTGCTCAGAGCCCCGGCCAACCTGGCCTGGAATGTTTCCAGGGATGGGGCATCCACCGTCTCTCTGGGCAACCTGGTACAGTGTTCCACCACTCTCATTGTAAAAAAATATTTTCTTGATGTCTAAGTAATAAGTAATAAGATCTCAGCAATGGTTTGTGAATAGCCCACAAGAGGTCACAAAGGACTGCTTTGTTCATGGCACCTGATCCCACAGCCAGTTCCCTCCTGTTTGAACCAGTCAGTGTAAGACCATCTTCCCACCCACCTACCTGCGGTGATGGATGCCAGCCGGACGTAATCAAAGCCTCTGATGAACGGCTCGTAAGGGGACGTCTCCAGTACATTCATGCCTGGATTGAAAGAGAAGTTAATGAGAAGGCAACTGAGGCTCCTGAGGGATGTCCAAGACATACAGGGTTCAACAGATGCAGTGCAGGTTTGCTTGGTGGGTTCAAGGGCACATGTGCTCTAAAGGCCGTAAGTAAATGGATACGCAGTTACAGGAACTGGTGCAAGGCCATATACTTAGAGAAGGGAACAGGATGTAACTGGCTTTTTAAAATATATCACAGCTTTGGAGTAGGACAGCCACTCAGGGAACCGCTGAGTTGCAACTCTCTATAGCTCCAGACTTAGGCCCTTTTACAGGGATTGCCACCGAGGACACCGGACTGTAGCACGGGCTCTTGCTCAGGGGCAGAGTTCAAACCAGCAGCTCCCTACATACATGGGGTTTCCATCACCATTCTTGCTATTTCCCTCCCTGGGTCGATGGTCCTCACTGGGGCTGTGTGTGCGGCAGCACACACGCCTTCACGTTTATCAACATTGCTCCCCTTCTCCTTGTCAGCAGCCCTTTCGTACTTGGCGTAGAGGTAATGACCCACAGCTCCCACAGAAACTTCCCTTCACCATCTTTAAGATGCTAGGAAGCTAATTTTATCCAATCGGTGCTTCCTTTTCATCCGCTCAATGGTCTGTAATGCCCCGTCATCCTGATGGATACCACAGAATATTGTTGAAGCAAACAGCTCAGTTTTTTTGTTTTTTGTTTTTTTTTTATTAGACATTTAGATGGATAAGGACAGCAGCAGCAGATGTACTGGCTGGGATAAAAGGACTATCAAACCTCGTGCTCTGGGCATATGCTGATCACCGGCTGCGGTCAAGGAAGAAACGGCTCCCAGGGTACGCAGCCCTGTGCAATTACCACAGGTGCATTACACGGCAGCTTTTACACCTTCATTGAAATATCTCGCATCGTTACCGGCTGGAGAGGGGCCCATTTGTATGTTCAGCGTAGCAGTTTTATGTCCTGATGATATAGCACCTTATCAGAGAATTGTTATCGGGTTGTCATCGTGTTATTGTGTCTCCAAATGGGAAGGTGGCTAAACGCGGGCACGCTCAAGAGAAGCTGAGTAAATAGTATGCTTTGTAAATTCCCTGAGCACACACTTTCACAATTGATTTTATAAGAGGGCTTCTAGGAAGCTTTTTACAGCCTCCTGGGTATGTATGACTGAGAGACAAAGCCCTGCACGGAGCGTGTGGATTGGCTTCCCTTCTCAGTCAATTAAACATGTGTAAGGACTAGGAAACATGTGACTGTTATGAAATATATTTCCCCCAGGAAATTAAGGCAAGGAAATCAAAGGTTTGGGAGTGTGAATCTGCATTGCAAGTGAATTCAGCGCTTGAAAAAAATGTAGGGCTCAGGACTTGACAGGAGAGGAGAAGTAGGGCAGAGTTTTGGCAGTTTCTGAGAACAGCCCTCTCACGGTCATTCCCAAGTTGAACGTCCCATGTTGCTGGGCAGGAAGCCCGTCCAACCTGTCCATCCAGCAACCATCTCCTACTCTGCATCTGGAGACTCAAGCCTGGCCCCTGCCTGCGCCCCACGCTCCCTGCCATCCTCTCCTTGCACTTCCACCAGTGGTCTCGGAGCTGGGAGTCCTCCTGACTCCGCTGTCCTGCACAGCCACATCACTGATGGACTGTGGTCAAGGCTTTGGGCCATGAAGGTCAGTGGGGAAGGGGTTGCGACTCAGCTTGTGAAGATGAATGGAGAGGCTGGACCGCCACCTTTTCCCTGGGCTTCACTTCAGCCTGAAGAAGTTCACCTGGCAAGTAATTATGGGGAGGACTGGATCCTTGACGGTGCTGAGGTCTCTTGTTTCCCCAGTCAGTTCCTATCACCACGCTCTGCACCCTGCAAGCTGTGGCACCCAAAAGCTTTCCGGGAACTTGGTCAAGCCGTTCCCTTTCTGGCAAGTCTGTGCGTCGTAGTCTCCATCCTCTGTTTTGCTTGGCCTTTTGGCCTGTGGTATCACCCCCGCACCTTTCCTTTCAGCTTTCAGACAAAAGTGTTTTATTAATCTATTTCGCAGCCTGTGGCTGGAAGGTTCTGTTTTACTCCCCATTTTAATTTTCATGGTGCGTAAAATACTCACCAGCCTGACAAGGAAGAGTTATGGCCACTGAGGTGCACTTTTATGATGACTCTTAAAAAACGTCAAAATCCAAACTTACTAAATACTGGCTCTGGGAACACTTTAAAATCCAACTTGATGTCACCAGCCCCAAATCTTCCCTAACCCAAAGACACTGGTGCATTTGAGGGCCTCCAAGAGAGGGATTTTTTTTTAAAATTCATTATGTTTTATCCTCAGTGCCCATGCTTTGCATAGTGTTCCTGGAAAATCCATGGCTTCCATGGTCTTGATTAGCACACTTAGATGCAAAACATACCACGAATTTCCCCAGCAAAAGATCTCAAGGTATGCTGGGAATGTCATAAAAAAGAGGCCAGGTTAAAAAAAAAGAAGGATGTGTCTCAGGTTTTCAGGATTGCTTTCCCCGAAATGTCATTACTGTGGGGGTCAGTAGGAGGTCCCTCTCAAGAGAGGGAACAGAATACTACAGGAGTGACCTTTTTTGCAGCCACTTTGGTGCTGAGGACCTTTGTAGGAATACTCCTGAAATAATTCCCTTTTAGGAAGGTCATCAGAAACGAGTACCCCTCTCAACTGACCTTCCATCAACGTGTGGTGGATGCTCCAGTAGACACTCAGGCAGTGCTTCTCCTTTTTCATGCCTCGCTTGCACTTGCAGCCATACAGCTGGCTGGAGAGCAGGGCCGTCACAGTGCTCCGGCACTGGTTCTTGGCGTCGGGGCCCAGCTTGTTGGCTCCATTGCCTGCGATGCATTGACGGAGGGTCCTGAATTTGGCGCTGCAGATGGGGTCGTTGGTACAGGACTCGCCTGCTTGAAGGCAGTCCCTGCTCGAGCTGACAGCTTCCGCCATACCTTCTGCAAGAAAACCAGAGAAGGGGCGTGAGGGTGATGGAACAACCTCAGGTGGGAAATAATTTTGTCTGCCATGAGCTGGACCAGGCTGGGATGTCCATCTTCACACGCAAAGATGGAAATCCCTCTCATCACCATCCACTCTACAAGCAAGGACCCTGCTTTTGAAGGCTTTAAGTGTGCAGGTTCTTCCCCAAGAGGTCAACTGGAGGGTTTAAATGGCCAGGCTTGCCACTCCTACTGATGGATTGCCCATGATGGGGAGCACTGGCTGCTCGAGCGCGCTGCAGCACAGCTCAGCAGTGTCGCAGAGGAACAGGATTGGGTGAAAGGAAGTGGGAGGGATGTTAAGGAGATGAGACACAACCTGAGATTCAACACCTCAACCCAACATTCTCTCTCCCATTTTTCTGGGCCACCAGCAGCAGTGAGGTGCATGTGGCATCCAGTTGAGGAGCCAGAAGGAGAGGTCATCTCTCTCTTGGAGACCAGGTTCTTCCCGATTTCAGAGAGTGACCCTGGATGGGGTCAGCCTGGAAGTGGGACTATATGCGGCAGAAACTTGACCAGTTGCTGGTGCTTGCTCTTTCCTGCTTGAACCAAGACAGGCTCTCCAAGTCCTTTGCTCCCCCAGCTCTTTATCTCATTTCTCCCATCTGATGTTAGCAGCAGACCAATGCTATGGAGACCCCAGCCTCTCCCCCTTGCACATGATTTACATCATCTCTGCCTCCACCTCCCTGAAGCTATGAATGGCTCTGTGTGGGGTGTTTTGACATGGAGTCAGCCCACATCTCTCCCAGGAGTTGGCCCTTGTTCACTGTCACCAGCTCCCCAGGGCTCCCACCATTTTTGCCTTGGCTTTTTCCAAGCTTCTGTAAATCCTCTTCAGTTACCTGTGAAAATACCAAAAACACTGTTCCCCATGCTGAAAGGACAGAGGGTGGGATGGGAGGAAGACATTATTTCTATGTGATAGAGAGGAGACGGGGGTCAGCACAAGGCAAATTGCTCTCCTTCCAGCTGGTGCGATGCTCTGGAGCATGTTGGCATAGGTCAGGCATGACTGCACCCTGGCTTGAGGGAGTGATGAAGAGGGAAACCTGGTTTATGGAAGGGGAGAATCAGTCCCTGTGCCTATAATGTAATTTCAGATCCTGCTGTACTATAAAAACAGAAACTGCTGTCATGACCTTGAAGGAGGACTTCTCAAATACTTCCCAAAGGAACAGGAGTCCCTAACATAACTTGTCTTCCCTTTGGATAGGAACCAGAAGGGTAAGAACACCTTATCCTTCATGGGGTAGATAAGGTGGGGGCACTTTCTGGTTTTTGAGCCCCTCCAGGGTCTGATCTTGGTGAGACCCAACTCAGATAATAGTAGAAAATCCTCTCTCCTTAGAAAAATGTGGGGCTCTGATTTCCATCTCTGAGGCTTCAAGAGGCTATTGATCTCTGCATAACGTCCCTTTTTCCTCCTTCCACCTGCTACCTCTCTTGTCTTGAATTTCTGATCCATCTCTGCTGCCCTCCCAGTTCAGTGCTTGAGCCCAGTACATCCACTTCCCTTCCCTCACCAGTCACAGGGTGTTTTCTAAGAAGGAGCTGCTTCTGTTGCTCTTGATTAGAGTAGAAGGTAGCAGCTGGAGTTCAGATATTTCAATTATGTTTGTTACAAACTTTGGGTGCACCCACCAGGAGGTTTCCTCCTGAAATATCCCAACGGCATCTCAAATGCAAAACCTTTCATCAAACTCCAGACTGCTTCAAAGTGCCTCATGGCCAACATCAAGCTTTCCGTTATTTCAACCCTCACAACACTTCGAGTTTGAGTTCTCCTACCCCTGATTTATTCATAGACCTGGTTTATTCAGCACTCAAGGCTTGTTTGGATCTGCCAAATGTGGAGAGAGAAATTATTTCCAACATATAGGAAACTCTGCCTTGGGCTGTCATATTTTGAAGAACTCCAAACACACAGAACCAGTTTCCTTCAAATATCATTTGGTCTGCAATTTCACTGAGATCCATAAAATCATGGAATCACAGAATGGTTGGGGTTGGAAAGCACCTTCAAAGGTCATCCAGTCCAACCCCCCTGCAAGGAGCAGGGACATCTCCAACCAGATCAGGTTGCTCAGAGCCCCGTCCAACCTGGCCTGGAATGTTTCCGGGGATGGGGCATCCACCACCTCTCTGGGCAACCTGGGCCAGTGTTCTACAACCCTCATTGTAAAAAAAAATTTCCTAAAAGTAAAAAAAAAAATTTTTTTTTCCTAATAAATAGTCTCTGCTTTCAGACACTCCTGAATTTTCCATACACATATCTGACCAGAATCCATAGGGAAAAATAAAAAAGTTCTTGACTCATTTTGCCCTGGCTTTCTCCAAAGGATCTTCTCTGGACGAGGATAAAGCATGACAAGTTTTATTCTAGAAGAGATGACTTTGTCAGTGTCATGTCAACAGCTAGGAAAGTAGGTTAAAATAGAAATTATGACCCTCCTCCCTGCTCTCCGCTACATGAATTGCAGAAGATACTCCCCAGGACAGTTATAAACACAGCCAGCCTGTGAAAGCTGTAAAACTCTTCAGGATCCCACTCTAAATAAATCAAGCAGATTGACCATTTGAGAAATTTTCCTGCAAAATTTTAAGTAAATATATCCTCAAGCTCAGACTTGCTTCATAGAACAAAGGCCAGAGGTGAATATTTACGGCCCAAGCCCAAAGCGTAAACCATCCCCATTCAGACTTTATGACAGAGGTGCTCGAAGCAACTTGAAGTGGAGCGTCACGAACGACCCGCTCCATAATCACGTCACTTAAAAGCCAAATCATTCAGGGGCTTTTATTGTTAGCGATGTCTTTGCAACTGGGACAACATAACGCCACGTTTTCCTCCTCACACTACCCCTGAGAGAGTAATTTTATGCAACATTAAGAGAGTGCCTCTTAAGGGAATAAAAATAAAATTCTGACTTATAAAATAGATGGTGTTTCCTAACAGGCAGGGACAAAAGCAAAATCAGGTCTTTTCTCCCAAAGATAGAGTGTCCTTTCTGGTTTTGCCTTCAAAAATAGCACCTTACGGACTCCACCACGGGATTTTCCTCCACCCCTGCCCCTGACTGACCAGGGGGCTTAGGATATGCACCGAGTTTTGCACGGCCTGGGCTTTCCCTGCCTCTGCTTTTCTAATAGCACACCTTCCAGCTCCCTCTGCTCTCCTTAAAAGGCCATTAGTCTGGATTTTTATTCCTTGCTTGCTGCTAATTTCACGCTGTTTACAGTGGGCAGATGGAGTAATGAGTTTATTTTCACATCCTGTTTGTAGCTGTGCTCCACATCTGTTTCTGCTCTTGCTTACCTCAGTGATGCTTACATAAAATTACTCCTAACCTGCAGGAATAAGAGAAAAATCTGACTCTTCCTGTTGCCTTAACAGACCCTTGGTTCTTCTTATACAGGTGTCTCCAAGTGCGTTCTGTTGAACAAGGAGGTCTGACTTTTCTCCAAGGAGACCATTTCCTTCACCAAGGGAATGTGGCTGTGCCTGGGGAACAGAATTGTGAAGATGGCCCCATGTGGTCTGGAAATGGTGAATAAAGTGCCTAGAGAGCACCGACGTGGGGCCCTGCCACTCTGACCTCCTGATCCAACAAACACTTGGGCTTTGGATGTTTGGAGGAACTACGCCGTTTCTCACGGTGCTCTTCAACTTAGGGCTCTGGGATACGTCCCCCTCCCCTCCATTTTTATCTGTATTAGGTGTGAATTCTCTTACACCCTTGATTCACGCACAGTTCTAGGGAGCGATGAACACTGTAATTATTTCCGTGACAAGCTGTTGTCTCCAGAATCTTTGATGTTTGCTTTTACAATATTTGCTGCTAAGAGGAGAATAACCATGCAAAATCTCCAACAAAGAGACAGGAGTGGTTTATTATCCCTTTAGGTTAGTTGGACGTCTTTTACATAATTCTTCCTCAGTCAGGCCTCCCAAATCTTGCACAATGAGTACAAGTACAATGCAGAAGGCTCCTGCTCCTCACTCCCCTCGTGCTTATACTGGATCTCCTGTGCTCATGCATCCCCCATCCTGGGGGATCCCTTCTGCTCTGAAACCTCACGTTCCTGCTGCACTTCAGAGGTTTTCTGCTGACCAAAAACACCACAGGACAGGGCTTAAGGATGCTTAGAATCATAGAATGGTTTGGGTTGGAAGGGACCTTCAAAGCCCACCCAGTCCAACCCCCCTGCAAGGCGCAGGGACATCTCCAACCGGATCAGGTTGCTCAGAGCCCCGGCCAACCTGGCCTGGAATGTTTCCAGGGATGGGGCATCCACCACCTCTCTGGGCAACCTGGGCCAGTGTTCCACCAACCTCATTGTAAAAAGTTTTTTTCCTAATATCAAATCTGAATCTACCTCCCTCTATTTTGAAACCATTACCCCTTGTTCTATCACAACAGGCCCTGCTGAAGAGTTTCTCCCTGTCTTTCCCGTAGGTCCCCTTTAAGATGTCACACACAGTTGTCCTGGAGTAAAAAATTACGAGAAAGTGAGTCTGGAGGAAATATTCCTAGTTTTTCCCAATTATTCATAAACCAATACTGATGCATGAATGGGGCCAGGTGGCTAATGCAGGTGGTCACTGCTAAACCTTGCTTAGGCTTTATTTCCACGTCATGATTTTATAGCCAAGTGCTCAGCATCACCTAAGGAACAAGCCCCTGCATGTAGCTCAAACTTCATTTCCCATTTACTGTTGACATAGCTGCAGAGTGTGCAGTGGACTGCCTTTCCTCCAAGTGTGTACTTTGGATACGCCTCCACCTGCATACCTTGGATTTTTTTCCAGGAGTGGAAGAAGTTGTGGCTTACAGGTGTCACCTCTCCAGGGATCCCATTTGCAATGGGGCTGAGGCACTCAAGAGCCCTTGAGGCATGCAAGAGTGGCAATCCTAGGCTGGGAATTCGTTGTCTGCGTTACACGAACGCGTATTCACGTCACTGGACAAAAGCCCTACACCCTGCCTGATCTGGGGAGAAGGGTACAAAGCATAACAGAGCTGCCTCAGTGAACACCTCTGCCAAACCCATGGTCTGGGAACACCTCAGGAATGTAATGTCTGAGTGTGTCACAGCAATATTGGAGAATTCAAGCCAACAATATGCTGCGTGTCTTGAGCAGGCATTAAAAATACGCTGCCTGACTCTTTGTACCTACAGCTCTGACCTTTCTCTCCTTACTTTCAGGTTATAAGCAATCTTTTGTCTGCATTTTCTCAGTGCCTTCAAGCAGGACTTAACAGGCACTGAGGAAACATAAATAAATACAATAATATTTACCATGTGTTTCCTTTTCTTCTAATAGCTGATCCATGTAGAAGGCAATTTACTTCTTGTATGGAATCAAAACCAGAAGAAACCACATTCCTCTAATCTGTCTTCCTGCTTATCATAGCCTAATACATGACACCTAGATACCTTCAGAGAAGCCTGAAAACTTGAGATGGCCAGTAGGTCAAGACCCTTGCCGTAACAGGAATTTTATTAGAGCAAGTCATCCCACCTTTCCTTTGGCATGATGAATCTGCGCAAGTCGGAAAATGCACAGAAATTTTTATTGAGCTACTTTCTGCCCTGTGGGGACTTACAGTGCAAAGTGAGAGTGAAACGTGGTGGCCACAAGTGTTAAATGAAAGTCAGAGAGGGCTCGGCGAGTTGGGTGTTAGACAACTGCTGAGATGAACTCAATAATCCCCAATTTGTCTTTGACAGCCCTTCCAATCTGTAGCTCTCTTAGCCATTTCCCAAGGAGGCAAGCGTCACTCTGACTGTGAGTAAGTTTGAAAAGATGAAGCAATTTATTTGTCCCCCACCAAGTCAATGACTAGAATTTGGCTGAAAAAAAATAAATAATGGACGGGGGCATTAGTTGTTGGATTGTGTCTGCAAACTTTCAAGTTGGAAGAAAATCCGGAGCCCGCTGGGTGTCTGTGGTCTGGTGAAGTTACATCATGCCTCCATTACCCTTAAGGAGAAAAGAATTCTTCCTGAAAACTCTCATGATAACTTGGGGCAAAGCCTCCCTAGATATCATTACCTTCCTACACTAACACATCCTTTCTGACAAGGCTTCAGCCTTTGTTTTCTAAAGATGCCTCTGGAATGCCTCATCCTGCTGGGCTGACTCAGCCAAACCAACCACCAAGTCAGCTATAAACAATATTCTTATGGAAGAAAGATGCAAATCAGACCATGATGCTCAGTGCATGACCTGGCCGCGAATAATTGTGTACCTATTCAGGATAAGATTAATCCATCTGACCAGAAAGAAGGCTTCTGAGCATCCATGAAGCCTCAAACTGGGTACATGCTGTTCTGAAACATGTACTCTGACACACATATCGTACAAGACACAAGGTTTGGCAGTGAATATGATCCATGTCACACTCATTGCTAGCCACAGTTTGGGGACACCATGATATTGATACTTCCTGAAGTATCAGGGGCTTCAGTCCCTGATTTCTGCTGTAACAGAGGTGCTTCTCCCATCCCAAAGGTAACCAACCAGTTATACCACCAACAGGAGACGGTGATTAGCAGGGCTTGTGATCAACAGGACCTTAACAAGGGTGCCTAAAAATATGCAGAACATCCTGAGGGTCTCTGGATGTCTCCTTGTCTGTGAAGGTGAGAGCACAGCTAGCAGGGAGTCGAAAGGACAGCTGCATTAAAGACTGTGAGGTCTTGAGGGCTAGAGGAGATCTTTAGGTACCTAAAGGAGACACATATAAGACCACCAGTGCCACATAAGTTTGACTTTAAAATGTCCTGGCCACATAATAGAGATGTAAAGATCCTCTGCCAAGGCATAGCAAAGCAAATTTAGACCCAAGACAGCTCCTTTTTAGGTCTAACTCTGGCTAGATCTGCTTGACCATACCAGCTTGTCTTCTGTCCCCTTTCTGATCTCTCATGTTTCTTGTCCAGAGATCTCCTGTGTGCTGGACAGGGCTCAGATAGACCAGGTGGACCCATCAAAAGGTGATCGTGAGCAAGAGCGTTGATTGCATGCCTTCCTGTGGCTTCAAGTCTGGTATTTGACCTTCATATGCTGTAGAAAGCACACCCCAAGGAAGGTGACTCAACAAAAATATTGAGTTTTCTTGATATTCAGAATTATCTTTATTCTTCCTTATTAGGTTGATCCCAGGAAGACACTGTGGGCATCCTGTCCATAAGAGAGGAATTCGTGATGTGTTTTTTTTGAGAGACACGGCACAGTGAGGCAGCGTAACTGGCCATGGCTGCAAAGTGGGAAGCGTACAGGTTGCCTGCATGTCTTGGAAAACCTCTGTCTGATCTCTTCTGAAGGCAGTGAAGAGAGAACGTGTGCATGCACGTGCACGTGTGAGTGCGTGTGTGTGTGGAGGGAGGGCTGTGGAAAATGCAGTGAGTATTTTTCATACCTAGCATTTATCCAGTCAAAAATCCCACTGATGGGAACATATATGGACTTTACAGCCGAGGCATTAAGTATATTGCTTTGAATGTGTATTTATTGCTAGCATTTTAAAGAAACTCTTACTGGCGTATCAAAATACTTCGAATGAAAGCTGCCATTGAAAGAGGAGTCATTATCACTTCAATTGGTGCTGCATTCAGATGAACCGAGCGCAATCTAAAAAGGATAGCAATCGTCGGTAATGCTCCAGTCGTGGGTGACTTCCATTTGCCCTGTCCAGCACTGTGACATTTTCTCTTCCTCTTCGATGTCCTTGAGAAGAGCGTGTGACACGTCAGCGCTCTCCAGTGCGACAGTGAAAGCAACAGTCCTGATGAGGTCTTTTTCTAAGCAAGATCTGGCTACAGCAGGCCCAAAGGTAGAAATCCATCCCTCACTGGAGGAGCAGAGGATGTTTTTAAGCATGTTGCCACCCTGAATTGTGACAAAAAATTGTCAATTTTAAATGGGAAGCCAGACACTTTAAAAAAAATCATAGAATCATAGAACAGTTTGGGTTGGAAGGGACCTTTAAAGGCCATCCAGCCCAACCGCCCTGCAAGGAGCAGGGACATCTCCAACCAGATCAGGTTGTTCAGAGCCCTGTCCAACCTGGCCTGGAATGTTTCCAGGGATGGGGCATCCACCACCTCTCTGGGCAACCAATTACAATTGTGATGTCTATGACTTGCATTGTGCCACCATCAAGAAGCCAATGACCTTGGTCATCAGCTGGGTTTGACACACAGAAAGGAAATAGAAGGTCCCTATCCCAGATATAAGTCTAAGGTAAGGAACAAGAAGATCATTCTGCAAATAGATATGGGAAGCATGGTGGCACAAGCCTAAGGAGAGACACATAAAGACAAATGGAGGTCTATATACGGGACAATTGGGAGAATTAAAGAATAATTTAATCAAAACAGTATTCATGATATCAACAACATGCTAGATATTTTCAACAATCTCCTTTACTTGAATTATACACTCAAGTTCATTATCACTAGCCGCCATGGGGCTGATTTTCCACTTTTAAGAGGAAAGAATGCATCACGTGCTCCAGCTACTAGTACAGGCGTTTCTCTGGTGCTTCTGATGGCCACATGTACTCTTCTCAAGGCAGAGCAGCAAGAAGCGTGTGCTCCTTAACTACAGTCACCGTGCTGTGAGATCTCTGGCGAGCTCAGTACTGCGGTGTCTGGAGTTCCTCAACACTCCAGACCTGTAGCAAGGTTTATATTTAAAAGTAATGGTTCTCAGGCCTGTATTGAGATTGGAGGTTGGAGAACATGCTGTTAACATGTTCACCTGGTCTCTATTTCCTAGATTAACCTGAGCATAAGCCCTTTACATCTACCCCTTTTGCAACAGAAATTCTCTTCACATTGCAGTTTATGCTCAACTGCCACTAAAACAGTGTTCAGGGGTCATGAGCTACAGACCCGGTATTAACCGAGCTCCTCAACTATAATTTGCTTTTGTACATGTATTTTTATACATCCATCTGTGCCTTAAGATCAGCTCAGCTTCCCAGCCCAGATTTGAATAAGCACGGCAGTCTAATACTCAGCTTTCTGAGCAAAATTTCAGCTAGCAACGATCAGTGCCTTAAGGGCAGTCTTCTCAAGTCCAGCAGAGTGAGATACAGATCTTTTTCATAGCCTGCAATAGTCTTGTACACACATGTAAATATACATATGGAATTTTTTTAACTCTCTTAACACCACTTTGCTTCAAATCATTTGACTGAAGAATTCTGGCAGTCACCAACTCGTCAAAATCTTGCAAAGTCCTGTCAATTAAGAATGGCACATTGTAAAACATGACCATTTCTGGAAGCCCATATCTGCCAAAAAAAGTTTACTGTGTCCTACAAGATAACCTAATAGAAGAGTCTCTAATAAGGCAGTCTCAGAGTACCCTGGATAATCCAACAGATCCAGCATAGCTAACCTATCATCATTATTTTTTCTTTCTGAGGTAGAAATTATTGACACATTTCACATATATCCACTTTCTTCATCTCTGTGCTCATTTGTGGCCACTGCTATACAATTTTAAAGATCTCACAGATTATCTAGAATACCTCAGGCTGTATTTTTTATGGCATGACTGATTTTTGCATCTGTACACTGTACTATCAATTACAGAAAAATCTGATTTGAATTTATATGTAATTCCCAAGCCTTATTTCAGTGACAGCATTAACAGCTTTCTGCAATATCTTGTCTTTTGTCATGGCCTCCAGAAGTTTATTCCCTACTGTGTTTGAGACGAGAGAAATCTCTTCCAACAGATTTGCAGGCATTATGCTGTTCTCCACGTAGTCTTCAGGAACAGACTCATCAAACACTCTCAGCGCTTGTTTTCCTGGTTTGCACACTACTCAAACTGCATGGATGAAGCTAGAAAAAGAGCCCTAAACATCCTTCTGCTTTCTGGCAGATGAATGATTATAGAATCATAGAATCACTAAGGTTGGAAAAGACCTCCAAGATCATCAAGTCCAACCGTCAACCCAACACCACCATGACCACTAAACCATGTCCTGAAGTGCCACATCTACATGTCCTTTGAACATCTCCAGGGATGGTGACCCCACCACTGCCCTGGGCAGCCTGTTCCAGTGCCTGACCACTCTTTCAGTAAAGAAATTTTTCCTGATATCCAACCTAAACCTCCTCTGACGCAACTTGAGGCCATTTCCTCTCGTCCTATCACCAGTTACTTGGGAGAAGAGACCAACACCTGCCTCCCTACAGCTTCCTTTCAGGCAGTTGTAGAGAGCAATGAGGTCTCCCCTCAGCCTCCTCTTCTCCAGACTGAACAACCCCAGTTCCCTCAGACACTCCTCATGATCTTTTTGCTTTGGGGACAATGAATTTGGGGTCCTTTTTTTTTTTTTTTTTTTGGGTCCATCTCCCCTACCTGAATATTTTTCTGTAACGTTTTTTGCAGCAAAGACATCCCTCTATGCATTAAGATGCTGTTTCCAGAGTATTTCTGAAAACCAGTGCCACCAGTTTACAAAGTGCACAAGAGTTTTGTCAAACTGAGTCATTTACAGAGGGATTTACTGGCCAGGTGGACCATCTTTGGGTGACACAGCTTGCTCAAACTCAAGTGCTTTCTTTCTTCGCTCTTCAGCTTTCAAAACTCCCTGTCCAAGTTGGCAGACCTGTTTCGTTTTGAGTCCTTCTGCATAACACCTCAGAAAGAAGAGTTGTCATCTTGTTTTATTCCAGGAACTAAACTCTGCAAATCTTTCCTATTTGCCAAAGCAACGTTCCTGTAATCCCCTGGCTTTGGACAGAATTTGTGTGCTTGTCAATTCACTTATACTTTCTCCCAAATATTTCGTATTTCTGATTTTAAATTAGATTTTTCTTGCCATGCCCCATTTCTGCCACCTATTATTGTCTTTCCCTTTTGCTATCCCCTTCCACCCTGAGTCTTTCAGGATATCATATATGTGTATTGCAATGCCTTCATTTCTTCAAATAATTTTTGCGCTTTGCTGTCAAAACTCTCAGTAGCAAGTTAAAGCCCAGAGGGAAATTTGTACAAGCAACATCTCCCATCAGGGGCATTGAAAATGCAGACTCTCAAAGTCTTCTTGGTCAGGGCGATTTGTAAGCACCCAAGAGGGGTAGCTAACAGCAGAAAAGAAAACACATCTCCAGCCATAGTCTTGAAAATATCTCCCTTGGCAGGCGAAGGAAAACATTTTCTCTGAATATTCCTGTTGGGTTCTTTGGGATCTAATCTCGGTCCGAGGGACTTGTCCTTCTTTCCTGCTGTTCCCGAGGGCAGGCACATTGCAGTCGCTTCTATTTTTAAAAATGATCTCCAGTGTTAGCAGATAGTTCAAGTCCTTCCCTTAATTTCTGTCTCATGAGCAGAGGAGCATTTCTGGAGGCTGAAGCACCAAACGCTCAGGAGCTGACAGCACAGATTTCTATGCCTTGTTCACCGATGCCATTAAAGTTGTCTTAATACTGTTTTATTTTTGTTTTATTTTTTTAACCTAATTCTTTCTTTTAAACACCTTATTTATAAGTCAGAAACTCACATATCTCTTGACCATGATGCACCTGCACTGATGATAAATTTTATTTTTCAGTTTATTAAAGTTTTAGCTTAACCTAACCCCCCTTCATCCCATCACTCCTCTTTCCTGGTCTACACCTCTTTGCAGGATACCACTTTCCTCCTCCTGATACCATCCGGTGTTTCAGATCCTTTAAAGATGTAAACCTGAAAAAAAGGATTTACTGTGCGGAAAAAAATGAAAACAGCAAAAAAATCTTTCCATCTGTCTTGGTCTCTGATTGCAGTCAATTCCTATCAAGGAGCTGTTAACCAAGAATGAGTTGATGGAGTGAGGCTGAGGGTGTGGAGAGGGATATTTGTGCTGGTGGTCCATTAGTGGGCAGGTACATACTCAGAAATTGGGAACAGAAATGTGTCTGGCATGTGTGTCATGGGCTTCTCCTTCTATTGAAGTGCAAAACCTTGAACTTCTGCTGTTGTCCAATCCAGGATGTGGTGGGTGATCGGATGGGCAGCAGTTTTAAGGAGATAAAGCACTTTGAGAACTCTTTTGGGCAAGACCAAAAATGACATCAAGGCTGCTTCCTGTCGTGTCCCACCACACTCTCCATAGAATAAGAGTTTTAAAATCCCCTCCCATGCCGCAAAACTGCTTACATAGAAATATATTCTTCCAGAGCTTGCTGGTTCCTGTCAGAGTCAGTGTATATCAACTACAAGAAATGGCAGAAAATTAAGATCTTTATCTTGCAACAAGGGTGGTGAAGCACTGGAATTTGTTGCCCAGAGAGTTGGTGGATGCCCCATCCCTGGAAACATTCCAGGCCATGTTGGCCGGGGCTCTGAGCAACCTGATCTGGTTGGAGATGTCCCTGCTCCTTGCCAGGGGACTGGATGACCTTTGAAGGTCCCTTCCCACCCAAATCATTCTGTGATTCTATGATTCTGCTTTCCCAATCCTCGTCAAGGATGAGACCCCAAAAGAGTGGACAAAGACAAAGAAATGCCCTTTTTCAAGAAGCAGAAGAAGGAACTGGGTGAATTATAGATCAATCAGGATAAGACTGGCCAGGAAAGCAAGGGCATGACATGGTGTGATTTCACTTTTCCAAGCTATTTGGCACAGGTCCACATGACGCACCCATAAGAATGGCCTGCGAGCAATCCCGTGCCGCAAGAAGAGCAGCAATGGCACATTGTCAGACTAAAAAGGTCTTCAAGGGTCTGTTCTGAGTCTGGTACTGTTCAATATTCTCTTAACGACTCAGATGATGGAATACAGAATAGACTTACGTGATTTGTAGCTGACAGAACATGAGGAAGGGGTCACAAGCAGTGTGCAGGACAAGACTGGAATTCAAAATTTATCTTGATGTATCAAAGGCGGTGTCTGAAATCAAGAAGGTGACACTGGGCAAAAGTGGCACTGGGCGATGTGCATGCAAAAGGAGAGGATGGAGAGCAAACCTAGGAAATGGGTGGCTTGCCAGCAGTATGGGAGGCATGGTCATGGGGTGGGAGGTGGCCACCAGCTGAACAAGAAAAAGCAACAGGACACAAACCAGAAAACACGAGGTCTGCGACACGAGTGGTGCATATTTATCACAGAAAGCAATTATCCTGCACTTCTCAGCTCCAGTGAGGCTTTAGCTGGAGTTTGGGTCCACATTTTTGGCAGGACAACAAGTGCTAAGGAAGATGACAAGATCCCAGAGGAACTTTATTAAAATTATAAGTGTTTTTTTCAGGCTGACGAAAGGCTGAAAGAACAGAGTTTGTTTAGTTTAGGATGAAGGCTGTGAAGAAACAAAATCAGGGCACTCGAATACGTAAACAAGACGGTTCAGAAGCGGACAGTGACAGATAGCCCTCCACCGTCGTGGGATGTAAGATAAGAAGTAATTTTGAGTAAATGTGCAGCAAGGGAGATTTAGTTAGATATTAAGAAAAATGTTAGATGGGAAGTTAAAAAGTGGAACAAATTACGGAGGGCCTGTTTAATCCCCAGTAGTGGAATAATTTACAGAAGCATCTGTCAGAAATGGCTCTTGCATCCTCCCTTCTCTGCTGGAGCAGCAGGCTTTGTGTGTGTTGTCCCTTCCACTCCTGTTCCTATGACGCTGTCCAGTTGCAAATATTAGAGATCTTGTGGCTGGTCTGGACTTGCAAAGTAAGAGCAACTGCCTCAAAATCAAAGAAACCACACTGAAGTCAGACACAGACGAAAGGTGAATAAAGTCTGTGTGAAGTCTGGCTCTCCCAGAACAAGGCACCTGCCTCTTCTCTCAGTTAAGCTGGTGTTAATTAGCAGTGACTTCATTAAAGTGTTCAACATGAAGGGGTGCAAAACCAAAGCTGAGAAGAAGGAACCCTGGTAAGACTGTTGTGAAAAAAAAAAGAAGCACCATTTCCTCCTCTGAGGATGATTATGCAGGCTAGTGGTTAGGGACTCTCTTGGGAAGCAAAGGAAATGGGTTTGGAAGCCCTCCCATCAAGGAAGAGCTGCAACCATCACACTAACCCATGAAAGACAAATTGTTTGAGACTGAATACAGAGTTGGGCGTGCGCTGAGATTGCCAATGGGGAAATGGAGCCATTTGGATTATCCTGGAAATTAAATATAGAGGAGGCAGGTTCCTACTGGCTGAGCACAGGGCTCTGCTGGGGATGGTGGAAAGCCCAGTGCTGGGCAAGTTGACCAAGCCCCAGGCAACGTCCAGGTCCCCAGGAAAAATGGTAGGATGTTTTCCCATTTGTATTTAACTTTCAGATCCATAAACGCCTCTGTCTTGTTCATCAAATAGATCTGGCCAACACTCCCTGTGTATCAGCTGCCCGTGTGTGTAATGAAGAGAGTAACTCTTCCCTGCTTCACCAGGCTCTAACACAGCTACCAAAGCTCTGTAGCTGTCCATCGGCAACCACCAAATGCTAACACTCTGCCACCAAAGCAGCAGAAAGATGATTGGTTTTTTAAAACACATTTCAGCATCCACTGGAGGTCTATGACCTCCTTTGTTGTCCTTGACAGAGAGCTGATCAAGGGCAAGCTGAGCCCATTTGTCCACTCCATACTCTCCTTTAACTCAACTCCATCTCTACAGGCTTGACTTTAAGGTAGAGCGCACAACATCCCCTTGTCCACTCCTGCCAATAGCAAAATAAGTACAATGCCTTCAAAGATAGAGGGCTCGGTACACGAATTTCAGCACGTTCCCTGAGGGAGTCCTGATGTCCACAGCATCAAACAGTCCTAAGAGCATGTCAGCATTGTTGGTTCAGTAGAGGCCAGGACTCATTTTCAGGTTACTCTTCTCACTGTAGAGAAGCAAGGAGAAAATTACATTTTCTTTGCTTGATCTCTGGCACTTTCTGGATCAGGAAAGTCCACTGGTGTTGAGTTTGAACTACTGCCAGACTAACAATTGTCTGCAAAAATGGACAGTGTTTGGATCATGTCTTCAGCGGTTTCAACACACTCTTATCTATCCTATACACCATTACATATAAGCACTGAAAAGCCATCTAGCTCTGCTTGGCTTTCAAAACACGAGAGCACCCAAGATGGGCCAAGACAACTACGCAGACCTTGAGCATTCATTGGTAAGGAGAGAATCTCTCCCATTTTTAAAGGGTCATTTATCGATGAGCTCTCTTCTTAATGTACCTCTTTAAAACATTTAAATGACAGTGCATTCTGCACTGCACTGTTATGATCGAGAACCCAGCCATATGTCAAGCAGGAACTGTGACCCCTTTTTCTGTGATTAAGTTCATTTTTGTTCCATCCACTTTTTTTTTTTTTTTTGCATGATTAACTGGTGAATAAAAAGGTTCCTTTTTATTTTTCTTTGCAAGGGCTGAAGCAGTTTTAATCATATATAATTCAACACTTGCTATGCGATTTGCATTCTCTGCTTTAAGATGAATTTGGCACTAAACAAGCTCTCAATTATACTCCCCCGCCTCTGTTTTCTCTGGAAGTCACAAAATTCATTCAAACAAAAGCTAAACCCCCCTGAAGTTTTATGAAGATGAATGATGATTAAAATCAAAGAACAGAGATCCTTCTCCTGACTTTACAAAACCACAGAGTTCCAATATATGTTCTCCGGTAGCACTTTTCCAGGCAACCTTGGGTTCAAAGACAAAACTGAGTACATGTACCAGCCCAGGTCACTGCGTCTATCTATCATCCCTTCTTCTCATGCCAACCTTTTTTTTTTTTTTGCTTCTGACACTAGATATTAAATATGAAGGCTGCAGTTTGCAAACCCAAAGCATAAGTGAGGATGAATATGGCAGAAACTGAAATTGGAGGAGGAAGTCAAGCTGGAAAAATTGGGGAAGCTTCTTGCTGAAGGAGAGCAGAAGACAAAAGGCAGTGAGAAATGGGCACTAATGTAAGACAGCTGGAATTTAGGTATGCAGCTATATATATATTTACATATATAAGTATGTATTTAAATATAAGTATTTATATAGGTAGATAGTGTATATTAGAGCATCATTGCAGAGAGATAGTCAACACAGAGCTGATTAAGAGTTAGGTAATCCATACAGAATCCTAAATTAAGTGCTTGGAATTACTCTCTAGAAACACTTCCACGCTTTCCTCAACTAGAGGAGAGAGTAGGGAGCCTCACTCAGCTGTGATCTCCCCCATTGCCAGCGAGGTTGGTGGGGAGAGACAGACAACAAACATGGGGTGGGAGGCCATGGAAGAGAAAAGGCAGGCTCTGTTGGAAGAGCAAAAAGACAAAACCATGAGAACTTATGGTGAAGTAAACAAATCTCCACATTAAAAGGACATAGAGGCTGTAAATTATGTCTCTACTCATTGCACAGGGTTGGACTAGGTGACCTTTAAAGGTTCCTTCCAACCCAAACTATTCTACGATTCCATGAAATGCAAGGATTCTTAAGTTGGAACATACCATGAGTAATCCAGAAGGAGCTGAAATCCACCCTTCTCATCCCAAATCAGCATGATGGCATAGTCTATATCAATATAGTCACATACTAACTCCGGTCGATGCATCAATACAACTTTACACACAGGAGTGTGTAATGTGTGTATTACGTGTATCTACATTGCCCGGAACATCAGGCATTGACTGCAAGTTAGACCGGGAAGTGCTATTTTAATCGTCAAACTTGGGTTAAAAATCTACTTTTGGAAGCAGTGCAAACATCATATTTGCACCTCGTATAATATCTAGAGTGCTGCACGGAGCAGTAAGAAGCAGCGTTGCAAGATGTAAGCAGCTTTGGCAAGTCTTTTCAAATACATCTCGTAAAACGAAGAGCGAAAGAGGTATTTCATCCAGCTAACTGTTAGTAATAAAAGGCATAAAACCAATGTGGCGGCCACAGAACAGGGGAACATAGTGTAAACAACCTGAGAGAGAAAGAGAGAAGAAAATCTGACCATGTCTTGAGGTTGTTCCAAAACCAAGGTGACAGAGTGGCTTCCCTTATAGATGCTGAGTTGGGGCACTGGGCAGGAGGTAGGCAGAAATGGGCAGATAATGAACCATAAGAGGAATGTGTAAAAAAAAAAAAAAAAAAGAAAAGAAAATATATAATAAAAGGCAAATATTTAATTATTTGCCATAGAAGGGCTGTACAGAGAAAAAAAGATGGGAATTGTCTGGCATGAATGTAGTTGCTCCCATCTGAGCTCGGTACCAACGTTTTGGTGTCACTCAAGGAGCCAAATTGCCCGCCTGTGGGTGCTTAGCACCATTCAAGATGTTCCAGGGTATCTGAGACACGAACAGGACTGCAGATGTGACACAGTCCCGTGGAATTCTGCACATTTCTGGAGCAGCAACTGGAAATCAAGCAGAGCATTACGCAGGGTAATGAACTCAGCTGTACGTAGACACGTATATGAAACTGGAGGGATACAACCCTTGGAGCTCAGTCCTGGTCACGTAGGAACACAATGTTTGCTGAAGGGGCACTCAAACAAAGAGAGATGGCAATAAAAATGTAAATCCCAGGTGTCAAATGTGGCCAAAGCAGGGATCATTAACTTCATTGTCGGGGGAAGTAGCAAGCTGATTAAAGAGAAGATCTCGGGCTTGTGCCAGGAATTAAATAAAGCATCTGGAGCCAGTCAGATAGAGTCAGAGCTTGCTTAAGGTGAGGTGGGCTTTCATAATGTAACACAGCAGCAAACCACCAGCAGTGTCATCTGCTATAAACTCTGAGACCCCTAGAAAGCAACACTTCTGAACACTGAGGAAAGAAACAGCATCCTAAAGTCATGATGCCTTCACCTGAGTTAGACCTGCAATTACGTGTTCCTTCCATCCTAGAGATCCCATGGGATGGAAGGAAATTAAACAATAATAAGTTGTTAAGCAAGGTTTGAACCTTCATGCTGAACTTTCTCCTTACACCCTCCCTATTTCTCTCCTGGAAATCTGTTTTCAGTCTCTGTTCAAATAACCAAAGAATTTTGCTGTAAGAAATGATCTTGTAATCCAAGACAACTTGATCCATACAAAGGTCTAGAAACTTGCTCGGAGGCTTCTCTTACCTTTGTAAAACAAGAGTCTACCTGGGAACAGGAGCAGGATCCTAAAATTTAATTACTGGCTACAGTACACATGCAATTATTTATAACACACTTTCAATGACTATTCATACGTTTCGCATTGGGAAGGTGGGGGGGAAGGTCACCAGGTTGCAAACAGCCTGAGATTCTGAATTGCTTGCAGAGGAGAGCTGGGGGAAGGTGATTATGATGGATAATACAAGAGGAGAGCATAAGGGAAATTGATTACGAAGGTTTACCAGGAACATGTGGACTATTAAAAACTCTATTGCACATCAGTGAATTTCAGACCCTTGAATCGACAGGACCTTTAAAGGAAAATCACATTTTCTATTATCTAATCAACGTAGGGAGCAGTGTGTTTGGTCTCTCTTTCCTGCTCTCTGTTGACTTCAATGGGCTAGTTTAAAAAATTTTAATGTTTAATCTGATATTAAGTGTCATGAAGTTTGAATAGACCAGAGGCAGCTGAAAAAGCCAGCAGCAATAAAGTTCAGCTTTCCTCCTAACTGTCTGTATAAAGTCCAGCTAATCATAGCTCTCCTTGAATGGCATTTGTTATTTCAATAACCCTTTTTTGACCCCACGTGGCACGTTAAGGCTGCTCTCAGCCCCGTGCTTCTCTGCTGAAGAGAACGCAAAATTGTGCCAGCATCTGACTGTGAGGACCCCCTTCCTCCACCCCATGACGAAAAGTAGTTCAGAGCTGTCTGGGACCTGGCCAGGGACAATACCACCAGTCAGATCCAGTTCCTCTGCTGCCTTTCACCTTATAGAGTCATACTTCTGTTTGCAAACGCTATTGCAGTCAGGGGCCAGCGTTCCTGGCTGTGCGCGGGGATAAATAATAAGGCAAAGGGCTGCAGCGGCTACTTTTCATCTTCAAAGTATTTTTTCAGCTGTGGATGAACTCGAGGTTCCCGGTGCCTGAGGAAGAATTAAGCTCCTACATTGTTTCCCCACAGTGCCCTGCTCACTAGCAGAAAGGTCCCGATGCAGAAGAAGGTTGGGAATCACCAAACAAGGTAGCAACTGCAGTGTCCTTGGGAAAGGAAGATTGCTACACACATTTAAAACCACAGAAACCGCGATGGAGAGGTGACAGCCAGGAGGGAACAGGCATGAGCCTGTCCCACCCATGAAGAGCCGGTACCAGCTCAGAGAAGGGTCCTGCTGGAAATGCAGAAGATGGCCATGTTTAGGACGTTGGTGCAAGCTCCCCTGCTTGTGTGGTCTCATGTTGAGTTGTCAGCAGCTGTTACAGAGTGAACGAGGCCAAGGAGGGGCAGCAAATTAGAGTAGGCGTTGGGATTGTAGGAATGAATTGTCTATGTTGGATGAACAGAGGGTGGATGTGGTCGTGGGTCAGCACAGAGCTAATACACATAGTCTAGAAGTGGGTCAGCGTAAGGTTATTTGGAGTAGAAAACACCCATGGGTGGAAGAGGGGAAAGGTCTGAAGCACTTGGCTGCTCCCCTATCAGGACCTGCATCACAGCCAGCATGCGCAAGCATCGCCGTTCTGCTGTGGTCAGCAAGTAGTTGATTAAATCCCTCAGTGTTGCCTGCGTGAGCAAGGCAAGGGCCTTTCAGAAAGCACGAGGACTATATGATTCACGGGTTCAGGGGCCAGAAGCCAGAGGTGATCTTCTCCCTTACACAGGCCAAAGGATTGCGTCCTCTTACAGTGGTAATAGCCCCTATAATTTGTCTTTGGCTCAAGTGTATTTTCCAGAGAAGAGCCCCCATTGATTACACGACCTCAAGAGAGAAAGAAATCTGTGGTCATCCTGGGAAGTTTATTCCAATGGCTGATCACCCTTCTTGCCAAAATGTGCTTCTTTTGGCTCCTTGGGTTGTGTCTGGCCCAAAGTCTTCCTCCACCTCTTGTTAATGCTTAATGTTAGTGTTAATCAAAAACACTTTAATAACAGAATCACGGCACCACGCATCTCCCTTCTGCAATAACTTCCTTCCTTAATACTTCTGTCTCTGGAAGGTCTTTGCAGAATTGCAAATACGTTCTGCATCTCTCTACTACACTGATCCAACAGTGCAAAATCTGCCCTCCCAGGCATGAGGAGGGGGCCCGTCCCCACTTTTTTGGCACCCACTCCAGCAGTGCTAGTCTGCTCCAGCGTGGAGTTTTCATTTCTGTGTCCATGAAGGGTTTAATTCCTGCATACAACATGTTCTCAGTAAATCATGAGGGCTGCCTGTCCACCAAGGCCCCTAACTCCTCCTCTTTCTGCCAAAATATCATCATTCTGTGACAAGGGATTGTGGTTTCCCTCCATCCTAGAAGCCTGGACCCTGCGCTCAGCTAAAGGAAAGCTCATTTCATCTGCTTCAACCAATGATGAGGATTTCTATCTTTAGTTACTCAATACCTCCACACTACAGATTGTTGTCTTGTCCAAGAATGTTATCAATATTTTTAATCATGCAATTAAAGACCACATCAGAATGGATATGCACCGGGGAAAGGAATTAAATTGCACAGACAGCCTTGGATATGTCATTGCCTGTCTTTTGACTGCTTGACTTTTCTACCTTAATCTTCTCTGATAAGATCAGACCACTCTCCCTCTCCTCACCCACAAGATGTACCTGTGCTGACCTCCCACTGTCCTCAGTATCTCCAAAATAAACACTTCACAGCTTTGCAAGTTACCCTAGAGAGGAGCACAGGCATCTCATCCCCAGGTATTTCTGAACCCCCTCCCTCTCCAAATCCTCTGCCTCCAAAGAACACACATGGGATTGGTAGTGAACATTATGTTGTAGGCTTTACGCCTCATAAGATGATACGTAGCTTGTTTTGGAGAGGTGGCACATGTGCCTGGTGGGATGGTGTGGTCTGCATGCCACACATGAGCCTCAGATGAGGGCTCCTGGTCTAGATCCTAGCAATGACATTGGAAGTCCATCAGCCTTTCCATGCCTTGGTTTTCCCAGCTGGGAGGTGGATTTGGAGATGCTGGCTTCTGCACAGGGAGCTTTGAGACCCCGAATTTACTGCCAGGTAAGTGATAGCCAAGGGCTTCCCAGACTTAATAGAAGCAGATTTGAGGTGGGCTGAACTTCTCTCTGGCCTGTGGAGCTCACCTGAGTTCAGCAGGCATTGTGCCCTCAAGCCTCCTGTATCTCCTGCACATCTAGGCTGATGGTTGGGGGTCGGGTATTGAGCCAGACGATCCTCTTGCTAGTGATGCAGCTTGCAAACTTATTTGTCTACCTGCTCTAAGTCGTGAACCAGCCACTCTTCCTCTCCATCCATCTCCTCTTCAGACAGGTCCTCTTTAGGTTGCTTTTACCAGCCGGGAATTTTGAACTACACTTGTGCTGCATATTCCCAGCTCGTTGCAACGCCATTCCCTACAGAGAAATCCCCAATTTTGTGAAATCAGAAGCTGGCACAACCGAGTGAAGACATCTGACTCAGACAACTGGGCTGAAGCTATGCTGATTTACACCAGCCTGGGGGCAAGCCACAATAATCTTCCTCTCCTTTGACTGAGTAGCCATGGTGACAAGAGACCCAATAGATGACAAAATAAAACAGATCATGAATCTAGAACATGCAGCTGGAATTTCCCCAGCGGATTCACGACATGAGACATCCCAAAAAAGGCCTGTGAAATATGAAATATGTACGGACAAGGTTTTAATTACAGTTACACAACTTTAAAGCCACAGAGCTCAGTCCGGTGGCTCCGAATTTTTGCTAACATGCACCTCTAGTGCACAAGGAACAGGCCTTGGTCTTGTTTTTGATGGTGTAAGTTCTGCAGCAAAGTCAGTGGCATCTAAAACTATGAGATTAAAGGTAAATTTTGTGGTCTGGATGATTTGCTTCTGTGACCAGTCATGTCTGCTTCCTCTTCTGGATGCTAAAGTATCTACACTGGTGAGGCTCTGGTCCTGCCAGTGGTCAGCAAGGTTATTGCAGAGTATCTGCTCTGAATATTCAGATATTTAGTGCAAATCAGGAGTAAAATACATGAAAATGAAACTGGGGACAGTCGGTTTTCATCTCCCATTTGTATCCCATGGGCTAACTTTCTGCTGAGGACTACAGGTATTTGGCTGCTCTGAGAGCAGAGCGAAGCCCTCCAAGCCACGTTCAGCTGCAGAAAAACACGTGATGAATGTGTCTGTCACCTTCTTTGTCTTGTGGTACAATTTCCAGAACCAGCACACATGCAAGTTACATGGGACTCGCACGCGGCTGGCCAGACTCTTCCCTGGTACCGTGGCAGTAAGGTCACCAGGTTGGACATGGGATCATGCATTATGGCTTGGGAGTAGAGGAAAAAGAAGTATGAGCTTGATCTGTCCTGCTCAGCTCCTTCCAGGCTAAGCATCCAAGTTTCCTTCCTATGGAGACCAAAGAGTAGGTCAAAGTAGAGCCTGGTGTGTGCTGAACCCTGGATGCAGTGTCGGGTGCACACCAACGGGCACAGGAATGAGAGATTTCTCCTGGTCCTGTAGACTGATGCTCCTAAAACTGTAAAAGGCTCCTGGAAATGAGGTTTCCACATTGCACAAATGCTTCTGAATACGGAGCTCATTATGTGAAAAACACGACGGTGCTCGGGTCCAGGAGAACAATAGATCAAGCAGGAAATCAATGCCACTTTTAGTAAATCAAGGAAAATACTGTATTGACATTGTATGTGCATGGCTGGATGACGGCGCTGTCTCATGGCTACCCATGGAGAGGATAAGAGACCCCCTGGTAGCAGGAAAAAGCTCGTTGCTCGTGCCACGGAGAGCGCGGCGAGTTTGGGGGATTTAATCTCAAATCTAGCTGTGGAGTCACTCTACAAAGCAGAACTGGCTAGAAACCTCATTTAGACCAAAAAAAAAGTGGTTTTCCTTAAATTATCTAACCAATCCTTCCCTCCTCCAGATGAAACAACCTCTTCCCTACATTTTACTTTAGGCAAGGCCTATTTTGAGGCGAAAAAGTCCCAAAAGGTAATTTTTTAAAGAAAATCTGTTATAATTAATAACAAGTTAGTCCACATATTAACAGCAGAGCTCTGACTACTGAATTAATTCCTAAGTGTGGATTGGGATAGTCTATGGTCAAAAAGAGAGGCATCTTTTAATGGAGATAACAGGACTCACACAGGAAGTGATTTAAGGAAAATGGGAGTAGGATGCTGAGAGAAACAGCCAGCTGTGACGTTTCCTGGGAGAGGGCTGCCTGTCCCTTAAAACGTGTCCCCGTTCACCAGTTTCATTGCACAAACTCAAACCCAAGGGCAGCACCGGGATTTTGGGAGAGGGAGTCCTTGAGCTCAGGGGATGCAGGAGCAGCAGCGGGACGCGTATCAACCTCGGGCTCCACATCAGCCTTGCTACGATGCGTGGGAAACTGGGCTGTCGGGGCTTGTTTGCAACACAGGTTTTTGTCCAGGTGATTTAAATCGGTTCCTTTTCCCATTTTGGGAAGTAAAACTGGTACAAAAATAACCTCTCCAAGCAGTGTTGCAGGATCGAGCTTTTTTTTTTTTTTACCCACCGAAGTTCTGGTATTGCACAGAGAAATGGAGATACACGAACAAACAGATTATGATAGATATTTTTGCCTTTAAAGCAAGACCCTGAGTCTGCTCAGGCTAAGACAAATGTGGTCTCTGAACTGTGGCCATGGTACATCCTGCAATCAGGTTTCACTTCTGCTCCGAGTTTCGCAGCTGGAGTTCATCTCCCAGCGTGCGCTACAGATGCAGCATCCAAATCACCTCCTTTACAGCCAAAAAAACATTTTCTCTTTTGCCAAAAATTCAGCAGGCTGCCGGGACTGTCTTTCTTGCCTCTGGTTTTGTCAATATTTCCTACAGAGGGGAAACAAACTCCAAAGGCTTTGCAACCTGCTCTGCTCGGTTAGAATAACCGCCTGCCCGGTGGGTTTTGTTTTAAGGCTGAGACTGCCCAGCGGCCGGTGTCTGGACTGCCCCCGCAGCAAGCTCTTGCCTCAGTTTTTTTTCAAGTGAATCATCAGCTGCCCAAAGTGCCTTTGGATGCAGCCTACAAAGGGCTCTTTTATCAGATCGACCACCCAAGGCCAGAACTGAAATGTTCTTCGGTCGTACACGTGCAGTAGTGCAAATGCATTATACAGCGTACGCAACGCAACCTACGCAATGCCCACGTGCGGTACAGCATATGGCATACGGCACGCGCAATACAGCCCTTGGTGTGTTCGGCGGCTGCAGCGTCTGGTCACGAGCTCTACCCAGACGCCATTTGTTTATCAGATCTCCGGTATGTTGGAAGGATGTTTCTTTCACTCCTTTCTCACGCAGGCAAATGTGGTTTTGTGGTCAGCGAGATGCAGGTAGGGGGACATTTTGGTTTTGCAAGGGAAAGTTGAAAAACGTACTAAAGTCTGTGCAGTTTTCAAACCTTGTACCTGGACATCTCTGACACCCAAGCCAAAACCAAGGGTTTTGACTTGCAATCACACTCACCCATGACAGATGTGCATCTGACCTGCACTTTACACACCTCCCTGATGTCTACAGCTCCAGCATTTCTCTTTCCCAGAGCTCAGGAAGTGTTTCCTAATTCCTGATCTCGCCTCACATTAAGTCCGTGACTTCTTGCCCTTTACAAAAGGATGCCAGGGATGGACTATCTCCTCTGCTGCTCAAGGCTGTATCCGCCTGCACCGCTTCTCCAGACTAAATGAGTCTCACTTCACCAATATTTCCTCTTGGCCTTTGATGAGGGCTGGGGCCCAGTGATAGCCAGGGGTGACCTGGCATATTGAAAATGTGCATTTCTTCTTGCTGCTCCAGATATTTGCAATTATTACCCCATTCTACTGGTGCCACCGAGACCAATTTCCAGTCACAAATCAGCACCAGAAGGAAAACCCAGGAGCTGTAACTTTGTTTTTCGGCGGGTTTGTCCAGTACAAGAAAAACAAAGCCGACGCAAGGCAAGGTTTCGTGTGACACCAGAATAGCTACAGCTTCTCACTTTTCACCATCGTTTTAGCTAGCCCAGGGTCCACAACAGACAAATCATACTGCAATCCCTAGCAAAGAGCTGCTCGCCTTCAAAGGGAAGTCTCCCTTTTCACAGCAGATCCCCAATTCTCTGCTCCCAGCTAACCTGAAAAAAAAAACAAACAGGTACAGAGAGAGCGCCTTACAGAGAATTTGGTAAGGCAAAGCCTGCTGAAAGCAACTTTGAGCTCTTCTCCCCCCTTGGTCATGTACACTTAGTAAATGTGCTTTTAATCTCGTTAATGTTGTTTGAAAGAAGCAGTAGTGGATGAATCATCTGATGCAAATGGAAGAGTTTAGGGAATACATGCATTTTCATTAGCCTAACTTCTCCTCCAGCACTGTGTATTAGCACGGAATTAACCCATTAATTCTATTGATCTCTATTAATATTGTGCATTCCATCAGTGCTCAAATCCCCACGGACTCCTTTCCAAGCATCTACAGGAGCTGGCTTGTTTACTTAACGTGGCACAACCGATCGAGTCAACAGTTTGGGTCATGAAGTGAGGAAGAAAATTGTTTCTAACTGAGGGTACGGGAGGAATCTGGGGAGGCAGGATATAGGGCCAGGATGCCAGCGATCGCACTCTGCTGATCTTGATGAAAGATCAATCGATGGAGGCAAGAGCAGATCATTCACCTGTTCTCTGTCCCAAAATCCAACCCGCACCACGCTACTGGAAACTTGTAGCCTAAAATCCACTGGGAACTTCTCAAACATCTCCTGTCTGTCCGTTACGGGCATTCATCAACCTCTATCACAGCAGCATCCGATTACCTTGTTGTACTCCCCATATATATCTTCACAACACCTTCTTTGCCCTGCGCAGACCCCCCTCTCCCATTTCTGGCCACACTCTTCCCATCACGGTGGCATTGATGGACCTTGTCCGGGATGGAGTGACCAAAGGTCACTCCTACACAATGGTGAGAGGAGGTGGTCCTCATGTACGACAAAGAAAATATCTCTGCAACACCAAACATCTCCCTGCCAGTTCAGTGCAGTTACACAAAGGGATGGCATCACTCAGGGAAGTGCGGCAATCAAGGGATGAGGAGGATCTCTGGAGACTGTCAAAGTCAAAGCAGGGTCACAAAGATGGTCTTTCATATTTCTAGCTCAAAGCTGCCGAATTTTCCTTACTGCTCAGGTAGCGAGGCAGCTCTGCCTCTCGTAGCCTTTTGCTTGGAGGAGAGGATAAATGAGGTCTTTGATATAAAAACCCAAATGAAAGCAAACACCTCAAAGCTGCTCTTTAAACTTAGCTTGTTCATCAACATTTAGTTCTGGCTGTCTCCTCCCTGGGCAATCAGTGCAGCAAGCTCACCCTCCTGTTGACTACGCACACTGAGATCATATCCATGACATTTTTTTACTGCACTATTCCAGCAATATTTAGTTTCGAATTACCTTTGCAAAAGGCTCTTTCGAGTCCCCTCATCACAAGCCCTGCCTCATGTTCAGCAGCAAGATGAATCCTCTCTCTTGCATCGCGCCCTAATTATTAAACAACCCTGTCGAAGTGTTCGGTCATTTGCTGATATTTCACTCACAATTAGAAGTATCAACGGGCTCCATTAGGCTTCTAATACCCTTTATGCTCAGCCTGACATTTGGGGAGCTGTTTTATTACAACTGACACCCTGGAAAATGGGGCTGCTGTAGTTCGCGTGGGTAATGGTGTTATTGACCTCAACTTTATGAATGCAGGAGGATGAATGAATGTTACACACCCAGGCATCCAGAGGGTCCTCACCGTCTGCTCTGGAAGCTCACATCCCTACCTTTCTGTGAAAATGTGGGGGTTCTTTCTCACTCCAGTAAAGCTCAGAGACACTTTTCTGATCAAGCATTTGGCAGCTAGTTCACACACACACACAAAAAAGCGCTCATCAAGATAGAGAGGATTAAGGTTGAGTTTCTCAATGCCTGCTAGCATGTTGATAGGCATCAAACACAACTGGGAACCCTCAGGGTTGTTCCCACTTGCGAAACAGACCAGTGGGATGGTCCTGGGCAAGTTACTTCACTTCTTTGTTATTTCACTCTGGGTCTGACGGTGGTGGAATCGTGACTTTTGTAGCACAGGAGGCTGTGAAGCCCCCCTCCATGTCACCATCTCTCTCTAAAGCATAGAGAGAAATGGTCCCTGCCATGAAGGTCTTCAAGACCAAGGCAGAAAGCCCTGATCCTAACAAAAAGGATCATTTGAAAGCTGAGATTAGGACAGGGGTGTTATGAGGCACAGTTCACAGCTGCAAACCATTCATACCTAATTTTTGCCGTAGGGATTTGGCTGGCTCTACTGTTGCTTTTCTGACAAGTCATTAAAAGAATCTCAGTCAACAGTAGGTGATGATGGGACTTTTCTGCTCTCCATCATGCAGCAATTCCAGAGCAAGATCAACCAGAATAAAGCTGGGGAAAGGGAAGCAGCACTGAGCTACTGTACCAACATCTGACTGTTGAGCACCAAAGTCTTCCACCCCAACTCGCCCTGACTAACCCTCGGGTCCTTCTCTCTGACCACCAGCAGGCATCTGGAGTAGCTCTTTGAAGAGATTCTGGATAGGGCTACATGGGCATAACCCAAACCACCACGGTTCTTAGACGGCATCTGGGGCAAGTTACAAAAGGAGAGTCTGAGCTTACCCCTGCTGAGTCTTTAAACAGTGACTGCAAGAACAGGTTCAGTGGCAAATCCAGCTGGAATCTGAAAAAAATATGTCTGACCAGCATTTTTCCCCTTCCTTCCTTAGCAGTCATGACGCACAGACTCTTACAATTTCATATAACAAGGAAATCCTCCCCTTTTCTCTCCCTTCTTTTCCCAGCACCACATGAGCACCTCGGGACAAAAAAATGGGCATTTTGGAACACAGGGATACACCCAGTTCTCATAAAGTTGAGGTTATTGCTGAAATTTTTCTCCATTTCACTGCTAGAAAGTGGAATTCCTTGCATTGAGGGTAGTTATTGTACTCTAAAGCCTTTTAGAAGTAAAAAAAAAGAAAGGAGGAGCCATTCATCTGTCACTGTAGGGTTTTCAATGCAAAGAGGCAAGGCAGGCAGGGACCTAATAGGGTGAGGTGGCTTCCCCAGGAGACAAAAAGGCAATGGCAGAGAAGGGACAGCCCAAAATCCTCTGAGCCCCAGACCAGCACTATGGCTTCAAGTTGTCACACACTCCTGACCTGAGAAATTGAGCTGAGCCCTGGGCTTGGATCCAGTCTGCTTCTGCTTTGTGGTTGCTGCTCTACCTTCAGATGAATACCTGTCAGAGATTCTTCCCAGTGCTGCCCAGTGACAGGACTGGAGGCAACAGGTAGAAAATGAAACAGGAATTTCCATGAAACAGAGGAAAAATATTTTTTTTACTATGAGGGTGAGTGCAGACTGGAACAGCTTGCCCACAGAGGTTGTGGAGTCTCCATCCTTGTAAATATTCAAAATCCACCTGGACATAGTCCTGAGGAACAGGGTCTAGGTGACCCTGCTTGAGAATGGGCATTGGATGAGGTGATCTCCAGAGGTCCTTTCCAACCTCAATCATTCTGTTCAATACCGTAGCATTATCTGCAATGATAATAGAGAATTTCCCAGAATGGGTTGGAAAATGCAGGCTCTGAGCAGAGGATGAAAGGATGGAGATCGTGAAGGAGCTACACAGGTTCTCTTGTAACTCCATGATATCTGGCATCCCGCAATAGGCATCCTGACAGGAATAACAGTGGTCTACCTGTCAGAGGTGCCAAACATTGTCCATGTCCCTCCAAAATCAGGGCTTTGAAGCAGGGAAGTTAGCACTTCTCCAAATCAGGCTGCTCATTTGGTGTTCAGGGATCTAATCTGGGCTGCAAAGTCTGAAAAGTTGGGCTTGCGCTGCATGGTGTCTCTCCAACCCTCCTCCAAAACTGGCTAACTGGCCAAATGTCCTTGAGCATTTCACCAGTGGCAGAAGGTCCTTCTACCCACCACCAGCCGCAGGGACCAGGAGAGGGAAATCCCAGTGTCACAAGAAAGAAGGGACTTTAACCAGTTTGGGGTCGGAGCACGGAGCTCAGTGTCACCGAGTGGATCTGTAAGGCAGTAACGTGTCGGTAGCAGCTGTCTCAGCTCCCGTTGTAACTGGCAGAGAGACTGGGCAGGATCCACAAGCCCATACAGAGATGCTCCTTGCCTTTTGGAAGCCTTGGGATGCCATAAAGGATGCAGGGGCTGTGTTGTTAGGAGCTCCTACCTCTTCCCATAAGGAAAGGAAGCTTTCAGACCAAAATGCCGTCAAAGAACCACAAAAGTAGTTCTCATTCTCTTTTTTTTCTCCAGCGGGTTCTGCCGCTGGCTGACCACACAGATCCAGCCCTGCGCTGATAACGAGCAAAGTTTAAGCATCTCTCCTGCTCACCACAGCCTCCCCCCAACACACACACCCCCTTCTGCAACAACAAAGCTCCAGCTTCTGCCTCAGAAAATTAAATCTTATCTCCCCAAACCACTCCAGCTCTGCACACCTAGGATCCCATCTCTCCCTCTCATCTGACCTCTTTAATAACACCACCAGTCCCCCTCAGAAGGAGGAGGACGAAGCACAGCTTAAAAGGAGCTGTTTAGCTGGCAACAGTATTACCTTCCTCTGCCCTTTGGTTTTTGGTTCTTTTTTTCCTGTTTTTTTTTTTTTTCTGTTGTTGTCACTCTTGCATTTTTTATTGAACACCCAGGCTGAATAAAATTGAACTTCCCAGCTGAGAGCATAGATGCTCAGCTGTGCATACCTTAGGGAAAAAAAAACGCGTGCAATTTCCATTTTGGCCCATTATTATGCAGGGGAATCTTTTATCCTGGTGGGAAGGTGGATAGGAGGAAGAAAAGCCTTTGGAGGTGCCAATTATCTTTTAAAGGAACCCTGGCCATTTAGAACAGTTGAGCCAGAAGTTCAGCAGACATGAGCCAACAGAGATCCTTCATAAATATGAGGATGAAGAGCTAAGAACGTAGCTGGGAATCTGGGGGTTTGGATGTGGATATCCTTGTGTTTATTTATATTTCATTGTAATTCTCTTTAGTGGGTGTATTTAGGTTTTGTACATTTTTGCCTTTTTTTTCCCCTTTTCCCTTGGACATTGGAAATCAACTGGTTTGCCTGGGAGGATCACATTTCTGTGAGTTAAATTAATCCCAGGACAGCAAGCATTCCTTCCTTCCACCCCCACCAAGCGTATGTAGGTCCTGCACTGCTGCCCTTTGCGCAAGCACAACCTCCGGGCTCACAAAGCTGAGCTTTATTTATCCTGTTTGTGCCCAGTTAGACTTCCCAGACCACCTCCTCTTCCCGCTTTCCCTCTCATCCTTCCTCATCCTGTTGTCTCACAACTGAGTCTCAGCCTCGGGACCTGTTTGAGATCCACGGTCTCATCCTGAGATGAGTTACTCCCTTGCATACTCAGTTATTAAAGGAAAATTTATTGTCAAACACAAACCACTACATGAGGCAGCTTTGTGAAGCTGGGTTCTTGTGAAGTTGCTGCAATTTCCCCTGTTTGAGTCAAACACACATGAGGTTAAGGTCCTGAGAAAATGAGTTATTTGGGGGTGGGAGCTGGTGCTTTTGATCTCCTGTGAGACCTAGGATCACTTTGACTGAAGAAGAAACCAGGAGTAACTTGTCATGATGAGCTTTCTCCATTGTTTGATTTCAAAGGCTTCATAGATGGGTTGACAAAGCTTTTTTTTGGGGGAACAAAATAGTAATCTTGGCCCCTCTGGGACCAAAATTAAACCAGTCCTAATTATATAATTCTACAGAAGTTTATAAAAGTCCCTTTACATCCACCCTAACCTCAACATTCAAGCAGCACTGCATCCATCCCTGCACACAGGTGCTGGGAAAAGTCCTTCCCAGTGCTGCCGCAAGGTCCTGGGGCATCTCTGCACCCTGAGCATGTCCGCAGAGCCAAACTCTCCATTATTTCACCTTCATCCTCGCACAGAGCCAAGACAGCCCAGCAAGGACCAGTCCAGCCACCTCATCGAGGACTGAGCAGCCAGGCTTGGGTGGGAGTGGGACAGCATGGGGCTGGTAGGTTCAGAGATGAGCCAATAGCTTTGTCCTGAAGGGCTGGGTGAGTAGCTCATCCTTGACTTTGATCAGAATGACTAAGAAGTATTTTGACTCCAGGCCTATAAATGAGCTCTTTAAAAGCTGCCCCTCCATCCCTCCTACCCCGAGTCAATAACCAAGGGCTCCATGCTGGGAGTGGCTCTAACAGACTTCAGGTAGCAGTGCTTTTCCTCCCTCCTCACTTAGCAGAGATATCGCATCCCTTCTTACCCTAGGACAGAGGCTTATATCTTCCTTCTTCCCTCACCTGCCTGATTAGCATCAGAAAGCACCCTGGGCATGAATATCCCCAAGGACTAATCCCAGCAAACCGTGTTCTTCTAACACACTGACACCCTCCCTTGTGTTTGCATTTTTCTTCTCCCTTCCTCCTCCCTCTTCTCAAAACATTTTCTCCTCTCCATCCATTGTCCATCTCGTGCTCAAACTGAGCTTTATCCTGCCAGCATCACCCAGCCCCTCTTCCCCCAGCATCTGCTCTGGGGAGCGTGAGTGCACTGCTGCTCACAATTAATTTCTTATGAAGTCAGAAGTATGAGTCCGGGGAGGCTGATGCTTTCTGTTCAGTGGTTTGGGGTTCGCTGTTCCAGCTCCCCCGTAACCAAACTGCAGCCTTAAATCTCCATCCTTGGAGCCTGGACTGGAAGTTGAAAACAAAGAGCAAAGCAGGAGTCCTGGACTAGATGCCTGTCCCAGTGGGATGAAGCTGCAGCATCCACTGGAGCCAATACACAGGAGGGACTGGGTACAGCCTCTGAGCAAGGAAGTTTTTAAGCTGCTGATAATGTTAAGCTGGGAGCACAGGGAAGGATGGTGCTGGACAGACCTTTGCTCTTTAAGGCCTTAAATCACACCTCGACCCCCCAAAGTGTGTAAATCTGGGTCACAGGAGGTTAAACACCAGGCCCAGGCGTCCAAAGGTACATCCCACCCAGCAGCCTGGGTGCAGCATTGACCAACAGAACCTGCCTGGGGAAGACTGCGAAAATGGGACCAGCGCATGATGCTCTCCCTCCGATACTCTTCCAGACTTCAGCTATTTTCATCTTATGGACATCCTGAACAAAAACTGGTTTTTATGCAAGGCAGTGACTCTCAGCAGATTTCTCTGACCCACATAAGCATCTACAACGTCCTGCTGTGTGGAGCTGGAATCACAGACTGGTTTGGGTTGGAAGAGACCTTCAAAGCCCATCCAGTCTAACCCCCCTGCAAGGAGCAGGGACATCTCCAACCAGATCAGGTTGCTCAGAGCCCCGGCCAACCTGGCCTGGAATGTTTCCAGGGATGGGGCATCAGTTCCAAGGTCATCTGCCTGATACCTGCATGGTACCATTTGGTACCACTCCAGAAGATCCAACGGGCCTTAAGACATTTAGAAAGTGATCCTCCATGGAATAACGAGGAGGAAAAGCATCAATTAAAGACACAAAAGAGGGATCCCATCCCTGCAACTTTACTTTTGACAGATGTTTTATAATGAAACTCACATCAGAGAGCTTCCACACTGGGTCCCTGGGTGTGTAATGGAGACCGTAAAAGCCTTCTTAAAATATTTTAAATGAAGAAAAAAATATGGAACGGCTGAAAAAGGAAATTACATTTTGTGATGCCAACAGACTTGTCTTGTGCAAATAAGAGGAAAAAAGGAGGGGGGGGAAAAAAAACGAGTTGGATGATTTAACTGCTTGGCTTTGGTTACTGGATCTTGTCTGCAAAATTTTGGAAAAAATGAACTTAGAGGGGAAAAAAAAAAAAGGATATTTGGAGTAGTCATGCAACAACAGCCCTTGGGCCACAGGACAACTGCAAACCATGAGTAAAATCTTTAGTAGCACTCTCTCTGCCTTAAGATCAGACCTTTGAGGGGAAAAAAAAGAGTGAAAATGAGAGTGCAAATACGAAATAATATATTGCAAATATGTAAAACACAGTGGGTTTTTTAGGTGCTTGCTTTTGAGCTTGGGGAGAGACTGGCCCAGAGCTGTCCCATCGGGACGTGGAGACCTTGGGACAAACAGACAAGAAAATAACCTGGAGAGCAAGACCCCAAACTCAAAGAGCCCTGAGGAAAATCACCAGCAGTCACGTTCGTGCACGGGCACAAGATATGTCAGACCCAGACCCTTAAACAGAATTGTGAAAGTCCTTCTCCCATCCCACCCCCTCATCACTGCCTTCACCAGGGTGAGAAATCCCACTGACTGCTGACCACCACCCCCGTGGTCCCCGGTGCAGAGGGACCAGCAGTGTTAAAGGTTTCCCCTTTGCTGGAGCGTAGGGATGTTCCTTTTCCTTTCAAACATCATTAAGTTTCTATCTCAGGATGGCTGAGAAAATCTGCATTAAATACACTCTGACAGGCCCCCTGGGTATAACCTTGAGAACAGTGGCTTCTCCCCAGCGTTTACTTGCTATTAAAGGAGCGTGAAGAGTTGTTTTTTTG
The DNA here is from genome assembly GCF_036417535.1 of Chlamydotis macqueenii. Lineage (NCBI taxonomy): Eukaryota > Metazoa > Chordata > Aves > Otidiformes > Otididae > Chlamydotis > Chlamydotis macqueenii. The sequence continues at coordinate 82,438,765 of NC_141559.1, forward strand.
TTGTTTTTTTTTTTTTTTTTTAAACTGAGGGGGAGACGCTTTCCCAGATGCTAAGAAATGGGTGGAAGATGAGGGGTCTCCGAGATGTCCCCCAAGAACTGCAGGCACCCACACAGCCCCCATTTTTGCCCATTAACTGCTGTGTTCTATCTTGACTTGGGTTTTCAGTTTAGTTGCTGAGCTTAAAATCCCTGCTTTCAGCTCATTGGTTCCTCTGCCCAACCCGAACCTTGCCGAGTGAATAGCTGCTTCGGCTGCAGCCCTGTAACCATCGTTATAACTCAGTTTGCACACGCAGCACTTGTTTTTTGCGTGGATCGCCTCTGCTAACCAACGCTCCTATCTTTGCTTACAGAGCAGATAAAAACCTCCTTTAGCAGCATTTCTCAAAGTGTTTTGGGGTCATACAAAGAATATTGCAAACTATTCCTAAACCCAAAGAAAAACATATTTACACATGAAGGTCTAAATACAAGCCAAAAAAAAAAAAAACCCACAAAGCCAGAGGCCACCTGCCTCAGATCCTGCATCTCTATCAGGTGAGTCAGGATGTCCAAGGTTTCCTCTGCTATTTGGGGCCCTGGTGGGAAGGAGCTTTGTGTTTTAAAGGAAAACTTATGACTTTGTCAAAATTTCTGCTGATAGTTCCCATGGCCATTCTAATCGATTTGGAATAATTCATCTTCACTGTGACAGCGACACCAGAAGCACTTCTGAGTACTAATAAACAAAGAAAAAATGCTTCTAAAAGGAAATTTTTTTTTCTTTCAGATTAATGAAAAAGAGGGGTCTTACACAGATGGTGTGAGCACTGGTGTTCCAAAGCAAGTTTTGTGGGTTCTATCCAAGCAACACATGGGTTTAGTAGCAAGTGGCCCAAGGAGGTTAAAGGCTTTCCATAACACCCCTGATTTATGCCAAGTTGTGTTCCTCCTCTCCTCCCGCCTTGGCATCACCTTTGCTGAATGCTTATGCAGGGACTGTGGCTGAGCTCCAACCTCTGTGTGAGGGGCATGGTGGTTTGGGGTGGTTCGGGAAGGGGGGTTTGGGTAGGTATGGGGAGGTGTGGGTGCCAGCAGTCGAGTGGTGGTAACAGGGCAGGAAAGGGGGATACAAAGCAGATCGTCTTGGAAGGTGATGAGAGGCATACACAGCTGGCTACTTCTGGAAGTTAGATAATTTTTTTATTGAGAAAAACCAAGGACAATGACTACTGAGCTCAGGCTGTGGGGAGAGGTGAGGGCCTGAAAAATTGCTGACCAAACCACAATAGCACTGGAGAGAAGTAAAACCCTCCTCTGCTTCTTCCCACAGCACTATCAACACCTCCACACACAGACACATCAACAACAGCTTGGCCAAGCCCTTCCATTGCCCATTTCTTCTTCAGTTCAAATCCAGCAGCAGGGCTTGAGAGATAAGTCAAAAAGCAAACAGCATCTATCCCTGGGTAAACTCCTGGTGATTAGTGAGTGGAGCCTGTGCTTTGCCATCTTCATCCGTGACAAGCCCCATGGCAGCCACTGAGATCTAGTTGCAGGTCCTCTCCCCAGGCCAGGCCGCAGGGGCTTGGCAGGGCGTTACCCTCCCCAGAGCCCAGTGCAACCGGACTGGTCTTACAGAATCACAGAACGGTTTGGGTGGGAAGGGACCTTCAAAGCCCACCCAGTCCAACCCCCCTGCAAGGAGCAGGGACATCTCCAACCAGATCAGGTTGCTCAGAGCCCCGGCCAACCTGGCCTGGAATGTTTCCAGGGATGGGGCATCCACCACCTCTCTGGGCAGCCTGGAACAGTGTCCCACCACCCTCAGTGTAAAAAATTTTTTCCTAATATCTAATCTGAATGTCCCCTCGTTTAATTTAAAATCATTACCCCTGTCCTATTGTTACAGCCCTGTTAAAAAGTCTGTTCCTTTCTTTCTTATAAGCCTTTTTCAAGTATTGAATGCTGCAGTGGCTCAAGTTGAAAGAGTCTAACCTCAGGAGTCCGCTCTTTCTTTCTCCGTGACTTCTGCTTGCTTTTCCGCTTACAGCCCCTTTTAAAGCTCGCAGCCTCACTTTTAGAGGCCGGCAATCTGTTATCCCATTCACATTTCTCTGCTCCCAACCAATGCACTAAGAACATTTCATCTGTAAACACGCGCTCTGAACCTCTGCGAAGGAACCTTTGCTTTCAGGCACCCCGATACCTCCTCTGTGCAACAGCAACTTTGATTTGAAAAGGGTCGCCAGAAATGGCCCTCTGTCCCTCCGGGAACCAGGAGGGTTCACAGCCTCCAGGAGGTGGGTACAATTCTGCAAAGGCTGATAATAAGCCCATGCAGTCAAAGTTACTTCAGCTATAAAATATCACTGCATCACCAAATGCTAAGCTTGGTTTGAGTTTTCTACAGCTTTCATGACTGTATGAGTAACAAAATAGTGACTGTGGTGTTTTAATTAGGGCCTCAGATTTTCTTCATTTCTTTTGCCAGTTCAGCCTGTGATTTCTGGAGTACCTACCCTTCATTAAAATAAAAAGTCTCAAAGACTTGGGAGCCTGCAACTCTTTTTTTTTTTGTATAGCTGAAGATCAAGGCTCAGGCATTTTAGGCACACGGCTGCTAAGATGTACTTGAAACGGTCTCTCCCTGTGTATCAGTCAGCCCAATCTTCTTCATCCACATCTGAAGAAACGGTTTTGATCCTCTCTCAACATCTTTAAGCCCATCCATGTCCTGTACCTTCTGCGCAAATCCTTAACACTTTTTTTTGACCTGTCTTGAAATGCAGGAGGACCAGCGGTGGCTGGTCATGACTTTCCCTTCCTCAAAATTGCCTCTTCAACTGATTTTTCTTACAGTATATTGAAAAAAAAAAATCTCTTAACTGAACTCCCCCAGCCTCAAAGATGTAGAAAACACCTCTCCATGCTCCACTTATTTAGGAAATATACTGAGCTGTCCCATGTTTTGAGGGCTTTAAAGGTCTTCTTTAAGAACATGCAACTGAGAGAAGGATCTTCTGACAGGACAGCGGAGATGCGGAGGGAGAAGCAAAGCCAGCCTGGACATACCTTGAAGGGACCAGCACAAGCGAAGGGCTGTTTGCATCCCAGAAGGAATGAGAAAACACATTATTCTAATTTTTTTTCCTAGTGTCTTTCCCTGTGCGTGACAGATGGCTGCTCAGGGAAAATAAATGAAATTCTCCTATAAGCACCTGTTTCTAGGTGCTGAAGCAGAAGTGCTAAGCCTCAAGGCCAGGCTTGAGAAGAGGGAATGCATCATGACACTGGGACAGCCCAAACAGGGCAACAGGCATGGGTGAGGCTTGCAGTGGTCTCTACCACGAGATACGTAGCAGTGATGCACGTTCCCTATTTGATAGTATTTTGGGGGAAAAAAATGGATAAAATTCCTGGGAAATTTAATGTCACAAGGCTCAAAGAAAGAGCCTGATGCATTTACGAAAATAAACAGACAAATCAACAATTTTATATAACAAAAGGATATTTCTGTTGTTAGTCAATTTATTTTGTTTTATGTTTGATCAGCTTTAATAATGACCCTCCAGCACCTTTTTTTTTCTCTCCTGTTCAATCAAAAAGCAGCAAAAATGAGGAAGATAGGAATTTCTTCTTCACACAGAGGTGAAGAGGCATTGCTCCACTTGCATTTTCAACTCAAACCCACTAAAATCCGGAACAGGACTCAGTTTTCCCCTGTATCACTATGAGATAGCACTGAGTTAGCTCTGGGTGCAAGCTGCAGTCACTCTGGCAGGTATCTGAAGAAGGAAGAAGAATTTCTATTATCTTTTGGATTTTTTTTTAATCCTACCCTGAACCTGTTTTCCACCAAGAGACGGAGTTAGAGAAATTCAGACCCTGCAATGAACATGGGAAGGGGATGTCAGCACTTGACAAGAATTGTGAGGCTCTGAGTGATGTGCTGGGTAGTTAATGAAGCCACCTAGAAAGGCTGACGTATTTACATCGATGTTAAAAGAAAATAATAATAATAATTTGAAGCTGTTGAAAAGTGCTGCTTTGACAGCCCTGGAGAATGGTTCTCATTTACCAACAGACACAAAGCAGCATCTGCTCCTGCTGGGCCACCACTGTTTTGAGAGAAACCAGCCTGGTTTTGGACATGGTTGTTCCCTGCTGAAGATGAACTCCAGACCACTCTCCAACCCACATCTCTGCCACCTGCAGCCATTTCCCAGGCTCAGGGACAGCCAGGGCTCTTGTGAGCTGCGTGCCCAGACGTCATTACACCACCAGCTCATGGCCATGGCCCATGCATGGTGGGAGCTGAGGCAAGGGGACCTTCCTGGTCTTGGGTTGTCCCAGGCCCTTCCTGCTAAGCCTGGGAGCAAACCCCAGCCCCAGCACATGCTCTAAGTTAAGCAGCATCTCCTGACAGACAGGGGATCTTGCTGCCTCCATCTTCACAACATCACCCCAGCTCTTCCTCCCTCAGCATCACACACTGTCCCTAAGAACTATACCCTGTCCTGCCTGCACTTTATTTTCCAGTGTGTAAAAAAAACTAAGGTGAGGAATTCTACAGTAGCTGTGGCTGGTGATACAAAACCAAACACCATTTCCATTCTCTGACACGTGCTTTGCTTTTGAGGGTGCTGGGTTTGGGTGTCATCCTTCCTTCTTTCCCTAGGAGCCTCAGAGGCTCATGAGTCAAATCTCTGTCTGCCTGGAGGGCTTTCAGCACTTCCAGGACTCAGTGGTCCCCATCTGGGTCACTTACAGAAATAGCTCACCATTATTCCACCAACATCAAGTTTGAGGAGATAGAAGAGCCCCCGCGACCCCAACCGCTGTAACCTGCTGTTGCCCAACCTCGGCTGACTGCACATTTTCTGGCCAGGCTGTGCTGAGATCAGCTCAGGAACCTCAACTGCAGCAGGGCTTTGGGCTGGGAGGAGGGTTGAACTTCTGCTGCACACTAAAGAAGCTCCCACTCTACATCAGGCTTTGCCAGGACATGCTTTGCTGCTGAGAAAGGCATTGGGGAAGAGAGCAGCAGCGAGAAACAACAAGGGGGAAAAAAAAAAAGCAAAGAACTCAGAACTGGGTAATTGCTGGCCAACGATTGTCTCTAATAAGGTTTGACTGTATTAATTAATTGAGATGTGCCTTGGAGAGCTGGAGCTGCTGCTGATGGAAGTCAGCCAGGAAGGGGGGGGAATCTAATTTTCTCTGCAAACCCGCTGATTAGACCAGATCTCTGAGGTTCACTGTAGCAGGCTTTGGGGAGACAAGCAGCCTTTCTGGGCCTGTGACACAGCCACAGGTAGAAATTGGTTGTCATGAACTGCCAAGAGAGGTGGCCAGGGGTGGAGGAGGATGAAGATTTGCAGTGGGACTGAGCTTAGTTGTTCCTTAGCATAAGCTTTTAATCAATTTCCTACATGAAGCCAAAATGCAAGTATTTTCCCTGTCTGTGTAGGAAGAGAAGCATAAACAAGGATGCGTGTCATTCAGCAGATGTTCAGGTCATTGGTAGGACTAAGACTACTCAAGTCCTTACACAGTCCATGGACCTCTCTGGGAGGCAGACATTTGTTCACTAGATGGACCAGGACCACAAAAGGTGACCTCCCAGTCTCAAATAAGCTCTTCCAAAACATTGTGTAGATATTGTAGATCTGTGCTCCAGCTGGGTGCCGGGCAACAACGTGGATGCAAGGTCCACAGGCATGAAAACGGTTCCATCAGTTCTTGAGCCTGTCCTGCACTTTGCACTGTGGCTATGTCCTTGAAGGACACCAAGCATTGGTGTGCATGGCCAAGCTCTCATCCCACAGGACACGCAGCGTGTGCAGGAAAGTGACCATGCGTCAGGGGATGCAGGGAGCATGTGTTTATAGTTTGCATTAGAGTTTTCCTAGGTCTTGGGAAACGTGCTGGGAGAGACGGTCTGTGCACCTTTCCAGTCTAAATGCCAGTTCAGAACTGGTAGGGAGAGGACAAAAGAGCCCTTTCCAACTTTGCTTTTCTGTGGTGCAGAGAAACTTCGCTCCTTGCTTTGCACACAGTGTGGAGGGATCAGCAGGGAGTCTTTGTGCCCTCGGTCCCTCCGTGAATCTGGACTCCTGCACATCTCCAAGAGCAACCCTCCCACTGCCACCATGAGAAGCGATGGAGGTCAAGAAACATCTTGCAGCTCTGTTGACCTGACAACAGTAGGACAATCTGAGGTTTAAACACTGTAATACTGGCCTAAATGAAAAAAAAAAAAATCAGTAGAATAGAGAGGTCTGTATTAGACTCTGTGACTCACAGTTGCTTTTTAATGTAATTTTTCCTCTCAGGAGTTTTTACATGGGAGCAGAAAGACTCTCTTGTACAGCTGGTCAGTTTCCCTATTTTTTTTTCTGAAAATAAATAAATAGATAGATAGATAAATATATAAATAAATACAACTCCTAGGTCTCAGATATTAGGGGCTGGGTTTAGACTACATAGAGTAAAAATGCTGCTAACAACCCTTGTAACTCCTACTACAGTTTCTACAGCCAGGACTTGAGAAGATGCTGGACAGAGGTGGGTACCGGATGGTTCAGATGTGCAGGAGTAAGATTTTGGGCCAGTGTTTGGATTCCCTTATTTTCCCTTTGGATACGATTTCAACACACTTGGAAAGAAACTGTCCCAGTTTTCTACAGATTCTTTTTCTGCCATAAGAGGGAAATAATCGAGACTGAAACGACTTCCACTAATTGTCTCGCTGTTTTAAATCTGAAATGCTGCCAAGTTGCTGCTTGGGAATGGTTCCAGCAGCTTTAGTTACCCTCCTCTCCTGAAGGCCAGGCTCGCCAGTAGAACTTTTGCACGTCAGGCAGTCATCGTACACCTCAGGAGACACAGTCTGGTCACATAGCCCAGCCCCAGCCTCAAGTCAATCAAACTGATGTTCCAACTGCTGCTGTGCTATCTGCCCCTTGGAAATTATGACATGGGTAAGGGCTATTACTTTTTTTTTTAAACCTCAATAAAAACAAAGCAGAAGGCTGATACTTTCCCCCAAAAGACAAATGATTCTAAGTGGCTTCAGATGATTGAAAGACATATTTGCAGAGAAAGAAGTGAGATGAAATGTTTTCAAGGGCCTTTGTTAAACTCAAGAGAAAGCTCACAAATACCTTGCTTGCTTCAACCATCAGTAGCTCCTACAACATTGTCTGGAGCCATTTGACTGCTGTCTACATTGCTGTCTCAAGCAGGTAAGGTCACAGATCTTAGGGAGACCAAGCTGTAGAGAAATCATGGTTATGGGCTCGACTCAAGCAAACTCACCCAAGATCTAGACATACACTAGATAGCTGGCTCCAGACTCATCGGCGTTCATAACCTACCTCTTTCTAAGGTGTCTGACTCTCCCAGAAACCTATGGGAAGCTCAGTGCTCTAATATGATAAAGGCATCTCAATATTTTGGAAGACACTATCCAAGCCCTAATGAATAAGTCAATCTCAGCACCTGTTAATAATCTCAAAGTGATTAGTTTACATCTGAAGGCTTTGATTAGAAACAGAGCACTTACAGGTAGTTAACCAGAATGACATCCCCATTGTCCCCTCCTGGCCCTCACATTTCAGTCTTGGGCATCAGTGCTCTCCCTGTCCTTCCATATGCCAGTCATTTGTTTTTCCAACAATCCCTTTTACAAGCATTGGGTTTATTAGATAGCTGGCTGCATGGGGGTATGTACAGGTAAAACCAACAGAAGCTCAGCCAGAAGAAAGGAAGAGAAGGTCCCTGACCTTGTCAATGCTTGTGAAGGAGATGGTCAAACAGGGACTTACCCAAGCAAAGCTCTATGCCCCATGTATTTCCTGTTCATATTTGTTGGCCTCTGATACAGTCGCAACTTTGCTTCAGAGCATCCACATTGCACTAAGGAATAGCTGAGAAATGGTTAACCCCTGGTCGGAAGCATTTCTTTGGAGTCCGAGGTCAGCCCCTTCCTTCTGACGGCACCTTGGGTTTGATCTGTGCTACAGCATAAATCAAGCCTGGACAAAATCTTTGGCTCTGACGTCAAAAGGTACATTCTGGCTTGCCTGCATCCGCATGCTTAAACCTTCCCCCACAAGTACAAACACCTTTACCCAGGCATCCTGGCTCTGTGACACCTCCTAAGGGTGCCTGGACAATGTTTGGTCAGGAGGAGGCAAAAGTTTGCCAGTGAGCTGATAACCAGGTTGGACAGCAGTAGGACAGGGCTTAAGGATGCTTAGAATCACAGAATTGTTTGGGTTGGAAGTGACCTTTCAAGGCCATCCAGTCCAACCCCCCTGCAAGGAGCAGGGACATCTCCAACCACATCAGGTTGCTCAGAGCCCCGGCCAACCAGGCCTGGAATGTTTCCAGGGATGGGGCATCCACCACCTCTCTGGGTGACCTGCTCCAACCTGTTTCTGGCTCTATTGACTATTTGACATCAACAGATGTGGCTTTTGCCTCATTTCACGCACACGTGCTCAACTCTAGACGTGTGAGCCACGTGGGAGTGGTGTGGGAATGTGCTTGAAGGTAGCTATGGCCATGCATTCACGTGTATGTGCTCATTGCGCGTCTGCCATCCCCATGGGGAACCGGTTTTATACTAAAAATGTTTTTGCATTAATGTGTAAATTAAAGTACGGCTGTAATAACAGTCAAAAGGGAGCCCAAAAGAGAACAGGGAAGATTGATTATGTGCATATTTTAAGTGCTTTGTGTCTGTGAATGTTTATTTGAAAAATAAGAGTGAAAGAGAAGCACTGACACCACAAATAAAAATAACATAGGGAAATACATCTCTTATTATTAAATTATAGATTAAAATAGGAAACGTGGGGGAATATAGAAACATATATCTCTTTGTGGAGGCTTTCTGTAACAATCAGCATAAAATAACGTAGCAGTACCTGACAGCTAAATAAAGATAGGAGCTGAGGTTCCTATCTACGCATTTATCTCCTCTGATCCAGACAGGGTAAAGAGGCATAAAAGGCTCAGATAATAGCATCCTTTCTGCACACCGGCTCCCAAACGATAGGCAGATTTTATACTCGGTTACTCCACATAATGTCAACATTGTTAGAAAACAAAAGCACCATGAAGGAGTATTTTTTTCCCCTCCCTCCTTCACCTGTATTACTCCTTCTGAGCCTTTACCTTGAGGTTTCTGTATAAAACACCGTGGGGCAGATCCAAAGCTCTGCACCCTCTGGACCAGCCCCTAAAGTTGTAGGGCAGCAGGACGTGGGAAGATGGGAACAAGCAGCGATGTTCAGATGGGTGCACACAAATCACATGCACAGAAGCGGAGAAAGCACCAGCCAACTCACTTAATCCCTGTCCCTTCCCTGCTGCAAGCCGTCACAACGTCTATTGCAGTCGACAGCTATCGACCATTGCATGCCACGCCATTAACCTTTGCCACCCAACACGACAGATGATTGAGATAGCGAAGGCTTGTGTCTCTTCACAGCCCAGCAGCACGTGGGAGGTGCAAGCAGAGCACCGAACCGGGTGGTGAAGCCAATAAAGTCTTACTACAACAAAATATTCCCTGTTTGCAGTCCAACAAAGTGGACTTTATCTTGAGAGATTCTACCCCAGCCCTGTGGACCCTCTGAAGACTAGTCTGCTCTTTCCCCAATTCCCTTCATCACCAACGGTTACTCGCTGCCCCCTGAGCAGCTCTCCTGCATCCTTGACGCGTTCAAGGTGACATCACATCTAGCAAACCCAACCTGAAGGGGTTCCTGCCAATTTCCATGCTAATATCCATCTCTTTGGAAAACACAGCCCTCCTCAAAAGGTGCAGATGGCACAGGACCAAGGCCCTGGGCATTGCCTGAGAGACACACACATCACAACATCTACAACCATACTACTTTGCCATGGTGAACGTCCATATGTCCTCTTTGACATTCCTCAGCTGCTTTTACCTCCAAGGAGCAGTCCTGAAACCCACGTAAAGTTCTCACATTGCCTTTTCTCCCTGGACTTGTAGAGACTGCATTTATGGTCCCAGGAAGACGTTTCTTTGGCTCTACACAGATCTGCATCAGATACTTTACTGCTCAGCTGGGAAAAAAATAAGTAGCAGTATGAAAGGAGTCTGAATTTCTGCATCTCCTTTCACATGCACCTTTTCTGCTATGAACTTCACTATTTTTTCCCCCAGTGGGCAACACTGGGAGTTCATTCCCATTTCCACAGCTAGTTTGACATCAACCTGTGGGATGTGAACATCTTCTGAGACTTCTATCTGACTTGGCCAGGGGACTCAAAATTTATTTGGGGTGGACAGCCTGACACACATGCACAAGATTCATTTTCTCTGGAAACCACAGGCTGAAGAACAGCATAATTAGCTTGTTTACCTTTGGCTGAATCAACTCATTAATTCTTACTGGCCTGAAGGGTTTTCTCTGGGGACACCTATATTTGGCTAGTTGATGTGTTATGAGAAGAAAGAGTTCTTGGCACTTTTTTGAGGAGACAGGGAAAAATCTTGGCAGTAGCTACCTACATTTTTTTTTTTAAAAAGCTTACTTTTGAGTCCAAGCATAATGGACAGTGACGATAAGAATAATTGTCCAAGCCTGACTTGGAGCTAGTCCCTCAAGGAGGTCACATGTACAGGCCTTACCTCCATTTCCAGGGAGGATGGGGCAATGGTGCAAGGTCTGAGGGCAGATGGCATCATGTTCCGGGGGCAGGAATGGCCTGGGAGAGGTTGAGAGCAGGTCTAAGGCACTAACAGGAAGGTGGGTTTATTGAAGAGCAGGAGAAGCCACCTCATCACTCATTAAGAAGAGACATAACCCAGGGCAAGCCAAGCCTCTTGGCTGACCCAAACTCATCATCTGTCACTGAGCCACCACCCAGCTCTACCATCAAATGACCACGTCATGGTTTAGCCCCACTCAACAGCTATAACATCACACAATCTCACTCTCCCTCTCTCACTGCCCCTCCAGTTAGATGGCAAGGAGTATTGGGAAAGAAAAGAATGCAAAACTCAACGGGTTGAGACAAAAACAGTTTAAAAGAGTAACAGAGGAAAAGAAAACAGAGATGGAAAATGAAAACAGAATATACTTAAGCATGTAACTTACAGTACCATAGCTTCATGGTAGATCCTGACACTCAGCTCCCTCCTAAATAGCAGGAAACCTCCCCTCACCATCATCCCCACTTTATATCCTAAGCATGATGTCACATGGGATGGAACAGCCCTTGAGCCAATTTGGGTAACCTATCCCAGCCGTTGGCTGATTGGTAACCTATCCCAGCTGTGTGCCCCAGCCACAGGTGCCACCAGCTCCAGTTCAGGCGAAAATTAACTTTATCCCAGCCAGAACCAGGACACCATTAAGACCCTTGGTTGAGCAGCACGATCTTTCCACAATACCTTCAACATGAGCGTGGGATATAGGGGGTGCAGGGGAAGGGGAGTGTGAAAGAACTTTGGCCAGCCCTCACTTCCAAGTGTGCCAGGGGGACCCTGCACCTAGGGACACTGTTGTTGTCTCGGAGGCCACCTCACCCTTTGTTTAGCTTACGGATGCACCTAGGACCTTCAGATCCTACTCATAGATGCATCATTTAATCTTCATGCCCACAACCCACAACCCTCCTAAAAAAATTGTGTCGTCTCAAGCCTAGCCCAAATTGAAGCCCTTCCATTTCCTTTTGCAGTAAAAATGAGAAAGAAAAGTAGCCTAAACATTTTGCTCCTAATACTTGACTTAAAACTTTTTCTTTCTCTGTTTCATGCTGTTGCTCTCTCTCCTCCCCTCCCTGTCTTACAGAAGTGTGACTAATCCTCTTCCTTCCCTTGCACTGTTACCTTGAAGGTATTTATAGAGTGTGATCATGTTCTCTCCTGTGTCTTTCTTTCCTTTTCAACTCTGGATAAATCAAGCTTCCTCAGACTTCTCTCGTGTCTTATCTGATCACGAGGTCGTGCGAACTGCCATGGCAAGCCAGGAAAGGCTTTGCCTGTTGGAGAGGACACTTCAGAGCTGATACGGCTGCCGCACAGGCTCTGCAAGAAACTTCTGATGGACAGGCTCTGCGGTACGCACGTCCCCAGCCCCTCGCTGGGTCTGCGTCCGCGTGGGTTCGCGTGCTCCTGCGTGCTTTAGAAACGGGGGGATTTATCTGTTCCCGACCAAATGAGGCAGCTCTATCGTTTATTTTATATTATCTCATGTCATTGTTAGTGTTCTGCCTTCTGAGCTGGAAGCAGCACAAAGGAAGACGAATGTAGGGGGCTGAAAGAGATTAAGCTGGAACACGTTTGTCTGACAACATCTGCAGGCTGTCTGGGAAATGGACGGCGTCTGGGAGGGGAAGGGGGGGCTCTCGTGCTGTGCCTAGGTTAGTTAATTAAGGAAATGCAAGGTGCTAGGCCAAATGGCCCAGAACTGCCTCATCTGCACTATTAAACCCTCTTCCCCTCCAAAATGGAGAAATCACTTGCAAACAAACTGGGAATGGTCCTTGGCTTGTGCTACCTTCTAACTAATACACAGGACAGGGCTAGTTGTCTATGGCCAAAACCACTTCAGGGATTTTAACAGGTTTAACAATCAAATTCTCAGAGGCTCCTGGGCACTGCGTGATTTATGAGTGGCCTCTGTGACCCCTAGCAAAGCCACCAACTCCAGGTACTTCTGATCATTACTGTGACCGGAGCCATCAGGTCTGTGAAACAGTTGGAAATTTCCCATTGAATTTCTTTCTTTCTCTTTTAACTGTGGGAAAATATGTTCCATGGGAAAATTTGGGGCTTGCAAGTAGAAAAACAAAGTGCTAAATAATGTTTTAGTATTACTTTCTTCATATTTCTTTTTTTTTTTTTTGAGTTGGGTACATTGAAAGGGCAGCTCCTTGACTGCTCCCTCTACCATCAGCTACTTTCTTGGAGGAGAAGAAATCTTGGTGGCTTAGGTGGGGGTCATCCTATTGATCTTAAAGCAAAATCAAGGAAAGGTCTAAAATTGTCACCTTGATTCGCTTCATAGTCCTTGGATCTGATCTTTAGAAAGGGTAAACGACCCTCTGGACCTGTCAGCCTCTCTCCCCTGATTTCAGCGAAAAGTTCAGAAGACCAGGTGAAAACCAGGTGGGATGAAGCCCATCTCCTGCAGCCTGCTGGGGCCATCCCTGTCGGGTGCATGGGTAGGGGACAAGAGAGAAACAAGGTCCATTTCTCTTCCTGCGCGGTGTCCCTCCAGCATGACCAATTTCTGTTTTCTTGATAAAAGCAGGTAAAACAGAACAGGGACATCTGAGGCTTTAGTCCTTCTTTTTCTTCCCCTGTAATTATCCTCAATAAGCATTTTATTTCCCACTCGCTATCTTTTAGGCAATTTTTACCATTCCTGATTTGTCACTGTTGTTCAGAAGCCAAATTGTACCAAAATCCCAGTATTTTTCTGGGAGAATGAGTTTCTCTTTTCCAGCCTGCCCTTCTATCAGAGGCTTTTATTCTTTTTTGTTTGTTTGTTTGTTTGTTTGTTTTTTTGTGCCCCACGGCTGCTCCTGTCTCTGCGGCACGACGCTGACTTCAGCCCCTTCTCTTTAGCAGTGCACATCACTAATCCCAGCACAAAGCAACGTCACCGGTCCCCGTGTAGGGGATACGGGAAGATTTTCAGAGCAGATAAGTCAGCTACTGCACTTAAACTCAGTTCCTGCCCAAGTACCAAAACAAGAGCTCAGCATGTTGTGTGCACAACAGGTGCTGCTAAAATTCACGTTATTCCTGATACGCTGATAAGAAATTTTGATCCCAGCTTGCAGTTAGCTGCTTCACACGAGCGCAAATATCCCAGGTCAAAAGCTGCACTGTCACCTGCTTCTGCCTCACAATAATTCCCCTGTGCCAAAAATATCCTTATTTTACAGCACGATGCAACGAGTTTCTGTCATTTTCCAAAACCTGAGAGACATACAGAAACAGATGCCGTAATTCCTCATCCCGTGAGACAGCATTTCACCTGCAGATTAGACAATTTACAGGGAGTTTTGCTGATTTCTTTTTGTTATTTGGGGTTTTTTTGTTCGTTTGTTCGTTAGTTTGGTTTTTGCTCCAGCACTTACAATTAAAATTAATATTTATTGGGAATGCAATAGCGTGTAACGAACTCAACAGGAGATCTGGACCCCCCTCGAGTTGGGTACTTAATTACTAGCAGGCTTTCCAGCACACATTAAGGATTGGCCTGGCCGGGTCTGTAGGGAGGAAGAACGAAGCAATATCAGGAGAATGAGATAAATTTCCTCACATTAGTCCCAGGAGGGTGGTGACTCTGATCTGCTTTACCCAGCAAGTATGCCTCCACGCTCCACGCTGATGGATGGGTCTCAGAGCTGTCGCTTCACATGCGTTTTGCATGCAGCGACTCACACCACCTTTCACAGAGGGAATCCAACCCTTAAGGCTTCCCCAGCTCCAGAATGGCTTTCAGACCTTTCTAACCCTACACTTTCCTCCTCTCAGCTCCTGGGTTCCCTGTTAAGGTTCATCTGCATCTTCTGTGCAACCTCTCAGGAGCCCTTTCTCCTCCGCTTCCCACCTCCAGACCTGAATCAGCTCAGGACCTTCTCCAGCATTCCCTTCCCACACCTTCTGCTCCTGATGGAGAAGTCTCGTGTTGCAAGTCTAATGCAATTCCTGATCTTTTTCCCTGAAACAGCAGGAGAGCTCCACAAGCCTGGATCCTAGAGGAGTTTCCTCACCTGGATCTCAGGAGTTTCCTTAATTTTTCCTTAATTTTCTTTTAATTTTCCTTTTAGCATCCTAAATCATCACAGAAAGGAGTTGAGCTTTCCAGCCAAATAGGGAAAAGAAGGATATTCCTCCTCCCTCTGCCTCATTCCAGGTGGAGAAAAACTCCTTCAGGTTGAATTTATTTACAGGCTGTGAGCATCGTGACCCCCTGAGCGCTTTTTCCCACACGGGAAGGAAAGCTCAGCTGAGACGGCTCTGCCTGTGCCCTCTCTCCAAAAGATGATGCGGCTGTGATGGGCAGAGCAAGGCGTGCAGTTTGTCTCTCAAGCATCCTTGCTGGGTTGTGTTCTTTTAGCAAAAGGAAGGAGCAAAACAAACAGATTGGAAGGGACAGGGGGGAAAGAAAAAAAAAAAGACCTACCGTGAAATTGCTATAACTCGTGTCGAATCCGGGGCGTAAATCAACCAACCCTTGCAAGGAGGAGTGTAATTCCTCACCGCGCAGAGGAAACACTTAAGCAAACTCAGCCTTGTCTGGGGCTTTACACAAACAGGTCAAACGGCTTTGATTCATTCCAAGTCCTGTCTAATAATTCAGCACGCCGGTTTGCTGTCCTCTGCATTAGGAGATGGCAAACGCATCGTCCTAACCCGCGGCTTTTCTTACGGAAGATTTGGTGCGCACGGATTTATGTCACCCCGTGCCTTGTGACAACTTTTTAAGGTGCCTTCTGCTGCACGTAGCCATCATCAAAGGCAAACACAGACAGCAACCAAGGAAAAAAACCCGCCGTGCTACGGGAGACATCTGCTACCTATTTCCAGATTGCAGGTAACCGAGTCAGCTGTAGAATATCTGAGAGATGTTCCTGCGAAGGCTGTCACAGGGTGATGAGTTTTTCTTCACATGCATGAAAGTTAAAACCTCAGAAAAAAATACCTAGCCTGTTATTAAGCCTTGTTTATCCAAAGTCACAGAGACAGGTAGCTCTGAGAAGAAATGAGTTTCCTTCTTGCTTTTCTCTCCGAGGCAAGTCTCTTAAGTTGGCTGCAAGTGAAACGATTGCATCTACGGCCAATGCGTGGGGACCCAGTTTGTGGGTCCTGGACACCAGAGTGATGGGATGTGCAATGAGCAGAAAGAAAAGGCGAATTATAATAATGATGGAGCTGGTAATTATGGAGGGTTCAGTAGAGGCAGCAGGAGTGAAAAAAAAAAAAAAAAAACCAAACCAAAGTATTCAATAAAGGCTGCCACAGTGAAAGAAAATGAATTGAGAAATTCAAAACCCATTATGATTGATTTGACCGTTTGTGTAAAACTCTCACAGACAGGACCACATGAACCCTGTACAAGCGGCGACCCAGACACCAAGTTTGCTCCACAAAATTCCCAGCCATCACCCAAGCCATCCCTTCCCATGAGGCTGCAGTTGCCCTGTGCTTCCTCAGCTCTGATTAATGGAGGATGATGGGAATTCCCAGGTGGCTGCCGCAGAGGCACCAGCCAGCCCCGTTTGATGCAAAGCCTGATTATTTTGTAGAGATTGTGTTCAAGTCGCCCTCCCTGAAGCCACTCTGGAGCTCTCACAAGACCTGTCCCGAGCATTTGCTGGGTCCAGTTCAACCCCAAGCCTCCAGAGACCTCAAACCACGCAGGCAGGAACTCCCAACAGCGCTTCCGTTGCTGCCTACCTGAAGAGCCCAGCGCTTCCCACAAACATCTCCGCTTCTGGTGAGCTGTGCAGCCGTTAGCGGCTGAACTCCCCCAAGGCGGAAGAGACCTGCAACACGTGCACACAACGCCTCCTGCGCGGCACTCAGCGGCACGGGCCGCTTGCCGTTAAAGACCTGCAGCTCAGAGAGAAACATTATCGTTGAGTCTTGACTTGAATTATGTGTACGAGGAACAGGAAGAGGGGAGGAAAGCAAAACCCAGCAGTTTCTCGGGTCTTAACTCATAGTCCTTTAGCATCTGGACCTGTTTAAAATCCCATCACAAAGTGGATGGCCACCCCCTTGGGGGCAAAAAATAGATGGTGATGTATGAAAGATGAGCAATTTGATCCTGCTTTGGGAAGAATCACCAGAAAACCTGTCCCATTCCTTTCTCCTCAATAAAATGGACCCGTGAACGTGAAACCAGCTGCCTGCTGTCAAAACGACCCCCCCATCCCACATGTCAGTGGCAGCGTGGGGAGCGCTGCTAGTAACTCTGTCAAAGCGCTCGGTGAGAGCAGGTATCGCGGACAGGGTTTTCCAGTTGGATTCAATAAATCAAAACCACAGCACAACTATTTTTACTGCATCTTTCATGCAAACTGCTTCCCAGATGGCTTTGGACAGAAAGAAGAACGTGTGCGCTGAGGAGCTGCCTGTGGAGGAAGAAGAGGGATTTGCATGAAGCGGGGGCAGAAGAGATGAGACTCAGGAGTGGTAGGACATGACTAACATACTTTTGAGCTGGGGGATGTAGATCTAGTCCAGTGAGATACAGGGAAACACTTTTTCCCCGTGAAGACAGTCAAGCAGTGGACCAGGGGCCCAGAGAGGTTCATTCAGTCTCCATCTCGAGGGGTCGTTCATTCCTTCAACCCACCTGCCCCTGACAGATAAATCCCAGTCCCTCCAACAGCTCCAGTGAGATGGACCAGCAAGCGCAAGAGACGACCAGGCTCTGAGGACACATGGGAGGTCTGTTCAGGCCCTGCACCTTGCGCTGTTGCCTTTCCCAGCGGCAGGGAAGGACCCCCACAGCAGATCTGTACCTGGGCTTCTTACCAGCTCGGCTTCTCTAAGGTGCAGGGAGATGCATGGAAATATTTATGAAGAGAACAACCTTTCCTAACACCCGCCAAGCGCACTGCAACTCAGCAGCAGCCAGCTGTGGCATCACTTCTTATTAGACCGAGATCTATGTGACCTTAGAAGGCACCTGTCCTTCCTGTACTTCCTGTGGCAGTCCCAGGATCTCCTTACCCAGGAAGAATAGTGGCTTCCCCTTCTGGAAATCCTTCCTGCTTTCCATAAAACAGTCCCGAGTCCTTGTCCTCCATCACCTTGATAGCCACAATCCCCTCCTGTACACATCTCTACACAGTCACACCAAACTTTATTTTCCTCCTTGTCCATCTCCAAGACCAAAAGCCCATCCATGGCTCTGCTTCATAGAATCACAGAATCTTTAAGGTTGGAAGAGACCTCCAAGATCATAAAGTCCAACCCTCAACCCAACACCACCATGTCTACTAAACCATGGCCTGAAGTGCCACGTCTACGCATTCTTTGAACACCTCCAGGGATGGGGACTCCACCACTTCCCTGGGCAGCCTGTTCCAGTGCCTGATCACTTTTTCAGTGAAGAAGTGTTTCCTAATATCCAACCTAAACCTCCCCTGCCACAACTTGAGGCCATTTCCTCTCGTCCTATCACCAGTTACTTGGGAGAACAGACCAACACCCATCCACCTCATCAAACTCATTCTCTCAACCCCGATTTTCCACTCTGATCTCACCAGCCCCAGTAGGCCCATATTTGAACCTTTAAAGCTCTGATGGCCGAAAGAGATGAAGACAGTCTACGTGGGGTGGTGGAAATGTCTTCCCAGACTTCCACAGCTGCCACTGCCAGTCCGTTCAGGCTTGAAGTCCACTGCCAGGAGGTGTTACCAGAGGGAGTTTTGACAGATGCGTTTGAAAAAAGGGAAATGTACCGAACTGAAGATTGACAGGAACAAGCTTTTCATAGTTTTATTCCTTTTTATATTTTTTTTTTCAGTGAAATGTGTCCTTCAAAAATTGTTTTAGCAGGAGAACTTGCTTTGAATTTGTTCTCTTCCAATTTTAGGTAGAGAAGAAAGAGGTCATTTTATTTTTCTGTTAAGGAAGCAAAAGGAATATAAAGTTCACTGGAGGGAAAAAGAAATCATGGATATCTTGGTAGCAGAGTATTTTTATAAAAGGTAGCAAACTTTAGTGACATTAAAAGTCATGTTTAAAAATGACCAAGTGGAAAGTCATAAAAATGAACAAGTCTTGTGTGAAAATGATGAAGGGAATTTCAGGCACAATAGAAGTCATCTGTGAAAATTGCCAGGAGAGCAGAGAAGATATTTCTGCCTCTGAAAGCAAAATAAAATGCTATTCATAGTAATTAATACTAATTATTAGACTTAACTAGTACGAATTTTTACCCAGCAGTAATTACTGTTTCAGGCTCCAGAGCTCTGGCAAAAATACTTTCTGGGTGTGGTGAGATCTTTGCGGAGGAATTTCCACAGCGTCTGAGGGAGAAGTTTTATTTCTCCTCCACACCAATACCAAGAGACATAAATATCGCGTTCTTACTGATGCAAATAACGGATTGCTCCTGTCAGAACTGACAAAGGCGCTAATTTAAGGAGCATTTTCCTCTCCCGTACACACAGACGCATTTTTGAAAGAGATTTTTGCTCTCCCCCCTGGGATCTGCATTCCCAAACCAGGTGAAAATCCGCCTGACGGTCTCTTGTGTTTGATTGCATCTGTGAAGAGCCGGTGGGAAACATATGCCAGAAATTATGCTAACGACTAAGCGCAGTCAAACTTGCCAGGTAAATGTGGCAGTTGTCTGCAGAAAACAGCCCAGATGCCATTTTTGGGATCCTGCCCTCCGTCGCAATGGTCCAGACATGACTCTTGGTCCCACGGGTGCTTCACAGCAAACTCCTACTTTCAGCTCTAGCCCAAATTTTCATTCTTGTTCTTTAATCATTATTTTCCTAGCGCAGGGACTGATGTGTCCCCTGAAAGCTGCACAAGGGATGGGTGATGCTTTGGGGGCTGGTTACAGGTGTAACCCATTGTCCTTGTAAAATTAATTGCATTCTTTATATTTAATTGTACTGGTGCTTTCTCGAGCATTGAATTCCCATAAAGGAATTTCTAGCCAATGCCACGGGTGCAAGCAAATACAAGGGGACACTGAGGCAGCAATGAACTTCCCCAAAGCCCTGTCCTCAGCTGTGTGCTCCTGTTCTGTCCTTGCCTCTGGCACTGGTGTTCATGTGGCTGGTGGTGGGACAGAGCAGGGAGCTGATCTGGCTGAAAAAAATGGTTGAGGGGAAAAAAAAATAAATTTTATTGTGCTACATCAGTCACCTTGTTTGGGTCACGCTGCGTGCCTGTGGCACCAGGGAACTGGGCGTGAAGCGACAACAGGAGATCTCCATCCGAGCTGGATGACGGTGACGCTGCCTAATCCCACCTCAGAAAGCCATCATTTCTCCAAGCCTTGCCTCCTCCACCCAGGATCATCCCAAAAATGGCAGAGGACACACACACGCAAAAAGCAAGGCGCTCACACTGCAGCCCGCGTGGTTTGCGGCCAGCGTGGATGAAGCTAGGAATTGCCGTTGCAGACGCCGCCGTCTCCAGCCCAGCACCCCTGATTGCCCACAAGGGATCTCCCCAGGCACCTCTAAACGAGGAGCCCTCATCTATCCGTGACACAAACACCTAGAAAATATCTGGAAAGCAGGCTGAGGGCATTGGATGGCATCTGCTGGGATGGCAATGAGCCTGCGGGGGTCAAACGCAACTTCAGAGATGAAAAGGTCCTTCTGGAGACCCCGAGATTGGAAGGCCAGAAGGTGAATACTAGCTGATGGCTTTGCTCTGGGTTGGGCCAGAGGCGACAAGCGTACCCTTAACACCTGCCCGCTATTCCCAGTTGCATTGCTGACGACGGAGAGCCGGCCATTTGCTCTTTTCTTTAGGTCTACTTTCTCTAGAGCCAATCAATCAGTCCACCACCAGGCAGTCAATCAGGCAGTCAATCAGTGAGTCAGTCAATCCGAACCGCTTGGATAAACAGATCCTGCAGGGACCTGGGCTCCCACCCAGAGGCCCCGTGAGCCTCGCAAAGAAAAATCTCCAGCTCCCAGGGCAGCTGAGACCTTCCCCAGCCCAGGGCACAACTCCAGCCCTTGCGAGGCAGCAGCCATCCCAACCTGGGGCATGTCCAGACCCCGGTGCTCCTCCAAACCAAGGAGAGCAAAGCACTCCTTGGCTGGAGATGGCCCCTCTTGAGGGGTCAAAATCCCCCCCCTCACAACCCTTTGGGAGTCAGAAGAGTTGCTGCTGCTGACATCTAGTGACAGGGAGAGCCGGCAAGAGGAGTTACCTGACAAAACCTTCCCCACCGAGGGAAAAACCTACTCGGGGGTCTTCCCTGGGAGGTGGGCTCACAAGCAGGGATGCTCGGGGTGCGGAGGAGGCAGTGCCGGGCTGGGATGTCCCAGCCGCTTACATACATCCCAAGATCTTTTCCTCCCGAAGAGGACCGGCGCATCCTACAGCCTTCTGGGCTGTTTCAGCACTGACTTAATCTTGGGTTTGCTGTCTCAAAGCACATGGAAGGGGGAAAAAAAAAATTAAAAATCCTAAGGGGAGCTGGCGGGCTGGCATCCAGGCAAAGGCAGGGAGCGAGGCGGCTCCCAGCCGTGGTTGCCCGCTGCCCGGTGCTGCTAGCCCACCCGGGCTGCTTCCTAGGGACGCGGGAGAGCCCGCTCCGAGCTGAGGAGGAGGAGGATGCGAGGGGGATATGCTGGCAGCACGGGTGCTGCAGATGACATCCCCAAGGATATGGGCAGCATCCTACGGGGAACAGCATCTCCTGACCGCGACAGTGGACGAGGGGCTCCCGGAGGCATGGGGTCCTTAGCCCCCGGTGCAAAAAAAAAAAAAAAAAAAAAAAAGAAGCCTGGAGGACAGCTTCATTTTGGGGAGGGGTGAGAGGAAATCTGCAGCGGGAAGCCCCGCACACAACACGCGGGCTGGGGTCAGGACGCTGCAGCGGAGCCGGAGGCTGCCAGCCCGCGCCCACCGACCCCAAAATCCAGACATTTTCCCGTTTCACCATCACCGTGGGGCTGCAAAAGATCTGCCTCATCTCCTCACCCTTCCCAAACACATCCCCCCACCTCCACTCTTCAAACACATCGCTCCGAGCTCCTCTTCTCCAGCAAGAAGTGCTTTAATTTAGGGGAGATTTAGCCATTTCCGCGGGCAATGGGACCATCCGGAGTGGCAGCAGGAGAAGATCCCATTCCAGTGGAGAGGAGACAGCAGAAAGCAGGGTGATGCCACCCCAGGGCTTTGCCACTGCTCCTGGGATGCTGAGGTGGGGGCGACCTCGCGTACCCGGGGGTGGCCGAAATGCCCCCACGAGTGAACCCCAGTAGAAAGTTGTCGTGTGTGAGTGCGTGCGTGTCCCCCCACCCCTCCTCCCACCTCTCCCCCCGCCTTACTCACCCAGCAGGACCAGCGTGCAGAAGTAGAGGATGCCCCTCATCCTACCGCTCGGCACGGCTCGGATCACACCGACACGGCACGGCGCGGCCCCGCGCAGGCGGGACCGGAGGATGCGCGGAGGTTGGGCAGGGGCGGGAGGCGGCCCCGCCGCCCCGGCCCGGCCCCCCCGCCCCCCAACCCCCCCCTCCGGGCCCAGAGCTCGCACGGCTCCGGCTCAGCCCCGCTCCGGGGCCCGGCTCATGCCCGCAGCCGGGCCGGGCAGTGCGGGCTCCCGCCGGCCGCTCTGCGCCCCATCCCTCCGGGGAGCTGCGGAGCGGGCGCTTCCTCGCTTTTTTTTTTTTCCCCCTCTCTCTTTTTTTTTTAAATTCCCTTTTATCCTTCCTACCCCCCCCCTTATTCCTCCCTCCTCCCCCTTTTTCCTCCCTCCCCTTTTTTTTTTCCTTTTTCTTCTGCCCTTTTTTCCTTTCCCCCCTTTTTCCTTCCCCCTCCTTTCTCCCTTTTTTCTTTATTTCCTCCTTTTTTACTCCTTTTTAAATCTTTTTTTCCCTTTTTCTCCCTTTATTCCTTTTTCCTTTTTTCTTTCCCTCTCTTTTTTCCTTTTCCCCACCCCTTTTTTCCCTCTTCCTCTTTTTTCTTTCCCCCCTTCCCCCCTCTTTTTCCTTTTTTATTTTTTTCCCTTTCTCTCCTTTTTTTTTCCTTTTTCCCCCGCTCCTTTTTCTTCTCTTTCTCTTTTTTTCCTTTTCTCCTTCCTTTCTCCCTCTTTCCCTCTGTTTTCTTTATTCCAGTTTCCCTTTCCCTACCTTTTCTTTGCCTTTTTTTTCCCTCTAGTCTCCCTCTCTCCTTTTTTTTCTCTTTTTTTTCCCCTCCCTTTTTTATTTTTCCTCTTTTTTTTCCTCCCTCCTCTTTCAGCAGCAAACTTCTGTCTGCGAGGCGCAGGGTCCCCCGTGCCCTCGCCGCCTTCCCCGCGCTGCCTCCGCCGTCACCCCCCCACTCCCCCTGCGTATCTCCGCGGCCGCGGCCCTGCGGGGAGGGGCTTGGAGGCACGGCCCCGCTCCTCCCCGCCTCCTCCGCCCCGCATCCCTGTTCCTGGGCAAGGAGGGGGCTCTCCTTGAACCTGGAACAGCTTATGGATCTGTGTCGTGGGGGAGCCTCAAGCACCCCGGGCCACGGCCCCTTTCACCCTCTCCAGCCCCAGGACGTCTGCCCTCCTGGAGGGTCCCGGCATCCCGCACACCCTCATCTCTTTGCCCTGAGACTGGGCACTGGCTCAGGGTGCCAGCCCCAGCCCCATCCTGTATCCTGGCCTTGGGATCTGTATCCTGGCCTTGACTCTTCGCTAGGAGAGACACAGCCCTAAAGTCTGTGCCACAACCTACCACCCCTCCCGACCATGATATCTTCCGTTCATCCCCCTGCAGCATGACCACGCTCCAAATCTCCTCCAAAAACCCCACATCTGTAAACTCAGGCTGTGTGCTCCCACAACCTTCCACCCAGGTCCCCACACCTCCTTCCCCGTGCTGCACTGAGCCCATCCAGGCCCTGCAAGAGGTTCCCCATCACCATCCCCTGGTGCTTGTCGCACCCCCCAGCCTCCCCTACCTTTAATCCCCACGTCCCAGCACGTGACCCTCTTTCAGGAAACCAAGCAGCAGAGCCTGGCTCCTAAAGCCACCTCTTAATCTTGGTGATGATGAGTGAGCGTCATTTTCCACTGCTTCCATTTCATGCATGGAGTATCTGAGACACAGAACGTGGACTGATGTCTTCAGGTTCACCCGGTAATTAACTGACTGACAGAATAAGAAGCCTCATTCCCCAGTCAGTCCCCTGTAAACATGGTCACCTCTGTTCCTCCTCTTAATGCAGGCTTGCCCTTTCAAGTTTTGTTGTTTGGGTTTTTTTTTTCACTTTGCTTCTCTCTTCTCTTCTCCTCCTCTTCTCCCTTCTTTTTTCTTCTTCTCTTTTTCCTCCTCTCCTCATCCTTCCTTCCCTGTCTCTCTTCCTAACACAGAGGCTCTGATGATTGAGAGAAGCACCCGGGCACTTTTTTTCCACGCTGCAAGCTCAGGCAATGCGTTTGAACATTTGCAGCGAGAGCTCTTCTCGACTGCTGGGTCAGGTATTTTGGCTAAACAGGTATTTAAACGCTCCGGGAAGGGTTTTTCGCTGGAGCTGTTCAGGGTTCTTAACTCGCGTTGCCTCGTGGCATCACCTCATTAATCCTCCAGCAAGTTCTTCTAGAAAACCAGAGGAATTGCACTTTTTTTTTAATTTTATTTTTCATGAGAAAAACAGAGAAGGGAAATAATTCACACAGCCATTTGTAGGAGTGATATATAAACCATAATAAACTTGAGAAAATACTTATTTTTCTTTTCTTTCCTTTTCTCTTCTTTCCTTTTCCTTTCCATTTTCTTTTATCTCTTCTCTTTTTTTTTTTTTCTTCCCTTGGCAAATCAAAAGGAAAGTCAGATTCCCTGGCTTTCCTCTCCTTTCAAAGTTTCTAACATGTTCCAGCCTGGAGCTGTTCATTTACCAAATTTTTAAGTCAAGTCCTCCGTAAGACTTGGAAAGTTGTAAATTAATCAATGTCTTTAATAACTCCATTTCACATCCGAAATGAGCATTTCCTGAGCTACTCAGTGGGGACAAAGAAAGTGTTAATAAAACCTTACTTGGAGTAAAAAAAGCATTACTCTTGAGCTGGGCTTTTTTTTTTTACTTCTTAAAGAAGAGTATGATTGTGTTTAAGCAAATTTCAAAATGAAATTGTAATGAGATGCAATTGAAACAGCTAGCTGGGAAACTGGGGGAATGATTGGATTTTTCTACTTACTATTATTTTTAATTATTTTGCAGATTCTTTTTAGTGTTCTATTTTTTGAAGTAGATAGCTGCCCAAGAAAAATAATATCACTGGAACATATGTGAGATTTGTGGGTTTTTTAACAAATTTTTAAAAATTACTTTCCTTGGAAAGCATCTTCCCTCCCTTCAGGAATGAGATAATCCGATGTCCTTGGACCAAAGGAGGTGACCTGAGCCCCACCACCCCATTAAAGAAGGTGCCCCACCTCACTCAAGGGTGCTGAGAGCAGGGACGTGGGGACTTCCTTTCCCTGGCACTGTGTCTCATCCCCTTGTTGAGCTCTGAGCTGTAGGAAAATCTTCCTTTTTGGTCAAATGAAGGAAGCTGCATCAACCTCCTCCATCTGCACAGCCAGAGCTGGAGGAGGCAATGCCCAGGCAGCCTTGCTGTCCCCTCTTGGGCTAAGGACAGGCTACAACCTCCCCCTCTAGACAAGGGGAAGCTGTCAAGGAATCAGTGCTATGAAAGCAACATTTCTTCCCAAGTTTGAAGGAAAAAAAAAATAGCAGGGGTTTCAGGAACAGGGAAAGTCCAGGCATAGACAACCCCCACTGTTCATCCCAACAGGGAGCCATTTCCTGCATTTTCCGTCATTTCTTTTGTGCAGAGGGGGGACTGACACACTGGGAAAAGCCACCCAGAAGAGGCATGCTGCAAATACTCTGAAGAGAGAGGGATCATTGTTCCTTGCTCCCTTATTTATCGGATCCGGGCTTTCTCCTAATCGCTGGGTGGATGCTGAGATGAATAGTGTTAAGTAAAAAACACTCCTTCCACCCACATACACACACCCCTCCTAAAATTACCTGCTACCTTTCCTTACAAATGAATCAAGGTATTGATGAGTCAGGTAAAATAAATAAATAAATAAATAAAAAATAAAAAAAATCCCAGTGTTGCCCATGTTAGATCAGAAAAGCTGCTCCCCAGAGCTCCAGACAACAGATTCAGCAAAGCCAATGAAAGAAAGAATTGTTTGGGCAGGTCCATGGAGAAATCACAGGGTAGATAAGGCACATAAAATATGCTGCTTAAAAGAAATGCACTTGTGAGAGTGAAATTGGTTACAATGGAAAGTGGAACGGAACCTTTTTTTTTGTCTTTCCCAAGTGAGATCACTGTGCAGGACCTTACCATGCACACTACCATAACAACACGTGGTCCCCTGTCCAAAATCAGCCTTAGAACCAGGCAAAAGAACTGTAGTTGTCTCTTTTTATGAATGGTGAAGTGATGACTGTGAGATTAAAGGACTCATGCAGCTTGGGAGATGTGGAAAACAGCCGGGACCATTCCAGAACATCCATCCATCCATCCATCCATCCAAAGACAGCACCCATGCACGAATGTCTCTTGCTTTAAAATGGTTTTCAGGGTAAGGGTGGCAACCTCTTGGCCCATGACACGCAGGGAATAAGACAAGCCAGTGCTGGCCAGGAGACTAGAGGAGGTTTAGGCTAAGAAAAAAAGTTCTCTAGAAAAGTGGAGTGGGAAAAGTGAGAGTCTGTGGAACCAGCTGCTAGGGTGGCAGAGAAAGCCAGGCAGATGGAGGGAGGATGCAGCAGGCAGTATGAGGCAGCATAGAAGCTACATGCGCTGACTCTCTTGACGTCTGAAATGGGGAAAGACCAGAGTACACCCTACCCCAAACATTTCTAGACCCCACTGTTTGGACCGTTTGGAAAAATCTCAAAATTTGACTAAGATAGCTCAAAAAAAAAAAAAAAAAAAAAAAAAAAGCAGCACACTTCCAGGTCAGTTCTGCAAACATCTTTATTGTGGCTTCAAAAAAAAAACCTGCTGATAAGTTGACCTTGTTGATATGATTGATAGGACTGTGTAATAATGGCCTAAAGCTTCTGGAAATGCATCCAACCTCGCATCAGCTGTGCATAAACCCAGTGTCTGCAGAAGCCCAGAAACCCTGTCCTTCTTCACTTTAGCAGCAATCTGAGTTTCCAAACTGGATCCTCCTGTGGTCAAAACATATGGGCAAAGGTCCGTGTGCAAAGAGAAATATTTACCAAAGCCATCTGCAGAGGAAAGCAGGAATACACTACCTGCTGTGCCAAGGATGTTCAGAAACAGGAGCAAAAGGGCGAGCTGTCTATCCTCCACCAGAAATATTTGGCAGCCTAGCCTGGAAAGAAAACCCTGTGGAGGCAAGTCCAGTTCGGATGAGGAGGTTGTCCAAAGGAGGTACATCAGAGACAGGAGGGGTGTGCCAGAGGTGTTGAAGCTCAAGGGAGTGAGGAGGATAAACTCAGAGCCTAAGGGATGGCTTCTGTCACAGGGGGATGTTTCTGAGTCAGCCGGCATGGGATGCTCTGCAGTAGGGTGATTACTGGACAGGCTCTCAGGTGACACCGCTTCCCTGTGAGACCCTTATTTGATGCTCTTTGGAGAGATAACACAGAGCTGGAGTAGAATTTTTCAGTGAAAGTCGATAGCACACTTACCACTAGGATTTTGATGCTGCTGGACCTTTTCCTTTAAAAAACATTTCCACCTGCAGAGTCAGGTGAGAGGCTGTTCTCTTCACTCAATCTATACCATATAGTCCAAGATGTTCATCAGCTTCTGTAGACGGAGTCACTTCAGCCTGACTACATTGTCTTTTCAACCTGGAGAATACGCAGGTGTGGGCAGAGAGGATAGAGATCTATTTGGGCAAGGTGGGTGGAAATCACCTGTCCTCTGCCTCATCCCAGAGCAGAGTGAGGGACAGGAAATTAAATGAGAAGGAAGCAGATCCAAAACTGGTTGGAAAAAGTGAATATTTGGTGTGTTGCTGTCTCAACACAGGATTTTGTGACTGTTAAAAGCTAAGAAGGTTCCAAAAAAAAAAAAAATCAACCAGACAATCTCACAGAAGAGCACTCCAGCAAGGGCTGTTGACACAGAGACCTCACCTGTGGCTCAGGAGCTCCCAGAGCTGCAAAGTTGGAGTTTAGGGGAGTATTTTGAAAATATTTTGCCCCATGCTGTCCCCATTCTCACCCTCTTCCTTAGATGTACATCCCTGGCCATGGTCAGCAACAAATCGCCCTTTTCCAGATCTGGCAAAGCTGCTGGGATATTCATCCTCACCTGCTGTGCTTGTGCACCAGCTTGCACTATCTACATCATCTCTTCAATCAGGTGTGGTAGCTGCTGGTTTTAAGAAGGAGAGGGCAGGAGGAGGGGCTTGGCTCTGCCTTATCATCTGTTTGTGGCAGTATAAGAGCTGTGGATTGGAAATTTGGCTGGGTTTTGCCAGTTTAGGAAGTGTTTCCCTTGCTCCTCTCTATTGCTTTCAGATGTGTTGTTGTGGGACCCCGGTTGCTGAAATTCTGGGATGATGTCACACAAACCTGCTAAACTGGGCTGGCAGGAGAGTAGGAGAGTTACTTGCTACCATTTAGGAGCAAATAAAAAACCAAACCAAACCAATAACTGTGGCTGCTGTCAAACCTTTCTAGGAAGACCTTCATCCTTCCAGGGACTCCAGAGTGTCTCAGCACTTGTAGGGTGCTTAAACTCGTCGCCAAGCAGGTTTGACTTTGCAGGAAAATGCAAGGACCCTGGGAACCCTTGTACCTTTTGGAAACTCTGGTCTTTTGGTGAGATCCTGGGAAGCCTGAGCTCCCAGCTGGGTCAGCTGGGGGACCACGCTACCCTCAACCACATTACACCATCAATAAACACATCAAATCACACCCCTCACCTTGCAGACAGCCCTTGGGTGGGATACAGCAGGATTAATCTGCCACGATTTGCAATTATTTTGAGGTAAACAAAGGGAAATGGGAATCTGAGTGATGTAACAATCCCAGTCCCCCTGTACTCTTCATATGTCATAGAACTGTAGAATCACAGAATGGTTTGAGTTGGAAGGGACCTTGAAGATCATCTAGTCCAAACGCTCTGCAAGGAGCAGGGACACCTTCCACCAGACCAGGTCTCTCAAAGCTCCATCCGACCTGGTCTTGAACATTTCCAAGGATGGGGCATCCACAGCGTCTCTGGGCAACCTGAGCTAGTACCTCACCACCCTCACAGTGAAGAATTTCTCCCTTATATCTAATTGAAATCTCCCCTCTTCCAGTTTAAAGCCATTAACCCTTGTCCTGCCACTACGTGTCCATCCATGGGAATCATTGAAAAGAAAATGCGGAAGATGGGCAGACATTGTACAGTGAAATGAGGGAAGAGATTGTGGCTGATAACCAGTAATATGTTTTGCCATGATGTAGGTAAGTTTTCTTGGAAAAAAAAAAAAAATATTTCACCTTTGTTTTCAGTTACGATGAACCACTGAAGAGGGTGGCAAAAATGAAGTGGGTCACGGAAATGCACTGAGAAATGAGAACTACAGGGAAGCTCTATCCCAAAATGCACTCATATCGGGACTGGCTACTCCCCATCGCCAGATCTCCAAGAACCAGAGTGCACAACTTCAGATCTGGAGGCAAGGACGTAAAAGAAAACTATAGAGTCAAGGTGCAGCCTCTGGACTGGGGACTAGCAAAAACAGGGCTTACTTCTGAAAGACAGAAGTAATCCAAGAGACGCTGGACATGTTTGTCTCCGCTCAAAACTTCACTGGGCTTTGTAACGGTGTGGAGGAAAGGGGGTGCTAAGGACATGGGGAATGGCTAAGAGATAGCAGCATGCAAACTTGGCATTTTCTTGGATAAAATAAACTTTCGTAGCAAAAAAATGGGCATGTGAAAAATCTCCTTTCTTTGGATTTTAAATGAGAAATTGATTCAGTGCCATGGGGTAACCTTGTTACTCCAGTGGGAGAAGACGGAGTTTGACGAGGGAACTGTGTCAAAAGTAAGGAAGTGGCTAACGGGGAAATGATATTGAACAGTGCTGGACGGGGCAGCCCATCTATTAGTGGAGTTTCTCCTGGGTCCGTCTTGAAATTGATTTGGTTCAGGTTTGCAACATCAATTTTGGCTCCCAAGGTGGAAATGAATTGCTAATGAAGTCTGTTGGTGAAACAAAGCTAAGAAAGCTCTGTGAAATGTAAGAGGAGCTGAACATCACAGAGAAGACCTTGAGAAGGAACAGAAGCAGGATGAGACAGTTCAAAATGTGAAATCGGGAACCTGAAAGTAAAGGTTTCTATAAACAGGACACTTGTTCAGCCATTCGTCTCTTGGAAATCATTCCCAGCTTGAGCCATGCCAATATAAACTGGTCATGGACATACACACACAGAACGAGGGGCAACATTTCTTGGTGCCTAACTAAAACCAGGCGCTTAGCCCACGTGCAAACACTGGAGGTACCATGCCAAGGTGCAGGAGGTGACTTTAAGTAGGATATGAGTATCCCAAAAATCAAACACCCTGCTGCTGGGGGCTCCATACTCATCGTATCATTGCTTTCCTTGAAAAGGGTCAAGGAGGAAGGACTATTTTGGGAAAAATCTCTGGATTAGACAGACCCAACCACGTGTTGCCCCTTCCAGGATGTGACACAGTGCCTGGTCCAGCTTCTGACTCCTGAGATGCAGCTATTTCTCCTAAATCCACTTAAGATGTGCAAGCAGCCCTGCCAATAGCAGCTCGCCAAGCTGTGTGCTGAACTGTGGCTTTCTCTGGGCTGCAGTAGCCTTGGTAACTCTCAAGGAAAAAATAACCTAATTTTCTCTTTCATCCGTAAGCTGAACCCTTTAATTTGCTTTCAAGTGAATTAAACATAAGCCTCCATTTTTCTAATTCCTTTGTCCTAATTTAAAAGTACTGACATTTATCAAAGGCTTTTTCTAGATTTCCCATTTTCAGCTCATTGTTTTAGTATTTTTTTAAATAAATGGGAGATTGACATTTTTATTGCTGAAATGCTTTCCTTCCCTCCTCCTTTTGTTAATAACATGGTGATATTGTGTTAATTGCTAAACTTTTTTTTTAATAACAAGGAGAGCAGCCTGTGCGTAACCAAGATGACCATGCTTTAGAACTGAGCTACGCTATCATTGACTTGTGTAATGCAAGAGGACCTTCAAAGGCAAATAACTTCATTCAGATGTCCTGAAAGCCACCTGAGTCCCTTTAATATTCAACATGCTGAATGACCCATGGCTCATCCCACAAAGTTGTCAGAGGTACCAGATACTAGGGAACAACCATGATGCTATGGAAAGCATCATTTTTTTTGCGCTTCTGGAAGCAGTAGTTGCCTGAATAACTTTCACCCTGCAAAGTGGGTTTGGTGTCCTTGATGCAGCTAGTTTTTCCAAGGAATAAATTTTTTTCCTTCAGTCTTAGCACAATATCGTGCACATTAAGGCTGTCCTCTCAGAGTCAGCATGGGTATAAACACAGCACAAAATATAACCTGGGCAAAGAATCATCTTCCCTGTGGTTGGGGGCACGCCTGGAAAGTCTGTGCATTTGCTTTCCAAACTTGTTTTTCTTTTAGTAAATCACAGGGCTGGTGAAATGGCCTCAAAGCTGATGGACAGCCCTTGGGGACCAGAGTCTTCTGTTTGTCTACTGGCATAGAAGATTGACACTGGAAATATTTCCCACACAGCTCTGCTAGCGTGTCTCAGAGCTTTCTCAGAAGGACAAGAGGACGAAGTTCACCCATCTCTAAATGACAGCTCTTCTCCAGACAGTGTTATTCTTCATTCCAGCACCAGGCTGTTTTTCAGTGGTTCATGACAAATCTCCATTTTCCCTCAGAATTTTGGGTTGTGTTTTCTTTTGCTTCCTGACACCGATAGCTGTTCCACCATGCATTAAGTTATCTAAAAGCATCTGATCTTCCATCAATGTCAATCTTGAGTCTTGGCATTTCGGGAGAAATGATGGGAAGTTCTTAGCACAAGAACTAATTCAACCTCTCTTGTGAGCTGGTCCAGTCAAGGTCAAATCCTGAAGCTCACACTCCAATGACATTCCCATCTGCTTAGAGAGCTCCCTGCCTGTGCTGAGGGGTAAAGCCATTGCTGTTATAACAAAGGCCATGTAATAATGGATTTATACTTCCAACACATAAGGCAGGTAGGGATGTACTAAGCTCAGGAAGAGGACTAGATGTCAACAGAAGACAGGTTGTATGAGGGGAAGAATGAATTTGAAAGAAAGTTTAAGCTAAGATTTTCTTATCCTTTTGCTGAGATTCAGGAGCATCTGCCATGAAAGCTCCCTCTTGGGACACAATATTCTGGCTGGCCCAGTGTGGGGCATAACCTTGCTGTCTTGCAGACACTGCAATTTCCCCTGTGTCCAGTTCTGCACACAGAGCCTCCTGTTTTGGATGGAACAGTAACTGGAGTTAGACCAGTATGTGTACGGTCAGAGGGTGGGTTAAGGCTGGGAGTAAAGACAGCTGCCCTGAGTCAGGATCTCATACCATAAAGCAAAGTGGAGAAATAAGGTTGAGAGCCAACAAAGAATCATAGAATTCTTTAAGTTGAAAAAGACCCCTAAGATCAATGAGTCCAACCGCAAACCTAACACTACCAAGTCCACCACTACACCACGTCCCTAAGCACCATGTCTACACATCTTTTAAATATCTCCAGGGATGGTGACTCCATCACTTGCCGGGGCAGACTGTTCCAACTCTTCATAACCCTTTACATGAAGAATTTTTTCCCTCTGCAGAGCCTTCCTATCCTTGAGCAGATCAACTTTCCAGACCAATTTGGTGTCACCTCCAAACTTACTGAGGATGCGTTTGATCTCCTCGTCCAGATCATTGATAAAGATACTAAACAGAACTGGCCCCAGCACCGAGCCCTAGGGAACACCACTTATGACCAGCTGCCAGCTGGAGTTAACTCCATCCAGCACAACTCCTAGGGCTCAGCCATCCAGCCAGTCTTTTACCCAGCGAAGATTATGCTCTTCCAAGTCATGAGCAGACAGTTACTCCAGGAGAAAGCTATGGCAAACAGTGTCAAAGGCTTTATTAAAGTCCGGGTGAAAAATATCCACAGACTTTTCCTGGTTCACTGAGCAGGTCACCTTGTCATAGAAGGAGATCAGCATTGAGAATCCCATAATTTCCTAATTTCCACTGGCAGTAGCTTGGGTTAAACCCTTTAGTGCAGAGAAATGGAAGAAGAGCTGAGCATGGGACCTTTCATCGCGGTAGCTCTGCTGCTACCGAATCCATCAAAGTTGCCTATTGCCAGGAGTTGACATCTAAAAGGAAAAAAAAAGATGTATGTTGTTTTTCAGTGGACTTCTGTCCACTGATGGACACTGTTTCCTGATGGACATTTTTTGTGAACATTGCAAATAAAAAAAAAATGTTTCTTCATGGAGTTGAAAAATATCCTTTTAAAAGTAAAGGTTTCAGTCTCTTCTGGTAGCAATTAGGAATACAAGGTATTGGTGCCTTTGAAAATTGAGCCTCTTATTTAACTGTCTAAATACAGATTTAATTTTCCTGCTTTTGGCACCTAAGCTTGAAAATTTTCTTCTTAGAGATGAAAACAGAACATTATAGAAATTATGTCTATGCCATTTTTTTTCTGCTTTGTGAGAGAGAAAAAAAAAAAGAAGAGGATCATTTATCAGCATTTGCACCTCTTTTATTCTAACCACTTTGAACCAAAATCCCTCATGGATACCAGCTCTGGGCTATTCTGGATATAGCAAAGAATGTTTTTTTTCCTCAGAGCCAGAGTTAGCCAGCCCATGGCAAGTGGGTGAGTGTTAGCAGAGCTATTTCCCCCGGGGCTCAGTTGGGTTGTGCTGAGAAGGTAGCTTTCAGGTGGGAGGAAGAGGAGCAGAAAAGAGACTCTGTACATTTACGGGGAAGACATAAAACCTTAGCAGAACCCTGATAGAACATCAGCTAGCACAATGTTGTACAAAATAGTCCGTCTGGGAGGTGTGCACTTCCCTAAGACCTGTTTTCCAGCCCACTTCGGGTCTGGGGATGTCACCTGTTCAGCACTCCTCCACCGCCCTCCACGGTGACTGTGCTAGCAGCTGCTGCACTCCTTACGGCACTGACACATCAACTGTCGCAGCTCCAGCCGCAGCGGTCCACACATGGCAGCGCAGCACTCAATTCAAACCCAAGTCCAGCAAGCCATCCAGTGGCATCTCATCAGAGGCGTGCAGCAGATACAGACCAATAGATATGGTTTCTCTGTACCGTATCTTGTAAAACTCTTTCTGACATCTACTTTTGCCAGCACAATTCACTCATGCCTCAGGAAAAACCATGTGAGGTGATTCAGAAGAAAGGATGGGAGATGTAGTCCTGGCTGTAACCCAGGCTTTCAACCCAGGGCAAGACAATTTGCCTCTGAAGACCTCCTTCCTCTATCCTTTTCCCAGCTCAGATGAGCAGCTCTTTGGGGTAAGCTCTCCCTATTTTTTTCAGTGATGTGCCTAAGAAGGCTTTGATCTCAGTGGTAGTCTCTAGACACTTCCGGAATCCAATTAAGAAAGCAAATGCAAAGTGGAGGCATGGGGTGATGCACATCTGCATCCCCTCAGCCTCTTGCCTTTCCTCCGTCTCTTGTGCGGGATGCCTTCCCCAGGGTGCCGCACGGGGCACAGAGGTCCAGCTTTGAGGAGCAGAGGAGCGGTCCCTTGGGGGCTATTGCTGCAACGGTAGCTCCAGGGTCTCTGTGTGGTGGATCACCTTTCCAGCCAAGCTGTTGGTGAATGAAGCTGAGGGCGTAATGGGGGACGGAGATCTGCGTGTTTCAGAAATTGGAGGAGGATGTCTTTGTCAGCGTTGATGACAACGGTGAAAATAGAGCAGCCAGGCCGGCCTCTGGTAAACACGTTCCCGAGGAGTGATGGGCTGCCGTGTCAGTATGTTGTATTTGGTTTTGCTCCCAAAGGCTGATTTAATGAAGAAAAAAATCAGTAGGGAAAAGGGAAATGCACACATAGAGGGAAATGCCTCTGCCACGGAAGGGCTGCGAGCTCTGCAGGGAGGGATGATGGAGTGGTCCTCAGAAGAGTTTCCACATTTCTAGTTAAATAGACAGGTCCAGGTAGATGGATAAAACCACTGATGAGCTGAGCTGTGGGGGTTCCTCCCACGTCACCACCCCTCCAGCCAGGTGGTCCTTGGACCTCAGACCCCTTTTTGCTATTTTTTATCGAAAGATTCGGCCTCAGGTTGGCCCTTGGCACCCTGCAAAAATGCTGACCTTGCCCTCTGCGACCACCCAGAGGAGCGAGAAAAAAACAGCTCACACACGTCAGAGACACTCAGCCAGGGACAGTGAGAAGCAGGAACATCTTGGTATTTTCTGTAGTTTTGTTGTTGTTCTTTTTCCCGCTATTTTCTCCCAGAGAAGGGAAGTAAAGAGAGGAGTGAAGACAAACTGATGGACAGAGAAAAAGTGCAAGATAAAAAGAAAAGAAAGAAAAGGCATTTCCAAATCTGCCCTTTCCAATTTTTCCATACATTTATGACTTCTACCTTACCTCATACCCAAGCCATGATTTCATGCCTTGAGGAGCATCCTTCCACCCAGCAGCTCTTCCCTGCGTGCGCTGCCTGACAAAATCTGCCCGTTTGTCCCCGGAGCCAAACCTCCTGCTTCCCATACTCAGTGAATTCACTGTAATTGCCATAATCTGCTGCCTATTAAATCTGATAGCTCTGTTATCGCTGTTAATAACAACTAATTAGTGAGGCTGTCACAGGGAGTGGTTCTGTAAGGGAAGGTATTTGTCCTTAACGTCACAGAAAGGCTTTATATTAAATCAGAGGAAGGCACGTGACTTCAAGGGTATCGACACTCGATGGCTTTTTAGTCCCTAGCAGTGAAATGGAAATGCTCCGCTGGCTTCTCCCCGAGGGGCTGGCTTTGCACATTTGCCAGAACAAAAAAAAAAAAAAAGCGCTGGAAAGGAGTTACCAGAACTCCTAAATTATAGGCGGGGGGCGAGAATTAAACTGCAAAAATGCCAGTAGGGCAGGGAAACGGGAGCTGGGATGGACAAAGCAGCAGGGTGCAGGCAGCTCTGAGGGGATGTGGGGCAGGTGGGAGAGGATGTGATCAGAAGGTGGAATAGAAGGGGAAAGGACTATCTTTTCTTGACACCATTGGAAGTACCAGACCCTCTCCACACCTTGAGAGATTTATTGAAAGCTGACAAATGTGGCCACTGAAGAGTGAAGGATGTTCTCGGTTTCAATGATGAAATGTGAACAATTTTCCCACAGTCATCTTTTTTCCTGGTGAAAACTTGCTCAGTAAAAAGAAAAAAAATAACCCACATTCCTCATTCCTAGTTCTGTGATTTCCTCCATGACACAAAACCTCCATAAACCAAAACGCAAACAGCTGCTTTGTCAGGAGAAGGGAGGCATTGGAAAGGAGATGATTGCTCACCCCAAGCCCTGACGTGCCTGACTTTGCAATGGGGTTGCCTGAGAACTCATCCAGGTTTCTGGTTTTTGACAAACACACTCCCAGAGCTGCTGCAGCAGGAACGGGGATTGAGAAGATGGAGATGTTCAGAGGAAGAAGTAGCAAATAAATACAGCACTGAGCTCTTTTTTTTCACATGAAAGGGCATATTTAGGGCCTGTTTCACATCACAGCTAGATGAGAAGTAAGCATCCCCTCCCACAAACCATTTTTTAACTAGAAGGCTACCAAAGAAAAAAAAACCCTTCCACGCTCTGGTCCACGCGAATCAGGTCCGTTTGCTCCCGAGCAGAAACAACCCTCCACCATCCATCACAGCTGCTTATTGAGTGAAACCCCTGCTTGTGCACAGGAACGAAGACGACTTTAATCACTTTGTCAGTGAGTGCCTTTGCTTTCCGATATTTGACAGGAAAAAAATCCAAATCTTTACGATCTCTCTTTAATTAAAATATCAGCGATGTTGTGAGATGATGGATGGTCCTGCGATGACTTTGCTAAGGTGGCCTCATGCTGCTGCCAGGTTCAGGAGGTGAATGTGCTGGTTTAGTCTGTTTTACTGCTGCTGCTGCTTCTGGGGTTTTTGGCATCCGGTTTCATTTGTAAGACAAAAAAGGACTGGTCCTGAAAGCTTCCTTAATGGATGTTTGGGACCTCGTAAAAGGAAATCGTTGTGTAAAAGATGCCACAAGGGACAAGCTTTTGGTTCTGTCCTTTAATCTTCCTCCTTGTCCCTTTTCTTTCACAACTGCTGCTGGCAGGTCACCTGCAGCCAATATTCTCCCTCCCAGGTTGGAGGGGGAGCAGTATCACATCCAGCCAGACACATTTTCTAATCCTCGAAGCACTGGCCTAAGCGCGCAGATACACGGGTTCATCCCTTTGCTTTGCCACCTTGTGCTTATCATCCTTGAAATCATCACTTCTGCTACCACAGCCTGCCTCACTTTCTCCATTTATAAAAAAAAAAAAAAAAATCAGTAGCGCTTAGGAGAGGTGCCGGGGACTTAACAATTGTTTGAAGATAAGAAGCTGTTACGTGAAGCACGTTTTTGCAGGAAGAGAAACGCATACCTTGCACAACCATCCTGTTGGTTTTGAATGCTTTTTCTTCTCAGGATTCATCGGAGACCTTCCCTCCACATGTCATTGCTGTCAGCACATGCAGATGTTTGTGAAAGAGGCAGATGTTGGCAGTCTCTGCAGATGATAAGCCAATGGACAGAAAGGCGCCTCATTACCCGGACTCTTCCTTCCTGACATACCTCTGTCTTGCCCTGACTTGTCTCAGGGGGATGTCCGGTGGTATGTCTTCCCTGGTAAACACAGAAAACACCGCTGAACTCAAAATAAGTGGCAGGCTGGTTGTTGGAGGCAGTCACTGAGATGTTCCTTAGAGTCAGAGGGGAGAATCAAGTGGTTTTAGGGTGCAACGCTTCTTCTTATGTTGAAGTCCCCACCATTAGAAGGACATGGATCTGTTGGAGAGAGTCCAGAGGAGGCCACAAAGATGATGAGAGGGCTGGAGCAGCTCTGCTGTGAGGACAGGCTGAGAGAGCTGGGGCTGTTCAGCCTGGAGAAGAGGAGGCTCCGGGGAGACCTTAGAGCCGCTCCCGGTGCCTAAAGGGGGCTGCAGGAAAGGTGGGGAGAGACTCTTCAGCAGGGCCTGTTGCAGGTAATGGTTTCAAAATAGAGGGAGATAGATTTAGATTAGATACTAGGAAAAAAAATTTCACACTGAGGGTGGTGGCACACTGTCCCAGGTTGCCCAGAGAGGTGGTGGATGCCCCATCTCTGGAAACATTCCAGGCCAGGTTGGCCGGGGCTCTGAGCAACCTGATCTGGTTGGAGATGTCCCTGCTCCTTGCAGGGGGGTTGGACTGGGTGGCCTTTGAAGTTCCTTTCCAACCCAAACCATTCTGTGATTCTATGATTCCCCTGAGGTACGTGTCTACATCTGCTCACATGAGCTAAGTCTTCTTAGCTCCACTGACTCTGAAAAGCAACAGCTGAGAGTAGGTACCTGCACCACAAACATGCAACGGCTGATGAGATGAATCTCATGCTCTGGCAGATAACCTCTACAACAAATGAATGCCACTTCTAGAGGACTGTGAGTCCACACAAGACCCCAGCAGCACATTTTTTTGATGTTCAGGGTTGTTTGGCCCTGTCCTGCCAAGCAAGTCCCACTGCAAAAGTTGTTTCTGAGCTGTGACACTTGTTCTCAAAACACCAGGCTACTGCAAAAGTGAACAAGGCTGTTGCGTGTCATGTCCACACAGGACTACGGAAAAAAAAGTGTCTTCAACAGGAACAGGAATTTGCAAAGCCACGGCTCCACTGGTGCTGATTTACCACAGGCGTTTACATGCATACAGACTCCCCCTTCCAAAATACAGCAGACCAGATTGCTGTCTCCGTTGCCACAATGTAAACCAAGACTGGCTCGGATGGTGATGGAGTTTGCTGCCCCGAGCACACGGGCAGGTGTTCTGCCTGCAGAGTCAGCAGCCGCAGCCCGAAAGCTGCACCCCGCGTGGTAGCAGGGAAGAAAAGATTTCCCTGGGAAAAGAAATTTCTCCATCCTAATACGGCTAGATAGATGCTTTCAGTTGCAGACTACAAAGTGAACGATTTCAGGTGCTGGGTTTTCACATCATAATGTGCCCTATTTTCCATCGTTCAGGCATGAATAATGGAGTGTTGTGTCTGAGAATGCACCAAGTCTTTCAGGATGCTGGCAGAGGAAGGGTAAATCTCCAGAGCTCTCCCACTACGCTCTCCTTTCATCTAATCCTGGGGCCAGGCAATTTCTAGAAATGCCTCAGTGTCCAGCAAAGGGCTGGCCTTGTTGTTGACAGAGGAGCTGGGCATGGAACGATGTGCAAGTGTGGGGAAGGAGCTGGCCGGCTTCATCCTGCAGACAGGAATCTGCCTGTGGGACTGTAGCTGGGTTCACATCATGCAGAAACGCTGCCTATAAACCCATGAACAGGCTCTGCTGACAGTGCACGCAGCTGCAGGAGGTGAGTGCTCGCTCCCTGGAAAGCACCAGGTGGGTTGCACAGGGATGAGGCCATGGTGCTGCATTTGGGCTGTTCAAGAGCTCGGTGTAAGCTCGACACAGTTACGATCCCATCCCTTCCCTGTGTTCAGGACCATCCTCACTGGGCAAGCAAATCAGGCTGAGAGAGTTGGGGCTGTTCAGCCTGCAGAAGAGGAGGCTCCGGGGAGACCTGATAGCGGTCTTCCAGTACCTCAAGGGGGCCTACAAGAAAGATGGGGAGAGGCTGTTTAGTAGGGCCTGTTGCGATAGGACGAGAGGTAATGGTTTTAAAATAGAGGGGGGTAGATTTAGATTAGAAATTAGGAAAAAATTTTTTACGATGCGGGTTATAGAACACTGGAACAGGTTGCCCAGAGAGGTGGTGGAGGCCCCATCTCTGGAAGCGTTCAAGGCCGGGCTGGATGAGGCTCTGAGCAACCTGGCCTAGTCAG
Source organism: Chlamydotis macqueenii (assembly GCF_036417535.1). NCBI lineage: Eukaryota > Metazoa > Chordata > Aves > Otidiformes > Otididae > Chlamydotis > Chlamydotis macqueenii. The sequence goes on from NC_141559.1 coordinate 82,478,547, forward strand.
GGATGTCCCTGCTCCTTGCAGGGGGGTTGGACTAGATGACCTTTGAAGGTCCCTTCCAACCCTAACCATTCTATGATTCGATGATTCTATCTCCAGGCAAGGAGACAATCCACAGGACTCATATGCTCCAGGTGCCCCAGCATTGGCCAGTGTTTGCTGATACCCTTCATCTCTTGGGCCTGACAGTGGAGAAATAGGCCATGGGATCCAAGCTGACTGTTTTCCTTGGGTTAGAAAAGAGCTGGAATGAATGAGCTGGAGTGATCACTTTCGTGGGTATTCTTATTTAAAGCTGAAAAGGTGGCCATAGGTTTGTCTAGGGTCGGGGGGAAAGATGTGGGATGGCCACCAGTCTGTCAGAAAAGTGCTGACTCCAAGAAGACAATATTTCTCCTGGGCTTCTTCATCAATGCGCCTGCCCTAGGACCTCTTGGGGTTTTCACTGGTGATAATTTCTTACACATATTGTTGAAGAACAAATTCACACTTCCACCTCCAGTCTTTGAGTTGGGTAGTAGGGTGAGTAGGTTCTCAAGCTGGAATTCAAGATCCCTGAAACCCTGGAGGACATCAGCCCCAAATTAGTCCTTTACGAGGGATAATTATAACTTGTGAGGCCTGAAATATGTCATGCTGACATGTGAATGTGTCACAGAGAGCTACATGCAGTGGAGGTTTGAAGCTTGGTTGTCGTCCTGTTTGCACATGCCCATGGCCACATTTCTCCAGCACTGGAGTGAGGAGCATTGCAACCACATCTCAACTGTGTGCTTGGGAGAGATTCACCTGCTCTTTGACAAAGTCTTAGGAAGACACAAAAGAGCAGGGAACCAACCTCCATTCTCATTTGAATTTAGGAGGGATCATTTCTGCACATGAGGGCTCGCTAGGATTGGTTCCCTGAGTTTGACTGTGCTGGTGGCTGTGACAAGGAGATGCTAAAGCAAACCAACAAGACCATCACAGAGCAGATGACCTTCTTGTATACTTGTGCACACTACTCTTGTCAGGCATCTTGTCCTCCCTTTTGCTAACCAGCAGTGGAAAATAATAATAAAAAAAAACCCCTACTCTGGTGCACAAGTTGGATTTGTCCTGATTGGGTGTTCTGGTCCCTCCGATGCTTTTTGAAGGCTTTGCTGGATAGGAACTGAGTTGCATTTCAAAGTGCTTGGATCCTGTCTTGGGTTAGGAGGAATTTGGGTCTGCTCTTAGCAGCTGTCTCCACAACTTGGAGAATTCAGAGCCGGGTATTGGCATCGATATCAAAGCTGGTTTTTGTGAGTCTTTGGGGCCCTCAATCTGTTGATTCAGTATCTCAAATGATGTAAGTACAGCCCAGAGGCAGGTTTGAACTGAAACTTTTGAGACTCCTTCCAAGTTTTCTAAGATATTCCAAGACTTTGACCTCACCAGCCTTTAAGGTGAATGTGGCTGGCAAATGTTTTGTTCTTTCCTGAAAACAGAGATAAAATCAAAACAGAAAAGCTTCTGTTCTTTCAAGGATAAAAAAATCAACCTTTCACTGAACCCAGTGTTTTGGTAAAAATCTTCCCGGAGTTCAGGCTTAGATGAGAAATGTGAGCATTTTCAAAGGAAGCAGACACTTCCCACACACATAAAATAAATAAAATTGTTTCATTCCCCTCAAATCACTATTAAAAATGGTGTAATTGTGAACATTTTGACAGCTACCCCCTGGATGCAATGCCACTTTTTAACGTATTGAATCACCTTCTAGGAGAAATCCTGTCAAACTCTGCTTTTCTTAAATCCTTACTCTCCAGACTTCTTCATCCTGAATCAAGTGATTGACAGATGCCATATCTACTTCCTTTTGCACTTAGGAAGCTGACAGCATCACACACGGTGATTGTTCCCTTTGACCCTTCATACTTTCTGCAAAGCCGAAGCCCAGATACTTGCTCCTTGCCGGCTTCCCCTCTGAATATTGGGCCAAAACCTTTTGCCGTGGAGGATGACCCCTCCTGGAGAACGACTCGTTACCACTTCAGAGAGTGCTTTCCAGTTTATTAAGCGGGAATCTTCCGTTTCATTAACCAGGAAGTTTTTTGTGTTTGCAGTTTTTTTTAAGCATCACAGCATCCTAGATATTACCGTGCACTCTCCAATTAATGTTTCCAACAACCACTCCAATAGTGAGGGAAAGCATTCTTTTAAAGGCTTGTATTCTCCCTCATCTTCTCTTGCATCCTTTAAAATTAGGTGCTATTATGACTTTTCTCCAGGGAAGCATTTGAGGCTATTCTTTGCTTCCAATCACAATTATAATCTATCCCCTTGTAGTTCATCTCTCCCTTGGGCTGGAGGATAAGAGTGCAGAATCACAGCTTTCTACCGCAGAGTTTCATCAGCCATGATCATTTTTTACCTACTCCAGGAAGCTGAATGGAAGCAGAGAAGGATAGCAGCAGGACATCTGCAGAGTTAGTTTTCCTCCCTGGTACTCCTAAAGATCCTTCTGCAGTTCAAACGGAAAGGTGCTCTGTTCTCCCCCTGGTCCTCACGTGGCACCACTTATCAAAGAGTCTGATTCTCCGGCGCTGTACTCTGGACTAATTGTGGTTTTCTCCAAAATCCCTGGTTCCCGTGACAAGGATTTTCCTTCTGCTCAGTTCTGCCATTGGTTTTTCCAGCCTTGTCAAGATGCATGCTCAGATGGAAAAGCCAGGAGATACCTCTGCGTTCCCTTAGTCCAGTGTCCTGTATAATCCAGCTGCTCAATCCAGCATTTCCCAGACACAACCCACAATGCCTGGCAAGACTAAAGCATGTGGTCTATAGGTTTGGGTTTTCCTTCTGAAATGGGAAAGCTCTGGGTCAGTGGTGAGGACAATTCCCTTCTGTGAGATGATTTACGATTCCCACATGTTCCAGGGCACCATTTCCTACGGGTCCTGCCTGGAGCTGTGAGTCAATGTGTGTTTTCCAAGCTTTGCTCCATGAAAGAAGTGTCTGGTTCCCCATGGAACCAGGTCATCTCTCAGGGTCATCTGATATTGCTGCCTAAGAAGATACTAAAACTTCCTGTTTATTGTTGCTTTTTTTTTTTTTTAACCATGCTGAGGAATATGGGAAGATCTCTTTCTCTTATACTCTCTTTTATCTAGAAAATGGTAAATCCACCTAAACTTTCCTAAGAAGCCAGAGCTTGCAACTTTCAGAGTGCTGTTGGCACAGGCAGCTTTGCCAGTCCTGTTCCACCACAGAAACCAGCGTTTTTCTCAGGGCTATCATAGAATCATCATGGTTGGAAAAAACCTCTAAGATCACCAAGTCCAACCATCAACCCAACACCACCATGCCTACTAGACCATGTCACATTTGCAGGGTCAGCCCACAGCTGTGTCAAGAGACACCTATGCCATGTTCAAGAGTTCCTGCAATTCAAGAGAAGAGTCCAGAGAAGCTCTGGATGCACCTCATCTCAAAACCACCCTTTCTGTCTCTTCGAAGAGGTGCAGACATAATAATGGGAGCCCTGTGAATCTCCAAGCCAGGTCCTCTTGCACATACACCCACCGATGTCTGTGCGGGGTTTCGTGTGACCTTCCCCCACCATCACCTTCATCCAATTTCCAGAGCTTGGAGGGGCATCTCAGATGTACTGAGTCCCCTCAGCCACACTGATCCCCTTGTCTTGCTCCACGGGGGACAGGGTGGAGGCAGGCTCCATCACCTCTGCAAACCTGGCTTTATCCTCACCGCAGGCTCCACCATCCCCTTACATAACCCTGAAAAGGGAGGACTCTCTACCTTGTGATGGTGCTGAAGGAAGAGGATGTGCTATGCAAACAAGTTACTTGTCCTGAAACTTTAGCAGCACCGGCTGACCCCAGATGACTCCCTCCTCCTATTTATCTGCATTTTATGCTGCCTGACCATCCATCTCCCTCCCTTCATTCCCAGGGAACAATAAATCAGGATTCAGTGTTGTCTTTATAATGAGAACCCCAGGCCTTGCTTCTCAGCTGGCGCAAATGAATCCACCATCTCCACTGGAGCCAATATGCACTCGGGGTGAGCACCAGCCTCCTTCCCCCCAGTCCGTTTTGGTCCTCTCAGCAAGGCTGTAAAATAAAATGCACATGTAAAAAGATGTCTTTCTTTTTCTCCTTTTCCCCGACAAACATTACAGAACAGCAATTTCCCCCAAGTGTTCTCTAGAAGCAGCATATAGTATGGCTTGATTAGTTTACAAGCTGGTTTGGTTTTTTTTTGTTTTTTTTTTTTTTATTGTGGTACAGCTGCCCAGAAATCAGACTGAGAGCAAGGGTGGGAAACTTCACAGCTCACAGCCTCATTGCAAAGAGCTCCTGACTGTTTAGTTGGTCTTTGCCTCCCAAGATCATCTTCTTCTGTGCTTTCCCTCTGGGGCTACAGAAGCAATGGTTTGCTAAAATGGTATTTCTTGGTTTGTTTGTTCAGTATTTTCCTTTTCTGTTTTTCTTTTTATATGTATAAAAATGGTATATGTAGAGAGGGAGAGGTGTAGAGCATAGATCCAATGCTGAGTTGACAGGACACAGAACAGAGTCCTCTCTCAGGAGAACACAAATGTGTCAGGAAAAGAAATCCCAGATTGTTTGAATTTCAGTGCTAACAGCCTCAACATATGTCTGAGTCTTCGAGGGAGATTTACAGAGGAGATTTGCACTGGGGTGGCTGGAAATCTTCTGTTTCCACCTTCCCACTTCAGCTGCAGAGAGCCACCAGCTCCCCATTTGTGTGACCGGAAAGCATTTACACCATCGTCTCTCACCGGCAGCATGCCAGATCCTGCTTTGGATCTGGTCCACCTCTAGAAAATCACTACAAAAAATCACATCTGGTGTCAGCAAGACATCTTGGACATCCTCAAACTCCTTGGGTCCTGTTGATAGACTAAGTGAGGACCTGTGGAGCTCAGCGCTGAAGGCTGTCCAGTGCTGCGATACACTGAGCAAGGATGAAGAAAAATCCAGGGCCAGAAAAGACAATACAGCCTTGTCCTTTGGGGTGGATCCTAAAAGATATCCTAAGTGCCTGAAAACTAGGCTGGGTTGTGTTGTTGAACTGTATGAGCAGGGACGTACAGAGGCTCGAGGTCGTGAGATGTGAACACCTTTCCTCAGTCCACGACACTCCTCTGCAAATAAATCCCTGTGTTTGAGAACAAAACCCACTTTCTCTCTTTGTTTACAACTGTGAAGACCAAGACCCTTGTCCATGGGCATTTCCCAGTCTCTTTCTCACAGCTAACTGGTTTTTTTCCTACCTTTGAGTATATTTAAAGTCTCTGGCCTGCTGTGGATTCTCTGGTATCTAATACAGGGCCCTGTGTTTCCTCCATCCCTTCTGAGCTTATGGGTCTCTCTCCCCTATCTTGTTACTCTTCCCAGACTTCATTATCTCTGAGTACTCTCCCTCTGCTTTGAAACCGGTTGAAACTGATAAAAGAGTTCAGGAGTCGTTGGGAGGATGACAGGGAGGAGGAGGAAAGGAAGTACCTAGAAACAGACGGAAATAACCTCAGTTCTTTAATAAAAAGGCTGTAGGTATATCTGGCTGCTGCAGTCCGGAGTGGGTAGCATGGGGGCACTGCAAATCACAGGAAATCCATAAGGAAGATGACCCACATTTACAATTGACATGAGACAAGAATTGAGGCATTTGGGCTGCTTTTTTGGTAGCAATTTTTGGATGCTATCTGCCCACCGGATTTTGGGCCAGACCCTGCAGGTCGTACTGCAGCTCTTAGCAGGAAGCATCAACAAGTCAGCCTGCTCTTGTGAGCATATTTAAATAGAGACCGCAAGTCCTGGGAGGCGCTGGGCACTGTGTTAGCACAAGACACTCCGAGGGAGCAAATTCTGTTCCTTTTCCGTGCTCACTGCCTCATTCACAGGGGACAAAAACAGGAGATTGGATGAAGTGCTGAGGGCAGAGGTGCTCTCCTCAGGGAGATAATGTGAGCTGAGCTCTTTCCTCCCCTCATGCGGCTTCTGCTGCGGGAAGAGAACGAGCTAGCAGTGATATGGCACATGTCGCACTCATCAAAGTGACCCCAAGGGTCCCTGCCCATTGCCTTACCCTTTCCATGTCCAGCACCTTGCTGTCTCCAGCCCTGCCCATCTTCTAAGGGCTGACGCGCTTCCAGCAGAGTCGAGGACTGCCAACATGCAGGAAGCTGGTGAGAAGCTTAGACAGCTTTTCTTCTTTTCTGGTTTTGTTTGTTTTGTTTTGTTCTCAAATCTTTATATTTTCAATTACTATCTATAAGCACAGGCTATTTTTCATCAGGAGAAAGTACCCCACCCACGCTGCCAAGAGATACAGCATGGTTCAGAGCAAGGTTCAGAGCTCAGGAATCATTCTTTTTCAGGTTCCTGGTTTTACTGGAAAATCAATAAAAAACAACTGATGTAAGTCAAACCCAACTATTTCCCCTCTCATTTTCAGAGAAATGAAAAAAAAAAAGCTGAAAAAGCCCTACAATTTAGGGTCAACCCAAAATATTTCCCTTAACCACCTAATTAAATTTTTTGCTTCATTTCTAAGTTATTAAAAATAAACAGGGCCACTCTGAGAGAAATTCCACTTTGAAATGACAAATAGAAGCTGAAAGGTTTTGCTTTGAAATTGCTCCGGTGTTAGTGATGTGAAACATGAGACAGGATGAGAAGAAACATTTTGACATTTCCCTTCCATCATCCCCATACTTTCATTTTCAGCTGAAGCCACCAGCTATACTCAACTCGTATTCACATGTAACTCACTTCGCCTAACCCTCCACTTTTAATTGAGTTAATTCTTTGTGAAAAATGACTCACTGCACTCTACGCAACATTTGGTCCAAGCCAGTCAACAACTTTCAGTCTCTGCTTTCTTCCTTTGTAGTCATCCAGCAATGGTGAAGACAGTTATGGTTTCACAGAATCACAGAATGGTTTGGGTTGGAAGGGACCTTTGGAGGCCATCCAGTCCAACCCCCCTGCAAGGAGCAGGGACATCTCCAACTAGATCAGGTTGCTCAAAGCCCCATCCACCCTGGGTGATGGCAGCCCAAAATGTGAGGGAGAAGACATCACTCCCTTTCTGTCTGAGGAAGAGGGGAAGAGGGGTGAGAAATGGCATCTAAATCTTTCCTGAGCTAAACCCCGGGGCAAAAAATCATCATCAGAGGTACGTTTGACCCGTCAGGACCAACCACACCACAGCACCCAGTCCTCTCTGAGGGATTTTAAGCTGAGGTATATTGCTAGGAGGAAGAATTTTCCAGGAGCAGAGGATCTTGCCTACAACACTGATATTTCCAAGGGCGTGTGGAAGTGTATCTTTGTTAGTCCTGACCCTGCAACAGCCCCAGCTTTGCTCAGCTCTCACTTTAAATGAACTGTGATCAATTAAAAGCTCTGCCCGCTGCTTATTCAAGGAGCATATAAATCTTCAGAGTCTCCTTTTCCCTTTTGGACTGCCTTTGGAAGACTGAAAATAAAGCCAGTGCCAATGCTAAATATTTCATGTCTCCATGTTCCCAAGCTCAAACGAGTCTGACGGCTCTGGAAACAACAAGAACAGACCAGAAATCTTGGAAAAAAAAATTCACCTTCTATCACCTCTAAAGGGAAAATCTTCCTTTTGGTTTTCTTCCTTTTTTAGATGAATGTGGACTTGCAGAGGGACAAACTGGAGGGCTCCAGTGCTGTTTGTTGTTAGGTTGCTGTTGAAATCTGTCTGTGAAGACACAAAGGAGCTTCTCATTCATCTGAAATTATTTCAGTCTGGAGAGGAGATATCTCAGCAAGCTGTGAAGTGTGTTCCAAATTGGTGTTAAGAGGTAGGGGATAATATCCTTCTACCTGGAAAAGCATCTTCCTAACTGGTCGCTCCTCATTAAAGACGGTGGGCAGAGAATATTGGGTCTGTATGGCTATTTTCTCTCCTGTCCCTCTTTTGAGGGTAAATGTAGGACCATGCTTTCCCAGGCTGTCAATGTGCCACTTTGGAACGTGTCCCACATTCACTTAAAATAAATAAATCTATGCTGGACCAACTTTCTCATGCTAATCAAGTCACTGGAGCCAGTGAAGACAAACAGCTTGGGACGCTGTCTGCACTTCTGCCCCTTGCTACGGCCAGACTCATAGCACAATCCTGCACCGTTCCCCAAATTAGCACTCTTGGGTGCTCCAGGGCTGTGTTTAAAACAACCACAGGTCCCTGCCCAGGCAACCATACCCTCAAACAAGAAGCGATGCTGGTTAGGGGCTGAAACTTGATCTCACCATTGGGCATTGGAAGCGCAACCACAAATTTCTTCCATCTGCCTTCCTGTGATCCATGGTTCCAGAGATGCTGATGGCCACATGGGCTATTAGATCAGGCAGAGGATGACCCCTTTCCCTTGGTAGATATGGTCTGCCTCCCATAGTTGAGAATGAAGGCTGTTTGTCTTCTCTTACCTTGTTGGCATCCCTATCTATGAAAGCTGCTGGACCCAGGCTGTAATAGGAACATCATCTCTGGTGTCCTGTCTTCAGTTTAACTCTGCTGTTCAGGATCCTACATGACAGCCCACCTAAGCCAGTCAAGGAAAGTGGCTGGATTTGCATCAGGTGATAATCCAGTCTGGTGTCTAAAAGCAGAAAAAAAAAAAGGCAAAGTGTCATAAAACCAGAGGAGGATGCCTGGAAAACTCATTAAAAGCTCTTAAAAAATATAATGGATAATGAATCCTCGGTGGGTCCTAATCTCTATGTAACCCAGTGGGCAGCTGACACCACATTTATCTTCCAAATGTTACCTCTGGTCCCTTAAAACACATTGTTAGAGCAGATCCGTGTTGCTGGAGGACTGGAAACATAAACACTCCAATTAAAATCTTTATCAGTCATACAATATCTGAGAATTCAAGTCCTGCGCAGGGCCTGTCCATCTCCCACTGATGCCCCCTAAGATACACTGCTGAAAAGCTTTGCAAAGCAAACTGGGGAAAACACAGTCCTTTTGCTGCTTGCCAGATAATTGTGGGTTGCTGTGGCTTTTTTTTTTTTTTTTTTTGTCATTGTTGTTGTGTTTTGCTTTTTCAATCCCCCAGCATTGAAAATTCATTAGTCACAGGGGCGTGAGGTTAAACGGCACTGCGTGCAAATCCCGTTTTATTTTAGGTTGCATAAGCTTCACAGAATTTCTGCCTAATGCTTTTACATTCTCTCGTGCCCTCTCCTCCTACTCTCCATTATTCTTGTCAGTCTAACAACTAACAAGACTGATCTTGCTCACTGCTTTCTGATCCCCGTTCCCCCTCCCAGCTCTTGGTTTACAGTAGTTTTTATTGCAATACAGATGAATAGGAAAGATTCAAAGGCACAAAGGGCCATGAGAGATTTGCTTCCCATCAGTCTCCACTGAAGCACAGGTGTCTTTGTGCCCTTGAAATCTCACCGACACTGAGAAACTGTGAGATCTTTCTTACACTGATCTTCAAACTAATCCCCACATTGCTCTTGTTCTACCTCCTCCCAGCTTCCGTTTGGTGCTCAAGTTCATCGCTCAAGGAGTGTGGAGGTTAAAAGAGGCAGCAGGTTCCCACTAGCCGGGAAGCTGACCTCTGATATCTGTTTAACAGAAGAACACGTGGTCTTGGCTCTGTATTTTTATTCTTGTTTCTTATTCCACGAGCATCTCAATGATGTTGGAGTGTCTTTCCTTCCTATTTATGCTGAAATTATGGTCATTTGGAATCACACCGTTTGAAGTCTTAAAACTTTAAATCTCTAAGGCTTTAAATCAGTGTACACGTCTCCATCTGAATTAGCTGCCCACCCTCCATTTCTAATCAAAGAAGCGAAATGGGTACTTTAGGACTGACTCGTCACCCCCTAAGTAAATTTCCTAAACAGACCAGATGGTTTGTGTCCTGTTTTGCCCCGCTGGGTACAAAGAAAGCCCAGGGTTCTAGCTCCAGAGGAGACTCCCACACTGCAGACCTGTCTGCCTGGCCAGAGGAACCCCGCTGTAGACGACTGGCTCAAGAGTGGGCGTGTAGACTGAGGGTGTTCGATATTAGGGGCAATTCAAGCAGGAACAAACTTTCTGGGATGGATGCTAGGTCAGATGAGGCCTGCTAGTCTGGATTCATGTGGCTTAAGAGCAACCATTGGTAAGGTCCTTTCTGGATACAAGGCCCTGTCAGCTATATTCTTGCCTAATGTCGTTGGGAAATTTGCTGCACGCTAAAGAGTAAGGCACAACGACAGGTCTGGATAGGAAACCATGATGTGTTTAATGAGGATGTAGGTTGGGTTGTACAACAAAGGAAATATCAGGGCAAAGAGAAGGGTTTCTACGGCATATCTGCTAATGGTTTGGGGCGTTCACCTGCAGTTGCCAAAGGATCTCAGGAAGTTACAGGGAGAACTCATACCTGAGTATATTCTTGAGCCGTGGTACATATGTACTGCTCGTGCCAGGCTCAGAAGGTGGTGATATTAAAAAAAAAAAAAAAAAAAAAAAAAAAAGAGTGTCTGTGTTTACCCCAACAGTGATGCAGTGTTGATTTGTTGATTGTGGCTCACAGGAGACAGGTGAAAGCCCTAAACAAAGCACGTGAGTGGGGAACATGCAGTACTCGTGTCTTCCAAGGAAGTCTATCCTATGAGCCAAAGTGTCAGGGAACACTTTGATCAGGATGCAATTTTGTTAACCCTTATTTTGACCTTGAACAGGAGTAACAGAGCTCCTATGTTCTGCTGGTGTCCAACAAGATCAATAAAAGTTTGCTTAAAAAACAGTTCAGAAAAACATTGTCTTCTCTCTGTGGTGATGGGCACCAACCAACATCCCCACCTCAGGGCGTTAAAAGGACTCAGAGAGAGTTGAGCTTTTGTTTTTCTGCAGGAATAACTATTTGACATAAATTGACCTGGGCACCCACAAGCCACGGAAATTCCCCTTCAGAAAATGTTCTTGAGGAAGCAGATTGGGGAGGTAGATGGATGGGAGAACAGCTAGAGGCCAGCCATGCACTCTATCAACCTTAAACGAATGAGCTGTCACATGGATATATAGGGAGAGGGACACAGGTTAGTAAATTAAACCCCTGACAGCTCTTGACTCCAATCCAATGCGCTAATTGGAAAGACTTCAACTGTTGCTGTCCCCAGAGACGTATATCTCAATCACAGGCCCGCCCTCCCCAGATCAGCCCAAAGACCTGTTATCGTCTACTCTCTGGTCTTTTCCTGGAAGAGACTCAGGAGTATGAGAACAGGAGAAATATGTTTTCTTCGCTCCTACATGGCTTTTCTGAGCTCTGCTGTGCTTGAGTAGGAGCACACTGAGGAAAGTCTGATCTTCAACTGGTGGCAAGTCAGTGTCTCACTACTCCAGAGATGCTATCACCAGTTTGTGCAGATTTGAGACCTCCTGATGATGGCTGATGGCAGAGTTACTCCACTCTAAACTGAGAGAGGATCAGTCCTCGTTACACGGGTGTAATAAACACTGAAATTTCACACTCTTAATTATGGCTGTAACTGATTCCACTATTACTTGTTAAGTACCAATTATGTAGATTTACAATAGCCTGTGGCATTGTCTATATTCAGCATTTGATGCCTCAAAACAACTTGGATAACGCTGAATTAACCATCAAGGTGGTATGATACTACTCTTGCTTGCTTGACTGGAAGGAAATATCTTGGGAAATACGCAGGGAAAATCTGACTTGCTAGTGGTGGCTACTTTGACTTTGCTAGTTGGATCCATCTCATCTTGATCCAGAGACTTTATTACTAAATCACACACTCTTGCACTTTCTTTAATAGAGAGAAACTACAGCTTGCTCTCTTCTGTGGACGCTATATGAAAACTTGGCAATGTGTATTTTTTATGTTGTGTCATAACATAAAAGCACAGGTGTTGACTTGGGGACAGGTGCTCTGAAGTTATTGGAAAGGATGTCCTTCCAGGGAAGAAAATTGTGGTCACCTCATTCAAAACTGGCCAAGGAATGCAGACAAATCCTCTACCTCTTCCAAGAGAGCCCCAAAAGCTACAATTACCTCATGAAATTAGGACTACAGCTCTTCCCCATGACCCAGTCATAGCAATTGAAGAAAATATTCTTCTGAATGTCTGCTCCAGTTGAGACTGACCTCATCAGTAGCCCCGAGCAATGTAAAGTTTTCTTACCAAGTTATTGTGACTCCATCTTATTGAAACACTTCTCCCCTTGCCTCTTAGAAAATGAGCATTCCTGGAAATCCCTGTTCATCTAAATAAGAGAAAAGAGAGAAATTTCTGGGCCATACAATAGGCTACAGAGGCACACAGACAATGCCACCACAGTGGGGTGGAGGAGAGGAAGGTTTCCTGCAGGAATAGTTTTCAAACCATCCATGCAAACGTATTGTTGCCAAAAAGTCAAGCTACTCAGAAGGGCATTTGGTTTAACTGGTGACTGTACAGCATGGATCTTCTATTCAGGGAGAGAGGCTTAAACACTGCTCCAGAGGAAGCCAGTGGAAAAGCATCTCTGGGAGAGTTCAAAGAGATGCACCTGGCGTATCACATCAGGATGAAAGTTAGCTAAAAATGCAGCCAAATGCCACTGCACCATGTTCTCATCTCACACCAGTTTCACATGAGTGGGTTAATTGTAAAAGTGAGGGAGGGTGAAAGAAAGGAGAATCTGAGCCCAGTATTGAGGGAGTCTCAAGTACCAAATTCCAGAATAGCTAGGACCCAGGAAATGACCTCCAGGTGACAACCCTGATAAAAATATGTAATCAAATTAATAAAATAGAAATTATCAAGGAACCATCATTCCTTGGGAGCTTTCCAAAAGCCTACGTGATACCTCCATAACATCTGTGAGGCTACTCCTGATTTGCACTGTGGAGTAGAAGGATCAGGCCCAGATTCTATGAAGCTGTGCTGTGCAGCTGTGCCCAACACATATGTCCCAACAGAAGGACGGTACATCCTCTGCCAACCTACCTCATCCTGGATCATCCACTCGTCCTGTCGTAGTTCCCAATGTGCCTTCCCAAGGACAGGAAAACCTCAGGAAGGGAGCTTTGGCAGCTTTTTGGTCCCTGAGCTCCTGCCATGGTGCCGTGCAGCCTCTGGGTTCAAGATGCGGACAAGCTGTTGCTACCACATGGCTCCAGGTAAAGAGTCTGGCTCAGGTCTTGAAAGCTGGGCAGCCCTCCCAGCTCCACGCCGCTCCAGAGGCAATTAGCTCCAAAGTGCTGAGAGCTCAAGCACCAGGCACGTTCCCATCCTGAAACAGCTGCTCCACTACTGTGCCTGGGACTTCACCCAAGCTGACCCTTGACTGAGTATTCACACTTGGCTTTTAATTACTGTTACAATTAGCATGGGTTTCTTGGCTTCCTCTTTGTGCAGCTTTGCAGGGAACAGAAGTGCCGAAGCCACTGCTGCAAGCTCGCTGTGGAGGATGGGGTGTGCCTTTAAAGGATGGAAAGGCAAGGGGAAGAAATGAGCTGAGCTGAGAACCAATGAAGGTGAACCTGCTAGAAACGCTGAGGGTCCTGCTCAGCACCTACAGAGAGGGACCAAAAGTGATTTGAAAGAAATGTATGGTCTTCTGAATGCAGCTACTCACACCTCACCTGGATACAGGGACCTGAATAAAATGCACCAGACCCATGGTGGAAAGCATTGTCCATTCCTTTCACATGCCTATTCAATTCTGCAAGGATACACTCAGGATTTGTTCCCTCCCCTGGGAAGACCAGCTCACACTTCATTACTTGTGAAGTTCTGACATCCATGAAGGACGCGGATCTCAGATGGGTAACGCTGCTGCTGCCACCACACTCTGTGAACATAAACAAGACACATGAGGAGAACTAGCAACCATACCAACTCTCACTTTGCCAACGTCTCTGCTCCAGTGATATCAGCTCCACTTGTTTCACTGACCAGCAAGTAAAACACGGAATACTCCTCACCATCCTGATCCTGAAGTTTACTGCTTCTGTTTCAGGCCTACAAAAGGCCTTGGGAACCCAAAAGCTCCCCTGTTCCTCCCACACACTTGTATCTTATGCATGAGGAAGGGATGCTGCCCTTGTCATGCCATCGTACTTCATGATTCAGCTTTGGAAATCCACCAGTTTGCACTGGGCAGCCAAGCAATAATAACACAGTTGTGTGCTCTTCCCGAGGCCTCCACGGGGGCATGGACACTGCAGCACGACCCCAAACCACCGCAGGCTGTAAAGGAGGATGGCCCTTTGCAATTTTTCTCTGTTTCCATGCTGAATGTCTTCCCAGGCTTCCTGAGCTCTATCTAGATCTTCTCTGCCGTTGGCTTGGGCTGCTCCGAAGCGGCCCTTGCCCAGACGCAGTCCCACAACTGGGGCAAAAGAGGTTCCTGCAGGAAAATACTACCTTCTGCAAGACTTGACTCCCAAACACAGCCCTGCCGAAGCTACACCCAGAGCCCTGAGAAGGTCTAAAGCTCTGGTATGCGTCACTGTTGGCAGCTCCACCATCAAAAGCGTGATTTACATCACAACAATCATGCAAAGAGCCTCAAAGTGAGCAGTACTGTAGGTGAGGCATCTTTCCACTATCAGAGTGCTTTTATCACATCCCACTATCACCTTGTTGCTGGGGCTTACTCTACCGAATGCAACCCATGGTTTTGGTCATAGGAGCCCAGGCTGTCCCCCATCTCTTCACTGTGATGGGTGTAGTTCTGAGACCTTATTGCTGTTTGCTGGACCTGTCCTGCAGCATACAAAGGGTTACTGTGCAACCAAGGAGCTTGTGGTGTGGCAAGGACATACAAGGAAAGCATTAATCACAAGGAAAAATGTGAGGAATGTCACCCTCTGTAAAATCAAGCCCTTGTTATCGGTTTGAAAGACTACCATTCCAGCGCAGGCGGGGGTTTGCTTCGCTCCCAGACCTCCATCAAGTCAACACCACTGACATGAGGCATGATTTACCTTTCACTCTGCAGGCTCGGACTTGCACGGTCACTAGTCATCCTCTAACTACAGCGACAGAGACCTCACTGCCTTGTCAGGCCCCCCTGGGACCTCGCAGGGCTGCAATAATTTGGGTTCTCAAAAAGCAGGGTCACGGGACACCAGGGAAAGGATGCACCACCAGGCTTGGGAGGACTGGTTTTCGTAGGGACTGGAGAGGCAGGGTGCAGGTAGGGAGACTGAAGGACAGAGGAGAGAGACCGTTAGCTCCATGCTTGGGACAGGTAGAAGAGCAGGGGTATCACAGCAATGACGAGGAGCTTGGCCAAGTTGTGGGGCAGTTATTGTGGGAAGGAACAGCCTCCAAGGGTGAGAAGGAAGGTTGCACCAGTAATGCTGTTCCTGAGTCACTTCCAAAGCCTTCCTGTCCCTGAAATGCTAGCTGTTTCCCCTTGCTGTGGGTCACTTGAATTTAGGGGCTGGTTGGATGGGAACATCCTTACAATACAAGTAGCTTCTCATAGTCCTCTCAGTGAAAGAAGACTATCCCTGAGAAACTTCTAGGGATGTGGAGGACCTTCAAAGTGTCACTCCCACCCCTCCCTCCCACATGGCCAAACATAGCCTCACATCTTTTCTTCCTGAGTGTTTCAGCTTGCACCCATGAAGTACTCCCAGTCTGGCTTCTGTCGTGGTGACTACTGGAAGTATCATTGGAGGAGGTTCAGGATGGACCTCTGAAACTGAAGCTTTCCCTGTGGCCAGGTTTCTCAGTCCTTGACAATAGCTGAAGGGTAAAAAGCAACTCCCTGCCTGGAAGGTCTGGTCCTCTGTAATTCTAGCTAAACACGAAGCAAATGTAGCACTGTGACTCCTTCCCTCCATTCACCATCAGATGGCAGAAGGAGCTTCTTACTCTCTGAGCTTTAAACCACAGCTCTGACGTCCCTTTACACCTGGAGAGCACTTGGAGAAGTGTTTCATTTGCTAGTGGAAATGTTTTTTCCTGGTGGCGAGTTTCACCTAGTTACATAATATCTGTAAAACCTGGGTGATACACCTGAGGATAAAGGTGTTACAGAAGCCAAATTGTGTCCCCTGGCTTCTTTGAAGCAAGGCTAGTCCCAGCTTATAAACGACGAAGCTGAGACATAGATGGGTAAATGGCTTTTGTGCAACCCAAGCCCTTACTCGCATGCCGGGGGTAATCCTCTAGATTACAAGAATGGAAGCCTTGGAGGGACTCATTAGCACCCAAATATACTTTCCTCTGGCTCTAGAGTGGAACCGCAGTTGGTAGTTGGCCAACAACACAAGTCATTAGTGATAGACCCTCCAATGCCCACACTTCCTTTGGAGCAGGGAATAGCAGCACTTCTCCACACCCAGACTTCGTCCACAGCACAAGCCAGGATCTGGCCCTGGGTGCTGGACTGCTTCTTCCTGCTCAGGGGTGCTGGGAGATGGAAGGAAAGCAGCAGGAGGCAGGACTGAAAGGAAGAAAAGCAGGTGCTTCTCCACGTACATCGTTAGCGGAGAAGGTCCTTGCTGCAATTTGTGGTCCGCACCAAAAACTTGCAACCATTGGAAGGTCAATGGGATGAATTCACAATAAGACATTCAGTGAGGTCTGTTAATTACACAGAGTCATTAATTACTGTGGGTTGGGGGAGTATTATGTCATAGTGTCATGTATGTGCTTCTGTTCATATTCTTCTCACTGCTTCTTCTCTGGCTGCTCTTAGAAGCAGGATAATGGGCTAAACTGTAGGACAGTTCTTCCACACCTGTGACTTAGGTGAAGCCAACATTTTTTGGTAATAGCAGAGACTTTTACAGCCAAACACATGAGGGCAGAAATGCAGCATCATGTTACTCTACAGACTATTCCCTAGGACACATTCCTTGAAATAACACCTTCACATCCAATATATGAAGCTAGCAGCAAGGAAATAATCTTCCAGGAGTGGAAAGGGCTGAGACACCAACACAATCTCTGTCCTTGGAGGTTTTCAAGACCAGATCGGAAAAAGGTCTAACTAACCTGATATTGTAGGTGGTCCTGCTTTGGGCAAGAGGTTGAACTGGAAAAGTCCTGAGGTCCTTTCCTGTCCAAATGAATCTGTGACCCTTTGGGCGATGAATACAAAACTTTGGCATGAACAAAAACATCTGCATTACATCTTGCAGCCTCACAGATGTGACTGATCCAACAGCCCAACCTTCTCAGTGGTGTGGACCTCTGAAAGACAGGGTGACTGTCTGCAGCGGCGTTACCAGGACCAAAGAAGTCAAACCAATCTGCATCATGGGCTTAGTGCTTTCACACGTGGCTCCTTTTGCTTCTCAGACCCAAGCCACAACTGTAACTAGAAAGTGCAGGAGCCTTTGCCTTCCTCTGTTGGAGATACGTTGAGCCAAAACATGACGTCTTTGCAGGTCCGTTGGCTTCTGGGCTGAGGGAGCTGAGGATGAATTTTGCAGAACAGTAGTTTGGTGGGAGAAGATGATTGGGGTTGCTTTCGTTTTTCACTAGCAATATCGGTACAGCTGGAAGCATCCAAAGTTGGAATGAGGACCTCGAAACTGTGGATTTACTTTGTGGGTGAATATAATGGCAGGGTTTTTTGGAGAGAGAATTTTGCACTTTTACTCCCTTGTGAAGGGGATTTTGATGAAAAATAAGTGAAAAGTCAAAGGAGCAAAGTCTTCTCTCTTCTGATTTATCCAAGTGGAAACAGGCTTGGGGCATTGCAAACCTGGTCAGTTTTCCCATGTATCTTGTGTGGCATTGCAAGTATTTTAATATTTATTCTGTGTAGGTCTTTCAGAATACTGGACCACTTTAGTGAAATTACAATGAAAAAAAAAAAAAAAAAAAAAAAAAGACTGTGCGTTTTCAAATCGTAATGCTTTACAACTGCGCAGATCTTATATGTTCGCTGACCCCAAATGGCCAAAAGCAGCTTTTACACCTCATCGGGAATCACAATGATTCGGAGCTAAGAAAAATTGAGAAAATTGATTTTAACAGAATTTCAATGGAGAATAATCCAAACAAGCCTTTTCTTTGGCACTGGTACTCATCTCTGGGTTTGTCAGCTCCTCAAGGCAGTGTTAGTTCTCGGTGCTGATAGCCCTACGTTTATTTTACGTGCTCCTTTTTTTTCTGGACAGTAGATCACCATCAGGGTATCTGGCATCCCCTTCCATGGCCTGAGCTAAATCTTACTCCCTTGGGGACAATTTTTGCTCTTGGTTGATCCAAACATTCTTCATTACATCTCTTTTCCTGGCTCAGTTCGAGAGAAGAACAAATGTCAAAAACAGGAAAAATTTTCCAAAGGTGAAAATTCCCATTTTAAAATTCTTTGTTAATTAACTTTCCCTTCTGGCTTCCTCCCCAAAGCTGGTCTAGTCACCCTCTTGCTCTGCTGGGAAGAGCTGATGAGGTCACAGGCCAATGTGAAGATGAATTCCCATCTTATACCTCTTGTATATGAAGGAAATGACATACTGCAAATCCAGTTCGGTTCTTTAATCCCAGAGTAGCATGAATTCAACATCAGGACACAGCTAGACTAAAACAATTATAACTGAAATGTTTTAGGAGTGATTCTTGTTGCTAAGCTCCAGAATCATGCTAATTTCTTTGCTTAAGTTTGCAGGATCATTTGTGTTTTTAAATTTTTTTTTTAACCTAAGCTGACATTCTTTCCTGTCTCAGAAGAAAATTCTGTATCGCAGTTAGAGCAGCAGCTGCAAGCTGAAAAGCTGCACATGCAAAGGGACACTTCAAGCAAATCAATCCTCTTTGCTTTTTAAAACAGGGCAATCACTTAACGAGGAAGACAGCAGGATGCACACTGAACGGCAGCGGGTTTTGGAAGGCAGCAGGGTTCAGGGCTGGCCTCTGCTGCTCAAACTCTGCATGACTCCATGCAGGTCACTTTGGACCTCGTCTCCAGCTCTTTGTTCGCTGCTGGAAAGGTCTCAGTCCAACCACCCCTCATCACAGGGGTTCCTCCATGCTCCCAAAGAAGCCCGCTTGAGTCCCAGCAGCTCCTGCCTTCACTTCAGTTCTGCGCGAGTAAATCCCAGGGTTACATCCCCACCCCAGGACAGTGAATTTGATGGCTGTTGACTCTGGTCATACCTCAAGCAAATCAAACCTGATCTGCTAGCAGCTGCTCTTTACATCTTTACTCCCAGCTAGAGGGATTCTGAAGCACAGCGATCAAAGTCAAATGAGCAAGGACTTCACAAGGACTGGAGAAGTACCAGCTCAGAGATGCAGAGCATCTTTGCCTTGGAAACCTCAGGCGTCCCTCAGGGCATGCCTCCCTCAGCCCAGCTTCCATCAGTATGGATAAGATTGCTCCCTCCCCTTAGACTAGACCAGCCTTGTCTCCACTCCCTGGTGGAAACCACCCCCAGTTTGCATGATGCCCTGAACCATGCCTGGAGTGGGAGGCCAACATTCCTAGCAATGGGGTCCGTGGGGCAAGAATGGGATGCATCATGCAACAAGGATGCTAGTGCTTGTCTTCAGAAATTCCTTCCCTTGAGGAGGTGGGTGTCTCCATCCATTTGAAGAGCCCTTATTAAATGCCCTGGGTCCAACAGGGCTTAAAGATGGCTCTACCACTGTCTTGCTATGAATGGCTTACCTCTGTGTTCCACGTTGGAGGAGAAAAATGGGACAAACTTACACTGAGGCAAGAACAAAACCTCTGCTGGGCCGTGATGGGTCCTGTGAGGACCCCATCCCAGTCATGAGTCCCACCAGGTTGGGGTGAGGATAAGGCATTTCTAAACTTCCAAAGAAAACCTGTTTGGACCTCTTTGTTTTAATCTGTTGATTTCCTTGAACTCAGCCATCACCTTGGTTGGAAGCGTGCTGCAGAAGGCACGGATCGAATGGTCTCATTTGTTTGTGTGTTACAGTGCTGATCACATCAGCAGCCCAAAGGCCGGGATTGTTCCAAGAGCACTGTGGGAATTAAGTACCCTGGAGAAATTCACATGAGCCTGGCCGCATTTCAACAAGATCTGGGCTCCTGTGTTCCTTTGGCTCCCTTTGAAGATTTCAGCCTTTAACAAATTAATAACAATGAGGAGACAAACACGACATTTTATAGCACGTTATGTCCAGTGCTTAGCAGAGGTCACAGGATGTCTGTCACTTTGCAGCAGCTGAGGATTTGACCCAGAGACAATTTGCTTTGTTTGGGGAAAAATTCCTTCCTGAGCATCTCAAACAGGCGAGCGCTGGGCTTTAAATCCACCCAATTACCTTCAGCACAAATGTCCTTCAACCACATGGGAACATCAGAAAAGAATGCAGGAAGAGCTCCCTAAGTCCAAAATGAATTTAAATAAGGCGAGAGTCGAGCTGCGGACTCATTAGTCTCGTTGCCTCTTATTCCTGCCGTGGCTTTGCACTTTCCAACAGCTGCTTCTGTCCTGGGAGACACCTTCCTTCCCGGCCGGGATGAAGGGTGGAAATTCGGACAGCCAGCCCTGCCTGTTCCGACCAGCGTGCCGTGCCGTAATTGCAGTCTGCCATCTCAGAGAAACAGGCAGATTTGTTTAAATAAAGACAGCCCCGAAAGCACCTGTCCCCAGATGAAAATGATTCTGTCTCCGAAGCCAGTATGAAAGGTGCAATTTGTGCCCGTGACTGAGTTTTATTAAAAGCTCCACCAGACTCCTTCATATCATGATCAGAATAGGTACAGTCGCCCTTTTCCTCCAGACACACCAGTATTGCGTCAGGGCTGGAAAGAGAAGCCGTTTTGGGGATGTAGACCAGTGTTTGGGTGAGTTACATGCACTAGAGAGTCAGAAGCATGTTCACAGGCTGTCATTTTAGAATAGCTCTTACTCAAATTAGTCACTTCACAGCTTGCCTTGCTGACCAGCTTTTATTCCAGGTTCAGGGATTAAATCCTCACCAGCCGTTTCTCTCTTTGCTAATTCATACCAAGAGGACTTGTCCCCACATCCTTGCTGTGCACCTACGCTGGAGATGGCGTTGAGCAGTACCCATTGACTCTGGTACTGACTCTGATGATGCAAGTGCAGAAGACGCTTGCAAAACCAAGGACTGTGTCCTCCCGTGTGATAGCTCCTCAAGAGATGCTGGAAAACATCCTCCTCCAGCTTATGGCCTCTCCATCGTACTGTATGGTGTGATACGGACACCCTGGTAGAGAAGTCATCTTCCCATCTGACTACCTCACTCCTCTGTGATGATCCCTACAGTCCTCAAATGTCATGTTTGATCTCTGCCTCATGTCTCTTCTCCCTCTACGCCTGTCTGCCTTTTTCTCCTTTCTCACCCTGGTGGTGGTTTCTCTCTTCTCCCCTTCAATTTGCCCCTCACCTTCACTTTTCACATCTAATTTTGCCTTATAATGCTTTTGTCGAAAAATAGTGGCTACTCAGACAACTACAAAATAAAGCTCTTGAAAAACACTTAAACTCCGTGTCAGGGAGAGCAAAGAAATTTCTGAATATGTTAATTTATCCTTGAGCCAAAAAAAAAAAAATAAAAAAAATAAAAAGCCAGCCAGTGCAGCAGCCTGCATTTTTGTTCATCAGGAGAGAGAGACTCTGGAGGGATTTGAGGTCTGATCCTGCGCTGAATGGGAAGTGTTGTACAGGCTCAGACACGCAGCATCCCCCTCTCTGCCTTTACCACCATAATCTTGTTGATCCAGGTGTAAAAAGCCGAGAAGAGGATGCTGAGGCGATCAGACGTTCATGCAGAACTACGGTTCCTGCAAGGTCTCACTGCTGCGTGGTGCCGCCGTGATGCCGGGGAGCCCGGGAAGCGCGGTTGAGTGCCAGTAGCCGGGGGATGTGCCCACATGGGTGATTTGCTGCTTCTGCATGTTTCTGATGAGGTCCTTGGCCTCCTGTTTTCTTTTCCCATCTTCTCCCAGACAGCACTGAGTGATATATGTCACACACTGGCCCAGATGGGAAGTTTTCCCCAGGAGGATGCGTACTGGGAGCAGCGGGTGGTGAGAGTTTGATGCTGGGCAGATAAATGCTGGGGATGTGATGGCTCCGGTCCCTGACATTTGGTACGTGGCAAACTTTAATAATGCCATTGCCCACCTCCAGCAAATGAGTCCTGGAGGAGCTGCAATTCTGATTGTCAGAGAGGGAAAGAAAGGGTAATTAACAGGCCCAGTGACAGGTAATGAGAAGGATGGAGCTGCAACTCCTCTGAAAACCTGGTGCTCTCCTGGTCCCTCTCTCCAGCACACTCCTCCGTGTCCGTGCAAGCGCATCCCTCCACACTTCCCTCTCAGCCTGGGACCGGGAATGACCTTCTCCAGAAACACGGAATTGGACATCCTCGTCTCCCACCACTGCTGAAGGTGTCAATTAGCGCTAATTGGATGATGCTAGGGCAAGTGTACACAGTGCCAGAGGAAGGACAGGGACTGCAAGGCTTAGTAGGTTTCTCTCTTCTTTTGCTTGAAAATGTAGAAAGGTGCGTGATGAATGTATTCCCATGCAAGTTCCAGCAGGACATTTTCTCAGGACAGAACTTTTATTCAAACGGTAAATACCAAATTTCCCCGAAGAGGCACTGAGTGAAGTACCCGCAGTAAGAGGAGACAGAGGTCTGGATTGATGCCTTGCACTTGCAGCTCCCATGGAGCAAGAAGAAAACCTTTGGAGTGCCAAAAATAAGCGAGAATCTCTTAGATTAGATAACACATGCTTTTATTGATCCTGCCTTCTCATATGAGTAGATTTCTCCTCTCCATCCCTTGTGATAGCCCTGATTTGTCTTCTCTCACTGTCTTATGTGTGAGCATCATTTCACTTCTAATAGTGAAGGTCATTAGAAATTTGAGTGAAAAGGACTTGCTTTGTGCATTGTTGATATTTTTATTGCCATCAGACAAGTGTTCTGACCTCTAGCGCTTCTACATTTTTATGATCACCTATGCCGAAATCTCCCCAGATTTATGTACTGTAAACGGTAAGCGCTTTGTTCCTTCGATCATGGGCCCAGGATCCAGATGGCCATGCTGTGACGGTCTGTAAAGTTTAAGGGCATTCAGGGAGCTAATAGGAACTTCCGTGCTGTTGCATTCAAAACACTCCCGGTAGGTAACCTTCATGCACCCATGATTGCCAGGTTTCACATAGGTGATGACTTCACGCATCGGATTTCAAACTTTGTAGTATTTTGGTTAAGAATTAAGCTCAAAATTCACTGAGAATGTCTGCATGAGGATGCTAAAGGGGCAGCTCCTGAGCGAGGCTGTTCATCCTTTATGTGGCATAAACAAGACATTTCCAAAACACATTTCGTTCTCTGGTGGCTGAATCTCAGCGGGAGGGGGAACGATGGCAGAGGTGATAGGGATATTGAGCCAGAAATAGCCAAGAGATAAACCCCCTTGTTTTAAATCAGCCTGTAATAGCAAAGACAAATTGTGAAGCTGCCTGGAAAAGCAGGATGGCTATTGATAAAGAAGTAATAAGGGGATTCTCAGAAACTGCGAACAGACACAGCACGAATCAAATCCCCAGTGTCATACTGCAGAGGATGCCATTCAAATTCACTGGCGATTTTTTAAACTGGAAATTGCAGCATTTATGGAACAATGTGGGGGTCAACAATGTGTCCGTTTCTAAAGGGAAGGGGACAGTGCTAGGAAGGATCTAACACTAAGGGATGAGATCCGCTTCTCACTGCTTGTGCTTTGACCAGCTCAGGTGATAGAGAAAGATGCTTCATGCTTTTCCAACAGCTGTGGGAAAAGATACGGTATCACGGATCCAGGGATGCGCAGAAACATCCAAGCTGAGCTTAGGAATTTGGTATTATTGCATGAGTGGCACCCCCTTACACGCTGAGGAAAATGAAGGGAGGAAAATAAGTTATAAAGCAAAAATTAAAATGCAAAAGCAAATGTAAAAAAAAAAAATGCAGTCGCTGAAAAAGAAGACTGATTCTGCCAATTGTAACTGTAACTAACAGAGCAAATAGTGAGATAAATCTGTTCGTACACAGTGGATAAAGAAAGGGAAGAAAGCTCAAACCCACAAACATATGCCCAAGTATATAAAGAGTAAATCTCAGCAGAGAAATTTGTTGCCTATTTTTAGCTGAAACTATTAGTGGATAAAGAGTTTCTGTTTGGAATTTATTAAAATCCTCCAACCCTGCTCTCTGAAGGAATTCAAATACACATTGCTTAGCCAGGCTGCAATGGAGGGAAACTGGGGTGTGAAATGTATTAACCATCTATGGAGATCTGCAGAGGCAGAATACTGCTCGGGGGCACTTAGGAGGGTATAAATAGTGAAGCATGGGTGGAAATATGGCAAATAACTCAGCTGGATTTCAGAGAAAGGGTAGGTCCTCACAGGAAGAATTTGCAGGGTGGAAAAAAAAAAAAAAAAAAAAAAGAAAGAAACAGGAGTCCAGTTCTTTTGGATAATTTCTGCTTGAGTACCAGAGACACTGTAGTTTCTTCTCCAACCTTCAAGTCAACCCTTGCTTTCCATCCGCACAGTTCTCAGTTCCAAAGCAAGGTTTTAACTTTTACTTTCCGGGTGTGGAGTCACATTTTCACAGTTTAACTCAAGTAAATCTCATGAGCTAAGCTCTGCACTGCTTTGGAGCAGGAATCCTCCAGCTCTGCTCTCTGCGCTGCTTCCCAGTCAGACCACAAGACTAGGGAGGGGGACAGTTTGAACTTTCAGGCATCTCCACCAAAATGTGCTCAAGCGCCTATAGATGAGCTTTTTCTGCTTATAACTGGCTGTCCTCAGGGAAGACATTTCTGCCTGAGCCCATTAGCCTGGGGAGAGCTTGCTGGTGTAGCTGGTAGAGTCTAGGACATGACTCCTGCCATGACGAAGAAGATGGATCACATCGTCATTTCCACTGACTTCACCAAAAACTTTTCCATGGAGAGTTTGCACACCTAGAGTGCATGGAGACGCCTACACTTTCTGCTGCTTCATTTTGTGATGTCTTGCCCTATGAGCTGCATCAAGTCCTCCGGGTAATGCCACTCGGCCACCAAAAGGGCCTGGGTCACCCATGAGTCCGGTGTCCTGTCTGCCAGAACTGCACAGGTGTCTCAGATACCCAAGGGCTTCTCGAATAGCATCACACACCTTCGGATGAGCAACTGAACCCAAAATCTGCTAATTTCTCGCCAGATGCCTCCAAGTCACAACAGGGACCTGGACATCTCATGTAATCACCTGAACTTCAGTGTCATCACCTGCAAGGGAATTCCACAGCTGACACTGGAGAAGATGGATCTTCCCCTTGCAGGATTTTTGATCTGGAAGTACCATGACTCTCCAGACATGACCATCCCCTTCTCTGCTTGATCTTCACCATATCCAGCATCCAAGTCCCCGGGAAAACACACAAGGGCTTCTACCACCTCTGGATGATGGCTCTTGTCTTTGCCTCAGGTTAGCGTTGGGTTTCTTTTCCCCAACACAGAGCAGCCAAGGGGCTGGAGCACTCCACAGCAGCTCTCCCTGTCACTCCAGCGTGTGATGGAGTGCCATGGGGCACACAGAGAGATTAAAAGCAGAGGCTCCAAGTCAGAGACGTTTTAAAAATGTGTGTGCTCAAGTAAAGGGTTTTTTAATGTTTTAATAACAAATATTACGAGATATTTTTCTCCATGCCCAGTGCCTGCTGAGCCATCATGCTGAGCCTGTATTTATGGCACTGTAAAGCACAATGAAGGCAACTACGCTAGGAATGCTAATAGCCTCAAGTTTATTACACTAAGGCTGAGTGCTTCATTTTAATTGCATGGAAACATTTAATTTGTTAGATGAGGTGTCATGTAGTTTTCCTTAGGCACCAGTAACTCATATCCACACTGGGACGATCTAACAATCTAGGGGAGACTTTAAAATTAAAAGGATTTTACAATTCCTTACCTCTTCGGTGTGCGTGAGTGGCTGGATTCTTGGGCCTTGTAGAGTTAAAATATTTCCACCTCTGTGTTGAAAGACTGGATTGGGGAAATTCACATCTTCACAGCCGTCCAAGGCAAAAAGGGGTCTGCAAGGCATCACCATAGGGTGTAGGCAGTCAGGTGGAAGGACCAGGTGTTCTCATGTCTCTTCTCATCTCTCTGTATGGACCAAGGATGCTCGCTGCCACCAGCCAGTGACTCTTTGCTGCGGTGATGGGGACACAACATTTTTGGGATGGAAAGGTGGGAGTTCAGAGCACTCCTGACCCACGGATCAGAGGCGCTGTCATGCTTCTCCTCAGTGGCCCCCTCCATCACTTTTCTGACCATGTATAACATCAACATTTAAGGAGTAAGGGAGGGGAGGAAACCCAGCTCAACAGTGATACGTTTATTCTCTGAAGTGATGTCAGACCAAAACATATCAGAAAAATAGGCATTTTTATTTAAAAAAAAAATCCATTCGAGAAAAAAAAAAAAAGGAGGCTTACCAGTGTATTCCATATGGCAAAAGGGATGGGGCAGAGGAAAATCGAGGCCATTTGGAGACAAGCTGCGTCTGTCAAAATAGTGATAGCAGCTCCAGTTTCCTGCATAGTTCACACTTGCTCGGACAGCCGCAATGAACGTGCAATAAATGCCTGAGTCAGCAAGATTTAATTTACCTCTGCTGTTAAGGGACCTGTAGCTCACATTAGGGTTTGGGTTTTTTTTTCCCGTGCATGCTGATCTAAAGCGTTTGGACACTGGAGTTAGAAAACTTCACACTGGAAATGAAAGGTGATTTTTTTTTTTTAGCCGCACACAGCAAGAGCTTTGTAAAACCAGCGGTAAATGCCTTATCACTCCGGGTTTTAAAGCGAGATAGGACTTCTATCTAAAAGATTTGCTGTCGTTCAGCTCCGACCTTATGGGCTCAACGCTTTTGAGTCTGGGCTACGGAAAAATAATTCTCCCAGCAGGAATTACCAGGGAAGAGGAATATTATGCAGAAGAGGAAACTCTCCGATATCCTTAATATCCATATTATCTCCTTTGAGGCAACAAAGTAGATACCGTGGTGAGAAGCAAATACAGTGATACACGCATGATGTGAAGCCATGTGTTAATGATGAATGTTCTGGCCAGGACACACATGTCCCAGTCACCTCAAGCCTCTAGGAAGTCGGGATCTGTACATCACGATGGGCACGGGCTGGCTACACCCAGCGTGGCCGGCTGTCAGGAGATCCGAGTAAGTGAGCACGGATGTCGGCGTTCAAATCTACCCCGGGCTTTTTACCCCCATTAAATGTCACCGCTGAAGCTGTCACACATTCTGAGCAATCACCTCCATCCAACGGCAGCGGAGGCTTTTTATAGAAGGTTTGCAGGAGGCGTCCAGCGGAAAACACAGCACAGGAGGCCAGCGATGTAAAAGCAGGGGACGGCAAGAAAGAGTTGCATGCCATTGTCAGATTGCCATGAAAGAAGGAAGTCGCAAGGGGAGGTTGATCTCCTGAGGATGGATTTTTGCACCACTTCTAACAAGTGCTACAGTAAGAGCTGAGGAGGGCTTTTCCATCTGTGTCTGCTGGAAATTTTAAACAAACCTCTTCAAATGTGTCAGTGGCTCTTTTTTGAGTGTGCATTTTCTGCAAATAGTCCTGGCACTGAGATTGTTGAGGCAACAGCTACAGAAATTGGCTGCCCCCAGCCAGCATCCAAGAATGGTCACGGGGATGGAGTTTTGAGT
This sequence comes from Chlamydotis macqueenii, assembly GCF_036417535.1. Taxonomy (NCBI): domain Eukaryota; kingdom Metazoa; phylum Chordata; class Aves; order Otidiformes; family Otididae; genus Chlamydotis; species Chlamydotis macqueenii. Next base: position 82,506,248 of record NC_141559.1, read on the forward strand.
TGATTTATGAGGCTAAAAGAGGGCCTGTCTGTAAATGGCTATGGGATTTCAATCACTTGCTCCCACACTGAGAGCAATAGCTCATATTTAGCCAGCGCACAGTTTCTAGGAACTTACATTCAAATTTTGAAATTGCCCCAAAAACTTAAAATTAAGTTTCTCATTCGACCAGAAGCACAACTTTTACTATGTCACCTCTCTGAATTAATGGCTCGGGATATTTTCACCTCGGCCCTACACTGACATTAGCACAGAAGCACTTTGCAGACATGAATAATTTCACCATTATCGTCAAAGCAGGCCTTGCCACAGAAGGGAAGGCTCAGCTCAGATGCGGAGCTGGTAGCCCAGAGGCACTAAGTGATGTGACTAAGGTCAGCTGGAGATACACTGTCCCACGTAACTCTCTTGGAGGCCAGATCAATTCCTGAACCTCAGACCTGTTCCTGCTTTCAGACATTATCCTGCTCACAGACTCCTTACAAGTAACAGAAAAGCCAAGAGTACTCACAAGGTCATCAGTGAATAATTTTGAATCATCGACAATCCCAGGAAAATTACAAGTCCCTTGTAGAGAATTCCTGAGCAGGAAGAGGCAAAAAAAAAAGAAAGAAGAAAAAAAAAAAAGTCAGAGTTAGTTCTTGAAAACAAGGAAATTAATTTTTAAGACAATTAATTAATGTTCATAGATAGCACAGAAAAATCTCAGTAGCCAACAACTTTGAATACCACACAAAGGAATCTGAACTCCTTGAGCAATCATACTAAGTGGTTCGCAGCTGCCGAAAATGTGTTGTCTTATTTCTTCTCCCTGCACTTCTTCATGGCCACGTGGTCCTTCTGTTCTGACTGCGGTGCTCATGGACTCTTTTGTGATCTGATTTGGCTCCTCAGCATAGCGGAAAACTAGCTCTTTTCTGAGCTCAGGCAGGATGAGTGAACTTAATTGGTGTCCACATGTTACATTTCCATTGTTAAATAAAAGGATGGTAGGGAGGAAATACTGTGTCCCATCACTGTTGCTGTCCCAGGTTTAGTTTTGGCCAGCTCAGGATATCAGCCTGCCGGGAAATGCCTGGGTAGAGTTTCGTGTAGGGTTCACTCCATCAAGCATCTCGGATAGGATGGCTCCTTCCAACCTACACAGTCCTCCAACATCATCCCTGAAGGCTCTGCATCCCCGAGTAACGCTATTGGGGTGTGCAATGAAGGCAAGCATGTGGCAGCATGGCCCTTCTGTTATTCCAGGTATGTGGAGCTGGAGAAGACACAGGAAGAGCGATGATACCTTTGGGGCAGTGGGGTCCCAGAACCGCCAATGGTCACGAGCACGGCTGGTCTGTTCAAAGTAGCTCTTAGCCATTCCTCAAAACCTCAGGAATTCGGTTGAGATCCGAACCACTCCCCTTCAGACCCGATTTCAGGCACTGGCTCTGAACGAACGCAGGGACTGGCACGTGCCGTGGCGTCAGGACATGAGTTGCACCATGTATCTAAGTGGTTTTTCCTTGATTTGGAACCATAACTGCCCACCTGACTGTGTATTTAGGAATCTGACTATGGGTGTCTAATTTTGTAACTCTTGACCAGTGGGCCAAACTAATTTGCAGTTGTCCTCTTATCTATGAATGAATGTACAATAGGAGAATAATTTGTCTCTCTATGCCAAAATCAGTGTGTTCAGATGGTGGGTGGGGGCACTCTCTTTTTTTTTTGCTTTTTAAGGAAAAGACAAAGGTACTTCGTGCCTGATTTGAGTTGCAGACAAACATTTAACAGATCACTTTGCTTTCCCAAACGTGCAGTGCAGCCTCTAAGAGCAAGCTAAATTGCTATAAATTAAAGTTAAATGTCAAAAAGGCAAGGATGTGCAGGAATGCAGGAGACAATCTCTGTGCAATTGGGGTTGTTACTGAGCTGCTTTTATCCACTTTGCTTGCACATTGTTAAGTGCTCTTCCTGGAAAGGGGAACTTTTTTTTCTTTCCATTTTTAGATAAATCCCAACCCCCTGTTCCACTGAAGTAGAATGTCATAATTTCTTATTTCCAAATATCATCAGAGAAAGAATTATGACTGTCCACTCATCGTGCTCATCATTTCATTCGCGTTTTGCAGCCTGCTCTTAGAGAAACGCCATCCTTTTGATATAGCAGGTACCAACCTGCTCAGTAAAAAGGAAATTCAGATGCCGTTTCCACCTTTGCTGAGTAGTTGGCCTCTGTGGGAGGGAAGTAATGAAACCCCTGCTTCTTCTGTTACTTTTAAATAGAAAATATAAGGGGAAATGCAGTGTGAGATGTATGTGACAGATGAGAAAACAAGTATCAGTGTTGCAACAGCTGAATGTCACCTTCAAAAAAAATTATTTCTGTGAGGCCAGCCTGCTCTTGCCCTCTCTACTTGTAGCAAGACCTCCGTCCCCAGCCCCGCTGTGTCCCTGCGGCATGAGCCGGAGGACGGGACAATGACTGAGCTGGCTCTACACAGAACAAGAGGGACTGAGGGCTTCCCTGCCACCCTCATCTCCTGAGAATATGTGATCTAAACACTCCCCCTTGCCCCGTGGACCTCTAGATCTATAAAACCACCAGCACCTGTTCCTCCAAGGGATGCTTCCAAGTTACTTACTGCATAATGCAGTAAACAAATAGCGCAGAAAAGTGTATAATGTGGCAGGTAAGTAAAGTCTGTCCCATTTGCTTTGGAGTCCTACTTATTTTCCTAACCTTGGATGCAGTTTTGTCAGCAACAGAGCATCATCAGCCCACCACAGGGAGCAGCATCCCAATGAAATGGTGCTACCCAGCCAAGGCAGATGCTGCTCTCTCAGGACCCCTGTTCAACCAGCTCTACACCACCACATTCTTCGGGAACGCGGTTTTGGTGCTCTCTGACACCTATGCAATGCTTTTACATGACAGGAGCCGGCACAGCCGCCGTGGATACTTGAAATGTTGCTGCAACAACCTTTTAACATTTTTTTTTTTCATGCACCTTCTGAAAAAGAGTTTAGGGCATACATACCTATGTTGTGAACGCAGCTGCCTTGAGCCATGGCTCAGCAGTGCAGAGGGTTTCCATGAAACCTCATTGTCCAGTGCTAATTGATATTATCCTTGCTGCAAGGCACTATGAAGGTGAGGTGGGCAGCCTGCACACTCAACGGCTCTCTGGAGCCAAATTTGGCTCTAAGCTGGAGGGGATTATCTCTAAGACCTGCCTCGCACACAATCTGAGACATCCGATCCCAAAGCTCCATTCACTGAGAGGATTTCAGGAATTAGAGGTATATCCTGCTGTACCCGGGAAGACCTAGGATGCTTCAGTCTCTGATGCTTGTGCTGTGGGAAGATATTTAGGGCTGGAGGCAACTGCACTGTAGATAATGGGAAACAATTTCCACATTGCATGGCAAGGAGAGGCATGGCTGATTTTATCTAGAACTGGGGATAGCCCTGCTACAATTGGGAAGCTGGACTGAAGACCTTCAGACCCCTCCACCTCGACCAGCACTTCCATGATTCTGTGAATGCATGGAGCTACTACTCTCGTACTCCTCCTTTTGGTCAATCTGTTCTTTGTGCTGTTTTTCTGGTTGTGTCTACCCCATGACCCATCCCTATCAGAGCCCCAAAGTGACCATAATGCTTTTAGCTGACAAGCTCACCATACTGGCCATTTCTTCTGATGAAGTGACTACAGCACAGAGGACTACCTCCAAGTTATCTGTCTAATGTTATTATAGTCAATGCAAACAGAAGATTGTAGACTATGATTGTTCTGATTTAACACAGATGTCAACAGGAGGATCTACCTTGTCTACTGACTGTAGGTTGTACTAATCGTCACACGAGCCATAAAGTCCATCTCATGTTTGGATACCCTGTGCAGAGTTTAAAGTGTAACACAGGAAGACTAGAGCTCAATTCAGATGCCTGAACTTTCTGCCTCGTGCCATTTGTGATATTCTAGAACAGCAATGTTGATCACAAGGGGCTGGTAGATGGGTCATAAGATCTACAAGAGATCCACCAATGCCATGGGTTCAGCTAGAGTCTGGGGGTGGTAGATCAGAGAGATGATGAGACAGTATGAGTGGGAAGATTCCCTTCCAGTGAGAATCCTGGATGCGTGCGTAGTTCAGACTCATATCTGATGGATCTGTCTACACATATTTTCTGCGAATGACATGATTATTTTTCTAGGCTGACTTCCTAAGGAAATGAGCCCTTTACTGAGCCTCACACCCACAAGTCTGGATAGGCACACTGTGGAGTTAGTGGCTTTTTGGTTGTGCCAGAGCACCTTCCAAACAGGGTTTGATAGGTGGATGATCTGTCTTTGCTAGCAAATGGATGGTTCAGTGCAACCTGCAAATTATTTATACCTGATTTTAAGGCAGCTGCGTATTTCTAAATACACAGCTGTCCCAATCTGTAAAAGAAGGATTATGTCCTGCCACACACTGTGACCAGTTTGGAAGAGAGACTGCTGGTGTGGTGGGACTCTTGGTCATCTTCGTCCTGGTGTTTTCATCCTGCTCTCCTTAAGACTCAGTGAGCATTTTGCTAGTGATTTCAGATGGGAATGGGATGATACTCTAAATTTATTGTACCCAGCACCTTTAGTTTAGTTATGAGTGTTTAGTCATCAAGGAACTATAAGGAAAAAGGATCCATTTGGAGAAAACCTGAGAAGATCCCATGCAAAACTACAATCTCCTATCTGAGGAGGGTGAGTCCTCTCTATAAGAAAGGGAGAAGAAGAACTGATAAAGCCTACATTGATATACACACTTGGACATGATGTCACCCCCCAAACAGTCAAACTGAGACACCCTTTTCTACTTATGTCGTATCATAGACCCTGCCCACAAGCAGGGTGTACTTCTTCCTTGACTGCTCTCCTTATAGCGGCTTATAGCGTAACTCATAGCTCGTCTTCACAAAGAACTTGCATCCCTTTCATTGCCAAGAAACTAGTCTTAGATGACAAGTCCATGGAGGCTCTGCTGTATGTCTGTCTTATTGCATGCTCATCACAGCCCATGCACTTCCAATATATAACCTCCAATCTTGCCTTTTTGTGGACTTTGATATTTTGTACGAACTTACTCTCCCTCCCCCCCAAAAAAAAAGGTAAGATAAAAGCCTCAAACCTCAATGACCTCTCCTGAGGAAGCAACTTCTGCCTCAGTTTCTCCCTTTAGCTAAGCTTGCATATCCTTTTCCTTTGATGCAACAGTTTAAATTAAACCTTGGATGTGCCAAGAAGCCTGCTGCCCTTCCCAAAGTAGCCAACAGCAAATCACTCTCCCTCTGCTCCCATCCATCTCCAAACTGACCATGGAGGTATTTCTGCCATCCCCAAAATGAGAAGTGGACATCCCGGCTTCCTTGTGCAATCCCATACTGAAAGGCCCAACATAACTCTCCAGAAGGAAGCAGATGTTTCTTTTGCACTTCTCACAAGCTTGTTTGAAGTATTCGGGGTCCCTGTCCCCACTCAAAATGAAACCTTTCCAAAAATCATCGTCAAAGTAAATATTTTTCCTTGCCCTTTTCTCTCTTCTTCTTCAGTGCCTCAGTTCCCATCTTTAATCACTACTCAGGATCTGCTCCGAGTTCAACATGGAGATATGTTTGGTAATACTATCTACAGAGTCTCTATCTTCCCGTCAAGAAAAGATGGAGGTGGAAGCTCAGGGTTGTTGGGGTTTTTTTCCGCTGAGGCACCTGGACTGTGTATGTGTGTCTACCCTGGGGTATTTAGGCTCCCTACACCGGCAGTAGCCAAGCTCTGTAGATCCTCGGAGACCTCAGACCTCCCTATGCTGTAGTCAAACCAAAAATAAGACAGGGAAAATCTGCTCCTGTGCACCAACAGCAGAAGGTTGATTTATGACCCCTTCATCCACGACACGAAGACTCACAAAGTTTTGAAGTCACTGGCCCAAGAGTTTTAGAGCTATAGGAGGTGGTGGCTGCATCCAGCTCACAAAGAAGCAAAACAAAGACAACGATCCTGCTGACTCCCTGAGCAACTGAGCTTAGAGACGTCCCTGCCAGGGTTATTCATGACAGCTATTCTCCTGACCTGATAGAGTCTTGTGCTTTCAGCACTTCGAGGCTTCATGTTTTTCATTACAGTATTTTGGTTTTTTTGCTTTTAACTGGTTCTTCCAGAAACAAGAATGAATACAGTACCCTCTATATATACATATATATATGCACTCACACACATATATAAGTTACAGTTCATAAAATTCCTAGAGAAGCCACCAGCGGGATTGATTGAAACAGGCAATTTCGTAGCGAGCTGCAAAGTTCTCCCCTGAATCAGTGAGTCATGATGCCCTATAAAACACACACTAAAACGTCATAATGACCTACCGCTATTATTTCTTCCTTAAATCTCTTCTGCGAAAGGAAAAGGAGTTTGCGGAGCGAGGGCAGGAGGAATTGAGCCGACTGCAGTACAGCCCAAGGCTTGCATCTGCGAGCGCATCCAGGGAGGTAAGGCTCTCCATTGCTGGCAGGATCGTGGTGAGGTGGTCAAGGAGAAGACAGGACACGTGTTTGTGGGGCCAGAAATCCCCAGATCCCCTGTTCGCATTCCTAGGAATAGAACAGGGTGGAGGTTGGCATCATTAGACATTCAACACATAGTCTGGGTTAAGAGAAGGTATGAATAAAATAAAAGTCCCTTTCCACATACACACAACCCCCTAATGGGTTTTCTCATGCTCATGTTCACAACCATGTGTAAAGATGAACATTTTTTCTTTCTTTTCAGTTTTCTAAGACCTTTCTCTACTTCCCAGCCTCCCACACTGCTGTTTCCCCTTTTTAAAGGATAATCGTAACATAAAATGGAAGAAATCATGTAATCTTGAAGAGAAAGAGCTTTGTGGTTGGATGGTTTGTTTATTTGCTTCTGGAAAAGAAACAATCTGAAATATTTTCCCAGAAAACAACATGTTTTTCTTGAAAAGACCTTTCCTCTTTGTGAAATATTTTATCAACAGTTTCTGCAAGTTCTAGCATTTTGCTGCCAAATGAATCCTGAAGTGCAAGTGAGCTTTGAAGAAGCAATCTTAATTTTTTTTCTAGTCACAACTCATGGAAATGAGATAACCACCAAATTATGATTGATTTTCTCCGAAATCAAGAAAGCTTAGCGTTAACTGAAAAGCCTTGAGGACCATGACACAGAATGATATGGAGTTTCTGATGGTCTGTGAATGTGTCTGAGGTCCCAACCACAGTGCTAGACCACGATATGAGCGGTAAACAGAGCCTGAGGAAAGACTGTGGGCTATTTCGGTGGCAGTGGTACTGAAGAGTTCGTCTCAAGGAGGATCAGAAAGCAGTAGGATGTAATCCAGCTCTTGCTTCCCATGTAACACCACTACGCAAGTTCCTTCTCACACTCCTCTTGTGAAGGACAACACACTGGCAATGACAAGTTTCAGCCTGTTTTGGACCACATTCGGGTCTAGAAGTGGGGGCAATGATTTTCAATTAAGCTGTCAAGTCAAGTCCAAGGAATAGAAAACACACAGAGAGACAGCTGCAAATATAAAAAAAAAAATATTAATGCAAATGAACTTTCCATTGGACTGCTCCGTTATTGGCTTGTATCTTGGTGCAATCAATTCCACCTAAAGATGGGAAGCCAGTGCTTTACTAGCCCCTGTGGAGTGCATAACAGCTCTTAAAAGAATATGCTGTCTTCTTTTCTGTGTCTGTCAGTGCTGAGCTCAAGGAGACCCTGCGCTTAGTTGGGCTTTTTGCACTACAGTATTGTTAATAATACAGTCATGAGTTGGTAAAGCAAATGGACAAGAGGAGACCGGCTCCCTCTGCCCTACAAAATCCTCCAACATTCTTCCAACTTGCTTTGCACCTTCACCCCTGCCTTCATGCCACGTTAAAGACCTTGATGTGATAATATTTAATGCCACAAAACTGCTTTCTGGTGGGTTGCAGGGTGGCCTGCACATGATCTAGGATGAAGTCCGTGAGTGCATCAAGAGTTTTAGGGTAACATGGACGCAGAAGAGACCCAAGGAAAGGGTTGGGTTGCATGGGCACTGACGGTCCTTCGGGTGCTCTGGTGCTTTAGAAGTGCACCCTGCACTGGAGGCATGGTGGAGGTCAGTCACTGCATCATTTGGATTCTGGATCAAAGACTGCTCCTTTGCCCTGTTTTGTTAATTGTATAGACATGCCCCAGTGGATCATTTCTAATGCACACTTTTACCCATCTCCGGGTACAAAGGCTTTCCTGTCCATTAATTAGTTGAAGGATGTCACGCTCACTGGATCAGCACCATGTTTTGAGCCAAGAGGGACTGGCATCTATTTTAGGCTGCAATTAATTCCTCCCTTGCAGTACTGATCACCTTGCACAGACTAGAGAAACAGCCTTTTTGACTAGTTCAGTTTCCACCCCAAGCTTTTGGAGAGTTGATGCGAGATCAGATGAATGATAATGTAAGAAAGGCCCTACTGGGTCAAACCATATACCCAGTACCATCTGTACGTGTGGCTAAAAGCAGATGCCAAGTGAAGACTCCAAGAACTAGCACCTGCGTCTTCCATCTTTCAATCGTTCGAGGCTAAAGGAATTTCAGGACTAGATTTAGTTTCTATGAGCCTTCAGCAGATGGCCGTTTGCTGTCCACTCTCCCCTCTAACAAGTGTGAATATTTATTATCCACAACATGTTGCAGCAAGGAACTCCTCTGTTCCTCTTCCCATTGTGTAAAGAAAAAAAAAAAATCTCTCCATGTTAATTTTTTTCTGAACCCATCTGTCATGAGCTTCCTTCATGATACTTAGTTGTTGTATTGGAAAAGGCAGGAAGGAATTAAATCTCTCCATAGTTTCTGTGGCACTCATATTTTGACTTCCAGACTTTGTTATCCCATCTCAGTTATCTCTTTCCCAGGCTGAATCCCATTCCCATCTTCCTGTTTCACTACTGACCTACACCAGATTCATGCAGGTCTCCTGTTGTTGACTTGTGTGGCTATCTGAATGCAGCTGTGGCAGTTAGGAAGGAATAAGTGAAAAATATGTTTCTGGATTGCCTTGTGATGCTTTGCTGATGTATGTATTTTTAATCGAATTTTGCTGGATCAATTCTTTTATGAGCAAACTTCAGCAAATTTAGTTGGGATTGACAACCTAGATGTGTGGAGAGATGCAGTGGCATTGAAATGCCATTGAGCATGTAGAGACACAAGGACACCAAGGAAGATTAAAACCCTGTAATATGGAAGATTAGTAGAATCTAGATGATTTTTTTAACTTATTTTTTTTTTGTGTGCAGATCCAGATATTGACATCTCAGCATATAGAAAGCAGACTGAAGTCCGTGCAGGTATTCATGATGTTGCGAGTTAAACGCGTTTGTGAGTGTTTGCAGGACTAAAGACTCAATTAGCAAAAGGAATTTAAGAATACAAATACATTTTTAAAAACAACTTTCAACTCTTCTTTTTCCCCAAGAAAGAAGCTTTGCTGTTCTGTTTGTCTCATTTTTGATCAGACTCTGGTTTTGTCGTCATCATTGCTGAACGTCTTGAATTTCCTTTGATGCAACTGACAAGCTATTTCCAAAGGAAGAAAAAACCCAAAACTTTCCAATGTTTTTCTTTTTTTTTCCATCTGACTTTATTACATAGTAAACAAAGCAGATTTATTTATGTGCACACCTGTATTATTTCTGAAGAGCTGTTGAGCATCTGTGAAATGAACAGATTGCTTTTTTTTTTTTAAATAAAAAAGCCCCAAAACAAAACTCGCACAGCTCGAAGCTCCTCTGTCATCATCCACATCGCAGCAAAGTGAACGTAGCCTCTCCACTATTCAAACCCAACAGCTCTCCAAACCTCTTCTCCAGTGGTAGAAATGGCAACAGGAAATGTAAGCCAGGGATGAGTCTGTGTCTCAGGGCTTTTAATTATGTTAATAAGTAGTTCTGGGAATGGAGGAGCTTATGAAGCTTGAGTAGACTCTCCGGTGTCGAACAGGGTTTTTTAGATCATCCTATGAGCTTCAATAATAAAAAGCCTTTCTGCTGCCCAGCTGTTTGTTTTCATTAAGTCCAAAAGAGTTTGGTGTATTCACAGTTTAACATATTGAAGACAATCCCATTGGTTGAAATTATCCAAACAATTCAAAAGTTACTGTCAAAGTAAAAGGGTAGATGTGCAGACAGACACACAGACAAATGGAAACGGCACAGCTGCCTAAGCTAAATGTCTTCAGGAAACCAGGCCCAAATCAGACAGATGCTGCTCCTGTGCAGGTCGCGCACATGGACTTGGATTCCATAGGCAGTTCCCAAACTGCAGAACAGAGAGCGTGACTTCATTGCCATGATGGCATGAGCTACATCGGCATTCGCATCTTACGATGCCATCCTTTCCCGCCCCTCCACTAAGGCTCTTGGCAAACACAGGCAACCATATACTTTGTCCATTTGGTGACGAAGCTCATCATACCAGAAGAGGGTAGGTTTAGGCATGTAGTGATAGGACAAGAGGTAATAGCTTTAAACTGAAAAAGGGTAGGTTTAGATTAGATATAAGAAAAATTCTTCACTCTGAGGGTGGTGAGGCACCGGCCCAGGTTGCCCAGAGAAGCTGTGGATGCCCCATCCCTGGAAGTGTTCAAGACCAGGTTGGACGGGGCTTTGAGTGACCTGGTCTGGTGGAAGGTGTCCCTGCTCCTTGCAGGAGGCTTGGAATGAGATGATATTTAATCTCCCCTCTAACCCAAACCATTTTATGATTCTATGACACCTAGGATCTAAAGCACAGGAGCTCTTCAGGGTAATGAATTTGTCCATCACTGCTTCGGGTCAAGCTAGTTTTAACTTCTGCACCAACAAAAGACAGCTTTATTCTCCCTCTGTATCAATCAGAGCTGCTCATTATGTTAAGAAAAGTATTTTACATGGACCCTTGCCAGGTCAGCCTACGCAGCTTGCAAAGGCAAACTCGTGGTGGCTGGAACGAAGAGCCAGTAATCCAGCAAGGAGTTAAAGGACATGAAAGCCCTTCCAGAAGCAGCTTAGTGCACACAGGCAAAGCAATTGGTAAGCAGGCACATTACTGCTGCTGAATGAGTGACCCGTAACGTCATGATGACACATCAGTATTGTTCCCTTGTAGAGTATTCCCTTCAGGAGCAAAATGAGTGAAAAATGAGTTCCCAAATGATTGCTATTAAAAAAAAAAAAAAGGGGGGAGGGAGGGGTGGATAAAAGGGGGGGGAAAAAAACCCAGAAAGGCTTCATAGGCTAAGAGCAAATTACTCTGCAATTCAGAGAGTGATTTCATGGACATGCTGCAGGGATAATGTATTCTGAATGGCTAGAATTTCATTTAATTCCACTTCATTGTTGAGCATCTTTTCCAGTGGTTTTGTGACTGAACACTGTGTGCCCATTTTCCTTGCTCTTAATCTGGCTGTTTGACAGTTGCTCTGGATACACAATGTCCATGTTTATTTGCACGACGTCTCTTTACGGTATATGTCCTGAGACAGAAGTGGTAAAAGGAAAATGTTGACAAATGAACCCCGATTTCACTATAATTGCTGTTTAGGGACTCAAGGTTTTTGTCTCTGCCACGTACCTAGGGTAACACAGGCTGTCAATCACTCACACATCAACTAATTGATCAATCAATCAATTTTTCTGTCTTGCAGAAATCCCTGGAATTGCCAGCAATGACTGAGGAAGGTAGAAAGCTCTGCGAACCCCAGCTCAATTGCAGGCACCTTGGTCCAGAAACAACTCTGGGACAGTCCTGTGCCAAAATCGGGAGCAACGCTCAGTTTTCTGTAGCTTCCTCACAATGCCACGTAAAACCTCAAGCATTTTGAGCAGAGCAATAGTGAGATCCGAGGTTCATTTGAACCCTCAAAACAAGAATTAAATTCTGGCAACGTCAACCAAACACAATCTGTGACCAGAGGGAAGATGTCAAGCTCTGTGCATAAAGAGCTCCTCCTCAGCAGAGCTTTCCAAAAAGCAAAGCAAGTAGAAAACACAAATATCTTCTTTATTTTTTTTTCTTTTTCCACCCACACAAAGTTCAAAACTGTCATTTGAGGCACAAAGGTGCAAAAAAAGAGAGGACTATGACTTAAACTTCCTTCCTGACACGCCTGTTACATATTTTTCAGAGCTCAGGAAGCTCAGCTGTGCACATAAGGGGAACATTATGATGATAAAAAACATTTTGCAGGGTGTTCCAGGTGCCAGCAGTCACCTCAGCGTGGACCCAGAAATGTGTGGAAAACGACTGGAGGACCCAAAACTGTTTTCTGCACAGGCTTTCCTAGAGGCATAAAGAGAGGCTCCCAACTAGCACCTATATAGCAAAACCTATGCAAATCACGGTTTCAGGTACATATCTCACACAGTTTGGGTTCCTTTATAGCACTTTTGACTCTTGGCCTTTCTTGAAGGTGAGATAATTGGCTAGAGAGACCTTTGGCCCCAGGTGATACCCCCATTCTTCCTACTTGTTATTCAACTATTCATAATGAACAAGTAACTTTCTGCCATAAGCTTTTAATCAGATGCAGCTTTCAATGTAATTTCCTGGACCATTTACATTGGCTGTAGTGCCACTAGCTGGAAACACCAAATTATTCCATTTTTGTACCCTTTCTAGGTTGGTTTTTTTTTTTCTCTCCCTGTGGTGGCTGAATCAACCTGGCTTGTTTGGCAGTAGCAATGTGACAGTAGAACTGTCCCAACATCATTTTTCTCTTGGATTTGTTACACCCTTGGAAGGCTGGTGTTTTTTTTTGCTTCAGGGGGCAGGAGAACCTCTTGGAACATGTTAATTCCTATTCAGATCCCCCCAAAAAAATCATCTTTGGGAATTAAACTAACACTCTTCGACTGTGAGCTCTTCTTAAGTGAAGTGCAATGGGTGGAGGGAAATGGTGGCATCACAGCTACTGGAGCTTGCAGTCGCTCCATGAGGAGATGATCACAGAGACATGAAAATGGTCAAATTTGGCTGGATGACAGATTTCGCAGCTACGTGCAATTGGGAATATTTGCTTGAGTGTTTTCTTGTGAGCCCCATCTGCCTGTATCCACTCTTCTCTCTTGCTTTATAATTAGCGCTAGCACTGCTGTGAGGACTGATTTGTCATTCTGTCGTTATACAATTTCCAGCACAATGGAGCATTGATATAAGTCACACTTCCACGCAAAGCCACTATTTGCAGATCAAGGAAAAGGACAGCGTGGCCTAAAATCCCATTTTGGTCCAGCGGTGAAATGAATGCATCAATTAGAAATAAAAAGACAATAGAGGAGAAACAGAACTAGGAAGATGGTAATTAGCAAAAACGAGAAGCTATGAAATTCAGATAGTTGGTTAGGAAAAGTAAAGGCATTAGGGAAAATCTGAGGCTTGAAGAACTGTAGGGCATGTTAAAAACACAAGGGATTTCAGCAATGGTATTTAGCTCTTTGCTAGTCGAGGAGAAGAAAGTAATAACACATTCTCCATCCCTCAAGATGTTCTCTCCATCTTCTCCCATTTTTTAAAATAATATGAAGAAATTATTTGTATTTCATGAATACAATTAGCAATAATTATCAAGGAAAATATTAAGAAAGTACTAGAAATGCATTTGTTTAATACTTTTAGGTCTTTATAACACACTTTAAATGTTGGCTGAGGAGAAATCTGCGCAAGCATGCAGTAAGCCCTGCGCTACTTAACATGAGCTTTTGCTCAAAGCAAATATATTACCAGTCATGACAGGGATAGGAAGGATTTTAAACAGACAATTGCAAAGTTACCCATAGAGATTTAAGGAATGCAGACCGTGCTAGGGAATAGGGTTGAAGGGTCTCGGAAAGCAAACAGCTCACCAGAAATTCCCACTATGGTGCTGTAGCAAAGAGATGAGCAGAGACCCTGGAGAAAACAAGAAGGGAGTTGTAATTAAGAAAAGAGAAATGTTTCCTGCTTCAATGCAAGACGCCAGTGAGACTGAGATGTATAGGCCAGCTGGTTGGCTGCTGTCAATTTTTAAAAAGAGTTTAGGGGGAGCTCTAAAGAGTGTCCAAAAAAAAAGTGCAAGAAAAATTACTTGAGAGCTGGGAAAAGTGCTTTGCACTGAGACTTCCCCCAATCCAATCTGCTTAGTTTATCAAAAAAAAAAAAAAAAGATGGAGAGGTGACTGATTTGATTAAGGTAAGTACTTTCACTGAGAGAAAATCGTGGAGAGCAAAGCAATCTTTAATCTTGTAGAGAAAGGTATATTTATGACTGGAAGTGGAATCCTGACATATTCAAATAGAAATAATTTTTAACAAAGTGATGGACCATTTGAAAAAAGTGCCATGGAAAGCACTGCCTCTCTCTGCTGCTGCAGGCTTTCAAATCAAGGCTGAAGTTCTTCCTTGAAGAGGAAGTCCCATTTGACCTAGAGCTCTCAATATGCTGCTAACCAGCTAAACTCAACAACAAACAAGAGGTCAAATGAAATGGTCAGTGGTATCTTCTGGCCTTGAAGTTGCTACATCACCAGCACAGTGCTCTGGGGTTTTGCTGTTTCACAGGCTTTTTACATGATCAGGGTTGGGTACAGATGTCTCCCCAGTCACCATTTCTCCTAACGATCCCCTCCAACCTCTTGGCATCACATCAAATAGCTCGGGCAGAGCACTGGCAATCTCAGTCACCACTTGTGGACTCAGTGCTCACTGAGACGTCACCTACCACATCTCAAACAACTTTCATGCTCTGGGCTTTCTTTTAATACCTTTTTTTTCCCTTCCATTTACTTTTTTGGTTGTTCGGAAGGGGATCACTGTAGAAATCAATCTCACACAGAGCATAACAAGAGCCAGTGCTCCTCATCCAACGTGGCCTTCATCAATCCTATGATTTAGGGTGGAGTCTGTGAGTATTTTCACTCTATTAAATGGCTTTGCTGGAACTGCACTGACATGGCACATTTTCCAGGACGTATATTCTTAGTCAGTGTGAGCACAATGTCTACCACAGCCTAGCTGTAGCTTTGAAGGCCTGCCACAACACAACCCAGAATGGAAATATGAAGGTTGTAGAAGAGAAATGCAGAAGCAGAAAAACTCTTCCTGCTCAGATAACAGAGTTCTGAGGATATCTCTAAGCAAGTGGCAATTAAAAGAAAATATGTTGTGTGCCTCCTTGCATTCCAGGGAGAGGTCTGCAGAGCATCCTGCCTTGCACGACACAGCTTCCCTCACCGCTTCATGATCTGCTCTTGGCAGTCGGGCTGGTACCAGGCTTCAGCAGCATCTCTGATCTTCTGCCCCTTCAGAAAATGTTAAGGAGACCTCCAGGGAGCATCACCCCAACTGAACGCCAAGGAGGCTTAATTGCAATACCGACAGTTAGCCGAGCTGCCAGCTGGGACTCAGCGCGTGTTGCATCCACAATATGAAAGTCCATCTCACTGAAGCAGAAAATAGGAATGTGTTGAGCCATCACGTGGGCTTCTATAAAGATAGAAGTGCTACCAGGGGTTTCTAGGCTGTTTGTGTGCATCTTCTCATTTCCTAATTATTGTTTTTTTTCCTCCAGCCCTTTCAGCAATAAATAAATAAATATATAAGCATTCTCATCCCCATGATAATAGCTGGAGCATCTATTTAGCCCACAGCCCTTCGCTGGTATTCGTAAGTCTCAGGCTGGCACTGGTGACCATGATTTGAATTAAAAGGGTGTAGCAGGGAATTTAAAATCAATGGGCCAGATCATTAGCTCGTGCAAGTCAGCGTAGACCAGTCGAAGCCAACAGAACTGAAATTATTTAGATTAAGCAGGGAGATCTGACTATATGCATAGGAAGCCCTGACCCAACCTGTCTTTACTCAAACCTCCAAGCTCTTGCTATCCTCTGCAGTAAGAGAGGTTAATTATCATCATCTGCAAGCACCAGAGTGAAATTAAGCAAAGGAGGATTTAGGAGGTATGTCAGGAAGCATTTCCTTGCCGCGAGCTGGTAGAACAGTATATTGTCACAAGGAAGGTGATGGCTGTCTGATCACTTCTACCACTGAAATTTGGGGTGCTCATAGCATTGGGAGAGACGCTGTAAGGAGCAGCACCCCTCTATGCTCGGAAAAGGATCTGAGATCGAGCCGAGCTCCTCCGGTTGTTTGATCCCCTGTTTCTGAGTGATCACATTTCCCGACAAAAGTGCTAAGCAGGGCACAGGCTATCTGAATTATTATCCAAGCAAACATTCTCATTCTCAAAATCTGGGAAGTTTTCCAGCTTAATTAACATTAACATTTGTTTTCACTAAGCTGTCTGTCAATGTGCCACCAGAAGCACTAAATATGAGCTCTGAGCACACACGGGTAGGCAGCAATTCAGGTGGAGCATGCAGTTTTATTTCCGAGCTTTGTTCCTTACAAGCTTCATTATTTCCCAGGTCTGTAAATCATCCCCTCTTCGAACTGCAGAACCCTTTCCCTTGACACACGGTCTCATTGAAAGCTAATGACCAAACATCATGTAACGTCCTCGGCTCATCTGTACTCCAACATGAACCCTGATTGCCTTTTGCTGGTACTGATGTTGGTTGTAAGGGGAAGGCAAAAAAAAGTTTTAGAGTGGCATTGTGTCCCTGTTCTCCTCCATAGCTCCATTTAGATGCAGCTTTCTTAAATATCAGTCCTGTGAACGTATAAGTGTTAATTAATCTTCTTGTGACCTCTTTCCCTTTGGTCAGCTTGTGGCTTTGATGATGGTCGGTTCTCAGAGACAACAGTCAGACCCACTGCAGAAGGTGACTGAGGCTGGCCAGATACATAGCAGGTTGAGAAAAAGGGATACAAGGTGAGAGACATTGCCAGTTGTGGAGGGTGGTACCCAAGATTTCCCATCTGCTGTGGAGTGATGACACAAGCATGCCCACCATCCACACGTTCCCATTGCTGATGACAGCAGCTAAACCCTCTGGGCAATTTTGTGCACCACCATTACAAGTAGCTTTAAGCTTACATGGCTGACACACACCAAGACTGGTCTTACTAACCTGGACAACCTTTCAAATGTCATGTTTCTCCCCTGGATGAACTGCTCTCAGGGAAGCTGTATGAGATAGAAGTTCTTCCTCACCTCAGCATGCTCCACCTTCTGCTTTGCTCTGTTTACAAGGAAGGTTCATTGCTGCTATCACCGGCAGCAAATAGGGCCTTCCTCATACCTGGGTGCAAGGATTGGTACTCTGGACCAGTCCCTGCTGCCACTGATCCCTTTCATCTGATTCAAACACAGCTCCTCTCAAGCATATATAAGCCTCCTACAAGCATTGCCAGAGTTTTGGTACATGATTTCAAGGGTAGAGTTCTTCTGGCTCCTCAATGCCAACCTTTCTATCCTACTTGAACCTCCAACATGGAAAAAACCACAACTTAGAAACACAGAATCATGGAATCATTAAGGTTGAAAGAGACCTCCAAGATCATCAAGTCCAACCATCAACCCAAGAGCACCACATTCACTAAACCATGTCCTGAACTTCCACATCAACACATTCTTTGAACTTGGTCCCACCCATGCTTGTGCCAGGAAATGCAAGAGTAAGGAGCTCAGCTACAGAAACCAGGTGCATCTGACTTAGGTTAACTTCAAGCAGACCCACTCAGGACAGGGTTCGGTCAGAGACATTGTACAGATTGGGATCTCTGAATTTGCTGCTGTGTTTCTGTGAGGAGGAGAAGGCTCCCCTTGAGATCTTGTGTCTGGTGCTGAATTGGAAGTGGAGCTATCACTCCATCCTCTGCTTGGCAAGAGAAAAGGTTGGCTTGGCAACCCTTTTCCGACACACAAAAGGTTGTTATAAATGGGACTAAGATCAACTGCTGTCATGTCCACTGAGAGAAGGACAAGGAAGGCAACTTAGTTTGAATTTAAAAAACAATTAGGGATGGTAGGGAAAACCTTCTAACCACGCAATAGTGAAACATTGCACCTGGCTTATGGGGAAGGCCACAGCATTCCTCTCACAGTAAGGTCTGGCAAATAAGTAAGATGAAGCTGTGAAGGCTGGTCTAGACACACTCAACCCTCTTCAGTGCAGAGCCTTGAATGGGGAGATTTTTTCTGTTTCAGCTGTCCTTGAAGATTTCTCTGCTTGAATTCTTCTGGGCTGTTCTCTGTTTTGAATTAATAGGCAAGAAGAAGCTCTTTGTTTTCCAGTTTCTCCCTACCTCGACCATGCTGCCCTCAGATGCCATCAGATCTCTACATCCATGAGTGTTGCACTCTGCTACAACAACCTGTCTGGCCTTGAGACAGAGCGCACCCTCAGCAAGTTTGCCGAAAACACCAAGCTGTGTGCTGCCATCGACACACTAGAGGGAAGGGATGCCATCCAGAGGGACCTTGACAGCCTTAAGAGGTGGGCAACGCAAACCTTGAAGTTCAACCAGACCAAATGCAAGGTCCTACACATGGCTCATGGCAATCCCAAGCACAAACACAGGTTGGGTGGAGAATGGACTGAGAGCAGCCCTGAGAAGGACTTGGGGGTGCTGGTGGATGAGAAGCTCAACATGAGCCGACAATGTGCCCTTGCGGCCCAGAAAGGCAACTGCATCCTGGGCTGCATCCCCAGCAGCGTGGCCAGCAGGTCAAGGGAGGGGATTCTGCCCCTCTGCTCTGGTGAGACCCGCGCCCCCCCCCCGCAGCACTGCATCCAGCTCTGGAGCCCCCAACATCAGAAGGATGTGGACCAGTTGGAGAGGGTCCAGAGGAGGCCATGAAGATGATGAGAGGGCTGGAGCACCTTTCCTGTGAGGCCAGGCTGAGAGAGTTGGGGCTGTTCAGCCTGGAGAAGAGGAGGCTCCGGGGAGACCTGAGAGCTGCCCTCCAGTGCCTAAAAGGGGCTGCAGGAAAGATGGGGAGAAAGTCTTCAGCAGGGCCTGTTGTGATAGGACAAGGGGTAATGGTTTTAAATTAAAAGAGGGCAGACTCAGACTAGATATAAGTAAAAATAAAATGAGCATGGTGGAACACTGGCCCAGATTGCCCAGAGAGGTGGTGGATGCCCCATCCCTGGAAACATTCCAGGCCAGGTTGGACGGGGCTCTAAGCAACCTGATCTGGTTGGAGATGTCCCTGCTCCTTGCAGGGGGGTTGGACTGGATGGCCTTTAAAGGCCCCTTCCAACCCAAACTATTCTATGATATATTACTCCATTTCTAACTTTGTTTTTCAAATTCCTGACAAACACTAATCTTTCCCCAGTTTTCCCAGTTGAATTCACAGCATTTACCAACTTGTAAACTGATTCACGACCTGTCTTGCGCATCGTCCTTCCTTCTCCTCTTCTAGGAGGAGATTGAGACTGACCCTAACCAAACTCTGTCTGGCTTTTTCTGAAACTTAAAATATTTCCACTTCACTGTGTCCAATTTCTGAATCAGAAGCTCAACCTTGTACCAGCTGGATCTTCTGAGGAGTAAGATAGGGCAGCATAAGAGATGACAGCTGGAGGATCCAAACCTAAAGGAATACACACTAACAGAATGTGAGTCTTAGAAAATTAACTTTTACCAATCCATGTGGGATCTCAGTGGGCGCTGAACCAACCTAGCCTCTGTTTTCTAGCTGAAATATCCGGAGTGGACAACAATTATTCAGCAGCACACATTGGGAACTGAATTATTAGGAGACCATGGTGGGGTAAGGAGAAATCTAAGACTAGAAATACCACACCAGGAGGAGATATAAGAAATATTACTACAAAGATTTAAGTTTGAGCCTTTAGATCTTTAACATAAAATACTTGGTAGCAATCCTTTCCAGTAGGATCAAGTAAGGATCAAGACGGTGCTTGCTATGAGTAGGGAGGATAGAGCTGGCCCTTCATTCCAGTTTACCCTTTAACTTTGCTTGCTTCAAAAAGTAAAACAAAGCCCACAAAACCAGAAGACAGAATCTCAAACCCTCCACAAAATAGCAAACAAGCAAGCCTCAAATCTCTCCCATCCCAGGACAGAATCTCAGCCTGCTATAAACACCGCTGGATTTAAATATCAAGTATATTCAATGCATCAGCAACAACAAAATATAACCCGTGTTACTTCATGTGACAATGCACACAGTGCAAAAATAGAAAGGCCCGCTCCATTAAGCTTGCATCTCAAACTGCACTGAAATTATCATCAAAAGCTTCTTCAGGGCAAGGGAAGAGAAAAAGGAAGGCAGGAAAAAAAAATAGTGGCTTTTTCCATAGGACTCAGAAGGACCCAGTTCCAGCCTTTTTCTGGCTCCCAGGACAAGTGCTCCAGTGTGGTCACTGGAGCCAGGCTTCACCCAATTCTGGAGTCTTTACCAAAACACTCTCCTTTGCCCTCACATGGAGCTGCAAGGCTGGATCCATCAGCAGGGTTCACACAGCTCCCTCTGGTCCACTGCCCTCCTTCCCTATCTTGACTCAGCTTCCTTGATGCTGAGGCAAGCCATAAGGAAAACCAAGATTGAATCCTACACAGGTCCATCAATGGATCAGGAAGGTTTAGTGTGAGAGGTATCAAGACATGTTCAGGGTGGAGGAGCCCAGCCTTCCGTCCAGGTTCCTTGCTCTGCTTACTGCCCGTTCAGCTCTCTCCTCTCTTGTTCTGAGGCCATAGGAAGACAACATCAGTCCCTTTTGATTGCTTTCCAGTAAGATTTTTCAATAGACATCACAATATTATGCGGAATTTTTCCAGCTTTTTTTTTTTCTTACTAGCCAGAGAAGTTTGAGGTCATCATTTTAAAAGTCAAAATTTTGTGGAAAATCAAACCAATGAACTAACAAGAATGAAGTTAAAAAATACCAATTTTATTAGTTTTTTCCTGGCCTGAATTCCCTCCTGGGAAAAACTGAAGAAGCAGGGGCTAAGTTCCCTGAGCAAGGAAAACAAGAAAAGTTGTAAAAGAATCAGCCTCTCCAGTGCTGCTCTCTTTGGAGCATGTCTATAATCCCCAAACTCCTTCAGACATCCCAGGCTCCCTACAGCCACAGGATCTGATTTCTGTTATTACATTTTTTTTTCATCATTGATTTATGTAAATTAAATAGTAAGAAATACCAGCACTCCAGCCAAAAGGAGAAATGCCGCTTTTACAGGCTCAATATTTCACAGAGATTATTCATTCTTCCTTGTGAGCAACTTTTCTTCCCCCTCACATTATATTTTTACTGATAGTATTAAATGCTGGATGTAGGCAATATCTTTGATATATGGACAATTTACAACACACACAGAGAACCTTGACAGGATTCTTTTTCGTTTCTTTATCATCTTGTTCATAAATCAGAGCTGCTCCAAAAAGGGGGCTAAGCAATGAGAAATCAGGGTGTGTTGGAGGGGTGGGAGCATGGTCCATCTGTAACATATGACCAGTCAAGTTGCATTTGATGCATGTATCTCCTGAATACACTAAAGCACTTTGCTTACGGCCTGAGGGTTGTATATAGCCTTGTAGGGCAGTTAATTTTTTTTTCAGTGCCCTCCTGTGTGCTTTCTTTTTTCGGGATAGCTTGGGAAGGGACAAGAGAGGGGGAAGCTGACAGGATGAATTAATGCAAGAACAGCCACACCAGCGCAGACCAAAGATTCGTCTAGCCCAATTGCAACTACAGAGTCACATAGCCTGGTGATGGCCAGCAGTTGCCACCCAGAGAGATCCCAGGAAGGTATACTGTGCTAGCCTCCTTTGATGTGCCTCGCAAGTTGCTGGTCTTGTTGCAGACCCCACTTGCAGTACTGTGTCCAGCTCTGGAGCCCCCAACATCAGAAGGACATGGATCTGTTCAAGCAAGTCCAGAGAAGGCCATGAAGATGATGAGAGAGCTGGAGCCCCTCTCCTGTGAGGACAGGCTGAGAGAGCTGGGGCTGTTCAACCTGGAGAAGAGGAGGCTCCAGGGAGACCTTAGAGCGGCCTCCCAGTGCCTAAAGGGGGCTGCAGGAAAGGTGGGGAGAGACTCTTCAGCAGGGTCTGGTGTGATAGGAATCACCATCCCTGGAAGAAGGTGTAGATGTGGCACTTCAGGACATGGTTTAGTTGACACAGTGGTGTTGGGTTGATGGTTGGACTTGATGGTCTCGGAGGTCTCTTCCAACCTTAAAGATTCTATGATTCTAGAGGACCATTTCAGAAGACAGCACTATGAGTGCTAGTGGCAAATTGTTTAGGAGCTGTATGAATCTTACTCTTCATGCAGCTGTAGTAATTTTTCTGCTGATTTTAAGCAGCATTTCTCTGCATAATTGTATACTACCCCCTCGGGGCTGTTACAAACAGAATTTGTTTTTAAAATAGAGTTGTTAATCTTATTCCTTTTTTTGTTTTTCAAGATATAGGTCAATGCACACCTGTCAAAATATCTGTATGCAAAATTACAGCAGCTACATTCATGCTATCTGAAGTCATGGATCCTGCCTGGCTACTGGCTCCTGGATCAGGACTGTGAAGCTGTTACAAGTTGGGATAAAAACACCACCAACAGCTTTGGCACAGGCTTCCCCACAAAACAATTGCCTGATTGTTCTGTCTCTAAACCTCCACATGGCTACACCTATGGATGGATAATCTGCCTCCAGCTTGCCGCAGAGAGCTCCTTTCCAGAGCAAATCACAGGAAGACAGAGTCTGCACAGATTTGCTCGTTAATGAAGATGTAGTGGTTTCACCTAAAGTGATGGTACTTAAACTGAATCAGAGCTGGAGTGAAGAAGAAAGATTCATCTTTTGTTCCCAACCCCATGTCCAACCTACAGAGCCTGCTGCAATTCATTTTGCCTTCTTCTGCAGGGTAGCCCACAGTCTATCACCTTATTTCCAATCTGAGCCTGGAGAACATCCATCGTTTCTAAGAACTTTCCTTTTTTCCACCAGACAGATTCTCCTAACAAAATATACTGCTTCTGTCTACAAACTTGGTCTTGCTAAATGTCGTGGTTTTGTTTGGGGGGGGGGGGGGGGGGGGGCGGCTAAGGCCTAAAACCACAACACTAAAAAAAAGGCAAGGCTTCTGTCATGACCATGATGATGCTCTGGCTTTCATATTCTTTCTTACTGAAGCACATTTGAGTTTCTCTGGACTTTCATACTTGTCCTTGCCATAAGCCATGTGGAAGCATTTTGCAGCTTGTGGAATTAAAAATCTGCCAATCCTCCTGGACCAGCCACACATTGATGAGTGGCCCATAGTTCTGCAGGTGGACACAGCATGGCATAAATAGTCCCTCTTGCACCATGAATTTTTTACAGTATCATAATCAAGTTATTCCATGGTTATCTTACCCCTGTAGGGAATCACAGATTGTGAGCAAATAGAGAGAGATAGTCTATCTACATGTCATTGTTTAGCCCCTCTCAACAGCTAAAAGTTGCTCCCTCACTCACTCGTCCCTTAAGCAAGACGGGGAGGAGAATCCAGAAAGAAAAGAAGACAAAACTCCTGGGTTGAGACAAAAATATTTTAAAAGAACAACAGAGGAAGAGAAAACAGAGATGGAAAATAAAAACCATAACTGAAAATTCTTAAGCATACAACTTACAGTACAATAGCTCATGGTGGATCCAGACGCCCAGCTCCCTCTCAAGCAGCAAAAACCTACCCCTTAGCACCAGCCCCACTTTATATCCTGAGCATGGTGTCACATGGGATGGGACAGCCCTTTGGCTAATGTGGGTAAGCTATCCCAGCTGTCAGCTAATTGGTAAACTGTCCCAGCTGTGTTCTCCAGCTACAAGTGCCACCAGCTCCAGCTCGTCTCCCAGCTCAGGTGAAAATTAACTCCATCCCAGCCAGAACCAGGAAAATACGTGAAGGCAATACTTATAAACATTCTCTACTTACGAACTCTCCACAGACTGGTCTTGCTTTCTTACAGATCACAGAATCATACAATCATTTAGGACAGAAAAGACCTCTTGAAATTATCTTGTCCATCCCTCCTGCTCAAGCAGAGTCACCTAGAGCAGACTGCCCAGGACTGTGTCCAGTTGTGTTTTGAGTATCTCCACAGTCAGAGTGCATAATCTCCCTCCGAGAAACCTGTTCCAGTGTTTCACCACCATTACAGTAAAAAAAAAAAAAAAGCTTTTCCTGTGTTCAGATGGCATTTCATGTTTTTCAGTTGGCATCCATTGCCTCTTGGCTTTTCACTGGCCATCGCCATGAAGAGCCTGGCTCCTTTGTCTTCGTTAGCTACCACCAAGTACTTATGAACATTCCTCCATCATTCCATTTATACTCCATTTATGCACAAATGCCTCTATCCTTCGTAATTCACAGCATATGAGCAGCACACTTCAGAAGATATATGAAGGTAGACACTGCCCTAGACATCAAAGAGCTGACAGTAGTTGGCTGAGATTTTCAAATCTGCTCAGAGAAACACAAACATGTAAGCCCCATAAGCAATGTCAGAAATATTGCCACCATTGTACCCATTTAATTCAGCTACACATCACGAGGTTCATTTGAGCTGAGGACGTAGCTTCCAACACTGACAATGGTGATTCATGGCAGAAAACTTCCTGAAATCCAGGACCTGGACAGAAGATACCAGTGGTCTGGACAACATCAAGTCAAGGTAGTCGCCATCTCAGCTCTGCAAACTATATTCATTTTATCTTTGCACTGTTGTTCCCGTCATGATCATCCTCACATCTGTTTCCTCAGTTGTATATCAAATCCATAAGTGATTCTGCTAGACCCTGGCCTTACTTCTCTGAGATCACAATGGGCCAAGATGCTTCATCACCTGCCATCCACAAATGGGTTTTCCTGAGCTTGAGATCCTTAAATCCACTGTGTCAAAGTAGACAGGCTTGACACGGACCTTGTATTTGTAATTTATCCATCTGATGCTTTCCATGACAAAGAATCATTTTAATATTTCCCTCATAGATAACACATCCTTTAGCATAGATCTCCCCTGAGCTGTAGAGTGCAGCTGAAGTTCAGTTTCTCCTGAACAACTCTAACTCCAAAAGAACAAATACAAGACCTGTTACCAAGAAGAAGTTTGCCTCTAATTCTTCAATCAATCTCACAGCTTCGTCAACTCTTTCTGTTGCCCTTTTCTCTTGCAGAGCAAGAGAAAGTTCAAGGAGTGTTCAAGGCCAGGTTGGACAGGGCTTTGAGTGACCTGGTCTAGTGGAAGGTGTCCCTGCCCGTGACAGGGGAGTTGAACTGGGTGATTAAGGTCCCCTCCAACACAAACCATTCTTTGATTCTACGATTCTATGATTCTATGATAATTCATTCTAAAGCAAAAGACTTTAATTTCATTAGTGCTAAATCCCTTGTAGAAGCAAACCCAGTAGACAAAAGAAGAGCTGAGAATTGAGAAGCCAGAGATCAGCCTTCGTAGTGACTCACGGGACTCATGACAACACATCAGCGCACAATAAAATGTCACACTATGAAAAATCCTCATTGTCTGCTCATAAATCCTTTTCCCAGCTGGGCCGTCTCCTTGTCTCCTGCCCTGCTAAAGGCCACAGAGCTATTCAGACTTGCTTGTAGAGGTCCCTGAACAATGTGGATTTCAGGAAGGGAGCCAACACCCTCCCAGGCTGGGGCTTGGGAGGTCATCCTTTGGCTCTGACAGGATCTGGATTGACATTTCTTTGGAGCTAGAGCTAAGAGGCAGAGTAGTAGCCAGCTAGAGACGTAGAGCAGATGCCTGACTACATGATACAACAGTAAAGAGGAGGAAAGTGTGGTCCATAGTCACTGCCCCAGTGATTTTCATCACTCTTTCTCGTCTTCCATGACAAAGTGGAGTAGCTTCATCATCAGCAACAGGGAGCTCCTGGTGCTGGAGTATCCTGTTACCGTGTTATTGGACCACTCATGGAGGACACGCACACACACATCATCGCACACAAAGGAGATAGGAATTATTTACTGATCTCTTGCTGTTTGGTTAAATGCTATAGACACCAACCAATTGCACTAGGGAAGAAGATCCCTCTCCCCTGCTCCAGCGGTGGTCTTTGCAAGGCCCGTTTTGAAAGACGGGATTCCATGCTGAAACAGGAAAAGTTCTGCCTATTTTGGAAATTCCACTGGGCCATTAAGAGTGGCTGGTGCTTAGGACTTGGGCCACTCTGGACACGCGTAGGAGAAAATATATGGACAGCGTATGATGGGAATTATCTCCTCTAACTTCAGACCCTCCATCTAATCCATAGAGAGAGAAGTGTCTCCTGAGGCTCAGTCATCCCACCTGATCTATATCCAGTGGTAGACGAGAGTATAGACTTCTGCTTTGGAATGGAGACATGGCTTTCACATAATTAAAGGTAAGAGAGGTGAATCCTCCCATGTGAAGTAGTTCCAGAAAGTAACCAGTCTACAAGATCAGCAGTGAGTCAAGCAGACCATTGTGATTCTGGATCATGGATGTGGGCAGTCAGAGATGAAAGTAGAATGCAAGTTTTCCTCTTATTTTAGATCTAGCTGTATCACACGTCTCTCAGGGCCAGCTAGTGTTGGAAAACTTCTACAAGCACATCGCCATCACAGGCTGTTTCCAGCGGTGCCTGCATCTGAGATACATTCTGCTGACAGCGGACAGGAGAGGAGGTAAACCCTGGGTCTGACAGACCCTACATATGACCTAGGATAAGCATTCCATAAGGGTCAACACTTTCATTGCCTTTGACTTCAGTACAAGAAGAAACACAGCCTTTCGCAGCCCATCTTAAGTCAAAACACAAAAGACAATTTGGGAGTTGTTTTTCCATGCTGAAAAAGAGGACATGAGTCAGCAATGTGGTGATAACGTGGCCATTCTCCTCTCCAGAGTAAAGAGCAAGGCAAGTGGTGAAAGCCACACTGTCACCTGGCAAGAGCTGAAATCTAACTCCCATACAAGCAGCAACTTCAGCTCTGCTCCCTGCCTAACAGAGCAACACTTTAGAGCACTCTTGGATCTCTTTGGAATAAGGTCATCAGTTCAGACGTTGTCTCACTGGGCACATAAAACACCTTCTTCCCTGCAAAGATGTGTGTTGAGACTGGACAGATGTCCCCAAGCTGTGCATTCATACCGGACAGATGGACAACCACCTCCAGTCACATAGAGAAGCTGCTCTTGGCTTTGGTGGGCACCACTCCAAAAGGTGTGATAAGCCACCAGCCAAGCTGTCAGCAAGCACATTCTCTTTTTTATCCTGGACACTGTCAGCGTGTTTGCCATGTGCAAAGGAAACCATAAAGATTGCTACCACCAGGTATGTGCAGATAACTAGTTTGCTTCTTCTGGTTAAAATCACCAAAAGATTTTTCATTGACGTTGTAGAAACCAATATCAGGCTCTGCAAGACAAGTTCTTCCTTTGGATGATTTGAGCCTAACAAAAAGCTAGTTTATCCCATCCCTGTGGAATGGAACAGCCCTCAGTTACACAGCTGGGGCCCTGGGAAAGATTGCACTTCCATTTTATGGAGAAGTAGTCCTAAAACAGTCCAGGGAAGGACTGGACAATGGGGAATTTCCATCTCACCTCAGATGTTTCCCATAATCAGCCCTTGCTCTGATTGACTGGTTACATTCAGCTGCCCAGGAGCAGTGTGCTTGGATGAAAATTGTATTGTCCATCTGGATGTTTGGTAGCCAAAATTTTGGTCATGCAGCACTGAACAGTACGATGGGACAACCTTTCCCTGGTGCAAGCTCCTGTCCTTGTCTCTAGTAAGGGCGGATGTGGTCTATCCAACTGTCTTAAGATATGGCTCCTAGAAATACCCACAGATAGACCCAGAGTTTGGAGCTAAATAGAGATACTTCTTTTTTTTTTCCATACAGAAAATATAATTGATTTCTATTTAACAGCATCCCGCAGTGGAAAAGCCGCCACAGTCTATGTTAAATGGATCATTCTTGAAACTGGCCATGGACCTTTCAGTCAAACAGGTTTCCCAGGAGGGGTTTTTCATACCATTTAAATTTGGAGTGGGAAAACTTTCTATTTCTATGGCACAAGAATGAAACGCCTCACTTTGTGTCTGGCCTTAATTATATTTTTGATATGAAGTAATGACTTCATTGTGATTTTGGTCTCAAGTGACATTTTTCGTTCCTGTGGACGTTACATTAGCAACGCGAGACCTCCAGACTTTAAGCTGCATTCTGTGCTGATTTTGCTGGAGGACTGCATCTCCCATAAAGCAAAAGAGATTTCTTCACGGCCTAAGTCGCGTGATGCATCGTGAGAATCAATGGTCAAGCGTGATACGGGAGGCGTAGTTCAACCAAGAAACAAGGCCAATAGCACATAGAAGGTAGTAGGCAAAATGACATTACAAGGAATGTGTCAAATGAGAAAATACTGATTAACCAAGGATGTGACTTCCAGCAGAATACTGGTGGATGTGGTAATGAATGCAGGATAAGGCATATTTATTTGGGAATTTGTTTAGGAGCCCTTTGGGTTGAAATTCTTGAAGCCGAACAGCCTGGCATGTCCGGATCTCGTGGAATTACTAGGCTGCAAAAAAATTTTTAGTGTTAATATTTTTGGCTCAGTTTGCAAGAAAAAGCCAATGTTGGTATTTTCACGGGGAGAGGGACTAATTCCCCATTCTATTCTGCTCAAATTAGCCTTGCCATTTGAGAAAGGGTGCAGGATCCCCAAGTTAAGGAAAGAGGAGGGGTTGTAACCACCAGAGGTGGAGGGTTGGAGCATCTGTCACCCACAGTTGCCCTTCCTCCACCCACTCCTTTTGTTATGCCTCTGTCTCAGAAAATACACCACCTCACTCCAGCTCACAGCCAGGGGATCTTGTTATCCTTTTGTGATACAAACTGAAGAGCTCTCTCATTTCAAATTACTGTTCCCAAGCAGGTACTTACAGACAATGATAAATTACTCCTTAACCTTTTCTCCATAACACCAGGCAGCATATGCCTCCCATCCTTAAGCCGTGCGTCCTCCCCCTGCTCCTGCCATCCTCATCCCCAAACCTTCAGTTGTTCCTGTGTCTCTTCCCTGAACCGTCTCAAATTAAGCAGCTTCCTTCCGGAACAGAGGCAAAGTGAACCAGACACAGAGGCACAGAGGTACCCAGCCAAATGCAAAGCCCCCTGTGCCCACCTGGATGTTGCTGGGCTCTGCTCCTTGTTGGCAGCAAATCTGCTGAGTGCTGTTGCTCGTTGCAATTGCAACACAATTCCTCTCCAAATCACCCTCATGTCTCCTTTCCAAAAGGGCATGTCGACACCTAAATATCCGCTCTCCTCATGCTGCCTGTCTTTGAAGGAAACATCAACCAGAATGACCCAAGGACCCTTATCGCTACAGCCATGAGATAGCACTGAGTTGCGAAAAGTCGGTTCTACCTCATGGAAGGAAAGCGCTGGTCTGGAAGATCCTCATTGGTTGTATTTTCATAGAATCACAAAATCATAGAATAGTTTGGGTTGGAAGGGACCTTCAAAGCCCATCCAGTCCAACCCCGCCAACCAGATCAGGTTGCTCAGAGCCCCATCCAACCTGGCCTTGAATGTTTCCAGAGATGGGGCATCCATCACCTCTCTGAGCAACCTGGGCCAGTGTTCCACCACCCTCAGTGTAAAAACTTTTTTCCTAATACCTCATCTGAATCTGCCTCCCTCTATTTTAAAACCATGAGATTTCAACCCTCAGACATTACATAAATGGGAGGGAGCTCTGTAGAGAGACAGACATGTCTCCCCATCACTACACAGGCTGCAGAAACCTAGACAGGTTTAAACCTTACCTAATAAAGCGTGGAGTTATTTGTAACATCCTGCTCTGGTAGCATGTCTTCTGTCTTTTCTCTAGTCCAGGCAAACACTGAAAAGAGCCTTACGCAATCCTACCAGCTGTTCTTCTGACATACCTGCTCCTCGCCTACCGCTACCGGGAACGGGTAAGCAACATCCACTGATACCTCATCAATCATCTCCAAATGACACACCGTGACATGTAGGAAGCTTAAATCAGTGGTTGCCAGAGAGCAGTGTGCTGCTGGGGTACATGAAGCTGTTTTACTTTTCTATTGCATCTGACAGCTGGACCGGGGCCAAGACAGCGTGGCTTCACGATGTGTCTCTCAATTGCAGTGGGACTGTGACATACTCCATCAGCGTTAATTTTGTCCACGAGACATTCGGGGCGAGGAGAAAGGTCTCTTTCAGCCTGCGAGTGTATTGATCTGAGTGCACGGGACCCTTGGTGGGAACAAAAAAAAAAAGTGCTGGCATTTATGAAAGGGAAAGAGGCTGCATTGTGTCTGGTAGCTGGGAGAAGAAGAAAAGGCTGCTTGTCAAATTCAATGAGCGATTTCATATGTAGGGAAGTGTTTATGGCTTTTTCTAATTGCTGTAATATTCCTGCTGCAGCCACAACTCTTTTCCTAGCTGCTTCACTTGCTCTGACAAGTCAGCTGCCAGGAAAAGAGAAAACAGTAAAGTAAATAATTTAGGCAATGAAAGGAAGGGTGATCAATCCTGCTGATTTCTCCATCTCTGCTCTCTGCTCGCAGGAAGGAGTCCAAATGACACACAAGGACCAGCCATGCCCCAGCAAGTGTTGGCCTGTTGACCTCTAGCTGTGGCCACTCTACTACACACATCCTTGAAAGAAAGGCCACCTCCTTTCTGTACAGTGCACCTCATAAATTGTGCTTTCTCAGTCATAGGAGCTGGCAACAAACATCATCTTGAGTCCAGCTCGTTATTGAAGCATGAGGGGCAGGTTGCCCTTGGTTGAACTTCAGAGCACGAAGCATCCTTTGGGGCATGGAGTTCAGCATCACCTTGAAAACCACGTGCAACCACAGAGGCAAGGTCTTATGCCTTTCTTCCAGCATAGGTTTCACTGGGAATCATGCTTGTTTATTTATTAGAAAAGAACCTCTGAACATCACATGCAGTCAGACTGAGAGCTTTTCTAGGTACGCGCTTTCCCTCTTGTGCTCTCGCTGTGACACAAGATCTGGTTCCAGAGGAAGAAAACTCTTATTTGTAGGCAAATCTCCTTCATAATCTACAAAAACTCACCAAATAGTTTCTGAAAGGTCTAGGTAGGTCTAGGTATCTAAGGCTAGTTTTTCGTCAGTTTGGAAGTCAAAATTTGACAAAGATGTAGTTAGTTGGTGGGACTCATTGTCTTGAAGTGGTAGCTTCTGAGGCCTGGATGGATGTCTACAACAACTATATATGGATAAGAGTGACTGATGTGCACAAACCCTTTCTTGAGACAGCAGGCAGGCCCAGCTGCTTGGACTCTGGAGAACCAGTAGATCACTGGGGCAAGCAGTGGGGCAGCTGTCCTCCAGCATCAGTTTGGTGGTTAAAACAGGTTACAATACCATGAAGTATTATTTCCACTCCACGCCTGGATAGTTGGAAGAGGAAAAAAAAAACTCTTTCTTTGAGTGTATTTTGCTTCTTCCCAACATCTGGAGACTGTTGGATGCCCAAGTATATCACCACGTTATCCTAAGGGAAAAAACTCCTCAGCACTTGAACCTTTGAAGAAAAATTGCAAGCCCGTTTCTGTTATACAAAAATGCACAGAAGGTTGGTTATATTCATGGCTTCACAGAGAAGAGGTCTCAGGGAGCACACACAGTGCTTTTATAATACTGAGCAGACTGACTGGAGTGCCCAGGTGGGAGTACAAATGCCTTTGAACTTGCCTGGTTGCTAATGACACATGCCTGGCCTTAACCAGAGTATTGTCTGCAAATTGCTGCTAGTGGTCTTTTGTCGTAGGCAGGAAAGATAATCTGTCTTTCCTGCAGCAAAACACAGAAACGTTGACACGATCCGATGTCTGTACTGTATGAATCATGAGGGTTTGACTGGATAACATCCTTGTACACAGAATGGAAGAAGGAGGGATAATTTCAATATGCTCTAAGCATCCCTTGAATTCTTACAATTGTTATTCCCTTCTTTCCCCTCCTCCTGTTTCTGATGCCAAGGGGAGCAGGGTTAAGAAGTGTCTGAGTGCTTTGGGACATCCCACCTGCAGAGCCAAGGAAGCGGCTGCCTCATTCTTTAAAGGCTGTGAGGTGCTCTTCTCCCTACAGGTTTTTTGGAGATCTGAGTTCTACATTGCATCCACATCGCCCAGCGAGTGACTTCTCTGCTGCTTGGTCCCTTGATGGTCCGGATTGTACGAACACTAGTCCATTCTCAAGTCCCTTCAGGAGCCAGAAAACTCTGACACCAAACCTGGGCATTTTTAACCCCAGAGACAATGTCCTATAAGCAATAGGGCTTGCTCCAGACCCTCAGTCCTCAGCACCATCCCATCAAGATTTGAACCCCCTGAACTGCCTTTGCCACCGTGCTTTCACACCACAAGACAGGCAACGCGTACCTTCAGCATCATGCAATAAGGCTGGCCACTACACAGATATTGCTTTACTTCAGGTTCTTTGATCTGAAAACACACGCATTTATGAAAAATAATTCCTGGCTGGCTAGAGGAGTCTAGAGGAGAAGAACCACTCCAGGGGGCTAGCCTCAGCAGCTTGGACATCACCCGCTGTGCACCAGGTGGTTGGAAGGACAGAGATTGCTCCCTGGTCAGACCTAGGAGTCTGAAGAGAGACATTTATAAAGATTCTCTAAAACAGTCATTTTTGTAAATCACAGCAGGCATCTCTGTATCTTTAGACACCTGAGTGCCTTTAGAAATTTGTGTTTCAGCTCCACTAGCGGAAAAGGAGTTCTAGCACCTCCAGACTCCACAGAGCTGCAAGGATGATACAGCATGATGAGCCTGCGTCGCTCAACCATTACAAGGGTCTTGCAGCTTGCTCGAAGTTGGAGACAAAAGCTGTGCCCTTAGAGCAGTTCAGTTGCTTTAATCTTTGTCTTTTCCTCGAGTTGCCAACTGAGAATTCACCTAAGATCCTCCGGCCAGTTACTTTGGGACACTAGAAGTGATAGATGAAGTCTTCTCATCCATACTTGGATGGAAGAAGTGACTAGAGGCCATGGCTTCCCGGTTACGAGACCACAGCGCCAGTGGTCCCTTCTGCACACATATACAGGGGTCTAACTTGATGTATGAGTCACCCAGAAAACTGGGTTGTTCTGGTTACCTTTCCTGGAAAAGGTCCAAATGGAGAAGGAGAGCTGTCCTTCTTCCCATTCTTCATGCAGTGGCTTGTGAAATAGATTAGCAAACACACACTGAGAAGAAAATGGGAAGATTAAGAAATGGAATCACCATTTCATAATAGAATGGTTGGCTTGATGAGGGGGAAAAGAAAAATTAAAAATAATAGGGTCCCTCAGCAGCATGCATTCTCCAGTGGAATATTGGAAAAGGACGAAAAAACCTGGAGAAAGACTTCAATGTGCAAAGAGGCAAGCACAAGCGTGTTGCAATTTTCACTGTGAACCCCAGCTCTTAGGTGAGCTCTGACAGGACAAGAGAGAAGAGCCATCTCCATGCCCTGGAACTGGGGGATAGATGCCCTCCTCTCCAGACCAGATGAGTTGTTATTACTGAGTTCCTGCCTGTACCAGGTGTTTATATTTTCAGGGACCTGAACTCCTCTTCAGCCTTTTGGGGAGTGGGGTTAATCTCCTCCAACCTCAGACACGCAGACTGCAAATGCCACCACTTGAGTCGATCGCTTTTGTCTCACCTGGCAGCCCGCAGCAAGAAATCAGCACTCCCAGCAGGCGGTCCGTTTCGGCTAATTTTGGTGGGATGAATCATGCCATAGAAGTGCCCTCAACTATAAAGAGAGCTGGGAATGAATGTCGCTAATGGAGATGTCTCTGTAAGCGCGACGCTGTGTAAGGTCAAGAGAGAGGCAATCAGCATAAAGCATCTATTCTGCAAACGCCGGCTCTTTGTTTCTGGCATCCGTGGGATGTGATCTTACATGCTATAGCCGCCCCAGTCCCGTGCACAGAGAGGCCAGGTCTGGCAGCGCTTTGGAGCAGGTGACGTGAATGACTCCTTACAGTCAGGACCACGTTAGGCACAGGAGCAGAACATGGGTCTGGGTCGCCCCAGAGCATCTGCTCTGGGTAGGGGTTTCCCTATGGGGTGCAGCTACTTTGCCGCTGTCCTGATGCAGCAGAGTTGGAAGAATGAGTCACATAAATTAGTGCTGTATGTCTCCCACTCCCATTCGTGATGGTTGTCCTCATGGGAGACCCCAGCACCCCGGGACCAGCCAAGGCAAATCCCAAGGTGTCTGCTGGTGAGACAGTGGGCCAGAAAGAGATGAGCTAAGGAATCTGTTGTCTCTTTGATGCAGATATTGGTCTGGACTTGAATCCGGCCCTCCCTCCCCTCTATACAAGTAGAGTGTGTTTCAAAAGGAAAAAAAAATAATCAGATGCGAGGAAGTTAATGCTCTTCATCTTCCCGAAAATACCACTCTGCTGGAGAATGAAGGGAAGGATTGTCTGGGTCCTCCCAACCCAAGGCACTGGACGGAGTGTGGCACAAACAATCCTTTTAAAACCAGACATGACCTGGCCGGCTCACCCCTCTCTCCCAGTGCAGGCCTTGACATTTCAGGCCAGCCATGTGACACGCTGGATAAGATCACCCTGTGTTTGACCCGGAGTGCCTGGTTAGAGAAATACTCACCCATCTATTCCTAGCAACACTGCAGCGTTCATTTTGTAAGGCACCAATTGCAGCAAATTATCTGCCAGTCACAGAGGAAAACCCTGCTGCTAATGAAAACTTCCCATTTAGTGGTGCAAACCTCATCATTAATGTTATCACTAACATTATTTTTTATTATTTTTAATTTATCCCTGTGAGGCGTTGAGGTCAGGATCAGGGTTCTGTTGTCTGGCTTTCCGAAACACAGTGGTGAGTAACATCCCCTGCCTGGTCAAGCTTACAGCCTTGATCTGCTTTGCTGGAAGTTTCAAAGGAACTACAATTACATCAGAAAGATGAGCATTCGCCTCCTTTTCCCTTCTTCCTTACTCTTTGTGGCAATCCCTTCTTTAGCCATGCGCTTGCATCCACAGTGAGAGGTGGGAACTGCTCCAGTTGTAGACCAGCAAGCTCTGCAATGGCCACTTCCAGCCACAAACTGGCCACAGATTGTTGCCCAGAGTAGGAATAAAACTCCAGAGAACTGAGTTATTTCGTTTGTTGTTGGTAGTAATTACACTCATGGCCAATCAGAGCCATCAGGGCTGAGGCACTGAAGAACTGCAGCAACTCCAACGGAGTTGGGACCTCTTGTCCTAACACCCAACATGTGATGCAACGTTCAGACTTTGCCCACTGGCTCCATCCCACTTTTAGCCTTTCACAGCACACATGGCTGGTCAATGTGGATGAGAGAACCTGTTGGAGGATAACTAGCTTATCCCAAGGGATGGATACTTGGTGGTCTTCTACCACACGTCTGTCTTTTCCCAGTTCAAGGAGATAAAACCTTCTATTTCGTTCAGGAAAGAGAGAGGTGTTGTAATTTTAAGGAAAAAGTTAAAACCACAACAGATTAAAACTCCAGTTACGTGTCAGGGTGTCATTGGTGGTCAGACACAAGTCATAATTTCAATAAGCAAATGATAAAACTGAAAACACAGCAAGAACCTTTCCAAGAAAATTCGGTGTACGCTGCATTAATTCTGCGTATTAACACAGGTGGGGAAGCTGTAAACAATACTTACACCCTCACATCCTTACCAGCCAACGATGATGGCCCACTGTAGCCCCAAATCAAGAAAAGCCTCACAGTGCTGAGGTCCATGGTGGCTGAAGAGCACCATTGTGTTTGGTGGGATGGAAAGAGGAATGAGAGCTGGTGGCTAGTGCAGTTTATCAATGGGTTGGCTCAGTAGAGTGAGGTTGAGGAAGACGTTCCGAGGACACTTTCTTCACTCTAAGGACAATATGGTTATTAAGGGGCCAGTTGAAAAAACTTCCTTGAAGGTTCATCTATTCTGCAGTGGAACATCTTTGGAAGAGGGTAGAATACTATAAAACAGTGGGGGAAAAAAATGGAATTTCTGTCCTGGGGGAAGTTCCAATGTTTCCTGTTTGCTCCTGTTTTGAGTCAGGATGCAAAGTTAAAGTGTTAAAAAAAAAAAGCAAACACCCAAAACAAAACTCTTAATTACTCTTTTCTTTTTTTCCTAAAAAATGAAAAAATGTTTCACCTCATTCTCTTCAGTGAAGTGAAAAGAGCTGACATGCCAGAATTTAACTTCTGTGTTTGTTTGTTGAAATTATCCCAGATGTCACTTCTTTTGTATACCTATCATTGTTTCAGGACTGGGTTTCTTGGCCAGAAACCAATTATTAAATGCCTGTGGTCAAATTCATGTTACCTACGATGCAACCAGTCGGTGGTCTGGATTTCCATGTGCGTGTGTGTAGATGCAGGAGTGCGGGGAGCACGGGCTTTGTTCTGATCCCAGGTGTATTTTACATCTACGCATCTTTTGCCATAGATTTTCAGATTGGGGTCAGGTCAAATCCAGCCTTCCTCTGATCGTATCCCAGACAAACTCCTGTTGAAACAAAGGGGAATTTTACAAGCTAAAATTACTTTACAAAAAACGAGTGGGTTTGACTTCGTTTCCTCCCCAGCTGTCCTGTCTGGCACCAGGGTGCTGCCAGCTCTGGCTGATGGCGCAACATCAGCCTGAAGCATCTGAAACATCAAGAGTCGCTAAGAATTTGAGTAATTTTTCATCTTTTTCTAAAGGGGATACTGCTACAGACAGAGAAAGAAGGTGAAAGGTAGGGTGACTGAAATGCCTTTTGGAGAGTAAATGAGGTACGTTGACTTCTCCTTGTCTTGACCACTTGTTGGACTCTTAATAATCTCTCTTCCTCCAGGAGATTTACACACTAAAATGAATTGCTGGCTGTTATCTCATTCGCCACACTTATTTGTTAATTCAGACTGAGCTATAAATATTTACTTCCTTTTTTATTCCATCTGAGGAACTTCCAGCTCTCCGGTTGCAGATTTGGTTGTTTATTTGTAACAGCACAGTACAACCAGGGCACTCTCAGCTCACAAAGTCCAGTCCCTGGTTGGCCCAGGTGACCTCAGAATCTGCACAGTTATCTCCTTCTCGCCATCCCAGCCACCCATGTTCCTGGCTGAATACCACATTCTTTGTCTTCCTACTGCACCAGCCTCCTCCAGAGTGGAGTTGGAGACTTGCTCCATCTTGCTCTCTGCTGCCCTATTCAAAATCTTCTATCTCCAGTCATTCACTTAGAATCACAGACTGGTTTGGGTTGGAAGGGACCTTCAAAGCCCATCCAGTTCAACTCCCCTGCAAGGAGCAGGGACATCTCCAACCAGATCAGGTTGCTCACAGCCCCGGCCAACCTGGCCTGGAATGTTTCCAGGGATGGGGCATCCACCACCTCTCTGGGCAACCTGGGCCAGTGTTCCACCACCCTCAGCATAAAAAATTTCTTCCTTATGTCAAGTCTGATACATCCTGTGTACATCTCTGCAAGTCATTTTTGGCATCACCAGATGTTTCTGAGATGTCCAGGAACTGATTTTAGTCAAAGAGGCAGAGAGAGGATTGTGTTTGTCTGAACTGCGTGCGGTAGGTGAGACCAAGACGTAAGGTTGGCAGAGCAGCTCTCAAGTTTCCTCATTCCAAAGCATCAACACCGCTCATGGTTGGGAGAACCCTCCTGCCCAGCCTTATGGTAGAAGAGGTGACATGATTTTGGATGACCATTTTGCTTTTGTCCACACCAATGCTCAGCAGCACCAGGATCTGGTCCTGGGCTTGCCACACCATCACCCAAGTGCTGGAGACCACTTACTCTGGGGTTCGTGGACATACAATTTTGGGAGGGATGGAGAGGAAGCCGACAGTTGGAGGACCACACAAGCATGCTCTGGCCAATGTCCACCTTAGCACGGCGGTGGTGGCTGTTGCCAACGAACCCAGTGTGAAACAGACTGTCTGCCTGGACAGACTGCAGGAGTTTGCAGGGAGGAGAAGGGAAGAGGGTAATGAACGCAGAGCTTGGTGAGGCAGCACATGTGCGGATTTCAAATGTCTCCTTGTGCCTGCAGGGCCGGTATGCTGCTCGTTGAACCAGGCTGCTAATTTCCAAATTGATACTTACTCTAATCCCATCCCTGAAGGCGCCATTATGGTGCACTCAGTAGTGGGCTATTATTTGGGCTGGTTGCAGGAGGGGGCAGGAGAATGAGAGGAGAAGGGAGGGTTTTTTTGAAAAGCACTCCAACGTTGGAACAAATCAGCATCGCGATGTTCCTTCCCCCAATTTGCAAAGTGATTAGACTGCTTTAGAGCTATTCTCTCTCCTTGGGTTTGTCTACAGCCTTGTTCTGGGGAGGAATTTTATGGAATTTTACTGCCTCATATAACACTTATCCCCAGCAATCAATATTGATTTTAACGTAACATTTTGTTTTAAGACTCCTTTTGTTGTTTTGCGTTCACTCTGCATGTTAATTAGGTTTATAAAATCCATGATATTTTCTCGTTTCATGAAATCTTATTGGGATAATTACCTTGCTCTGTTGACAGATAGTTGTGCCTGAATTATATAAAGAACACCACTGCTACCAGTTCTTCTTCTGTCTCTCGAAGAGTGACATGCATTGAGTTTATGAATACAGAGTAAATACCGAGAAATATTTACCGCATCCAGTGTAGCCTTCGTTACTTTTGTGCCTCATGGAAAAGAAACCCACAAATGCCACCCGGTGCTTTCAGGTAGAGTGAACTTTACTGCAAATAGGAAATCAGACAAATGAGAAAAAAATAACTGCTAAATGTCGTAGCTCAGCCCCAATCGGGACCAGACTACGCAGTCTCTCTCTCGC
Source organism: Chlamydotis macqueenii (assembly GCF_036417535.1). NCBI lineage: Eukaryota > Metazoa > Chordata > Aves > Otidiformes > Otididae > Chlamydotis > Chlamydotis macqueenii. The sequence goes on from NC_141559.1 coordinate 82,545,140, forward strand.
TCCCCCACCCTCCGAGAGAATAGGGGGACATGATATAAGAAAAACGGCTCAAGGTTTGAGATAAGGTCGGTGAGAAATCCTTAAAGTTACCGTCACAGGCAAAACAGACTCGACTTGGGGAAAACTATTCATTTATTTCTAAAACTAGCAGGAGAATGAGACAGGGAACAAGATAACCTCCCCCCACCCCTCCCTCTTCCCGGGCTTAACATTATCTATACTACCTCCCCTCCCGAGCGGCATGGGGTGGGGGGAAGGGAATGGGGGTCGCGGTCAGTTCATCACGCTTTGTTTTACGCCACTGTGTCATCGTCGGGGGAAGAACTCCTCGCATTCCTCCTCTGCTCCAGCGTGGGGTCCCTCCCACGGGCCACAGTCCTTCGTGAAACTGCTCCGGCGTGGGTCATCTCTTCCACGGGTGCAGTCCCTCCAGAACGGCTGTCCCACCGGGCCCTCCACGGGCCACAGCCTCCTTCAGGCCTCCACCTGCTCTGGCGTGGGGTCCTCCACGGGCTGCAGGTGGATCTCTGCCCCTCCGTGGACCTCCATGGGCTGCAGGGGGACAACCTGCTCCACCATGGTCTTCACCATGGGCTGCAGGGGAATCTTGGCCAGGAGACGCGTTACTCCTCCCCCTCCTTCTTCACTGACCTTGGCGTCTGCAGCCGTTCCTCACAACAGGCTGGCAGACGCCTGTCAGGATCCTTTTTACATCTCATTCACTTCTCATCTCCTTTCCACTTCTTGCAGCCAGGCTGGGCTGAGTTGGGCCCAGTCGGCTGCCCGGCAGGAAGCCAGAGGGTGAGGCCTGCAAGACCCATGAGGCTCGCGCCTCCCCCTCTCTGCCCCCCGCTCAGCTGCTTCACATCTCTTCCTCTTTTTTTCTGTTTTCCCCTACTTAAATAGGTTATCGCAGAGGCGTTATCACAGGACATTCTGCTACCAATTGGCTCAGCCTTGGCCAGCAGTGGGTCCGCCCTAGGCCCGGCCGAGTCCACTAAACAAAGGGGAGCAACTTCTAGCAGTTTCCTACAGAAGCTGCCACCTTAGGCCCCCCCTCACTAACAAAACCAGAACACTAAGCCTTCAGGACAGAGCGTGCACTACATGTCTGTCTTTTCTACCCGTCTACACTCAACAGAGTGCGGAAATGACCGACTAGCTCTGGAGACGCCAAGGGAAGAGTGTCTCTGGGAAAATCCTTCCCAATGACATTGTGTCTAGGAGTTTTGATCCTTCGGCTTTCAGGATGTGCCTGCTAGATGGAGCATTTTTGATCCTGTCTTGTCATGCTCATGCACCAGTTTGGCTACAACTACAGTGGTGTCTGTTGGCAATTTTGATGTCACTTACATCAGCCAAAGCCAGCTGAGGTGCCCCAGCCCTGCATTGTGCTACCTTTTTTCCTGTGTATGATATCAAGAAGTGTCCCAGGCTCCTTTTTGATGCCTTCCAGGAGTTGGCCATGAAGTCTTGTGTCACCCTCCAGACTAGATGGAAGGTTGTAGAGGTAAGGAATTGGGGACCTGAGCTGCCTCTGTTTGAGACCTGCATACAAAGATATTTTTCAAACACATGGTAGGAAAACGAAAGGCTGGGGGATGTCCACAGGGAGTAGAGACGAGACCATCACAGGAGTTGGACAGCTGCAAGTTGGGATGGGAAACCAGGAGGAGGGTTGTGTCAGAGACCCTGAAGGCTGACCCTACTTAACATTGTAGAGAGCTATCTGGGGTCGGGAACTCAAGGAGCACCAAGCTCACTGCACATTACGACATGATGCATTAGTCAAACATTGCATTAGTCAATTATTTTTTTGTTTCTCTCCTTTGTCAGAGTTGATGCCTCCAGACAGTCATCTCCTTATGAACCAGACTACCAAAGTCATTGCTCATGGGAATGTCTCCTGCAAATGTAGCCCACAGTAAAGATCAGTGCTTCCTTTTCATCTTCTTGAGACCTTGCATCCTCTACAAATTATCCCTGTTGTCCCTCACAGAGTACATTGAACCTGTGGACGGCTTTGATTTCTGGACTTCCAGAGGCACAGTGAGGTAGAAATGTAGATACCACTGTCCTGGGTTTGGATATTTCCCAGCAAAAAGTACTTTTCCTAATCCCTCACAGAATGCTTTATTGCATATCTATGCTTCAGCTGGCTGTTCCCAGGCATTTGTTTCTCAGTTATTAAACACAGACTGCTGTTAAGGGGATGGCCTGTGCAAAAAAAAAAGGCCAGTGTGAGACCAGGACTCAGCTCTACATAGCCTGAGGGATTCCAGACATTACAAGGAAGAGCTGAGCACTTCTCTGGGACTTGTCTTTGGAGGCCTGGGCTGCTCTTGCCAAGGCTCTGATTTTCCCCTGTGGTGCTGGGTGCTACCAGCTGCAGTCAGAAAAAAAAACCAGACTGGATGGACTCACTGTATGTGTCACATGAACTTTGCAAGGGACTTGCTCTGGAAAAACCCAGGAAAGAGGCAGGAAGAAGAAAGGCCATGTGAATTTGTCTCCTTTTAAAGAAAATGCCTGTCCTGGCAGATTTTAAGAACAAGTATCACTTCCTCCAGATACTAAAAAGAGAAAGAGATGGGTTTTGCAACCTCATCTTAGATCTCATGCAGGCAGCAGGCACAAGGGATTAAGTTTGTGTAGACATAGGACACCAAACATGGTAAAGAACAAAGGAAACAACAGCTCAAGGTGCCTCAAAGCATCCCAGGTAGCATTAACCAACTGAAAGTCCAACATCCAGTCTAACGTGGTGTCTAGGGTCCCTTGGGAGTCAATGAGGACCGACTGGCATCTCTAATAGGCAGTTGACCTCACCTCTCTGGGCTTGCATCAATGTTAGCAGATAAAATGAACAGAATCCATCCTCTGGCCCTAGTGGAAAGGGGCATGGCATGGCTCAGGACCACCTGGCCAGACTCTGCGTCTTCCTCTCCTTCCCTCAGAAAAGTGTGGCTGCGTCCATTTCACCACCTAGGAATCATCCCTGGCCTATGGTACCCCCTTACCTGTTCCCAGCCTTGCTGAGGCTGGGCGCTAGCTGGAGTACTGGCTGGATGAAGCTGGCCCTGTTTGGTTCGCTAGGTAGGACTGACTCGTCTCCTGCGGACCCTGGGTAGCCTGGACTAGACTCCTGCATTTCACGAACAAGAAGTAGATGTACCAAATCCTGTCTTTTTCTCACTAAATGCATTAGCGTGGATATTTAACGTAACAATGCTATGGCTGCAAGGTGAAACACCAGATTTAGATACTGACTTTCAGCTTTCCTAGTCTTAGCAGGATCCCAGCACATCAGGGATTCCCTCTGTCTCACCACGTATCATCTGAAACTCCTTGAAAAAAAAAGATTCCATGTGCTTTTAATTTATTTTGCAGGTTTTGGGTGGGTTGGCTGGACATACATGACCCCTGATTCAGGACCCCAGTGACTGTGGGGGACAGACTCCTTAGGTGGCCTTTTTCATCCGTGAGTCCCAGCACTCTTAGGTGAAGCATTGCAGAGTTCTCCTTGTTACGCCCAGCCAGATGGAAACAGACGCAGGACGCAACAAAGCACTTTAGGCACCAAGTGATTTCTCAACACCTGGTCTTTTATTCATGCTAGACTGCAACCAGGACTAGAAATAACTCAAAGCTGCACAGCTGAGTGGAGGATTGTGTCCATCAGAGCCCATCACCACTCTCTTCTACAAAGCCAAAGCTGGGAAGCTTAGCACATCTTGTGCAAACAGCTTGACATGTCTGAGTGACTAGGAGCCGCAGACCCATCCAACGTGTATCCCCACGTTATCTGTGGATTTGTTACCTTTCCTCACAGCTGGGAACTCTGGAGAGGAGTTTCTTTTAGCTGCATTTAAACAAGCGCAGATGGCAAAGCCAGCTGCTTGTTCTTTTGTTCTCATTGGCACCACAGCAGTGACTCTCAGTCAATTAACAATTATTGCTGTATGGCTGCTGGTTTTCTCAGGTTGGCAGCCCCCCCACCACATATGAGCCATGCCTGAGTCACAGCAAAGCACCAGAGACCAGATGAGAGCTAGTACTCGGATAGCAGATCCCACAAAGCGCTCTGGGCTTTGGTGACAGCAGGTGGCTTCTGTTATTGATGTTTTCCAAACCACAGTGATGCTGTAACTGGGTGGTTCAAGTGATAATGATTCACCAGGTTCTTCCTTAATGAGGAAGCAAAACAAGCCAGAGGGTCATGCTGCTCTGGTCCCACAGTCCCACGTCCAGAGGAACCTCAACAGGGTGGAGAAATGGGTCAACAGGAACCCCATGAAGTTCAGTAAGGAAAAGTGCACCTGGGGAGGAATAATTCCAGGCACCCATATATGCTGGAGGCCACCAAGCTGGAAAGCAGTTTGGCAGAAAAGGCTTGGAAGTCCTGGTGGACATCAGGTTGACCAGCACTGAGTCCTTGCTGCAAAAAAGGCGAATGGTATCCTTGGTTTCATTAGGCAGAGCATTGCCAGCAGATCAAGGGAGGTGATCTTCAAAAGCCATCTGGACATGGTCTTGGGTAACCAGCTCTAGGTGGCCGTGCTTGAGCAGAAGGTTGGACCAGACGACCTCCAGAGGTCCCTTCCAACCTCAAGCATTCTGTGACGCTGTGAAGCCATAGCAAACAGCCTGTATATCCAAGATTAAGTTCTGTGTCCTACAAAGGATCAAAGCAACATCACCAAGTGCAGACTCACTAGTGTTCCAAGGAAGTTTTGGCTGATCTCTGCAGTTACATGTTGTTCTTTGAGAAATTACCTTTTTTTAGTCACTCTGTAAAGGTGAACTTCAAGGAGGTTCAGGAAAGAGAGGGATGGTGGAGGGCACACTCACGCTGCATTATGAGTCAGCGTTTAGATCCTCCAATCTCAAATACGAGGTGAATGGTTTGGTGTATTTTAGGGATTCAAGGGCTCAGGCCCATGACAACAACCATAATAATATTTGCCAAATGTGATCAGGCTGATGACACAAGCCAGAAATAGAGGAGGGCTACTGAGTTACCGACTTACCAGGTTGTGATATGGTCTGGTACCACAATAGTCCTTAGAGAAGGTGAGAGGGATTGGACCTTCCTCGGAGAAGACAGTCTGGGCGTCTCATGGAGCATACATTTCACTAACCCCTCCTTTGTAGTCTCATTTTCTTTCTTTTGTCACATGCAAGACCAATTTAAACTTTTTGTTGAAAGTGCAAACTGTTTTGTGTGGGGTTTTTTTTGTGTAGGATTTTTTTGTGACTGTCCTGTGGAACAAAAGCTGGGGGTAAATACTGACAGCAAACTTTTCTGGTATCCAGCGGCAATCCCTAGCATGATGGAAGCTCCTTAGCTCGGTGAAGTGTCACTGTGGTACGGAGGCACCTCCTGAACTCTGCGGAGAAGTCATCGAGCAGAGGTCAAAGACAACTCCAAAACATCCTCCACTAAATGTCACTGCATTCCTGCATGATGGCATTTTAATGAGCACCAACTGTTTGCTTTTTGTCAAGATTTCCAAATAAGTGAGGACAATATGACACTGGAAGGAAAAGAATCATATTTAGGCTATTTCATAATGTCTATAAATCTTCCTCCCTCCAAAAGTTAATAACTGCAATTAGGAGCAAAAGGAGACAGTTAAGGTCCAATAGCTGTCAGAAAAGTGTGCTGTAAAATTCTGGAGAATTTAAGGAAGTCTGTAAGTCACTACTAATAGGCACTGTCCTAAGGAAAGAGTTAACAGAAAGGCACAAACACTGATTTTAATGTCCCATGAATTTGCTTTTCCTTGTGCTCTGAAGGACTTTCCATAATCACACAGACACTGGATTGGAAACCTTCTTGCTGGATCCTACCAGTCAGCAGATGGACAGGGGGAGCCGTCTGGAAGACTCAACAGTGGGTTGAGGGCCCATCCAGTAGTCTCATTGGTTTAAATGAGCAGCCCAGCTCTCTGACCTTTGGAGATACTGTCTTGTCCATAATCTGAAGGTCACCACCCACTCCCACAGAGCTATGAAGATCTGCAATTATAAAACCAGAAATTTCTCCTCATTCTTGGCTTTTGACACCCTGGTGATAGAGTTTACCATTCTAGCTACTTCCCATAGCATTGCTGAGAGCCATTTTTCCACATTGATGCATGGGACAATGGCTTCATGTTCTTGATGTACCTGGTCATCTTGCCCCGAGGCAGCAGCAGGGTCAAAGTGTTACGAATCCCTTGGCAATGCTGGCCCAGAGCTGGTAGCAGTGCGCCTGTTGGAAAGACATCACTTGTGAAAACCCTCTTGATACTTATGGCATCAGAAGAGGGGCAGAGCCTGTGTGGACCTGCTGATACAGATGGTAACCAGGGATGGAGCAGGTCTCCATGCACTTTTTGGCAATGCTCCTTGTCACCTCTCTTCTGCATCTCAATCATGGTTTGTTGGGGACTTCTTGAGAGCAGCATCAGATATGGCTGCTTCTTCACCTGAAAGGGAAAGAGTCATCATTTGAGCAAGGTTTGCCAGTTCGTGGTTGAAACAGAGAGCCCAGGAGACACCTGAAAATCTGGGCTGGCTGTCACTACTACGAGGAAAAAGAGTGAGGACAGTAACTGATGCTACTGGAAGAAGTGACTTTTTATTCCACATGAGTAGTTACCATCTCACAAACACTCACAGCCCATCCCCAGTGAAGACCAGCTTCATAGATGCTGGGACAATGGTCAATAAGATTTTTGATATCCTGACTACTTGTGTGCACCTCTACTGTGTTGTACCCACTCAAAGACAAAGCAAAATCATAGACACTGAAGTTGAACTTGTTGTAAAATCCCTCCTCCTTCAACTGAGAAATCTCTGAAATCATGTAGGATTTGAAGAGACTTACACACAGCAAAATAGTTGTAATTTGATCCATTTTAGGGAGTAGAGCAGATGCACAGACACACTACGCAACCATACGTCCATGCCTATTCATGACATCTGCCAAAGAGGCAAAGTCCTTTGCTGGGTGATGGAACGACTCCTCCGTGCCCCATGAGGCATCTGGATTTGATTTTTCCTAACATTTCAGGTGAAGGGGAGAAAAAAGTCACTCAGAAGTTGAGCGGCTTGCTGAAGGTCACAGTGTTCAGCTGCTCAACAAGACCTTTTACCTTGGTTTTAGTTCCCAGTCCTGTATACCGGCCTCTTGAAGAACAGACAGGATTTTTAAAGTGTCCAAGGTAAGGGGAGAGCTGAAACCCAGGCAATACATCTCTAGAATTTAAACCTATTCCTAGGACAATGCAAGCCATTATTTATTTACATTGAAGGGTTTTGCTCAACAGAGGGGTTGTGTGTTGTGAGGACCCCACTGCATGTGCTCATTTGAGGGACCTACTTCCACACAGAGCCAGAGGGAAGCAAGATTTTGGGAAACTCAGGAAACACAGCACTCTAAGAGCAGATACCAGCCCGTCACCCGCTTCCAACTGAACTGTAACCCAAACATAAGCCCACATCACAGTGAAAATCTGTTCTAGAGCCAGGAACCGAACCCACCTCTTCTCCTCTTAGAAACAAAACAAAACAAAAAAGAAAGAGCCCTCCTTCTTCTTGCAGTTGAAAATCTGCCAGTTTGCAAGTGTTAACAATTATTTCAATTTCGCTCTTCAGTGGCTAGAAAGTGCTAATATCTTTGGCCCTGTCCCAGCTGACCTGACCTCTCTGACATCCCGTATCACAGGAAAACTCTCCTGTAGATCTACATTGGCGATAGTGTCATAAAAAAGCATAGAAGGGGAGGGAGGTGAGGGACTGGGGATGGAAGAGAAAGGAATGATTAAACAAAGCAATAGCCAGGCACCCACACAAAAATCTATCTAGGTGATGAAGCTGCAATAAATGTGGCACATCAGAGCTTTCGTACAAATGGTCAGGGTAAAATATATTTATATATATATATATGAAAAAGTAGTTTAAAAATTACTCTGAGCCCACATTCCCCTCCCACAAAAAGAAAAAAAATGTCTGAAGTGTAGCATGTTATTGATTTTTTATAAGTCAGGGCCAAATTTATTGGAGAGAAAAGTTCATTATTTAGTAATCCCACAGCTCAATCTGCTCTGCTGGCCATTAACCCTCAACAGTTTCCATGATAAACTCCCCGTGAACTCTCTCCATGTGTTGCCTCAATGAACTGCAGATGAATTTTGCTGAGTGCTCGTTCAGCCTCGCTTGGATATTCACCGTGCTTTTTTTTTGCTGACACAGATCTCAACTCACCTGGGTACCATAGCAGCGTCCATATCCACCTTGGCTTCCACACAACGCCGCTTCCAAGGAATCACCTCCGAGCCCTCATCACTCATTTATCAACCCTCTGTGGGTCACATGCATGATGAATAAGGGCAGAAGAAAATAAAGATTGAGCAACCACATGTATATGCATTAAATGCACCGACTCCCTTAATTGAATTCTTAATTGGATTGATATCAGCCATTCACAAAGTATAAGTATGTGAGAAAAAGGGCTTTTTTCACAAGCATCATGATGTCACTGATGCTTCATGGTCATGTGTGAGTGCATGTGCAGAGGTAAAACACAATTATTTGCAACTCTGCATTAGCATAATTTGCATATAAGGTAAATATATTTTTTGAATATACACATCAACGTGGAGCTCCGTGGTGGGGTGCTGTTGCAGCCCTACCCAAGGGCCCCGACGTTTTTCCGACCCAGTTCTATACATCAAGTCAAGTAACATGGGAAACGCTGTGGCACAAGAGTCAAGACAAAACAGTGGTAAACGGTACTGTGCTTCTCCAATGACATTCTGTACCCACCTCGCACTGGTGGAAAGTTCTGCTCTGGGTAAAGGTTTGCAGGGAATAAGGCAAGGGGAGCAGAATTATTAAAAAAAAAACAGTGTTGTGAAATTATGAGGAGAGGTAAAATATATTTACCCTGTATGTGAAATCTATCTTGGTAAATCATTTGACAGAGTAGATGAATTGCTCATCTGAGGCAGGTTGAAATACAGAGTGTGGAGGAAAGAAATAATTGAAACCAGCCATCGTAAACATTCAGGGTGAGGGAAATCATGCATTCTAGAAAGGTCCTAATCATCCAGTGGCCATGAGGCAGGTTACAAAACACAGGGCAGCATCATGGAAAGGAAGCTATTGCTTCGCTTACCACTTCACTCCGACTCCCATAAATCAATGCTTTTTCAGCATTCCCACTTCTCAGAGACATCAGGCGCCAATCCCTCTCACATTGATTTAATGTGTTGGCTTGATAGAGAATCCTTCGAGCTTCTTTGGCCCAGAGATGGACAGAGCAGCACCAGTGAGGAGAACAAACACAGGTGGACAGCCAAATTATCATTAATAATTGTGTTATAGCTAATCAGCCAAGACACAGGTTGCATTAAGACAAGAGCACACATCTACCAGTCATGGTGCCTCTGCTGACCAGTAGTAATTTATTAATTCGTGTTGATGGATTTTGGTGGGATGCTTCTCAGCAGGACATGTAAGCAAAACTGAACCATCACTAAGGTGCAGGACAGTTACTAGATGTACACGAGCCCTATTTTGAGAGCTCTACAGGAATGTTTTCGTATGGGAAGCTGGCTGGTGTGTGACTCCTTACTCTGCCAGTGCAGCAAGAAATCGTACTGTGGCCTTAATGGATGCAGACTTTATCCTGCAGAAGGCTTTGCCTGCAGAAGGTTTTGCCTCCCTGTAGCATCAGCTAAGATCCCCCCAATCACCTCCTGAAGGAGGAGTGGGAAAGATAAAGGCATGTTCCCGTCCCCCCATCTGCTCCACTGCGTCCTCCTTCTCCCACGCTCACACAATGGTTTGGATGGACAGTGTTGCTGGTAAGTGATGAAGACCTTCAGACGATTCACCCAATGGTTCTCCTGGATGCACCTGCAGGAAGCTGGGGAGCAGATGGTTTTGGACCAGTCTCCAGCCTTGCAGGCTGTGAATGCCTTTCTCCCCTGTAGCTCGGGACCCTTTTCAGCCGCTAAAGGAAGGAGGGTAGTAGGACCCCTCCAAACTTCCATCAAAGAAGATGTTGACCTATCTAGCAGAAACTCAAAGGCTCCTTTTTTTATTTAACACCTTCTAACTGCCCTTCCATCACATGCAGCTAGCCTTGTGCTTTGCCAGGGTCTCCAGCTCACCCAAAGGTTCATTGGATGGTGTGATTCCCCAGTCCACCCATCTCCGTGACCTATAGGATAAGCCAAAAGCAAGAAGTAACAACTTGAGTTGATGATACTATTTCCAGAAATCTAGAGTGAGAAGCTACATCATGTACTTCAGATGGCCAACCATAATCAAGGAGTGATCAATTTATTTTGTAAATAACCTGTGTCTTAAAAATGCATTATATCTCCACCATCTCTGGAGACCTAGATTATTTTAAAGTCACATTTCCGAGGTGGTTCAGGTGTTTCCTCCCTGCACTGAGGAATCTGGGGCAGGAAGGGCAAGAAAATCCCTTTAATGGGAAATCTTCCAGTCTGGGGATGTGCATGTCACAACACACAGAAAACCTTCTAGATCTGGTCAGCTGAACAGATCAAGAAGGTTTAAAAGCCTCTTCTTTCACCCTCATCCTTCCTGTCCGATGGCTGATGTGGAGGAGAAGGGAACGAAACAGAGCCAGAGGGAAATGCCACCACCAAACAGCCTCTGTCCTTTAATAAAGCACCGTGTCATGTGTGAGAACAAATCACTTCCCCAGGGCAATGAACTCACTTCCTAAGCACCTGCCAGGAGGTTTCTCAGGTTTAAAAAATAGCAGGACTTGGTGTTTGGGGGTTATTTATTTATGTGCTGGTTAATTCTGAGTCCTATACTCATATGAGAAAAGCCTCTGGGAAAAAAAAACTGGGTAAGAACAGGTATTTCAGCTGCTCTCTGTGACAAGTCAGTGCTTTATGCAACCAACTCACACATGGAGGCTAAGCTCCTTGGCAGAGGCTGGCTAACAAATATCACACCTCCTGTGCACGGTACCTTCAGGTGGCCGCAAAATGTGGGGCAGGAGTGTTCCAGGGAGGAGGATGCATGGGGCCGGGAGCCTTCCTGCTCCATTTCCAACCTACCCCTACGCAGGGATGAGGGATAATGATAGAACGCGATATCTGCATGGGATTCTTCATAGCTGTAGAAAATACAGAGCTCTGAGCTGTAGCTGTTATTTCAGATAAATCCAAGAAAGAAGTAGGTAAAACAAGAGAAGAGAAGTTCAATCTGGCTACAAACATGGATAGCACCGGGGCTGGGTTTTCCTAAAAGCAGTATTGATTGCTGGTAAGGCTGTTGGTTTTGCCTCAGCCTTGCCAAAGACATTTGGTCTTCTCCTCCGTGCTCATGGAACCAACACAACCATCTTCTCCAAAAGCTTGGATGCAGCCTCGGATCTGGGAGGTAACTCAGCATCTTGGATGTGTTGGGTACCGAGGAAGGCCTTTCACATCCATGAGGCTGTGACCTCAAGCTGGACCACGGCTCCACTTCACGTGCCCTGGCTTGACAAGTTAACGAGAGCTTTTCCAATCTGCAGAGACACTTCAGGCTTCCAGGACTGCTCGTCGCTTTATCCAGGTCACTGGCTTTTTGGGCCTGATGGGGCCAACGCAGCTTTTCCTCTGCCTGCAAGCACTGGCTGTGTTTGCAGCTGTCTCCCAAAAGTAAAGCAAAAAGTTGTAAATACTCTTTTTGCTTCCAGGGTCAGGGAGGTGAAAAAAAAGTTCTGAAAAGTGACCAGGAATTAGGGAAGCGTACACAAACTTGGTTTATGGGGGGACTCTGGTTGATGAGCTTTTCAAAGGAGAAATCTGTTTGTTTTTTGGACTTTTGGACTTTTGCTCCCAATAGTTAGGAGCAGAATTTGGACACAATCTAGTGAGGAGTAAGGCAAACATTTTCACCTAACGGAGATATTTGGTCATTGACCAAAATAATTTAACAGTATCTACACGTTTGTAGAGCAAGATGTGTCTTATTTGGTTAAGCCAGACCAAGGGTAGATGTGATCGCCTAGAGAACTTTCTTTGGTTTGCAGGTGTTCAGCCCAAAATCATGAGTGCTATTCAGCACGTTTGATGAAAATTACTTTTCCCCTTTCCAGGACATAATGTTGTGCTTGTAGAAGCCTTTACCAGCCTTTCAACTTGTTTCAGTTTTTATAGAATGAGCAAATCAGCACACCTGTGTCTCATAGGAGTGGACTGGCAGCCTTTAAATCTCCTTCAACAAGCAGCTAGGGAACTGAGATTAAATGGCATGAAAAGCCAAGATTTGTGGCCCTTGCAACATCTGTGATTTATGGCCCACAGACACAGAAAAAGACTTTTTTCCATCCCACCCCTTATTAAGCTCTTCCATTGACTGCTACTTAAATTTTGTCTGGGAATTGCTCAGAATAAACATTTACATCTCCAACAGCATATTGAATAACATCTTTCCAAGAAGCGTAAATAAAACAAATCCATATCTTCAGCCATCTGCATGCAATCATATACTGTTTATGTTTCAGGCCCTGGTCCAGTGAACTTCAAGACGTAATGTTTTGGAGACACATCAGACGTAAGAGTCCCTCCATAACCCAGCAGTGCTGGTACAAAGTGGAGACGACAATGCTGTCTTGTTGATGCAAAAGCCATGACACTTTCAGGGCAAGGAAAGCTGTGGTCGGAAGGTAAACAGTGTTTAGTTACTTAACTGTGTTTATTCATGGAGAAACAAAGGTCCAGAGGGCATTGGTCTCCAGGGCCAATGGAGTTTGGAGCAGTGGAATTTGGTGTTTCACTGCAGTGGCCACTCCAGAGGAGGGTCTCCCATTTTTGCCTATTAGCCTGCAAACAAAGAGAGCCCATTCCCATGGCACCTCGAGGGTCCCCTCCCAGAAGGGCAGGAAGCCCTCCATACAGCTTCCGGCAGGAAGGACACATGGCCAGAGCACAGCCGTGGCCTCCAAGGACATTGTCCAAGCATCAAGAGCACTAGGGTTTCCTCAGGTGCTTTGGGTCTGCACATCCTCAGAGCACAAGCATCCTACAAACATAAGTACTTCTCTGTCTCAAGTGTCAGTTGCTCATGTCTTTAAATGCTTGGTTTTTTGTTTTTTTTGTTTTTTTAACTACTGGTGGGGGACACAGCTGGGACAGGTTACCAATTAGCCAACAGCTGGGACAGGTTACCCAAATTGGCCAAAGGGCCATTCCATCCCATGTGACATCACGCTCAGGGTATAAAGTGGGGATGGTGCTGAGGGGAGGCTTCTGCTACTTGGGAAGGAACAAAGTATCAGGATCTATTGTGAGCTGTTGTGCTGTAAGTGATGTGCATATTCTGTTGTGGTTGTTTTCCAACTCTGTTTTCTTTTTCTCTGTTATTTTCTTAAACTGTTTTTATATCAATCTTGGGGAATCAGGTCACTTCACAGCGCAACACTCACCAGCTGACTAATGCTGGTTCAAGTCACTCAGATGTTTTTCTTTGCCTCTTGCTTGGGCAACTCTGAGCTAAAATGGCTGCATGAGAAGACTTTGGCTGAAAAAGTAACTTGTAGCCCTCTCATCCAGGTGGTGAAGAGGGCAACAGGAGGTTCACGACCTTTCATGGTGCTTTTACTAGGACTTTCAGCTCCTTGGAGATAATAAAATTCTTCTCTCATATGTGGAACTGGTGTCCCGCACAATGAGGCAGCTGCTCTCCAAACTAGCATGGTACTACTGGAAAACAAATAGTTAAAAAAAATATAAACCAACTTGGGAGGAAAAAATAATTTATACTGAATATACTTACACTGGAAATGCTTAGATGTATGCTACGTGGCACAGGATTTGCATCCACAGCCATTGACCAACAGATTTTGGCTCTTAAACCATCTCAAAATCCCACGAAGCATCTTAAAATCCTGAGCCATGGCTGTCAGGCAGATGAAGAGATTTTTTCCCTCCTTCACCCAGCAAAGCTGTGCTGGGAAGTAACCAACATGGTAAACTTGGGCTGCTCCAGTGTGGGAGCACATCACAGTGTTTCTCACCCTGGCAAATTTGCTAATTATTGCAGGGACTGAAGTGACATGGACATTGGTTGAATTGGCTGCTTGGAGATGGCTTGAAAGTAATTTACAGACCTACTTCTATGTTTTCCAGGAAAGAGTGGACAATCTAGAAAGTTCTGTGACAAAACTTCAGGGTTTTTTTTATCATAAGTTTTCTGTTGTTAACAGGCTGACCGTATGTGGGTGGGTGCTACAGAAAAATAAAGGACAAACTGCTGTGCTTTCATCACAGTTTTTCCAAGTTTGTGATTTTCCTTGGTTTAGTTTTCTTTCACTTCAACAAATCAATCCTAGGTTACGGAAAACTTAGAGAAAAATAAACTTCCACCTTTTCTGTCTGACTTCTTTGACTGAGAGTAGAATTGCTGTGCTGGAGTTGGTGTGGACTGTGACCAGTTTCCATGGAGGATGGAGAGTTAAGTGTCATCATCGAGTGGTACAATTGGAAGGGACCTTCAAAGGCCATCCAGTCCAACCCCCCTGCAAGGAGCAGGGACATCTCCAACCAGATCAGGCTGCTCAGAACCTCATCCAAGCTGGCCTTGAACGTTTCCAGGGATGGGGCAACCAGTCATCCTTTCAGTCCACTCCCTACAGCAAGTGCCCCAGATGGTAAAGCAAGGGAGACTTCACATATCTGCCAAGTCCCACCACCACTCACACAAGCATCTTGTTATTATCTTGTCCTCAGAAGATGACTTCCAATAAACATCTTGTGTACAGGCCATTTGATAAATCTTCTGCACTGGTGACCTCCTGAGCACATTGACTTTGCAGGAGTTGATGGGACGACACTGGTGGATCTCTAAGGAAGTCCTTTAGCAAATTGATCCACGTTTCCTGGGGCTTCCATGTCACCACCTCTAAGGTCCAGGAAGTCTGCTGAGGGAGGGAGTAATCTGCATTTGCAGTCATGGCTTATTATAGATGGAGCGGGCTGGCACAGAAGAAGGTGCTGAGTGAAGATGATATTTGGTCTGGAAAGACATGAAGATGATTAAGGGTTTCACAGACTCATGGAAAATGAGTTAGGATAATCCATACCCATCTCATTTTGGAAAAAGATTTGGCTGGTCTCACTTCCAGCTCCCAGAGCTGGATTTCCCACCCTTTCTCTAAGAATGTTGCTCCAGCCCTCTACTTTTTCTACTCTAAAGCCCCAAATTAGTGTTTTCTAAGTACTTTGCCAAGAACGTTTCATGCTACTGTAATCTCTGGCTCAAATTCAGTCAAAAATATGATGTGAATAGCTTTTTTGATGATGTTATGTTGTAGGCTTTACTCCTCTTATTGGACTGAGTGAAGAAGAGAAGAGGAAATATAAACTGGGGAAGAAAATGAAAGCAATGGATTATCTCCAAAGCTCAAAACAAATTAAAAAAAAAATGTTTGGGTTTGAGTTCTGGGCATACATTCAGGATGGATCTGGTTTTATTTAGACGGGGTGGCCCATTTCAATGTTTATTAGGATCGCTACACTAATGAAGGCTTAAAGAGAAATGCCGCAAAAACAAATGCTGGAAAAGTCTTTTATGCATCTAATGACACTTAATTTCCATAGTAAATGCCTAATGTTTAACGAGTATTTTATTCTTTTCCCATTTACATATTTATAGTTAACTTTTGTAGCTGCTCATAAGTAATTAGCCGTCTGTTTAAAAGGAGCCTGTGAACTATACAACCACATGCTCATTCCAGTGATGGAAAAAACAACAACAGCAAAAAAATTTAGGCACTTATTTTAGAGAAATATTTGATTACAGGTAGTTCAAAGACAGTCAGCAAAAAAAAAAAAAGAGTGAGGGATTACATAATGAATAAAACACAAGGGAGGAAAAAAATGGGACAAAATGGCATTGAGTCTGAATTTGAAGGGAATTTCCCCAGTTATGAGAATATTTGCAAGAGCTGACAAATCTGGAATAATGCTGGTCTCCTGTGTTAAGTTAGTCACCTGTCCCACTGAGATAAGGCTTGTGGTCACCACGGAAACCTCACAAGGGGACTCAGAATTTTGGAGAAATAAAGCTTTCTTCTCATGCAGAAGGGATGAGCTATTATGGAGCTAGAGGAGGAGTCACGTTGCTGGTTGCTCTGAGGGGAAAGGTCCCAAACAGGCCAAGCCACTGTAAGACATCGGTTGCCTGATGTGTTGGCTGCCATTCAGCCGTGTTCTGGGAGCTTTGTCCAGAAACAGGTTGGGGAGAAGCCCTGAAATTCAAGGTGTGTGTTTGCTCCTCAAAAGACGTCTCATAGATATGAAATAGCCGGCAACAAGGCAATGGCATAAAGAAATCGCCTGAATTCAGAGATCAAGGGGATTATTGTCACTGGTCATAAAGACTTGCAGAGAATCATAAAAATCTAGCTTTTATTTGCACACAGTGATTGCTGTGACTAAATAAGAATGAAAACTAAGAGTTAAAACCAAGTGTAAAGAAGGTGTTTTGTAAAAATGTTAGCTGAAACACAGCCTGAATGTTAGCGCTGATCAAGAACACTCAGAGAAAGGCCAGGTCTGCGGCTAGGAATGGAACTGAGTTTCCAAGCAGATATTAACAAAGTCATTCATTGTGCTGGCCCATAACCTTGCTACCAAACACAATAATTGGGTGTTTAACCTTTATCTTGATAGCATAAACTAGTCATGCTCTTCTTTTTCTCAAGCATTGTCTACGGCTGAAGTCTGCAGAAAATGGCAAATAAAATTTATATTGTATATTTATATTTATATGGAGTCTGGATGTGCATCTAGGGCAGGTATCCGTCATCCAGCATAAGACCAGTGAATCAGATCCCTCATAACTCCCACTAATCATCACTGATATCGACACAGATGACAGCAAGCTAGTTTAGCATGTGAGCTCGTGCTCCCCAGCAGTCTGGTTGGGTGTTGGTTCGTGTGTTAAGCCTCCAGCCTGGATTGGTGTCATTACAGCTCTCGTGGAACAAAGGACTCAGAGATTGGACATAAGTGTCCTTGGAGGTATCTTGTTCACAGCAGAAAGGACAGGAAAGACCACACTGAGGGTCAATAGCTCCTCTAAAGTGTATTTTGCCTTCTCTTGAGTTCCCCCTTGACCATCCTGTTCAACCACTGCTGCTTCTGCAGGGTATGCTACCCTGAGCAGGCACAGAGACTGCTTACTAAAGCACCTCAATTGCTCCAGTGGTCGGAAAACTATTCTGCTTCTCAACACTTCTGGCTACCTTCAGCACGAGTGTTTATGCACGTTGGATCTGCTGCAGAGCTGACTTACATCAGCAGTAACTTTTGCACTCATTCCAATAGGCTTTGATATTTCTCCAGGATGCCTTTAGCAGTACTGTGCTTCCCTACTCCATGGTCCCATCCCACATTTTCCATAGACTAAGAGTGCACAAGAGTTCAATCCTGACCTTTCTGGAGCTGTAGGGACATCGTGTTGAGGATGGGAGGGAGGTAAACCTGGTAACAGGTCTCCCCTCATCCACGGACCCTTCTGAGTAGTAGCCTCATCTTAAGTTCTCAAGAAACTCTCAAGAAATGTAAGTGCACCCTGCTACATTTTCTAACCCTCTGTTGCACCACACTAGGGCAGTTTAAGAGATTGTGAAGCCACTGACCTTGAAGTTCTATGACCTCTCGGTGTCTCTAATTTCAGGTTGCTGGAATTCACCGCAAAAATAATGTTCCAAATTCATCTAGCATTTGACCTAATGCTAGGAGATTCAGCAGGCCTTTTTCCAATGTCCTGCGGTGTTTTATATTTTTTTCCATTTCTGTTGGGCTCATGCTCTCACACAGTCACTGGATCTTCAAATGAGACACATTGCAAAGTCCGGTATCTGATTGGTTGAAGCAGGAGTACACGGAGGCAGGAGCACTAGGGTAGGTGTAATAGAGCACAAGAAAGTAGCAAAAAGAAAGCCCAACAGTATCCAGAGCGATCAGGACATCGTGGAGTGGCTTCTCATGACTGCTGATCATCCCTCTCCGTGGGCGTCCACCACATGAAGACATCACCAAAGGCCATGCTTCTACGATGAAGGTCACTCAGGACAAATCTTTCATCACATCAAGCAAGGTCACTGTTACACAAATAGGTTCACAAGGAAGACCAAGCCACTCTTCCCATGGACCTTCAGATTGTAGCACAGCTCAGAGAAAGAAAAGGAGCATTTGCATCAGTAAAGCAGAAGAGCTTTTGGAAGTGACAGCATGCCACTCACATTTCTCAAACTTTATAGTTTGCTGCATTCTGAGGTCTATACCGGAGGCATTAAGTTGCTGACTTTATAAACATCTAAAAAGGAGAAGTTGAGGAAAGTACAAATGAGTTTCACCTCGGTTTTAATGACTATAATTTTCTCTTGTAACGGTAATTTTGGTAATTAATGGCTGCATTCTTCTATTGTCGCAGTATTTGGAGATGACACAAAATGAGCAAGTGTTTTTGTTTCAGTGACAAAAGGAGAAGAATAGCTGGTTGAATGCTGATAGGAAATGTTTGGTGGGAGGAATAAGCAAGGAAGGACTGATAACAAGTTTAGTGGTACTGTTTCTTTGCTGTATTATCTCTGTTTTACTGGAAGGGAACTGCAGCAAGAGCAATGATCTGATGGGATGCTGAAAATCCCTTTCTCCCCCAAAAAGTTCGGTGGTTTCAGTGCCTGGATGGACATCCTAGGACCCACCATACAATATGCAAAAAGTGCTTTCTCAATTTGGAGTGTGCCATAGGGTTGATTTAAAAGGCTTTGGTTGAAACCTCAGCTCTTCCCAGATTTCACAACTGATCACTTAAACTGTCTCTGGGCACCATCCCGTTAGTGAAGAGAAAAGTCTCTTCTTTCCTGCTTCCATGGAAGGTCTCAGAAAGGGCTTCTGGTCTCCCTGTGGAGAGAGGTTGGCCAATGGGAATCCCGTCTTGGCATAGGAGTTTTTTATGATTTGTTTCGGTTTGGTTTTTTTTTTTAATCTCAGATGAAATCTCCAACATAGTTTGGTATTAATGGGCCTGTTGTGATAGGATGAGGGGTAGTGGTTTTAAAATAGAAGGAAGCACATTCAGATTGCATGTAAGGAAGAAATTTTTCATGCTGAGGGTGGAGGAACCCTGGCCCAGGTGGCCCAGAGAGGTGGTGGATGCCCCATCGCTGGAAACATTCCAGGCCAGGTTGGCCGGGGCTCTGAGCAACCTGATCTGGTTGGAGATGTCCCTGCTCCTTGCAGGGGGGTTGGACTGGGTGGGCTTTGAAGGTCCCTTCCCACCCAAACCATTCTGTGATTTTAATAATAAGAATAACAATTAATAATAGTAATAATAATTGTATGTGTCAATTTGGATTCCTGCCCAGTGGTACAGGCGTTTCATGCTCCATGGCAGCCAACCTTTCCCAAATGACCCTATCTGAAGTAAGTTTCTGGTATCAAGCCACGACTGAACAGGGAGGTGTCTCCCCTGCAGATGACCTGGCTACCACAGCCCACATGAAATCCGACTTCCTCTCTTCCCCACAGAGGTCTGTAGTCACAAAGTCTTAATGAGCAATTGGACTTTGCTGTCACATCCTCTTCAGAGGGTAATTTAGGCAAACAGCCACCTTGACAAGAGTTACCTTCTGCATTCAGCTGGCTGGAGATTTCCTGGATGTTTCCAATCTAAATTAACTTGTCTCCAAAGACTGTCTCATGACTTTGATTCTGAAGCTGGAGGGCAGGGAGATAATGAAATCCAGACTTCACCTGCAACCTCCTCAGAAAGAGACAATGATTTTACACATACCTGGTCCCAGAACGGGGCCACCAGCTCACAGAGGTCCTTCTGGAAGCAGAATGAGATTTTCTGCATTCAATATGTTCACCATCACTTTTCACTGAAGGAGGTTGAGTTTCACCTCATGACGGTGATTTCTCCCCCCTCCTCCTCCCCCCTTTTTTCTTGCCAACTGATTTCTGTTTCTTCCTCTCCCTCCACTCGTGCCTTGCCGACGAGGGAGGATGTTCATGACTGTGTGTCATTTCTGTTCCCACTCTGGGACTAGGGACTTGACTTACAGCTTTTTGTGCTTTCCGTTGATGCCGCTTGAAACCAACTCCAGTATCTTACGCTGCCAAACCAAACCTGTCAGAAAGGTTACAGAAGCCTGTCCAGGTATATGTGCCATGTTTTTGGCTCTCTTTCCCTGTCTTTTACTGCCATATGTTTGTTAGCTGCAGAAATGGAAAAGAGAGGCATTTGAGCACTGCTTTAGCAACAAGAGGTTTTTTCTTTTTTTATTCCCAGGGCTCAGAGAATCGACTCAGTCAGTGGCTAAGAAATTAACTGTGAGAAGGTCCCTATCTTAAAAATAGGTCCTTTGGTTTGGTTTTAAAAGTTTAAATCTCAAAAAAAAAAAAATTCCTAAATGAGGAGGCTGATCCATACTCTGTCTTCTCCAAAATGCCCCTTTCCATGGCAGTACATGGTAGGCCCCCCCACTGCAGCTGCTGGGGTGGAACCTTGTGAATGCTTCTCGCCATGCCCATGCAAAATCAACCTTTTTAACGCAAGCTGGTGCTGGAGATGGTTTCAGCCAATACAGCTGATCTTCCACTAATGCAGGCAGGACCATGACACAGGCTGCTGGTGCCCAGCTCCCTCCCTTTGATTCATGGTGTTTAGCCATTAAGCGGAGAGATTTACTGAGCAGCTCTGTCTCTCTCTTACCGTAGAGAAAAGGATGCTTTCACAGCAGCCTTCCACTTCTGTCTGCTGGCCAACCCAGCCAGGGTGAATTTTTTTTTTAAGCCATCACTTTTTTGCAGCCTGGGAGGGCCACGGGAACTATGTGGCATCCTTGCCATAGCAAACAGCATGAAGCTGCATTTGTGTTAGCTAACGAGAGGTCTTCGTTGTGTTGGACACGTTCCATTTCCAACCCATTCTGGCTCCCAACAGTGATCTGCCACGGCCACCTCTTCCCAGCACTCACAGCCAGCTATGGTCACAGTGGGAAAATGCCCTCCAGTCCACTCTGGGACTCAGTTCCACCTTGTTTGCCCTACTCTTCCTCTTCCAAGGTAGACACTGAGCTGTACTCTTCCGAAAACACAAAGGAGCTGCACGGCTGAAGCCTCCCTGGAGGTACAAGTTCCCTGCCTGGAGAAGGGCTCTGCTGTGGTGGGCTGTTGTTTGCTTTGCCTTCCCACAAACCTTGGTCCCAACTTCTTGTTTTGAGACTATGTCAAAATCAGTCATTAATTGTGGTATCTTCTACTGAAGATGGAGTTACGTGGATCCAGGAATGGGATACTGGCTTACACCAAGGGGGAACTGGGAGTGAGAGGAGGGGACTGCAGGTGCGCATTACAGAGCTGATTTATCTCAAGTCCTTTCTGTGTTACATGAGCTCCTTTCTGCTTTCCAGAGGTTGTTCTTCTCCTTGGACTGGTGAGGCTGGAAGTCTAAGCCAGAGTGTGGAGGCTGTATTGAAGTCACTTACATATGGCTTCCATCTGGCTTTCTGCTCCTGTTGTGTTTGCTCCACCTCTCTCAGGGATGAGCCTGGGATGCTTCACCCCACGAAGACGAAGTCAGAGATATCTCACAAAGAGATTTATAAGAGCACAGATTTGTGGTGTTTTAATACAGCCAGATCTGGGGGAGAGCACGTGTTTGGCAGCACCAGGGCATCAGGAAAGGAGAGCAGTGAAGAAGGTGCCACCTGCTTATTTAGCAGCAGTGCTGGCTGGCTTCTTTGCTTTCCTGACCTAGTTACTCCATCCTGCTCTGCACCAACCTCCAAAAAATATTTTGGAAGGGGCCTCGTGTTGAACTGCCAAGTAAAGATCTGGCTTGGAGCACCACCTCGGAGCCTGCTACGTGGGCAGGAGCAGGGCAGCACATGCGGGAGTGAAAGGAAGGAGCAGGGAGCTTTGTAGAGGAGAGATGGAAGGCAAAAATCCCCTATAATCCAGCATCCCTCCACGGACAGCATAAGGAGAAGGTGCAAACCTTGGAAGTGGCAGCAGTGTGTGATTTGGACAAAGAGGCACTGCCGTTAACCCACTGAAGACAAACTTCAAGCTATTTCCATCCCCACAATGTGACTGAAATTGTAGCTCCCCATGGCAGATGGGGGCGGGGGGGGGGGGGGGGACTGTGGTTTAGCTTAAGCTTTTAAAAAAAATTCTCCCACAAACAAAATATGCAAAAAAAAAAAAACAAACATTTATTTGTAGGTTCAACTAAACCTGGAATAAACCCTTTGTTTCCTTGTTTCATTTTTCTAAAAATAAAGGCTAATGGAGGTCAATTTTGAAATATCTCTTCAAATCTCCAAAAAGGAAGTATTTTCTGCTAAAATTGGCAATCAAAAACCATTTCACATCCTCAAAAAAAAAAATCACAAACTCTTTTTATGTGCTTTTCACCAAAATGTTTTGCAAAGTTCAGCCAGAATGAACAAGCATTTCTGGTCAGAGTGAACAGATTTTTTTTTTTTTTTTTTCCAGGGAGATAGAATCTTCTACCAAATGTATGCATTTATTTATTGTGCATTTTGGCTGTAAATACAAACACTGCTTTATGCCTACAAAATGCGCAAGCTATCATTTAAAAAAAGTGTTTATATTAACACTGGAAGTTGGGCGTACTGCCTAGCAGAGAAAATAATGTCAATTACCCACACAAATAGCTTTCCAAATCTCTCAGTGCCTGCTTTCTGCATGAGCAGTTAGATTCATAGAAATTAGAGATGGGGAAAAGATCTTATTAGCATATCTCATCTACCTCGCTGCTAGCAAAGGTTTGTCCCCCACTGTGTGTTTTCTAGTTAGGTTGGCCCAGCCTAGATTTAAAATGATGGGGGTCTCTAGGGTAGCCTGGCTTTTTTTATACAGATATCTTCATTAGCAAGCAGAAATACTGGAATTCTGCTGTGGGAGACAATGACTTGGAGCCTGGTGTCTGTGTAAAAGTCTCTCACCTGTAGTCAATGTGCAAGAACTGAGAGCAAGCACCCTCCTGGGCTTAGCTTTGGAGAGGTAATGAGCCCTGGAGATGGTGTTTCCATCACCCTTCGGTGGTGTGGCAGCACCATGATGGAAGCTCGGTTAGACATGGTTCCTCCTCTTCCTCCAGCCTTTGCTCCCTCTGCACTGCTCTGGTACTGACAAAAGGCTTTCCCAACGGCAGCCTGCAAAGCAGTTTCCATCTATGGGCTTTCTGACTGTGATCCTTCGATCTTCAACCTGAGATCTGCATGCAGTTTTCTGGTGTCCCCACAGAACATCTAGGATCTGGTGTTCAAAGAACATGTAGATGTGGCACTTCAGGACATGGTTTAGTAGGCATGGTGGTGTTAGGTTGATGGTTGGACTTGATCTTGGAGGTCTCTTCCAACCTTAAAGACTATGATCTTCACTAGCCATAGCTCCTGGACCTCTGCTAACATGGCAGAGGCACTTGCTAACATGGACCAGGAACACCCGAGGAGACTGCAAAGCTCTGGGAAGTCCCAAATCAATCTCTTGGGCTACTCATGTAGTTGCTCAGCAAAAAGGGACAACACATCTCACTTTTCCCCCTCCCATAGCAACCTTCAGCTGCTCGATGGGTTATTTTCTGCTGTAATCCCCTTGCTGACACCCAGACTAGAGCAGAGGAGCTTTATACATATGAAAGTATGGTCACTGCTGGGACTGGGCTTGGAGAAGGTCCCAAATCTGGGACATGGCTGCAGCGGCTGCCAAAGGCTGCTCCACATTTCATGGGGCACTAATTCTACACGTCTGGATGGACACAGCCTGCTGTCTTTAGCTGCCCTCTTCCTTTTCCACCGCGGAGTAGCCCTGCCATCTCAAACTCCCAAGAAAAACGTTGTAAGTCGCAATGCCTGAGAGGAAAAGAAAGCATGGGATGGTGGTGAAGTCTCCAGTCTTGGGACTTTCTTGCCCGAGCCTAGCTCAGTAGGTGTCAAGTGGGGAAGAGGGGGAGCATGCTAAAGCTTTGTTTACCCATCAGCTCTCCAGAATCTCAGTAATCAGCTTTTGAATTCGATAGCAACTGCATGCCTGTGCCTCGCGTCCAGCCAAAACAACTTTGACAGTGAAACCCTGTCATATTCTTTTTTAAAGGTCACCACAAGCGAGCTAGGCTCCTTCTATCAACTTATCAGTTCTTTACTTCAACCAGCTTAAAGTCAAACTTCCCATGGTGAATTACAGTTTAACAGCATGTTATTCTGTGATAAGCGCAATCCGTGGGACCTGAGACACTCTCTGCTCCAGAAATCACTGATAGCAGCACACCTCTTTGGTGAGGCACGAAGTTATCTGCCATCATCATAACGAACCTTCTCCTCCATCTAGACGCTGGGCACATAAGCAACTGCTGGGGCAAACAAGATCTCCTGGGCAGGATTTCTAGCTTGGGATGAAAAATTAGTTAATTCTTTGCTGCTTTTAGGCAGACGTACCTCTGTGTTCTCCAGAGCGTATCTTGTTATCTCAGTACTGATGATGCTCTGATTTGTCTGTCTGTACCCCACTCCATGTCCTTCAAGTTCATGATCAACATATGTCACCTATGGGTCATCTCTGCTGTCCCACAGTCAATTCAGTCAAACCCTGACAGAGTTAAACTTTCCTGGAAGTTGTTCTTCCAAGCTCCTGATTTCAGTGGCTGCAGACATTGCCAAACTGGAACAGTTCAACTTGAAATTCTTGGCATCGTGGGTATCCATCCCAGGCTGTGTGGTCTTGGAGAGCTTTAGCTGATATATGGCAGATATCTCTGATTAGAGAGCATTCTTCTTGTTAAAAATAAGATGATAACAACAGTGATCCTTCCCACATGGCGTGGGTAGGGTTCCCCAGTACGCTTTTTCTGGGAAGTAGGAAACTGTGTTGCACCAGTACCAAGGGTGAAAATGCTTTGAAAACACGTAGGCTGTGCTTTCTTGCTGGCCCTTGGTGCAGTGGAAACAGCTGACTTCAGACAAAGCTGGATCTGCTACTCAGAAAGTGAACTCTTACCCTTCCCTCCCCATCCTGTCTCCAGGGCATCTCAGTGCCAGCCAGAAATGACAGAACAAATTTAAAAAAAAAAAAAAAAAAAAAAGCCTCAGAAGTACATTGGTCATGTAAGCAAGATGATGACTTGCACCCAACTCAGAAAAGGGGCTGACCCATCACTCCTAAATTTGAGTCCACACCACCAGCACCCTCACAGGAGGGTGGGGGTTGGCAAAGCAACTCCTGATACCTTTTGTGCTCGATGGACCACATCACGCTAGATTTGAATTCAGAGCAAGAAATTCTTGCCTCCTGCTCTTGCATGGGGCTGGCTGGGAGTGCAGGAAGCCCACCCTGGCAGTGGTGCCCCCCTCTATTTCTCTGAAACTGTCTCACCAACGCTCACAAGATTGCAAATTGTCCATACAAAGACTGTCATGCAGGGTCACTGGCTAATTCTCTGTTAAAGAGTTGCAGATTTCCATCTTGCTGGTGTAAGCACAGAACAACAGTGCTACTCTGATCACTCCAAATTTTGTGAATGCCACAGAGGTAGAATTCATCCCTTCACTCATTTCGCTGGACCTCCCCTGATCTACACTCAGTCCATAACATGCACAGGCTGTTGGAGGTATCATTTGGCTTCTTCCATACCACACATCTCATTATCCTTCACTTTTTTACAGATGGCTGCTCGTGGTCCGACATTACCCAGCCACATGCAATGCTGCACCAGAAGTTAATAATTGACCATCACCACAGGGAACATTACAGCTCCTGTCAAAGGAGTCATCTGTTCTTAAAGCTTTTGCTACCAAAATACGGTACGAGAGTGGTTGACAGAAAGCTGGAGTGCTTCCCCGGCCCCTTCACACGGTTGCAGTGCGCTTCGTCTCCTGCTGTTAGGAAGCATCTCTGGGGCCAAAGGGCTGTTCATGCTCTAGGACCATTTATTCCATAACTTTGCTGTAGACACAGAGCCATGGGGCTTTAGATGCTCCATCAGCAGGAGGGTGTTGAGCCACCAGGAAGCAGAACCTGTGTAGACCTGACAACTGTGATATTTTAAAAAAAAAAAAAAAAAAAAGTCTCAGTTCCCTAAAGCTCCAGCTCCCCTGCCCTGATCCTAAATCCTTGTCGCACGACCAGTGCCCACTCAGCAAGGACCTTATGTGTCCCATCCTCCACATCACAGGCTTGGCTTAACCACGATCCAGCTCTTCGCAGAAGAATTAACAGCCTGAACAGCCCCCGTACTTCAGAGCCAGAAATAATAGAGCGCATCTAATCCTAGGACCTATTCCAAGCTCCCTTTGTCACTTCTCTGCTGGGAAACCTCAGGGAAGTCAGACTTTTCCTCTTGTCCCTTCAGCACCTACTCTGACACAGACAAGCCTTGGTTGAGGTTTTGGGGCTCTTCTGTAGGTGAATGGTGAGTCCCAGGCCTGTCAAAAATGCTGATGAACTTAGTGTGACCCCCAGGGAATTAATCATATAGAGATTTACTCAGCAGTGGGGCAGATATTGCAACCAGCTGCCCTCGGCTCAAAACTGGCATCTCCTCTACAAGGTCCCTTTTGTCCTCCTGAATGTCTCTGAATGCCCCATGTGTCCCTTTGACACCCTGGCAAGGCTGGAGAAGCAAGCGTGTCCCTTCCCACCTCCTGATCATCCTTCCTAACATCTCACTTATTTATCATTGTTCATATTCCTCTCCAATTAATTCCTATCCCTCTCTTGGTTTCACTTTTTAATTCCCTTCTTCCTTTGTAATAACTTACAGTCTTACTAATTGATCAAGGAACTCAGGGATTTTTTTTTAATAATTTATTTTATTACTGCTCTTCATTTCCTATTCTCTTGCTGTACTGTCTCTCTGATGTAACGCAGGATTTTCTCATTTCCAATCCCCTGCTTGCAGACTTCCTAAGTCTGAGAAGGAAAATTAAAATAATAATAATAATAACAGTAATAATAATAATAACCAAAAGAGTGGATAAAGATGAAATTGTAGCAGCCTGAAGGCAGAGGAGTGGTCATTAATGCTAGCTAGCACTGAGAGCTGATGTCATGCCATGGACTGATCCAGAGGTTCATAAACATGAACATGTTCCATTGGACTCTGGAAGAGTCTTTACTAAAGCCTCCAAATTTTAGGCACCCAAGCTCTTCCACATAGACAAGTCCCCTAAGACCTGATGGGAGAAGTTTGGGCCAGCGTCCAAGCATCTGCTCCAAGACATGGAAACCAGGGTCTTGGCCCATGAGCTTGCTATTGGGGTTCACATAGTAGAGGGGAACTGGTGACCCCCAACCACCCAGTCTTCTTCCAGTGCATCATCTTAGAATCACAGGATGGTTTGCGCTGGAAGGGACCGTTAAAGCCCATCCAGTCCAACCTCCCTGCAAGGAGCAGGGACATCTCCAACCAGATCAGGTTGCTCAGAGCCCCGGCCAATCTGGCCTGGAATGTTTCCAGGGATGGGGCATCCACCGCCTCTCCGGGCAACCTGGGCCACTGTTCCACCACCTTCAGTGTAAAAGTTTTAAACGTCTGCACTGATCTGCAAGTCAAGGGAAAACCTTGCCATCAGCCTACAAATGGAGTGAGACCCAGAGCCAGGAGGCTTCTCACATCCGACCAACAACCCAGAACACATTTCTCCACAGCTCCTTCCAGATGCAGCGCCTTTAAATCCCTTTCTGCAGTTGTGTTTGTGCCTTGTTGGACATCCTTTTCCCTGCTTCTTCCTGCAAGAGCTCCTAACAGGGTTAATACCTGGGTGGAAAGGAGCCTGGGAACATTTCTGCGGATATCGCAGGTACCTCTATTTTTTACGGCTTCTATTATTACATCCATTATTCTGCTCAAATGTGGTTATTGGCTCATTAGTATTTAAATCAGCTGATAATACGTGGAGAGATATTCCTTCTGACACAAGCTTTACAGCCGGTCTCGGCAGTGTGGAGGTTATAATGGTGCCAGTGGACGCCGTTTATGTCAAACAAGCTTTGATTTTTTAGCCTGCAGTAGTGATAGAGCAGGGCCGTGCAATTTCGGTAAGATTAGCATTTCGCCATCCACAAAGGGAGGATTACGGAGCTTATTGTGCACCACGAAAATGAGTTGTGAGGGAGAAACACCCGGCGGTTTGCTTTCTTTATGGACAATACAGCCCCGTGGCAGTGTCGAGGGAGGAGCGGAGGGGATGTGTTTTAAGCAGCTTTGATGGCTGCAGCGTCCTGGCCGCTGCCATTTGTAGGCTGGATAATGAGCCAAATCTCACCATTCGCACGGGAAAAGGGAGGAAGAGGCAGAATGAGGAGAGGAGAGCAGAAAGTGGAGAGGCAGGGATCTTTAGTGAGCTGGGGCAGACAGAGAGGCTGGTTGTCCTCTCCCTCCCCAAACACGTACCCTCTAGGCACTTGCTTTGTCCCTTTGCAAGGAGAAAATAAAATAGCACAATTACTGACTTCCATTGTCCACGAGATGTCTGGCTCTGTGTAAATCTTATCAGATACATGATTTAGAGTGAAGATCCTTCTGGGGAAGATGGGGACTCTGTAGGCTTCGTCTGGGGGGACTTCTCTTGTTGAGTGCCACAACTCCAAATCCCCTATTCATGGTGCATCATGGGGGTTCAGTATTGCTCCCTATCTACCCTTTCCCAAGCAGACAAAGGACTTGGGAGTTTACCTGGTATCCAGCTGGACATTCGACCCAGGAGCCCCAAATGTCCTGGGACTGGAAGAGGCAAAAATGTTGGAAGTCACCCCAGAACTGCAGATCCCCATGGGTCCTCACTGAGAGAAAGACCTCGAAGAGCACAAGCTCTCCTGTGCCCTCTGACACGCAGGAGGGTTGTTCCCACATGTTGGAACAGCCACTGGGACTAATTGGACATAGGACTCCTTGGGTTAGGAATTGAGAACTACCTGCAGCAGCGCTGCTGAGGCCTCTCAGATGATGAACCACATGTGCGTAGGAGTGGTTCCTCTTAATTTTTCCGTTGCAAGTTGGAGAGAAGCAGTGAGCAACAGTGCTAAACAGACCCCAAATTTCACCTAGCTGCTACCCAAAATTTCCTCTCCTGCACTAGGGAGGAGGAGCATCTCTTCCTACACCACGCACAGGGCTGAGGGTGAAAACCCAACACCAGCCCTGTGCTGGAGGAAGGTTTCCTCTCTCACCAGAGTCATTCCCCGCAGGGTGTGTATTTGTGGAGGAGCAAGCCACGTCCCAGCCTTTAGCTGTAAGCGCGTTAACGGGCTCCTTGGAAGGAGCACAGAGGTTCTCAGATTCCTCCTTTCTCCCAGCTGGGGAAAAGAGATGCACGTGTGTGTAGGGCTAATGGGGGAAAACTGCTCTGTTTTTTCTCCAGTGGTCTGGCTCCATGAAGGAAAAAGAAAACCAGCAACAAGAAAATATTAGGAAAAAAAAATAGGAAAAAAAAAAAGTTCCAAAAAACCAACCTCAAACCCTCTGTGTAATTCTTCATTTCAAAGCATAAGCCCATTGTTTTCATGCGCAGCTGTCACTGTGATAACACCACTTCATTTCACCTATCCCAGGACAGGGAAAAGCAGCAGTCTGGATGAGCTATCTCCTCCCAGAAAAAAAAAAAAAAAACACTAATAAAATTAATGCTAAGGAAAGAGGACTATTCTGTTGCTGCCGTCAGAGCCTGGAGGCATCGTGCATTTCCAGACCTTGACAGCAGAGAGCTGTGCTGCTGTGGTCACACAGCCACTTGCACGTCTTCGTTTTACTCATGCAGGGAAAGCAATTGTCACAACTAATTACAGCAGTGGTCTCCAGCCATTGAAAGCACTTCTGGGAAGATCTTCCACACCAGGAAGGATGACCAGGTGTCTGGGCATCTGCTTAAGGATTCGGGAGACGGATGTTCGTGTCCCAGCCAGTCTGCAGCTCTCTTGGGCGACCTTGGCCAAGCCAAGTTCAGACTGCCAATGCTGCTGAGCCATTGACAATCCGGTCTGTGGCCCCTCAGCATCTTACTCCCCTGTTTGTGAAACAGAGGGAGTCATCATCTGGTCTCCCAGGGCAGAAGATTGCCCATTTTCTGCCAAGAAAATTTCCCACCCGTCCTCTACCTCTCTGACAGTTTGATGGCCCTGCCCAAGGGGCATAAAGGCCAGTGGGGCCCATGGTGGGAAAAGTAAGAAGGATGGTACCAACCTTGCACATTCAGCAGCTGTATTTCCTGAGGCTGGACGGCAGCTAGCAGTCAAAATTAACACTGCACGAATGCCTGCAGTAAGGGTTTTTCACAATGACAGGATAGGAAAGGAGAAAAGTTAGCTGAAGAGCACAGCCTCATGTAGGGGTGAGGGCAAAGGGCGATTTTCACCTCTCTTCTTAGTCAGGGTTTGGGAATATCTGTGTTTAAACGCCTGCTCTGACACAGGACTACTTAATTAGCTTGGACCAGAGTCTTACAGATAGGTTGAGGTCTTGTAGCTTCTGTTCTGCGTCATGAGACCTATATGCTACTCCAGGGAGTGTGGAGTATTTATCCATCCATGTCACAGAGAAAGCTGGGAGCAGGTCTTGTGGAGACGTGTTTCCACCAAAAATAGACCCTATTCTCCTTTTCCACCATGGTCTGATGCCATGCTCTTTCTTCTGGGGCATTGCAAGGGGTAGGGCTGACCCTGGATCCACCAAGAGAAAGAAAATGGGGATCTTGCAGGACGAGCGATGTGAGAAGATTTGGCTGGCTTCACTGCCGTTCTCTGCAAAGAGATGTCCCTCACCTTCTCACCATCACCAGACCAGTGCTGTAATGAGCATACGTCGTCCTCAGGATGCCACAAGACCCGCTGAACCCAAGCAGAGGCTGCAGGGCTGTTCTCATGGGAGCTGTGCTGTTCTGCTACGACAGGGAGGGGACAGAGACATCTCTGATGCTTTGGGTTGCATAGAAAAACACAGTAAGAAAGTTTCTCTATATTCCATTCTTCAGACTAATGCATGAGTCAATCTCCTCTTTTTTTCCATTTTAATCTAATTTTTTTTTCCCTTCTGAACTCAGCAGAACATGTTCCCCCCTTCGCTTCACTGCAGGATCTCAGCCCAACATTTCAAAGCTCTTTCATCTCTCTGGACAGAGCCTTAGCAAACAATATTGATGATCTAAGCTTCTCTCCAAAACGAAAGAGAAATAAGCTCCCTGGTGTTCTTGTGTACGGTGTGAAAGCGATCCCTGCAGAGAAGAGTTTGCAAATGAAAAGTGACAGGCACTTCCCACGATGGCATCGCTTCCCAAATCGCCTTCGGTGGCGAGGGCAGCAGCCTCCCCTTCTGCTTCCCTTACTTATTCTGCTAGGACAGATGTGGCCCAGCAATCTTCCCATCTCCAGGGCTGAAGGAGGCCAGCAGTATTTTGGGGTCTGAGACACAGTTTTGTGAACAGCAGATTTTCCACAGTAAAACCCAAGCCTGGCGATGCTCATCTGGCTGTCTCCTGCACAACGAGCGGGACCGCTCCCCTCCGGAAAGGGGGTCACTGCTGGATGATGTCCTCCATCACCCCTGTTCCTCCCATCTTAGAATCATAGAATCATAGAATGGTTTGGGTTGGAAGGGACCCTCAAGGGTCATCTAGTCCAACCTACCTGCAAGGAGCAGTGGTGGTTGGTCTTCTTCCCATAGGTCACTTTATTCAAACCATGTTGGGCATGGTGTGACAGACACATATCAAACATGGTAACGGCAATTTGGATGAGCAAAACCAATGGCTTAGAAGGCTCTTTCACATCTCACCATGAGGCTGAATACACATCTACCACCAAGCAGCAGAGGTTTTCCTTCTGCCACGGATGGAGGCATTCTGGGCACACAAAGGGTAGAGGCCACAGCCATGGACCATGGAGCAGCCCCTAAGGAGCCCCATAGGTGAATCACACTCTCCCTGAAGAGTGAAACATCACTGCATCAGTCAAAATGAAAAAAAAAAAAAATATGCCCAAAGCAAATCAGCAATCAGCTTTCAGGCTGGAAACCTATGCATTTTCATAAGAAAAGCTTCTGCTTCTCCTAATTCCTCATGAAGCTATTTGCAGCCTTTTCTATGCTGTGGGAAATAAGCTGTTCCATTTTAATTGGGAGAATTGCAGCAATAACTTGTTTAAATGCATTTTGGATCCACCCAGACTATGACCCAAAGAACAGAACAAAATTAAAAATGCAGCATTACCCCTGTCCCTCCCTTCGAATCAGAGAAAAAAAAAATAATTTCTGATGCACAGAGGTAGGATATTATTTTTTTCCTATCTCAAATGAAAGGTTTCAGTTTGTTGCTCTCCCTCCTTCATTTTACTTGTAGAATAATCACTGCATTTTGCTAAATTTTGAAATGTGGCAGCACTGGAAAATGAAAAATCAAAACATTCCATGTGACGTAATTATTAAAATAGAACTACTGCGACTGTTCTACAGCAGAATAATTTTAAAAAGTAACCCCCCCCAAAAAAAAATCCTCTAAGTCGCTTTTGACCAAATGACTAGAAAATTAGTTCACTGAGAGTTTCACTCAAGCCAAATCTGCATTTTCCAGTATAATAAACTATTTGACCAAACGTAATTCCATGTGCTGGAGTGGCCTCTCCACTACATATCAATACGAAGGCTTTAAGAAAGACCGTGCCCAGCTGGATGCACCCTTAATGGGTCAATTTGCCGCTCATTTTCCATTATCATATGGTTTGGGAGACAAGCTTCTTTGTATTAACTGGGACCCCTGGAGGGACAATGGGTTTCAGCTGGTTTTATTCCCCCCACCATCCCTGAACTTTGCCTCCCGTTGTTTCAGGAAATCTCTCCGAACTCACATTGCGTGCGCTTATGTTCTCGCAGAAGCGCGTGATGGAGAGGGTTGGTGCATCAGGTCTGAGGGTCTGCAACATCACTCCACCTCGCAACCAGACCCGTCCACAACCCACCATGCTGCAGCATCCAAGATCTTCCACGCAATCGACTCTTTCCTGTGAGGATGAAACTGCTGTGGCCGCAGAGATCTTTCCTATAAATGAGGCCAGGAAGCGCATCCAAGGCTTGATGGACCTGGGGACAGGAGGTGAGATGCAGGGAAGGAGGGTGGGGCAGAGCTGCAGAGTGGGGTAGGGGGCTTCCCCTTCACCTCCACCCAGAGCAGGCGGGGTGGGTGGGATGCAGTAAAGGAGCTCATTCGCCAACAAGCAGGAGCCTTTGATTGCCCACATTCCTACAGAAAGATAAAGTGGATAAAGTAATGGGTATTTACTCTTCTCTGCCTGTGTACACAACAGAATTGTGTTTCTTTTAATGGGAGCTCTATTCTAATTGCAGTCATTACCAAAGTGAGATTTTAAGCTCAACACCATCTTTCTATTACCTCTGTGTGTGATGTGCCACATTTCTGGTCTGCTCTCTTAAATATCCTCCTCTTTGACATGATCTGAGCCACGGTCTGGATTAACTCTCCCAAAATATTTTTTTGGCATTCCCTCTGAAGCCTCCCCAGAGCCACATGTGTTCACAAATCCGCAGGATCCAAAAGATCCTGGTGACGTTTCATTAACGGAGCTCGTCTACCCGTGGATCCAATTTTGTCTGCTCGTCAGCGCAGTCGGCGTGTCGTGTGAACAGCATATGCCACGGCAGATGGCACGGACTCAATTCCAGCAAACGGCTCTGGAGTGAAATCACTCATCTGTTCTCCCCTGTTTTGGATAGACCAGGGGTGCTGCTGGGAGAGCGGAGAGGGGAGAAGGAACAATGGTGGAAAATTAGACATGCTCTGGGTCAGTATCTCCATCGCCTGGACCCTGTGAAGGATCCACAGCCAAGCAGCCCCTGATTTCGCTCTGCAGCATCCAGCAACAATGCCTTTTCCCCCAGTCAGCACCACAGAGGAGGATCTTGAGGGCTCACGTAGGAGGTGGGAAGGTATTTAAACACCAGCACTGGACACAACAAGTCATTGTGGACATCTCAATGAGCTTTTGTGTTGCATCTTGTGACCTAGTGTGTTGTCTGCCTTACTTGCTAATCTCTGCTCCTGCCTGCCTGTGCTATGCTGTCTTCATGCTTCTTGGTGCTTGGGTTGTGCTTTCTCCTTACTCTGCCTGCATCAGCCTTCCTGCAGAATTAAAGACTCCTGTTTAAATTAAAGAGTCCAGCCTGAGAGCAGATGTTTCAAGAGACATTCCAGTTTCTCTCCCTCTTCTGCTAGCTGGCTGGGTACCTTGTGGGATAGCTTGGGCTCATCCTTGCTCCACACTAGAGCTTTAAACTCAAGAACAGTCCTGTCCAGAGCTCAAAAACCAGTCATGTGCCCTTGACTGTCTGGCTTTCTTAGTCAGCCAAAACAAACTCTGCTCTGTTGAGACCCCACCTGCAGCACTGCGTCCAGCTCTGGAGCCCCCAACATCAGAAGGACGTGGAGCTGTTGGAGAGGGTCCAGAGGAGGCCACGCAGATGCTGAGAGGGCTGGAGCAGCTCTGCTGTGAGGCCAGGCTGAGAGAGCTGGGGCTGTTCAGCCTGGAGAAGAGGAGGCTCCGGGGTGACCTTAGAGTGGCCTTCCAGTGCCTAAAGGGGGCTGCAGGAAAGATGGGGAGGGACTTTTGGAAAGGGCATATAGTGTCAGGACAAGGGGTAATGGCTTTAAACTGAAAGAGAGTAGACTTGGATTAGATAGAATGAAGAAATGCCTTCTGTGAGGGTGGTGAGGCACTGGCCCAGGTTGCTCAGAGAGGCGGTGGATGCCCCATCCCTGGAAACATTCAAAGCCAGGTTGGACCGGGCTTTGAGCAACCTGATCTGGTGGAAGGTGTTCTTGCCCAGGGCAGGGGGGTTGAAATGAAGTGATCTTTAAGGTCCTTTCCAACCCAAACCATTCTATAAATCTGTGATTATCAGTAAAATGAACTGGGACATTGAATTCTGTAAGTGTCCTCCTTGGGTGACTGTGTGTGGCTTGGTCAAACCACCTCCTTTGATCCAAAGTTGTTGTCTGGCATATGGAACAGGTATGTAACACCTCTTTGGTGTAGCCGTTGATGACCTGCCTCTGAGCACCTCAGAGCTTCCTCAGCCTCCATTTTTAGCAGTGTTTTTCTTCCAGTACTGAAGAGTTAGGCTGGTTTGGGCTGCGTACCTACATATCATCATGTCAGGCTTTCTGCTTTCCCAAGTGGATGGTCTTCATTTGGAATGTAGTTTCCCAAGCAAAATTTTCCCATCAATTTTGTCCATTCATCCATTTATTAAAGCGCTTGGTCACAGCTCCTGCCCAGCCCTCCCAGGTTTTCCTGCACGAGAGTCTGTGCCTGCTCCATCCCCAACAGGCACGTGCAGTGCCGCACGAAGCAGAAACTCATCCCTGCATCCCATTTTCCGCCATGGCTGGTGTGTCTTCGTGTCACTTAATGGGAGAGGTTGGCTCAATTCCTGAAAGCGTTATAGCTGCAATAGCCTGGCATCGGGACCTACCCCATCCTGCATATTCGTTGGGTCAATTGATTTGGGAGGGTTTCTGTCCTCCTGGTTTGAGTCTCTGTCTGTAGATCAGATCATTAACATTCTCTGCCGTCCTGGTCAAAGATTTGGATGGTGATCAGACAATAGTTTGACGCAGCCAATTTACAATGCAATTACGTTTTAATAAGTTGTGACCCTTGAGGCAGGACCTGCCACCTGTCAGCGGAGATCCAGCAGCTGACCTCATCTCACCCAGGGATGGATGTGCTGCAGCTGAGTAGGTGGCAGCGTAGTAAAACATAATCTACGGCAATTGTCCAGCTGGACCCTCGCTCTCTGACCTCAGCAAGTAGTGGCAACCAGATGCCTCAATTTCCCTTTTGCTATAATTGAGGTCTTATTTCTGGCCTCATGAAGATGCTGTAGAGCCTTGTAAAGTCCTTTGGCTCCCCTCCCACCAGCCCGGCAAGGAAGTAAGACCCTTTGGGGGAAAGGGAAAGTCAGCAAAAGCAAAATGTTATGTGCCCTCATCTCCCCCCACACTAAGCTGGGCTGAGAGCAGCTCCAAACGAGCTTCGCCCAGCTCTGACTGCCACTGAAAGACTGCCACTGGCTGTGACTATGTGAAAAAAAATAAATAAATCATCCATAATCCCCGATGACAAATTCCGGAGAGGGTCAAATTCCTTTACGAGAATGAAACGAGTGGTTTTATGATCACACTGCCTTATTATACCCAGCTCCCTGTAGTGTCGTATGCATCCTAAGAACCAATTTGCTATGTATCTCCCTCTCTCTGCAGCAGCATTAGGAACAAAACAACTTCTAAATATGCTTGCACAGACGTAGCTGTTGTTTTTTTCAGTAAACATTTGCCTAGTGGCATTCAGGGACCCAATTCTTGCAGAAGGGCCAAAGCATCCGAGCATCACTGAGGAGCTAAGTGGGTTTTTGTGGTCCTTTCCTGGGAATAAAGGCTGAACGGCTCATTTTCTTTGTGATAGAAAAGAGTACAGGGTCTCCCGAGTACAGTGGCTACAGCAAGGATTACATGAGGCTTTTGGCTTTTGCGTTACTTTTCTCAAGTGACTCCCATCAGCGGAAGTGAAGAGTCTCTGGCTTGAAGGGAGAGAGCCAATTACTCCTGCAAGGGGATGATCACCTGGAGAGAACCCTCCCGTGCCTTTTTCCTAGAATGTTTTTTATTTTTCATTTGGGGAGTGTTTTTTTTTTACTCAAACATGTATGGTACATTATCTATTCCTTGAGACAGAGGCGTTAATATCACCTGGAAGAATAACAGCGGGACTCTAGGTACTGTACGTGGTCAAACTCTGGAACAGCCTTTCTAGAGAGGTGGTCAACGCCCCAAGCCTGTCAGCATTTAAGAGGCATTTGGACAACGCCCTTGACAACATGCTTTAACTTCTGGTCAGCCCTGAAGTGGTCAAGCAGTCAGTCAGTCCCCTCCAACTGAATATAATCTTCTCTTCTCTTCTCTTCTCTTCTCTTCTCTTCTCTTCTCTTCTCTTCTCTTCTCTCCGAACCGAACCTCTCTTCTCCTCTCCTCTCCTCTCCTCTCCTCTCCTCTCCTCTCCTCTCCTCTCCTCTCCTCTCCTCTCCTCTCCGAACCTCTCCTCTCCTCTCCGAACCTCTCCAAACCTCTCCGAACCTCTCCAAACCTCTTCTTTCCGAACCTCTCCTCTCCAAACCTCTCCTCTCCGAACCTCTCCGAACCTCTCCAAACCAAACCTCTCCTCTCCTCTCTGAACCTCTCCTCTCCAAAACTCTTCTCTCCGAACCTCTCCGAACCGAACCTCTCCAAACCGAACCTCTTCGAACCGAACCTCTCCAAACCTCTCTGAACCTCTCCTCTCCAAACCTCTCCTCTCCAAACCTCTCCTCTCCGAACCTCTCTGAACCTCTCCTCTCCAAACCTCTCCTCTCCAAACCTCTCCGAACCTCTCCGAAACTCTCCTCTCCTCTCCTCTCTGAACCTCTCCTCTCTTTTTGATCCCCCTGTGGTTGCGGGATGTTGGGCTGCAATGACAGCGGCAGCCTCTGCACTCACTATTGGATGCTTCAATGTCTTTACAGGTCTCTGCAGCATCCAGACACCCTCGTGATAGCCAGATCCATGTTGTTTAAGAAGAAGATGGGTGTGGAATGATGCTTTTTTTGCACAAAAGCTTTCTTTTTAGGGACTTTCTGAGCCAGATCATATTTACTGTGCTGCTTTTCATTGCTCTTATGCGTTATTCTTGCCTGGATGTCTTCAGCCCATGGGAAGCAGCAGTGCTGGGCTGTTTAGAGGCTGGAAACTGCTGTGTCAGAATATCTTTGATGTAATCCCTGACTAGGGATGCGTAGAGGGTTGTTACAACGGGCTCCAGGGGACTAAGTGGTGGAAGGTAACGAGGAGTTTTTTCCTTTCCGGGCTCTTAAGGAGAGGATAGGTCAGCTGGAGTCAAACACGCTTGTCCCAGAGCACTTCAATTGAGTGAATTCAGTTCATCTGTGAACCAGCCACAACGTCAATGCTGAGAAACGATGGGAGCACCAGCAAAAGCAAGAGCCAAGTGGAAGAGCACCAAAGTGCCTTTCATCCCGGTGACCTTTATTTCCATCATGCAGCCCCACACTTGGAGCTTGCCAGCTGATTTTCCTTGAAATGGGGATGAAAAAATGTATGGGGAAAGAGGATTCTTCCTCAGATCTCCTTTGCCAGGGTGAACTTCAAATAGTAAACTCTGAGCTCTTAAACCAGCCCAGAAGGATACATTTCACTTGCCTTTTGTATTCCCTGCCTTTGGCTTTATTTATTTGTTTTATCTCCCCTTTTCCTTTCTTGTAGTGCTCTCAGTCTCCTCTTCTTTCCTTTTCACCCTTCTTTTCTAATTCATGCTTTCAAAGTCATCCTTGGCAGAAAGGAGGGGAAGAGGGGAGACAACCCTGTGGAAATTTCCCTCTTCTTTATTTTCAAGCTTGTTCAGAAAAGAAGCAGGGGTGAGGGAGAGAGAAAAAACACACGGTGTTAAAAACCCTGGAAATATGCTCCTGCTGCTTTCCTGAACGTCAAGGGAGCGTTATCTGGCCTTGCACGCAAGGAAGGAGAACTTGCGCCTTGTGAAGTGTAATAAGGAACACGGAGCCTAATGGAAAAATCATTTGCTTGTGGCATTTAATTAAATATGTAAATTTATGAACGGCCCTGAAATCATCAAATTAAAAGGCAGCGCTATCATGAATTTTGATTCGATTTCCTCCACGGGCTTTCCCGCCGTCCTTCCCCACTCCCTTTCCCTTTAATCAAAGAGGTGGCAAGCGGGGACGGCTGCGTGGCTGCCAGGCCTGTGCTCAGGGTTTCCCCAGGGATGACAGCGGCACAAGGTGTTGTCATTCCCTGCACATCAGCCACCGGTCCAAGGGGATGGCAGAGGAGTGCGTGCTTTTCTGCTGCAGCAGGTCCAGTGCACAGAGCACGGGTTCTCACCGGCTGGTCCTGGACTTTGGTGGGGTGGTGTCACATCCCGGGAGATCTGATACAGCAACCGGTCTCTTACAATTTCAGTGTCCGCAAACCCGCCCATCCACAAACCCATCCTGTATCTGGTGGTCTGGCAGTGCCTCTTGTTCTCTGCTATTCCTGGCAGACAGCACAGTCACATCACCTCTTACCTGATGCACGACCCCCAGCACAGCCATGGAGAAGAAAACACTCCAGTGAGGAGGTTTCCATCCTTTGCTGTGCTCCAAAATCTAGCTTGAACTTGCACCCTGGCACACAATTCACATCATTAAGTGCCACCATGGCATCAGGACTTCTGACGCGATGAAACCACAGCTTCAACCTTTTCCTACAGACTCAGAGATGTGGGACACTGGGACTTGTGCTACAGCATGCATTTCTCTAGAGGTCCATCATTGTTCAGCATGAATCGCTGGCAACCCTCCAAAAAGCCACCATCCATCTTCAGAGCCAGGATGCCCAGGGAGGCAACTTTGTCAGGCCTGGGCTACTAAATTGATCCTGTTGACTTGCACGCAGAATCCGGAGCTGCCTCCACTTTCCCATGCCCAGCTCAGCTTTTGGGTCTGACGGGTCTAGGGTTTAGGGTGAACAGTTCCTGCTGATCCGTTAACTCTTGTGAAGCACCAGTTGGTGTAGGGCATCCAAGACTCTTTCAGCCCAAACTTCGTGACAACCTGTGTTTATTTCTGACCTGTTACCTGCCAAGCAGCTGCATCTTCAGCAGGGCCTGTTGTGATAGGACGAGAGGTAGAGGTTTTAAAACAGAAGGAGGTGGATTCAGACTGGATATAAGGAAAAAAAATTTACACTGAGAGTGGTGGAACAGTGGCCCAGGTTGCCCAGAGAGGTGGTGGGTGCCCCATCCCTGGAAACATTCCAGGCCAGGTTGGCCCGGGCTCTGAGCAACCTGATCTGGTTGGAGATGTCCCTGCTCCTTGCAGGGGGATTGGACTGGGTGGGCTTTGAAGGTCCCTTCCCACCCAAACCATTCTATGATTCTAATAGTTGTTCAGGTAACGGAGCAGAATTGCTTTTCCCCAGCTCACCGTGGTCATCAGCCTGCTTCGTAGGGTCCATCCAGGCAGGAGTGCAGAATTGAACTGGCTTCTGTGGGAAACATCAGCCAAAACCAGAGAGGGTAGAGAGCAGCAAGGAAGGTTTGTAGCATTACAGGGACAGCCAAAAATGAGTATTGAGCTCCAGAGGACAGAATAGCATAGAAAAGGGAAAAATAAGGTAAAAGAAGGTGGCCTGTGTGGTGAAAAGGCTGTGTGTTGATGTTTGTACAAGTCTGCAGTAAGGTTGAAGCTCTCTCCATGATGCCATGGCTTTCTCCATCACAGCAAA
The DNA here is from genome assembly GCF_036417535.1 of Chlamydotis macqueenii. Lineage (NCBI taxonomy): Eukaryota > Metazoa > Chordata > Aves > Otidiformes > Otididae > Chlamydotis > Chlamydotis macqueenii. Next base: position 82,585,548 of record NC_141559.1, read on the forward strand.
CCTTCCAGAGGGAACAGAGGTCTGACACTTTCTGTGATTTTTTACTGAATGCCAGCTCTCAGCTGGGGTGGCAGATGTTCCTGTCAGGTGGCGTCATTCCCCCAGCACCCTTCTGTCACCACAGCAGTGCTGCCTCTGCACGCAGATTGTGAGCTAGCAATGAGGAACATCCCGAGATCTGAGCAAGTTTCTTCTAAAAGACTCTAGTATTCCACTAGAATACCTTGCCTTTTCACCAAATGATTGCAAGACACCTCCGCATCAGCATTTCCACCAGCTCCAGGCTTTCCCCAGTTGCAACAACAAACCCACATCAGAGGGTCACTTCAAGGGGGCCACCTCCGGTTTCCCCTGTTTGTCTGTTTCTTAGGAAAAGTTAGGCATCTTTTCCCAGCTCCCCCGGCTGCTTTAGATCTGGGGTGAACAGGTCTTGAGGTGCAAAATCCATCTCTATTTGGCACCAACAGCTGAGACGTTACGCGCGCACAACCCCCGGAGTAAGTGATGCGCCGGGCTTTCCACTTAGAGCTCCTTGCGAGCTGATGGCTGACCCCCCGGGTACGCCACGGATTAACCATTTGGTTTATTTATACGTCTGCCTGAAGCGTCGAGAAAAAATCTGTCGCGTGTCGTGCGGGGACACGTTTATCCTGCCGAGACGCTGCGCTGATGTGCTTGGAAAGCAGCAAGCGGTGAAGGGGTGTCCTTTCTCTCAGCCTGCTTTTATCGCTGGCTCTCTGAGGACGAGCAGGGACAGCTCCAGCTGTGCAAATGAAATTCAAGAGACTTAATAACATTTTAATGCATGCTCTTAGCATCGAGGGTTGGGTTTTTTTCCCTCCCCCCCCCCGCCCCCCCGCCTCTTCTTGCTTCCCCTTTGATGGTTATAAGTGGAGGGGATGTCATTTGCTTGTACAGCTGCAAGGCCATGTCTTTGGAGAAGGCAGGGAAGCTGAGGGACATTAATTTATAGGGAACTTGAAAGAAGGCATAAAACAGTAATATGCAGGTGTGCTGATTTCCTAGAGAGCCCTAATCAGCTAATAATCTGATCTGTCAGCCCATCTCAGCGGTGATGAAAGCTTTCACGGCTTCCAGGATGAAACCGCACTGCCCGTTATCCCAGCCCCAACACCAATCTGTTTGGGTTTTTGCTGGAGAAGACAAACCTGGTCATGAGTCTCAGCCCAGCAGCTACCAGTGGGGAAATGTCCACCCAAGGCCTTTACCTTCACATGGTCTTGGTCTCCAGGAGAGGTGAAGGACTCCTGAGGTTACAAGAGATGGTTGTGAAGCAGAGCTTGCCATTCAAGGCAAGGTTGGACGGGGCTGTGAGCAACCTCATCTAGTCAGGAATGTCCCTGCTTCTTGCTGGGGGTTGGACTGGATGGCCTTTAAAGGTCCTTTCCAACCCAAACCTTTCTGTGATTCTATGATTCTATGATCCTATTCCTTTGTCTACAGGACAGCCAACGTCCACCACCCAAATATTCCCAGGAGCTGCAATGCTCCTGAATATGTGGTCACGACTGAAAAGCCCAGACTGTGAGGTTCAAAGTTCCTGCAGGCAGTGCCTTCCTGTGGTGGCTGATGGTCTTTACTGTTGCCCTGTCCCATAGAAGTACTTTTGGGGACTCCAAAGATGTGCACTATGCTCTTGATGGAACATCGCCGTTGAGGATGCACAGTTTTTGCCATCTTCCTGTTGGTGAGCACAGAATCACGGAAGGGCTGAATTCACCAGTGACATATCCACAGGCATTCATGCTACATCAGCTTCGTTATCACCTTTTGGATATCAGGGTGACAGTGCTCAGTGCTAGCTGTTCTTGTTAGGATGGAGCATGAGTTCTTTAGTCTGCAAGCCAAGGCACAGCACTACCTGGTCATCTTGTTTACTGTGTTTTTTTCCCCAGTTTTTCTGATGCAGGGGGACCATAGGAGTGGTCCACACCCTGGATGTGAGCCTCACTGCCCTTGGCATCCCTCAGCCTGTCTTTGAACTGGCTGAGGACAGCAAACCATAGCCAGGAGAGCTGTCAGCTCTCCAGAGACCTCTGATCATGAAAGAAGCAAAGTTTTATGGACAAATTTAATTTGTCCCGGGCCCTTCCAAGTGAACTAAATTGAGTATCTCTGCAGGTCTGCATCTAGACCATCAGGCTGGAAACGCTTTCTCTATCATTTAGATAGCATTGACCTCCATGAGAGCACACATTTTTCCCTGCATGGGGTTCTCGGAGAGTACATGTTACGCATGATTATGTCCCCTCCTCCAAATAGAACGTCTTCACTCAGTCAGACCCTTCTTCTCTCCCCTGCACAGTTCATTTTCTTTCCAGAGCTCTTGCTGGTTCTGTTTGCTTGAAGAATTACCAGACGGTGCCATCAGGGGAAAACGACACTGCTCACATCCCACGAGGTCAGTGCAGAAGCGCTTTGAAAATGCGAACAGTCAGGACAGCTTGCCAGGAGGGGCCTTTGCTCGTCTTCACAGCCAGACCTCTGAATTTCTCTGAGTTCAGCCCAAAGGTTGGCTCACAGCATTCCTGTTTCTTACCAGTTTGCTGCTGTTGCATTGCTTTTCTCACGTTGGGGGTCTGCTGCACCAAACGTGTGGGTCCGGCCCCAGAGCAGTTCTGTGGGATGTGTTGAAGCTGAGGAAACTTCAGAGTTTAACTAAAGCAAAGTGTGAACATGTAGGGCATCTTCACCTCTCTGCTTGGAGCAGTGTCTCCCATTAAAAAGCGCATCAGCTGCTCTATCAGCTGCTCTCAGGGGTGTGGAGCATGGGAAACAAGCACAGCTCAAGGAGTTTCTATCCATGACCCCAGGAGATGTCGGAAGCGGCAATGCGTGGAGCAGAGCAGCTCTGTCCCAGCGGACGCTCACTTTGGTACCTACAGCAGAGATGCTAGAGTCAGGGAGGTAGGGAGCAGGAGGAGATGAGGAGGCAGTGATGAAGGGTAGGGTCTGGGAGGCACCAAGACACCTCAAGGGGATGGGATGAAGACTATTTGGAGAAGTGTCCACTGGTGGCCACAGCTGCAGAGGTGCACAGAGGGTATGGGCTGAGGAGAAGGATGGGTGGTGGGACTGAAGAAACCACTGGTGCATTGTAATCCCCCTGAAAACGTCCTTTGCCAGGCCCTTAATACAGCTCCCTTCATCCTTTGGAAGGATTTTATGTGAAAACAGCTAAGCTGTACCAAATCTTTCCCTCTTTCTGCTTTCTTCCAGTGCCGTCAGGGCTGGCTTGGAGCTCCGGACTCTTCCCAAAATGAGAACAAGTGTGACGCTGTGTGCTGAGCTGCTGACAACCAGTCCTTTCTTCCTCCTGGACTGGCTTTCCCTTGGCTTTCTGAAGCTGAGCTTAACGGCTACAAAATGTTATAGATGCTCCCCTAAGGTTTTGGGAAACAAAGCCCCAAGTATCCTCTGGGAATTAGGGCACTAAATGTTAAAAATCTAAAGTTTCCTAATTGCTGGGGGTGTCTGCTGCCACACTTATCCACTCTGCTTCTAAATCCATTTCTGAAGCTACCCAGCTCAAGGAGGTCTCCTAATTTTGGAACCTGAGCTACACTAGGATGCAAAATAAAAAAAAAAAAATAAATTAAAAATCACTTCCCCCCGCCTTTCTCTCTCTCCAAAAAAAAAAGGCTTTCACCGCTTCCAGCAAAGAGAAGGTGGCAGAGGGTTTCTAATTCTGAAGCTGTCAGCTCATTTGCTTTTGTGGCAGCTGGAGCAAGCCGAAGTGACGAGGATCTGGAAATCGGTGTGTCTGAAAGCTGTGCCTGAGCCAGCAGTTTTTGTCCGGCTAATAATATTTATAATTGTTTGTCTTTTATTAGAGGGAGGGAGAAAAAAATCAGAAGGTTGAAAATCTTGCCTGAAGATTTTAACTCTGTCGAGCACCAGGCAATCTTCCATCATGTTGGTTGCTGGGGTTTTTTTTCTGTGGCGAACATCACAGATTTTGCTGTGTCTTTCTCGAGTGGAGCTGTCTGGTGACATCAGTGTTTATCTTTCATTAGGGCACACAGGCGCCAGCTTGCTTTTGCAATGGCTGTTGTTACTCTTGTTGATGCTCAGAGAGGACGGTGTTAAAGCAGTATTTTGGAAAGGAGAAACCCCACCTCCCAGTACCTTTCATCAGTCCCTGGGGCCATCAGACCTGGTGACCCCCACTTTGGCCATGGTCCTGAACACCTGGTGAGCGGAGCCCCACAGATCCAATGGCTGGGGAGGCCAAGGCTCTATCTCAGCGCAAACTTTGTAGAGCTTGGATTGTGGACAGAAATCTTGAGATCCTCTCAAGAATCCAGATCTCCTCATGTAGACCCCATTCTTCCACCCATGAAATGGAGATGAACTCAAAGCACACTGGAAAAGCCCAATCGTTAGTCCTCCTACCCACACCTCCCTGTAAAACCTGCCCACTGCAGCCCAGTTCACCCTTTCCTTTGACTGGTGACGCCTGGATTCCCAGCACAGGGGGAGGTCACCAAAGGCCTGGAGGTCTCAGGGAACGCAATGCCCAGACTACAGCCAGTAGTCCCATAGCCCAGTTGAGGCCAGGCTGGTGGCTGTCTCTCTGGGCAGGATGTTCAGCAGCTTGACTGACTGGTCAGCAAGACCTAGAGGACAGATAGGTCAGGGACGGAATGCCAACTGGTAGCAGCTCCATGTCCTTGTAGCTCGTCCCTAAAGGTCAGCAAACCAAAGCCCAACCTCTCCTGTGAATGAGAAAAGGAAAAAAAAACCTGACCTTTCAGAGTAAATCAAGTTTCTAAGACATCAGCGGGACAGGTTTTTTCTCTCTTTTTGTTAAGTTTGCACTTTTTACTTTTCTTGCAGAAGTGTGGAAGCACCGAGCCTGAGCCCCCGGTCACCGTCCCCAGAACTGCAGCGCATTGTCACACAGGGGAACAGGGCCAGCGCTGCCCGAGGTGGGTCAGGGAGGAACGGGAATCAAAGGGAGCCACACCGACAGGAGCCTGGCAGGCATGGAAAGCCTCCCTTTTAAGAGTATATTTAGGACTTCAAGGATACCTGGTGTGCTGGTCTCCTTAGCAACAAAGCATCCTTTGCCCCCAAAGCGGACAAAGCCAAGGGCTCACCCCACATGCCATCCCACATGCTACACACAAGGTGGAAGGGTGACCTTGTCCCTGCCAGACTTGTGACAGCCACCAAGGTGCCTTCCCTCCCCAGACCCCAAACTGCAATTGATGCTGAAAAAACAGAATGGCTGCAGTGAGGTAATAGGGATGGCCAAAAATTTTGTTGAGCCAAACCAGTGCAAAGGGATGCTGCGAGCCCCCATCCAAAGTGAGAGGATCTTCACTCCCTATTCCAGTTGGTGGACATCAGCTTTGCAAACGTCCTCCTCCCTTCTGCTTGGCTGGCGGGTGGCTGCACTCAGGACAACACAGCACCGTGTGAAGCTCACCTCCAGCCCATCTCAGGTCTGCTGCAGGCAAGGAGATCACTGGGCTTGCTAGGCCACGTGACAGGCTTCACTTGGGCAAGCCCAAAGTCTCCAGAGCCGACCTGGCCTTAGCTGGCCACCAGCAGGCTCAGTGGTTGACTCTTTGCAGCTGGTGGACCCCTTTTTTTCTGCGATTTTGGGGATGCTAATATTGTCGCTCGCCCCAGACGCCACTTTTCTTTTGCATTGAGAGACAAAGGGTTTTCTTCCCAGAAATTAAATCAAGCTGACAATTGTAGGATGCAGCCTGACCCAGATGATAAAGAAAAAAAGGTTTTCTCCCTGTCCAAGCCTGGCCTGAAACCCAACCCATCTGTGTCAGATAGATGCTGTCAGGCTGTGTGCAACACTGCCAGGACAGTCAGAGCACTATTGCTATCGTTGCAGGGTCATCAATGTCCCTCCTACCCACAGGTTTGCTCAGAATACTATGTCTGGTACCTCCAGCTAACTGGGAAATGAACCATCAGAGGGAAAAAATAGTCATTGAACTGGGGCATGCTGGCACCATGTAGATCCAGGCACCGCGGCTGTCCACAGGAATCAAATTAATTATGAATCCAAAAGCATCTCCCTCTTGAGACAGAGGAGAAATCCCCTGGCAGATGCAAAACCAACCGAAGGAGGCAACTCTTCGCTCGTTGCCCAGCTGAGCTGCAAAACTCCTTGACACAGGAGGCTGCGGATGCTATCACAGGGGTTCAGAGAGCGGCCAGAAGGAAACACGTCAAGAGCTATTAAATACAAAAAAGGCCATCTCTGCCTCTGGAGAGAAGGTTGAAGGTGGCTGCTAAGCATGACAGTCCTGGCTAATGCTTTCATAGCCAGGAGATGCAATGCCTCTGAACATAGCCCGTGTCCCATGCAGCAACCTAAAGGGTTGTTCTCTGCTTCTTTTAATCTTCCTCCTTATTCATCTGCTGGTCAGAGACACTTCTCCTGCTCAGAGACACCTTTGGTTGACCCTGGAGGCCTATTTGACTTTCTCAGGGCCCTCAGCATCAATGAAATGAAGGGTTGAATGCAGGAAAAGCTCTCAGATGGATCCAGGCTGACCACAAAGCTACCCAACACCTTGGTCACCAGAGCCCGGGAAGGGGTGGTTGTCCTCCACTGAATGGGACACCTTGCTGCTTTTTGTAAAGCCTACGCTTGCTCCGAATGCTGCCTCGAGATGAGAGGAGGGAGAGGAACGTGCAGCGTGACGCCTGGTTCTCTAAAGCAGGGCAAGCTTTGCCCTTGAGCTATGGCTGCGGACAGATGTGCAAACAGCTGGCACCGGGATGACGGGGGAGCTGGAGGAAGAGGAACAAGGTGGGATCCCCACCACCCAGCAGCAAATGAAGTCTGTTGTTCCAAGGGTTTGCCTCACCAGCTCAGAAACAGCTGCGGGTGTGGGGAGACGAGCGGTCACGCACGGACACGTGGAGGATAATTACCAACACTCATTTCCTGTGGAAAACAAACTGTGAAGTCTCCCTGAGTCAAGCTGGGTCTGCTTGAGTTCCCACTGGCAGGGGAACACAGCCACGTCCCTACCATGCCCTCAGCATCCCCAAACCCTCCTATTCCCAGCTCAGCCTCTCACCTCGGGGATGGGTGTTCAACCTGGGACATCTCTGCTTCACTGTCCCAATGGACGGTCAAGTGGCCCTCTTGGCCTGAAAGCTTTGTGCAGCAGGAGATGCCTCCGTGAATTTACAAACATCTGTAAATTTTCACAGAGATCAGCAAGCCATTTTTGCAGAGGCCTGGGCAGACCTCTTGCTGTCCAGGTCCATGAGATTGGCCATGGAAATTGCAGTCATTTCCAGAGACAGCTGTTGAAACTTGCCTCGAGGCATCCTTCTGCTGCTTCCCTCTGTCATCACAGCCAAATAGCTTCGCTGGTACCTCCTTCTGCTTCCCCCACATTTGCTGAGGACCTGGATCCCAGATCTGAGCTGGGTATCAGTGTGGCACAGCATCCTCACCTCAAAGCCCAGGGTAGAAAGGGGATTGGCTCCAGAGCACACCCTCACTTTGTTACTTCCAGCTCCTTCTCCAAGATCCTGGTTTCATATCCACTCACAGAAACACAGAATGATAGAATAGTTTGGGTTGGAAGGGATCTTCAAAGTCCTTCCAGTCCAACCCCCCTGCAAGGAGCAGGGACATCTCCAACCAGATCAGGTTGCTCAGAGCCCCGGCCAACCTGGCCTGGAATGTTTCCAGGGATGGGGCATCCACCACCTCTCTGGGAAACCTGGGTAGTGTCCCACCACCCTCAGTGTAAAAAATTTTTTCCTAATATCTAATCTGAATCTACCTCCTTCTATTTTAAACCATTACCCCTCGTCCTGTCACAACAGGTCCTGCTGAAGAGTTGCTCCCCATCTTTCCTGTAGGTCCCCTTGAGGTACTGGAAGGCCACTCTAATGTCTCCCCAGAGCCTTCTCTTCTCCATGCTGAACAACGATGACTGTTTAGAGCAGGGACATGTGGCACCTGAAGGAGGAAGCTCTGCCTTGCATGGTGCAGAGCCACAGCAGTGTCCTCTTGCTCAAGCCCCAAGCTCTTCCCACAAGCTCCAGCAGCTCAGTGGCACGAAGCCAGCTTGCTCTCATGTGGAGGCTGACCCCAGAGATCATCACAAGAAGTCACAAACCAGGATCTAGATGGGTCACATCTTCATTTGCAAGTCTTATTATTCTGGGAGACCCAGTCTCTATAAACACAGACCTTGGCAAAGCACCTAATGCAAATAGAGCATTTTCCACCTGATACAGCTATGGTATACAACTGTGGTGGCCATTTTAGACTGTAAGAGTGCCACCTCTGCACACACACATGGAGACACACAGACAGGTCCATGTCTCCTTTCTCTTACACCCTGCTCAGCTTTCCCCAGGCAGCTCCGGCTGGTCTCACTCATTGGAAATCAGTGCAATGCACGTGGCCCTGCCAACACGGGAGACAATCCTGGGAAAGCTGCAATGCTATTTGTGCTGCCATCAGTGTATCTGCAAGCAGCATCCTCCAGAAACCCAGGAAGGAGAGGAGGAGACAGGACACACTCCCCATTGTAAAGCTGAGGTACGCCAGATGCCGTTTTGCACCCTGACCCGTTGAGGCCATGGGAACATCTTCCAGGCTTGTTCAGCTCCTGGTGTGATTTTGGGTTGTGTCAACTAACACCCTTCCAGTCGATACCCTGGCATGACTGAAACTGTCACGGATGTTCCTCTCCATGAAGGACAAGATTGCAATGTTCTTTCTAAAGTCTTTTCAGATCCCCTGAAAGAGGAATGCCTTATGAGAGCAGGACCTTATTTTGCCTCTGCATTTACAGAGAGGCAAACAGAAATACTGTAATGTTAAAGGACTTTTCCAAAGCTACAAGCTGGATGGTCCTAGGAGAACCAGAAATGAGCCCCAAGAACATGAATTACAGCACAAATAGAAACTAGTCCTGATCAATCGGTGGTTTGACTGCCTAAAGCATGCTGTACGCTAGAGAGTCAGGCCAGCAGCTTGTCTAGCTCAGTGTGTTGCCTCCCACGGCACCGATAAGAGACGCAGTTTAGTGAGATGATGTGAACCAGGATTCTTTTTGCCGATTCTTCTCCCATTCTCCTTCAGCATCCCCATTTGTTTCACTGGGGATGTTAAGGAGACATCCCTGCCCCTCTTATACCTCTGTTTATGGATCTGGAATTATCTAATCCCTGGTGGGCTTGGATGCACCACGTTCCTGACTACCAGGCAAGGAAGTTGGAACATAAGCTGGGGTTGCAGTGCCAGCCTGGACCAGTCTCTACCCGCCATTGTAAATAAAGCCAGCAGCGCTCCGGGCACCGTGCTTTTTTTACACAGCCCACGAGGCAAAGCCCAGAGGCAGCTTTCCCTACGCAAGCACCTTCAGACTCCTGCTAGCCAGAATGCAGCATGTTCCACCTACATCAATGACGTTTTTTTCTCTTTTTGAGCGCAGCCTTGCACCCCAACCAGAAAAAAAATGCTGATTATTTAAGACATATTACTTTCCATGCCACTCCAAAGCATTTCCACTGCATCCTCATCGCTGCTAGTGACAAGTCAATGATGGTTGTGATTGACAAGAGTCAATATCTCTGTTCCTACTCCCAAAGCACCAGGACAAACACTGTCTGTCTGTCTTGCAGCTCTACACGTGTTACCACTTCTCCTGGAGCTGTCAGGAAGCCTGGTCCGTCTCAGGATTCATAGGCTGTAAGATGGAGCGTTGTGCATCCCTGTCCTTGGGGAGTGTCTCTGTTCACAAAGCCCTTCTAGCAGACAAACATTCTGATGCAACGCCAATGGGCTGAAAGAGTTAAGCCAGGGGATGTGCGCCAGGAGTTAATCCATCTGGGGCTCTGCCAACTAAAGACATGGCCCCAACATTTTACGTCTTCCAGACATGCCTGGTTGGCAAGGAACCACAATTCTTTCTCCTCCTGTGTGTCCAAGCACCTCCTGGCACCATCAGGATGGTTTCTGGTGGAAAACAGGCATGGGAGATGCTTTAACATGCCTGATGATCAGATGTGAGCCCCTTGGCCCTGCAGAGCCACAAACAGAGACTCCTCATCTGGTTTTGATCCCTGTGGGTGGGATAGGGGTGATTCAACCTCTCCATGATAGAGGAACAAAGTCCTTTTCCTATGGAAAGAAACACAGAGGTATCACATCTAGGCTCCACCCTGCTCCTCCATCTGCCGTGTAAGACCCAGCAGCGCTTAGCAGTGACAGAGGTTGGCAGGAGGTGGATGTGTGCCCAGCAAGGACAGGGATGAGACATGCTGCCTTCCCCAGGAAACGCACCAACCCACCCCTTCTCCTGCAAACGCTTCCCTGCAAACATCTGCAGAGTCACTGCATGCCTATCTCCAGCCAGAAACCAAAGAGGGATGGTGATCCCCATGGGCACGTCCCACCCTTTGATAAAATGCTTGGCTTCACACCAGGCAGCTCTCCCAGCCATCTCCAGGATGCTCGCCTCTCCCATCTGGCTCTCCAGAAGGGTGTAGCTCTTCTGTTTTCTCTGCTTCTGTGACTGAGATCCTTTTTTTCCAGCAAAACAACGGGTCTCAGTATCCACTTCCCAAAAAAAAAACAAACAGCGTGTGTGAACAGCCAGCACTGAGCCCGAGCTGTGGCTTTTCTGCGAAAGGGAGCGCTGGGACGTTTCAATACGTCCCACCGACTCCGAATGCTATGAAAGCAGCAGGAGATGGTGGAAAACAGCTCGCACGTCAACAAATCCACAGACTTCCATCTTCCCCATCATCATATTATTATCATTATTATTGCAATTATTGTAAATAAAACAGTGAAAGCCCGCTCTGAGTCTTACAGAGGGGAGCAGCAATTTCTTGCAGAGGCGGTAGGACGCTGAGGAGGTCATGTAGGAACTGCTGCATGTCAGGAGAGCCATGATCCTCCTGGGCTGTCATCCAGCTCTGAGAACCTCTAGTTGGAGACGGTTCAGAGGGTGGAAGGAGCCTTTTCTCCCTTCACGGGCAGTTTGCAGCCAGAATGTGCCCTAGGAGGAAACCAATCCTTCCGGAAACCCATCTTCCTCCCACCTCTCCTGTCTCTACCTCTCAGCAAAAGGTGAATTTGTGGTGGAGCTGGAAGTGGATCCAAGATTTTGCACCGACAAGAGTCTGCCTCAAGCACGGAGCTTGCGGAGGAAGATTGCCCCAGGGGGCCAAAGGGCTGTGTTTGATGGGTGCAGTCACCCACAGAGCAGCAACGGGGGGCGTCTGTTGTCGCCAGACGGAGGGGAAGGTCGGTTCCCAAAGCTGCCCACCCGAGGTAAAGCGATTGAGGGATTCAAGCACTTAAGAGATTTTCTGCAAAGGTTTTGACTTTGGTTGACCTTTAAAAGGCCAATTCTACTGCTTTTGTAGTTAAAGCTGATCAGTGGGGGACATTGTTAGCGCTTATTTACTTTTTTTTTTTTTTTACTCCATGATTTTCTAAAATGACTCTCTAATCCCAGCCTCATTTAAACCATCTAAAAAAAAACAGATTAGCAACTCAGGACTTACTTTTTTCATGTGTATGCTCTCAGTTCAGCTTTCCTCCTTTTCCTTTGGCCCTGCAGAGCCACAAACATGGACTCCTCAGCCAGTGTCCCCTTTTCACCAGCAGACCACACATCAGGCTCACGTCCAGTACCTGCTGGCTCCCAAACCACCCCCGCTGAAGCACAGGCCCTCCATGACTCCCTCTTCTCCTCACCAGCCCCCAAAATCACTATCTTGCCAGACCAGTTCAATACAGCACCAGGAGCCGTGTCCTGATGATGGTGGCACTGCTCCTCAGAGGAATGGGTTGTAAGGCTGGAGCAACTGATGACTCTTGATCAAGCAGCTAATGTATTTCTTATTTGTAGTGCATTAAAATGTGATGGACCAGTATATGGGACCCAGAGACTTCACCACCTTCTGTGCCAGGGCTTCCCCAAATGAAATTCCTGTTTCTCCCCAACATTTAAGTACAGTGGTAGCATTGGCTGGTGTGTTTTGAGATGCAGAAGAACCACATCTTCATCCTCAGCTCCTTGTGCTCTGATAACCACTCGTTGGCCCTGAAACATCTACATCCCTCACCTCCCCTGCCTCTTGCCACGTCCTAGTGGCATGAACCAGCTCTTGGCTGACGCAGGTATCTCTGCAAAATTCTCGTAGTATCGTTCAGCATGGCTTTCTAGGGTTCAAAACAAAATTTGTAGCAGTGGTCTGGTCCTTTTATCAAAGCCTGTCATCCCCTGTTGAAGATGTTTGCCTTGTAGTTGAGGCCACCTCCACTCTGAGGAAGATGTGAGGCGCCTGGCAGCACTGTAGAGCTGATCCAAGCCATGGGAGATGCTGGCTCACGGGTATTTCTGAATTTCAGGGGTGTCCAGGCCAAGTTTCTGCCTCATGGCACAAGCCCTTCATCCAGGTCACTGCTGCTTCCAGCCACCTGGAAGCAGTTGGTGGCCACAACTTGGGGACTTGTGTCCCTCTGGCAAGGACTGCGTTGGTTCACTGACAGCACCAGGTCCCATACAGTGGGAAAGGATAAGATGTAGCATCACTGAGCATGAAACAGGAGCAAAATTGAGCCAGATCATGGGCTTACCTGGCCCAGTGGCCAAGAGCAGCTGCCAAAGGAAGAGCGTGAAAACCAGCCAGCACACAGTGATTTTTTTTTTCCAGATTACTCTTCCCACTCTTTGTATCTCAGGTTTTCCACAGAAGTGGTGCTTTCATTTAATTTGCCACATTTGATATTTTTTCTTCCCTGATTTTTTTTCCCAGTTACTCTCCTGTAACCCCTTGGGATCCACAACATCCTGCAGAAAAGAGTCATCAACTTAACCGCTCGTTGCATGGGGCCACGGGCTCTATTTGGAGGCCATCACCTGTTACATCTTGGTTTTCATCCTGGAGAAGGCACTGAAAGGTCAATCTTATCCATCTTCTCTGTGGGCATCATGATTTTACAGACCACCCTCATACTCTCTGTGTTTGTATGTATATTTATACACAAAAAGGGGAGGAAAGATTCCTTCCTTACAGCCTAAAATGCTCCAAAAATAGCTACTCCCATCCTACTGGTTTGTTCCAGTTCCACCTCTGCTAATGAATTTTATAGACTTTTATAGACTAAAAGGGCAGAAATATTGCCACCAAGTAAATCACCTTATCTTCCCCAGCTGAGAGACGGTGTAAAGACAGCACAGAGAACAGGTGAGCTGTGGAAAAATCATACAAAAGATGTATTGATTTCTTGGGTTTTTTTATTCCTCTTCCCTCTTCCCATCTCCCAGCTGGTGCCAAAGAGGAGATAAGAGCTGCCTTGACTTCTAAGGGATGAGTCACCTTCTTTCAAGCCCCTCTGTCTTGATTTTAAAAAGTCAATGAAAGAAAAGCATCAGCAAAGTGAAAAATGGAAGATCCACCAACCCAGTGAAAAGGAGGAAGGACCCAAGGAAGGTCTGTTAATGGGACCAGGAAGGGGAGGTGAGGAGTTTTGTGTGCAGAAGTAGTTTAAAAAACAGGGTTCTGCCCCAGACTTCTGCTCCAACCCCTGGCCAGCCCCGTGGGGTGAGGCATCCCCTTAACATCCTCTGATCTTGTATCTCTGCAGCTTGAAAGGATGGGGTTTGAACTAAAGCTCAGCCCCTCCTGAGCAGGACACGGGTGTTTTCTACACCAGCTGCAAATGAAAAATGCAGGTTTATGATGGGGAAGAAGCCACCCCAGCCCGGGCATCCCCTGCAAGGTGGCAAGAGCCCCGTCCCCTCATGACAAGAGTAAAACAGAAGGGAGGACACCGCAAAATTTTTAGGTCATTTCACATAAGAGGAGCTTGCAATGATTTCCAGGGCAGGGAGCTTGTGAAAGAGGCTGCCAGCAAAGAGGACACAGAAAGGACATTTGCTCCCCTTGCCTTCATCCTCCATCGCTTCTAAGCCTCCCAGTCATCAGCTCAGTGGCAGCCCTGACTCACAGACAGCTTCAAGGAGAGGTTTTCCCTGCGAGACCCCTCTGAGGGCTCTGGTGACTCATGGGGGCCTTTGGGAACGCAGGCTCCCTGCTCTGCTCTGCCCCTTGGGAAGGACGAGGGAAGGATGTTGCCTTCAGCCTGCATCCCTCATGCCGCTCCAGTTCACGCATCGCATGGTGACCTTGGTTGCTGGTTCTTTCCCAGAGGATTCAAGACTCATGGTTGCTTTGGACCATTCTGTTGCCAATTCTTCGTGAGTCGAGTCAAATCAAGTCTCGTCTCGTCTGGTCTCGTCTCCTCTCATCCCATCTCATCTCATCTCCCTCGACAGCTGCCCAAAGCAAAGTGCTAGACACGATCGATCCTTGCCCAAAATCACCCTACCCTCTGCTGTACCACTTGGTGGCTGGGCCACAACTCCTTCTCGGCTATCCTCGGCTTTCTCAGCCCTGGGGCTCAGCCCTGCAACCTTCTGGTTTCACAAGGTTCAGCACGTCTTTGCCACTGGATTTTTGCCTGTGTGTATATATCCGTCATAATACAGACAGCTCTAGGTGTAGGATGATGTGACGTTTCCACCCCTTCCCAAGACCTGTGCACCACTTGGAGTAATCAAGCTTCCTAGATGCTCCCCAGGCAAACCTGAGGGCTTCACCTCTCCTTGTGTGGGATATGGCACGAGGATTTCTCTACCATACACCATCCATTCTCTGCCGTCAACACTGAGTCCTAGACCCATCAGGATGTCGACTGTAAATTGGGAATCTCTCTCATACACTGACATGCCAACATTTTTGGTTGTGGTTTCAGAGGAGGCTTTAATCCATTTCCAAAGCACAGTACTGAAATCCCTGTACAGGTGACAGAAAGGGGTGGAAAGCTCAGATGGCCTCAGGGGCTGATCCCATCCCCCAGGTTAGCCCTCTAAACAAAATACATTGAACCAGAGCCTTAATCACAGATTTCCTGGCAGTGCTCATTATCACAGCATCTGCGTATGTCACTACCCACTAATTAACTAATCTTTGCATCCTTTGAGTACATTATCCCCACTTACAAATGGAGAATTGAGGTTCAAAGAGCTTAAAACCAAAAGTTTCCAGGAATGCTTATTGCTCTGCATCACACATGATCTGGAGAGCTTGCCAGCACAGGCAGAGTGCTAAGGAATGCGCAACGGAGGCAGTGCCTTAGAATCATAGAGTCATATGATTTGGGTTGGAAGGGACCTTCAAAGCCCATCTAGTCCAACCCCCCTGCAAGGAGCAAGGGACATCTCCAACCGGATCAGGTTGCTCAGAGCCCCGGCCAACCTGGCCTGGAATGTTTCCAGGGATGGGGCATCCACCGCCTCTCTGGGCAGCCTGGGCCAGTGTCTCATCACCCTCAGCGTATAAAATTTCTTCCTCATATCTAGCCTAAATCTACCTCCTTCTATTTTAAAGCCATTACCCGTTGTCCTGTCACACCAGGCCCTGCTGAAGAGTCTCCCCACCTTTCCTGCAGCCCCCTTTAGGCACTGGGAGGCCGCTCTCAGGTCTCCCTGGACCCTCCTCTTCTCCAGGCTGAACAGCCCCAGCTCTCTCAGCCTGGCCTCACAGGAGAGGTGGTCCAGCCCTCTCATCATCTTCATGGCCTCCTCTGCACCCTCTCCAACAGGTCCATATCCTTCTGATGTTGAGGGCTCCAGTGCTGGACGCAGTGCTGCAGGTGGGGTCTCACAAGAGCAGAGCAGAGGGGCAGAATCCCCTCCCTCAACCTGCTGGCCACGCTCCTCCTGATGCAGCCCAGGATGCCATTGGCTTTCTGGGCTGCAAGGGTGCATTGCCAGCTCATGTTGAGCTTCTCATCCACCAGCACCCCCAAGTCCTTCTCCTCAGGGCTGCTCTCAACCCCTTCTCAGCCCAGCCTGTATTTGTGCCTGGGATTGCCCTGACCCACGTGCAGGACCTTGAACTTGACCTTGTTGAACTTCATGATGTTTGCATTGGCCCTCCTCTCAAGGCTGTCAAGGTCCCTCTGGACAGCATCCCTTACCTCTATCGTGTTGACCACACCACACAGCTTGGTGTCACCAGCAAACTTGCTGAGGGTGCACTCTATCCCACTGTCCATGTTGCCAACAAAGATGTTAAACAGCATCGATCTAAATACTGACCCCTGAGGAACACCACTTATCACCAGTCTTCACTTGGACATGGAGTCATTGACCACACTTCTCTGAAAGCGACCATCCAGCCAATTCCTTATCCACCAAGTGGTCCGTCCACCAAATCCATGTCTCTCCAATTTAGTAACAAGGATGTCGTGTGGGATAGTGTCAAATGCCTTGCACAAGTCCAGGTACATGATATCAGTTGCTCATCCCTTGTTCACTGATGCTGTAACCCCATCAGAGAAGGACACCAAATTGGTCAGGCACAATTTTTCTCTTAGTGAAGCTGTGTGGCTGTAAGAAATAATCTCCTACTTTTCCATGTGCCTTTGAATGGTTTTTGGGAGGATCTGCTCCATGACTTTGCCAGGCATAGAGGTGAGGCTAACTGGCCCGTAGTTCCTTCAGTCTTCCTTTTTCCCTTTTTAAAAATGGGAGTTATATTTTCGCTTTTCCAGTCAATGGGAACCTCACTGGACTGCCACAACCTCTCAAATATGATGGAAGATGCCTAACTTTCTTCACATTAAGACTTGCCTTAGCCCTGGGTCAGACAACTCCAATGGTAACTGAAAATCATTGGCACTTAAAACCTTTCCCTGATGTGGCAGAGAGGAGGGAAGAGAAGTTTGCAGCCTGCCTCCATGCACAGCGATTGGAAGGGTGCACGCCAGCCCAGGGCAACTTGTGGCCACCCACCCCTCATATTGCGCCATGGGTGGGATGGCTCCGACCATCAGTCTGAAACGACATGAGACGATCACCTCCATCATCTCCAGATCTTCCCACTGTTCCTCGCAGCTGGCCCTGGTGTGTCTCGTCAGCAGGCTGGTTGCTGAAAGCCAAAATTTACCTCCTTGAAGACCTCATGGAGAGCTGTTACTACTTCAGGAAAAGCAGTCTGAGAGGTGGCAATGCCATCTCCCAATAAATATCAAGAATACAAGACCAACTCTCTTTATGTCTGCATGTCTGTATCATAGAATCATAGAATGGTTAGGGTTGGAAGGGACCTTCAAAGGTCATCCAGTCCAACCCCCCTGCCATCTGCCACGCTCACAGGTAAGATAAGTCCTACAGAAGAGTAACGCCTTTAGCTATGAAATGAGACCCCCAACCGCGGCGTATCAGCAGAGCTGCCCCCAGCCTCCCCCATTTATACTCAGGGCAGATCTAAGCATCCCTTCCACAGGTGATTTTACATCCCGCGAAGGTGGCGTTATCCAATAGCAATCATCAGCAATACAGCTTCAATTGACTATGAAATGGAGAAATTCCCAAATGGGACTGCAATCTGTGCAGCGCTTTTTGATGGATGTTTAATGTGAATATTGACTATCTGGGCTTTTCTAGCTAATAAGTGGAGTGGATTTATGTGAAGGCTCATTGTTCAGCTTTCAGTGTCGTAAGGTAGCTCTGTTTTGATTACGGTGATTTATTCTGCTCTGCTGCACTATCTGTAACAGCTTATAACTGATTCAATTCCCTATCGCCTCCCCCCCCCCAGCCCCCCCCCCCCCAAAAAAATCAACTGCATTTGGGATTTGATAGATTTTTTCAGAAAAGCATGAAAAAATCCATTGCGATAATTTTCTCTGACCTCTGGGCAGCCGAGCCTATGGGCTTTGTGCACTAATTCCCACCTCAGATCCAATAACCGTGATCAAATGAGAATCCCTCCTTTTGAAACACAGCCTGCCTCTAGTACAAACGTCGCTAGCGATGGGGAATGCGACACAGCCTTTGTCTGCTGCTCCTCTGATCAATTACCCTCAGCGCTAAAAAAAAAAAAAATTGCATTTTTTTCTGGTTTGATTTGTCTAGCTCGAACTTCCACCCGTTCACGCTTGTCGTACTTTTGTCTGCAGGACCAGAAAGCCTCTGTCATCGATTTCTGTTCTCCATGCAGATGTTCACGGGCTGGCATGAAGTCATCCTCGTTAATCCTCTCTTTGTTAAGCTAAACACAGCGAGATCCTGGAGCTTCTCACAACAAGCAGGCTCCCAACACTTTAAGCATTTTTCTTGGCTCTTCTCTGAACCCGCTCCAGTCAGCTGTTGATCCCAGGCTGGACACAGTCTTCCTGTAGCTTTTGCAGTGCTGCCAAAAGCAGAGGTGGCACAGCCTCCTTTTTCTCACTAAGAACCATTGTTGATAGGGCCAAGGATGGCTTAAGCCTATTTAGCCCCAGGCAGAGATCCCCTGTTCAGCCATTGTGCCTGTTACGTCTTTCCAAACTCTGGCTTCTCGGAAAACAGCCTTGCATCCTGTAATTATGGACAGATCCCAAGGCCTGGAGCTCAAATTCTGCCCAGCCCCTCCACAGATCTGACATCCAATGTGCCAATTCGTGTGAAGTGGCCGTACTGGATCTGGTCTCTCTACAGATGATGTGTGGGCTATGTCTGCCAAGACATCTATCTGGCTCTCCAGGTCCAGAAGTGTTTTAAGGTGTCCGTGCACCCATCTCTCTAAACTGGAGTCCCACATTGGGATTCTCGTCCTCTGTGAACGCTAGACCAGCAGCAAAGACCACAGCCCTGACGCACGACCCGGTGCTGTGCAGAGTTGCACACTAGACCGGACTGACTCCTGCATCTCGTAAAAGTCAAGTGAGAAGTAGTCACCATTTAATTCCTCTTAGCCAGTAAGCTAAATTGGTTGCAAAAGAGCCTTCTCCCCATTTCACTCTTGCCCCCACCACCCCAGCCCTGACACTGCTAGAGGCAGCGAGTTAAACCTCTTGCAAAACTGCCCTTCCATGCCAAGCCCAGATCAACCAGGTTGATCAACAGGTTGTCCAAAGGGGTGGTGGATGCCCCATCCCTGGAAACATTCAGGGCCAGGTTGGACAGGGCTCTGAGCAACCTGATCTGGTTGGAGATGTCCCTGCTCCTGGCAGGGGGGTTGGACTGGATGGGCTTTAACGGTCCCTTCCAACACAAGCCATTCCATGATTCTATGATTCTAATCAGACAGGGAGTGGCAGTGCTCCCATTCAGTTGTCACACATCAGACAAGTCACTCTTCTGCAACATTGCCAGAAATCTTTCTTTCCTAAGGGTTCGAGTGGTTTAAATCCTTGGTACATGCTTGGTATTTTCATATTTTAAAAGACCATCAGGAATGTGGGTCAGAGATCCACCACAGAAGTAGACAGAATGTTGTGAATTTTTGGTGCAGGAATATCACTCGTTGCCTGGTCTAGCTTAACAAGAAGTTTGGAACATCAGCCTACGGTTCATAAAATGAGGACTCAAACCCACTTGATAGCAGAAGAGCACTCAGCCTACTTTTGCACATCATTGCATGCAGAGGTGGTTCCCAGCTTTCCGGTCTGTTATCCTCATTTCTTTATTTCTCAGTCCAGAACCGATGGCAAGCCAGCAGATGTATCATTACCAGAATCCATCCACTTACTGCCTCAAAATATCGCTACTCTTACCCTTGGAAAGCAATCTTCCCGAGGAGATGCTTTCTCCTCTCTTTCGGTCACTAGACTTGGGAAAGAGTTTCAAAACTTGGCTCTGGCTCAGGCTGCCCATGTAATTTTTTAACAAGTTAGATCAGGCCAGAGATTTCAAAAGAGCTCACCTCCTGTTAGAAACCAAAAAAAAAATAATAATAGAGCCAGATTTGTTCCTGACCACAAGGCATCTGGCAACTCCCACTGTGACATGAAGAGCCAGATCTTCAAAGGGGCTGGTTGAAATCCAGCCCATATTCACCCTGGGGCGTCCTCCTTCTTCTTCCAAAAGGAGAACGCTGCCTCAGATCACCGAGGTGTTTCGAGGACAGACTCGCTAATATCCACGGGCAGCATTTCAGCGGAGGAAGGAAGCGCAGATAAAATATTTGGCTGGACAGATGGAGTGATTTTCCACTTCTCTGTGACAGTCCTTGTAGAGATGGCAAAAAGATTTTGCTCTGAGCAAGAAATACTCCTCACAGTATCTTTCCTTTCAAGGTCTACGGGAACTTGGCAACACCATGGCAAGACCTCTCCTAAGTGCAATCCCAGCGTCCAGCCCCTTCTGTTGTCCCAAATCAGACAGAGTTTCCATGCATTTAACAACCCTCAGCACATCTCTTCCCAAGGAACATCTCCAGTGTCTCTTCCCTGTTAACTTCCATCGTGCGTCATGCCGAAAGTACAGTGACGGAGGTCCTCTGCGCTAGGACCCATAACACAAAGATCTTCTGCTCTCGCTTGTTGCCACCTTGCCATGGGCTAGGCAGCTCCAGAGCATGATAGACCATCCCTTGGCCACCAAGAGGGCATCTCACAGCACGTCAAGGCCATTCTTCTCACGGGAGGGGATAGGAACAGAAAAGGATATGTCTCAGGAAATAAAAAACTACCTTGCAATGCTCCAATTAAGCTAGAGGTCGATGGAAGGCGATCAAAAATCACTCTGTTTCAAGGATCTGACTGTGGATTGTGATTTCACTGGCAAAGAGCTGCTTTAATAAATTCTTAAACAATTGTTGAGGAGACCAAGAAGCTGATCTGTGCTGTGTAAACATTGATTTTATACACAGAGCAAGTGCAAGCTCCTATAGTTCAGGCTGCCTAACACTTTCCACTACAAGAGCTTATTTACAGTAACTTAAAACTTTGCAAACCTGAAACTGATAGTCTAAAATTTTCTATGCAGGATGCTTTACCTCACATCGACCTCATCTGCAGAAATTGTGCAGCTATTTCCAAGAACAAGGTTAAGGGACGATCTACTGATTTGCCTGTATCCATCAATTTGCGGTAAGGCTTTTGTTCTGGAAATTCTTTTGCCACGGCACTCTGCGATAGGGAGTAAATGGAAAAAGCAGTGTGTGATCAGCAGTCAGAGTTTGCATCGCGTGCGCAGCGGAGGGAGGGACGCAGATTACACAGCCAGCCTTGCAGGCAGCACTTCCCAGTTTTGTGCTTTACAGCCTTAACACTATTTCATCTGGTGCCTCTGTCAAGTTTTTTTAATTTTTCTTGGGAGAGAGGTGGAAGGGAGAAGTGAGGGGTCCTGTGTATGACTTACGAGCTCTCCTGCTGATGTTGGTGTCACAATCTATAGGAATTGACCTCTAAAGGAGTTTACCTTTTAACACAAAATCTTACATTTTGGCAAGTCTAAAATTGCTTGCTGGCTTCAGCTTCTTTGCAGGGTGCTGGGGGTCAGAAAGTTACCCAGCATGGGGGTACAGGTATCGACCACGTGCCCAGCAACGTGACTGGATTTCATGGCGAGCTGGGATGTGCGTTAGCAACCTGAGGGGAGGTGGATGTGGATGTCCATGCTGGCAGTACTTTTTGCCCCTCTCTGCCCAAAAAACCTGCCAACAGCTGGTGCCCAGGGGCCAGATTTTATCCCAGCACCCTGCCACCTTCTGTCCTTGGGCTACTGAACATTTCTCCTAAGCCCTCAGCATCCTGCCACTCACGCCGCTGATATTTATGCTGCGAAGTGAAGAGGCGGGCAGGGTTTTAATGGAAACATCCTCTAATCCATCCGCGTGAGGATTTCCAGCTCTGTATTGTGCAGCAGCCCAGCTCTCCCTACCACGGGCAGCCCGATACTCAGCACCTCCCGTGCAGAGGCGGAAAGCCGGAATAACTCTCCCCAGTGGCCAAATGCCAAGAAACAGGGCATTTGTAATGGGAACGGAGAGGAAATACTGCTCCTGCCAGAAACAATCCAGCTGCCCTTCCCATCTTCAGTGGAGCAAGAGCTTCAAAGGCAAAATGAAGGTAGGCACCCGCAATGAAGTCACCAGTGACGCCTTGCCACAAATAATTCTCTGTATTACTCAGCAGTGATAAAGCTCTCAGCAAAGGACAGCAGAAGACAGCCCAGTGCAAGAAGCTAGTGGGTTAATCCATGGTGCCTCTGGAGCAACTGGTCCTCCCTGGGGTGGAGGCAGGACAGGGCACCATGCTGCTGCCACCTCAGTGCATCGGGGCATGGAGATGCTGGTGATGCACGAGATGGATTTTCAGCTGTGAATGCCTGGAATCAGGGGAAGATGTTTGATCCAGAAAGATCCACAGATTACCCACCCAGGTCCTAAACCCCAAATCCCTTATGCATTCAGCCTCCCAGGAGGAGTTCGTCACACCCTGTCTCTCCTCGGAGGTGCTCAGCAGATCAGCTGGGAGTTGGCACACCCTTGCAATGGGCAAGGGGAGATGGCTCCATGGGTCCAAGCTGGTCATTTATCCAAAGGCTGTCATGCCTACCTGCAGCTATTGAGAGACTCCCACCAGTTTCCGTGCACCAGCTCTACTCTGTGTGAGCACCAAATATCCCCACAAGCTTCTGAAACAGCCTTAAGAAGGATGCCGCAGATATCTCAGCATCTGTCCTCCCTTCTTCCATGTCTGAGAGACAAACTCCCAGAGAACAACCCAGAGAATAAGAGAAGAAAAAGTCAGAACCGCCTCCAGCAAGCAGTGCCCATTTTTGGTTCTCCCAGTAACCTGGACTAACTCCACTTCGAACATCACATCTACATGTTTGGTAGAACACTGGCCCAGGTTGCCCAGAGAGGTGGTGGATGCCCCATCCCTGGGAACATTCAAAGACAGGTTGGATGAGACTCTGAGCAACCTGATCTGGTAGGAGATGACTAGATGGAGTAGATGACCTTTGAGGGTCTCTTCCAACCCAAGCCATTCTATGATTCTATGATTCTATCACCAAACTCATCTAATGACCTAAACCCCAAATTTCTGGAGGCTGGAACAGCCTTTGAAGGCACACCACTTCATGGTGACCCTGTCCTGCAAGTCTTTTCAGAGCATCAGTCTCAGTCATCCAGTGGGACAGCAGATAGGCAAGTTACTTGGTCTGACCTAGGACACTTGTTCTCATCAGAGAGGCCAACACTGGGCTCTTCTTGTGCCAAAAAAAAAACCAAACAACAAACCCACCTACAGAGGAATCATTATTACAGGGCAGCTCTGCAGGCTTGGACAGAGAGCTGAGGATTTTGGATGCTGTCCAGAAGAAAGCTTTTTTTCCCTGGTATCACAGCTAATTCGGTGGCGCCTTTTCCTAAGAAGCACTTACAAAAACAGCAATGACAAAAGATATCCCAACCCAGCCGTTTCAAAATCCTGTGCTCTCGCCGCCGTTAAATGAATGTCTGAAAGGTCTGAATTGTACAAAGCAAAGAGAATATGGAGACCTGATCCTCAGGTGGTGTAAGAGGACATCCCTCCAAGGGAATCAAATGACTCTTACTGATTTTAGCCCAACGAAACACCTCTAAAGCTCAGCGGAGAAGATTGCATTGCTATTGATCAGATACCAGCTATCACCAGCACAGGGGGAGGTTTGTGCTTCTTGGGATGCGATAGAACAGGCTCCCAGGCCCTGCTGAGAGAAACAGCGATTTAATAAGTGTTGAAACACTCTGTCCACTGAAAGGAAATGGAATAATCACGCAGACTGTCGAGAAGCAGGACATGATTCCTACAGAGGGGAGGTTTCTTTGTAAGAAGAGGATTAGCAGCCGGAGCCTGAATCCCAGCAGCTCAGCTTTGGACCGGCAGCCCCTGTCTTTCACAAATCTCCCTGTAATGGAGAAGAAGTCACTTAAAATAACATTAGGGCAGCAGCATCTACACCAATTTGCCAGATAAAGCCTTTGTCCTCATCCTAATAGGAGCTGACAATTGTTGTCACCGTGAGTTAGCAGCTCTGAGCTGCAGCCCCAGACCTGCTGAAAGGACTAAGCTGCAGCTCCTGGAGGTTTTTTTACTGTGTCAGACATACAAAATACAGACCCAGGACGCAATTCATCTCTGGTTTTCCATTTCTGGCTGGTGCAGAGTCCCCGGCAGGACGGTAGAAGCTGCAGACGAGACCTCTTGCTCATGGGGACCAGGCTGTGCAAGGTCGGGGAAGCTCTCCAGGAGCCTTCTGGGCCCAGTTTGGCACCAAAATAGCATTCAACAGGGGCAGGGAAAGCCTGAGAGAAAGCTAAATCTACGTAGTAGGGCAGTGGATGCAGGTGCATCCATGGGGCCACGGGGGCAAAAAGAAAACTCAGAGAAACAGGATGGATTCCTGCTCCGTAAATGAACCTCTCCAGGTACAATGATGTGAAACGCTCATCTGTTCATGTTCTTCTATCATCACCTCTATTTCTGCCTCGCAGCTCTGACAACTTTGGATATTTACAACACACATACTCGTTTGTCTCAGCTCTCTCTCTCTAGAATGCAATCCATCTCATTGCAGGTAAACATGTGAAAGTAGGTCATATTAACCTAAATTTGGACAAATGAATCCTACCCTAAGTGACATCTTCTGTCATGTGCAATTCACCCTTCTCCCCTTTTTGTCTCAAACAGAGTAAGTGCGAGGATCTAGCAGGCAGTGTTATTCTGTAGGAATTGTTTAATTTTTTTGTTTTGTTTTTTTTTCTTTTTTTGGCTGTCACTATAGATGACATGGACAGGGAGCTGCACCAGAAAAGCGCCCTGTCTGATGTCCACAGGCCATAGTAGACTGACCACAAACCTATCCCACTTCTACATTATTTTCAGACAAAATGAAAGCTTTATGACAAGCCTGAGGGTCGTTCCCAAATGACTCAGAGGGTCCTCTAAGCTCCACAGTCCGTCGGGAGACCACTGCTCTACATGGTCCTGGCTGCACCTAGTTGTGGCAGGGGAGGTTTAGGTTGGATATCAGGAAACACTTCTTTACGGAAAGAGTGGTCAGGCACCGGAACAGGCTGCCCAGGGCAGTGGTGGAGTCACCATCCCTGGAGGTGTTCAAAGAATGTGTAGACGTGGCGCTTCAGGACATGGTTTAGTAGGTGTGGTGGTGTTGGGTTGACGGACTTGATGATCTTGGAGGTCTCTTGCAACCTTAAGATTCTATGATTCTATGATGTGCTAGCTGGTAAGAGATCAGACCTGCCAATGACTTAGCTAAGAAGACCTAAACTAGTTTAGTCTTATTAATTCTGGCCTGAAAGTCCTATAGGGATTTATCAAATGTTACAGTAGACTTTTTCCCACCCCCCCTAAATCCCTGCTGGAGGTGGCGGGAGGGCAGGAATTTGGGAGGTTGTGAGCGGGACCCGTCACATGGAGAGACCACACACCCTGTCCCATCCCTCCTTCACAGCTGTTAGGGGCAGGCTGTCCTGGGGGGCACTAAACACCCCCATTCCACTCCAGAGAGGTGCAGATTTTTGAGCCGAAAACTTTCTCAAGATGACAGGTGACCAGACTGCAAAGCTCCTTTCACATCTTGTTGCTTCTCTCCTCTGTGCAGGACTGGCAAAACACTCAGGAAAGGCACAGCATTATTCCCATCACCCTCTTAAAAAGACCTTTGGTGGCAAATATCTCCACCCTGTTTTGTCCTCTGTTGAAAGATTAACGGCTTAATTTTGCAGCTGTCCCACCCTCTGCCTCCCAACCCTCCTCCTTTTCAGGACAAAAACCGATTGATGGCTTTTTGTTGGTTTTTTTTTTTTTGCTGTGACATTTCCAGGTATTTTCCTGCCTATGAAAACCGAAAAGTGACCAGCACAGATTTAATTCTCTTGGTGGGCAGATCTTGTATAAAGACCCAAACTCTCTTCACACTGTTCTTCAAAGGGCTTTGCAGGGGGGCGCAGTGAGCTTTGCAAAGGGTACTTAAGAGCTTAGTGCTCAATATCCTGTAGCAAGGGGCAACATCTGTCTTTGCATCATAGCGTGCTCAGAAAACTTTTCCAGGCTCGTTTCCTTTTCTTCACCGAATTGCTCCCTAAAATCATTGACGGAAGATGTTGTGCAGGACATTGGTGTTATTGCTCTTCAAGATTTTATGGCAACTGCTTTCTGCCTCTTCTCTGCACGCTGTTTCTGCTATCATTAAGGTGTTTCTCTAATTGCAGAAACAAGCTATTACCGCATATGTCCTCTTCAAGCTGCATAAATGAGATGCCGTACTGCTTCAGCTTCCATGTTTCCAAACTGATATATAAGAAGTGAAGCAGAGGTGCCCTCAGGTCCTAAAAAGGACTTTTCAATTAAAAAGACCCAAGCAGAACGTGTGCTGGGGAAGACAGTGCCATCAGCAGTAAAAAAAAGCATAAGTCTGACTCACCCTTCTCTCCTAAATCATCAGCTTTAGGTTAAATTTTTTTTTAGCAAGACCCAGAACGTGTACTTCTCATCAGCCTGCTCATGTTTAAGGTGCTTGAGGTCTCACTTTTCAGCTTTCTGCCACAATTATAACAGTTTTTACAAATTAGTTTTGGAGAGAGAATTAAAAAAAAAAAAAAAAAAGCATAACCAAGTAACTCTTGGCACAGGGACTTTAAAAGTGCATCAGCTGCTGCAGTATTTGTGATAAACAGCATTGCCAGCTGAGAGACTGCTATAAAACTTTGGACATAAGGAACTTATGTCCAAACACAAACGTACGTTCAGCACAACTTCCGTATTGCTAGTTTTTCTAGGGGTGATCTCTGTCTCATGACCATCTGCACATAAAAAAAAGCTGGAGAGGGACATTTGATGAGGGCATGTAGGGATAGGACAAGGGGTAATGGCTTTAAACTGGAAGAGGGTAGGTTTAGATTAGATAGAAGGAAGAAATTCTTCACTGTGAGCATGGGGAGGCACTGGCCCAGGTTGCCCAGAGAGGTGGTGGATGCCCCGTCCCTGGAAACATTCCAGGCCAGGTTGGACGGGGCTTTGAGTGACCTGATCTGGTTGGAGATGTCCCTGCCCATGGCACGGGGGTTCGACTGGGTGGGCTTTAAGGTCCCTTCCACCCTAAACCATTCTGTGATTCTATGAAATAGGTTTGACACAAGCCCTTGAACTTGGAAAACCGATGGTTCCAGTTAAAATACAGAACATTAGTTATTGTCCCAGTGCCTTTCCCCTTTTCGTGAGCCTTACAGCATCCATACCTGCCCTTTGGTTAGTACCTGGCCAAGTGTGGGACACACAGTGCTTTCTCCCAGAGGCCGTGTTTTACTCGTGCATTTGTATTTTTATATAATTTTTAATTCTAGTTCTAAATGAAATTAAGAGTATTGCCATGGCCAGATGGGCTGCTCCTCCCCCCTGCCAGGGATGGATGGACATGGGACCGCAGAAGACAGAGGGACCCTGGCACTTCCTTGGAGTCTGATGCTCTTTGCACAACTCCGACATCCCCTGCGGTGGGGACTTTACCATAATCCTCCTGGGATAAACCAGGCACTGCAGACATGCAATGGCAGGGGATTGCAGTCCATAGCACCAGCTCAGATCAGACAGATCTCCCTGCGTTCCCATCACATCTCCATCCTGACACACGCTCACGTACCGCCGTGCAGCAAGGGGTGCCAGGTGCTGCAGATTGCTCTAGCGGAGAGGTTTGCCAACCTTTGGAGGGAGAAAGGGAACAACCCAAGGCAGGGAAAGCTGAGCACGCTCACGGCGTGACAGGTCAAACACTTCACAGCGGGCTGGCAGAGCTCGCCGTTCGGCTGACACGCAAGGGAGAAGAAGGCGGAGGCAACGGGGGTGGGATTGGAGAGGCACCCCCACTCACGAGAAATGCTTTACTCCAGATTACGCTCAGTTTTGGTAATCGCGTGCAAAAGTCTGGGTGTTCAGGCAGTCTGCAACCAAATTAAAACCAACTGATGGAGATGCACCTTTTTTTTGACAGCTCTCTGTGTAAGACTGAAAGGGAAGACTCGATTAGCACTGTGGTTATTAAAAGCAATGCTGCTTATTTAACGTGCGCCTGCAAGATAACGGATTTTCTACCCCACGGCCCTTTGATGGACAGGTAGGGTGATCTAAACTGAACGTGGCAGACGTTGAAGGGATTCAAAGCCCTTGACTGACCTCAGCTTGTGCCAACAGATGGAAAACTTTTACAAGGAAGGTGTGGTGCCCAAGGGGTCAGTGCACTGTCTTCAAACCTACCAATGACCCACAAGGAAACCCCAAAGCCTCGTCAACGAATTCTGCAGAAGAAGCAAGACCTTGGCAGAATGTATTGCTCATACACGGTGAGAATACATGGTGATCACATGGTGAGAAGGACGTGAGCAATGGGTGAGCGTGTTGACACCGTCCAAAGTACAATCAGTAGAGAGGCTCACAGTGTGATGATAAAGATGGTGTGGGTTGTGGATGCACAAGCCAAGGATTTTGTGAGGAGAGGTCCAAGAATCACGTCTGTATGTAGCAGCAGGGCCACTGTGACTGGGACACATCTTGTTCGGGTATTTACATTGAAACGGGTGATTGGAAAGTCTGAGTTAAGCAGAGAGGACCTGGGAGTTCCAGTTGTTTTGTTATGAAAGAGGAAGGCCAAGAGGTGGCCGGAGCACAGTCTGCAAGACCCCTCATTAAGTGCAGAAATCTGGCATCACTTGTCAGTCTGTCAGACAAAGAGATAACAAGATCCTGAGGCTTGACATTAAAGCAGGACAAAATCAAACACGAAATCACATCTGGTTGCTCTTTTGCTAGGAAGGGTAAATAAAAGTGGGACAACTTATCAATGGGTGTGCTGGGTTGTCCATTGCTGGAAAAGACTTTAAAAACAATTCAAGGTGGGTTTTGTTCTTTTCCTGAAAATCAGCTCTCATGCCATTAAATAGGAGGTGGACAATGTCTTCCTGACATAACAAGAAGCCTCCAAAGTCCATGTGTGAGCTGCAGGGCACTTTCCACATCCACTGAAAAACCCAGGGAGAGAGGGAGCTGTAGACTTACCTTCTAGGCAAGAAGTTTGAACATGTGCACATGTTCATCCTTTCTCCCTTCTGAGGAAGAGCTTGTAACTCTTCCCTTGTCCCTGTGGGGCTTTGGCAAATTCCGTAATGAGCAGTGTCACCTTGGGAATCCAGACAGGAGACGGTAAGTAGCTCTTCTTGCCTTGCATTCCCTATGAGGATCATCAGGTGATGTCTAGCAACACCGTGCTGCTCAGCTGCCTTCCACCTCCTTGGACTAGTGGATGGAGGGGTCCTGTCTGGTCCCACTCCACACTA
This sequence comes from Chlamydotis macqueenii, assembly GCF_036417535.1. Lineage (NCBI taxonomy): Eukaryota > Metazoa > Chordata > Aves > Otidiformes > Otididae > Chlamydotis > Chlamydotis macqueenii. Next base: position 82,614,714 of record NC_141559.1, read on the forward strand.
TAGGATAATGCCTTTCTTGCTGGTGAAGATCTGCACTACCAGGAAAAAGGTGCTTCCTTTTCAAGGCCAGGTTGGCCAGGGCTCTGAGCAACCTGATCTGGTTGGAGATGTCCCTGCTCCTTGCAGGGGAGTTGGACTAGATGACCTTTGATGGTCCCTTCCAACCCTAACCATTCTATGATTCTATGATTCAGTTTCTAAAGTAATTAAGAACAGAGGGCCTCCAGTAAACCATCTGCAGTGGGTAGAGGGACTGGTTGCAGCGGGTAGAGTTCCCATCCAGAATGCTTTTCACTGACCTGGTCTAAGTAGGCCAGGACTTGTCTAAGGTCAGATATATCACCTACCTGAGGTGCCAGTCACTCTCTATTGCCCAACTCTGGAATCTAGAGGGTCATCCTACATCAGATCCATGTGTAGACTGTTAAAGTTAAGCAAGACAAATTGAACCCCAAGGCCTGGAAATGGTTTTTACATCATTCCACAGACAGCATGAGCCACTGCTGAACTCATAGCCTGTCCCCAGTCACACATGCAAGAGAGGATGATGATCCTCATGGTGGCCATCACTGATTTTGACATGGTCATGTTGAATTTTGGCAGAGCTGTGATTAGTCACGCCTTGCTTCCTTGCCATGACCCCAGGAGCAATCCCAAGCAGACCGGTACTCCTCCAGTCCTGCTTGCTTTTTAGGCCAACAAAAAGTCAAATCCACGTGGACATTTTTGGAAGGCCATGCTCAGCCCCCACCAGATCACAGTGGTCTGCCTTCTTAGTAATGGCTTGGACATCTCCATAAAGCTTTTTAAATGCAATTTATTTTCTCTGCAGATGAACACAGGCCTGAATGCTGGAACAAGGGGAGGATGCTGGGAGGGAGCAAGGGGTGTATTCTGCAAGCAAATCCCCATTGGCTCTGGTTGTCATGTTGAATTGGGCTGCATCTGTCACATCTGATTAGATTGTGTTGTTCTTTTTATCTCCCTGATCTAAGCTATGATTCTTCCGCTTTTATGCGACATTTCCTTGGCAATGTAACTGCTTGGATTATATATTCAGAAGGTTTCCCAAACCATAAAACATCCAGATTGCAAAGGGTATTTATTTGCACAGTTATGCTTTGCCTTGTTTGTTTGTTGTTGTTTTAATGTTGCTTATTTTTTTTCCCTCTGTGCTGATGCTGCCTGTAGAGGAGCCATGAGGCTTTTTGCATTAAAAAGTATCAATGAGTTAAATTTAGAGCAAGGCTGTCTATATCACACTTGAGCAAGGATGAGACTTTTCAGTTTCAAGAACTGTGTCTCTCCTCTATTGACCTGGTGTCAGGGTAGAGTAAATCCATGAAGTCTTTTAGGTCAACAAAGGTTTACAGGAGTCAAGAATCTCACCTAAAATGATCATATCTACACTTCACTTTGCTGGGAAGTCCCTTGACTATACTGTCACTTGTACAAACCATGATTGCTGGTAATAGTGACAAAAACAGGGATTGGGGGCTCATATTTTTCAAGCTTTGGTACCTCCAAAACCCATCAGTCACACAGTGGACCGAATATATAGCAGAAGAGATAGTATAGTATCCCAGGTAATTCGCTCTCCAGTTATGGATATGCCTACACTATCTGGGTGCAGATAGTGACAAATTTAAACCTTCCATGATCTGAGCTGGAAATAGGCTTGATGAGCCCAGGCCTACCATTCAGAAGACCTCAGCCACAGCACACGTCCATCTAGCCTCATCCGATGCTTCAACCATGAGCCCGATGCAATACTTAGGAAGAAAGCACAAGAAAGAGGACAAGGATGAGGAGATCTTTCTCCTCTCTCTCTCCAACACAGAGCATCCATCCCCACGTACATATGGCTGAACATGTAATGTAATGTTGAGTAGTTGAAATGGGGTGTAAAAAGCACTCTGATGTGTGAGAATGAGCTGCCCCAGAGGGCTAAAAGGTTGTCTCTATTCCCAAAAGGGACTCTTCCACATGTATCTTCTTCCCTGATGGCACTGACTCATCCCTTCTTTTTGCTTCCTCAGAACGGGAGTGAGCTCTGAAAGAACTCCACTATACTCAGCTCTGAACATTTCCCAGCCACCCTGGCCCCAACAAGCCCTCACACAAGGTTGTCCCAGCTTTGCACAGCCCTTGCATTTCCTGCAGTCCAATCCTGACTGCTGGATGGCCAGAACACTTAATCTTTTTAGAAGTTAACTTTTAACACTGACTTTTCCCACCAGTACATGCATTGCATTCTCCTGTTCTCCAGGTGGTCCACCCCTTTCATTGTCAGCCATCTCCAAAGGACCTTGTATGTCAGAGGCAATTAAAAGCAAGTAATAATGACACAGGTATTGACAAGTAGAGACCGTGGGGCAGCTCCTCAGCTCTGTCAATAGATGCTACTCTTGGAGCACGGATAGAGTTACACTTACTCTATCAGCTGAGACTTTCAATATATTTTTTTCCTCTGAGATTCTCCTCATCTATAGCTTTTATTTCAGTAGGTGGTTTCTTCCAGGCCCCTCTCTTCTTGCACACACTTTGTAACCTCAGACACTCTACCCCTCAACCCCAGTGCTGGACCTTTAGGTTAACTGACCAGCACAGTTGGTCTTTGATGACTGAATCACTGTGGGAGATGATTGGGAAAAGTCTCTTAGTCCCGTTAAATGGCTCAGCTGAAGCAAACCTGGCCCACAAGGTCCCTGAGGAGGATTCATGCTGGGACTCCATAACCAGGCAGAGAGGATGCTCAGCTGCAGGAACCCCTCAGGTGAGGGATTTCTTGGTGACATCTATAATTCATCCTGTTGGCCCATGATAAACCAATGCAAAGGTTGGTGGACGATCAGGCAGGGAAGGCTGCTATCAGGAGAAAGATGGACTGAAGTGGATCAAGTCCCCACACCACCCTGCTCTCTCAGACTTGCAGACCCCATGGTCAAATACCGCCCTGCGAAAAACGTCCAACATATCTCTCTATCAACCTGACCCCATCTCACTAAACCTGGTCACATCTTTGTGCCAACATAATCTTTCCTCATTTTCATCCATTATCAGCAGGGGCTGAAAGAGTCCTGCTAAAAGCAACTCTGCACGCGCGTGTGTGTGTGCTCAGAAGAGAAATACAACCGCTGGGACTGATTGACTAATAAACCCCTTTCTAGAGTCTGCTGATTACTCGTATGGAGGCGAAACCGTGCTGATGAATTAGCAATGGATTATTAGAGTAGTCCTGTGTCCCATCTGCAGGGCTAATTTCCCTACTGAGGTAACGTGTGTTTACCAAGCCAAATATTCAACTGTCTTATCTTTGTCTCCTTGTTTGCAAGAAAATAATTCAACGTTTCTTCACCGAACTGTGGTCATGGATAGGGAAACGATTGAAAGGTTGAGCTGGTTTGACACACTGGGAAAAGAGGTTGTGTAAAGAATTGCATCTCAGCTCAAACACAAGACACCTATTAAGTAAACCAACAACAAAGACAGACAAACCAGCCCCCATGAAGCTCATATGTCATCTTCGGCTCTTCTGTTCACCAAGGAGACCTTGCTCATGTAGAACAGAAATGTCACCTGGGTATTTGATACCAACAAGGAAGCATAACACCAGAAGGATGGTTAACTCAGGTTGCCAAGGCTTTTGAGAGCCCCATAACATAGCTAAGAGATCCAAGACAAAGATTCATATGTAGGTGAGCCTCTGGGATGAAAGCAAGTAACGTTTGCTTCTGAGAACAAGCGGCTCTTATAACTATGTTCTTCTGCTCTAGCTCTTCCAGGACAATGAGATTGGTGGACCAACCAACCACAACCAGAATGACCAGAAGGACAAGACTGGGTAGGGAAGGAACTGAAGATTAATTTGGCCGTGTACGATATTCTTGCAGAGTCATTGAAAACAACAGGCAAAGCCCACAGCCGCTCTCACACAAGTTTCAAACGGAGTTTCTGGCCCAGGGCTGAGCGCTCCCTGCTCGGTCTCTGGGGATGAGCTAGCCAAGAGAAAATCAAGCACTTTCCTTTGGAAAGACCCTTTTTCTGAGCCATGTCTGGCTTCGAGCTCACCATGCTGGAACTCTTTAATAGATGTTATGGGTGAATTACTGAAATGATATTTTACAGAGGGGTCTTTTTCCCACTCAACAAATTCTGTGTCTCCGTAAAGTCCTAAACAAATGATGAAGACATTCAGTCTCTTTTCTGGTATGTCAAAAGCTTTTCAGGCTGCACCCTTCTAATCTCAATTCTGTCATTGGTGTTGCAGTGCTGGAATGGGTTGTGCCATGTGAGAGCACCTGGACCTATCCTCAACCAAGCGGTTACACGGGACAGCGAAGGGGCCAAACTCAATGGCTCAAAATGTCTATGGTCTGGTGTGTGTCTAAGTGCCAAATTCCCCCTTGGCATCTTACCCCAGCTCAGTCTCTCAGCTCTGGAGTTAGAGAAGGCTCCTCAAAGAAGGAAGACAAATGAGAAGACAAACGCTAAGGAATATGATGTGGGGAACAGCTGTAAAATCCCATTCTGCATCTACCTGGACCTGCTGTGTGGAAAGACCAGAGATCCAGGATGCCCTGAGCACTGAGCCAGGGGATGCACCCTCCCCTCACTAGCCCATGAACATGACAGTATTTGCATTTAGATGGGAATAGTTATGAACTCAAATGGCCTTTTGTCACCACACAGCTGCTGCACACAGCTGCTTTAGCTGAAGCTAAAAGGTCCCTTATGGCTGTTACGCATCGGAGCCCTGAAGTCCTTCAGTGTTTTCCCCCATTCATCTGAATAAAAGCACTGGGTGGAAATGCCAGAGAGCAGCGAGATTTCCCTGCGGAGTCTTCCCATTGATCCATGACCCCAGCACCACACTGCGCTGGAGAGGGAGACTGCACGCAGATTCAGACACCTATACATAAACGTTTCTTGGTTCAGTTTCCTAAATGTGACGTATGACATGAAAGATGCTGTGGGTTATCCATAGGGTCACCGTACTACAAAGGTACAAGCCTCCCGTGATCTGCAAGCCCTGTTCAGGCATCTCAGGCACCTCTGGACATCTCAGATGCCACTAGACAACTGTCTTTAAAAAATCGAGTCAAGTCCGTAATAAATACACACTTGAGCTTGGAGACCAATTCAGCTGAGCCCGTGTCTGCTCCAGCGAAAGCAGAACTGCTCTCCAGACTCCCAGGACTATACTTAGCACTTCCACCAAATTACAACGTGAGCTCCTGTGCCTTGCTCCTAGGAGACGCCTGCAAGTACAGAGCTAAAGCCAGGGTGTGAATCTGGAGTTTAATCTGTCCTGGAGTGCTTTTAGCATTAAAAAAAAAAAAAAAAAAAAAACAAAAAAAACAGATTACTGGTTTAAAACCATACTTATTGTATGATATAGCGGCAGAAACAGCCTTTTCTGTAACATGTTGTGAAACTGGGGTGACATTGTACAGAGAGAAAGCTCCCAGAAAGCGCAGATCTGATCTCCCTAACCATCACATCACTCCCTTGATGTCAGCCCCTGTGATTTCACATTTACCCACTGCAATGTCCAGAGGTTTCCAACGAGCTCTGCAACTCAACAGGACTGCAGGATTATCGCCCTCACCAAAAAAAAAGAAATCCAGTGATTCGCTGCAACTGAGGTGTTTCACTGGAACACAGTGGTTTGGGGGAGGTTGATGACTCTCGGGCGTGTGGGAGCTCGCATTGTCCATCCTTGGAGAAGGGGATGAGGTAAAAGTTTCTTTATTTGGGCACACGAACCCTGGGAGTCCCCAGTGGCTGTAAAACAAATCCTCCACCTTATAAGTTCAGGAGGTTTGCATTTCCAGCTGAGAAGCCGTAAGGAGGTGAGCTAGACTTAGCAGAACCAACACCCAAGATATCTGGGCTTTGGATGATGGAAATCAGGGGTTGGTTATGAAATGGCAATAAAGAGCTCAATTGAATGTTGAGATTTTTATGTTCAGCTGAAAACCTTCTGAATCCAGACGCCTTTCCTTTCTGGAAGGTGAAACATTCACAACAGAAGATTTCCCCTCTCTAGGACGTGCCCCGCCGCCCCTCACAGACACACTGCCTATTTGTTTACCAACCTGATCTTAGAACTAATATTAACTAGCATTGCACTCTTGGCAGGGATGGTTTTTTTTTCTCCCTTAATAGTGAAATTACATGTGAATTCTGAATTTTCCAGTTAATTGAGCAATGCATCCGGCCCCTGTAATGTACATACGCTTTATTCTGCTTTTCCTCGAGGGGTCCGTGTTAGAATAGTCATAAGAAAAAGAAAAGATTAAAAAAAAAAGGAAAGACATTTGCTGTAACTTGCAGGGTCATTTCTTGGGGGTCTCTGAAAACCTTTCCAGCTTATCTTCTCTGCATCTTGGGAGTTATCACAGGATCCTCCAGAAGCAGTGATGCCCCTATGAGGGGGGACCACCACGGAGCCAACCCCATCCTGAGGAGCATTTCAGTGCCGATGGCTGGGGGTTTTCCTGGTGGGGAAGGACAAACCGGCAGCTCTGCAATGCAAAACCCATCAGCTCCAAGGCGAAGTGTAATCGAGGGCCAGGTCCTCGGCTGGTGGAAAGCGTCGTGGCTCCACTGCCACCCAGCAGCAGAAAGCCAGTGGGACACCGCCAATTTACAGCCAGCGAGGAGCTGGCCCTGAGTCAAAATGTGCATTAAATCTCCATTTGGGCTGTAGGACTTTATTGAACGTGTGTTCCTCACTGACACAGCTTGTTTTATGTGAAAAAAAGGATTCGCATTCGGAGCATGGGTGGGAGCGGCAGATGTATGTGAACAGCACAGCCCGCAATGAGTCTGCCTCCCATTCCGGAGGGGACAAGACCGGTTAAGCCCCTGGGCTGAATACAGCTCTGTATTTTGAGGACAGGGCTTGCTTCATCCCCCAGGTTTGGGACTGAGTTACCAGTCAAAATACAAGTCAGGGGCAACTTCCCCTGCTGGTGATACTGCAGGAAATTCCTTCCCTTTTCACCAAAAAAAAAAAATAGTATTCTTCTCCCTCCGTTTGAACAGGGGCTTTGCAGGAGCCCATGGCTGAAAGCCAGGGATGGAAAGCCCACATGCTCCACCTTCACGGGTTCAGGATGTCCCTAAGACAGAGAGGGACCGATTTCCAGCCATCCTGAATTTTAAGGCCACAAGAAGAGGTCTTACTCAAGTGCTCCACTTCAGGTTTCCCAAGGCATTTCTTTCTGTCCTTATCACCACTAGAAACCAAGATTTTAGCCATTTCCAGGTCTGTGCAGTTCCTTTCCTGCCTCACGTTGGAGATTTGGGAAACTAACTGTATTTTACACCTTCCCCGTCTTCCCTCTCAACCAGCTCTCCCTCTATCTTCTCTTTCACTGCTCCTAGCTCAGATATCCCCTACAATTATTTTTTTCCTCTTCCCTTGCAAGGGTTAAGACCAAACCGCCTGCGAGTCACCCAGTCACTTACTCCCAGAAACCCGTTCAAGTGGGACCTGCTGCCAACGCCGGAACACATTTGTATCCCGCTGTTCCCAGCCATGTGGCAGGTGATTCTTAGTCACAACGGATTTGCTTTGCTCCTGCAGGACTGTCATCTCGTGTTTACTCCGGGACCGCAGGAAAAATCACTGGTCTAAGGCAGGGCTTGAACACGGGAACGCCTCTTTTACTGTCTTGCACAGGGTGTCACAATCTTATTAAAACCCAGACAAGCCTGACATCTTGGTGACAGAATATAATTTCCCTAACCAATGCCTTGATACCAAAAATTAGGCTGAATTGCATTATTTTAAAGGAGCAGATGGGAATGCGAAACATTTACCCAGGGAAATGCTTAGATGGCCACAGTCCATTCCCGCCATGGCAGGGTACCTAATGGCCTCCGTTGGTGAGTGCAGAGCAGAAGCCATGGGTAAACGTCCATCCCTGGGTGGTCATGTTCCTTCATAAGAAATAGCTTTGCTCCTCCCCGAACAAGGCAGGCATGAAGATGCTGGAGGAGAAGATCAGGTTTGTAGTGAGGCTGTGAAGATAAGAGGGTAAGGGGTTAATGCGTGACTCATGGGACATCTCTCCATCCCTGGCACATCCACACCCGTCCAGCAGCAGAAAGTGTCAGGGATGTAGCTTGGCCAGCTGCACCTTCAGAAACGTCCCGCACACCGTCGACTGAATCCTTCACCGGCGAACCCTCCCTGGGCAGTTCAAGTAGAGAACTACTGCAAGGGGTCTCCTGACTCACACAGAGTTTGAAGCTTTTCAAGCCAGGGTGACAGCCCAGACCCCAGGAATGAGCATTCCTGCCTTTCCAAGTGCTGTGTGTGGCCAAGCACGCCAGAAGACACGCCTGTGTCCTTGTCCCAGATGTCAGTAGCAGGTCCTGACTCTGGACCTTACCTTACCCGTCTCCAAACAGCAGAATCGAGATGTGGATTTGGAAGCTGTGCAGGGGCAAGCAAACTTTGCCTACAGAAGAATTGGTTATCGGGGTACTTAGATTGGCAGATGACAGATGACAGATTTGGGGACATATTCATGGAAGAAAACTCCATCAGGTAAACTTCAAGGCCACATTTTGACTCAGAAAGGTCCTGAGCTACAGCCTGGATGGGGCCATCAAAGCCACCCCGTTCCCTCAGTGCATTGCAAACCTGCAGCGACCAGCACTGCCCAGGCACTTCAACAGGGCAAGACAGCGGAGGGTGGAAGGGTTGTGGCTTCTGCGGGTTGAAGCATATCCACCTACATTTCTCAAGCAGGCCATAGCGGATAGGCAATGTCCCTGAGGAAGGCAAGGAAGAAAGTGTGAGAAGTATCCTTCACCGAGCCCCAGGAGCTGGGGAGGGGTCTGAAGGTCCCAGCAGAGCCACAGCCCAGGGAAGGCAACTAGGCCAGGACGTGGAGGTCCTCTGCCCAGGGCTCTCTGCCACCACTGGCAGACCTGCAGGTTTTTCTTTTTTCTCGAGGCATAGCTGAGCTCACTGCGTCCGTATTCAGCACAGCTGCCCAAGCAAGGTCTGAACCAAATCGCAGCTTATTTTGAGCGCTGTTGAGCTTTAATAACCTGAGAAAGCCGTTGTGCTTGCCAAATCTACTTCATTTCTGCCTCAGAGCTGTCTTGCAATTGGCTCCAACGACGAGCAGAGTGAAATCCGTGTTGACACGTAACCCATGTCTTTCTGTGGGCAGCAAGTCTGTCACAAGTTGGATCTTTCTAGTGGCACTTTTCTGAACGCTTTCCAAATGGTCAACGTGCTTTTCGATTCAAGGACTCCATATTCAACTACTCATGTCAACAGTTTTGGAGAAGGATGGCACATTTGACCCTCTGAATTCTCTCTAGTGACATGTCCTAGGTCCCTCAGGACTTGCCAGCCCCATCCCTGATCTGAAACGCCATCAGCTAGAAGTCTCTGCAAAAATAAAACAACCCAGAGAAACCCAGGGCAATTTCTAGAAATGCAAACCCAAGCCTAAATTGGAGTAGATTGGACAATTTCTGCACACTCTGGAAGCAGAAATGCAAGGAGTGTTTAAGAAACAGTTGGGGAGAAAGCAATCAAAAGGACAACAACAACAAAAAAAAAGAGAAGTAGATGTGAAAAAAAAATACTTGGTGTGCTGGAAACAGCATGGTTTAGCTGGAAAGAGGCCCCCCAAGAGAGCAAACAGATGATGTTGGGAGGGAGGAGAGGAGAGGAAACTGCATCAGAGAAAAAATATAGCAAAGAGACAGAGCTGGGGAAAGAGAGTGAGAGTCACAAAACAAGCAGAGAGAACACAAAGCAATCATTAATTAGAGGAGGAAAAAGAAATAATGTGCAACAAATTGCAGAGAGCATTGGCAATTAGCGGCGAGGAATCCATTCCCTTCTGCGCACAATAGACGCCGGATAAGAACATCCATTCAGGATGTTTTGCTCAAGTGTTGCTGGGAGGCAAGTAGCCATACCGGTGTGGGCATTTGTGCTGGCACCGCCTGTGCGAAGGGAGGAAAGACGTGTCATGAGAGGGAACAGCTGGCTGAGGCAGGGGGGACCCAAGGAGATAGAAAAAGTGTGGGTAGCAAAGGATTTAGGAAAAGCATTCCGGTTCAATAACCCTCTGAGTAAGCTGAAGTATGTACTTAAGACACAGCAACATCAGGCATCTTCTTCGTCAATGGGGACCACACTCAGGTCCCTCAACCTGTGTTGAGATCTACAACAGTGACCCTCCTTGCCTTGAACGGAGTGGGACGATGCGGGGCTACCCACCCCATTCCCTCTGGACTCAGGTGACTCCTTAAATAACTCAAGTGCTTTGTGCTGGAAAGCTCTACAGAGATTGAAGGAACCAGTTCTCCACCTCAATGGCTCTTGAACCAACCCAGGGTACTTTTCAAAGATACAGAGATCTGTCGAGACTCTTCATCTGGTTCATTGTTGTTCCTTGGATGTGCTCCAGCACCTCAACGTCCTTCCTGTACTGAGGGGCCCACAACTGCGCACAGTATTCAAGGTGCAGCCTCACCAGTGTTGAGTACAGGGGCACCATCACTGCCCTGCTCCTGCTGGCCACACTGTTCCTGATGCAAGCCAAGATGCTACTTGCCCTCTTGGCCACCTGGGCACACTGCTGGCTCATGTTCAGCCTGCTGCCGACCAACACCCCCAGGTTCCTTTCCACCGGTCAGCTTTCCAGCCACTCTTCCCCAAGCCTGTAGCTTGGAGTTGTTGTGAACCATGTGCAGGACCCAGCACTCAGCCTTGCTGAACCTCATACGGTTGGCCTTGGCCTATCCACCCAGCCTGTCGAGATCCCTCTGTAGATCCTTCATACCCTCAAGCAACTCAGCACTCCCACCCAACTTGGTGTCATCTGCAAACTTACTGAGAGTGCACTCGGTCCCCTCATGGGACTGAGTTAACTTGAGACCCAGTCAACACAGTCAAGGGATCCTGGAGACCCGTGCCATTGACCAGAGAGGTCTCACAATCAATCCTTTCTGTCACTTAGCTAAGATTTCAAAGTTTATCATGCTATTAGTCACTTACCAAGGATCTGTTGCAGCAAGGAATCTCTCAGCCTTTTGGGGGAGATGCTGATGTGCAGCTCGCTGCCATGCAGGAATGCTCAAAGGGCTCTTGGGCTTCTCAGTATTTGTGGAGTAAGATAACTGACTAACAGTCACATTTGCACACTGCCTTTAGGTGTTAGCTTCTGCCAAATTTGGCTTGAGTTGGACACTGGCCAGCACTGTGGTTAGGGGGGTGCATTGCCATCCCTTGGTGTTGTTATCTGCCTCCCCCAAATCCACTTTGAGTCAGATGCTGCCATTACCATCAGGACCAGACACGCCTATCGCTGATGGCTGTCACCATCGCTTCAGCGGGGTTATGGGAAAAGTGGTCAGGTTGCAGGGTAAGAGGAGGACACCAGCACAGGAACCTACCTAGGGCAGCTGGAGGCGAGGCAAGATGCCCTAGGGTACTCAGTGGCACTAGAAATATTTAGGCAACTAAACCAAGCATAGAGTTCACTCCTCATCCAGGGCATCCAGTGCCATTGGAGACGTTCTTGGGTGTCCTATCTACCCTCCAGCATCTCCTCTAAAATGAGTCACCTATCCTTGGAAAATTTGATAACCCTGGAGCCAGTTAGAAAGGTCAAACCCTCTCTGTGCTCCTCCCAGACCTGGCATCCTCTCTGGGGTGGACATCAGTCTTAAGCGAAATGAATAATCCACCTCACTGTCTTTTCAGTTTACACCTCTCAGTTGCATTCAGCGAGTTAAGCACCACTGAAAGATGTGAAAACACCAGAAAGCCAGATAAAACCCTGCCCTAACTAAAGACAGAGTGTGAACGCAGGGACGAGAGGTCTTGTTTAGGTGATTTGTCAAACATCTTTGAAGACATCACTACTGCAGTACTGGAAGAAAATGACTCTCTCAGCCTGTGATTTTTTTCAAAGAGCATCTCAGAAGGTTTCATCTGTGAGATAAATGGTTGAAACAAAGGGTTGGAGACTGAGAGGGAGAAAGGAAAAACAGAATCTGGAGCACAAACCGATTAGAGAACAGGTGAGAAAGCGATGCCAGAGGTAGAAATCATCTGAGCTTGGAAACACACCGTGGGACTGGGTGCACCAACAGGGCCCCTGGGGCAGCTGTAATTTATAGTGTGTAGGCTGCAAAACACTGCAAGGCAAAATACTGACTAAAGCATTTCTGTCCTGGCTCTGGTCGGGATGGAGTTCATTTTCACCAGAGCTGGGAGAGGAGCTGGAGCTGGTGGCACCTGTGGCTGGGGAACACAGCTGGGACGGGTTACCAATTAGCCAACAGCTGGGACAGGTTACCCAAATTGGCCCAAGGGCTGTCCCATCCCACGTGACACCATGCTCAGGGTATAAAGTGGGGATGGTGCTGAGGGACAAGTTTTGCTACTTGAGAGGGAGCTGGGTATCAGGATCCACGGTGAGGTACTGTACTGTAAGTTACATATAAGTATTTTTTTCTACTGGGTGTTTTTTGTTGTTTGTTTTCTTTTCCCCTGTTGTTCTCTTAAGCTGTTTTTATCTCAACCCACAAGTTTTTCTTTCTTTTCTTTCTTGATTCTCTTCCCCATCCCATTGTGGGGGGCAGTGAGGGAGCAACTGCGTAGTATTTTAGCTGCTGAGTGAGGCTAAACCAAGGCACAGAAATTACTTAAGAAGCTTAGATGTCTTCTCAAAGCAGATGTAGGTACTCACAATATATTTTTCTTCAGATTTTAAAGACCTTTTTCAGTAGCTTGCACCAGTGCAGGCAGGTGCCACAGCACAACCTTTAGCTCCTGCAGTGCTGAAGGAAAACAAACCAAACAAATCAAATGGTCCCTTGGAAACTCATTGGTTTGGGATATAGCTGAGTAAAATATTTATCCTTTGAAAGGAGGAGAGGGAAACGTGAACTGAAGCAAAGGGGAAAGGAGTGGATGCAGGATCTGTTTGGTAGAGCCGAAGAGGGTTTCAGGTCCAAATACACTGGTGTTTGAAAATGAGCCTCTTGCTGTAATGTTGTTTTCTAGGGAGAGCTCTCCTATTTTATCTTTTCTTATTCTTCTGCTGGGAATTAAATACCCAGGAAAACTCTTGCATTTCAAATATGAGTCTTATGCCTTTCACCTTCCAAAACTACAACTTTTCAACAACTGAAAATGAGGAGAATTAAACTCAAGCCGAACTGAATGGTATCTCTTATTTTGTTTCTGAATTTCTCTGCAAAATATCAAGTCTTTCCTTTTAAAGTTTAATTCTGCTTTTGTATCAGTACTATTCTGGGCAAGAGAGCATTTGGAAACCAGAGATTTGTCAACCAGCCTCTGCTACCTGGAAATTATTCCTTCTTCGCAGCTACAGCAGCATGCTGACACGGAGAAAACCTCCTACATTAGATATTAGAATATGAACCTTTTACCTCTTTTCTCAAATTATTTTCAATTCCTCTATCAGAGATGCCATTCACTTTTCAGCTAAATATTTCATTCAGGAGTAATGAATTCTTTTTTTGGATAAATATCTGTCACTGCCTCCTATCAGCAGTAATTAAAGTCATATGATGCAGCCTTCAGCGTCACAGGTGATGAGCGGTTCGTGGCTGCTGTTGATGGGTAACAAATTCTTTTGGGGAAGGAGCTGACAGTCACTGTACTGACATAAACCACCAGCTCCTGGATCCTCCCAGGACAGAGAAGGCAGTGGGACCCATCATCGTGTTCATCCTTGGATGCAGCAAGTCATTTGCATCAGCAGGAGAGGTTGACGCTGGAGCTGGCAATGAAACCTGGCATACTAAGGCCACACTTGCCCTCAGGGTGATCTTTCCCCAGCTCCAACCTCCTTCACTCAGCACTGAGTCCAGAAAAGCTCTTTTTTTCTTGTTCAAAGGTCCTCTGACCCACCCTGGCCACCTCATGCATCCCCATCCAGCTTAACCCAACTCCTCCTGTCCAGGTTGCTGATCCCATTGCTCTGGCTCTGTATTGGACAGATGTAACTCTGTATATATCTATCAGGCAGATATAAATAAACTTAATTGCCTTACATACTCACGCAGAAGAGAAAGGTGGCTCTGACATCCAGCCATTTCATCACAGCTCAGCCCACTGTTTTCCTACAAGTTCCCAAAACGCCATGTCCCAGGGATTGCCAAAAGGAAAATTAGGCCCCAAAAATTCCCACTCCTCTAGTGAAATGAAAATCTGAATGTAGCTCAGAAATGCTGATAACTCGCTTCATCACTGTTTCTCAGTCTAAAATCCCATCCTGTCTCCCTTCTGCTGCTGCTAAGCTCCTCCAGCCCTCAGGAATAGATAGACTTTACCCTTAGCCACACATTACTCCTGTCTGCAGCTTAGGTATATCTCCAGGTCATGGTAAGGGTGTGGAGAGGCTCCATCTACTTTCGATCTCAAAGCGTCTGAGACTCCTCATCCCCAGGAAACTGAGGGAAAGGGGATGAAGTGCCGTTCCTGGGTCTGTCCCCAGCACTGCGAAAGACCCCAGCCCTGCTTCCAGAGCTAAAACACCAGTCAGAGTGTGGAGGGCAAGCAGTAGAGATGGTGGTTCTCATTTTCATTCCAGATCAATTCAGCATCCTCAAGAAGCAAAGCCATGCACAGACACTGATAGTGGATTTCATACAAAGTAATCAGAACACAATAATATTCTCTCTGGTAACTGTCTTGGCAAAAGCCTGGGAGATGTTGACACTATTTGCATCTTTATTGTTCCTGAGCAGTAGAGCAATGATGTTGCCGTGTTTTGACTAAATAGACAGAGATGTTTTGTTGCTTCCTTGAGTGTGGAAAGATTAAGCCCAATTACACATTCGCTCCATCTCCCTCTGTTCCAACATACAGATTCCATCTTTGCCGAAATTGCAGAACCCCCCTGTGACTTATTTAAGGCGGGTATTAAAGGAGAGCGAGTATCATCTGCACGAAACAGAGGGGCATGCCCCCCACCAAGGAGGATTATGATTTTGTCTAGATGGGTTGAGAGTGGTGCTGCACAGGATGTTCATGTCAACCCAGGTCCCAGCCTCAGCCCTGGCGTGCGGGAGGTCTGGTAAAACGAGCTTGCATGCCTCATTGCGTCCCCTTTTCCACTTTTGGAGAAAAGAGGGCAGCCTCTCATCCCCAAGGTGCAGGGCCCTCCATGAACCACCTCCCCATGGAGATCATGCATGATCAGGCTGCAGCACAGCTACATCTGAAGCATCTCCAGTGACAACACGGCAAAAAAAGGGGCAGTGTTGATCGCTCAAAGATGAGCATCCGTCACCAAATCTGCTGCCTTCCAGTCCAGAGGGAACCACAGCCCAGCACACTCCCTTGGGCAAACTCCTCCTTCCAAAATTGCAGGCTGCTTTACAAAGGAAGTCCCAAAATAAAAAAAAAAAATGGCAAGGGGCCAGCACAAAGGATGGATTTTGCTATCTGGCCTTCCTACCTGGAGGGAAGAAGGAATGGTTGGTTGAGGTTCTGGAAGAGAAAATTAAAGTCCAGGTGGTGAGGCTGACTGAAGGCGGCCTGCATTAGCTGAACAAAGGTGCCACCTTGTCTTCCCAAGCTTCCTAAAAAAACTGGCCATTCTTTGCCACCCTTACATCTAGTTTTGGAGTTGCTGGGCAGTGAAGTCGGGATCTACACACAGCCTAAAGCTGGGGTTGCAATAGGATGAGGTGGATGGACTTAGTAGGACCATCCTATGAAGGATTCTCCCCCTCTACTCTGCTCTGAGACCCCACCTGCAATACTGTGTCCAGCTCTGGAGCTCCCAACAGCAGAAGGACGTGGACCTGTTGGATCCAGAGGAGGCCACGCAGATGATGAGAGGGCTGGAGCAGCTTTGCTGTGAGGCCAGGCTGAGAGAGTTGGGGCTGTTCAGCCTGGAGAAGAGGAGGCTCCGGGGAGACCTGAGAGCGGCTCCCAGTGCCCAAAGGGGGCTGCAGGAAAGGTGGGGAGAAACTCTTCAGCAGGGCCTGCTCTGACAGGACAAGGGGTAATGGTTTTAAAATAGAGGGAGGTAGATTTGGATTAGGTATTAAGAAGAAATTTTTTACACTGAGGGTGGTAGAACACTGGCCCAGGTTGCCCAGAGAGGCGGTGGATGCCCCATCCCTGGAAACATTCCAGGCCAGGTTGGTCGGGGCTGTGAGCAACCTGATCTGGTTGGAGATGTCCCTGCTTCTTGCAGGGGGCATGGACTCAGATGGCTTTTAAAGGTCCCTTCCAACCCAAACCAGTCTGTGATCAGGAAACTGATTACCACCCTGCATGGTACCTCTCCACATTTCTCTAACCCTCCAGGTGAGGCATTTGTACACAAGCACGTTCTGCCCCCAGCTAGCACTGTGCACAACCCTCATGCACACAGAGAACACCAAGGCATGGTGCAAGCTGGGCTGACGGCTCCTCATCCCACTTTTCGCAGGGGGCCTCCCCCATTAACCTGCTCCTCCATCTCTCTGCTGATGTCCTCCCCAAAGGACCTTTCCCACAGTCCCCGCACACTTCCCCTCTGCCAGCTGCCGTTCCCTGGGCTCAGTGGATGGAGTTTACTCAATCCACCATGTAAACAGCATTCGCCTGCCTGTGCATCATGAATCCCTCTTGCTCTGATCAAGGCAGAGCACAGTTCCACTTCTTTCTGGCCTTCCAGGTGATTTATTTAAGCTCCTGCCACTCCATGAGGAAAGGGGCTTTGCTAAGGCTTAATGTACGGCAACAGCTGCTGCTTTTTCCACATCTAGCCGTCTGCTTCCACAATTTGCCCTGCAAGTTTCTCTCCACCCCCTTCTCTGTGTCCTCCAGAGATTTTCAGCCTACAGATTCCCCAGGGACTTGTGGTTTTCTAGGGATCTGATCAAGATGCCCAAGAAAAGTAGGTTCAACTGGGAGGCCCTTATGGGTTTGCCTTTTTATTGTAGCATATTGGGGATTCACAGAGAAAAGGGTTGAAAACTGCAGGTGTAGGTGATTCCTTCTGTCGTCTTTGACATACCTCCAAAAGGCCAGGTCTCCAGCAAAGCTTCTTAAACCATCTCAGGGCCCAGCTGCACCCACTTGTCCACAGACAAGGTTCACCTTGTCCTCGTCCCTCGGGTACCAGCTTGGCCTCTCTCCCTTCTTTTGCCACCGTGGTACCCCAGGGAGGTAGGAAATAAAAGAAAATTCATGTGTATTCCCCATGGTACTGCCTCCAGATCTTGGTCCTATCTGAGTTGCATCCCATCTTTTTTCAAACATCCTGCACAACAAGAGGAAACTCCTTTTTCTCAGAGAAAATTACCAAAGGCAATTAATGGTCGTTAATGGCTCTCGATGTCTCCCAATTACAGTCACATCCACAGATTAGCAAATCCTTCTAATTTTCCACAAACGCAACAGAAATATATCTGAAAGTGCAACAAGAAGCTGACTGTCACAGAAGTGAAGACCAGTTTTAGTTCCCCATCGTACCAGCTGCTTTAAAATAAAAAAAAAAAAAACACATCACCCTAGTGTTTTTTTCTTATGGAATGGCTTTGGCTTTGGGCCCTCCAAGGGTCTCTGTTCATCAAGAATTGTGTTCCCACATAGCAAGAAGCCCAGCACCAAACATGAAGCTGGTGAGGAACTGGGAAGTGCAGCAGCAATCACTTGATACAGCCCAGTTGAGACGAGAGCAGACAAATTCTCCCACAGCAGAGGGGCAAATCTAGGAGAGGGATGCAGTATGGAAGGATCTGAAGAACGGATGGATGAGTGGTGAGAAATCTTTTTTTTTTTTTTTTGAGCAGGGAGCAAATGGGAATTGCTAGAGAGATATGGCCCTGGGGTGCTGGCTTTGCCCATGGGGTGCAGCATCTCTGGGGTTAATGGTACCTGGAGGTTTTTTTTCCCCCCAGTTCAGTCTCTGAAGAACAACCAGCCATTGTCTTCCATGGACAGGAGATCAGCCCTAGGTAACAAGTGCTGCATTTTCAGCTCCCACCACCATTACCTCCTCCCAGGATTTGGAAAGGCTTTCAAACAGTCTATTTTTATCATTAGCCACTGAGAAAAAAAGGTTAGTTGCTTCTCTCCCTGGGTTGCCGCTGCTTGAAGGCTGCGCAGGGAGGCAGCCGGCACAAAGCCACCGTTGACACCAGCTGCTTTCAAGTGCCACCGAAGCTCAGTGGAAAATGGGGAATAAGACACAAATTAGACTGTTATCTTAAAGCCCCTCCATAATCCTGCTTTTCCAGGATGCTTTTGTTGGTCTCCTCAGGTGAAGCTCACCCCCGTGTAAGAGCCTCCATCAGGTTTGTGCACAATTTCAACCTGAATTTGAAAACATAACGAAAGCACCAGACCCACACAGGCATGGATTTCCCTCTCTTACCTCCCATTTTACCAACTCCTTCTCACTCTAGCAGGATCTCTTGCCTCTGCCCAACCGTTGCACCCCATCTAACAGTGAATTTGTAAATATCTGGCCCATTTGACCCAGAGGACAGCCACATACTGCCACCTACGAATGATTTTGAGGGGGCAAAACCCAGGCATAATGTTCCCCTTCTCTAGAGCTCTTTTGTTCTTTTGAAGCATTTCTTGTCAGTAGCAACAGCAGCAAGGAGACCAGGGACATCTGCCCTGTGGTCCCAGCAATCCAGGACGGTCGTACCACAGCCACCTCCAAACTGGTTTGACATCTCCTATGGGAAGCAACATAGATGTCTACCCAACCACCCACGTTCATGGGGGAGGTTACAGCCTATGTTTTAGGTTACTGGTTTCGCACAGTCACTGCTGCACCTACTTGACAGCCAGGTCAACCTGCTCTGCTTCAGGTATCTGTTCGGGTCACAAGTGGTGTTCCCTATGGCTCAGTCTTGGGGCCAGTTCTGTTTAATGTCTTTATCAATGATCCAGACAAGGGCATTGAGTGCTCCTTCAGTAAGTCAGCAGATGACACCAAATGTGGTGGGAGCGTCGATTTGCTTGAGGGTAGGAAGGCTCTGCAGAGGGATCTGGACAGGCTGGACCAATGGGCTGAGGTGAACTGTATGAGGTTCAAGAAGGTCAAGTGCCAGGTCTTGCACTTCAGTCACAACAACCCCATGCAACGCTACAGGTTTGGGGAAGAGTGGCTGGAAAGCTCCTGGGAGTGCTGGTCGACAGCTGGCTGAACATGACCCAGCAGTGTGCCCCAGTGGCCAAAAGGGCCGACAGCATCCTGGCTTGTGTCAGGAGCAGTGTGGCCAGCAGGAGCAAGGCAGTGATGGTGCTCCTGTGCTCAGCACTGGTGAGGCTGCACCTCGAATACTGTGTTCAGTATTGGACCCCTCACTACAAGAAAGGCATTGAGGTGCTGGACCGCGTCCAGAGAAGGGCAACGAAGCTGGTGAGGGGTCTGGAGCACCAGTCTGATGAGGAGCTGCTGAGGGAACTGGGGTTGTTCAGTCTGGAGAAGAGGAGGCTGAGGGGAGACCTCATTGCTCTCTACAGCTGCCTGAAAGGAGGGTGCAGGGAGGTGGGTTTGGGTCTCTTCTCCCAAGCAAGTAGTGATAGGACAAGAGGAAATGGCCTCAAGTTATGTCAGGGTAGGTTTAGACTGGCTATTAGGAAAAATTTATTTACTGAAAGAGCCATCAGGCACTGGAACAGGTTGCCCAGGGAAGTGGTGGAGTCACCACCCCTGAAAGTGTTCAAAGGACATGTAGACGTGGCACTCCAGCACATGGCTTAGTGGACATGGTGGTGTTGGGTTGATGGTTGGACTTGATCATCGGAGGTCTCTTCCAACCTTAAAGATTCTATGGTGCATTGATACTTCCCCTGAGCTGTCTGGGCTCCTGGGGTTATTACTGGAGAGCACTTACCATGGTTTAGCTCATGCTTTGGTGGGCTAAAATGAAGGAAAGTAACCACAGATGTGCCTGTTTCTCCCAACTTCAGATAAATGGGTTCGTGTCCTGCTGGAGACAGCAAAAGCAACATCCAACCCACGGTCTTAATTGAAGATACCCTGGAAGAGGCCCTCTCCATGCATCTCCTCTTGGTCTCCAGAGAGACGTGGCAATAGGAGAACTTACATGGCTTTAACCCCACCAGCTTGTGGCACAGCCACGTCTGTACCCACCAGACACATCAGTATCTCATTGGGAACCAATGGGATTTAAATGCATTAGAAAAATCTCACCCCTTTTCTTGCTGAACAAAGCTGGGGTTTTTACAAAATATTTTCTTCTAATTTGCTCCGAACATCATGTCCTCCAAAATCCAGATCTCTGGAATCCAGCATCTCTGTGCTTCTCAGTGGCATCAGGGACCGCAATTGTGGGGCAGAGAGGGTGGCAAGAAGAGCTCTATGAGTGACTGAACTGAAGAAAAGCATTCTTTTGGACCCATCTGGAAGGTATACTTTTCAATTTTTCACTGGCAAATAATTTTAAGAAAATAAGCCTGTTTTGTTTACCTGGGAACTTCTTTCCATTTAAAATAAATACGTCTGTTTTTTAAGTTGAAGCGAAGCAAGTGAAATATTGTTTCAAACAGAGACATCAAACTGTTTGGGAGGGGGAAAAAAAGGTAAATTGAAGCTTTTCTTTTTCAAAATTGTCTGTTTTGGTTTTTTTCAACCCAAACAATGAAGCAAGATTGATATAAAACCACAGCATGCTGCAGGTGACCTGAAAGTATATCTCTCAGGGTAAAAAGCTCCAGGTGAAAATGTTTTCCTGGCTTCAGTGACGATTGATTCATGAGCAGAATTAGGATTTAAAGCTCAGGCCGCATGGTTTAATCCACTCCCCTCAAACCCAGCCAAATCTGCTTTGAACACGACCCGGGTGGAGGAGAAGGGGGGAGAAGAGAAATCTGCAGGGGAAATACAAGAGCAGCCTTAGAAGGCTGTGGCTTCCACTTAACTGGAAAATGAGAAAGAAAGCAGTGTAAGAGCAGGACAATTAGACCCCGAGCAACACAGACCTTTCCAAAAATGAAAGACAGCGGGGGGAATTAATGGGCGTAAATGCAACCCGGTAATTAATAGATAAATGGCATTAGAGAGTTTTCTAAAGAAGAAGAATACAACATGACTTATCTTTCCAAAGGCAGAAGACAATTTCTCCCTCCTTTCACCTTGCAGATAAGGACAGAGAGCAGGGATCTTTCTGTTTCAAAGCTTAAGAGGAATCTGGACGTTGAAGACAAAAGAGAAAGGAAGAACGTGGTAGGAGGGAACAACACCAGGGGCTGCTGTTATTGACTGAGCTGCCAAAGCCGGCGAAGAGCAACCCTGCCACTGCTCACCACCGAATAATTCCTCTTGCAAGAGCGGGAGCAGAGTGAGTCCTGCTGCAAAGGAAACGGGATTAAACCTCATAGGGAACAGAGGAACTTGCACGCTGCTCTGGCCCACAGCTTTCTGAGTAGTCTTCCTCACTGGGAAGTGGGGTAGGTCCACAGTGCGGGACCCCTCAAACATCTGCATTGCCTCCCTTGGACAAGGCGAAGCCCAGTCGTGGGGTCTCCATCTCCTCCTCTTGCTGCCTTTGTGTAAGGTCTCCTTTGCGCTTCACCCGAGCCAAGATGCTCAAGCGAACTCCCACCCAGGTAACCTGCAGGGTCCACCATCTCCTGAGACATCCTGCTTATGACTCCATCACTGCAGGTGCCCAACAGCGCAGCAACAATTTTTTCAAGGCTGAATGAGCCTGATAATTGAGACACTTCCCTCCTGCCCTGCTAGGCACTTATTATTAACAACCACGTTGAGTCCCTAGGCGGGCTTAGCTGATAGATGGGAACACATAAATTTCAGTGTTGAAGTGTAGGTGTCTACGCTCCTGTCACAGCCAGTGGAGACCAAAGGCTCAGTTCAGTTCCCTGAAGTTAGGCATCTTGTGCCGTCTGAGATGCCCAACAGCATGGAAGACACCTGCATCGCTCTGGAGCAGCACACAGAGGACGCACGAGTTCCACCAGGGCATCAATGTAAGACCTAGATGACCAATCTCAGGAGACACTAGCTTCTCCATGGGTAATGGCTGTCCTCATTAGTTTTTTTTAATGTTTGCTAAACAAATATATGTGTTACCCAACTTCCTCCAAAAAAGACAGGCCCAGCTCAGTTTAAGAAGGAGAAGCAAAATGTGGGTGAATAGCAGGAGAAAAGGAGCCACCCTTGCTCATTGTCAACCCAAACGGAGCGAAGAGGCAGAGCTGTTTGCTGGATTCCTCCCAGCCTTGGGGGTGGGAGGGTAAGAGTATGGTGAGGCCAGGCTAGATGGGTCAGCAGGGATGGGACAAGAGCCAAATTCCCCTGAACAGCTGTCCATGTCGTATTCCAGCTCTGTGGTTTGTATAAAAGCCCTTGATCCTCACATGGAGGCAGCTCTCCACCAATACCCACCCATTCAAAACCATTTGCTGCCATGGTATCATCTCAGCAGAGAATTGGTCCAGTGATTTCAGCAGAGCAGCCAGGTGAGACCGAAAGACTGGCAATTTCATAGTGACCTCCAGAACCACTTCCAGGGTACCACAGACCCTGTCTCTATTTCCTGTCTCATTAAAAGACTTCATTGCAGATGACCCGGAGGCAGGCACAAGCATGAGGGGTACTGTGTGTCTGGTGGGTCCATTCTGCTGGACCTACACTGTTGAGTTGTCCGGCTGCCCCTGTCCCTAACTGGGGTCCTTCCCTGCCATTCCTAAGGACTCTACTCACTCAGCATTCCCTCCTGAACCATCGAATATGCTTTTCTGTGCTTGAGAAGCAAGGTAGGGCTGTGAGGTGGCATAATGCATGCCCAGGTCTTGATTCTACATGGATAATAGGATTTAGCTAGGACATATTTCTCCTTCTGGGAACTAGGAAGACCTTGGTTTCCTCAACCCAGGCACCATGAGCTGGTGATGGTGAAGTAGGGTCTATGACTGGAACTGCATCATTTATCAGAGACCTTGACTCTTCTTAGAGCAGTTCCTCCATTCCCAGTCCTGCTGGGAAGACAGAACAGCTTAGCAGCTATTCATTCTTGTCATGAAAATAGGTGTAATCTCCATCCAACACACCAAGCCAATTCAGCAAAAACCTGCGCAATTGCCCTGAGCTGAATCAATAGCCCCCCAGCTTCATCGCGGGAACAGGTCACCCACTCATCAAGGGAGAGCTGAAATCATTCATGGGACAATTTTGGTTTTGCTGTCCTTGCGATGGCTTTCCTGAACCCTGTCCAAAGCAGAGATGTCATTTAGAACCTATTAAAACAAAGGTGCACGTCCACACGGGCGGGAAGAGAAGGAGGGAAGAGAAAAGAAGGAGGGAGCTGGGTGTCCTTGAGGTCAGGCAATCTAACAAATCACAGAGAAACCATTAGCACCATGAAATGACAGGAGGCAAAACAAGGCAGAACGTTAAGCGGCCGGCGCTACCAAATCCATCAGCTGCCCCATTATTCTGATGGCGTGTCGGTGCAGCGTATAATCATCAAAATTGGTATTCTGCTGCAAATCATCCGTCTCCTGCTTTCACTCCAGACTGAGTTTCACTGGTCACCAGGGATCAAGGAGAAAGTATAGAGTCCACCTCACATCAGTTCTTCCACAAAGTCTGCTTGGCCCTCCTTCACCGTCGGAGCAAGCAAGCAGGATGCTAAATGCAATAACTCCCGTTGTGTGTTTGTAAGGAGCAGAAATGACTGGGAGAGAGGCTTAATCACCCCTGGAGTCATGAAGACTTCAAGTGTGATGTTGTTTTGGAGGTACACGATGGCAAAACCAGCAATGTGCCAGATCTTCAAGGCCTTGGAGCTGGGTCACTGTTCAGCAGAGTCCTTGCATCATTTGCAGGCCTGTAGTGTTAAAAAAGTGAATCACCACCATCAGAGCTGGGACAACCCAACCCTAGCAGGAGGTGTAACCCACACACATGCACGTGTAGCTGTCACTCAGGGCACAGGGGCTGAAAGGGGCCCTGAGGAGTCTCAACAAGGAGGGAGTGGCTCTTACTCAGCATGAGACTTGTCCCTCCAGCAGAGATCAGGTTTTATAAGTTAGAACTGACCAGACACTAAGTGCAATCACCACCAGCCTTTTGCTGGACAGAAGAGGAAAGGCTCTGAGCAGATTCTCCAGACAGCTGATGGAGGTCCTTTCCAACCACCATCTCTACGATTCTTGGGAATGGATGAAATTCACATTCTGCAAACCAAGAGAGGACCTTGCCCCTTCCAGAGGGTCACAGAGCTTCACAGCACCATGGGATCTCCTTCAGAGGCATTTGTCCTAGGGTGGTTGCCAGCAACCCCATGGTCATTCCCTGGGTCTCAAGGAGAGATCAGTATTGCGAGTTCTACTTGAGCAACATCCAAGGACCTCTGTTCTTTGCAGAGTTAGCAAGGTCCAGGTAGCAGAGTTCAGACCATGTGTGAAGCTACCAAGACCATTTCACAGGAAAAAAAAAAGGCCAGCTGGTCTCAAAGCTGCTTCTTACACCAAGATTTTGTCTGAGTGGTGTTGAAGATCCAGCACATGGGTGTCCAAAAGGGCAGTCATGCCACTTTTTCTTGTGCTCCCCCATGCTCAGCCACTGTCACAAGACATTTCCAGTGTGCTGCAGGACAGCAACTGAGTGGGACAGCATCATCTGGATGTTTGGGATGACCCAGTGTCAGCTCTGCACGCCCTCGAGAAGATCCTGACCTCCTGATGAAAACAATGAAGTGCTCTATTTAGCTGTACTCAAGGGCTTGTTCTCTAACAAGACAGAGCAGAAAAGAAGAGCAGCCATTTCCCATCCCAGAAAACAAGGTGTTTTTTGAAGTTTTATGAAGAAAGTTCTCCAGCCAATTGTCAGATTTTTTTTTTCTTTAAGTATTGTGCGTGTCACTCTGTGCCAAGAATTTCAAAGTGTGTCATCGTCGATTTTCTTTTGTCATTAACTGCCGGGTTTGGGGGGTGGTTCAGAGCTGAGCTGGAGGGAGATCGGAGGGAAAGTTGACTTAGATTAAGGCACAGGTTTAAAATCTGTTTAAATCTTGTTTAAATTTATTTTCTTCTGCTTCTGCTCTAAAAGGGGAAGAAAAAAACGAAAAGGAGCTCCATCCAAGGGAACATCAAAGGCAACTGAGCTGTTTTCACTGCTGGTATAAAAACAAAAAACATGCAAAGACCAAACTGCAGGACTGATGCTAATAAAGCGCCCGAGAACAGATCCCCGTAGAGATGAGGCACAGGAAAGGACAATAACACCTTAACTCAGTCCTGAGTTGTTCGCAACACAAAAGCTTCACACGTGTAAATGCCTCCTGGGAAAGATACTGTTGAGGAGACTGCGTGGTGAAAAAGTCATGCCAGGAATGATTTGAAACTCAAAGAATGACTAAACTTGTCTTGCAGTCATGGCTTTTCTTTCCGGAAAGGGCAAGCAGGGGGAGGGAAGCCAACAAAACGAAGCAGAAGAAGAAAAAAAAGCGTTGAAAAAGCCAGCTGTTATTTTTGCACCCAGGAGAAAATTATGCTGTTTATCCAAACTGTGGCTCATTTTGGGTTCATTAAGCGAAACCAACAGAATGACTTGGCAGGTTGGACTCTGGCCTTTGGTCACCTCAAGTCCAATGGAGACCAGGTACCTCCTGTCACATGTTCCCTGGATGACACCTGCACCTCAGTCCTGCGTGTTTGACCTGATGTATACACTCAGCTCAGGTCCAGGTCTCAGACTCTGGAGAGCCCGGATTTCAGTCCTGCCGTGGTCGGTCCTGTCCTGCAGCTGTAAGCTCTGCCTTGCCCTTCCCTTTGTGCTTTCTGACCTTCTTGATGTTAGCAGAATCCTGCTGTGAATCCAAAAGGGTAAATTCACACCTTGCTAGAAATTTAGTCCAAAGGCTGTATCGAGTTGATCCAGCTGGGAATAAATGAAAGGGGCCTTGCAAGGGTGCTAACATCTTCTTGTTCCTCATATACACCACTGACCACTGACCACAAGAATAACTTCTTACAACAAAAGTGGATGTTGTCACCAGGGACTCCCCATCTAGACGTTTAGAGGAACCACTTAGATCAGTCCTTTTGCACTTATGTTATCTAAGATGACTTACGGACTCTCTTAATTTGTCTTCACCCATTGTCTACCAATTGCAGCCAGAAGTAGGAGAGCCAAAAATGGACCATACTTGGTTGAGGAGAGCCTCATGAGACCCCACCTGCAGCACTGTATCCAGCTCTGGAGCCCCCAACACAAGAAGGACGTGGAGCTGTTGGAGAGGGTCCAGAGGAGGCCATGAAGATGCTGAGAGGGCTGGAGCAGCTCTGCTGTGAGGCCAGGCTGAGAGAGCTGGGGCTGTTCAGCCTGGAGAAGAGGAGGCTCCGGGGAGACCTGAGAGCGGCTCCCAGTGCCTAAAGGGGGCTGCAGGAAAGGTGGGGAGAAACTCTTCAGCAGGGCCTGGTGTTACAGGACGAGGGGTCATGGTTTTAAAATAGAGGGAGGTAGATTCAGATTAGATAATAGGAAAAAAATTTTTATACTGAGGGTGGTGGAACACTGGCCCAGGTTTCCCAGAGAGGTGGTGGATGCCCCATCCCTGGAAACATTCCAGGCCAGGTTGGCCGGGGCTCTGAGCAACCTGATCTGGTTGGAGATGTCCCCGCTCCTTGCAGGGGGTTGGGCTGGATGGGCTTTAAAGGTCCCTTCCAACCCTAACCATTCTGTGATCCTCAGTCTAGTCCCAACGGCTGTGTCTGTACTCGTGGACTGAAGTCAAGCTGCTGAATTGTTGTCCTTCCTGGCACACATTTGGCCTTAGCACAAAGCTCTATATGACTCCTGCATGGGTCAGCCACTTATGTGGCCCATGAGTCATCCCAGCCGACAGTTTGTTTTGAAGGGAGGAGAATTTAATAACACAGATGAAGACTGCTCTGTGCCATTGCCCTCAGGACCCCCAAAACATTCAAAGCACATTTTAGTCTACGAGCACAAATACAACCAAGGCTCCTTGCTCTGCAAGCCTAGGGATCAGAAAGCGCATGAAGTCCCTTGGTCACAGGAGGCAACTTTGGACTCAAACAGCTTCTTTATCTGTTTTTATGAAAACCCAACAAAGATAAAATTATCTCTTTCGGACAAAAATTTCATCTTATTCCTATTTCTTTATAGCACCTTTGGGTATCAAAGAAGCAGCAGTAATAGCAATAAACAGCCCTTTGTCCCTTGGTGAGTGTCCCACCAGCTTTTCCAGTCCAAGCAAGAAGGCTGGTGAGCAACATCCTGACCTTCAGCGCTTTGCTGCAGACAAGCACAGGGGAGGTGTGGGCTGGGTGTGGAGCAAACTCAGCCGTTCTCCAGGGCACTGTCACAGAATCATCTCACAGAATCATAGAATGGTTTGTGTTGGAAGCGACCTTAAAGATCATCTTGTTCCAACCCCCCTGCCCTGGGCAGGGACACCAGACCAGGTCGCTCAATGCTCTATCCAGCCTGGCCTTGAACACTTCCAGGGATGGGGCATCCACAGCTTCTCTGAGCAACATGGTCCAGGGCCTCCCCACCCTCACAGTGAAGAATTTCTTTCTTATATCCAATCTAAATCTACCCTCTTCCAGTTTAAACCCATTACCCCTTGTCCTATCCCTACATGCCCCAGTCAAAAGTCCCTCTCCAGCTTTCTTTACCTTTAGGCACTGGGAGGCCACTCTAAGGTCTCCCTGGAGCCTCCTCTTCTCCCGGCTGAACAGCCACAGCTCTCTCAGCCCGTCAGCCCCGTTCAGTCCCTGGCTAGACATGATCGTCTCTCCAAGCATCCCGTAGCATCTCCTTAGTAGCCACTGAGTGCAGGAGGCTACAAAAGTCCTCTTAGATGTGTCTCTCAAGTCATTTGGTGCATATTTCCTAATTAGGCCGGAAGAGTTCCTCCTTCATTTATATATCTCATCTGTTGACAAGGGCTGGACCCTTGGGTCTCATGCAGCACATTTGAAGCCACACTGCGGTGTTTCCACCCCCGTTTCTACATTCTCCAACTTTCTGATTTTACTTCTTTGGAGCGGTTTGGTTTGATCATCTCAGCCAAGCATCTGGGACCAAAACAGGCACATTGTGTGCACTCCCCGATACTCAGCCCCACCTCCACTCACCGATGTTCTTCAAACCACAGCAGGCAGCAGAAGCAGCATCTTCGCATCGAGATGCCACTTCACCACGAAGCCACAGGGCAGGGCTTCTCCTCAGCTCCAAACGTTGCCCAGACTTGCACAGACGACTCCGTTTGTTTCTCCAAACACGGATTTAAAACAGAAAGGAAAGTTGGGGAGGGAGTGCTGCGTCCTGCTTTGACACCGCTGACACAAAAGTGCTCCGTCTCCACGCTCACTTTGTACTTCACAGCACTGGGACTTGAAAGACACTCACTTCTTAAAAAAAAATCCTTGGAAATTAGAGAGATAAGACATCGGCTTTAGGCAACTCTTCAGTGACAGCACTCAACAGGACCCCAGTCTTTAGTGTGTGTGTGTGTATTATATTATAAATTTATTTCTCTCCTTCTCTCCGTGTATATAGAAATGTGGATGCAGTGAATTAAAATCAAGCTGTGCTTTGTACTTTCGTTTTTAATGGCACCATCCTTGGCTGCAAGGAGAGAGCGATCAGCCCCCAAACGGCAGGAACGGGTGGAGAGAGAAATCGCCTTCTGCCAAAGACAAATAAAGTAAAAGGAAAGAAAAGGCATGGAAGATGATGAATGGTTCAACTTCCTTGGCGGCAGAAGCCTCTTCATTAACCGCTTCACTGCCTTTTTTTTTTCTCCTTTTTTCTTTGGTTTTTTATTGTTGTTTTTTTTTTTTTTTTTTTCATTTGGCTCTGTGCATGTGTCTGCCTGCAGCTCTATGTCCATGAGCATGTTGCCTGCCTTCAGCTGGTCCCATCTCCCTCATCTCTCCCACCTTAAGATGCAGCATTAAATGAAAAAAAAAAACCACCCAAACCCAATAAGAAGGTTTTACATTTTACATCAGCAATGTCACCTCGTGCTGCACCCCAGGGGCCAGAGCCTACCTAGTGCCAGGACACCCACAATGAACTCCGTGCAAACTTGATGCACCTTGAAATTCAGGCTCCAGGGAGCCAAGGAGGACACTTCTTGTCCCAAGAGGACTTCACCAGTGTGCTCCAGAAACACTCCCCCTATTTCTGAAGCTCACTGGAAGCCATTTAACCCCTGGAGACTCTCTCCTGTCCCCTCCGTTGCTTGGTCCTTCCTCCACGTCCCCCTTCATCCCTTAGAAACCTCTGCAGAGCCCAAGCAGCCAGAAGCCCGTGGAGCTACTGTGGGTCAGGATCTGAGCCCTTGCTGTGGCTCTTCCACCCCAGGGTGACTGGGCAGGACAGGGCATGGGTGGGACAGATGAGGGACCAATGGGTCCATTTCACGAACTGAGGGAAACCGCGGCATGGAGACATATACGACAACTTGCCCAAGGGCAAAGAGATCTTGCCAGCTTCATCACAAGTGTGCTGGGTGACAGTGACCCCCTGAAATGGCCAGGGAGGTACAGTCATAGAATCATAGAACGGTTAGAGTTGGAAGGGACCTTCAAAGCCCACCCAGTCCAACCCCCCTGCAAGGAGCAGGGGCATCTCCAACCAGATCAGGTTGCTCACACCCTGGCCAACCTGGCCTGGAACGTTTCCAGGGATGGGGCATCCACCACCTCTCTGGGCAACCTGGGACAGTGTTCTACAACTCGCATTGCAAAATATTTTTTCCTAATGTCTAATCTAAATCTACCCCCCTCTATTTTAAAACCATTACCTCTCGTCCTATCACACCAGGCCCTACTGAAGAGTCTCTCCCCACCTTTCCTGCAGCCCCCTTTGGGCACTGGGAGCCGCTCTCAGGTCTCCCCGGAGCCTCCTCTTCTCCAGGCTGAACAGTCCCAGCTCTCTCAGCCTGTCCTCATAGGATAGGTGCTCCAGCTCTCTTATCATCTTTGTGGCTTCCTCTGGACCTTCTCCAACTGGTCCATGTCCTTCTGATGTTGGGGGCTCCAGAGCTGGATACAGTACTCCAGGTGGGGTCTCACCAGGGCAGAGTAGAGGGACAGAATCACCTCCCTTGACCTGCTGGTGTCTTCACAACCTTCGCTTGCTTCTGCTCCATAGGGAAAAGCAGCCCATCCCAATGAGACCGTTAACATGCTGGATCAGCTATTCTGGGGCTGGGCATCCACAAAGCATGGTGTCGTCCTCCCAGTGACCTACATCAGTCCTGCCTCAAAGGCAGGACCTAACCAAGGCCCAGTGTCCTGGCCAGGTCTACCTGTCAGCAATAGCTTGGTCTCAGGGTAGAGTTGCTGGCATGGGGATGAAACTCCCCTCTATTGCCACCTGAGCTGTTTCCCTGTGGTGTCACATCTCCTTGGCCACCTCCGGAACCAGAATGGACCCGAACAGGCCCAAATGATCCCTATCAGCCCAGCAGGGCCTTTCTCCTGGGTTGAGGCTGTGCCTGTCATATCACCTGGATGTTTAACTCAAAGGAGGCTATCGTGTTAAAAGGAAGCCTAGGAGAAGTTAAAACACACCCACACCCACGTCTACACCCCCTAACAAGCCCTGGTATGAGTCCAGAAAGCCCAGAGGCCCCTACTAATTTCACCGTAGGCTGGATCATGAGCTCTCGGTTTTGCTGTTTGCAAAGTGCCTAGCGTGAAGGGACCTCAGAAGTCTTGGCAAGAACGTTGACAGCAATGAGACATAGCAAGAGAAGAGCAGCTACGCACAGAAAGAGACATCACTGGAAACGACTCACCCAGGTCACCCAGCGTGACGCCTCCCCCATTTCATTTGCACAGGACCTGGAGCATCTCAGTGCAGGAGGAAGACAGAGACTGTTAAATTAGACCAAAGCTGGAGAAAATATTCGTACCATGGGGAGGAAGGCACAGGAAGATGCTCTCTGGAGTGCAGTGGGCTGTCCATTGTGAGAGGATTGAAGAACATAAGGGGAATTATATGGGGAAAGAGCAAAGTGCTAGCATCAGGCTCCATCAGGGATCAGGTTAAAATCCAAAAGCAGCTGGGCTTTGCTCCACCTGTCTTCTGAAATGTCTGGATCTTGTTGCTGTTGGAAATCCGGTATCAGATTAGATAGATCAAGGAGATGGACTCATCCTGTCTTCCAGGATGTTACCGGGAATTAATAGTGTGGTTGCTTTCTCCAGCATGTACAATGAAAGTCATTGGATGTAGAGACATTCTCCTGAGTCAGTCAGGAGGTTTTTGTCTTCTTTTCAATCTCACAAACTCTGCCACTTGGACAGATGAGAAATGTACACATGAAGGGACTGCTCAAGCCCCAGTCTCTCAGCCTCAGCCATAGTTCAAGCCCTCGCTGGAGGTGGAGAGTTTCAGCACGTCTCCATAATCACAGTTCCAGGTTCTCACTCACCTGAATAAATGGGAAAAGGTGAGGCCCAACCTCCCAGCAGATGCAGCATTTTGGGGACACTTTTGTCACAAGAGATATCCAGGCCAATGCCAAAAAATGCAGATGGGCTAAAGCGTGTTACAGCATTCAGTGTACTCACTTTGGTGCTGGTGTCCACCTCGAAGTGCAGACAGGGACGGGCGTGATGTACGAGTTGGCCTATAAAGAAGAAAAGCTGGGACAAACATCCAGTAAACGCCAAGGTGATGAAGGTAAGAGTGGTCTGATCCTCTATCCCACACCCACCCCTCCAAGCCTGAGGAAGACTGAAAGACATTTAAGTAGCAGACAGGACTACCACACACATCTCGGTGCCCCAAGGTTTCAGTGAAATGATTGCGCCAGGACCACCTCCGTGGGACCCTTCCCCTTTCCCCTTCACCAGGCACATGCTCTCTGAGTAAGGGTCTGCTAGCCAGGAAGATGCTTTTGATGCTGAAGAGACGGGACGGTGAAGGGCTGTGGGTTTTCAGCTCTCCACCACCAGTCTTCAAAGGTACCCAAACTCACGTCAGACCCCTTTACTAAGGGGAAAGCTCCACTTGGATGGATTCAAGCACAACAAGTCATCTGAGGCACTTGGCAGGTTTTCTGTGCCCAGCTCATGCTTTTAATGGGATTGCGGGTGATGAAGGGTTGTGGGGAGAGCAAGGAGAAAAGCTGTGCTTGAGGATCTGGTCCCTGGAAATCCCAGCAGGAATTCAGAGGGAAGGCTGAGCAGAGGATTTGGTGATCATCTACTGCCATCTAGTGCCAGCTGAACACCCGAAAGTTATCACAGAATCAAAAATCGTAGAATAGTTTGGGTTGGAAGAGACCTTTAAAGCCCACCCAGTCCAACCCCCCTGCAAGAAGCAGGGACATCTCCAACCAGATCAGGTTGCTCAGAGCCCCGGCCAACCTGGCCTGGAATGTTTCCAGGGATGGGGCATCCACCACCTCTCTGGGCAACCTGGGCCAGTGCCTCACCATTGTAGTCAAGAATTTCTTCCTTATATCTAGTCTAAATCTATCTCCCTCTTTCAGTTTAAACCCATTATCCCTTGTCCTATTGCTACAGGCCTTGATAAAGTTTCTCCTCATCTTTCTTATAAGCCCCCTTTAGGTACTGGAAGGCTTCCTTGGATTCATTAATTTCTCTAACCAGGCCTCAACTCCTGCCCATTGCATGGACCACAGGCCATGTCTTATGTTTCTGGGTGCATCAGGATGGACATTACCCATCTACGCTCCCTGTGACCATCTCAGGTCAGACAGAGACAACAAACAGACCATCGTGCACCATCCCTAAATTACAACCCCCTTGTACGTCTGCTGCTAGAGGGGAGCCAGCTTGCAGCTCAAGGGCAGAGGAGCTGGGTTGGTCCGGCCACGTGGAGTGGGAGGGCTCTTCTCAGCACTGCTGCTGCAAAGGGATGCGATGGGTCATTCCACACCACAGCACAGCCGGTCTGTCTCAAGAAAAATCCGCTGGTGCACGCAAGGTCATCTCCCCGGCAGAGAAAGGGTCTTTGAGAAGGGTGAAAATATCTTTGAGTACTTATCGTGTGGCCGAGCAGAGCTCTAGACATCTTTGCAGGGTCCCTGAGATCAGAAATGGGGGTTTCTATCAATTCGTTTCTAGTCTGAATAATTCAAATTCAGCCCCCAAATGTGCCTGTCCTAGCTCTGCATTTTTTGTGAAGTCTGGGTAGCTGTAGAGGAAGAACTGCCCATCTCCCCCCATTGGCAAAACAAGACAAAGAGGAGTGTCATGGCCAGGTAGGTGACATTAATGGGCAAGAATCCAAGCCCAGGGACATTGCATCAGCCTGATGTGATCATTCAATCACTGGTCTGACAGTAAGGTGGGGTTTTGGACTGCAGCATTGTCATCCCTCACTTTATCATTAAGCTAAATGGTCCGATTCACTGAGAAAATTTTTTTTCCAACCACTTCATCATTGCAGCAGCTTCTCCAAACCCTCTCCAACTGTTTAACCCTCTGCGAACACCTACATGGGACAGTACAAGAGAGGGCGTTCACAGGCAAGGAGCAGGGTTTCCCCTCTCCAGGAGCTCCATAGGCTCTTCCTCAAGTCTGACCATGTCAGAAGTCCTTGGGAGATCACTAAAAAGAATGGGACGTTAGGAAGGTTTAGAGACCAGTTCATTCATCCTATCCTCTGGAGGTCATCTGAGGGTGATCTCAAGAGGTCTCTGAACAGAAATGACTGATTTTGTGATTTGTTATCAGAGTAAGAGGAGCTGCTGGATCCTACATCTCGCCACCAACCAAGAAAAATACGGAGGTACAAGAGATACTTAAGGGAAGGCGCATGTGCACGACCAAAGACGGAGATACAAAGCTGGATCTTACAAGAGTAAGGACGGCTCAGGTTAAGGTGGCCTTAACCACAACCTGCAATTAGCAGCCCGTTTTGTAACACTGGAGATAATCAAACACCAGTTCCCTCAGGGCTGTCCCTGAGCCTACATCATGAACAACCTTTACATTAGTTGGCTGCCTCTCAAAAAGTTTTGTGCTGGGTCAGATGGGCTCTACCCCAGGGTAGCTGACATGTCACACGTGGTTGGACTAAATGATCCCAGGTTTAAGGGCTAACAGGAGGGGCTCCTGTTTGCAGTGGTGTGGTGGGAGACCCAGAGCCCTTGGTGTCTAAAGGTTCAGGGAACTTCTGAGGAAGAAAAGAGCCGGAGGAGCCAGGGGACTGTACAAAGCCTTTGTTCTCGTTTCAGACCCTGACAGAGCCGCATGTCAAGTCATAGGAAAGTGGTACGGTATAGTACTGTGCAGGTCAACAGCACCTTTCATCTGAGGATTGTAAAGCCCTTTCAAGACATTAGTTTGTTAAACCTCACAACACCCCTGTGAGGTAGGTATCAACCCCCATTTTACAGACGAGGGGAACTGAGGCACAGAGAAATGCAATGGCTTGGCCAAGGCCTTTGGGCAAGCCAATGGCACAGGCAGGAGGTCCTCCTGCTCTTGTTCCCGGCTTGTGGCTCCTTCCTCCTTTGGACAGCAGAGCGTCAGCAGCTCGCAGAGCCACTGCTGGGCTTGTCCCATGAGCAGGGAACATGTAATATTTATGGAGGGCTCCTGAGCCCCTTGAAAGCACCCTGGTAACCAGCTGCCACCAGCGCTTCAGACATTAAACCATTTCTCAGACAGCTTCTCCTTCCAGGTACGGCCGCAGAATTGTCACTGTTTTTTCTTGTGCAATCAGGCAGGAGGCCAGGAGGAGCCTGAGAACTTGGATCCTTCATGGAAATGTCCCAGTACTGTATGGCACAGTCCAAACTGGAAACCACTTTTCTCTCATGGCAAATGTCTCCCCGGAGACAATGCCCAGCATTGAACTCTGGTGGTAACGGGTGGTGAGGGGGTCTCACCAGGCCTGGAGGAGAAGGAGGAGGTAGCTAGAAGGATATTACACGGCTTTCGCTGGCACTGTCGTCAGCATCTTTCGTCAGTGTTGGATGTTCGCCTGAACCCTAATCACCCCAGCCCATGTGCAATGTCAAGAAGAAACTAAAGCTGGGGGGTAAATTGGCCAGGAAGCGATGTCAGGAGCTGCGGTGGAGTCTCCGTCGTGGTAACCCCACCACCAGCCCACCCCAACCTTTAGTTATGTCGCGGTACCGATTTCCCCTCTCTTCCCCCCACCACTACAGTTTTTGTGCTGAATAGATATACTGTCTTATAAAAATAGTCCTCTGGTATCAAAAGACAAATAAAACAAGAAAGGAATAAAAGACCCCTGTCGCCAGCAGCAGTGCAAATCAGGAGAGCCAGCTCAGGAAGGATGGGCTTAAGGTGTCCTTGGTTTGTCACTTCTTCAAGGGGAAGGAGGGTGATTGGACTTTGATGGCTGGGACTGGCCTAGAGCGAGAAGAAAGAGAAAGGAGACAACTCATTTGAGTGCAGAAACCAAGCACCCACCACAACCAGCCCTCCACAGCTCAGGGAAGACAGACCAGCTGCTGAACCTGAGACCAGAGGAGACCTGGGAAGGTCATGGTCACCCATGTCCTCTCTCAAAGATACAACCCCAAATTGTACTGCCCTGAGGTGTCTGGCATAACTTCAAAATCCTGATAGGATGCAGAGTCCACCAATGCATGTAGTGGCTCCAAGCAGTAACCAGAGGTGAGAACTGTGAGCTCACCAGCTGCAGGAACCATGTCCCCAAAGGGCTTACCGCTCTCAGCTTCCCAAAGACACCCAAGGTTGTTCACGCTCCGCCAACAGACGTAATCAAATCAACCAGCGTGATATGGATCATTCAGTCCATGATGGGAATTACAAAATTTCTCACCTCATCCATTCAGGAAAGAATACAGTTCCCTGGCCCTCTCGTACCACACTGGTGGTGTCAAGTAATAAATCCAGACCAGAACACAGGCAAGTCCTGCTCCCTGGCACCAGTCTCTGCCAGTCAACACTTTTTTACATGGGCACCATTTCAAGAGAGGATGGCCAGGAACTGCTCCCAGTGGGCAGCAAGGACAAAATTACACCACCTGGGGAGGCAGTCGAGCTCGGCTGCCAGGATGTGCCATAGCTTTCTCTTTTGGGACCACAGAACAGGCTTGTTTTATCTACTAGAAGAGATGAGCCGTAGGGATTGAGTCACATTGAGGAATTCTGGGGGGTATTCAGCCTCCTTGTGGTGACAACTACAAAGACATAGGAACCTGAAACGGTCCAAGAGGGTCAAAGCAGTCATTGGCAAAGCAGACTGTCTGGGGATGAAGGCCAGCTTCAGTCCAGCACTTCTCTCCATGGCTGGATACGGCTCACAAGACTGGCTAGCAGGAGCGGATGCAAGCACGATCCCCTGAGGCTCCCCTGACCTGTTTCCAGAGAATTTAGCAACACAGCAAGAGCTGAAAGTAGTAATGATATTGTAAAGGATGTGGACTGAATCTCCCAGCTCCAAACTGGAAAGCCCGTGTCCTCCATTCCCTTGGACACAGGTGTCCAAGTCCTGTTACTGTTTGGGTACCCAGGAGGACTATGTCCTGCTCATCCAAGAGCCCCTGGGAAGGAAAATATTTCATCTCCAGTCTCTTAGGTCCCAGCTCAGTGTTTAACAAAAGGCTGCGCCTCACAAGCAGAAAAGACCACCCTGCCATGGTCCTGCATGGTGTCTGCGACTCACCTTTGAGGTGGCATCGGTCTGTAGGGAAGGAAAAAAGAACCAGAGCATCAGCGTACGTCCCTTCACTCCATTTTCACCCAGCAGCTCACCAACAGCCCTCTCCATGCTCTGGGACAGGGGGCCATATGAACCCCCAAAGAATGGCGTCTCCCTTAACCCATCAGGACCCTACAAGATCCAAAATCTCATTCTTGGTCACCGCTGGCCAACCTTGCCCAAACGCTGTGGACTCCTGCCAGATGGAGGAGTGGCTGCAGACCCCAGGCACTCACAGGTGCCTTGCTCAGGTGGGCAGGCTTTTCTCCTGCGCCATGTGAGAGGAAGCATGGGCACAGGGTTCTTTATGCACATAGCGTTCCCATCTGGACAAACACTTTTTTTGCGGTTGCTCCCCAGGTAGAAGAATTTGGGATGTCTTCTGATTTCCTTCCCACCTGCTGTCCCACAGATGCCCCATACCAAAGATCCTCAATGTCCTAAAGGCCATTTCCCCCAAAGTTGGTGGGATTTGTAGCTCCAGCAGCGTGCACAGATCCACACACTCCAGAGCACATTTCTCCTGCTCCTCAGCACCCTGGCTTGTACACACCAACCATATCAGGGAGGAGCAGGAGAAACCCAGGTCACAGTGAAGACACCATAAAGGGCACAACAGAGCACACCACAGTGATATTGGGAATGTCCCACCCAGACAATGTCCCAACCCACAAGATCCTCCCCCCACTGTGTCCACGTGAAGGACCCCAGCAGTGGTGAGAGTTAGCTCAACTCCTCTCTCAACTTACTTTAACGGCCTCGTGGGGTGGCTCACGGCACTTGTACCTGACGCCTTGAAGTTGGTAGGAGGGACCATGACCAGCAGGGTCTGTCCATGTGCAGGAGGCAGCTCTTTGGCCAGAAAAGGACTTCCAGGCAGTGGCCGACGAGGGGGCTGGTGCTTTGGGACGATCTGGGATCACAAAGCGTACAGGGAGAGACAACATCCTCAGAGGAGCATCCAGGGACCTCCTACAAACCTCTCTCTCCTGCCGAGATGCTTCAAGGCACCCAAACTACACCACCACCCAAACTACCTCAAAATATTCTCATTATCTACTGAACTTTCTTCACCATTGCAACAGATTCATCTCTTAGGGTGGCATGACAGCTTCTCAGAACTGCCCATCCCAAAAGAGCCACAGGCAGCCAAAAACCAGTGAATTTCTATGTGTCTGGCAGGAAAGCACAGCCAGTCAGCAAAGCTCACCAGCGGGGTCCTCATGGGGCTGCAGGGAAGAGGTTTCTTGGGAGGTGGCAGCTTAGCCTGGGAGACGACCGTTTTGGTGGTGACCATGGGCGATTTGGTGACTGGTGGAGGTGGCCTGGCAGGCTTGGGGTCTCTCGGGCGCGGAGGGACAGAGTGGGAAGTTGAGCGGAGAGGGTGGACAACGTTGACGGGCTGGGAGCTGGGCTGGTGAGCACTAGGTTTGGAGGGGAAAGCAGCCCGCGTTGCCTGCAGAGACAAGAAAAGCAGAAATACGGAGAAAATCCTTAGGTGCATTTTCCTGGGTGCTAAAAAGCAGATGTCCCCTCAAGGTCTGGGTGCTAGGCAGTAGCAGGAGGAGCATGGGGTATTTATTCAGCTTTCCAGGACCCCCACTTTTACCATCCTGCCCAAAAGCTGAATATGTTTGCTCCTCGCTAACCACATAGAGAGCACACAGGGATGAGAAAGGTGCTGGACTCCGGAGATCCAGACCAGGACCAGCTCTCGTGAATCCACACCAGATATCCACCAGATTGAATTTCAGAAATGGGAGACATCATCCCTTCTGCCTCCATCTCAGTCACTGTGGCCATGTTCAAAAAGACCATCCCTTTCTACTTAAATTCAGCCCCGGGCTTACCCATCCCAAGGTCACCAGAGCTGACACAACCGGCAGCAGAAGCATCTGCCTCCCTGGATACCCACCACAGTGGGACTGCAGAGCCTCTGTTAAGCTTTGCCATGGTGATGGGCAATTTCCTGGCAGAGGCTCCTGGCCATCGCCAGCGTCTTTTTGAGCAGGCAGAGCTCCACAGTTTCACTTTTAGGAGGGACACGTACTACTGACCAGCAAAACCAGCATGGAGTACCAGTTGCTTGTCCGGTTGTGAGAGAGAGAGGTGATCACCCTCAAGTATCAAGCCCCAGGGAGGGAAAGCAAACCTGGAAGGCAAGTTATAACTTACTGTGTTAACGTGGCTGGAGGTGGAAATGTTCCGCAAGGTAAAAGCAGCTTTGGGATGGCCAGCAGTTGACTTCCGACTGATGGTTTTGTTCCTGCCCAGGATCACAAACGTAAATCACAGATGGCAAAACAAAGCAAATATTTTTTTGCCTCCCAAAATGCTGCACGTCAGCAAGACCCTGTCTCCATTGACAGATTGTTAACAGACAGTCTTGTGGTGCTGGGTGAGCGGGGATGACAAGTCTGTCTCGAGATAATCAGGGCCATGAAGTAGGTTGTTTGGTTCTGGAATTTTTTTCTCAAATTATTGCAGGGGCCCTGACGTATATGTGTGTCTGTACCTGTACTGGGAGGGGAAATAATGAGAGTATCTAAATTCAGCACTACTTCAGAGCCCTTCCAGCTCTTACAGCCTGGTAGGCATAGATGGCAAGAAAGCTCCTCGGTACCAAGCCACTTTCATCTTCACTCTCTGGGGTTGTCCTGTCCAACAGACCATTCCTGTCCTCTGCTCAGGGGAGAGCTGCGAGCCTCAGATTGTCCCAGGAGAGAGCTCTTCATATCTCATACCAGTTTGAAACAGGCCCTGTGCACCACCAGCTCCCCCACAACCACTCCCACCAGGCTGGAATCTGCCAGTGGCAAGAAAATATTGCAGGGTCTCACTGGATCTTCAAGAGAGAAGGGGTTTAGGATGCATCACCCACCTATATGCCTCCTCGGCCCTCCTCCTCAGCTCCTTTATCCATTTATTCAGGAGCGAGTTCTCCCGCCGGTACCAAAGGCAGATGATTATCATCAGGGCCGGGAGGAAGACCAGGAAGATGAGCAGAAGGGTTATTAAGATGGCTTCGTAATCTGTTAGGGAAAGCATAAATATGAGTGTGGGGTTGGGAGAGCCAGCAGCCTCCGGCTTCACTGGATGGAAACATTGGTCCCATCTGCCCATTCCCAGCCACCCGGAAAAGACCCAACCCAGCAAATTTGGGAGCGGAGCTGTCAGTAGCTTTATCACCCCATCTCCCCTTCTCCTGGCATCCCTCCAGCCCCACCAGCAACATAAGGCATCAGACGAGAAGTCGTGACTCACTGTCGCGCTGCACGGGGCCGCTGTCCACGCTGCCGCCCAAGCCCGGCTTCTCGCAGTAGGGGGGAGCCCAGCCGACATCACAGTGGCAGTTCTTGTTGCTGTTGCAGACCTGCAGGATGAGAAGAAGGGCTGGAGACCACGAGGGACGTATGGGAATGATGGTCCCTATGGTGGGGGTGACAACAGATGGCCAATGGCAGGAGTTTGGGCTGAAGGAGCCTAACCCCTGCCAATGTTCACCCCTTGGACATCACTCAGATCGTGCCCATGTTGCCTTCAAATGTGTGATTGCAATGTACAGAGACACCCTCGGTTTTCACACGGCTTGACTAGAAAAGCCCGACGCCCTTAATACTTTGCATTAGGGCAGAAGTTTGTTAAACGTCTTCCCTTCACGGTCTTTCCCATTAAACCACAGGATTTCTGAAGCGGAGCATCCAAACCAAGAGCCTTAACAACACCAAGCAGCGTGGAAGGGTAAATTTGGGTGGTTTACCTGCCACATTTCTCTACATAGTCCAGCAGAGGTTTTCTACTGGAGTTTGTTGTTGCCTCATCTGACAAAGCCCTGCGATCTGCAGAGGTCAAATCTTCGTAGCCTTTAAGCTTTGGACAATAGTGGCTTTTTTTTATTCGCTGAACCATTTCCCCGCCTTTTTGCGGTCCCAGTTGTGTTTCTAACTCTTGCTTTGTGCTCTCCAAGGGAACGGGCACCTGCTCCGAGCTCTAAACACTCTCCAGTTCAAGTTGGACCCTGATCCAAATTTTGCAGATGGTCCTTACATCACAAATGATCTTCATCCTCTAATTTGGACACGGGGTACGCAAAGATCTGAGCTCAGTCTCACCCGTAGCTGATGCATGAGATAGTTACAAAAAGCAGACGCC
Organism: Chlamydotis macqueenii; assembly: GCF_036417535.1. Classification (NCBI taxonomy): domain Eukaryota; kingdom Metazoa; phylum Chordata; class Aves; order Otidiformes; family Otididae; genus Chlamydotis; species Chlamydotis macqueenii. The sequence continues at coordinate 82,655,567 of NC_141559.1, forward strand.
CACTGCAGCGCAAGGCTCATCCCCATGGGAGACGTTTGGTGTTGCTTAAGAATCTGTGCTCATCTCAGGCGACAACTCACCCCGTGGCCGTTGCACCGGGAAACGCACTTTTCCAGCTCAAAAAGGGAGGCATTCTGGCACCGGCGATCTTTGCAAACCTGAGAAAGAAAGTCAAGAAGCTGGGGTCAGAGAAAGACCCAAGAGAGGAGGGAGAGTGATCTCCTGGCTTCACAGATGGGAGTCCTCTGGAAGGATGTTATCTGTTGGAAAATGCAGGTTGGTTAAATTGTATTGTTCCAGGTCAATGCATTTCACCCCAATTTTCAGCACAACCCAGGAAACCTCTGCCATTCCTCCATCCAGGATGGCTCAGTGGAGATCGGCCACCGCCATCCCCTTCCCCTCCCCTCATAACCCACCTGGCAGCTCCTGGAGAAGGCATTTCCCATCTAGCCCTAAAAAGCAGGGACCAGCCAGAAAAAAAAACCGACACTGGATTTCAAAACCAGCCATCCTTTCTCATTAAAATGTCGACATTTTGGCCTTCCATCCCAAACTGGGATGAAAATTTCACAATTAAAATGTCAAATAGCAAAGGCCGTATCTCCACAGCCAACTCTGGCGTGCATCCCTGCTACCGTGCTGCCTACCAGGCTTCTGCCCTTTCTGAGGAGAACCGACCCTCCGTAAAGTACTTGGAGATGCAAGGGCTGTAAAAAAACCCTCATGCTCAGTTAACAGCAACTGCTTGGATCTTGATTCCTAACACAGCTTTCCCCTGGGAAACTGCTTATTCATAGGAGAAACTCTCATCCATCAAGTCCTGGAGTATGTCATTCTGGTAGAGGCTGCCCCACTATGCACTAAATCAGTAAAGAAGCACGGTGGCCAGACAGAATAATTTGGTGGCCCACACGCAAACATCTGGGGATGTCTAGAAATGCCCTGGTTGAGATGTCACCTGGGCAACGTCAGCAAGCATGGAGGAAACCACGTCCCACAGCCTGGCTGTAACACAGAGAAGAAGCCGATGTCTACACTGGAGCTGGGACAAGAGCTCCTCCAGGAGACCCCCAGCCCTAGGATGCAGTACTCACCATCCCATCTCCGCATTTCGTCCCAGTCATCACCAGCCCGGGGTCGGAGAGGTCATCCTCGTCGTCCTTCGCGGTGTACATGTAGGTGCCCCGGCACTTCACCTCTCGCCCGTTGAAACGGATGGTGGTGTCGATGGAGACGGTGTTGGTCCCCTGGGGCTTCTTAGCTGAGCTCTGGCACTGGATCTTGCCACACATAGCATCCCTAGGAGCAGGACACAGCCAGGGTGAGGGCAGGAGAGGTGGGTACCAGCCACCTCGCCCTCCCTGTCCCATCGCCCCCCGCCCCGCTGCCTGCTGGCTCACCTCCCTCTGGATTTACAGCCACGGGAGGTTGTGATGGGAGAGGCTCAGCAAGTTCAGAAAGGACCTTAGATAAATCATGGACAGCATGGAGAAATGCTGGAGGCAACAGGCAGGGGTGGTCTCTCTAACATCTCTAGTCTGACTGGGAATACTGGAGAGCACACGCTCCCTAAATAGCATCTCCTGCTGATGCTGTCTTTCATTTTCCCTTCAGGCTGGAGATGATCTTGGAGGTCTTTTCCAACCTTAATGCTTCTGGGCTGGGAGGCGATGCATGGTGGGACAAATTCCCACCAGTGATGGGGACCGAGCCCAGGAAGGACCTGGTGGCTTGCCCAGGTCCAAAGCGGAGCTGGAGCAAGGGGTGATGCCAGGAGGTTTGGGTAGGACCCTGCCAGTCCCTTCGCAGGGGTGGGCAGTGGGGGGCTGTGGGTGCGGGATGAGGAGATGGAACTCCCATGAGCACCAGCGCTGCACCCACCTCTTCTCACATTTCACGTAGCGCCCTTGGCTGTCTTTGCCGCAGTTGCCGTAGGTGTTGCCGGCCATGTTCACATCCTGGAAACAGGCGTCCGGTGCCGGCCAGGCGCCTGTAGGGAGGGAGGAAAGGTCCCGCATGGGATGGGGAAAGCAGCCGGCAGGCAGGAATACCGATACTGGGAGCAGCGGTTGGATGCTCACGGAGAAAACGCCATGGAAACGTGTCCCAGAGGGACACTGCTGCGGGTGCCAGGCCAAGAACAGCACAGTGGGGTGTCGGGGGTGTAGATACGGGGGCTGTAGAGCGCACAGGGTTGCACGTGGCCATATGGAGAACGGGGGCCCTACGCAGCACGAGGTCGTACGCAGCTGGGGGTGAACCCAAACCACTCTATGATTCTATGGATGGGCTGTGCACAGCAGAAGACCAGGCACCTATGAGCGTATAGACACCCTCAGCCCCACGGACGCAGACTCCAAACCTGGATGGGGTTAACACCCTCCAGCCCCACAGGCAGGGGTCACAGGGGACCCTACGTGCAAACACAGCGCTGAGACCCAACGTGGCTCCAGCTCCGGAGAGGGGTGGCGAGGAGGCACGGCCGGGGCCGGTGGGACTCACCTGGTCCCCAGAGCTGGACGCATTGCTGGTGGTGGGTCATGCACATGCCGTTGTTGCAGTAAGCCTCGCCGTAGGCGCAGGATGAGCCGTCCAACAGGTACACATTGGCCGGGCAGTAGGGTGAGGCACCCGTGCAGTATTCGGGAAGGTCGCAGGATCCCGCCGCTTCCCTGCAGATCGTCCCGGCCACCTTTAGCTGCCGCGGGAGGAGAGAGAAATGTCAGCGCTGGGCTAAGCCGAGATCGCACCGCTCAGGGCCATAAACCATCTACAATGTCCCCTGTGGGACTACATGGGGCTGTCAAGGTATGAAGCCAAATTCCTTGGCTGGACCCCAGCCACAAAGCAGCCAGCAGAGACTCTCCCGTGAACACAAGCTTATGCATAACCCTACTCATTTGGCACCGGGGGGGGTTTGAAAAAATGGTCAAGAAGCACGTGAGTCCTGAGGGAAAGGTGGGGGCCGCGTCTCGCCGCCCATGGGTGGATGGACAGGCATGGTGGGGGACACGGCGTGGGGCTCACCTTGCAGCTCTGGCAGCAGTCGCCGTGGGCACACTGGGCTCCCTCCTTCAGCGTGCAGTTGTGCGCGTTGCAGCATGGGTTCGTGCACTCCTGCGCGGGGAGGAGAAGACACCACCACGGTGAGTGATTCTATCCCTCCCCAGTTGCTGTCCCCAGCCCCTTCTCCACCCATTGCAGCATTGCCCCTCCCATTTTACCAGCGGGGAAACTGAGGTACGAGGCGGGGGATGAGGAAGACCTGAGCACTCAAGGGCAAAGTCGAGAAGAAAGCCAGGACCAGGTTAAACGGATTTAGGAAGGTGGAACTGGGAAAAGCCCTTGGAATGGAGTCCCTGTGGTGACCAGCTCTCTGCGTGGTCCATGTCTTGCCCCCCAGCAGCTGAGCTGAGCCACAAAAGCTTCTGCGGGAAAGCAATGCAGCACCCAGCACCATACCTCCACCTCCCCGCAGTCACAGTCTTCTCCTTCCTCCAGAAAACCGTTGCCGCATTTCCGTCCCACCACCAGATCCTTGGTGTCGGGCAGGTTGAAAAGACACATGCCACCTCCCTTCTGGAAGTAGTTCTCCAGCTGCCTCTTGCTGCAGGAGCTGAACACGCGAGGGAAGGGGTGTCTGCGCAGGGGACAGATGGGGAGGGATGGGAAGCGGGACGATCAGGACCACGAGAAGGTGGAAAACCACAGTCAGAGCTGGGAAATAAGGACATGGGCAAACTGGCACAAGTCCTTCCAAGAGCAGATGTCATCGTTGGCCAGATCGTTAACATCTCCTACTCCAACTCATGTGGCTGAGCACTGGATTAACAACCAGGGGACATCACACTGCATCCTAATATTCCCCAAAATGGGACTGGGTGGACAAGCAGACCAACCCCAGAGCACCAACTCTCCAGCAAGAAACCTCTTGGAGACTGGAGACCCCCAAGGTGTGAACCTCAAAGTCCGGGGAGCACCCACGCCTGCAGGCTCTGCCAGCTCGGTGCTGGCGTAGGCGTCACCTCAGCACCTCGCTCCCTGGCACGGGGCCGCCGCAGACTTCCCCGGCCCAACCGCACGGCGGGTTGTCACATCTGCGCTGACTACCCGCTCAAGATGTCTGCTAGATATGTGCCCGTTAGCGCTGAATCGCTGACGGGAAATACCGGTTCGGGGCTATTTTAATACCTCTGAGGCTGAGATGGAGAAAAATCCTCTTAAAAAATAAGAAAAAATGGAGGAGAAACACAAAAAAAAAAATCCCAATATTGAATCACTCATGAGGTCTGAGCAGATTAAAAGAAAATATCAGAGTTTTCTACATCTAAAATTATGTCTCTAATAGCTCAAGTGGCCTTTCCTGCAAGGAACTGGAGAGAAACAGTGATTTTCTAGAGGAGCCCTGAGCACGATTCGTCCATAAATTTGCACAAGTTTGTGGTTTTTTTTCATGTTTTGCATTAAAAAAAGAAGAAGCAGAGAGTTAGAGCTGTGCACATCTCCCCGCTCCGGTGCTGGTTTCATTTCCTCCTGTCGCCGAAAAACAGTTTCATGTCATTTTAGTACGTCTCATTTCCGAGATGACACAGAGGGCTTTTTCTAAAAGTAATTTTGAAGTCTGGGGGAAATCTCCTGAGCCGCAGGCAAAGCTGTAAATCCACGCAAGTTATGGGAGGGTGAGCAAATAAATACACCCATAAACTGGGACATGAATATGCAAACAGGGGCAGGTGGAAGACAGTCAAAAATTTGTTTTCTGCTCATGTAGGGGGAAAAAAAAAAACATATTTCAGCAAAAATAAGAAAATAAGAAAATCTGGGATGACTGCCTTGTCGGGAGATGGAAAACTCAACAGGAGGAGGAGTTTGGAAGGGAAGGTGGCACCAACCGGTTGGATTTCATACAGCTCTGGGTTGAATTAAAGGGTAAAAGTGCAGAAAAACCAACGCTGGAGGGATGTTAGAGGCATGAAAGCCTAATGACTGCCACTCCGGAGCATCCCACATCCTGATTTTGTGGGATTAGTGTGAGGGATGTGAGCTCCCTCGCAGGACAGGACCCATTCCCCACTCCCCAGCCCACCCAGCTGCAAAAGGCATCCAAAATGCACTTTGGGGGGCTTAGGGGCTGCATCCCATCCCCGCTGCCACTTACCCGGTGGCTGCTGCCATGACGCAGCCGCCTTGCTCCGGAGTGGCCTCCACGCAGCAGCCCGCGCTGTCGTGGCTCATGCCGAAATTGTGGCCGATTTCATGGGCCATGGTGGCGGCGGCTCCGACGGGCTGCTCCGAGTGGTCCTGTGTAGGGATGGGGGCAGCAGTCAGAAGCGATGGAGAGGGGTGACCCCACAGCAGGGATTGGGGCTGGAGTGATGGAGGGACCACAACATCCTTGGAATTGCAACTGGATCCCGTGGGAGAGAAGGATAGAGGAGGGCTCACAGCAGAAGTGGCACTTGGTGTCCTAAAAGTCTCGTGTGGGATGGTTGGGATGCTTTTTTGGTGAAGCCTGTTGCTGAAAAGCTGGAGCCTCAGAAGGCACATCCCAAAACCCGGGAACCTCGGTGCCCCACACTGTCCCGCCTAAGGACCACAGGTCATCCAGACTACCATCACCCCCTCAGGAGGAGGAGAAGAGTTGTCTGGGGTGGAGATGACCCTACAAAACCAGAGGGCACATGCAGGGAACAAGCAGGGGCTGTTCAAGATGAGGGGTAGGAGGAGATCCTGATACTACTTCTAGCTGCAAGCTGTGGGTGTACATGGGCGGGAGAGCTTGAAACTTGCCCTTTCTCACCCTCCTTAGTGCTTGGCCAACATCTGAGAAGGATAAAAGGCGATGAGCATCGTTGATCACTCTCAGGCTACATCCCACGACCAACCCCAGATGGCTGATCCATCAACCTCGTGAAGAACCCCAGAAAGTCAAGGTGGTGATGGGGTCCCTCACCCTGGAAGGAGCAGCAGGGACCTCTGTGCCCCAATTACCATGCTGACGCCTCCAGAGTTATCCGCGCTGCACATCCCCTCCAGTGGGGCCATGCCGATGGTTGTTCCCCTGAACGTCTTCCCTCTGCCCAGAAAGGAGAACGGAGGAGCAGTTAGCACCCCAGGGGAGGCGTGGAGACCCCTGCCCCACCATCCCCAGATCCATAGGGGTGCTCACGTCAGCAGCTGGGCGTTGTCGTGCTTCTTGCGTGACCTCAGCGCCTTCTTCCACTGCAGGAAGGACCAGAGCGAGGCATTGGCATCGCTGGTGACGGCACACTGGTCCCGTTCCGTCCACACCTCCAAGCCGATCAGGGCCACCTTGATATTTAGCGACCTGTAAAACTGCAGGGAGGGGACAGGGATGGAGGGGACAGGCACTGGCATTCGCTGTACACCCTCCATCCCTGCCACGGCACTTCAGCTGATGGGTCTCCACACTTTCCCTCCAGCTGAGTGACTTCGGGACACTCTTGTCCCAAATCCAGCTGCACGGATGAGCTCAACAGGCAGAGGGGTGGGCCCTGAGGGCCCTACCAGGCTGGCCCTGAGCTCAGGTACTTTCACATGCACTGGGAATGATGGAGGTGGTCACAAGGGACCAGAAGGTCCCTCTCGCTGGCCATTACCTTGTCCACGTAGTTTGCGATCTCCACGATGCGCTGCTTGGTGTGGCCCAGGTTGAGGTTCTGGTTCCTGTACTGCAGAGAGACAAGGATGGGGAAGGGTCACCAGAGGACAAGCAGGGAGGGAGACAGAGGGAGGTCTCAACTTGTCAGCAAAGGACCAGGTTTCTGCCCTCCATAGCACTCACCAGTGTGTGATCAGCAACAATGAAGAGCTCCATGTACTTCATGGTCCTCCAAGCATCTCTCTTTGCCTGCAAGACAGACAGCAATGCTCAGAGGAGCAAAGCAGCCGGCAGCCCACGGCTCTGAGCATCTCAGGCTTCCCAGACACCACAGAGCTGCTCAGGAAGGACAAACAAGAGGGGAAACTGAGGCACGAGCCAACAAGAAAAATTTAAGTGGCTACCAGTGCAATTCTCAGGGTCACCTCACATCATGTCCCACACCATATGACAAAGCATTGGTACCCAACCCACACATCCTCCCTTTGAGGTCTCCTGCCCAAACTCAACCCAAGTGAGCTGCTCCCGCAGACCCCTCACATCACATCTGCCTACGCAACCTTGCCCAGACACCAGGGTGATGGGCGCCCCACCACAAGCCGCAAGCATTTAGCAGGGGTACAGACAGCCCCGCTCCCAGCCCTCTGCCTCGCCGCGTTTTGGGGGGAGGATGGATTTACATGGTGGTGCACTGGCTGGAAGAGATGAGCGATGTCAGCAATGGTGTTCCCCAAATCGTCGCCGTGGCCGCAGGTCCCACCTCGGATGGGCAAGTGCTCTGCTCGGTGGATGATGTGGTGGCCCGGCTCGGGGGTCCCCAAGGGTTTCAGGTAGTAGCTGGTGTTGCTGCTCAGGACAATCAGGCCCCTGGCAAAGGAGAGCAACCCCTGATGGCTCCTGTGGCACGTTTACTCTGCTCCCCCCAGACCCTGCTGAGGCCTCGCAAACTCATTGCATCTCAGCTTGCTCCATACCCAGGGTGGGGGCAGAGACAGGAGGTGGGCATCTCTGCGAATCCAGCCCCATGAGCTCATACATCCTTAGCATTAAAGCCTCTGTGCCCATCGGAGCATGCAAATTTGGGATGGCAGCTGGTGGTTGCAACGGGGTGAAGCTCAGTTTTGGGGTACCCGCTGTGGGGCGCGGGGTCTTGAGATGGATTTCCTTGAAGGCAGCTCGTGCTGCCAGAAAAACGGCCTCACCCACCCCCCCCCCGCCCCCGCTTGCCCCCGGGGTTGGGTGAAGGATGGGAGACGGGGAGTGATAGACAATCAGCCCCACAAGCATCTAGAGCTGGGCCTGCAGGACCATCGGTGCTGCTCCAGGGGGGTCCTTGTAGAGAGGGGGTCCCTACCAGATCCATCCCCTCCTTCATCTGCCCCACAAGCCCCTCCCCTCCCCACACGTCTCCGTACCGTATTCCCGAGCAGGTGCTGAGGACAACCCAGGAGCCACCATAGCCCTGGACGTGGCCGTGGTAGTAGCAGTGGTCCTGGGAGAGACACGATGGAGACCTCCGTGAGAAACCACCACGCAGGGCTGGGCAGCAGCAAACCCCAAGTGCTCATCCCAAAAAAATCCATCCATTTTGCATTTCCCGGCCAGGCGAGCGGTGTCCCCCTGCACCGGGGAACGGGAGGGACGGAGCCAGGAGGGTGTTGGCTCTGGGGTTCAGCCCAGGACGCAGACAGCCCCGTGCCGGGGCAAACGGCCGGTGCGGGGACGTCGGGGAGAGCGAGGGCTGCTCGAGCCTGGCGCTGTCTGTGTTTATTTCCCGAGGCGTTGTACCGCGGCCAAGAGATACAGGAGCCGCGTGCGGCCGCATTCCTCCCGCGACAGGCGCCGGGGATGCTGCCAGCGAAAACACCGCGCCTCGTCCCGGTGGGGCTTTGGCTTCATCCCAAGTACCGAGGCACCACCCCAAAAAACGGAGATGAACTACGCCTGCCCCCCGCCCCAGCACCCACCGTGTGGTTGGGGGTCACCGTCACGGGCTGCCCGTCTGCGGCATAGTGCGTCTCGCTGTAGCCCGGTGCCAGCAGCCTGCGGAGAGGGGAGAGGGGAGAGGGGTGAGGACCCCCGGGCTGCTCAGGGTGTCCTGGCACGAGGACGCACCACATCTCCGTGCGGAGACCCCGGAGGCCACGCAGAGCTGAGCCGTCCGCGTGGTCCCCCCCTTCACAGCCCCCTTTTGCAAAGCTTTGGGCAGCGGAGCTGGCAGAGCGGCCGTCACCGCTGCGTCAGGGCTGGCCCCCAACCAGCAGTTGCCCATGGCCAGCAGGGACATCAATTGCAGTCCAACGTCCTTCTTTGCATCTCAGCAAGGAAGGGGCTGCCCATCCTGCTTTGGGGTCCTGCTGCTCTGGGATGGTGGACCTGCATGGGAGGGAGCCCAGTTGCCCACCCATCCCCTGCCAGAGGGATGAGGCATAGCAGGGCCACCTTGCCACCACCGAGGACAAGCAGCCAGGCAGGGTGACAGCTTCTCCATAGGGACCAATCCCCCTTTGGGACTACCAAAAACCCCAGAGGAAAGCATCCTGCTGGGAGAAGAAGGGGTCAACCCCATACTTGGTGTCCAGTATGGGACGTGGGAGGTTTGGCATCTCCAACACAGTCAACCCCAACCCCTTCAGCCTCAGGTACGTCACTTCTCCTCTCCCATGGCACAGCAAGCGTGATGCTCGCAACACAACATGGGAGGAGGCTCCAAAAAAAAAAAAAAAAAAAAACAGAGCTGATTGTGACAAAGCTCAGGCTGCAAAGCCCGCACCCCTTTGCCTTCACCCCAAGCGCCTCAGCTTCCTCCCAGCTGCCGGCCACCTCCCACCGAGGCCGTTCCTGGAGCTGCCCATGACACAGCCCCATCCCACGTTGCCAAATGGCTTCCTGTCACAGGAAAGAGTCAGAGCTGAGCTCACAACCAGCGAGCAAGTGGGGCTGGGGGTGCGGGGGACCAGACCGGGGGGGGTTTGGACTGAAATGACCCCATGAGCGGTGGGAGAGAAGAGAAGTGGATAAGGATTTCTCACGCCACCCAGATCTGCACCACCTTGCCCAGATGCCACAGCGATGGGCAACTCACCATGAGCTTGTGGCCGCCATGGGGACGGCAGGTCCCCCATGGGAAGGGCAGCATGGACACAGGGGTCTCAGCCACCCAGAGGAGGACAAAGTAGGGCTGGGTTTTGCCCCCGTGGACAGTTTGGCCTTCGAATCGTGGGGTTTGGCCATGTCCCAGAGGTTTTATTCTGCAGCAGAAGAAAAACCAAGCAGCCGGTCCCAGAATAGCCCTCCCGCCTCTTGGTTTCTATTTTGCGACACCAAAAATGTCGCTGTGGGCACATTCCCGGCTTCCCAGCCCGCCTGTGAGTGGGTGCCTGGCACCAGTAACTCCAGTTACAGAGGAGAAAGGAGAGACGAGCTCAGCCTGGATCCTGGAAAGGGATTTGTGGGCAGCCTGGCGAGACGAGCACCCGGCCAGCGCGGGGGCAGACGGGCAGCTGCCCATGCAGGACAGGGATGTGTTGGCTGACAACAGCAGAGCAAAAGCCTCCATGCCACACCTGGAGAATGGGGAGAACCGGGAGGGTTGAAACAATCCCCCAACCAGGGGCACAGCAAGTCCCAGCATGGCTCAGACCACTGGGATGTCCTCTCCAGGGCAAGCCAAGGACCAGGAGCCCTGGGGAAGGAAGGGCAAGGAGACATGTCTTCTTCTCCAGCACAGCGGAAGGCCATGTTGGAAAATGCCACAAAGGATGGTTTTGGAGGCCAACCACATCTCCTAGGACCAGAAGAAAGAAGATTTGAGGTCTAGCATGGCCTCACCGGCCCATGAGCCAGCAGGGCTGAGGTAGCCCTGTTAGCTGGCACAAGACAGCAGCGTAGATGGCCAGGGCTGCACTGGTCTCCCCAGTAGACACAACCACTAGGCACAGCCAGTCTTGAGTACTGTGGACTACCCTGAGTGTCATATGGACCATCTTTGGTGCCACGGATGGTCTTGGGTGCTATGGACTGCCTTGGGTGCCACGGATGGTCCTGGATGCCATGGAAGTGCTTGGATACCATGTCTTGGGTGCCACATACTATCCTGGGTGCCATGGATGATCTTGAGCACCATGGATTATCACGAGTGCCATGAACTGTCTTGGATGCCACAGGTGGTCATGTGTGCTATGGATGTTCTTTGATGCCACGGAAAGTCCTGGATGCCACAGACAGTCCTGAGTGTTGTGGACAGTTCTGGAATGCTTTTAGGTGCCATGGATGATGCTGGGTACCACGGATGACCCTGGGTGCCATGGACTGCCCTGGGTGCTCGGTTCCCTTTCACTGCCATGAACCCCCTCACCTGTTTCACTGTGCCCTCATCCAGAGCTCAACACCCTGCATGCCCCATGCTCCTCCAGTCCTGCCAGAGGCACCACAGCCACTGGGGATGCTCTTCACCCCTCCTGGCCACACTCATCCCTTCGGTAGGGCAAAGTGGTGCTGAGCCAGAATTAGGCTCACGAGAAGACACAACCATCTCCAGACCTGGTGCACCAGCCGGAAGCAAGGCTAAGCTTTTCACATGAGCTTTCAACCCCTACTGCCAACCTCCTCATTGTCCACAGTGCTAACACACAACATGCATGGGAACCCCCCCCCCAGTTCTCCTTCCTGCACACCAAAAACTCCTCTGCAGGTCTCTGGGACCTCCTGCCTGGCAGGAGACACTGTGGTGGCTGCTTTTGTACCCAAACAGCAACAAGAAGAGGGCTCTGTGGGGCATGAGCTGTCCACAGCTGCTGGCGAGACAAAGAACTGGAAGTAGAAGACTCCTGCAGAGACCAGTCTCCTGCCTGCTCCACCAAAGGGGCCACCCAGCACCAGGAGGGACCTGAACCCAAAAAGGGACGAAAGCCATGAGGTCTCGGGGAGAGGGGCAAGGAGAGCAGGGCAGGAGATGGAGACGATTGCTCTCCTCGCTCCAGCCCCAACACAAGAGCATGCCAGGCTGGGTGAGAGTCACAGGGGACAGATGCTGCTGGCACCTGCATCCAAGCTGAACCAAAGAAGGAGCCCAGAAAGGGTCGAGCAAGGCTACGTGGCAAGGTCACCCAGGAATAGTGCCAGCTGCCAGCCCCAAGAACGGACCAGCAGAAGAATCATAGAATCACAGAACCTTAAGGTTGGAGGAGACCTCCAAGATCATTAAGTCCAACTGTCAAACCAACACCACCAAACCATGTCCTGAAGTCCACATCTTCAGGGTCTTTGAACACCTCCAGGGATGGTGACTCCACCACTTCCCTGGGAAACCTGTTCCAGTGCTTGATCACTCCTTCAGTAAAGAGTTTTCCAAATCACTGCCAGCAGTCAGCATTGCCCACCGTGAGCTACCTCCAAAGACCTCACAGAACCAGTCCTTCCAGCAGGATGGCAGCCCAAGAGCCCTCCGTCCCTCTAAGACTTCCCCCAGGACATCTCCATCCCCTAAGCACCCCACACCTCCTTCACCCATGCTGGGTCCTGAACCACGCCATTGAGCCAAGGCCGTTCCTTGCACAACACGGGTGCGGGCAGCGGAAAAAGGAGCTTTTCAGCCCAAACTGCTGCACCAGCCTCAGCTGGCAGGAAGCCATGCTGGGCTGTCCCTTCTCCTGCAGGAAGGAGAACCGAGGCAAGGTGGCCAGGACACTACTGGTCTAGGTGGGACCATGCCAGGGACACCCAATGTCCTTTCCCCTGACCCAGCCCCGACACTTACTCATTCTTCTCCAGCACCAGGACGAGCTCTCTGCCCTCAGCCATCACGGCCACTTTTGCCCGGGTAGGCGCCGGCACCTGCGAAGGATGAAAAGGAGGAACGAGGTCAGAAAAGACAGAGTCCAGGACATCATGTCCCCAGCCCCTCTGCAGGGGACAACCCACAGCATCTCCCACCTCCCAAAAACTCAGTCCCCTCGATCCGAGATGGTGATGGACCACAGGGCGTGATCCCACCGGACACGATCTCCTCTGCCCATCCCTGTCCCCAGCACCTTCCTCTGCTCCCCAGCTCAGGGCACATCCCGGCATCTCCTCCATGGATCTGCTCCACTCACTCCATCCCCAGGCACAAGGAGGTGAGCAACAAACCCTCCTGCCTGATTTCCCGTGAATTCCCACATAAAAGAGGGTTCACACTGGGATTATCCCTGCAAGGATGTGGGTGAGACAGCAAATCCCAACTCTGCTGGCAGCTTCCCCAGGGAAAGGCAGCACGGGAGAACCGATATGGGATACGGGGTGGGGAGCATCACCCCGAGCATCCCGAGCAGGGTCTCTGCATGGTCCATCCCAGCACGGCTCCATCCCACCGCAGCTCCGGAGCCAGTGGAAAGGGCCTCATCCCACCCAGAGGCTGGTCCCTGGGTGGGTCGGCACCTGCGTGCACCCCTGCGGGGTACGGAAACCAACAGCAACCGCCCAGGCACCGGATAACCGCACTGTTAAAAATACCGCGGGGCAGCAAAAGGAAGCGATTGACTCAGCTTCCCCAGGATGCCAGCGGTTTTACTCACTCCCTCACTTTGGAGAGCGTTAAAAGGAAACCCTGCGCACGGATCCACACCAGCACGGCTCGTCTGGCACGTGACGGGACGGGCCGGAACCCAAAAGCGCTGCCCTCCTCCGATGTCCCTGCATCCCTTCCCTGACTCCAGCCCTGGGGACACGAAAAGCATCGTCCCGGCTCTGTTTATGGCCCAGCTGGCTCCATCCCCATCTCCCTCGCTCGGTCCCTCCCCATCCATGAGGGATGCAGGGAGCCTGGCGGGCTGCCAGCCCTCAGCCCCAGCGCTCGGGATCTGCCACGGGGCCCCGGCACCCTGGCCGAGAGCTGGTGAGGTATTCCCAGCTCCGGAGGGAAAAGGGAGAGGAAGGAGCCGTCCCCGCAAGGCTCTGGTTTTTGGCTGCTCTGAGCATCACGGGGTTCTGCAGCCGGTCACCAGGAATGCAGCGGGGTGGGGAGAATGTTGGGTGATTCCCAGCTTGGGCTAAAACAGAGACCAAATCCTGCTGTCCCCCCTCATCCCTACGGAGATGGTCAGCAAGGCTTTGCTCCTGGTGCACCCCAGTCCCCACCCCGCGCCCTGGGCACCAGGGATGCTGAGGGATTCCAGTCTGCCAGCCCCTGGGTGACTCTCCTGGGGACCATCATGTTTTTAAGGGGCAGCATCATGGGACAAAGCATTTTGGGGTGCAGGGCAGCTGAGTACCACCGCTGCACCCCAGGACATGGGGTTTGTGCTCCCAGGATGGATGTTCCTGCAGGTCCACCCCAAATTATGCTCTGGGGATGGAAGCACCCTGTTAAGTTGCTCAAATTGGCCATGGGGTTGCTTCTGGCCCCAAGGAGACCCATGGGTCTGGCCCTTATGGCCCCATTACCAGAGGACGGGGAGGTCGCCCCAGCGCAGGAACACGGTGACGGAGTCGCCAAGCCCCCCCTCCGCCTCCAGCACCATCTTCCCAGCTCCAAAAAAGGAGACCAGACACAGTACTTCAAAAAAAAAAAAAAAAAACACCAAAAACCATGACAGCAAAGCAAGGCGAGTCCGAGGCCCTGCCGCTTCCCAGCGAGCCCCTTTGGCACGGCCACGGCACAGCCACGGCACGGCCACCGTCCCCGCTCTCGGCGAGGGGCCCTGTGCGGCGCAGGGAGGAGGAAGCCGGGGCAGAGGGCTCCCCTCCTTCGGCGATGGTGGGAACGGGCTGTATTTTTAGAACATGATCTTATACAAACATCGCTCCCTGGCCAAACATGGTCTGTACATTTTTCTTCCCATTTCCCTTCTTTCCCCCCTCGCCTCACCCTCTCCTTTTTTAAAGCCTGTTTCTCCCCCTCTCCGATCTCCCTCACCCCCTCTTCCCGCAATCCGTCTCCTCCTCCTCCTCTCCCCCAAGTCCCTGCCGGCTCCTTTCGGGTTTTGAATTCCCCAGCAATTACTCCCTGCCTTGACTTAAGGAACTTTTTTTGGCAAAACTCTCTTTCCCAGCTGCCGTCTTAAAGGAACACGACTGCGTGCAGGGTTATCCCGCACACCAGCCCATTTCCGAGCCCGTCAAAGGCTGGAAAACGAACTGCTGCTAATGGGATCTGTGTCCGACCCCTGCGAGCCGACACATCGCAAGCTCTCTCCTTCCCCGTGCCTCAGTTTCCCCTGAGAGCGCACGTTGAGGCAGTGGGGAGCGGGGGATTGATCCTGGTTTCAGCTGGGATGGGCTGGAACCAGCTCAACCCCTGGAGAAATAAAGAGCGGTGAAAAGAGGGAGAAGGGTGTGAGCATTTCTTGTGACAGGCAGGGGTCAAATAACCCAACTCTGAGGCCAAGAAAGGTTATTGCGCTAATTAAAGACTGATAATTTTGCCTTGAGCCTCACTGGTAGGCGGTTGGGTCTCCACGAGCTGCCAGCCAAGACGTTGTGCACCAGGAATGAGCAGGGATCAACATCTTCCCAAGTTCCAGCATCATCCCAAGGTCCAGCATCATCCTGGACTCCAGCACCTTTCCAGACTCCAGCATCCTCCTCAGCTCCAGCATCATCCTAGGTTCCAGTATCATCCTGGGATTAAACTCCTTCCCAGGCTCCAGCACCACCCGGGGCTCCTGTACCTTCCCAAGCTCCAGCATCAACCCAGGTTCCAGTAGAACCCTGGGCTCCAGCACCTTCCTAGGTTGCAGCATCATCCCAGGGTCCAACATTTTCCCAGGCTCCAGCACCTTCCTAGTCTCCAGCATCATCCCAAGCTCCAGCATCACCCCAGGTTCCAATATCGTCTTGGGCTCCAGCACCTTCCCAGGCTCCAGCATCATCCCAGGCTCCAGCATCATCCTGAGATTCAACACCCTCCCAGGCTCCAGCACCTTGCCAGGCTCCAGCATCATCGCAAGCTCCAGCGTCATCCCAAACTCCAGCATCACCCCAGGTTCCAACATCGTCTTGGGCTCCAGCACCTTCCCAGGCTCCAGCATCTTCCTCCCTGACCCAAACATCACCACCTCCTTTCTCCAGCAGTCACAAAAAGGACGCACCAGTCCCCATCACAGGCTGCAGGAACCACCTTCCCTCGGCCCTGGCTGGATGTGGAGGTGGTGGCCCTTCTCCAGGACATCCCATCAAAGCCAGTCCCACCAGGGGCTCTACTGGGAGAGGTGAAGAGCAGCTGGGACGAATCTGCCCTGGCCAGATCCCAGCCCATGAGCAGCCCAGAAAACCCATCCTCCTCACCCATGCTCCCTCCTCCGCCTGGAAGCGGGTGCAGAGAGCTCCGAGCTCCTTGGGAAACCACCGGTCAAGCCAAAATCCAAAAGCCGCGTTCAAATCAGAACCCAACCATCTGCTCGGGCAGGTCCCACAAGCCCCGATTTCCAAAGCAAGCGCACGGAAGCCTGGACGTAAGGAGGAAGTCGTGGTGCGGAGTTAGCGGGAGATGCTCCGTAGAGGATTCAGCGATGGGTTTTGCAGCTGGAGCGTCGCGGCCACGCCAGGTCCTCCCCAGGCAGCTGGATCCCAGCAGCAGAGCTGCGGTTTGAAAAGCACAGCTTGGCCTCAACGCACGCCGGGATCGGGATGCGAGGCCTCAAGGCCAAGCCTCTCACTCCAGCTTCTCACTGGAAAAACATCTTGGGAGCATCCAGCTCCAGGCAAGTCAGGGACACCCGGATAATCCAGGCCTTGGAGGCAGAGGCAGGATTTTGGTTGTTTCGAAGCAAAGTTGGCTCAGGAACCATGTCGGGGTGGTGACAGCCACATCCCACCCCCAGGACAGGTTGACACTGGCTGCAGCAGACCATCCTGCAGTGTGAGGGGTAGTGGTGGGTGGAAGGATGCTCCGCTGGTGCCAAGTTGCGTTCCCGTACACGGACAGGGTGCCAGGAGAGACCCAGAGGGACGCTGAGGGGATCTTCTGCCCGGGTGTTCCCCAGCCCTCGTGACTTGTAGAACCACAGAATCGCAGACTGGTTTGGGTGGGAAGGGACCTTCAAAGCCCACCCAGTCCAACCTCCCTGCAAGGAGCAGGGACATCTCCAACCACATCAGGTTGCTCACAGCCCCGGCCAACCTGGCCTGGAATGTTTCCAGGGATGGGGCATCCACCACCTCTCTGGGCAACCTGGGACAGTGCTCCACCACCCTCAGCATAAAACATTTCTTCCTCATACCCAATCTAAACCTACTCTCTTTCAGTTTAAAACCATCCCAGGAGGAAACCACGCTTGGGAAAAATCAATTACAAAGGAAAAGAAACGAGGCAGGGAGCACCACCAGCAGCACGATGGGCTAGGTGGGTCCCCACGGTGGGGACATGGGACTCCCACACCTCGGGGCTGGATACTGGTGGGAGACTTGGGCCAGGATGCTGGGCACAACCTCCACTTCCAGCTCGGAAGGGCTGGAAAAGCTCACGGGCAGCTCTGGCAGCCTTCACTCCGTTCCCCAAGCGAGCGGGAGGAAGAGGAGGAGGAGGAGGATGCCAGCAGCAGCGGGGCAAGATCCCAGCCCAAGCCAGGGGAGATGAGGGAGCTGTTTGCAATCAGGGTCCCCACGACCTCCTCCCTGGCCTCTCCAAAATCGCTTCCATGTGTGCCGGGAGCCGTCTGAGTTCAGCCCCGAACAATAGGAGAGAGGAGGGCGTCGAAGATGGGGGGAGGCAGAGTCTGGCCCCTCCAGCGCCGTGCCAGCCCGCACACGACGGGACCACAGGGCCACTATCACCATCCTCCTCCTCCTCCTCCCGCTGGCTCGACCTTGCTCCTCTGGGAGCAGGGAAAGGAGACGCGGCCACGTCCCCCCTCCGGGGACCACGTCACCGCCCCGCAGCGTCCCACCCATGGAGAAGCAGCCCCCCGGGGAAGGGACGGCGGAGCCTGGGGGCGGTCACCACCCTTGAACCCATCGTCCCACACGCTCCGATGTCGTCTCCTCGCAGCCTCCGGCCTGGAAAGCCGGCCACGCCGGGACAAACGGAGCGGGCGGGCGGCAATCCCGCAGCCGTGATTTCTTTCCAGGATCTTTGCTGGAGAGCAGGAGGAGGCAGGGTGGGCTAAATTTGTCCTAAAAATACACACGCCAGCGGTAGCGGGGCAAAAAGGGCCGGCTTGGGGCTCCGTCCGCCTCTCCGTCCTTTGTCTGGCTGCCACCATTCTTCCCCCGCGAAGCCTCCCCGCTGCCGGCTGCGACCACCCTCCCTCTCCCCTCCTTCTCCCTCTTCCGAGGAACAGGAGGCTCCTTGTTTCGGGCTGGCCGGAGCCAGCGGAGGCAAAGCAGATGCCAGGAAACACGCCAGGAGCTGCCCAACCACCCCGGGCCCGGCTGGTGGCCGTCCCAGTCCCGTCAGCCCCGGGGTCCCCCAGTGACTCCCAAAACTCCCTGCATGCCGGCGATTTGCGCCCACCCAGGGCAATTTCGGGCAGCGGGGTGTTAGCAAGAGTGGAAATAAAGCTCCCAAAATAAACCTCCCGTCTCGAGCGCCCTCCATCCTAAATATAGAGCGATCCGGGGCTGCTAGGATGGGAGGGGACATTTCTGCAGGCTGACCGCATCCCCGACGCGCCGGGCTATTTCAGCTACCGGACAGTCACGATTCCCAGCAGCCAGCGTCGATGGGAGCGATGCTCCCAGTTCCCCCAGGAAAAGGCATCGTCCAGCCCCTCGGAGGAGGCAGGGCAGCACGAAGCCCCCCCTCTGCTTCACTACCAGGAAGCGTAGCTGACTCCTCTCTTGCTATCTCCTCCCTGGAACCAGGAGGTCTCACTTGGAGGCATCTCAGGTGGCTTCAACGCTGCGTCCTCACCTCCTGCTCCAGGGAGATGCCACCGGAGCAGGTCACTTCCCAGCAGCGAATCTGCTCAGCCCCGAAACACAATGCTTTCCCACAACCATCCGCGTTGGTGCTTGGGAAGCGATTTGATCCGCCCCGAAGGAGACCACAGCCCTCCAGACCCTCCCAGCTGCCGGGTACGAGGACCAGCTGCTGCGGCCGATGGGCAGCTGCGGAGCCGGTTGACCCCAGAGTCAGGCAAGGGGCCATACCCGGGCCAGGGTCACCACAAGCACCTCGTAAAGTGGATTTGGAGACAGCGGGGGCAGCAGGGAGGGCGTGACGGGCAGTAGAGCAGCCCTGGCAAGAGATGTCCTCCCCTCCAGGACACCCATGCCTGGCTTCTCTGCAGCCTTCCCGAGGACATCACTCCAAAATCCCGCAGCCCTTTCCCGTTAGCAAATACTGTTGGTCTGTCTGTCCTGGCCAAACCACCAGTCTAACAAGTTTACCTCCATCTCCTCTCTCCAAACTCCCCAACTCCTGTCCACTCACCCTGTAGCTCTTGGCCACCCTTCCTACTGCCCAACATTTAGGGCCACCCTTAATTAACTCCCTTGTTGAACCCTCTGCTTTCCCGGTTCGTCACTTCAAACTCAACCTCTTGCTGATGGGTCCTTCAAACTCAACATCCTGCTCATGGATCCTGCAAACTCAACATCCTGCTCATGGGTCCTGCAAACTCAACATCCTGCTCATGGATCCTGCAAACTCAACATCCTGCTCATGGGTCCTGCAAACTCAACATCTCCACCCAAGTCCCACCACAAAGAGCTCCGGGTGCAGGGCCTGGCCACGCGGCGCAGGGGAGAGGAACCATCTCTGGCCTTACCTTTTCATCCAGGCTGACGGCTCGTCTGCTCCGGCCCCCGAGGAGCCAGTGCGGAGTGACGCGCTCTCCATGGAAGGGTGGACCTGGAAAAGAGAAGCCTATGTGAGCCCACCAACGGACCATGGCAGTCCCTGGGAGAGGGAACTCCTCTGGCAGCCACCTTGAGAAAGAAATGGGGAGAAGAGAGGGAGCTGAGGGCTCTGGCCAACACCCAGGGCCACCCTGGGGTGTTTCTAGGGGATGGACACCAACACGAAGCCAAAGCATCTCCCAGGAAGCCTCCCAGGAACATCGCTGCCCACCCAGATCCCAAACTCATGGTCTAAATCCCCTGAAACCCACCCTGGAGAAGCAGCCGGTACACGGGTGGCACCACCCCGGCCCCGCTCACGTCCCGGCCGTCACCCACCAGCCCAGGAGAACCCCACCGAGCAAAAAAGCCTTTTGATTTTGGGGTTTTTCTGCCCTTTTTTTTTTGTTTGTTTTATGCTTTGACGCCATTGATCGGTGTCATTTACAGGACGGGGAAGCGCGGTTCGGTCACCCAGAAGCTGAAATAGCCGCAGCGCGTTACGGGTTTCTCCGGGCCGTCCCAGCTCGCCGGGGCAGAGCAGTACAAGCAATTCCTTGGCTCGAGCAGCGACAGGCAGACTTTCTAAGATTTTTTTTTTTAATTTATTTTTATTTTTTTTCCCTAAACAATGTGGCTGTATTTGATCGCAGCAGAGCGAGCAGCTACTGACGGCTTCAGCCAGGGCGACGCCAGAAAATAAAAAAAAAAAAAAAAAAAGGTAAAAGCTGAAGATGCTGCGGAAGAGGGGAGGAGGTCCAGCAAAAACGCGGAGGGCTGGCCCACCTCGCCAAGCCAAACGTTGTCGGAGATCGGATCCCGTAACCTTCCCCGGAAAAAGGGCAAATTTATTTACCAAGGGAGTGGAATAACAGGGCTCGGGGCTTTTTTGTTTCATACGCTCGCTTTGGTTCCCCGCGCAGCCATCGGGGGGGATGCGGCTGGAGGAAAGATGAAGTTATTGAAAAGTATAAAAAAAAAAAAGCAAAATAAAAGATGGAATTTTTGGTTGGGAGTTGCGGATCGAGCGTTGAACGGGATGGAGCCACCCAGCCCGGCCACGTCCGTCCCAGCAGGCACGGGGACGCGCCCGGCGCTATCGCACGGTGGCATTTAATCAGCTTTGGTGATACAGAGCGCGCAATCGGATTCCAGGAATAACTGCAGATAAGGTGGTGGCACGATCCCCCCTCCCTTCTCCTTGCCACCTCCGAAAGCGTCGGCCAGCCCCTCCAACCGGGAATAGGCCTCGTTTTCCAGTGGGGAAACTGAGGCACGGCCGCGATGCAACTTGAGTTCAGCCACGAGCTGTTCGGCGGGGTTTGCTGCCTTCCCATTTCAGAGAAAGGGGAAAAAAAAGAAAAACCAAACATTATTTTTTTTCTATTTTTTTCTTCCTTCTGGGGGAGGACGCCGTCTCTCGGGGCTGGCGGCAAAGCCCGTCGTGCTCCCACGCTGCCCGGGGAGAGGACGGGACGCGAGGCGCAGCCGTTCTGCGGGTGTTACTGGGCCGGGCTTGGGGCCACGTCGTAAAATCCTCTTGGTTATTATCTCCAGCTTCTCGCTGGTCTGACTGGAGCTTTTGCTGGGAATCGAAGAGATTCCGAGCGTGAGACAGAGCCTTCAAAATCTCAGTCAAATAAACCCACCCACCCCTTCCCTTTTTTTTTTTTCCCCGAAAAACGGATTCACTCCCAGCCCTTTCTGGGAACGCAGCGTCGGGAGCAGCGTCGCTTCGGCGTTTGGAGATTTTTACGCCATGGCGGTCGGGCAGCCCCGCGTTTGGGGGAGTGCCCGAGCCCGAAATCGAACCCCGCAGCGCCCAGGGCCCCGCTTTCCCCGGCCGTTCCTCCTCTCCCCTTTAATCCGAACAGGGATTTCTGGCTCCCACCATCCTCCCAGTTGCGCGGGTCTCTCTTGGAGTCGCTGGAAAACTTCTTTTCGGCAGCAGCAGAGAACCCAGCAAAGCGCGAACGTAAAAAAAACCAAAATGACAATAATAAAACCCAAGCTTTGCGTGGAGGAGCATCAGCCCCAGCTTCTTGGAGGGGTCGTGGAAGGAATTGGGGATGGAGAAGAGAAATTCCAGGAGGTTGAACCCAACCTGGCAAACCCCCCCCCCAGTTTGAAAAGCGATAGGAACCTCCGGGAAAAAATAACGTATTTCCTCAACACCAGAAAAAGGCAAGTTTCACCCCAAAACGCGCACCAGCAGCCACCGCCAGCTGCCTTTCAAGGTGCCGCCGGTTGCGGGGAGCCGAGGGAGGTGCGGGATGGGGAGACCGGGGGGTGCCTCTGCCTTTCGGGGGGTGAGGAGCCTACTCCAGCCCCTCTCCGGGGGTGGGGGGGGCCGGTCCCAGCCCTCCCAATCCCGAACCGGACCATATAGAGTCATAGCGCGGCGCCCAGCCGCCCTGCGCCGGGCAGCGCTGGGTTTGGGGGTCCCACAGAGACCCAGGAGGATTTGGGGGGGGGGGATTTGGGGAGAAGGGGGGCACAACTCCAGCAGGGCCATGGGGTTGAAGTGAGGCACCCCCAGCCTCCCCCACTCCCAGTTTAGGGATGCGACCCCCCTCCCTCCCACCCCCCGGACCCACATCCATGCCCCCCCCGGCAAACTTCGGGGTACCCCCCACCCACCCATCCCCTTCCCCACGGGCTGAACCCGGGGTGCCCCCCCCTCACCCCCTTACCTCGCAATCCAGAAGCATCCCCCAGCCCGGGCCCCACCAGCAGCCACCCCAGGAAGAAGAGGCGGTTCCCCCAAAATCCAGCCGAAGCCCCGCGGCCCCAGGGCTTGCGGGGGGCCCGTCCGGCCATGCCGGCTTCTCCCGGGGGCTGTCACCGCCTCTGCTCGCCGCCTCCGGCCCTCCCTCCCCCTCTTATCCTCTCGGGTCCCCTCCCCTCCGTCCGCTTTCCCATTCACTCGCCCCCCGGCCGGTCCCACTCGCCCGCGACCGGAGCTCTATTTTTTTTTTTTTTCCCCCTAAAAAAAATTTTTTTTTTTTTTTCCCAGGCGCCCGGCTGGATGCTGGGCGGTGGGAGGGGGCCGGCATTGTTCGCTTTTATTTATTGCTGTGTTTCTTGGCCCGGTCGGGCTCCTTAATGAAAACCAGACCGGAGGAGAAGGCAGCTCCCAGGCTCCCTCCGCCGCCGGCAGCCGCCGACCCCTCCCCGGGCTGCGGGAGGAGAAGAGAGGGGGGGACCCGAGGGGCTGCAGGCACAAAGAAAGGGGGGGAAAAAGGCAAATAAATCTCCCCATCCACCCCCCCAGGGCGAGACGGAGGAGCAACGCTTCAATACAGCCCACAGTAATTATTAATAGAAATATTTTTTTTTTTTTCGCTAACAGGAGATGTAAGGGCTCACCCAGCGCACAAGGCAGCGTGGGGAGGGGGTGCCCCCCTGCTCCGCTTCAGCCTTTTGGGGTGTTTTTGGGGTGCCCTCACTCTCCTCCTAAATCCAGAGCAAGGATTCATCAGCCGTTATTAAAGGTTTGGGTCATCCAGTCCCACCCACTTGCAAGGAGCAGGGACATCTCCCACCAGATCAGGTTGCTCAGAGCCCCGGCCAACCTGGCCTGGAATGTTTCCAGTCCTAGTAAAAATATTGATTAACGCTGGTAATTAAAGTTTTGCGAATGATTTTACTCTTAAAACAAGGAGGGCCGCAAGACAGCCTTACCCAAAGTGCTCAAGGGACCTCTGGACACCTCTGCCCAAGGCGACGTTTGAGGAGAGGAAGGGACAGGGGACTTTTCTGGGGTTTCCCACAAGAAACGGCAAATTTGAGTCGACAGTCCCAGCAGCAGCACCGTCAGAGGCCTCCTGGCACTCAAACATGTGTTGAGGTCCTGTTAACAGGGCCCTGGGATGCAACCCACAGATGCAAACATCTGGAGTCTTACCCAGCTTGGTGGCACCTTCAAGGCCCCATTAACCTCAGATATAGAATCACAGCATGGTTTGGGTTAGAAGGGACCTTCAAAGCCCATCCAGTCCAACCCCCAGGGACATCTCCAACCAGATCAGGTTGCTCAGAGCAATTTTTGGTTGCTATGGCATTTTTCAGGTGGGTTAACGTCATTTAAGTTTCACCCCACTCTCACCAGAAGCTCTCCCAAGCATCTTCTGCCCTTTCTGAGTCAAGCTCTGTAGAGCACCAGGAAGGCCTCGCTGAAGCTTGAAGATGGTCTCCTGCTAAAGCTCACCTTGAAGGGGCTGTGCAGGTCCCACCACTTCCACGAGAGGACAAACGCTGCGGAGCAATGAAGTCACTCCAAAGAATAAACTTGCGGAAGCGTGGTGAGAAACAGACGGGACTGCCGTCCCTTCTCAGATCCAGTCTTCCCCCAGCAGCCCATCACCACAGCATAGCCTCACCGTTACCACGCATTACGCGACATTTTTTCCTCGTTCCTCTACTTTCTCAACAAGTGCAAACTACTCAAAGTAGCGCAGTCTCAGGGGTGGGTGAAAGCAGAAGGCTCTCCGCTTCCCACCAGCGCAGGAAACCTGAGAGTAGCGCTTGGCCATGGAGAAGTACGTGGCCCTACGTGGCAGGGGACCGCAACGGCTGGTGGTTATCCGGAGCAGCTTATAAAAGGCCTTTTTGTGCACAAGAACAGGCGCTCTTCCCCCCCGCATACAGCCTCCATCACTTGATAGCTCTGCTGACAAAAGCCTACAGAAGCCGCGGCACCCGACCACGGTCTGCAGCTGGGTCACGCAGCCTGGCAGCTGAGCCCGAGGTCGGGGATTTCTGCGTCCCGGCGTAAGCCAAGAGCAGCACGTGTGAAGCAGGGGCGGGGGATAACTCACAACCGTGGAATTAAGGACAAGGGAGAGCCCTTTGGTATCTGTTTTCAGCGTGTTCCTGTCCTCCCGGGCATTCGTAGTCATGAAGGAGGGAACGAGCCCATCGAGTAACACAAGAGCAGGAGGTGTGCTCAGAAGGATCCCTGACACCCACGCTTCGGGTTTTCAGCCTGTTATGGGTCCTTCTGCAAAGGACAAGGACAGTTGTAACATAGGAAAACAGCTCTAAAAAAAAAAAGAGACCTCCAAAAAAAGGTCTCCTTAAACCCAATTTCACATAATCTCCCATCAAAACGACTTCTCAATCTGCTCACAGTACCACAGGAATGCCTCATGCTTGTTCAGGAGGCCACAAAACGTAGCTGACATGCAACGTCCTCCAGATCCAACCGGTGATTCGCAGAGTCCAAGAGACTTACTCTTCTCCAGGGGAAGGCCGGGGCTGGCTACTCAGCAGATGACTCAACGAGACCTGGCAAGCCCCCTACGGCAGAGTGATTCACAGGAACTCTGCCAAATCGAACTTGGGTAGAGGAGCCAACACAACTCTGGGAAAACAAGCTGGAGGCCTCTCCTTTCTTTGGTGTCATGAAGACAACCTCGAAGGCGCTTCTGATAAACCTGGAAAGCGACAGGGCTGCAGGACACGAGCACACGAATAGAGTTCGAGTAGTCTGCATTTAAAACAACCCTCCTCCCCTATCAAGACCTCTCACAACTGTCCTCACCACCGTGGAATTTGAGTGCCTTCCAGAAGCGTATTAATCAACGCAGCTTTCGGTTGTCATGCGGAGGTCATTCACCCTCCCGCAGGGTCTAATTTGGCTGGGAGAATTCAGTTTATCTGCTGATGTAGGGGGAAAAATATCAATAAAAGTTTGACTTTCAAACCTCGCTTGTGTGAAGGAATGGCGTCGTTTCCATTTACAGCACTTCAGCCAAATTCCTTCCCCGAGCCGGCGACGAGCGTGTCCGATGACTTCATGTGAGACTTTTAAGCTTTACAGAAGTACAGCAGCCCAGCTAACTAATAAATGCAGCAGAAAGGAAGTAATATATTAAGATCTTATTTACTAGATTAAAGTTTGATCTGGGCTAACGAACAGCCAGGAAGTAATTTCTTCATTAGGGCATCATTTTGGGAAAAGTGAATTATAAACCAGGATGCTCTCATGGATAAGCAGAAGCAAAGGGAAATCTTCTTCAATCGCCTCCTCTTCGAAGTTATTCAGTTGTGTTCTCCTACAGGCACAACCATCAACAAATTCACCCCCACCAAAGGCAGACAGCAGAAGACCTTCAGGGAAGCACGTCCTCCAGGAGACAACCACTCTGGAGCAGGCCATATCGAGGCAGAAGTACAGTGGGGAACTTCCTTTTCCAGGGAAGTCACACATTTCAACTTTTCCATCATCCTCACAACTGGTTTCCATGGCAATCTTGCCAGTTGCCAGCGATGAGAGAAGAACGCATCCCAAACAACATCTGCTCAAGATCCTGATGCATTCTCCCGTCACTGCCTGACACGGGAGACCTCAGGCTGGTTCTCCACAGAAAGGACTCCAAAAGCATCCACCAAGAACCAAAGGACTTACGGAATTATGAAAGTTCCATCAGGATGGAACGCAAAGGGTAAAACTAGTGGAAGTGATCACGAAAGAGGAAATGCCGAGTTTCTAATGGGCAAACAAGCCTCTTACTTTAAAAAAAAGGAAGTTTTCAAAGCATAACGTAGCTTTTTTACATCCCTTTTCTCTGCTGTTTCCCTGCCTTGTCCACCTCACGCATACATCCATCACGCTTCCCGTTTCGAGTTCAGCTTGTAGACAAACATCTACAGGCAACCCAAAGCCGAAGCCCGGTCATTGCATTTATTTGACAATGAACAAGGTACAAACGAACAATGATCAAAGCTGCTCTCACTTTTTAGAGACAACTCAACAGGCAACCACGCTGTCCTTCCCCAGTTTTGGAGACAGCACCCACGACAGCTGGCCTTTCGCCGAGACTCAAATGTGCATTCGGCATCTACACCACAATCATTGTGCGGGGCGGGCATGGCAAATGCTGATCGAAGAACGTTTCTGACTAAGAACTAAAGCCTGCTCCTGTAGGGTTAAAAAAAAAAAAATAGTTCTGCCATGTTTACGTTTCCAAAGATTTGCAGAACTTGCCCTAAAAGTCTTTGTGTAGCAGTGGATTAAGAGGAGATGACACCATGCTGGAATCAACACAAGACAAGCAGAATTTCCCGAAATGCTGGAAAGAAGTTTTGCGTGTTGGAACCAATGACTCCAAACGTCAAGAGCCTCCTTCCTCAGAACTATAAACACTGGATGCTTTGCACCCAGCACGAGCTTTATCTGACCGGCTGACAACGAGGAATGGTAGTGGAAGGGGTGTGAGTCAGCTTCGCCAGCATCCCTCGTGAAGAAATGGAGAGCGGGATGGATGATAATGCTGCCGGAGCGCAGAAGACCTGCCTCCTTTAAACTTGGCCACGCGGGACCTAATTTTCAGAGGTTCTGAGAAGTTGCAGCTCCTCTTGATCTCATCTGGAACTGCAGGTCCTCACTTCTCTGTGGAGAAAAGTCCAACAATCTCATATTGTTCTACAGAACTTTCTTTTTCCCCCCCCATGTGCAAAGAGAATGTTTGCTTTACAGTATTTCAGAAAGCAGGGTGGAAACTTTGTGTGACTCCAGACCAGCGTAAAATATCCAAACGCCGTCTTCAGATCACACGTTCTGATATATTACAGCATGCCCAAACAGAAAATCTTTACCAGAAGTAAACACTTCCCCCTTAGCAGAGGAAAAACACTACAATATTACCACCAAATAAGGAATTACTGCCACTTGTCACTAAATCTCTCAAGCTGCAAGTTTGACAGCTCAGAGTGACAGCGACTGTCAATTACCTTGGTAGCTGGTGAATATTTTTAAGTAAGTTAAACATAAAAAAAAATAAAATTGCAGCAGCTCTTCCTTTGTTTTGAAAGGTTCTACAACGGGTAGAATGAGGATGGGATGAGGATGGGTGCTTAAACAAGTTGAAGCGGACTGCCACTACCTTTCTTTGATTTGAAACACGCTTGATCATTGGCCTCTGTGCTTCTGTTAGGGAGCCACACAGGCACACCACGGATATTTGGAAAAAAACAACCCTGGGCTGCGTTATCTGACTGTAAGAAGACTCCCAAGCATCCCCTGAAGCATCAGCACGGCCCTTAAGCTCAGTTGAAAGCTTAAAAGCGTATTTAAGCAGCTCGCTGGCTTTAAATGAGCACTCGGCGAGGCAAGATCTTGTCATGACTCCAACACAACCCGATTTCTCGTGGCAAGGAAAAAGTCTGTTCCCGTGTATATTGGAGAATCTCAGTACCAGCAGGTTTTAGCACCTTCTGCTTCAGCAACGTAGGAAGCTGCTTTCCAGCCCTAGAAGAGCGCTTGGAAAAGCAAAGCGGCAACTTGCATCTAAACCGATCCCAAGGCCAAGACAGCGGAAGGAGCAAATAGGTAGAAAAAGATTTAGAAAAGTGGAAAGGTCTGAGATAAGCCATTCCCTGAGCTGATTTATCACAGCCGTGCGATGCTGGATTCTTTTTTTTTTTAACCTGCACTTTTAAATGCAGATTTCCAGCACATTAGATCGTGGTTTCATGGTGGTTGGGTACATCTAGATAAATTATAAATCTTACATCCGGAGATAGTCTCACACTTCATTTCCTCCTGGCTCCGGGGCAGGATACAAGCTGCTTTGCTAGCATGTGGTACCAGCAGCACAGGAGGCTGTTTGAAAAACACTATGTCAATTCTTTGTCTAGTGTAATTGAGTGTAGTTTACCGACCTTCGAGGGAATCACGTCGTTTCCCACCATTTGAAGATTTGACTCACTACATCCCAGTGCGAACTCCAGCGGTAACTGGCAGAGCTGGAGCGTAGCCACCGCTTCGCCCAGGGGTGAAACCAGAAGTTCTGTGAAATTCTTAGTGAACACAAAAGGTTAAAATATCGGAGTTGTGCCTCACCCTCCACAGAACTGAGCGTACCGTTACAGCTGTTCTTTGAACTAAACCGTTAGTAACATCTCAAACACCGAAAATAAGAAACCACTGCTCACACCCACCTATGTTTTCCTCAGATGTCTTTGCTGTTTGTACGTTATGCGAACTCTACCGTGACACGCTCATCAAACTCAGACTTCAGGTTTCTGCCACCGAGAAGCAGAATCTTTACATTTCATCTTTTACCACTCTGTTGCTAGTTCAGCGTAGAACCGAGCATCCTGGCAGAATGCAAGCAGCTAATGCAGCGGAGGGGACTCTCCTAGGCAAGGCTTAAAAATTCCCAACATCGTTACAAATTTATCTGATTAGAAAGATAGCAAACCAAGCGAAAGGACAGGGAAGTTATGAGTCCTACACTCTTTCAGGCGCTAAAAACGTCCATTTTAAACAGCCGCTACAGTTATCTTGTAATTTCTTAAGTTCTGCGTTGTGTAGAGCAAGAGGTGATTACGGCGCCGTTGCTTTAGATGTTGTCCGTACAGACAGCAAAGACACATTTCATGGTTGCTGCAAGGATTACTAGAAACTGATCTGATGTTATTTATTTCTTTTCTGCAGTACAAAACATTGCAAGTAAGTATTCTACATTGAGATAGAAAATTAAAAAAAAAATTAAATCATTGTTAAAAACAATTTAAAATAAATATCTAAAACTGCTGTTCCAATCAGGTAGTTATAAATACATCATGAACCAAGCGCTTCCAAACTATGTTACTCTGGAAGTGCAGAACACCACTAGAAAACCAGTCATTTATTTAAAAACCTGTCATTTGTATCAAATCATTGATTCTTAAATACAGCGAGGTCGTATTAGTACAAAAGTGACACAATTGAATACCACAAAAAGTACACTGCACAAGTATGTACGGCATTATTATTTTTTTTCACATCACAATCTCCTCTATGCTGCAGGTTTACGAAGCGGCATCCACCCTCGTCTGAGCAGATCTTTATCAGTCCCAAGGCACCTTCCTCCCCAAGACACGACTGGTGATTTTCTGAAAGACAAAAACAAAGCCAGAGAGATGAGTTGCCTCGAAAAACGCTCAGCATGAATCACAGAATCACAGAATGGTTTGGTTTGGAATGGACCCCTAAAGCCCACCCAGCCCACCCCCCTGCAAGGAGCGGGGACATCTCCAACCACATCAGGTTGCTCAGAGCCCCGGCCAACCTGGCCTGGAATGTTTCCAGGGATGGGGCATCCACCGCCTCTCTGGGCAACCTGGGACAGTGCTCCACCACCCTCAGTATGAAAAATTTCTTCCTAATATCTGATCTGAATCTGCCTCCCTCTATTTTGAAATCATTACCCCTCGTCCTGTCACAGCAGGCCCTGCTGAAGAGTCTCTCCCCACCTTCCCTGCAGCCCCCTTTGGGCACTGGGAGCCGCTCTCAGCTCTCCCCGGAGCCTCCTCTTCTCCAGGCTGAACAGCCCCAGCTCTCTCAGCCTGAAGATAAGAAGTTTTCTGAAGAGAATATCAAGGGGTAATACAACACTAAAAACGTCAGTTTACGCCTTTGAGGACTGCTAAAGCAGCCTAGTTGCTTCTCACTCATGGGTATGAAAAAAAAGCAGATATCCCTGTGCTGGCTGCTGTGGAAACTGTCAGAAACAAGGCAAAGAGTCGGAATTTGCTTGATATTAGCTGGCAGACTGTTTCCCCAAGCAACCACGATGCGTGTCTCTCCCTTCAGCTTCTGAACACCAGCTTCTGGGAGTCATGCACTCCCCGGGTCACGGCACATTTATGAAAGGACACAGGAAAACTAGAAGAGTTACAAAGGAGAGTAACGAGTAGGGTGGAAGATACAGAAAGTGTTTTCTGCAATAAACAACCGAACAAATTAGGACTCTTCACTGCACTGGGAAGGATGAGCCATGACTGAAGGGGAAGGGATCAAAGTCCATAAAATCCTAAGCAGCCTGAAGCAGGTGGGAAGGTAATGTTATTTGCAGACTCTTCCAAAAATAATCTGGAGAGGGATTCTACAAAATAACTGGTAATAGATTTTAAAGAAAAAAAAAAAAACAAAAAGGCACAAAATGCTTTGTGTGAAAAGTCACAATGGTGTGCAGTTAAACCATGGAACTCTGCCCTGCGGTGCTGCGAACGCGGGACGCTTACACTTCACAAAGCAAGTGGAGGAAGTAATGAAAGAAAAAAAAAATTGAAGATGGGGAGATGGATTCAAAGCCCCTTGGACACAAATCACACCAGGCTGTCAGAGCATCTTTGATACGCACTGCTAATGCTGGCTCCGTTACGCATCCTTCCCCGGGCACCTGCAAGCCTGACCCGTTCTTACGGCCACGGGCAATCCGGATAACGAAACACCACGTCATTCTGCTGGCTCAGCCGGCGCGTCGCCGGCGGTTTGAAGCATGGAATACGTATTACACGGCTTTACAGAAGTGTACCATAAAGTAAAAGCTTTGGGTAACTCATCTATTACTAACAGCAGCGGGAATGATACAGCCATTACCTGATGGGACCTTTTGCATCACACAGATGAAGGCAAGGCGCAGCACAGCTCTTTATACACGCAGAGGATGCAGCGTATGTGTATACAGTACACACACACACACTATATATAGTGTAGGGACCAACACAGCTTACACACACATATATAAAAAGCAGCAAAGCTGCTGAGGTGAATCTCAGCATGATGTCTATCCCAAATACTACATCACGGCTCACAAGGGCTCAAAACGCCTCACGTCACAAAACCTCTGCTCAGTCCTTCCAGCTCACAGGCCCTTTCGCAATCTAATAAGCAAAGCCAGTTAGCAATTAGATGCTATCTCCTCTCTGCTCCACTTCCTGGAGGTGACTACAAAACAAAAACCCCTGACATGTTAAAAATGTCCCTGCTCCTTGCAGGGGGGTTGGAGTAGGTGGCCTTTAAAGGTCCCTTCCAACCCAAACCGTTCTACGGCTCTACGACGCTGACAGAGGGGAAAATGTAGCCAAGGTGATGAAAAAAAAATATTAAAAAAACCTAAAATTACTGTAAAGGAGCAAAGTGCAATTCAGTTTCACGCCTCTAGAAGCACGCGCTTTTTCCTTTGGGGTAGTGACACCTTGTGGCCCCTGTCCTGCATAGGCTCTAAAGGACACGTCCCACCCACAAAGAAAATAGTGTTTAGTGCTCCTGAATGCTAATATCTTTTCTTTTTTAAGGGGCAGAGGGAAATACATAAATTAACTTTGCTATCCCCTTTACAGAGGTTTCTCTCATGCCCTCTATTTACAGAAATTACAAACTCACCATGTCTAATGGAAAAGTCTCCGTAATGGAACAAATTTATATCTGAAACTCATAAAATTCATTTTCACGTCACCGGGGTTGAAAGAGTTCTGATTTACGCTGCCATCAGATCAGAAATCTGTCTGGCCTATACAGTTTTCAAAATTAAAGGGCGTGCACCATTCCCTTATCTGACTAGTTAAATTTTTCGCTCTGTTTGAAATTAAAAGTACAAAAGCAAACATACTGGGACAGAACATCAGCCCAGACCCATGTGCATCCTGTGATAAACCAACTTTGCTATCTTAATAAAGTTAAGCATTTAACAATTGGAAAAATTAAGAACGCCTGTGCAACCCTCAGTCTCCTTCTAACACAGGAATTTTGATACCTTTCCAGTTATATATTCCGTATACATTCACTAATTCGGGGCCCTGTTTCGAGCCAAATAAACTTGGTTTCATCTCATCCCTCAGCCTGGACGCTAAGATCACCATCCTTGGTTCCCTACAGCTAACGACGAGGGACGCGCTGCCTCCAGAAAGCAGCACGGCCCACGTAGGAGCTGTTGTAGCTCACACTGGACATTGTTTGTCAGTGTTCCCCCCACAATGCGTTTCTAAGAAGCTGGTGTTTATTTTTCTTCAAAAGCGCCAGCCCGTAAATTACATCACAATGCAGTTATACCTAAGAGATCGTTAAATTGTGATGTGAGGATACTTCAGCAAACGCTTGTTCACGTACACACAGACAGGAGTGTGTGTACACGTGTAATTCATGGCTTCCTTTCCCAAATTTTAATCACCCCTCACCTGTGAGCCCTCAACGCCCCACAGAAACGGCACGTGCTCATCCTCAGAGCCAGCTGTCCTGCTCTGCGTGTAGGTGTATGCCTAGTTTTCCTTTTACATGTCTACTCCTTTGGTACCAGAGACAGAAACAGGTCCAAGCACTGTCCCAGCGCCGTATCATGGCTGAGATGTGCTAAATTTAGGGTACAAGCACACAGAGAATGAGTGCTATGCCCAGTGCCACCACTGACCCACACACAAACCTGAGCAAGGCACTTGACTCTCCGCTTCCCTCTCCCTTCCCAAGCTTTGTCTGGATACAGGCCAAACGATCCCAGAAGGAACTGGCCCCTGCAAGGTTTGTGTAAGGCACAACAGGACTTCTCCAGGTGACGGCAACCTAAAGAGGAGTCAGATCTACTCCAGAGGTGCTCAGACCGCAGCTTGGGTTCAGTGCTACAGAAAATTTAAACGACACAACCCTAGATTAATATTTTTAGTCTAACTTTTGCATCAGCCGTTTTCTTCTCCTAATACCCCACGTCATCTTTGGAGTCATGCCACAAAATCTGTCATTCTTTTTTTCATCCATCATCAGATCTGCTTAGAAACTGATGCTCTCAGCAACACATTAACTAAATTCTAAACAAACCATTCACTGTATTTGGAGCTACCCACTGCAGCTATTCTGTATCACCAAGGAAGACAAAAAGATTACAATATTTACGGCAATGAATCATCCTTCTTCCAATCAAAACCACATTTGTGTACGAAACTCCTGATTCGATTCCCTCCCTGCTTCCAGGTGACTACGCTACTTCAAGTCAATGACTGCCAGAGTTCGTTAACTCTTAAGGCCTTACTGTACTGACATCAGAGGTTCTCAGCCTAGTGAAAAAAATACAGCCTGAACATACTCCGCAAAAGCACAGCGTCAAATTCAAGTAATTCGAGCGGTAAGTACCCGCAATCAGATTAGGAAGGTATTCTGGATAATACATTGCGTTACAAGCCCTGGCTTTTAAATCCAATTACTGCACTTCCCAACAAATACCCAACCCTACTACTCCAGCTCTAGCAGGACAACTCAGCCAGGGATGAGTTGCAATGCTAAAACTGAAGTGCGACCTTAAGATTCAGAGGAAAAAAAAAAAAAGAGATGAAATTAATTTTTAATGCATGTTCTTAAACGACTGAGGCTTATAATGATGCACTGGTCAGTTCTGGAGATGCGTTTCTCACAGGGGACAAATGGGCCTCCTCTGTTTTATCGGGACATTTATCACATCTTCTTTCAATATCCTCCACAATCCCTCCGTTCTGCGTTCACAACTCTGCAACAGCGTTTTTGTCTGCTCTAATCAGGACCACGCTTCCTTGTCTTTTTTCCATGTGTAGGTCCTGGAAGGATTTCAGGTTACACAGGAGGATTTTTTGTTCCTCGTTTTGCTAGGCTTGACTGCTTTCACCTTGATTAAATGCTAATATATCCTAGCCACCTCAAAGTTGTAAAATAATACCACAGAATTAACATGTAGTAAATATTACTATAATGCTTGAGACCTCAAGAAAAAAAAAAAAAAATCTAAAATGTTCCAGTAGAAACACTTGGCCAGAACACCCACCGTTTTGTAAAGCCGCGCCTTCAGGCGGTACGAGTTGTATTCCAGTTTTCTCTTCTCTTCCTCTCGCTTCTTCTGCACCTCTGGCAGCTGCTCATAGATTCTGAAGTGTAAATACAAAAAGTCAAAAATAGTGACTTGGAAGGAAGGAACTTACTGATATAAAAAGAAAAAACCCTGCTCTGGTTTATCTTCATGTTCTGTTAAAGGCTACTGGCCAACCACATCACAGGAACATTGATTTGGGGGTTTACCAGTAACGCACAGGGAAAACGTGGAACACAGTAGTCGTGTTACCGGAAATTCCCACATCCCATAATGCCTTTCTCTTACAAGCAGCACCTCCTAAAAGCAATATTTATAACATTAAAATGACCAGAGAGCTGATATGATTACCCAGCTGTAAAAGGCAGAGCTTCAACATCTTCAGCACAGAACAACCCCGTTGCTTTTCTGGACTGGTTATGCTGACTCCACGTAACGTGTTTATCCATCGACAGAAAGATCTTGATCAGAAAAATAACCCGATTTAAGCTATTTAGGCATCTTTTCACCACAGCCAAACAGCAAGGGATGCTTCCAACTGCACAGGAGGTGACTGGTGCTCAGCGCAGAGTCAGCGCGCTATTCCAGTCTATTTTACATCCCACCATGGAAAGGAGGGACCAGAGAGCGGGGATGGCAGTGTACTGCTCACACTGCCTTCCCCAAATCTTCCTCTGAGCAAATAAAGCTTTGCTGATTTCATGAGAGTGGTTACCAAGAAATGTGCAGCTTCAAAAACACTGTGGTTTACAAGGGGTGGAAATGAATGATGTTCAAAAATTTCAGTCCTGTAGTATTTAAAGCAAGATAGGTCCTACTATAACTCCTTTCTTAACATGCTGATTTGATAACCAGCAAATAGAAAGAAAAAAAAAAAAAAAAGACTTGTTACAGATACAATACTGCATTACACCCTTTTAGAGACTTTCATTCTTATGTCAGTATGGTATCTTTCCATAATTACTGTTGGCACATCAAATCTTTTAAAAGACACAGCTACATTCAACTCGTATTATCTCTAAGTACTTCATCACTCTCCAGTTTGAACACTGCAAATCATTCCAGCCCACCAGGCAGGAGGGGTCATCTTTGACAGCTGTCTGGGTACGAATTCCAGCAGGAATCACAGAATGGTTTGTGTTGGAAGGGACCTTCAAAGCCCACCCAGTCCAACCCCCTGCAAGGAGCAGGGACATCTCCAATCAGATCAGGTTGCTCAGAGCCCCGGCCAACCTGGCCTGGAATGTTTCCAGGGATGGGCCATCCACCGCCTCTCTGGGCAGCCTGGGCCAGCGCCTCAGCACTCTCATAGTGAAGAAATCCACCACGAAGAAGTTTTAGAACAAGAGGTGGGCAATGCAGAATTGTAGGTAAATTCATTGAAAATTGTTTTCATTACCTCTAGCTAATTTGCCATGAGAAATTCCATTTATATCCTCACAAAGAAAAAGCTTCTGCACTCATTACAGGTGTGGATTTCAAGAGAATGGTGGAGAATAAACTGTTTCTCAGCTCCAACCAAGAGCTGCAGTTTGACAGCAGCAAGAAGGAAAAAAAAGAATATAACCAAGTGACCGCCTGAATCAGTCTCCATAGAAGTCCTGCTGACTTTGGTTATTACAAAATCAGAGTTTCTGAAAACGTAAGAGTTCTGGTACATTGATCTCACGGCCCAAGTGACCCAAACTCAAAACCTTCTATGTCCAGTAAAACCTGGGGTGACTCATTCCTTGAGGAACCGGCATATTTACCACTTCTGCCATCGTTCTCTAAAAATACTTTTAGATGCCAAAGGATGATGAAATAAAACACGCTTTATGGACTCCCCCAGCATATACATCAAGGGGACTATTTTCTATATTGCATATTCCAGTGGATATTTTATGGAATTACAGTACAACTTAGGCTGGGAAGGACCTCTAGAAGTCACCTAATCCAACCCCCTGCTCAACGCAGGGCTAACTTCAAGGCTAGATCAGGTTGCTCAGGCCTCATCCTGCCAACCTGTGACTGTTTCCAAGGATGGAGATTGTACCACCTCTGTGGGCCCTGGTCCAGCACTTCATCATCCTCCCCATGAAAACCTGATTTCCTTCTCTCCAGTTAAATGTCCCCTTACTGGAACACTTCTCTAAACCCCTCTTCTGGCAGGGAAGCACCACTGCCAGATTCTCACCATCACCATCCTCCTCAGGCCAAACAAACCCAGCCTCCGCAGCTTCTGCTCATGCACCATGTGCCCCCTGACTGGCCTGGTGGCCTCCACCAGCCTAAGGCCACTTTGTTGACCTCTCCCTTGCTTTGGCAGCCCAGGTGACAGGATCCAGCTGTGGGCCCACGAGTGCCAAGCAGAGGGAATATCCCCTTCCCTCCACCTGCATGAAACACAGTCTGCAGCTGGCCTTCATCCCTGCAAAATCACGTTCAATCTGCTGTCTACCAGCTGTCAGGTCCCCAGGGCCTTTCCAGAAGGGCCACTCCACAGGCAGTCTGTCCTCGGACACTGCCAAGGGGGCTGTCCTTGGCAGGGTTTTTTGTCCAAGGAGAGACTTGGTATTTATCATTGCTGAACTTCGTAAGATTCCTCCTGGTCCTTCCCTCCAGCCTGCAAAGATCTCTAGAAGCCACAGACCCTCCAGCATACTGACCGGTCCTCCCAGTTCAGTGTCACCTACAAGGAGGTGCGCTCCGTCCCGTTGCTCCTACCGATGAAGATGCTGTGAAATAGTCCTGGCGCACAGCATTGTCCCTTTCACACAGCACAAACCCTTCCCCGCACGTAGCACGTACATTCCAAAACCTCAATGCAACAAAGCACTTGCATCTGTGCTGAAATCCCAAATACTCAAAATATCCCTTGCCTCAAGGCACACTCTTGACCTTTGTTTTGTTTTGACTTTAAATAACTTACAGTATCACTGTATTTTTACATAATTTTACAAGTTATCAGAGACAACTTCATGAGTATCTAATTTACTTTTAAGTATTTACGCTGTTTCTCAACTGGTACTCTTCCAAACCACCTCTTCTTGATCCCACTACCCTTTCAGAATCTAGCTGCAATAAATTCAATTTTTTATTATACCTTCACATGCTCTCTCTGCAGCATTCCAAACGTTTACTACGTTGTTAGCATGCTGTGCATTTTATATATGAATTACTTGAGTCAAAAATCAGACAAAATCCCTCATAAGGTGGTTTTCTTCAAGGGTAAAAGCCTCCATAATCCTTTGAGGGCAGTTATTTCTTACATAAAGCTGCATTCATTTGGTGAAATGATACCTCGCTTCCCGCACCAATTAACTCTGTTAATGTTTAAAACTATACAGATGCTCCAGGGGTCCACACTCTACATCTCCTCTCTTTTCGGGATCCGGTACTTGCAGAGTTGCTGTAGTGCTTGGATTGCAGATACTGCAGCAGAATACTCTGGTTTAGTTACAGAAATAGTTTCAGAAATAGTTTTTCCAAAATCTGTTTCTCAGATTTTCTAAATAGGTGCTTTCTTCCTCTGATAAGGCGTCTACATCCTGCACCAAAAAAAGCTGAGTTATCCCCAACGCCCAGTTTTCTGACAGCATCCATCTCTCCCACCCACTTACTCAGGTCAGCTATCTACCTGAAAGAAAATTTTCTTAACCTCACCGTTTAGATCTTTGAACCATTTCACTCTTTGGAATTGCTCTTTTCTTTTCTTGAATCGGCAAACCTAAACGAAAAATTTGGAGATAAGAGGATGGTGAACAAGTCTACTTCTCACAAAGAATATTACTGCAACGATATGACTCCTTTACAATTTAGGGATTCTTATAGACAATAATGTTAAATAACTGTAACACTTTTATTGAAAATACACACATTCTTAAGTATAACGTGGAAATTAATTAATTCCTACAGACCACAAAGAGCAGAATGATGAAGGTACCTCTGTCGGTCAGCACGTGATTCGCATTCCCGTAGCCCTTTCCCTTCTCCGGAGGATCAAGCAACCCTTCCTGTTTGGACTGCGCTACGCTCTGTATCCTCCTCTCCTCCATTACAAGCTTCAGACGCTTCACACGCTCTCCGGAGCGGGAGATGAAATCAGGGCGATGCACTGCAAGAGCTTCCTAAGACGGGATGAGAAAAAACAAAGTCTGAAGTGGCCACGCTGTCTCCCTGCAGCTGGAGGGGAATAATCAAAATATCTAACACTATTACCAAAGCAAGGGAAAAAAAAAAATCCCAGCAAAGCAGTATTTGGCATAACATACAAAGTGTTGTATCTTTAATGCTGGGTAGATCCTCAGAGACCTTGTTTAACAAGCTATTTGTCAACAAACAGAAAACTAACTGGCCAGAAAGAAAAAAAAAGAAAATCTAAAATAATTCAAAATAATTCAAAAATATTTCTGTACTTTCCATCTCTATTTCCATGTGTATTTTTCCAGATATTTACAGTGATCACACCTGGCCCGGAGCGCACACCGTATGTGCACGTACGCACACACACAATGTTTGCACTGTATGAGTGAAAGCCCATTTTAATCACATACTGTACACATCACACAGTATTATTTCTGCATGGAAGCAAGTTTGACTTGATTTAAGCCCTAAAATATACAATTAGGTCAATTCAAATATATCAGCATATTGTGGAAACCCAAATTACCAGAACGAAACAGGACTGACAAATTCATTTGTTTTCTTGGGGTGTTTTTTTGGTTGGTTAGTTTTTCCTTTTTCCCAGCAGGAGTGGTCTGTAACACGATGATAAAGGTGAAATAACAAGACAAACAGGAACAAAACGTGTTTCCCCGAGATTCAGCGTAACTCCTGAAATCCTGCCTTTACCTGTAGCGTAAGCTTCACAAACGGCCGCACAGCCCTGTTCTCAGCATCTCTTTCCGGAACCGCTGGCTGAATCATGTTGCTGTGCTGCTGCTCCTGCCAGTTCTTCTCTCGGAGAGGCTCTCTCCAAGGCTTTGTGCTGGTAAACGGTTCAAACCAAGATGGACCAGGACCAGGAAAGGAACTGGAATGGTTTTCTTTCCGAGATTCAGATTTCAAGTCTCCTGCTTGGACGAACCACGAAATCCCTGCTAAAAGACACAGAAGAGAATAAAGATTTGTAGAGAAAATGTGTTCCTATTTT
This sequence comes from Chlamydotis macqueenii, assembly GCF_036417535.1. NCBI lineage: Eukaryota > Metazoa > Chordata > Aves > Otidiformes > Otididae > Chlamydotis > Chlamydotis macqueenii. The sequence continues at coordinate 82,694,682 of NC_141559.1, forward strand.
CCATCCCCATCTGTGGCCCTTCATGCCCAAGGCCTTACCTAAATAAATCGGGGGCCTAACACTGCAATGAACAGTCACCTCAGTTTAACAACAGTGAGACTCCGTACCCGACACCTTTGGCAGTTTCAAAAGAATTCCCCTGCCAAGCATCAGAGAAACAAGTCTTTACCAAACAACACTTTTTTGAAAAGGCACAAAATGGCTTAGTTTGCAAGTTTCTCTCTTTATAGAATGAATTTATCAGCAATTACACATTTTTAAGGAGCCTCTGCACTGTCCTACGCCCTATGGTTTTTTATAGATGCTTTACATCTTCCAAATGTTAAATACATACACAAGAATTAGATTACTCACAGTTTACATACAGAACAGGATTGGAATATATCAGCTAAGTACTCTGAGCAGATATTCTCAATTTTCTAAGTTAAACGGGTATGAGAGAGAATGATTTGTCCCTACAACAACAACAATGATGACTAAGGAAAATATTTTTAAACATTTAATCACGACACTGTGAAGATTGACAGGAATTTTTTTTTTTCTTTTTTAAAAAAAAAAAGTCTGGAGGCCATCAGCTCAAAAACGCAACTCTAGCTAAAAGAGGGAAACAAGTCTAGTTTTTCTGGTACCACAATCTTCCCTCAAGTACTCTCCCAAAAATACTTGTGCTTTGAAGGCTCAGTGCATCATAATAGAACACTAGAGAGGTCATTGACATAGTGCTTCTGTTTAAAATGTCATTGATTCAAACCAGAATACAAACGGACTGTACTAGTGACAGAGACTACTCTGTGCCCCAGCTAATCCTCCTCACGTGTTTTGCTGGTTGCTCTTGAGATGTACAGCTTCCCTAGTCCCTAGAGAAAGTATTTTGGGACTGACCTTGTGGTAAATGCAGCTTGCTCCTTCTGGTCCTTTTCTCCACAAAAAAATTGCCTGGCTGTCCCTTCTGCGTACCCTTGCTTCCTGCTGCCTGCTGATCTGTGACCACACCATCTGAGTCTCCGAAAATACCACCAACACACTGCCAGGGTTCCTGGGGCCGTTGACTTGGCTGGCTAGGTCTTGGGGTAGGAAAAGTCACACCAACATCTCGAGTGTTTTTCTTGGTTGCGCTGTTCACTATCTCTAAGTCTCCTGTAGTTGAAAACAAAGCGGTAACATCTTATTCCAGAGCAACTGGAAGCACTTCAACATCGGCACGTGTGATAGGCATAGCCCAGGGGGTGGTCCTTAACTTTTATTTTTATATATTTAGGGGATGGGAATTAAACTTGAACCAACTATACCCCTTCCTGGGGACCTGAGCTGAGCTTCTGAAAAGTCAGCTTAAAATTTGCTGTCAAAAGACACAATGGCAGGTCAACACACATTTTGGACAGTGGAACTGCAGGTTTTTCTGGACCTGTTAGTTTACGCAGTGTGTCCCATCGAAAATTACGTTTTAGGTATAGAAGATTGGTTTGCTCACAAGATTACAAATATTTAACAGAAACACCACCACAAATATTTAACAGAAACATATAAAGCGGAAGGTGTCAACTTGGGCTGTATCAAGAGGAGCGTGGGCAGCAGGTCGAGGGAGGGGATTCTGCCCCTCTGCTCTGCCCTGGTGAGACCCCACCTGCAGCACTGCGTCCAGCTCTGGAGCCCCCAACATCAGAAGGACGTGGACCAGTTGGAGCGAGTCCAGAGGAGGCCATGAAAATGATGAGACGGCTGGAGCAGCTCTGCTGTGAGGCCAGGCTGAGAGAGCTGGGGCTGTTCAGCCTGGAGAAGAGGAGGCTCCGGGGAGACCTGAGAGCGGCCTCCCAGTGCCCAAAGGGGGCTGCAGGGAAGGTGGGGAGAGACTCTTCAGCAGGGCCTGGTGTGATAGCAGAAGGGGTGATGGGAAGTAGATTCAGACTAGATATCAGGAATAAATTTTTTACCATGAGGGTAGTGGAGCACTGGCCCAGGTTGCCCAGAGAGGTGGTGGATGCCCCATCCCTGGAAACATTCCAGGCCGGGTTGGCCGGGGCTCTGAGCAACCTGATGTGGTTGGAGATGTCCCTGCTCCTGGCAGGGGGGTTGGGCTGGGTGGGCTTTAAAAGGTCCCTTCCACCCCTAATGATTATATGATTCTAAGTAACATTCAAAAAGTCGTAACACGATCTTGAAAACAAGTCATGAAAATACTTTTCTGATTCAGTCTACTTGCACATGAAAAAAGCAGTAATAAATAAATAACTGATATGTCTGATGAATTAAACAAAACCATTGGCCAACCTTACAATGGGAACTCAGCATGTAAATGAAAGCAATGGAGAAACTGGTAAGTGCCACCAGAAAAACTCAAATGCAGAACTGCACTAGTCCAGGATCAGCTTATGCTTTAAACAGAATAAAACATCTAAAATATTACCAAGAAGAACACGAAACACCACGGTTGCCTTCTGAAATAGCATATGCCTACAAAATAGATTCTGTGAGTAACAGATGTCTTGCAGAGAAAACAATATATAAAAAATACAGCTAGTCCACCTTTGCTGTTGAAATGGATTAGAAGCTTAAGTTAAGAAACTTTTAAGTGAGAAAACTGGCTACTAAAAGAAACCAAGAAAGGAAATGAGAAGGCTAATTTTAATTAGAACATAACGTCCTTCTCTAAAAGCATTTGAAGTGAATTTGAAGAGTGCTGCATGTACACGCCCATCACCAGAAACACGCAACAGACTTCGGAGAACGGCTTCCAAAGAGATGAAAGGCAAAAGCAAACCCAGAAAAGACAAGTCTGGAATTCAACAGCTCACCTGCCTGGATACCTTTGTTTAGCATCCGTATCCGTCGCTTGTTAGTAAGAGCAGAGCTTGGCCCCCAGGAACTGCCGCTTGCAGAAGTTGAATCCGATGAAAGGGAGACTGCGCTCTAGAAAAAAAATATATATAAATAAATTAGTAAGAAGAGTGCATGGTTTCTGCAGGCAAGAGCAAATTCTGTGCAGTGCGGAGCATCCTCCAATTTGTTTGTCGCAAGTTCGTGAGACAACGTGACCTGTCAAGACAGACTTACAAAAATCCTTTGCTGTGGCAGGATCATTTGGTGGCTGTGCTTTCATGAAAGACCACAACGTGTGAAACATTTCTGCTTTGGAAAGAGGGAGAATAAACAGCTACACTGAATCCCATATTCCTGCCCCCTCAAACCAAAAGCCTTTAAAGGTTGCTGGGTTTGCTGGAGGGACAAACTGCTTTGAAAGATTAGTAGAAGAGTAATGCATCTGTTTCACAAGCTTTTTGGTTACATAAAATCCAGAGGTTAGCGCTATATTAACAGCAATTAACTGACAGCGCTTCCCCAGGCATCAAATCCAACAGTGCAGCACAGACCAATCTCTGCAACTCCACTGAATTTCATGTTTAATTATGAAACGGATTTTTTTTTTTTCCTTGATCATAGCAATTAGTATCCTATTAGTAACTCATAACGCTGGCCGCGATGGAAATGAGCAGAGAATTTTTATTACCTTTTTACTATCCCCACTTCAATGCCAAATATAATTTCATTTCAGCATTAAAAGGAGGTAATTTTTACCCTCACGTGTCCTGGCAAGAACTGGTTTTTGGTTTCAGAGAGCTATTTCAGCGCACTAGACAGCTGTAGTAGATATCTATCTTCTTTTCAGAGACCAGGAGCAAATCTGAATGTGTGCTCAGCAAAAGGGAAAACAGTATAAGGAACAAAACCCCAACACATTTACACGCGCGTGCATATCAGCCCGCAGAAATAAATATCAGGAGCCATTCAAAGCTGGATACTGATATGGATATTCCTACTTAAACCAGAATATTCAGCGCCGCGCTTTCAAAGCCCTTCAGCAGCCGAGCAGCGCAACCTTTCGCTTTGTACCTGCTACCAGATGGCAGCTCGAAGAGCGCTTCAGCAATAACAAACTGGAATAGATAAAACCCTTCTGGGGTGGGTTCAGCATCTATATATAACGAAAGCTGTAAGCAAGTTTTCTGGAAGCAGAGCTGACAATAGGCTCTCATAAGAAAAAAAAAAAAAAACTGAGCTACAAAATGCAGCACTTGCCTGAAAGATTTGTACAGTCTCTCTAGGGGTAGGGCTGCCGCTATAAATAAATATCTGTCTCTGAATCACAGATAATTTGCAACTAATTTTAAAAAAAAAAAAAATTTCTCTTTATTTCTGTTCTGCCAAGCATCACAGAAATTACCAAAACCTGGATTTTAAAATTAAGTTCGCCATTTTGCCATCAGTTTTTTCCTCACTCCTTATCCGAGTTGGGTCACGTGTCTGTATGTATTTTGAAAAAGAACATTACATCAGCAGGTAAAGACACCGCTTTCTAAAGCTTGATGTCAACGCGACATCCAGCACCGGGAACAGCGAGCCGTCATGTTGGCTCTAAGGTCCAGACAGACACTGAAAGATTCTTCTTATGAATGGAACGTGGAATAAAATCACCTGCTGAATACTACAGCCATGCTAGAAATGTTGGATCCTCAGTTCGTTGATAGATGGGCGGGGTTCTGATTAATGGTCCTAATGTTGCAAAGTTTATGACAGTTTTATTTTACCTCTAAATAAATATTCTAAATTAAAATGTCACTTGAAATCTTTTCAAACCATTCGTAGTCTTGAAAAAGACTTTCTCCCTCAGAAATGCATTCATCAGCTTACCTGACACAGACTGAATCCGAGTTGTTTCTTTCAAAAAAAGCTAATTTCAATGAAATCTATTAGTAATGATGGCACTACCACTTTCTTCTGGTAACAAAACAAAAAAAGAGAAATTTTTCTCACTTGTTCCTGTACTTTTCAGCACCAATATGTGTTACAGAACACCAAAAGTCTGTAATTTCTTACTATAATCACCAAATTCATGCCAAGGCAATTAATTTCAGGAAATTAAATGTTCATTTTTCCTTCAAAGGGCAATGGGCAAATTCAGCTGAAGTAATTAGAAGGATTTTCTTGACTTTAAAAGCACTTTACTCCAGACTTTTCACCTAGAATCCTTAGGGCTGAGACTTGGTCTTTTAATATCCCTGAACTGATTGCTAAAGCCCAGAACCTGCAGGTAATGAGAAATCAGAGACAGCAGGATCTTGCTTCCCAACACAAATAAAGGAAGAGGGGGGAAAAAAAAAAAAAAAAAAAAAAAAAAAAAAAAAAAAAAGACAAATAGGAACAAAGAGAAAGAGCACAATTGATGTTTTAAGATATTTTGATCTCGTCTTTATTCCTGGAAAGGCAGAGAGACTACCATGTAAACACCATTCTCCGGGAAATTTTTAAATGATTCTGCAAATAACAAGCTCTACCACTGTACAGCAGCTCAGGAGGTCCTGTAAAGATTAATTAAAATTGTCTTTTGGTCTAACTGACCACATACCTGGATCTCTTTCCTCTTCCTGTGTCTCTCCGAAGGAACCTGTGGATATCCTACACCCAGTGCTTTGCCACTTCCCTTGTCCCACTTCTCAGAGCGACTTTTCTGGTGGTCGATGGTACGATAAAGCTGGGACAGTCTTGGTGACACGCGCACTCTTTCCTGCCCAAAAGCCCTGATCAGCCTGGCAGTGTCAATGGTGGAAACGGAGCTGCTCACGTCAGTCTGAGTAGCCGTTTCCATCTCTGTTTGGGTCACCGTATCCGATTCTGAGGTGGTGGAACTGATGGTGGTGCCACGATCTCTACCGAGCCTTGTCTCGGAAGAAGTGTCACTAGGAGTTTCCAAGTATTGCTGGTCCTCCAAAATTTTGTTCATGCGGCTGATGATTTTTTCTCCTGATCTTTTTTTCTTGAGTTCAACAAAGCTACTTTTATCATGGCTGATGCATGGTGTTTCTTCAACATGTGTTGCATTAGCCTCAGACATGCTCTTTTCTGGCAGCCTTGTTTTCTTCTGCCCTCTTTCCTTAACTTTCTTTTCAGAAACACTCTTTTCAGATTTTGTTGGTATTAGCGTATGCTTAATGGGATTCTGAAGGACCTTGGCCAATCGATCGAGGCGTTCAACGAGGGACAGCTCACCATTACTCCTAAAATCACAGTGCTGGTGTCTCTTCTGGCACTCCAAGAACTTAATCCAGAGTTCATCCAAGCTACCACAGGAATGGGTTCTCTGTCTCGGCGGTAGATCCTTCTCCACGTTCTCATTAAGGCGAGTTGTTTGGCTGCACGGTAAAGGATAATTTCTAGTCGTCTTGTGTTCTGCTTCTCTTCCGCCACGCTGAAGCGGCTCGTCTCCCGACATTTCAGTCCCCAAAGATGCGCTGACATTTAGATCCTCATTCTTGCTGTAATCTGCCTCTGCAGTGAGTGGCAAGAATTCATTTTCACCGTCCTTTTTATGATGAACAGAGAAAAACCGTTGGTGAGGATGTGCTCTTTTCCAATTCTGCAAGCCAGGGCCTGAGGAGAGTTGAGCACGTCCGACACCCGGCCCATCTTCCGGCAGCTTGTTGTTAGATAGGAAGTAGCTCTCACACGTGGGCATTGGATGATGAAGGTAGAACTGTGCGGATTTGAAGAGCGAATGAGTGGTTTTTACAGACTTCGAATGGTCTGTGCGTTCTAGAAAAGAAGAAAACACTTCAAATTTGGGGGTTTTTACACAGAAGCAAGTAGCAAACAGCAAATCTCACACAGGATTACTTTCATCCTAACACTTTCCAATCGCTTAAAGGATTAAAAGCGGGACTCATTCTACCCATTCGCAAAATGCCACAAACTTAGAAATGAAGTTTTGGCATTATTAAAAGTACACACATAGTATTTTCTATCATTTGGAACACAGAATCCAAGCGAATATTACATCCAATTGAATCTGAAGGAGGAATCTAGACACACCAGAGGTAATTACCCAGACTAAAATGTGGACTGAGTCTTTATATTTATGGAAAGTCATGACAGGCAGCCACAAATCATTTTGCTTCTTCTCAGACAAACGGCCAGGGAGTACAAACGTCCCCTAAGGCTATGCCTGAACATTGTCTCTTAACCAGCTCAGAACAGGATTATGTATAATCCGACAGCTCCTAAACCATCTCCGATAGCACACCATGATCTAGCCCTGCTTCGCTTTCAAGCTCAGATGACACATTTTAGTTCAAAGCAGCAATGAAATCCCCCCCAGAACATGCTACTCTCCGAAATTACAAAGCACTGTATGCAAAAATCCAATTATAAACTCATCCGTAACAGACACACATTAAGTACGCACGCAGCATGTCCTACAAGAAATACACTCTACAATAATTTTGAAGTCGTTTGTAATATTCTGGAAAAAAAAAAAATCAAATTTTAAAAAGTAAAAATGTTTCATGTTATGTTCTTTGTACAATGGACTGATTTATATAATGAACTGAAGGCAGAAAGCAGTAATCATAGATGCTAGTGCCAGAAGGATTTCCCAAGTCCCTATTGCTTATTGCAAGATGTTCCATGTCATTTTAGCCATTTCACCATGCCTTACAGAGCAGTAATAGCTTTAATATAAATGTAAAAGTCAATACAAAGGAAGAACAGTCCCTTTACAAGCACTAACACAAGGGACTAGGCAACGGGGAGCTGTCAACAAACGCGTATCGAGCTCCATTAACGGCAGGAATCACGCTCGTGCTCGTTTTCCTCCAGCTCTCCAACATTCCTCACAAGTTTGTGGGTTTTCTGTTTGTATTTTCTGTTGTTCTGTTTTGAACAGCCTTCTTTCCGTGATTGTGATCTATTGATGAAAAGAGAACTGGAAATCAGTTCTTCCTTTCCTCATTTGAGCAAGCTTTGCCACTGATTCAGCAGAAGTCCCACAACCAAACCCGGCCCTACGCCAGGAGCAAACACCTACCTACCTCACAAGCTATGCTTTTTACAAAATCTCAATTACAGACAGAAAAAAAAGTGATGCAAGATAAGCTCAGGAAGGGTTACGATCGTGCGAATTCACACCGTTAACACTGCCTCGTAAACTTTATTTTTATTTAGTCACTTGTTTTCCTTATATTTTATACATCTCTTCCCTTCCCAAGACAGAGACGCTTCAGTGTAATATCAAGATCATGAAAAGCATCACCAGATCCAGTCTCACTAACTCTAGAAAGAAAAATTCCTCCAATTTCAGACAAGACCAGTATTTATACGCTCATGTAAGAGGATTCCTCCATGTTCTCCTGACAAATGAGATCAGGCTTGGGAATACTACGCAGAATTTTTGCTATTTCTGTGGGTTTTTTTAAAGTTACCAGCGAAATGGAAGGAATGCAAACAGGCAAAAAAATAAAAATAAGTTTATATCGAGAAACTTTTTTTAAAAAAAATGCATAACTTGCATAATTTTGAGCTCTAGACAAGCTCTGTGGGTAGGGGTAATCTTCTATTAGACCATCTAAAAATATAATTGAAGAAGTCAGAGAAGATTTTAGACGTGCGAGTCTTCCTTCAGAAAGCTTGCTTAAATTCCCAGTTGTACTGGCTGGTTTAACACGGTATTTGGTTTGTTACTGCAGATTCTTGTTGCGACAGCTCACTTCTATACATGTGCTTCTTCAACTCTGCCACCGTGACCCAGCATTCTTCTTCTGAGTCACTCGTAGTAAATAAGGAAAAGGATTTTTCTACCTTACTCCACTTGTTTCTGTATCGCTGCATTTTACAAATGCTCATAGAGAATTACTTCTTCCATTAGAAAAACGAGGTTAAGACAATATTGTCTTCATTGTTGCACTTATTCAACTATTGCTCCTATATGCACTTACCAAAAGAGTAAAATGAGCGTAAAATAATCAAACTCAGTGTGTCTTATGCAATCATTTTACATTATCTTCTGGAAATAGCAAAATCTTTCCATTCTGAAGAGAAAAGCTTCAAAGAAAACCTCTTCTAAAGAGAAGAATTAGAATAATCAGAAGAAATTCCTATCAATACATCAGCACAGCCCTGTGGGGTGACCTTACCCCAGGCATATTGAGCTGGCTGCTTGAAAAGGACAAAAATAATCTCCAAAAATCCCCAAAATCCTATATAGTGACTGCCTAGAAGAGAGCAGGAACTCTCTAAACTAGAATCCGTTATTCTGTTCATGTTTCAAGTCCCATCCCTCATTAACAGCCACAATTAAATTACCTCCTCGCAATTTGTTTGCTCTTTGTTTAATATAGCACATGTGCAAAATCCTGTACTGCGCAATAAACAGCTTCCCTGAGGAATTAATAGCTGCGTTTGGGAGAGATGGCAACCACGCAGCAATTTTCTGTTGATGGTTACTTCTGTCCAGGAATGAGATGCAATCCTCAAACAGAATAAAAATCCTCATCCCAACTCAGACTCGAGGAAGTTCACCAGCCAGTCAGAACCACAGAAGGAGGTTTGGTACAAAAGGAGGGTCCATCAGGACTAATTTTAACTACTGTCATGACATAGAGTGGCAAAATCATCAGTTAGCTCAGCGTAATTTCATTTTGTCAGCATTCCCAGCAAATAAAGCCTTAAAGTAGGCTACTACAGTAGCAAACTGACCTTCATCCCTCAGGAGTACCATCCAACAAGGTTAATGGAGGGGAGGAGGAAAGATACATCAGGGAAATCAAATTAAAATTCAGTTAAATACCAACATTACAGAGTTACTTCACATGACATCACGAGACATCAGCGTATTTGTGAGCAGGAATACAACCCCAACCCACCGTACAGAGCCATCCCACCTGCTTTTATTGACCGGGGAATTTCTGTCATTTTCTACTTGGGCATCCATTGCACGCTGGCAGATAACTAATGTCCAAGTAGTTGGGCAGTCAGGGAGAAGCAGAAAGATTGGAAAGAGAAAAATGACTCAAAGTCAGCAGCTTCAGGCAGACTATCAGCAACACCATGAGACCAGAAATCATGCACCCTGAAAAGTAAATCTTTTGCTCTACTTTCTTTCACGTGTACGAAAACACAGGTAAAATCAAACAGACACTTTAACTACCTGGGGAAGCTTCCCTCTGCTCCTCAGCCCAGGCTAGCTTGGGCTTGGCCCTCTTACTGTGGATTCCTTCTTTATGCTTGATAGCTGCGCTGTCTGGAAGATTATCATCCCTTAAACCGAGCGTATTTGCCGGGAACCTTGGAGCAAGAACATCATTTGGTCCTGCAGAGAAAGAGAGCAATAATTATGAGTAAAAGGAAAAACAGACACAGAAATTTCACAACAACGTCCGAAAGAAAGCCTGTATCCAAGTATCAGTACCAGTATATTCACCAAGCAAAACCCACGATCCTCAGGGAGCGGCTCCAGCAACTAACGCAGCAGCAGTAGGTATTGCACCGCATGCTTTTCCACGACCTTTGGTGACAAGGTTCTCCCTGAGAGCTAGATGAATTTTTATCTATTCTACTAACGAGCAGAGAAGAAGACAGGAAAAGGAGCCTCAGACAAGCCAGACACAGGACTTGGAATGTCCAGACTCCCTCCTGTTCACATGAAGATTCCAGACGTTTTCACCGACTGACGTAAATAATTATTTTCCGAGCTCAGAATAGCCATGGAGAAAAAACTGGAAGACTAGAGTAGGTCTGTATAACCTCTAAACAAGAATTCAAGACAACAGCAGATCTCCCTTACTATCATACCGCTGTCTGCTAACATTAGGAATCTAAAGTGGCCCCTAACGGATTTATCCGCCTGGTTACCTTCAGCGGACTCACTCAACTCAATTTCCTTCGGTTACCACTCACAAGCTAAGGATCCTAGCTACAGCAGGGAGTTTAAAAACCAAATTTTGTTTTTTAATTCTGCTGTATGTTTTCTAGAACCTTGCGCTGCCTCATAGGCATAGTGAATTTTTATATCTAGCATCACCGTTTCCACAAAACAACGGACTTGGATCACATTTGTTCCTCTCACCTTGACGACATCGCCACGTACAGATTGGGAAAAGGTAACGAGCAGAGACACACACAAACGATTACAGGCACAATTTGTGGCTCTAATGTGCACTTACTGTCACCGCTGTATCAACCTACTTCCCCGGTGCACATCTGTGGGGAACTGGACATTTCTGGACTATTGGTTTTGTCTACAAACAATTTTGGATGTCAAAAATGTCGGACTGTAAACAAGCTGCAAATAAGACCTGTAACACTGAAGTGATGTGTTCTTTATGTATAGAACTGAAAAATAACAGCAGGCAAAGCAAAAGAAGTGGATGAATCACAGGTCATCCTCTCCTCTGGTAAGTGAGAAGTGTTTTTTACTGGGAGATGGGAGGACGTGGTGAACACATATTTTAAAACACAGTTATAAATTACATTGTTTAGAGAAAGGCTTTCTGCACTGGAATTCCCTAGCACGGAGGAAGGATACTCAGTACTGAGAAAGCTATTATCCAGAATGCGTCTTGTATTATGCAGGTATTTCAGAACACACACACAGACCAAATTAATTTAAAAAGGAGGAGAACGTACATAAATAAGGGAACTAAAGAAGAAGAACTGGCAGAGACATGAAAGAGTCCACACTGAACAGTAATTCCGGGAGGAAAGTAAAGAATTATCAAGCTGTAAAACACTGAGCCTTGTTTCTTTCCGCCGCCAGAACGGAGCACTAACGTCCCTTTCATCAAAGAAAACGAAACCGTAGCCCGCAGTCAGGACTCAGCTCTTTGTGCTATAAAGTGGTGTGAACACGAACAAAAGCATCTTTCTATTAAAAATCAACGCACTTACCCTAAACCGGTAGGACAGAAGAGTTCTGAGCTCAACAGAGACAATTCAGATAAATAAGTACCTGAGCGAGAGCTCTCCGCACTGGTTTCTGACCCCGCTGGAGATATTTTGGAGCCTGCCTTTAGGTAAGGAACATAATACATCCCAGTACTTCCAGAAGGTTTGTACGGCAGCAATAAGGGCGGATCTGCGGGGATGGAAGGCAAAGCAATTAGCAGAAGTCAGGCTGTAATCCTTTAACGGAAACGAAGATAAAAGCAACAAATCAGGACCCAAAGAGACTGCTGAGGGTGTTCACCGCGTTAAATCTGGAGAAACAGCATATTCTTTAGGAAAGTTGATTTGATGGACAGACCCCTCGGTGGATAAGGAATTGGCTGGATGGTCGCGCTCAGAGAGCAGTGGTCAACAGCTCAATGTCCAGGTGGAGGCCAGTGACCAGTGTGTTCCTCAGGGGTCAGTACTGGGACCAGCCCTGTTCAACATCTTTGTTGGCGACATGGACAGTGGGATAGAGTGCATCCTCAGCAAATTCGCCGACGACACCAAGCTGTGTGGTGCCGTCGACACGCTGGAGGGGAGGGATGCCATTCAGAGGGACCTGGACAGGTTGGAGAGGTGGGCCCATGCCAACCTCATGAAGTTCAACCAGGCCAAGTGCAAGGTCCTGCACCTGGGTCGTGGCAATCCCAGGCACAAATACAGGCTGGGGGAGAATGGATTGAGAGCAGCCCTGAGGAGAAGGACTTGGGGCTGCTGGTGGATGAGAAGCTCAACATGAGCTGGCGATGTGCACTCACAGCCCAGAAGGCCAACCGCATCCTGGGCTGCATCAAAACCAGCATGGCCAGCAGGTCGAGGGAGGGGATTCTGCCCCCTGCTCCGCTCTGGTGAGACCTCCCTGCAGCACTCTTCAGCAGGGCCTGTTGTGACAGGACAAGGGGTAACGGTTTCAAAGTAGAGGGAGGCAGATTCAGACTAGACATTAGGAAAAATTTTTTTACGTTGAGGGTGGTGGGACACTGGCCCAGGTTGCCCAGAGAGGCGGTGGATGCCCCAGCCCTGGAAACATTCCAGGCCAGGTTGGCCGGGGCTCTGAGCAACCTGATCTGGTTGGAGATGTCCCTGCTCCTTGCGGGGGGGTTGGACTGGGTGGGCTTTGAGGGTCCCTTCCAACCCAAACCATCCTGTGATTCTATTCTATAGAATAAATATCAATTATTAATTATTTAATTAATATTCATCCAAGGGTTAGAAGGTTGACTGTCACTTGGCTTGAAAAAATAGCTTGCTTACCTATTCAATATCAAATTTGTAACACTACGGTGACAAACATTGACTTTGAAAAAAAAAAAAAACCTCACATACCCACATAGCTCCCAGCTGATCCACGTTTAATGAAGTAATTTTAAATGAGCAAGGATATCTGTATCTCAAGTGAATAAAAACACTGTGCTGCCATAACAGAACTCCAGCAAATGTTTGGACCAGAACTCAGCTGACTTCTAATAGCAAAGAGAAGAAGCGATCAGATAGATTAAATGTTTTTTGAAGTCTGATATAACGGAAGAACCTGCTCTGTGGACTCATTCTATTTCAAACACCTTCAGGAAGGAGATACAAAGCCTGGAGCCCAGGAAAAATACTGGAAACAAGACAAGTCGACACACATCAGTAGTATAAAACACCACCGTGGGAAACCACTGCGCAACATCCACCTTCCTCTGCCAACAAATTTTAAAAGCCCTGCACATTTTTCTATTTATTCTATTGAAAACAGCAATGTGCATATTTTCCTCTTAGTTTTCATACTACCTTGACTGGAGAAGTACATCAGTAGTCAGATATCTCTTGATAAATTCTAAGCAGTGAACCTAATAAAATTATCTAGAAAGAAACGTCAGAAAATGTTCTTGAATCAGACCCAAGAAATTCAGTTCCAGGTAAGCCTGAACTGATCTACGACCGTGTTTATACAGCTCCCTACCCACCAGGCTGCAAAGCCCAAGTTTAAGGGTTGGGTTTTTTAAATAGCAACTTTTAATATCAAAACCAACTTGAAATATCAAAATTATCTCCAAATTATCCCACAAAATGGTTGGGTTTGGTTTTAATACCTATAAATATCTCAAATTTGAAGAGATGGAGGTCTACATCTACATATGAGGCACTAATTTACTCACCAGTCTGCCTTGGGAAAGAGGAAATCCTGTGAAGAGATGAAGTTGTATCGTTGGGAAGTTCATGTGCTTTCTGGAGAGACGACTGGCGGCCAGCGTTTTCACCAGCTTGTGAATTAACGTAAATTTCTGCTGAAAAGGTTGTTATTCCCAGATTTTCTGTCGTTATCTGAGTGCTAGCATCAGAAGTACTCTTCCCAGTTTTTGCAGGAACTACAGAGCTGAAGGTATTCGTCAGATTACATCCCCCTGAACCCGGAACAGTGACTTGTGGTCTGTCACCGCCTTGCGGAGGCGGCTCTTGCCCTGCTGTCCTTGCGACAGAGGGAAGCAGGAGGCAGGGATCCGCTGAAGACACCGGCATTGGGAAAGATGAAGATCTTTGATCTTCTGGAATAAGGTCACCAGATGATAATTTAGAAACAGCTTCTGTTAAAGTTTCTGGAGTTTTTAAAGACACCTGTTGAGTATTAACCTCAGGTTTATCCTGTGCTCTCACCTCATTTTCAGTACTCACGTTGCTGTTCAGCTCTGAGTTATTACACTTCGAGGAAAGAGTTATGTGGACACAGGACAGTACTTTCTTAGTGGGTGATGAAGGAGATGCAGACGCAGCGGATAAAACCTCATCTGCAGACGAACCGTGAAACGTACCGATTTGCTCTGTCACAACCTCTTTCTGAACGAAAGGAACTTCACCAGAAAGACTTTTCTTCTCTTCTTCCGACAATTTGATACAGCCTTTCAGCAAATCAGTTCGTACGGCTGGATCTGAACCTTCTAAGCGCTCATACAGTTGGATGCGACCACGTGGACTGCTTTTCGCCTCCTGGTAGGAGCTTATAGAATGAGATTCATTAAATCTATTCATTTCTTGACTGAATCTTCTGTTGCAGTCAAGACCCCCGAGTCTGGCGCTATGCCTGCCCAACTCAATCACATCTTGAGGCAGAACATGAGAATTTTTTGCACTAAGGGTCTGTCTTTTATCAGCACGGATGCTTACAGAATGCCGATCTGACAAACAGTCTGTTTCTTGATAAGCTCCAGCTCTGTTACTGTCGGTGGAGACATGATGAAACCCGTCTTTCCCAGCAGTAAAAGCAATCTCGTTAGACACCGAGCCAGCAAGCACTGGACTTGAAGGAGGACAGGTCTTAGATCTTTCCCAGAGTGGTTTGCCATAGCTCTGTTCCTCGGTGGGGGCAGAGTCAGGCTCCAAAGGCATTATCCCATCAAGACCATCTCTAGTAAGGCTACTGCCGAGCGCCATGGAAGTCAACGGCGACTGCAAACGTTTTCGGGACGAAAAGGTGATAGAAGTGATTTGCTTAGCCATTTCTTCCGAACACTTTTCCATAGACAGCTTCTTCTGAGCTGGTAAGTGGACTTCTGTTTGTATATCTGAAGCAGCTACAGAACTCATTGCGTCCCATTCCTTCTGCAAGGGCGGATGAAGTTCAACAGCAGCGTCAGAATGACTAGTCGCAACTGTTTGATGTTGGTTGGAGCCAGGTGTTTGAATGGTACTCAAAGTTTTAAACGGCGTATCCTTCAGCAGGCAAGAGTCAGAAGGCTCAGCTCCATAAAACGGCATGGCTTGTCGTAAGCTTGACTCCAGAAGCTCCTTCGTCTTCACTGCTTGTGTTGGCCTGACAGTTTGAAATCTTTCACTACCTGGAGCTTTGAAACACTCTATGTCCTCCTGTTCCTGATTACGGCTATACTCAGAAGCAGCTCCCAAACTGTATCTCCGTGAATCCTGAAAAATACAGAAGAATTCACACAGGTTACGGACAACTTCCTGCCCTCGCCAAAATCTGGATTGCAGAATTCAAAGACAGACCAGTGCTGTCAATAATCAAGAGCCTGTCATTACGAACTAGCACGCACTTTCTCTGGAACTCATCTTTTAATGGAACTAATTAAAAATTTGTCTTATTTTAAATGCCAGCAAATCAGCTAACGTGGTTTTGATCCTGTAACAAACAGCAGCAGTGAATGGAACCCTTTCGTTTTGTGAACTGTAAAGTTGTAACTCTGTTAAATAGGCTAAGTCGTAAATACCTCCTCGACACCACTCCACTCACCGGAAAACAAGAATAAAACTTTCTTCCTGTCTATCAGTTGGCTTCATACACAGCTGGAGACTTGTCATAAACGCAGTTTGTAACGTACTACCAAGAATTATTTTGAATGAATAGTCACTAAGATCAAAGGAATTTAGACAAACACACACACACCGCTAAAGTTTTGTAATTTCAGTGATAATATTTTAGTTAAAAAGCAAATTAGCCACACAAAATCACAGAAACACGTAGGCTGGAAGAGACCTGTGGAAGTCTCTAGCCTGACCTCTCACTCCCAGTTAGCCCAAGGTAGGGCTAACTTCAACAACAGAGCAGGTCGCTCAGGGCCTTGTCCCATCAAGTTTCAAAAAGCTCCAAGGATGGAGACCTTGTATACAACTTAACTACCTGGGATCTGTAAATTACCGATGAAAGGCGTCCCTTCATATCTCCACGGAAAAACAAAACAATGCAGAAATCCACATTTACTTCCAGTTGTAAGCACTCAAACGTTAACCAAGTATGCAATGTTTAGTTCTGGCGATCTCCAAGAAATCAGGCAGCAAACACACACTAAAACTCTTCTGGCTTGGACCAGAGTCCAAAGAAACTCCACACTATCCAAACGCTACATTACGTGACATTTTAGCGTGACGGGGATACTTCTGCAGCTGAACTTGATATAAAAGGTTTTCCCTTGCACTTGAGTTGTTTGACTCTAGCCAGAACTAAAACGAAAGGAGAGCAATTGCACAGGAACAAGTGGGAAGAAAACCAAGCTGTTCTTTACAAAGTATGAGAAAATATTTAATTAGAAAAGCTTTAATCTTCCATCATTTATATTTCTCTTTTTCCCCTAAACCAAGTATGCCAATTTCCCCCTCAGACAAGAGCTGCAATAAATCTTTTTATTTTTATGGTCACCGCCCACTGCTGACAATAATTAAAAAATGACTGAAAATAATCAGAGCTTTCATTTGCTCTTTAAGGTAAATGCTAACTTGGAAAAATTTTCCAGTTCTCAGGTGCAGATCATTTTCCCACCAAACCATGTCTGTTTGCCACAAATACCGCTTTTTTTTTTTGGTTTAAAAAGCTGGTGACAACGCTGCAGAAGAGGAGGTATTCTCACAACAGATAAAACACTAATCCCACCAAAACCAAGGAAGTTCACTGTCAGTTGTCTTTGCTCATAAAATCTTTTTAACACTAAGTTACATTTACAGCTCTGACCACGCACGTTGTCCCACATCTGTATCACCCCCCAGTCACACAGCTGCTATATTTAGGACTCTGCTTTGTGACTGCACATATTCAGACATCTCTGGCATGTATTTTACACACCAGTAAAAAATGCTGTGCCTTAAATTACCCCCCGTGGTCCTTTAGAAAACTGAAAATAATTATTTTCTGTAGTACTAACTTCTGTCCCGGTCGGTTTGCTTGATTTTACTAACCACTCTCAATTTCAGCACGCTCTCCAGTCATCATTACTTCATCTTCTCCTGTATTTCAAGCCCTATTCCACCATCAAAAAAAAAAAGTCTCAAGAGTAGCAACCAGCAGTAATTTATCATATCAGGTAAATAAAATTAAAGCAATATATGCTATAGCCCCTCAGGAGAATCAGACAAAGAAAATCCTCACGCTACTGTCTGAGCATTCTCATCAGATGGTGTTGCCTTTCAGCTGCCTGCGAGTGAGGCAGATCACTGACACTGGTTCACTGGAAAATTCCCAGCGCTCCAGCGCCTGCTCGCTGAGGAACCTACACCTGCTTCTGGCATCTCCAAGAGTAACCTGATTTCTTGACACACCTTTTGCATTTTGACACACAAATGCATTAAACATACTACACAGAGAGAAAAGGTATGAAGAGTTCAGCAAACGGCTGTATTTACTACGCAGGTAAAGTGGAAATAAATGTGTCTAAATATTTGATGATGCTTGGATATTCCAAATTCTTCTTTCAACCCACTACAAACAGCAGATACTAACAAGGCACATTCACTGTCTGCAGAGATTTACTGAGACCAACAAGACAAACAAAAGGTGATCCTCTCTCTCTGACTGGCTCACCACCCTGCTTTCTGCAACTCCCCGTGCATCCGGACGGATCAGGAGGTAGGGATGGACAGGACACTTGCTTCCAAGACTTTTCTCATTACAGCAGAAGCTCCCAAACGCTGACAGTTCATCTTTGCAGCAACTCACCTGCCTGGCGTAAGCAGAAGGTAGTTTGGAAGAAAAGAAACACAAATACCTCTAGATTAAAGATCACACGACAAACAAATGAACAGAACATCACATTCCCAGATGCATGCAGAAAACCTGTCACTCTTAAGAGCACAAAGAGAAAGCCTTGCAAGTACAACTGGGAAAACCTTACATTACCACTCACAGTAATTTATCACTGTCAGTGTTGATCAAAAAGCCACAAGAGATTTTGCCCTGAAGAAAATTAAGGCAACTACTCACCTGATCTGTTAACACTGCACCTGAAATGAGGGGCAACGACAAACCAACTGAAAGACCAATTTGTGGAATTAGTTGTATCCATGCTAGAGAAATGAACATTTATTTACACGCCGAGATTCCCCTCACTTAGGTAACCAACTAAAACAGGTATTGTAAAGTTTGGTCCCACTCCTGACACAAAATGCCACACCACACTTCACACAGCATGCGAGGAAGCAGCTCCCTCTTACATCAGTTCACCCCGATTCTTTTTTGATGGGGTCGGTTTAGCGTCAGAGGCGGTGTCAGGGTTAGTGAACACTGGAAATGGACAAGACAAGACAAAATTTCATCAGCATCCAAACCTTACATCCATATCTTTACAGCTCACGTTAGTTTAGGTGAAACTACAGGCCACTAGCCTTCTTTAGAAACAATTTGAGTGTGGACATCATTTTATTAATTTATATCAGTATCTGCACTTCCTTAATTCAAGTGTAATTAAAAATGATAATATTTCCATTGAGGTGCGGAGAGCAAAACTGAGATAAATGTACTGCCACGGAGATGGTCCAGATAAACTTGCTTAAAAAAAATTCTAGATTATATTTATTTTTTCCTACCAATTGGAACAACTGTGGAAACAGCAGAGTATATTTCATTTATGAAGTGCAACACAGGTCCCTGGATAATTACATCCTGAGCAGCTAGCATTAAGGAATTAGGAAACAAAAATCAACCAAAAACGTTTTTGGTGTAAGTTACAAAGTATGAACAAGTATTCCACAACAGATTTTCCATCCTTTCTACATCCCAGATGCCATTAGCAGGAAACTATTCCAGAAGGTCTGGATTATTATTCCAAAGCAGCACTTTTCTGTTGCCTTACCTGTTCTAAGCAAGTAAACCAGTTTATTTGGCTTCCTCTATTTCCTATAGCCAAGAGGGACAACAAGGGACGGCAGAAGAATGCAAGGGCACAGAGCAGCCCTGTGCCAGGGTAAGGGTGCTCCTGAGATGATCTCTTCCCTAAGCCATGTACCCCTCCGACGGCCTGAAGTGATACACAGCAACTCCTACTACTGAAAGCAAGCACAGAAGTTGCTATAAACTCATCTTCCCAAGCCTTTCACATGTTTTATTGTGCTTGTTATGTGTCATCTTTCCAAAAAAGATCTGTATGGCATATGATCCACAAGAGACTGCAGTGCAAATTTATAGCTACAACTCAGTGAACTTCCTGAAAAAGTGAGAAAGTACAAGGAGTGGAAAAATACAGCACACAGTGGAAGAATACAGTGTACAAAGGGAGAATGCTCTTAGGTAAGGCAAGAGATCGCTATTCGGCACCCATAAAATACAGGTGGGGGTCAAAACCCAAGAAAACAAAGTGATGCAAGTGCTCACCAGCCGCTGACGGACACTTAGCCAGTCCCCCAGTAGCGATCGCTGTTCCCCAGCCAATTCCCCCCAGTCCAAACGCCGAGCATGACGCCATAGGGTATGGAACATCCCTTTGGTCTGTTCGGGTCAGCTGGTCTCCCTCCCAGCCTGTGCACCTCCAGCCTTCTCGCTGGCAGGGGATGAGAAACTGAAAAGTCCTTGACTTTGCGTAAGCACTTTAGCAGCAACTACAACATCAGTGCCTTATCAACGTTATTCTGGCTCTAAATCTAAAACACAGCACTGTAACAGACACTAGGAAGAAAATTAACTCTATCCCAGCCAAAACCAGGACAGGCAATAAGGTCCTCAACTTCGAAGGAAAATTTGGGGGTTTAATATGCTGAAACTTTACTTAGATGTAAGAGCAACTCAAAAACCCTCGATCTCAACTGAGGGACCAAAATACGTACAAATGGCACAAGAAGAAGGTTAGATGTGAAAGACAATGCTCCTGGAACAGAAGACCACCTACAAGTCTTTGGCTTTTCCCGCTTTCTTATTCTTGGAATTCTTCTTATGTGGAAAGACCATCATGATTTCAGTGGAAGAACAGTAACAGGGCTGATTCCTGGCACCTAGGATCGACTTTTCATACGCTTTTCTCAAAAATCCCAACAACCCTCCTGTCGTTCTATGGTTCTCTCTGACTGAAGAGCACCACCCATCCTAGGATTTAACACCTCAAGCCTACCAAGAGTAAGCACTCTACCATCAACTTACCTGTTCTATTCCTAAGCATTTCTGCCAAGTTTTAGTGTTTATTATAAAATGTAACAGCATGAGTAGAGTATTTCTCTCCTTGTGCAAAGGAAGAGCTATAAAATCACCAGGAAGATTCCACGAATTCAGGGCACGGAAATCAGATTCACTGTGCGAGGTTAGTCAATTTTACAGAAGAGAAAGCAAAGCTAAGAAAATTCTGAGTTACACTCAAGAGCATTGCTTGCTCTTAGAGATAATTCTTCAAAATTAAGTTTTAGTCTTGAATGTTCCCTTCTTGGGGCCACTATTCAGCTGAGCACTTGAGTACACGTTTGGAGCCCACTTACGCGCTTATGTCCCAGCCACCTCCTCAAACGCTCTGCTCAGCTAGAACTTGAGAAATCATGATGATGTTGCTTTTCTAGAGCATCTGTTAATGCATCACCAGTGACAAAGCGCTATCAAACAGACCCTCAGCTATCTCAAAAGATGGAACAATCTTCAGAAGTAAAAGATCACCGAGAAGAACTCTCCCAAGCTGTCCTTCTACTTCGTTGCATCTTTTTTTTTTAATAGACAAGCTTCACATGCTTTCTGTGGGAAACAATAAAATATTGCAGTGGCACCTTATATTTCTTGAGTTGTCACCTATAAAAATGAAAGGCAGAGTC
Source organism: Chlamydotis macqueenii (assembly GCF_036417535.1). Lineage (NCBI taxonomy): Eukaryota > Metazoa > Chordata > Aves > Otidiformes > Otididae > Chlamydotis > Chlamydotis macqueenii. The sequence goes on from NC_141559.1 coordinate 82,715,919, forward strand.
TAAAGTTTCTAAAAAGAACACTCATCAGAAGCCTGCATCTGAAGCACTAAATAAAGACGACGCTCTGACGTGAGAATTGTTTGCATGAATGCTAGGAACAGTTTGTCTTTCTCAGTTTGCCTTTAAAGTTTAGGAGAAGGAAAATATCTTTTCATCATCTTTGTTCTGTTCCGTTTAAGTCAGCGCATTGCCAGCTCTGCTCTATAAATTCAACAGGTATTTCACAGAACAGTTTCCATTAAATTTATAATAGACTATTTTGTCAGCAATAAAACTAGCTGCATTTTTTTCAGTTAAATAGTTTTCAACAATCTGTATTTTTCAGTGACATATTGTTTTTCTTAGAGGGAAAAACACATTTATCTTCAATATAAGGAAAAAAACCCAGCCAGCTTCATTCTGCAAATTCAAAACTACTTTTTTATCTGAAAATAAAGTCACTGTAGAGCAAAAATATTTCCAAGATTAAAGCAGAAAGTGTTGTGCTTGACCTAAAGCAATTTCTTGGAGTCTTGGTTTGCAACACTGATTTAATTTTTTCTTACTCTAAATTGGCATAAAACAATTCATAGCTGACACTGAATCACATAAAGCTAAAATAATGGGTTCCAGTCTGAACAAGTTAATGTTAGGGACAAAGCTGTGATCTAACAACATCTAAAAAGTTGGGGAAAAAAAAAAATAATAGCTTCAGAGCCTCAGGTTTGTAATGAGTAGATTGAAGCAAAAAATGTATGTGACTTTTTTTTTCTTTTTTAAGAACTGTCTGAATTTCTAAATTTCTAAAATAAATCCAAACTTTTTTTTCAGGCTCCCCCGTCAAAGATTACAATACATGAAGAACTGAGAAGCTTAGTCTGATGCTTTTTGGAAGCTGATGTCTGTATTACCAACACTGTTCATGCCCAAGAAACTACAAACACAGACTACTCTTAAAACACTACTTTTCATTCTTGCTGATGCAAAGCTTTTAATTAAAACAAACAAAAAAACCCTACTGCTTTTCCTGTGAGGCAGGCAGCCTACAAATAAAAAAAAAAAGTCTGCAACACTAGATTAAGCACAGATTATTACTGCAAATTTTCTACATTCTCCTCAGAAACTGCCCCAATTTTTAGCTCTGCTTAACGATCCAGTCTCTCTTCCACCAGCTCGGGGATCTCTGTCCCGCACACAGGAATAAATCATCCATCCATCACTCATGTTATACCAGCACCTCTGCATTTCTCCAGTCTGACCCTTTCATCAGAACACTCTCTATGAGCAGTGCCCTACCCTGGGACACACAGAGAGCCGCCAGAAATCACGACATCATTAGTCTGGACACCAGGTGAATGCTGAAAATGGATATTTCAAGCCAAACTGAAGGGAATATACTCTTGCTTAGACAAATTCCAATTTGGATACACTCTATATTATTATATGAACTAGAAATGTTCCAAAGGAGATATGCAAAGCATGCCAACAATTCAATGTCACGCTTTCACAGAAAAAGAGCTGTAAGAGACTGAGGACTCATCTAGTCTAGATCCCTGCCCCAAATCAGTATTAATTACACTTAGATTATTCTTTACCGATACTTGCCCAAGCTCTTCTTAAAAACAAAAAGGATGGGGGGACACTGGCCCAGGTTGCCCAGAGAGGTGGTGGATGCCCCATCCCTGGAAACATTCCAGGCCAGGTTGGCCGGGGCTCTGAGCAACCTGATCTGGTTGGGGATGTCCCTGCTCCTGGCAGGGGGGTTGGGCTGGGTGGGCTTGAAAGGTCCCTTCCCACCGAAACCATCCTGTGATTCTATGATTAACACTCCATAAGCTGCTTCTCGTCATCCTTACGGTTAACGAGTTTCTTTTCTAATAAGATTCTTCCTCGCACTTCAAGCCCGCTACCTTTGATACAGTCCACACAAAGGAGGAACGGTTTACTCCCTTCTTCCCTGAGGCATCCTTTCAAAAATAAACATCCCAGCCCTTTGTAACCATTTCAGAACACACGAGGTAACACAACATACACTGCTCTCACCTAGACGATACTGCATTGTGCGGTAAACTCCTTCCACAGAAGGAGGAGTTTACAAGGCGCAATCAGGAAATATTTTGTGAAAAGCAGAACTCATTGAGCCAACTAAGAATCGTGAGCTGTGTGCACGTTCTCACCACGATAACACAAATTCTCCCATCACATCACTGACCGCATCTCTGTCCTTCATATCTCCCTTCAGAACATCTTCAGTTGTGCGTCATCCCCTCCCCACCCCCCAAGATATCTAACTGCTGCCTGGGGAAAAACAAAAATGAGAAAAAAAAAAAACAAAACCAAAAAACCCACAACGGCATGTTCCATGGCCAGTCCTACAACACAGGCAGGAACCAACTAAGCCAAAACAAGCGTCTCCACTGACCAGAGCTCTCATTAGTTTGCATCCCCCCTCCTCTGTCTAGCCACCAGTCTTCAGAAATACTGCAGGAATATAATTCAGCATTTTAAGATCACAAGCAAGACAGCAGCATTTATTCCTCCTCTTCAAAACATTTTCTCCAGAGCAGCGGGTTTGTCTGGTCTGTACCTTGGCTACTGTGGATTTCTTGGCACTCAGAAGCAGCTCTGCCTTTATTTCCGCTATTCTTCGTTGGTCGTCTCCATTCACATCTGACACAGACTCCTGAGATCGGCTGGCCAGCTTCAGCTTCACCCATGCTACACAAAGAACAAAGAGAAAGCAGTTCCCTTTCCATTTTTTCACATCACCTACGATAACAGTTTTATAACTTAAAATCAAAACTTTGCTACGCATTTCTAGCTACCGTGACTGAGGAAACAAAGACCACTATCAAACAGAGCTGACAGACTGACCAGGAACACAATTTAAAATGGGTCTTCTGAGTGTTTCTTTGGAAAGATGGATCCAGGACCCATTGCCTGGTTCTGTCATCTTCACAGTCTCGGACTTAGGTCGACACTCTTTCACACAATCCCTTCCCAAATTCTTAACCTAGCGCATGCCTAACAGCTAGGTGGACAAAATACTTTCCTCACCAATGTTAGGCAAAAGGAGGTATTCAAACTGGAAAAGTCCCATTCTATCATACTACGTAAGATGACTAAAAAACATTGATCATTTAAGCCCTGTCCCATTAAAGCTTATCATTAATAATATAATATAAACACCTTTAAAATCAGGGGAACAGTCTCGGATCCTTACCCATTTCAAAGTCATTTCAAAGCAATCCCTTAAACATATTCCTAAACAAAGATTTGCCACTCTAACATAACACTTGATAAAACACAACCGAGACATTTTGTTACCTCGTGCTTTCCTCTCCTCTTCATCTGCGCTCTTCAGAATTTGTGTTGCCTGTACCCCAGGCAATCCGCTTCTCAGAAGGTTTTTGACAGCAGCAGCTAGTGAATCTCCACTGCTGCTGTCATCGCTCTCTCGCATGCCTCCCGCTTTGCTTCCAGCTACACTGCTTTTAGACAACGTGCTCTGGGAGCCTGCTGGGACATCAGTTGCACTGCCTGGAGGCTCTGAGGAAGGATTCCCCAGCTCTGAAGCTCCTCCAGTGCTGACTTCGCTACTTCCACTGCTTTGAGCAAGACCCACAAAACCAGGTTGATTTCTGTCTGTAGTTGCACTGCTACAGCCTTCTGGCTCAGACCTTCCTACAGATTTTCCTGTCCTAAACTCTTTGGACGTTTCCTTCATCATCTCTTCACTATTGCGCAAACTGACTTCAAAAGAATTTTCCCATCTCAAATTGCCTGTGTTATAATGCAGAGGCTTTGCTACTGACTCTTCTTCTTGCACCCTTTTTCGGGTCATAGTATAATCCCCTGACAATATCTTCTGAAACCCAGCAACACTGTCTTTCACTAACCTGGAACCTTCAGGATCATCCTCCTTTCTACTCAGCACTGGGAGAGATTCACCAGTTTCTCCAGAAGAGGCAGTGGAAGAGATACGGTCACACCACTCTGCCTCTGCCAAAAGCTTATTTATCTCTTGCAGTGCACCAGATCCAATCAAAGAACCACTTTCTTGACCCTTGTTTAGCTTACTACCTACACTTGAAGTGTGTGATCCTCTGTCAACTTCCACTTCATTTTTAACTCCAGACAAAGAACCGACAGCCCATCTCTGCGGGCTGCTATTCACATCTTTTGACTGATTTTTAGCTAGCAGATCCTGAACGCTTCTTGCAACAAGCGTGGGACTCCCTCTGTCAGAACGGAAGCCAGGTGAAACAGTCTGCAGCGGCTGGTTGGGTTCAGCTGAACGCTCTGCCTCCCAGTGTGTGGAAAGCGGAGAAGTTCTCTCCAGTTGGTGGCATGACATACTGCACTGACTCACTGGTTTGTCTCCAAAAGATCCTGAGAAGCCAGGAGAGAGATCATGGAGCGTCAGAATATCAGGGACAACTTCTAAACTCATTGGTAGAGACATACTGAGACTGGAAGTGCCATAGTTAAAACTTGTTTGTGTAATTTCAGCTGCTGACGGCAGTTCACCTACAAAGAAACAGAAGATTAGTTAAGTATGGGGCTCCAGAAAACAGTCGCATCAGTAAAGACTACTTTTTCTTGTACTAGAAGGAAAGGCAGGGAAGAATTCAAATACTGGAAAACATTTAGGAAACTGTTTTTAGAATGAGACTTGAACTAAGACTTCCATGGGAACTGGCTAGTGAAAGAAAGCTTGTTTCCCTCTACTGGTCAGAAAGGACCAAAACCAGACAAGATGCACTTTCAGCATCTGAATACGTAACAATTTGTTTCACGGCCCAATTACTGATATTTTCAAGTTCGTTAAGTAGTCCAGAGTCCAGCTGAGGAATATCTCTATCAAGGACAACTCCGTCCCTGTACTGATTGCCAAGTTGTTTTAGTTGCCAAGTCTCCCACAATGCTTAAAGAAAAAAAAAGATATAAGAAAAGAAAATAAGCAAGCCCAACAGGCATGAAAAGCGACGCAATTTATCAGTTCTAAGCAAAAAAACAGGTCAGTGCAGGATTCTTGAAGTCTTAACCCTAATGGAGCACACACTGTTCTTCGTACAGAAATTACTCAACACTTGTTAAAGTTATATCGATTTTTTTTTTTTTTTTTAATATTGAGATGGATGGATTTACGAACTGATCTGGTCAGTTATAAAACGCATAGGACTTTGTGTCACACTGAACACACCAAGAAGCCTCAGAAAGGAAGAGAAATCAAGACTTACTTCTTTCACAGGAAAAAAAAAAGCCTGGTAATATTTCTCTAACCTTCAGATACAAAACATTTCCTTCTGAAGAACTCTTGTAAAAATAGAAATAAAGAAAAATATATATATATATATATAAAATGCCACTGCACTGGCTGGAAGCAGCCATGAGTCCTTAGTGAGAAGGCATGTTTTCAAAGGTTTTAAAGCTTACTTTTCCAGTGCCAAGTATCTCACATTTGAGATGAGAGAAGCTCATCTCACATGAATGAAACCGAGCATCACGTGAGAAGAAACACACTTGACACCACCAGGCCAAGAGCAACCTCACAGGTAAGCCTGCAGTTCTGTGTTCTCCAAGATGTGCACAGCACAAAGTCTTCCTTCCCCGTACCTCGCGGCTGCGGAGCGGTCCGCGTCAGCGTGTCCGTGGAGTCCTTCAGCGTTCTAAGCTCTGAAGGGGAAAATTCAACTTCCCTGATTGGTCCCCGAGGTACAAACGGCGTCAGTATAGTTCCAGGTGACTGATCAATGCCAAGGTTGCGAAGATATACCTGGCAACAGAAGAAATAAGTAACACATGGCACTCCTACAGAATATCAATGGGTTCTGAAGTCGCACGTTTTCCATATCACCTTAAACGCAAACATCTTTAAAACATCTTGAGCCTCAGTCTTGTCCAACTTGCACTAACAGTTCACCCAGAACACTAAAGCAGACACATTTGAGACAACATTTCCAGCTTATTCTGTTCTTCGGACCATGAGCGACAAGTCCTATGTAGTAGACACCTCACAAACCATGCGCGGTCCAGCAGAACAGACACATCCTGCAAACCCTTTCTTCTAATTTATGTTTGGCAGCAACTCAGAAGAAAGTTGTAAGAACTGTTCTGGTGGCGACAGTTTGTGCTTGTGCTCACCAACAGGTTTTTCCTGGCGTTTTCCTGACCTTTCCTTCACCGTGTGCCAAAGATGGCAACCGGCAGTGGTCTGCTACCACCAAGCCTTTCCACAGAATCCAGAAATTATGGAAAAGGTCAGCAAAGAAGAGGCCACGTATCTTGTTCTTGTGACAACAGCTGACTACTTACAGTCTTTTACTTAAATGCTCCGCACACTGCGTGAGCACGAAGTCTGATCCTTCAGAGGAGATTGGTAAGCTTCAGCCTTGTTTAAAATGACCTTTGCCAGCTGGAAGGAGAACACAAAGGTTTAGCTTTAAAACCTTTTTCTCCCCAGGTGATTGCTGCACAGAAAACGTTATCAGACTTTGAAACTCAAGCTAGGCAGCAGGAGAGCTCCTCTCTCTCAAGAGCAAGTTCAATATGGG